>NC_061782.1:5473671-7873671 GCF_022458985.1 Mugil cephalus
CCTTGTAATGGGTAGCAGTGGCCTAGTTAAACTTAAACAACCCCCCCCACCCCTCCCACTTCTCCAACACACACACATACACACACACACACACACACACACACACACATATACTGGTGTACCCCTCCCCCTGTCAGGTCTGCCTTGTGCTCCATGAGCAATCAAGCCTCAACGATTGTTCTCCATCACATAGCCTGCTCCGGACCAGCCCCTCGCCATCTGTGAGGTTATTACTCTTTTTAATGCAGGCCATCAGAACACACCCTCGCCGACACACGCACACACACACACACACACACACACACACATGCGCTCATGCACGCACACGAATCACTTTGCCCCTAATCTATAAATCAATACAAGTCACAAACATTTAATCTGCAAGTTAATGCCGTCCGTTGCCCGGTGGCGGCGGTGGTGGTGGTGGAGAAGAAGTTGTCACGCAAACTGAGACAGGACGTTACAAGTAAACTAAGGAGCAGATGAGAAGGGTGACTTGATGTCCAAATGTGGCGTACGTAGCGGTAGTAAAAATGTCAGAAAATGATAACTCCAGCTTTATCCAGCAGTGATTAGTACATAGACGCTGTAACCGAGACACCTATGCCACCATTTCTACTCGTACGTCTGCCTCTATCTGAAAGAACGCTGTTCATTTTTGTTTCCTCTTCCTGCTTCCTTTTCAGTAATGACAACCAAGGCGCTCTTGAAGTCCAAAGTTTAAAAAGCCTTTATTAAAAGTGACTAATGCATTGTAAAAGTTAAAAAGCACCTACGTGTTGCGGCACACTGCCTCCAAATTTTGGACCTCCAGAGTTCCTTGGTCGCCTTCTTATTAGTTTGCTGCAATTTATCACCACTTAAAGGTTTTTTTACTTATCCACTAAAAATGGCACAAGGTTCCATCCTCCAACGAAAACAATCAATCTGAACATTGCGGAGATGGAGAAGCAGATGGAAATACTAAAGACAAACCAGGCTACTACCAAGCGGACCAATCACAGCTCTTGCAGTTTGTGTCCCCACAACGTAGTAGTAGTTATATTTTTATGGAGATGTTTACGTCACCTATGGCGCTTGGGTCTACGTAGCTTCTGCATAATTTGAGGCAGAAGTCTAAACCACCTATTATCCAGCATTTGCCTTTCATTTGTGGAACGATCATCCAGTTTTGGCAGACATCCATCTCCGTCCCCGTATTCACATGAATTCTAGCCTCTTCGGAGGCTTCAAGCTCTAAAAATGCATATCTCTTTACTTTCAAGAAGCCATCTGTCAAAGTTGGCCGTGACATGTCTAAGTACTTGGGCACCGGGGTGAGGAATTTGCCCGGGCCTCGTCACAGTTGGACCTGGAGCCAGTCGGCTGCTGTGCACTGACAACTCGCACACATTCACACAGAAACCCATGTATGGTTAGGGTTAGTAGTTTTCCTAACCGGTGACCTGAGGGACAATAGATGAGTCTATTCATCAGAATCCAGCCATTTATGTAGACACAGTTTCTACATTAGGGCTAATACATGAAACTGCAACCGGCCATTACGCCATTATCTTTGCATAGGCTGCAGCACGGCCATTAATGACAATAATGCTAAGTTTTACTATAGATTATGGTACTTTTGATTTCATATTTGAAATGGCATAACTAAGGTAATATCCCCTAAAACATACTAAGGCACTGTGTATTTTTATTCATGTATTTTGATTGATTTAGGCCAAAGCTTTTAGTACTCCTCTGATCTGATTTCTTTGCTGTTTTTTTGCACAAGATCGATGCAAAAATTGAATCGAGAATCCTGCCGCGGGGAGAAATGCAGTGGACGGCGAGGTAGCACAGGCAGAATGTATTCTGCCCGTAACATGGTTACTGGGAATGGGCTTTGAGGGAGATTTTGAGTGACATCAGACCAGCGGCACAACTCTATCAATGGACAAATCATGAGTGATTTCAAAGCAGGAAGATGGTGTGGACTGTGGTGGGAGGACAGAGCAGAAAAGAAAACATCCCTCAAGTCCTGTTACAGAGTGTTACAGAAAACTACTTATTTGACAAAAGCTTCAGAAACCACCAGTGCAGACTGGTGTTGCAGCTCAGGCTGTACTCTGGTATACTGGTGCTTTGAGCTAATCGTTAAATCAGGATTCTAGCATGCTAAGTTTTAGCAGTTTGATCCATTTATACCTCTGCAAATTTCATAAAAACTTTGCTAAGGGCAAGTCATACAAATGGAGAAGCAGCCAGAAATAGTAAAGAAGAAATACGCAAAGCAGAGTTACATTTGTGGGGAGGTGTACTCTGATATATCCCTAACTTCTGCGTTAATTTGAGGCAGAAGTCTTACCTGCATGTTACTGCATTCACCATCTTAGTTTTGCATGTGATCGTGCTAACAAATTTTGCACATGCAAGCACTTTTTACCTAATTCATAACTATAGGAGAAGCCAGTTTAGTAAAACCTTGAATGTTTGAACCAACCTTAATGCATCTCCATCTCATCCTCTCAAATATTTGAATAAAGACCACAGTCTGACTTTCATTCCTAGTAAAATACTGTTGGGTAAAAATAAATACCTTGGCTATACCTTTAGTAAGAGCATACACCATATAGTAAAGGGTAAGAGGACTCCAGTCCTGCACACTTGTGTTTGTCCAGTCTAGACATGGAAAGAAGCCGAAGAGCAGAGCGTGGCCTGGAGGTCAGGAGGTGAGGTCTGTTAGGAGGCAGAAAACTGATAAACAGTTGTATCTTCACTGTTTGGGAAGCACCCAAAGGACCCGTTTTGGCACGTTAGCATCTATTTTCCAAAACTGCACGTCTATGAGGACAAGCCAAAGAGCGTCTTGCCTGCTGGGAAAACTCTACAACATTCACATGCTTGTGAAAGAGGAAAGGGGAGGCTTGGAAGCAGATGCCAGGCGGAATGACTTTGCCCTTCGGATGAGAGAAGATTTCGAGTCGAGTGACACTAATGGCCACCTGCCAATTCCTCAATAACTGCTAATAAGAACATACGAGTGAACTGTCAGAGCAGAGGAGAATTCCTTGAGGCCCGTTTTGAGCTCATTGGAAGTGCTCCCGCAGATGGCTCTTCTGCATACAGTAGCTGTCCTTCTTCCACGAACAGCACCCTCCACATACTCTACATCCCTGCCCTGTGAAGACCTGTACGAATGATCTCACCCCTCTCTGTGCGAGTGTGAATGCATTAGTTCTACAGCCCTTCTGTTTGCATCCTATATGAAGGAGGCTTCTTGTTCTCTGCCCTTTGAACAGGCATCCTATACTGGAGCCGAGCCACGTGACTCCGGTTAAGGAGCACCACAGATGTAGTACAACAACAGCAGCAGCGTTTGGTTGAAGCTGTAGTAAGTGTGTGGCTCGTGTCGGCTGCCACAGGATCCGGCGTTACAGGCTGATCTGCTGAACAGGAACATTGTTTTACAGCCAGCAGTGCATCCATCATTCTAACTACTAGAGAGCCAATGAAAATGATGAGGGGCCACTGTGGCGATGATAATAGCCGAAGATTGTCCACCGTCGTGTATCGCTGCCTCTCGTGTGAGATGATGCCACTGAGAGGGAGGCTTTGTTCAAAACAATCTCACACACAAAGGATTAAATGGACGCCATCTGTGTGTCCTTGTCTTCATTTAGAGCAGCTAAAGGCACAACTTGTCATAGCTGAACCCCGGCAGGCTGTGAGCCATGAGCTACTGGTGGCATTTCACTGTGTTTGTACTGCACTATGCCAATGTTGTGCCTGCGAGTCTCCCAGCTCTACAAACCGAAGCAAACATTCAGCTTTATTGATAGCGTTTGGCTGATCTTTTTGAATTTGTGTGTGTGTGTGTGTGTGTGTGTGTGTTTTGTGTTTTGCCAAACCTCCCCTGACAACGGCAAACAAACATAGCTGCAGAGGAAGCAAGTCGTTCAAAACCCACAGTTTCTGACTTTTTAACCAATCGCCGCCCAGCAATGGCCCTTCCGACATGCCACGATGCTCTTTAGAACCCTTGACCTCATGTCAATGATATGATGACTCTTATCTCCAGCTTCCTACCCTGCCTATATTCCCAAGTTTATATTGCCCTCATTAAATAGTGAGTAAGTGAATAGCTCCATGTTTGTCTTGTCGCTTATTTGTCATGCAGACCGAGGCAGTAGTTTTTGATGTGCAGATAAGAGAATATGCAATAAGGAAGTCTGGGATGGAGCAATTTGTGGATAGTCCTGTTTTGGAGAAACAAACCTTTTTATGCAACTGTATTTTATTGTTTGAGTCTTTTTATTTTCCCTTTGAACAAGACCTAGAATGTATTTAATCGGTGGTTCAATGAGAACGACAATGTAGTACAAATAAAGTATCATCTACATAAAGTATGCCGCTGGGTGAGGCTGACGGACGCGCTGTATGTAGGTAGGTAAGTAGGTAGGGCCCCTGTTCACCTCAACGGCTTTTACTGTTGCAAGACAAACAAGCTGACACCGGCCCGAAACACATGTGAGTAATGAGCCAGCAGCCAAGTCAAACATTAAACCCCAAACCGAGCATGAATGAATGAGCTCTCGATGACTGCCGGGTCCCAATATGCGACCGAACGCACATGCATCATCTGCAGGGTGGTCAGCGACACAAAAGGAGCGGATTAACCAGCAGGAAAATTGAAGTCTGGCTTCTACTTTACACATGAGGCGATGGCTGTGAAAAATGTAAACACTAATGACGTCCACTAATGCTTCAGAGCACGTCATTATCCGACACTGAGGATGGTTAGATATTTGAAACATTTACCTCGTCAGTTTTTCATTCGCTCCCTTCAGTAGCGTTGAAGTTTAAAGTACTTTACGCATCGGAAGCAATGTGCGATATAGACCTTTATTCTTCAGGTTTGGCCTATCAGTCGGTCTGGGACCTGATTATGCTGAACGCCAGTCAGATGGTTTGGGCGGGTTTTATGTGGTATTGGACTGAATGGAAGAGTAACAATTCATTTGCATGCAGAGTTTTCCTTGTCTCTATTGGTGGAAACATCCTCCATAATGAAATGCTGATTAAAAAGTGAGTGTGGCTACGCCCAGCTACTGCAGCAAAGTAGTTTCACATGTGATCATAATTTCATTTTCCACACTGATTATACCCATTCTGCGCTATATGCTAATCTCTAACCCTAACCCTAACCCTAACCCTAGGTATACAACAAAGTGAGTTAAACTGACTTGAGACCAGTAATACACAAGTGTCAGGATACTCAGAGCCGACCTACAGACTTCAAAAGGTTTTATTTGACTCAATCATTTGTTGCTCCAAATTCTGGCATTTTATGAATGGACCTTAGCTGAAACATTTTAACCCTTACAACAAGGACAAACTGTATTTTCTGGTAGGTATTGTCTTATTTGGCTGTGACGTTTGCATGCAGGGAGCACAAATCTTCAACTGTGACCGAGCAAATTTGGGTTATCAGCATTCAGATCAGGGCGAAATGTAATTTCATCAGAAATTTCACGGCAGTCAACAGCTCATTGTACACGTGAGACTGCAGCCTGCATTCTTACTGTGGCGTTCATTCACTTTTTACCCAACTAAAGGTCGTAGACATTTGAACCATTTTTACTACGGAGTCACTGCATACGTGTGTGCTTGTTCATTTCGTATCTACGCATGTAAACACACATGCACACATGTGTGTTTGCGCCCGAGTTTTTGAGTGAATTCCTTGGAAAGTAGCACCCCTCTCTTTTCCAGATACACAACTGTTGGAGTTATCAGTATAGCCCATTAATTAGTGTAATTAGTCTTGGTGCGGGCTATGAGGGTCTGATATGAGCTGACGGCCTCTAGCCCACACGCCCTCTCGGACCGTTTACCTTCCACGATAAGTTTGTGCGCTCGCTAATCGGACACATTAATCACTGTGGCCCCAGCGCGCCGTTTCTACTGTTTGCTGTTGCATTAGGACTTGTTATCTCTATTGGAGCCAATGGAGGGTGCGGTATAACAGAAAACGGGAACAACCTATACGTGCGCACACACACACACACACACACACACAAAGAGTGTGGCCCTTTAATGGTCATTGCGGAGCATTTTTAATCAGCCTCTACAATGGCAGTCATCAAAAATGACTGAATGATAGTGAAGTGGTTTGGGAAGTTTGCTATCAAGCGGGAGTTCATTGTTTGAAGGAGGAGAGGGGGGGGGGGGGACTTGATTTTCCTCTCAATCCCTTTAACACCAAAATGACCCCGGGCTTGTTAGTCAATAAAGCTATAAGAGAGTCCCCGATAGGAGGATTGTTCACAGGCTGTTTAAGGCCAGCGAGCGTCCCTCAGGAAGCAGGCGCATTCAGGCCACCCTGAAGTGGAGCAGCTCTCCGAGCCCTTTGAAGACTTTGCTCTTTTCCACCCTCGCTCTGCCTCTTTCTGTCTGATCCATCTTTATCTCCTCTCCTCTGCCTCCCTGTGCATCTCTGTCTCACTCATCCTATTCTTCGGGCTCTCTTTTATCCCGGGATCACTTCTTTAGCCTTCGATTTGCATACCAAAACCCCCACGCATTTCCCCCCGTGGTTTAAGTGCTATTAATGCTAATTGGAGGCAGGGAACTTCTTTAAGTAGCTCTCTGCAGGTCTGTTTGTACACCTGGTGGGGGGGCTCTGAGTGTGTGTGTGTGTGTGTGTGGATGAGGCCACCTCACGCCCCAGCCTTAACCCCGCACACAACAACACACACATTGTAATAAATAGCAGAATGTACCGTAAGGTTTAAAAACATCCGAGGAGAAGACTAACGTTCATAGTTCGATTAGTAACGAGCTGCAGCATCTTCAGCTGATCGTGTGTAAAATGCTGTTGTTGAAGCTTTAGTTTTAGTTTAGTTTTTTAGGTTTATCATCATGATCCTCTGACTTCTCCTCTCTTTGTCGTTTCAAGTATCTCATAATAAAATGTGCTCATTCGTGGTCTTTAGAGGATGAATCCTAGTAAATTTGAGGCCCAGCTTTTTCTCTCCTACTAAAATTCCTCTTGCCTCGTCAGATATCTAGAAATAAGACATGCACATCGTTGAGGATGAATCTGAGCATCGTCATCCCCTGACTTTACCTCTAAATAAGTTTTCACCTATTTCATCACAAGTATCTCTGATAAAACGCAGACATTCGTCATCAATCTGAGGCGCTGAGCTTTCCCCAAAGTTTCCTCAACTCTCTAAATTTTCTCTTGTTCTTGCAAATATCTCAAAATAAAATGTGGACATACATGATCCTCAGAGAAGTTTTTTCTCCCCTTAAATTTTTCATTTGTCCTGTTAAATATCTTAAAATAAAACGTGGACATTAATGATGTGAATCCGAGAAACTGGACATTCTTGACTTTTTCTTTTAACAAGGTTTTCTCTTGACTTTTCATTCATTCATGATCCTTAGATAATGAAGAAGTAATATGATCCTTTTTCTTCTCATTTTTATTATTATTATTTTTAAATAAAATGCAAAAGTTTCCTCGCCCCTCAAGATTTACACTTCTCCTCTTAGATTTATAAAAATAAAATAATTGTGAACATTCGTGATCGTTAGAGAATAAAAAAGTTACACGATTCCTTTCTTCTCATCACTATTATTACTTTTTTTCCCTTCTAAAATAAAATGTGAACATTCATGATCCTCAGAGGGTGAATCTTAGAAACTCTTGACTTTTTCTCTCGTCTTTTCAAATGTCTTAACATGAAAGTGGATGAATGAATCCAAGTAATAACATGATCCCTTAACTTTTCTTCTTCTTATTATTTTTGCTTAAAATTAAAATGTGGACACTTGTGCTCAGAGGATGACTACTGGTAATCAAATGATTAAGATTTTCAAATGTGTGGACATTCATGAACGTCAGGATTAACCCTAGTGAATCTGAACCACCTTATATATAGATACATATCTTTAAAATATCTTTATATACCTCTAACTCTTTAATGATTCGATAACCAACAAAGTCGGCACATAACAGTACACCTTTAATAAACTACAGTCGTTGTTGATACTAGTAGCTGGACCCAGTGTGATGCCAGTGGTTGTCATGTTGGTAGAACCAGTTGCAGACTGTGATTTAAATGCATGAATGATGTTTAAAAAAAGAAAAGAAAAAAGGCCGTACGTCTAAATGTGCATTCTTCCTTAGCATAAAGTCCAATTACGCTATGGGAGCTTGGCATGTGTGATGAATCGAAAGCCCGATGTGCGTGTGTTTATTTTATCATTAGGATATCAGCGTCCTCAGGAAGGAGGCACTTTGTGTTCTGCTACGGCTAGCACGCGTGGCACTGGAGGAGCAAATTGGATTGGTATTACAGTATATATAAGCCCAGTCTTACATCCTGATGAGCGCCGACAAACAAATTGGATTGGTGGTGTGTAAATCTGAAGCGGTTTGATGAGCCGAAGGGGCAAATTGAATTCTCAACAATGTAAATCTGTATCAGCTCGATGGCTCCCCGCCCGGCTCCAGCCTCCGCCGCCGCTTAAATCATGCGATTGTTCCCTGCTGTTCCCAGATACAATCTCTCTTGGCCATTTGCCGCGGCACCTAATCTGTTTTTGATGAGTGTGCGGGGATGTAGCTATACATATGGGCAACTGAGTCTCCCTCTGGTCCGCTCTGCCTAAATTGCTCTCGTTCTTCCCTTTCTTATTTTCCCCGCCGCTCGCTCAGACGCACATCCAACCTGTACAGTTGGCAGAGAGGGATTGTTTCGATTGAGCCATCCGTGTGTGTTGATTCAGGAGATTACTCAGATGATTGGTCATACTAATGGACCTCCTGTTTTCCCGGGGAAACATTTTGATCTCCGTCTCTGAGATAAGGCAGATGACACGGTGCCTCATATTTATTAATCCTCCAAAGCCCTGTTGATTTAATATTTATGGCTTTCTTTATTGGCTCTCTAGTGTGTAACACTTTACAAGGAAATTAAGTTGAGCGGCACTCAGACACCACACAAGGACGTATCTGCGTGGCTCTTAGGATCTGCTGACGGTCTTTCCCTGTGTGTCCCCAGCTATCCGTACAGTGAAGACAGCAGCGAGGGGAAGCAGTACATGAACACGAGATGCCCGGCCTGGTGCGACCGCATCCTCATGTCTTCATCCGCCAGGGACCTGATCTTTAAGGTGAGCTTAACCCCTTCCACGCCGCGTCCGGCGACAAAAGACGAAAAGTCTTTATTAACGTGTCGCCAACGACTCCCATCGTCCCCGATCTGCATCACCCCCCCTCCTCCCCTCCGCTCCACTTCACAGATGGAAGGATGAGGTGTCTGTGGATATTAATTTGCAGCGCTAAGCCGTGGGTCCACCCAGACAGTGTATACGTCCCAGCACTTATAGAGTTCCAGTGGGGCTCCCCCACCCCCCCATTGTCTTCATAAAACCACAGATCGGTCTGGAACCACCGTTAAGGCCCCTCCACAACTGCTTCAGCACGAAGCCAAGCAGCGTTTTCTCTAGTTGTTACCACGAAAAACCTTTGAAAGTTTGCAGCTTCGCCTCCAGACGTCTTTTGTAAATGTAAATGCACGTGGAGGAGATGCAGCAGTGTGTCGTGCAGCACCGGTCCACGGCCGGAGGAAGTTCGTCTTTCTTTCTTTTGTCCACCACCAAATGAGAGACTCCTTCCTGATCTTCATTCTTTGCTGACCGGAGCATCACTTCTTGTTTTTTTTTTTTTAGAAAACAAGCAGTTAGTTTTACCCACTTAATGTGTCAGAATTATGTAAAAGTTGATTCACACACACACACATATAGACACACACACACACATATATATATATATATATACACAGCTGGTTTGTTGTTTGCTTTACTCCCCCCTCAAGCACCGGCTAATTGCCTGTAATGCAGAGACAGAGTCGAACGGTTAGTGTGTTCGCAGATTGGCCGATGATTCACTGAGCACACACACACACACACACACACTCGCCGGGCTCTGAGCGTTACAGATTGTTGAGACATGGGCCCGTAAACAGCCCGGCGTGTGGCGTCATCTATCATGGCACGGTCGGTTAACTCGCCATCATGTTATTTTCTGCTTGCCGAGCCCTAACACGCCAAAGGTTGCCCGCTGGCTGCGCGGCGCGGCACCAGCCCCGGGAGCGCCGGTAATGAATGTGTAGCCGAGCGAGCGCTCCCTCTCTGCCGGAGGGCCCCGGGTAATTTGTTTATCTGTCTAAAGATTACGCAGGCCGAAAATCCACAATTTTATGCTGCCTTTGTAAATTATCTAGTGTGTGTTTGATGAATGTATCTCGCGGCGGCGGCGGGCGGCGGCGGGAGGCAGACAAATAGAGAGGTGGCAGAGCGTGGCCCGCTGGGGAAGGTAGTGAGGTGGAGGCAGGCCCGCGTGCTGACCCCGCTCCACCGCAGGATTGGTCTGAAGTTAATTTGGATTTCGCTTTATGGTTCATTCTCAGGCTCTCTGTCTCTTTCTTCCGAGGCGCCGGTGCAGCTCCCCGAGTCACAACCGGCAGCACCCACCAGCCTCGCGCTCGTTC
Organism: Mugil cephalus; assembly: GCF_022458985.1. Taxonomy (NCBI): domain Eukaryota; kingdom Metazoa; phylum Chordata; class Actinopteri; order Mugiliformes; family Mugilidae; genus Mugil; species Mugil cephalus. The sequence goes on from NC_061782.1 coordinate 5,484,216, forward strand.
GTGGTGGGGTGGGTGCCTGTTTAAAAAGTCTTTAGTTCAACCAGACAAGTGTGATTTATTCCCCAGTCTGCAGATTCATGTGCGCGTAGGTTTTTTTTCCTCTTTGTGTGCAGAAAGTGATATTGAAACAGGATTCTCTCAGATGGGCACTTAGATTACACAGAGAGCGAAACCAGGTCCAGAGGCAAATGTCCACTTTGTAAATGACTCCAGCTTTTCATTTCTCTTTCACTGCGTAAAACTTTCAAAAAAATGTGCCGAGTTCCTTAAGGCGCGGTTGAGAGGGAACTTTCACTTTCGGGCAGAAACAAATGCTGGAGTCTGTGACGTTTCCTGAGCTGGTTACAAATGAGAAGTCGGCCCCTCGTCGTAAAAAGTTTGCCTAAACAGTTGGATAATGCTTTTTGTTTTTTCTTTAAATCTGATCCATTTTACTGATGGGAGTAAGCAAAAAGTATTGAATAAACTTTGTTATTTGGGACTTATACAGACATCCTTTGTACAAAATGTACTTATTTAATCATTTTATCATTTAATTCTGTGTAATTTTGGTCTTTTCTCAAGAGCGATGCACATGTGTACTCAGGTATTTTTCTTCCTCCTCTTAGAGTTTGTCATTATTCATAAACGTCAAACTCGTTTAACTTTGCTTGGCTTCGCACCAGACTCTAGTTTGTGTTCCATTAATACATTAACTCTGTTAAAGTTTATTCTCTTATTCTATATTTATATTGTCTCATTCATAAAATACCAGCTGTGCGTGTCTCAGTCTGAACCACTGAGAGGTCACGGTGTGTTACTGACCGGATGATTATGAGCTGCTGACATCTCTCGCCAAATAATTAGGAACGCTATCAGATTGTTATTGATCCGATTGATGTTTTCGCTGCCACATAAGAAAATAAAATAAAATGTAAAAATCCTCCGCTGGTCACACAGACGAACCTCAGTCTCTCTGGATCAGGTCGCGTCTCTGGGTGAATTATTCAGAAAGACGCTGTGTGACATGAGCTGATTGTGTTTAATGAATTGTGTTCTTCACCTTTTGTGATGCAACTTGTGATTTTTCTGTCTCTGCAGCCTGAAAATGAAGAGAAGCATATACTCTATGATAATATCGGGCCCAATGTCTGCATGGGGGACCACAAGGTAACATCCTCATTATGTGTGTGTGTGTGTGAGACTGTGAATAATTTTACCTTATAAACATGTTTTACAGGTCAGAACAAACAGCTTTTTGTCCAACGTGTGAATCTTAATATCTGAGTTTATTACGTTTATTAAGTTAAGATGTGAAATGTTTCCGCTGCTAAAAACAAACTTTCTGTTTCTTTAAAAAATCAGTGGAGGTCAAAGCAGCCGAGGTGTTTTTGCAGAGGCGACTGTATAGAAAGCGTTTGACACTGTGTCTTCAGTCTGAGCGGTGTCAGACAGAAGGTCCTTCCGCTGAAACGGAGGCGCCTTAAGTCGTGTCTTCCATCATTACGCGGCGTGACATGGGCGCTGGTGTGTGGGCGCGAGGTGACCCCGCATCACCCCGGATCACACCGGCGGGTGACCGCAAACGGGCCTCACCTCCAGGCCGCACACCACCGCTAAACTCACGGCCGCCTATGTTTAAAAAAATGTCCGAAGTTGTTAGCACATGGGGGCAAAAATGCGCAGCGCTGGTATGTTGGTTTAACCTGCGCGGAGAGGGAGGGAGGGAGGGGGGGAGAGAGGAGAGGAGGGGGAGGGGCGTTAGGAAAGTCTCCCACCGGACTGTTCTCACCGTGGTTTGTCTGTGTCCCCCCCTTCCCCTTCCAGCCCGTCTTCCTGTCCTTCCGAATATCACCGGGGGCAGGTAAACCTAAAGCAAATAAGCGCAAGTGTTGTGTGGTGCAGTGATGTCGTGGTAAATATTAATTTTTTCTTTCTTACAATTCTTCCCATTGTTGCTTGATCATTATTATTTTTTGTTTTGTTTTTTTTTGAGTTGCTTGTTCATTATTTTTTTGTTTTTCATCGCTCGGTAAATGAAGTGTTTTATTCTTAAAAAAATAAAACCTCACCAGAAGAAAGAGAAAGACCACGTGACTGCTGACTGCTTAAAATGCTTCGGTCATTTTAAGACGTTAACTTACACACTTGACCTGCATTGTGTAGCGTAGCGCTAAAATAATAATAATAATAATAATTCAAATCAAGTTTCTGTGATGATTAACCGACGCGCCTCTTGGGATTAAAGCCTCTTATGAGACACTTTTCCTGTCTTTTTTTTTTTTTTGTCCTCTGCAGGGAAGTGTTGCCAAAGGGGGGAGAACATATTCCGTGAAGCGCCTCTGTGAGAACACAAGAGAAACAACGAGAACACACACACACATACACGCACACACACATATATCACGCACAATCACACACACACACACACACACGCACACACACTTTGCACAATCGTACACTGAAGACAAACTTTTTCAGCAGTGCTGACCAGTTGCAGTTGTCCGGACGCCTCATCCTCATCCACATCCACTCACCCCCACCCCTCCACCCCTTACCCTCCCTTACCCCCCCCCCCCCCCCCCCCCCCCCCTTTACTCCCCCCCTCCCCTCCCAAGCCATTTTCTTTCTCCATAAAACACTTGTTGAGATGTGGACGAGCACCCGAGGGCCCGGCTCCCGACAAGACACACACATCGCTGACCTCACCGTTGCCATGCAACCCCCCCATTCACCGCCAGGAAAAGAGGGAGAGGACAAACAGACGCACGGACAACTCTCCTCCACGTCTCAGCCTCGTTGCCAAAACTCTAATTGAAATCATTCGTACTACACTTTTAGACACCGTACTCGCCATATTTTTTTTTTTAGGTATGCCTCTACGTATAGAAGCTCCTTTCCATACAGTATGTAAGGTGTTTTAAAGAAAAAAAAAACAGAGAGAGAGAGAGAGAAAAAAGAAAAGTGCAATGCAAAAAAAGTTGTATATCTATATCGTTAGGTTTATTTGTACATCGGACAGTATAACATAAGAGTTGTTGATGGTTTTAGTGCCGTTTTCTCTTTTCCGACCAAACATTTTATGGTCTCGACTTTGTTGGAATAGATAGAAACTCCTCGGTTTATTTCAACAGTTTATATATATATATATATTAATGATTTCTTTTTTTGTTGTTTTGTTTGTTCATTTCATTTTTTTTTTTTTTTTTTTTTGGAGTTGTTGTGTGCACAAACACACGGCCATGCCTGACACATCGGTTGAGTCTCATTTTATATACTGTACTTTTTAAAGAGATAATTTATGATTCTTACCAAAATGTTTATGCTGAAGCGTGTGCAGACGCAGGGAGGGAGGGAGGGGAGGGGGAGGAGGAGGGGGGGGGGGAGGGGCTGAGGGGAAGGGTGGGGTGGGGTGGGGTGGGGTGAGGTGAGGTGGGTGCTGGTTAGGTGTTCCTGCAGCCACAGTGACCTTTGAATAAGAGGAGAGGAACTGTTCAGTGATTTATTGCCTATCCAAGAATGTTTTATTAAGCAGTGCCATAGACCATGCAAGTATATAAGATAATGTTTCATATATAGCACTCTCACATTATGTCATCATTATTCTTACTCTAACTTATTTCTATAATATTATGGTTCTGAATGTGATATTTTAGATAGGCTTGGGTATCCTTAAAATGTAAACTGTTTTATTTTATTTTATTTTATTTTTGTTTTTTTTTTGTTTTGTTACTGCATTATGGTGCCAAGTAATCCTACACAGAAATGAAGTGTAAGAGTTTTAAAAATACTTCAGTTCGGATGGTTAAAAAAAAAAAATGTAGATTGTGAAATGTAAAAAAATAACGAGAGAAACTCTAAGTGTGTGGAACGAGCGGGGAGACGTGCTTTTATTCGTTCTGCGTGTAGCCTTCAGCAGCCTTCATTGCAAAGACTTGGAGCATTAATGGGGCGACCGGAGACGCCAGGGTTTCTTTTTTCTGTTTCTTTTTTCTTTCTTTTTCTTTTTTTTTTATCGATTTCATTTACTACACTACAGGTTTCAGAGCTCGCGAAGCCCTCTGTGATTTTGTTTTCCATCTAAATCACCAAGTGGAAATGATTTTGTGCCTGCTCCAGGGAATTTATGTTGTCTTGTGTGATTTGGTTTTCGTAGGCAGAAAGTTTGAAAGGAAGAGGAAAGAAGGAAAAGAAGGAAAAAATAAAAATAAAAAAGCCCTGCTTGTTTTTGTTCCTGCTGGTCATTGTTGAGTATAACTGTAGGAGTTTAAGCCGCAGTTTTTTTTTTTTTTTTTTTTTTTTGGTTTGTTGTTTTTTTTTCTTCACTCCATCTTATAAAACGCAGATAGAGATTTTATTCTAGCCCCTTCTGGATGGCCTGGCCTCTACTGTAGGTGATGCAGTTCTCAAGCAATAAAAACCGTTAGAGCTCAGTGGCTGTCTCGTCCTCATTGTGTCTCGTTTTAAACTCTCTGCTCGTGTTTTTGTGTCTTGTTTCTTGCAACACTGTCATTCTGCACAGGCAAAGAAATAAAAAAATAAAAAAATAGCCCCGTTTTTATTGTTAATTGTGCAGTTTGAGGCCTTTCTCTAATTGAGGCCAGAAATGAGCTGTATACACTCATGTGCCAAAATATTAGGTACACTAGTAAAATAAACTGCTAATGCTAATAATGTTATCGTCCTGCACTAAATCCTCTTTCAACACAGTATCTTGACGGTGGTGATTATGTTTGTAAGTGTTCTCATTGTGGAGGATGAAGTTTGTGTTTCTGTTAAACTGAATTAAAAACTGCAGCGTTTGTGTTACTGGAGCTAATGTTTAGTGCAGGACTGTTACATTAGAGCGCGTTCATTCCCAGCAGCAAATAAGCGTAAATCCACATTTAACTGATCTACGTAAAAAAAAAGTAGATGTTTTAACTACTTTTATGTCTTTTTAGTTTAAATTATATAAATCTTGCCTTAAAAAAGATGCTAGTTTAACCGGTCTCTTATTAACAAATTTTACAACAAATTTTCTTGTCCCAAAAGCGAAATAAAAAATGAATTTCAAACGAAATCACTTTAAATGTATCATAAAACACAACAGGCCGTATTTTTATAGTCACGTGCTAATGTCAGCTTTCAGCATTCATTTTCATGAATTGGACTTTTTGTACTTGGTCTTTTTTCTTCTCCCTCCTCCCTCCTTCCTCCAGATCAGTTTTTACAACAGCAGGTGTTCAATTAATGCGTGGATTATGATAAACTCCACAGTGGGCTTCGAGTTTAATGACTCCTAATTTCTGATTGGCTGGGGGCGGGTGGGGGGTAATGGGGGGAGTCTCACGCAGGCGCAGTACCGGTTAAAGACAGAGGGGGCGCACTTCTCTCCCAGAGTGAAACATTTAAAATATTTTTTACGTAAAACACTATTATAAACCTTCACTTAATAAACATATTAAATCATTTAATAATGAATTGAACTATGGGGAGATATTGCTGGAAAATGAGAAAACTAAAGATTAAAAAATTAGTTAATAAAATATCCACCAGTAGATGAAAAAAAAAAGTTTCTAATAAATTTGTAATATTTAAACTTTTGCAATGTCAAATACTCTTGTATATAATGTTTATTCTTGCATGGAGGTCTTTTTTTTCAAAAAAAAATGTTGCTAGTAATTAATTGCTAAACAACAATATAATTTCTTTTGAAATATATATATACAAACTGTTTGTTTGTATATATTTGTATTGTACATCAGAATGAATGCACTGGGAGAATCGCTGCTGCCAATAATGAAATTCAATTATCGATAGTCAGGAATTTATCTTTAATTTATATTAAGCCCATACATTCAAATAAAACCCAAAACAGAACAAAAACAAATGCTTGTTAAATAATTTATTCATAATACAAAGTTTTTTTTTCTTCCTATAACCTTCCCGGAAGCAATAATACTCTCTTTAAATCCAACATAAACGATGCTCCTGCCCCGCTGCATGATGAGGTAAAAACCGAATGAAATGAAAGCAAACTGTCCTGATGCCGTTAAAACAAGCTGCCTTTTTTTCTTATTTTTTTCTTATTTTTTTTCTTATTTTTTTTTTTACAGTTATTATTTACAGCATTTTGCGTCTATACATTTGTGTGTTGGAACTGAGTTGATACCAAAAAATGTGGAAGGAGGAAAAAAAAAGAGAGAGCGATGGTTTTGCTGTAGAGGAATTAAAAATGAAGCAGCAGGTGAATCTGAGGGGGGATAAGCGCGTCAGTGCTGCGGAGGAGAACAAAACAAAAAAAACAAAACAAAAAAACAAGGCTGCCACGTTTCCACTGCTTGAAACAAACATAACTTATTCAGTAAAAAATATATATACAATCTCATACATTTTCATCTGCGGCACGAGTCCGTCGCCCTCCCCGGACCTTTTCCTCTCTTGCCCCTTCGGACTGTGGATACCCTGGTTAAACTGAGCTTTAGAAGCGTCACAGGCCCCGTTCACACCTGCCGATTCAAACATGCGCCTGGGATCCGGATCAGTGTCGGCTCCTAACTCGATCTGTTCTGATAAAAAAAAAAAAGCTTCCAGTAGAATCAGAGCTGCATCAGACAAATAGCTGCTTCTGTTAGACCCCAGGAAAATAAAAAAATAAAAAAAGCTGAATGATATCAAACATGTGTGCACTTTACGTTCTGTAAGTAAAAAAAGGAGCTGGAAATATTATTAAATTAACAGTGAAAATAAGACGCTCATAATTAGGATGTGAGTCTAGTGACCTCCTTTACTTCTTCATGTGTAATATTATGTAGAGTCTTAACGGATAACAACATAACTGGTGTTATGAGCTACACTGGATGACTAACTCGACACTATTTCTGTCATAAAAGTGATGACTAATGCTCCCAACACTGATCCGGATTGTGTGTCTAAGGATATTTTGTTTACATTTACACCTGTTGTTAAAACTCCGGTATTGCGTAAAAATTGCGTCCAAAACTTCCTCCCCGAGCATTCTTGTCCTTTTTAAAGTGACACCGAGCATGTCTTTTGTCAGTCTCCTTGCAGTCCAGATCTGACAGGAGTTACAGCTCCGTGGGTAACAGTGTCTGCGGGTGGTTTCGGACGCGGGCCCACGCTTTGGTGGGCGAGTTCCTCCGCGCGTCTTGGCGCACGCTCGCGTTTTTTTTCTCTCTCTTTTCGTTTTTACGCACTTTCTCGGGGAATATTTAAAAAAAAAAAAAACGCGATCACTTCACACGCATGTCGGCAGCTGTCAGGTGGGAACGGGGTCAGAAAGAGTGCGACAAAAGTCCCCCACGTTGGACGCTCGGGCATCACAAGGTGTCCGAGCTGTTGCTGCAGGGGCTGATCAGCGCCAGGTTGGTGGCCTTGTGCTTTTTCAACAGTCTCGTGATTTTCTCGTCGTCTGAGTTTGGGTCCAGCGGTTTGTTGTAGTCGTCGTCGTCCTCGTTGTCCGAGCTCTCCTTCATTTTCTCCGTCTCCGAGTCGTGCTTCTTCTTGGCCGTGGCCATCTCGGCCGCGTGTCTCTTTCGCCACTTGGTCCGTCTGTTCTGAAACCAAACCTGTTGAGGAGGGAAAGAGAAGAGGGGGAGATGCTCAACGGGTCCAATAATAAATCATAAAACGTGTTAAACTATTATAATAAACTCCTTAAACGAGTCCAATCTTTTTCTCAAGCTCTAAAAGTCCAGTTGCGTTTTTAAAACGCGTTTCACACATATCATGACCTGGATGCCTGATAAATACTAGACAATAATAATAACAAAATCAATAATAATAACAATAATAATACACATGTAGAATTATTCAGTCATACTGATGAACAGAGGCCTGTGTTTTTGGACCTGGGTCTGTACCTTGACTTGGCTCTCGGTCATTCCTAAGGAGTAGGCCAGCCGGGCCCTCTCTGGTCCGGCCAGGTATTTAGTCTGCTCGAAAGTTTTCTCCAGTGCAAAAATTTGCTGTCCTGAAAAAGTGGGTCTGGAGTGTTTCTTCTTGCCGTCCTTGTCCATCATTAAGCTAGTCTGGGCTGGAGAGAGCAGAATGAAGGAGTCTGGTTACACCATGATGTAAAAACTGGACATTTAGACAATAGCACTATTATTAGTATTAGTTAAAAATAAAATTAAAAAAAAGGCACACGTTATTTAGCATGTGGTATTATTATTATGATTATTATAATTACAAGGGTACATTTATTTAACTTCACAAGTTAAAAGTCAAAATAATGAGCCTGAAATATGGGACACGCATGAGGTACGTGAGACGTTTGCTGACCTCTGTAATTATTAAACTACGTTAAACGTCCCGTGTCAACTTAAAATGTAATGTTTTTAGAGAAATGTCCGCTGCCTGCACAGATACTTTTATGTGAGCACTAATAATATATATTTTTTTTACTACTTTGGCACAGCAGTGACACTTGGATTTACACACACTGCAGTGTAGATGGAGTCACTTATAGCAGTGACAGGCCTCTCTCTTAATGGCCTAAATAATGTCTAAATAACAAGACAACCCGGTTGAAACGACGACATTCTGCAAACTAACACATAAACACATGTAAACTATTTAAAATAAGATTAAAATAAGATGAGCCCAAAGGGGGTGCAGGTACATGCAGACGCGACTTACTGGGACAAGGAACCCGCGGGTCCCTCCACGGAGAACCCTGCATCACTCCGGGCCAGAAGATGGGCGCCCTCCCCGGCAGCTCGGCCAGGGGCTTCGGATACCGCGACACCGCTGGGCTGAAGTACATTCCTGCCGCCGCGGCGGCCGCGGTGGTGGCCAGGCCGTTTATTCGTGGGAACCCGGAGAGCAGCTGTCCGGCCGTGGTGATGGGTCTGCCCAGGATGTCGCTTATTCCGTGCGGGGTCCCCCCGGAGAGGTGGGAGTTGAGGCTGGACAGCGAGGGCGTCTTGAAGCCCCCCGGGCTCTGCTGCAGCGCGTACGGGAACAGGGACGTCTTCATCTCGGTCATGTTGTGCAACGCCGCCAGCGGGGTGCTGCCCAGGACGAAAGCACTCTGCCGGTTAGCCTCCATCTGCCCGACCGCTAACATTTGTGAACATGAACCACCAAAGTCGCGTGGGTTAAAAACGGCACATAAACTAGTCAGAGTGGATAAAAGCGCAGAGGAGAGAGGAGGAGGAGGAGGAGGTGGTGGAGGAGGAGGTGTTCAGGAGCCAGGCCACTTCTGCCGCCTGTTCCAAAAGTATCCTGGGCGAAAGAGTCTGGAGATGCTGGGGGGGGAAAAACTTGAGCTAAACCCAAACTTCTTCTTGTCTCAGGAAGTTGAAGCGCTTGGCGAAAAAAAAAAAAACTCCCCACAAAAAAATGTCTCTCCTCGTGTTTGTTCTCGTCAGCTGGGAGGAAGCCGCGTGCGTCCGCCACAGGAATCCTCACGGAAGTCGTCGCCCGCTCCGCTGCTGTTTTTTAGTGGTTTTGATGGGAACCATTAAGAGGTCGGCTCGTCTTTTCCATACATTGACTCGCTCTACGCTGGGACCGACGCGGGACTCGCTGATAACAGCGCAGCCACCTGCACGCGCGCTATTCCCATTGGACGAGGCCGAGAGAGGCGGCGTCCTGATTGGAGGAGACGGAAACTTCGCCGCTCCACGAAGCGCGTCTGTGCCGAGCGGATGCTGCCTTAACGTGCTGTCGGAAATAGGACTCTTCAAGAAAAGCTGCAGATGAACGACGGCGCTCAGTGTATTAGGACTGACTGGGTTTATTTCTGATAGATGGTGACACATGTTGAGAAGAGACGTTTCAGGGCGAGTCAGCAACTAAAGAAATAGACTAGCACAACAACTGCTCTGTTATTACGACCCAGTAAGGACTGCAAGCTGCAGGTAGAAGTTAATCTAAAAATATATATTATTAATCATCCTCAAATTTTTCTCGGATGTTTTTTTTTTCTTTTCTTTTCTTTGCGCAGGAGCTCAATCCCTTGAACGTTATTTGAGGCCGAAATAAAGACTTTTAAACAGCGTGGAAGTCGCGGAGGAGTCCTTGAACGCACCAACAGGCTTACTATTTGCGGTGCTGTTAATGACGCATCTCCCACTGTGGAAATCGTTGTTTCCACATCTCACAAAGTATATACATTTGCATTAAAAGCTGTTACCACACAATGCGAGTATATTAAAGCAGAAACGGAACTCGATTGGAGAACAAAGCCTAGTATTTTTTTTTAAACGAATTTATATGAAGAGATTGGATTTTAATTTTCAATGTATGCGGTTTAACCATTTAGAAAAAATACTCGATTCAACTTCAATTTTATTTTTATTCGTTTTTTAAAAAAAAAAGATGAATGCTTTTTACTATTTTTTCTCACTACTCAAATACTCACTATTTTTCCTGCACAATAGGCTGATTCCATTATTTTAGAGGCTAATGTCTGATGAACAAAGTCATTCCTCGTTGTGAAAGATTGCGATTTTACACTTTAACCCATTTAATGCGTTTCACCCAGTGTCTGAAGTCGAATTTGGCGAAAGGAGCAGCCGTGGCCTCAGAGATGCAGCTCAAGTGGATCATTAAAGATCAGGAACTCCTCATAGGACAGAGCTGTGTTTTATATGAGGCAGATAATGTGGTGTTTTCAGAGGAAAAAAAAATAAAAATCTGCTGTTATTATAGCGAAAGTGGGTGAGAGAGACAGGGAGGAAAGGGGGAAAAATCGCCAGGCTCCAGTCATCACTCTGAGTGCTGTAATATTTTATGGAGATGTGAGCAGGTTGTAAGAGTGAAATATGGTCCACGTTAGCGTTTGAAAGGCTTCAGCAAATGCACCTTGCTGCCCATTTGCTCACCGGGGGGAAAAAGATTGTGGATTTTAAAAGGTTTTCAACGCGAGGTGATTCACAATTTTGACTGTATTTCTTCAGGTTGAAGGCACGAGCTGCACGCGTTTTCTAATTCTGTAAATGGCCCTCTATTTCTAATTTATACCCGCGTATTCTCCTCTGATTGTGTGCATTTACTTTATTATCTTGTTTTAAGGTCTTTCAAAAACCATCACTGGTGGAGCAAAAAAGAAATATCATTTATTTTTTATTCTTTTTTATATATATATATAGAAAAGAAGCAAAACTCCCTTTATTTAAAAAAATAATAATAATGTTATTTTCCCTAAATGGCAGCTAAGTTAAATAGTTAAATAAAGCAGTTAGTGCCGGACCCTGAGGGAGATCAATGACGGAAAGATTGGCAATTTTTCCAGTTCATCAGGAGCCAAAGAAGAGAGCTGCCAAACAGTCTGACACCTTAAAACCATAATCACGATTTAGCATAAAGACGGATTAGATTTTTTTTTTTTTTTTATCTCCTACAATGACGGTAATTTAAAAATGTACCTCTTAAACTCACATTTGTTACAGATAGTGGTGGCCTTTTATCTTTAGGCTACTGATAATTTATCACAGCAACGCATTAATGTTCATTTATAATAATAATAATAATAACAACACTATTCCAGTAATAATTACACGTGTTGCCTTAAAACACATTTGATTTGACGCGTGTCTCGTTCTGTCTGCAGTAATGTGAACCTGTTGCTCGCTGCACCGGGTGTCATTGTACAACAGTGCAGATGAATATGATCCTGATTTATTGAGTCGACTCTATTGTGATTTTTAATCATGGCTTGTTGGGCCGCTGATGGCGCGCAGCCTACCGCAGGCCTTTGTCCTCACCACCGAGAGGAAATGGGTTCATAAACGGCGTCGAGATAATCTTATCTGAGAGCAACCTCGACACAAATGGGAATTGACCGAGCAGTGACAGGGAAGATAAGCAGATGTTTGGACAAAAAGACGCTTGTTGGAGTCGGTAGATGTGCCCGATGCATTGAGCTGCTTCAGATCCGGAGTCTGAGCGCACGTTAAGAAATGCTCGAGTAAATCAATAAATGCAAAATGCGCACGTTTAATAATTAAACGCAAATGCAAATCCTCTTAAATGAATTCCACTTTTTTTAAATGATTTATTTTTATCTCTCAAGCAGATCACCGGGACATTCAGATCTCTCATGAGACTACTGCTCTCATACTACGTTATTGACATAGTTACTGGAGGAAAAAAGGGGCCAGGGCCTCCTCACAAACTTGATTACATGCAAAGTCGGGGCGCATGAAATCAGCGTGGACGCCTGCATCATTTGGCCAGCAGCGCCCTCTAGTGGCTCACATAGAAACCAACCTCCACCACCTCGATGCCTTTAGAAATGTGAGCTCTGCTAAAGCTTCTCCTCCCAGTTACTTCCAATTCAGATTCAATTCAAATCACTTTATTTGTCCCCAACTTAAAAGGGCACGACAGCAGCTAAAAGGGCAAACAAAACAAGCTGCACAACTGCACATTCGAGTTGAAAATGAAAACACATAACAGTAACTTTAAAAGTGCTTGTATTAAAAGTGCATTTATCAGTTACCCTTGATATTTAGAGTCAACACCAGCTAGTAAGTGTTGATGAATGCCCCCTGGAATAAAGTCTGATAAAAGTCAGATAAACTCGAGATATGACACATTTTCATATCCAAACATTCACATTTTTATTAAAGCTGTTACTTTATTAAGTAAAGCTACGCCTTCGTCACCAAAAGACGAAAAAAATATTCAGTAAGTCTGTAAATTGAAGAACAATCTGAACAACTTTGTTTGCAAACTACTGTTTGAAGAAGCAGAAGAAGCTCTTATCACACTTACAGTGTTTTATATTTTACGTGACAAAGCCTGAAAAAATAAGAGTTTTTCATCATTTTCACTTGTTTTTTAGTTTGTTTGAATCTTTAAAATTTAAAGGAGCCATTAATCATCTCATTGTGACACCTTTAAGTCAATTCACTGCTTAATAATTCAGATTATCTCGAGATGTTTTACAGAACCCAGAGGCTGAAACCCCACCAGAGAAAACACAGTGACTGCAGGAAAGAACAGGAACAGGAAGAAACCTTGAGCAAACCTTAGCTCTTACCCATATGGATGAGGTTAGTCTGGATGAGGCCAGTCTGGATGAGGTTAGTCTGGATGAGGCCAGTCTGGATGAGGTTAGTCTGGATGAGGTTAGTCTGGATGAGGCCAGTCTGGATGAGGATAGTCTGGATGAGGCCAGTCTGGATGAGGCCAGTCTGGATGAGGATAGTCTGGATGAGGCCAGTCTGGATGAGGTTAGTCTGGATGAGGATAGTCTGGATGAGGCCAGTCTGGATGAGGCCAGTCTGGATGAGGCCAGTCTGGATGAGGATAGTCTGGATGAGGCCAGTCTGGATGAGGCCAGTCTGGATGAGGCTAGTCTGGATGAGGATAGTCTGGATGAGGCCAGTCTGGATGAGGTTAGTCTGGATGAGGATAGTCTGGATGAGGCCAGTCTGGATGAGGCCAGTCTGGCAAACACAGAAAAAGATACATGAATAAAATATTGCATCTAAACATGATCCAAACAAGAGAATGAGATAAAGCTGATGCATGTGAGATAACATGAGAATAGAAAATAATGGTTGGAGCCAGAATTAAGCTAAATATTCATTGTAGAAACATTTAGTGGGTACATAAAGTTATTGTTATAGGAATAAACTGGGGCAGAGGGTCGTAAAGTATCTGTAAAGTCTCTGTAACAGGTGAGTTCGCTGGTATAATGTGTGAATCAACTTCTAAATGTCTTATACTGTTGATTTTGGTTTAAAAACCGGTAAATACCATCATTTCTAGCAATGCTTTCTTGCATGTAATCATGTCACATTATTTAATCCATCCTGACATGTATACAAGTGTAAAGTGTTTTACTTTCTTTTTCTCTACTGAATCAGAGACTGAACTCCCTCTGGCCCAAACTATAATAGACTCATGTCTCAGTACATATAAAAGTTGTAATCTTCAGCCCTCTTTGCATTTAAAGCGTATAAATAAACCGTCCTTGTGATAATGAACGGCTCGTGTTCACCACTGGAGGCGCTGCAGCTCTTCACTGAGAGTGGTTTATTAATATGACTATATCTGTCAAGTAATAAGTAGTGCATTTTTTTCATGTTACATGTGGATATCGTGCATGTTACATGCACACACACATTTTTTTGTTTGTTTGTTTCTCTCTCTTCCCTCCTTTATCTGTTTCTGTAGGTGTTAATTCCACAGTAATTGGTTTCCCTCTGGGAAGTACTTCCTGCTGATTGGTTGATTAGGCCCCAGATTAGAATCCAGAGCTGCAGGATCCTCTCTCTTCTTGCTCTGTTCTCTGCTGATTATTCAGATTTTTGTTACTGTTTGACAGTGAGATGTTTAGAACAATGCTCTTTAATTCTGTTAGTTGTGGAATAAGGTGCAGCCTGCAGGTGAGACTGGTTTCCCTCTACACCTCCTCACACACTTGTTATGATTACTGGTTGTCTCGTGTATTTTTGATTGCACCTTCTCCCATAGATAGTTATGACCTTTTGTTTTTTGCTTTTAGCTTTGAGCTTTGTTTTTTTATTTCATACATTGATTAAAACAAAACACAAACGTTCCCAAATCTGAATGAAAGGGAGCAGAGAGAAGAAGAATTATTAATCTTATATAATCTGCCCCTTTACCCCAAGAATCATTTTACAAAGCATTTAAATTAAAAAAAACAACAACACAATAAGGAGCAAAATAATGATAATAATAAAATAAAATGAAATAAAATAGGTATCGGTCAACACTGACTGTCATGTTTTCATTTTACTTCCTAAGATACAATTCCATCATACAAACAAAACAAAACTAAAATGAATTTTGCAGACCTTTCATGACGACACAATGAGTAGGACAATCAACATGTTTCGTTATATGTCCTTAACAGACTTGCTTTAATTGTTCTTTTAAATGTAAGTTTTGATTTGGATTCTTGTGTTTCCGTAAAAGGAATCAGTTTATGGAACAAAGAACCCAAACGTTCCATAAGTTCAGTCCTGAATCTCTCTGTTATTCTCTGTTCCTTTTAACTTATACTTGCTTTCAAATCTTTTCTGAATGTTGATTGGTAACGTTTTGTTTATGAGCTTTAAAGATAATTTGCATAATACTGTAATCTACTAATTCATGAAACTTCAACAGCTTTAACTGAAGGACTAATGGATTTGTTGGATCTCTGTATTGTTTTCTACTGATTATAAGAGTTTGTTCTTACATCCAGACTTGACTTCCTTGGTTTTAATCCCTAAATTCTCCTAGATCCACCCATAGACGTAACTGTGCACAGGTGTAGTTCAAATAAATAAAATTGACCTGATGCTGTGTAAAAGGTGGTTACTGCTCTGAAATAAATGGCAAATCGTCAACATACTGCACTGCTCTGAGGGAAACAAATATGCAAGGTACTGATTGCAATTTTAAAAAACTAAATGTAAACGAGCTAAATGTTACTGAAACAACATGAGATGCATGTTGGAAGGAAAACAAGCAAATCAAACTTATCCAAAGACTTTTATTTTGCCTTCTGGGCTGAAAGACAGTTTCTTGATCTTGCTAATCTGAGCCCTGACTTGGTTTTACACAGTGATCCTGTGATTGATTGACAGCAGAGGGACATGGATGAAACCAACAGATCCTCCTTAAATATAACCTCAATCCAAAGATCATTTTAATACTTCTGTGCTTGACAGGTATAAAAATCTTTACTCCATTCACTGGCACTGCGGTGTAAAGATAATTGTGTTGGATATGGACTCCAGGAAGAATAGCGATGGCCTCAGCCAAAGCTAATGGATCCAAATAAATGATGAATGACAAACCTACATGACATCACAGTTTGTGAAGTCTCCATGGTTACAGCCACTGAGTGGCAGAAAGGGACATTAGAACATGGAGATTAGTAAATGAATCGCTGCATTAGAAGATGCTTTTATAGCGCTTTTCTACCTACTCAAAGGTACTCGAAGCGCTTTTACAGTCAGAGACACATCCACTCAATCGCTCACACAAGCGCACACACACATTCACACACCAGTGCCAGTTGCACTGGGAGAAACAACTGGACTCCAGGCAAAGAAACCTGGTGCTGTGGTTCACATTTAGTGTCAGGTAATATTAATTTATGCTGTATTTTTTGATGAAGTTATATCTTAAGTTACATCTTAAGTTACATTCTGTTGTTGTGTTGGCGAAGTTACGGCCGACGTAACTATTTCAGTACAATAAATAAGAATAAAAGAAACTGAATATTTGTGATCACTCTTCATCATCCTTTTAACGCTACAGTATTGTATGGCTAACATTACTTCTCAGTAAAGCTCTTAGCGTTATCATTTATTTAGCTACATGTATCATAACTGAAATGAACTAAAACTAACTGAAACTAACTGAACCAGGCTAATCCACTTTTCAAAATCCATACCTGTTTGTATGGATCACTGTCAAGTCCTTAATTTGATCTGATAATCCCCATTTTTCCTGGTCTCTCTGTATTTACAGATATGTTTCACTGTGTTTCTGCCACTCAGGGGGGCGTGGCCCCAAATGGCAGTGACGTCAATGCATGCCCCCTATACGCCATCTTTTATAACCAACATCAATCATGCACACATCATCCATCACCCATAGTGTCTTATCATATTGTTTATATCATGTGAACTACTTGATGAACAGTTGAAATTTATCTTCCTGTTTCCGAATATCTCCTCTCCTCCTTGAGGACCAGTCCCCCCATTTGAGCTGGATCCTGCTTACAAAAAGTTGGTTTTCTTGAAACCGTTGCCTTAAATTTGATTGCTGAAGTTAAACAGAAGTCTGCAAAGTTTTAGTTCATTGTATGCTCACCCTGACACGACTTTTGGAAGCTATTGAAGGGGTCTTTACTGTATTTGATTTATGGATATGATGTTAAATATCAACTGTTTTGTTGAAAGATTCTTGAAGAGCATGAAACACACTGGAAGAGGGCTGTGATCACTGTGAAACCACTAGATGGCGACCTGCATCAAGAAGAAGGACAAAAGAAACACCAGAGCGTTAAACATTCATACCCACAGGCTGCGAATGAATAGCTTCAGAATCATGTGGATCCAGGCTTTTTCGTCTAGATCCCAGTAGAAATGTCTGGATTAAAGAAACAAACTTTCACAGACCTTGTCTTCTTTGGTTTGTTCTTTTTTTTACTCACTAATTAGAAATATGCCACTTTAATATTCTACACAAAGTGGCTTTCAGATTACAGATCATTTGTGCTTTCCTTGACATATTGATTCCTTTCTGATCATGGAATGAATAGTAAGCAGATATCAGGAATTTACACCTACATGCTGTGAATGAATAGCTTCACAATAACATGTTTAATCCACTTGAAACTATCTCAGGTACTCAGGCAGAACATTATGACCACCTTCCTAATATTGTGTGTGTACAGTCGTGACTCATCAGAGAATGGACTTGGGCCTCCTGAGAGTGTCCTTCCTGTGGTGTCTGGTAACAAGTCTCCCACAGATACTTGATCAGTTTGGGAACTAGTGAATTTGGAGGCCAGGTCAACACCTTGTGCTGTTTTCATGTTTTTTTTAGTTGAAGCATTCTTGTGTGTCTGTGCCTGTGTCATTGCTATGGGGTGGGGGAGCCTGGTCTGGTCTAGGTGGGTGCTACATGACAGAACATTGAATCGTCACAAGAGGGTTATTCGCTTCACCTGTCATAATGTTGTGGCTGATCACAAACTTTATGCAGGATTTAAAAGAAAAAAATAGTTCTCTGTAGAAATAAAATCTCCAGGATTAAAGAAACAAACTTTCACCTTTTTTTTTTAGAAAACATGCTACTTAAATATTCTCCACAGAGCAGCTTTCAGACTTACACATCATTTGTATTTTCCTTGTGTGATTTATCGACGCCTTTTCTGTTTATATGTAAATATGAAGCTAAAACAATTACTCTACCAGCCGGTATCTGATCCTTGATCTCAGCGCGACTTAAACCCAGGATCATGAACTCATTGTGTCCAACACCTAATTTGTAACACCCCCGATGCGTTTGAAGTTATTTGTATGCAGGAGGTTATTTTTAGTTTGTCTACATGCCATGTCAGCTCAGAGCCTGTTGCAAAAAGGTCAACGCGTTCCTTCCTCCTTCCTTCAGGTGCACTAGTTCTCTCTTAAGTAAAGTGAGGTCAGTTTCATGGTGTTTTCATGTCTCCTCGCTCCTTTGTATTTTATAACGTTAGCCTTGGCGCGAACAGAATAGACTTTGAGCCAGGGTGAGTGGCGCTCATCTCAGGACACATTTACCTCAGTATTATCATTCCTCTCGACGCACAAGTTTCTCGTCGGCCCCCGTTCGTGCCCGTGCGATGTGGGCGTTTTGGAAAGCGGAGGGTGGAAGCGGCATTACAGCTAAGATCAGGGAGCAATAACTTGGGAGGACTTGAGGGAAATGAAAAGGCTGGGTGGTGCAGCTCGGCTCTGATTGGCCGTGGCTTACGTAAACATTGTTTTTGGGCCATGTCCTCAGGCAGCCTCTTTGCTCGGGCCCAGGCGGGGGCAGATCGTCGGAGGGCCGTACCTAAAAGGATACTTGGGGATTGTGAACGATCATTCCTTTAAATTTCGCCATGAATGTCTGAGGGAACGCTGGTTTATTGCCTTGCGTCTGCAGCAACACGATCGTGGTGGACAGATGTGCAGTAGCAGCTCAGGCTAAAATCTATTCATCATTTCCTTTTCTGAGTGTAAACATCCAACTGAAGTGACTACGCTGCGTTGTCGACTGCACGATACCCGGCACTAATGTAAACGTCCCCCGAGAAAGAGCATCGGACTCGTCACTTATTCTTCGCAACCTTGAGTTGGCTGCCGGCTGCATTTCGCGCAACTCATGGAAACATAGCGGCTGACCTTACAGATCGGTATTTGAATCAGTTCCTCTGTGAGATGAAAAGAAAGCCAGCCACCTTGAGGAACTGAGATAACACACACACACACGCGCACGCCGCCTCCAGCCCGGTGCGTCCCAGCTGCCCCAGCCATGAGCGCAGAGATCTCATCAGGCTGCTGTCAGTCTACGAATGCAGCCGGACAAAATGAGAACGTAGCCGCCCAGCTTCAATTATAATCCATTGTTGATGAGATTTACATTCGATTGACAGCGGCTTACTCAGAATTGCGCTGCATTTGGGCAGCTGACACGGCGCACCTGAGGAATCTAACATTAACCTGGAGGCTCTAAGAGCGCGGTCGTGTTGAAATGGGACTTAAAAAGTGCAGTTGTTTTCTCTGGACGAGCTTTGCCTTGAGATAAACTGAGCTGCAGACGTTTGACTTCACATTAACACTTGCTTCTAGCTGATTCAAGTGTTTTCTGCAACTATCAAGATAAAAGTGAACGTGCATTTCCAGGAACGGCGAAGCGTGCTATGAAATGCTGATTTTTGTTAAGATTTCTGCAGAGTGCTTCTCTGGACGTCTGCATTAGGAAAACACTGACATCTACGAGCATTTGCGCCTCGGGTGCCAGAGGCCAGTGAATCTCAAAGGAAAGAACTGATTTGATTTGAAGCAAGAACGTAGAGCGCTTTCTCACCTACAGTTCACCCAGAGGTCTGTTCACTTACGCCGCCTGAATAAACGTCTTCTCTCGGCTGGACTCCTGTGTACAGGAAAAACATAGGCGAAACGTGAAAATGTGCCTGATTGACAGCCTTGCACTACTAACCGGTGCAGCACCTGTTGTGTTGCACTTGTTAAGTGTAATTAATAGTTTCAACCACACGGACGGTTAAGAATCTAACCAACAGCAGCAACAATAACTACATTTACTACAACGGGACTTTCACCTGAGAACACAGCAGAGCTCCAGTTTAATGTAGTATTGATCAGGCTAAAGGATGAAGGAAAGGAATGTCTCATTTCAAGACGGTTCTTCCCAAGAATTTGAGGAATTCCATTTAGAAACAGAAATTTCTTTAGCTGATTGCTTAAAGTAAAGTCAACTATCACTCTGCAGCAAAACTCATGGACACTGCGAACATCTTGTGGGGAGTTGTTTTATTGCGCTGAACTTGTGGGCTGATGGGGAGTTTGAACTTTTTTTTAAGGGCTGAATATAGAGTTGGACTGCTGTGAGTGTGTCTGTGTGGACCTATCTTCCTAAAAAGCAGAGAAGCTCCATTTCCCTTTCAGGGGGCTACATAACATCAGTAGTAGCAAGCTGTGAGTTGTTGTAGTGGTTGGCTTCTACAGTTTCTTGCTGGATGATTTCTATGTTTTCACTGCATGGATTTATTTTATGTTTGACTACAACAGTGTAAGAAATCTGAGCGGTAGAAATATCGATCTAACATTTTGGCTGGCTTTGTGGAAGATCTGCTGGTTTATGAACGGCTTTTGGTCTGGAAACCAGCAGCTGAACCTGGCAACACTTTTGGTTTGGCTGCGTGCCCTGTTGCCAGTCAGCAGCCTTTCAGCGGATTCAGCTTGTGAATCAGTGAGAGAGACCACTTGGGACACCAGTGCATGGCAGGAGAAACCAATGTGACAAAAGAAGCAAACAACACGCAGACGTTTCTTTCCTTCTGATCAGTATGATTCAGGAGAGGTCAGCTCTGGATGACAGTTCCTAGCTCTTTCTTGCTAGTAGCTAGAACTTTTTGATATACAAAAATAATACGGACCAGTGCCATCTGCTGGTGTGAAAGGAGTTATCCTTTTGTGTTAGTGCATAACAGCCTTTGATGCAATATTTAGGTTCATCTCATCTCATCTTCTACAACAGCTTATCCTCACTAGGGTTGCGGGGGTTGGTGGAGCCTATTATGGATGCCATGGGTCGAGAGGCGGGGTACACCCTGAAGAGACAAACAACCATTCCCACTCACACCTACAGTCAATTTAGAATCGCCAATGAACCGAACAAGCATGTCTTTGGAAGGTGGGAGGAAACCCACACAGACAAAAGTAGAACATGCGAACTCCACCCAGAGAGACCTGTGTCAGACTCACACCTGGACCTTCTCACTGGGAGGCACCAGTGCTAACCGGTCCACAAACATGTGTAAAAAGTTGCAGTCAAATTTTGTTGCCAATGGTTCTCCATTAGGGAAATTCTTTTATTAAGAATTACAGAGTCACTGGAGTCTCATTTAAAAGTTTTAAATGCAGCAAGTAGTCGATACATGCACTGTAGCAAGTACATTATCAACTGACAATAGTAGATTATATTAACTCATATAGTAAATCCCGCCTTAGATACGACTAATACCAACTAATTTAACAAAGGAGCTTTAGATTGAGTGCAGCTGTGCCTGTGTCTTATCTGTCGGAGGTTTCTTCTCCCCACATAATACTGATTTGAAAGGGGCTATATATGGGATTTTGAAGCATGAGAAGTCTAATATTTAATTATAGAGAAAACATATTGTGAAGCAGCTTCACTTTCTATTTTTCCAACATTCTCTGACATCACTTCAACCTTTAGCTTAGCAATGTATGAGACAGCAACTGTCTGCTATGCTTGCAGTATAGTTTGAAAGTGGGTCCGAACTATCGTGCTGACTGCTTACTTACTTCTTCTTACTGCTTTGAGCTACGTATGAAAGCCCTACTGTATGGACATGTTATGTATGAGCTGTCAAATCATGCCTTGAACTTGTCTTAATAGACAACATGCATTGTTGTAATCGTAATGTTTACAGCTACAATGCTGCACGGGGCTCAATTTGAAATATGAGAAGAATTATATTCTCTACACTGAAATAATGGATGATATTAAACAAAGAGACAGAAGGAGAGAGAAGCTTTGACATGAAACCTCCTGTCTGAATGACAGATTCAATTCAGCAAACCCTGCCCATCTGAATGTTTCTGCATCTGTATCTAAGGCAGCCAGGTCAGTCAAAGGCTCCCAGCGCAGGTGTCTGGATCCACGATGGTTTGATGAAGGCGGTTCTGTGCACTACAAAATGAAATATCTGTCCATCACGAAACATTAACCTTTTCATGAAATGTTAATGCCTTGAGAAAAAAAAAAAAAAAAAAAAGCGGTTTGGAGAATTACGAAAGTTCATTTATCAGTGATTCTCAACAAATGATGTCTGTGTCCTTTTGGTGAGTCACAGTATTTTCACAAACCCCGGTTGGGAAGAAAAACACGATAATTTTAATCGATGGTAAAGAAACTGTCGGGTCAATGTGAAAGGCTTTACTGGTATTGATATCCAGGAAGTTCCGTGCAGTGTCACAACCGCTGCCAGAAGTGAGATTAATGTGCCTCTTATTAGGCAGATATCAAGGATACAGACTGATTTTGTTTTTTAGCAGAGCTGGAGCAGCCTGATTGATAGCTCCTGCTCCCAGAGGTCAGCGCCGCTAGGGTTCCTTTGCCTCTGAAGTACCCCGAAGGTCTCGGCATCCACTGCTGTTTAGATTTTCTCCACTTTTCTGAAAACATTAAGCACTTTTCGTTCTCGGGGACATTTGTCAGGGACGGAGTGTCGATGTCTGCTCTCCATGGCAGACGGCCGGCCCGCCTTGGCTGCTGTATTGATGACAGAGCGAATAAGAAGTGAGAGAATTAAAGGCATATGAAGGATAAAGAGTTTATCCGGATTAAGACAAATGAGTTCTCGGGCCTGGGAGCATTGTCTGTTCTTTTGTTTCTGGGTCAGACGACAGGGATATTTCATGTGCAGTGCCCACCGCTATTACCGGAGTCATCCCTAATGAGCAAGTTTGCGGAACTAAATTTTTAATCGATGTTTTTAAGTCGCGTACGCGGTGTACTTTTTCTTTTAAAAGCAATTAGTGTTCAGATTTTTGATCGATCAGTAGCTTCTGTGTGCGGAGTGGAAGGTAGATACCCACACTCGGGGTGACAGGAGGACCCAGTCCCATTCTTCGCTTGTTGGGGTAGTTGGACAGCTCATTTGCTCCCTAATAGAGATGAACTGGTGGAGGGAGAAAGAGAGAGTAAGAAATTGTGCTTTCTTCAGGTAGGAGAGGAGAGCAAGGAGGGGGAATATAGCCCCAGGTTGCCTGCCATCACCACCATAATTAATTACATTGATCACAACATGTCACAGCACCTTACAGTACAGGAGAAAACTGCTGCTGGGTAGCACGGTCATGTCAGCCTTCAAATGAAGACATATTGGCTAGTAGAATAAAAAAAAAAGTCCAACTCTTTCATTTTCATCCATGTTGAAAATCTGGGGTTAAAGGCCATTGTGCCTTGTTGTCAATTAATCAGCCACAACATTAAAGCCACTGACAGGAGAAGTAAATAACATTGACCATATTGTGACAGCATTTCCATCTAGCAATCAACACAGGATTGTGTTGTATGAACAGGCATCCCGCGTTGACCTAATTTAAACCATGACGTTGATGTACCTGCAAAGTTTGGGGTCTACTCTCATAAGATTGGTCTTACTGTTGGTCTCACCAAGACCGATCTCTGAAGGGCAGAGATTTTTGGGCATTTTTTCAATCAAACAAATCAAATGTGTTGTTACAGGATTTTTAATGGAAGCGCATTGGTGATTTAGCCCCTTCGTCATGTTTGGGAAATCGCACAAAATGAGGAATGCATATGTGGCTGTGGTTATATACAGCTTGTGTAGTGATATCGCATATGTTTTTTTATCGATCATGACAGCACACTGGCAAGACTGTGAAATCTGCGAGCTGCTCTGCATCAGAGGAGAAGAGGAGATTCGGCAGCAGATATCGGGCACTGTGCGGGACGCAGTGATTTATTTGAATATCACCAGCCTTTTGAAAGAGTCGGTCCATTTAGCAGGTCATCAACAAACTGAAAGTGTTAAAAAAAAGGACCTCCTGATAAATAACAGGATGAGCAGGAGCAGCATGGGATGCACCATGCTGTCCATTGTTTACCTCCGATGAGTCACAAGGGAGACCTACACAGTATTAGGTAGGTGGCCATAATGTTACGCCTTATAGGTGTTGAAATTAAGATTGTATAACAGCACACATTACATTAATAATTTTTCTCTGTAATGTGATGTGAAGATCTTTTATGTATTAATAACGTTGCTCAATAATCTAAGACCATTGTGTGGCCAATGGCCAATAGATGATGACAACCCGTCATAAGAGGGTTATTATTTTTTTTTTCCCCCTGTGTTCTCATTATCATTGATCTCCGGCAGATACCTCAGTAGTGTATAATCTCACTGTCAAAGAAAAGATTGGCTGTACTGTGCATAAATGGAGACCGTAATGAGATCGAGAGCGAGTCCGTCATGCCAGACATGTAAACTTCCAACCACAGAGGCAGGAATAAATGAAGGTATTGTCCGCACACACTGGCTGTACATCCATTAAGACCCATTACCCTCACATCCAAAATTGATTCAGGGGCTAAATGAGGATTAGACAGTCACCACACAATGACCTGGCTTCCTTTCAGCCTCTTGTGCAGCAGTAAGGCCATTATTTTTCATTGTGTTTTGCCGTCAATGACTTACATTGTGTGTAAGCCACCCAGATCTTACACAGGCTGAATCCCATCAGCTGCAGTGTTTCAACAGGCTCCCGCTCGACATCATTCACCCCGAAGATCTGAAGATCACCGTGTTGTGATGTTGTTGTGATATAACTGAAAACACAAATCAGATTCGTCCACTGATTCATGCCAGCCAGCATATAAATGCATTACCCTCCAAGTATTGACTTACTAACTGACCTGCAGGATCAGTTTTTAAGAGCCAGTAGCTTTCAATGTTTAAATACCTTGTTAGTTTGGACTTTTAGATTCTCAAAGAAGAAGTCATTTGACAGCAGTAATGGGTCACATGTACTCTATGTACCGAATATTTTCACTGCAGTTCCCCTCGCCCTCCCCTTGGCTCTATGGAGTCTTTAAGTGCCTTCTCAGCTCATGCATTTGGTCTTGCAGCTCACAGTTTTGCAGTTTTGACTCCCTCTAATTTCTTTTAATTTGATTTCATAGCCAAGCTAAAAGAGACCACTTACCATTTCAATTCAGTTCTATTTCTATAGCGCTAATAGTCATTTAAATTGTCTCAAGGTGCTCACTGAACCAAGAACCCTAAACGCCATAAAGCAGCAAGAAGAAAACTTGAACAGAACTCAGATGGAAACAGCGACTTGCTTGAGGTCAGCCAGGTAGACAGACAGAAAGAGAAAGAGGACAGGAGGAACAGGAAGGCAAAAGCATGATATCAACATGATACAAACAAGAGTATCAAAAGTATTATACTAACACAAGAACCAGGAGAGGGGTCTGATAGCTGAGGGCTCTGCTCTAATACTTTCTGGATTGAGGATGGTAAAATAGAAGCCATTTATAAACCAGTGACTATGTGCTACCGGCACTAAAGCCAGTTCATTCACTCATTCGTTTTGTGGAACCACTTGTCCTCTAGAGCAGACCCAACCTTTTTTGGGTCGTGACCCCATTTTGACATCACAAATTTCTGACAAAACTGGAGACATTTTTTTTCTAGAATGGGTTTAGTTTTTCATGTTAGTTATATTGTTTTATAAATACAGGGAAACCAGGATTAGTTCATTAGTTTGTTTTTCCTGTTTAGGATAAAGGCCTTAATGTACAGTTAGGTGAGCATACATTTACAAGGCTGAAAATGAATACTGAACAATCTATCATATATGTAAAAATTAAATAGTGGGAGGAAACTGGACTACCCGGAGAGAACCCAATAAAACACAGGGAGAACATGCAAACCAGGTTGACCAATGGATGGATCAGTATTGACCACCACATCAACTTATCTATATAAAGCTTGATTTTATCGCCCCCAGGTGGCCAAAAAACTCTTTACATAGGTTCAACTCAAAGGCTTATTTCATTAAGCATCAATTTCTGGCGTCAACACATATTTCATGCATGAATTTTTTTTTTCATTTCATCATCTGCCCATGCCTGCAAGTGAGCTGCATGCAGACTATACATATGCACCAAAAATCATGCGTGAATACAGATCCAGTGTCTGAAACAGTTTGTTCTGTGTTCTCAAACAGACAAATAAGATAATCCACACACATACCACTGCAAACTGTTTCTTTGTGTGTGTGTTTTGTTTCTGTTCTTCTGTGGCTTAATTAAGCAATGGCTGTAATGAGCACAGGAGGGTCTGTGACACCAGTGACAGCCGATCCATGACTTGCCAAGGCTCAATGCTGCACCCTGTGAGGTGAACTTCTTAAAGAGCACTGAAGCTTTGTTTAGGAGAGGAGTTCTTCCCTGACAGATGCAGGAGCCCGATAGGAAAAGATTCCTCCCAACTCCAGATGTGATGAGACCAAACCAGATAGTATCTTTCAATAAAGGCATTTCATAAAGTTATGTAACTGCACAACAGCCCTCTCCCCTCTACAACAATATATTGTTGTGATTACTTGTGAACTTTTCCCTGAATCTGGCCTTGGATTTCTTCGAAAGAATTGGATGAGAAGATCAATGCCACTGAATTATAAACGCATAGCTAGTGGCAGGAAGCAATTACAACGGAATACCTGTAAAGTAAAGTAAACTGAGGCAGAACATGTGACTGATATTCATGCTGTCTGTACACGGTACCTCAATCCACCCCTGTAAACCAAAGACTAATACAGAGCGCCGTGGGAATTCTGCCAATAAAGCGGGGCAGAAAAAATGCGTTTTGATTTAGATGATCTCTCTAATAAAGTGGAATTTGCTATAAACCCGAGCCAGGCAGTGCAAGCACAGGGCATTCGTATACAGTGAGGTCCACCGAGTACATGACTCACTGTTACTCTGTGACTCTTTTAATGTGCAGTTCAAATGCTATAAATCAAAGCAATAAGCAGCAGACTTGCTCTATGACTCCAACAGTTAGTTAGGGTTCATCTGATTAAAAAGAATCAGCTTTGCTGTGCAGTTTAAATTTCATAATCTGGCAAATGTGAAGCCTACACTGTTATGATCTAGTGTCAGCTAAAAGAACTGTTCCAGTGGCAGGGGTTGAGGTCCATCTACGCTGATAGACAGTAAAATTTATCAAGCTAGAGTTATGCTTGCGTACTGGATCTACACTCTAGGTAGCAAGTAAAGGCTCATTTACAGTAGTGCAAGACATAGACACCATGACCTAGGCATGTAGCCAACGCCAGTGCAAGCTATTTGCGCGTGCATCAGTCTGGCTTGCTCTGTAAAAATGCTAGACGGTGCAGTGTCTTTGTTACCTGTCAGTGGAGATTGAGAGACAGTCGGAAATACTAAAGCGGAAACACGCTACTACCAAGTGGACCAATCATAGCTCTATTGGTTTGCGTCGCCACAACGTGTAGTTAGATTTCTGAGGAGGTGCATGTCAGGCTACGGCATTAGAGTCCACGTCGTCAAACTGACGAAGAAGCCTAAACAACCTATAACTCTGAACCCAAATAAATGCAGCCCATTTATTTCAGACATTAAAGAACTACAGTTAAAAGAAGAAAGAAAACAACCAAAAATATGTCTCCGAAAAGGAGTAGGTAGAAGTAAAACTTATATATCCCTACCACTTTCTCACCAATTTACAAATAAATAAAGACAGCTTCATTAAATATGTGCTTTATTTCAACTCGTTACCTCTAACCCACTCTACAGATCCACCTCTCAGACTGACATTTCATCTTTTTGGTTGTACGAACACAATGTTTTTTTAAAATTACGTTCTCTTGTTAAATTATTACCGTCTACCCTGTCATTGAACCTCACACTTTTTAATGTACACTAAGAAACTCAACGCAGCTCAGAAAGACACAGACACACCAGTAAATATACCAGTATACTAATACTTGTATAGTATTTATACAAATATAGAAATATGTGTGTGAAATGCTTACAGTGGCATCGGCCAAGTAGACTAGAAGAAGACATAAACGCATAAATCTAGCTTCCCTGTGATGAATATTTGTCCTGGTTTTATTGAGTTTGTAGTATTTACATGCCATTAAAGTTGCGTTTTGTTGAATTGTGGGTTTACTCTTGTATTTTTTGGGCTGTATTTTGTGTTAACCTGTCACTGCTCCCTGCCTGGAGAGCACAGAGGCAACAAGGCGACAGGGGAGATGAAACTGTGCCTTGAAATAATGTATCTTAACCTTGTGGAGGAACAGAGGGGAAGTTTTAGAAGGGTGCCCAGGAAATATGTCACTTAATGGAAGAAAAGTGGAAGAAATGGAAGGTAGGGTCTGAATGAGGAAGAAGGGGGGAGTTCGGTAAGAAAGCCCTGGCTGCGATTCAAACGTGTAAAAGCATTTTTAAACCGGCCCACTGATGAAAGTACTAGACACCTGGACTTAACTAAAATTATAAGTACTCCATCAAAAAAGCACCACGCTTAAGTGGAAGTACTAAAGTACTCAACATTTTTTGTACTTAAGTATTGCAGGTAGTTTATTTTAATATTTACTACTCAGGTACTGAAAGTAAAAGTTCAAGTATTGTGTTATGTAGTTATTAAAGAAAGGAATCAAAAGTCTGAATATCATTGTTTATATTACTTCACATGTTAAGCCCAAAGGACACTCACAATTCTTATTTTTATTTTACTTTAATTTAATCTCATTTTATTTATCTTTCTTGTGGTTTTATGAATATCTACTTTTATGTGCCACGAAGCTATGGTGACAAAATAATTTCCCTCATTAAAGTCTGTCTAAGTCATTTGCCCTTAGCAGCAGTACATGCACAGGAATGTACAAAATAGATGTACATGTACATGTGCATGTACAGTAACTAGCCTCAGGAGTAGTCTGTCCATTCACAAACTGCTACATGTAATGTTACATTAAAGATGAAAACAAAAAAAAATTAAATTGCCTGTTGCGACGTTATGTTCAACTTAGATATAAACAGGAGAAACATAACGCATTGAGACCCAACTCAACAGCTAAAGTTAGCTAGCGAACGTGAACCTGCTAGCTAACATTAAGTTAACTGAAATAAGGCATTAATATTAGTAATATTCGCCAACAGTAACCATAACTTTGATATAAAGTTTTATGTACATGCGCGTCTTGCTAGCGCAACGTCAACTAGCTAGCTATCACTATGGCTTTAGCACATTCTAGCCTTACCTTGTGTTTATTTTCCTGAGGTTTAGCTGGAGTGGGGCCTTCCACGATGTTTGATCCACTTAACGCGATGTTCCTGTTATGTTTTCGGCCTCGGGAAGAACACGATCCCTCCAGCCAAACTCTTGGGGCAGCTAGTGTCCGACCACCACGTCGCTTCATCCTTTAGCTTATCGGAGGTCGACAATTTAACGGACCTGGTTTACATAGTAACGGTTGCTGGGAAACATGATTGGTTGGTGTATGAGTTTTGCAAAAAGTCAATTGCAACCTACAGCACATAAAAAAAATGTATTGGAGTAAAAGTTTTAAACTTAAAGAAAATATGCATTTAGGTCAAAGTGGAAGTAGGAGAAAAAAAAAATATATACTCAAATAACATCTGCTGATGATTAACTGAGACAATAGCCTGGTGTAGCTGGACTGGATCTACAGAGAATATGAGTCTGGTGACGCTCCATATGGATTTCATTATGGCACATTTTTCAACCCATACAGAGAAAAAAAATTATCTTGCAATCAATAGTCCTCCAGCCAATCAGAGGTCACTGGGTTCAGATCTTTTAGTTACTGAATCTTTAAGCCTTGGTTTAATTTTCCTTGTGGGTCTTTGTTATTTTTTTTCCCCCATTTTATTCCCCCGAAGGCTCTTAAGAGGGAGTCGATACTGGACTGGCATTAAATAGGTCGCATGAGCAACTCAAACAAATTAATGCAAATATTTCTGCGTCGTCTGGATATGTAAATATGGAGCTGCGCGCTAACAATTATAACCTTTAGATGGTGATAATATGTCAGATACTGTAGATTATTTATTTATTTATTTTTAGTTTCTCCTGCTGTCCACCAAAATGTCAATTATGGCAGCTTTACGTGCTGCAGCAGCGCACATGAATGGTCCATGATTTTCATTAAACACATTATGCCACTTCTATCGTGACTGTGTCATATTAACTAGTTCTAGATTGGGCATTTTTTAAAAAATAAATAAATAATAATAATCTCCTTCTTTTCAGGGTTGTGAATTCATTAATCACAGGATTAAATTTGAAATGAGGTAACAAAGAGGTCAACTGATATTTTAACAATCTCCACACCACCCACATTTTTGTTTTCCTTTACAAGCGTAGCTATCCGGGTTGACAGTAAGATGCAGAGTTATACCACCTGCCTGTTATCCCTGATTCACTGTAAACCAGCATCAGGGTTTAGATTGAGTTTCCTCATCCAGGTGAACCTCTGACGGGAGCTGTGGACGTGTTCCAGTGACTCAACTGCTGGCACTTTCCCCCCGGGGTGCTGCTGCTCACAGCCCATTTAATGATTCGCTCCAGGAGAGCTGTCGCCACGAGGGTCGGAGAGAGTCACTCCCGCACCTCCACACTCATGAATTCACATGAGCCCGCTGTGTTTGCTCAAGAAAGCCTGTCCAGAGCAGACAGACACCGGGTTTGAGGAGTAGCCGAGCTCCGAGGGGGCCGACTCCTTTTGTTAGACACGCTCATGTAAAACGGTATGAACGGTAAATGTTTTCATATCATTGGACGTGTACTTTAAATGATGGGCGACAGGTTGATTCCTCTTATTCTAGCAGAAAGTAAACTTTGTCTGGCAGAAGCATCGTCCCTACTTGGAATGGGGACGAGTGGCTTGTTAATATGGATTTTAAAAAAATGAGGCCAAATCCATAAGAGCGATGCTAAAAGTTTAGCAGGCCGTGCTAAATATCAACCTCTAACTAAAGCCAAGATTTTTTTTTTTGTTTTGGCAGGCATCTCCCATGATGGGAACTTCCCAGTTGGGCAAATTCTCTTCATTATAGTTGGAAACAGTCCAACTATAAATCTGAGAGAAGGGAAAAGGCCCAACTCGACCTCAATCGGAGTCAAACAAACATGTTTGAACTTTTTGAGCCGAATCTGGACACAGTCAATTCAATTTTATTTATACAGTGGATTTCATGCATAAGGCAGACTCACTGTGCTTTACAAGAGGTACACATAGTTAAAATACAAACAGTTACATAAAATCAATTGGGAATCAACTGAAAAGTATAAGTGCAAGTAAACAATCATAAGTCAGGTTGTGTGAACTGATTACTGACCCAAGTTCAAACACGTGTTCCTTATAGTCCATGAAAAAAGAGAGAAAAAGGGTTTAACACCTGAAAATAGCCTCACAAGACAATGGTGACAAAGTGAATCTGGGTCACACAAATGGAGGAGAGATGCAACAAGTGCCTATAGAGAGGGAAAGACATGCGTTAACGTCACTAACACCCGGGGCGATTATCACGATTAACTATCATTTATTTTATCTATGTTAGTGTTTTGACATATCAATATTAAAATGTTCACACGATTGTATAGATTCATACAATATAAATACTGAAGCTGCATGATATATATTTTAGATATTAGATATTTGTATATATAATGTCTTCACACATGAGCAAATTTGTGTATCTTACAAACTGAATGACTAGTAATGGTTAGAAAACAGGCACAAAAATGAGAAATTCAGGATTTTATTTTCTACTACTACAAAAAAGATCAACCGTGTGGTTACAATGCCAGTGAAAGGGTTAAGGACTCAACAATGATGCATACGAACTAGAATGGATTTGGAAAAGTGGAATTAGCCTCAGTTTCAGTTATTTCAAGTTAGTTTTAGGTCATTTCAGTTATGATGAGTGTAGCTAAATAAAAGATGCTAACGCTAAGAGCTTTACTGAGTAAAGTAGTAGTAAGTAACGTTAGCCATACAATACTGTAGCATTAAAATGATGACGAGGAGTGATCACAAATATTCTATTGACAGTCATTCATCAAAAAAATACATCATGAATTAATACTACCTGGATTCCAGTTGCAGTCGGCGAAATCGATAAAAATATATCTCCGACTGCTTTTTAAATCTGTCGGTACAGCCAATTGCAGCTCTTTTTTTCACAATTAATTTTACAATTGATGATCCAAACTAATCTCCATGCTCATCTGTCACTTATTGCCACTCAGTGGCCGTGACCATGGAGACGCCCACTTGCAGCCATTGAGAGAGTTTTGCACGAGAGTTTGCGCCAGTATTCAGTTGGCTTTAGCTGGTTTGACAAATGATGTAGTCTGTGATCCCTCATCAGTTGTTAATCGTGTGATTCAGACGTCATACAATAATCTGCTGCAGCCACTTTATCAGTGTGTACTCCCAGTCTTTCAGTCTGTAAAGGCTGTGTAAGTTTTGCAGTGCGTGCCTCCAGCTTCAGTTAGAAACCATCTGCACATGACTGTCAGAGGCTTCAGGCACTCAGTTACCCTCCTTGGGATAAGGGAAGCAATTGAATGCGGGAAATGGGAATTAAGGAAACTGAGCCGTAAAAGCAATTTATTGACAAAAAGGGCAAAAAAAAAAAGGGGAAATTGAAGGTAAGTAAGTAAAGCAAGGTAAGCCTGCCTGCGTGAACGCTGCCAACATGACCTACAAGCAGACGACAACAGCTTCCCTCGCGGTTTACAGCCTTTATGAGCAGCTGGTACAGGATGAATTCAATCATCTACACAGTGATGGACGGGCGGCAGATGGAGGCGCACAGGAGAGGAGGGAGGAGGAGGCAGCTCCACTCACCCACTGGAACTGATAAAAAAATAATAATAATAAAAAAAAGGATTGTTAATTAGAATCGATGATGGTCTTGGCATCAATAGCAACGTGTCAATATCCAGCCCTAGACACACTGCGAGGGATGAATAAAAAATCAGCATTAACATCATGTTTTGTGTGTTTTTGTTTGTTTTTTTTTCACCCACAAGCCATAACATTATGACCACCTACCTAATATTGTATATGCCTCTTTTGTGCTTCCAGACCAGTTGTGTGTCATTAGAGAATGGACGTGAGCTTTTTGAGGGTGTTAGGTGGGGGCCTTTGGGTCCTATGGGTTGAGGGGCGGGGCCTCTGTGGATCATCCCACGGATACTTGATCAGTTTGGGATCCAGTGAATTTGGAGGCCAGGTCAGCACCTTGTGTTGTTATTCGTGTTTCTTTCCCTAAAGCTTTTGTGTGTCTGCTGTCATCAAGGAGTGTCATTGCTGTGCGAATGGGGGCGTCTGGTCTGGTCTAGGTGGGTGGTTCATGTCTCAGTGACATCCACATGAATGAATACCAGGCCTAAAAGTTTCCCAGCACAACAAAGAATTGTCACAAGTTGGTCAATGTTATTTACTTCTCCGGTCATAATGTTATGGCTGACGTGTGTATGCAGTTAATCAGCCCGTAAAGCTATAAAAGCATGATTGATTTTTCAGGTTTTAATATTATATTATCTCCCGTGATCCTCTAGAGGACAAGTGGTTATAGAAGATGGGAATGAAAATGAGAATATTATATCATATCGAGCAGGAAAATGACCTTTTCTGTTTTTTTTTCCCGCCTGTTTGGGGAAAATAACTATCATATTTTTTTAATATCCTGAGACCTTATTAGCAACGCTGCTGCCACATTATTCATTTGGAGTCCCACCTGATGAAGAGTCCTGCATCCCGCTCTCGTTGAGCTCATCTCCAACTGTGTCTGTGGGCTGAAATAAATAAATCAAAATAGTTTCTCGAGGACAAGGTTGAATCCGAAGGAGCAATTACAGTGACAGTAATGTGGTGTCGGTGAGTTAGAGTTTTGTGTTGCTATGGAAAAAAAAAAAAAAAAAATCAAAATCAGGACAGGATGTGTAACAGTGCATCAAAGGTGTTATAAAACCAACATTTTCATCTACAGTTTTAGAATATGAACTGTTTGGGCGTGTATACGTGAGCACACAAAGTTCATGAAGAGACACATGCATGAACGGGCTTAAGGCGCCAAATACTGTAGCACTGCCTGCCTGTTAAATGGGTAGACTTCCTGTTGTCTTCTCCAGAGCAGGTTGTAGCCTCTGCTGAGTGCACAGACGACAGGCAGAAGGAACTATGGATAGTTTACATCTTTCCTGTTCATTTATCACCATGGCAATGGCAAAAAAAGGGGGGGACTCTTCGTTGTCATTTCATGTCAGCGCAACGTTTAAACCGATCACGCAACTCAGTGACGAATTGGCCGAACTTCTAATACACTGTTAAGTTCTGCATGCTGATCAGAACAGATTGGATTAAAAAAGCCAGGGAGGCGTCTGTTTCTGTGTTCTGACATCACACGGCAAGTGGATTATTATTATTAATAATAATAATCCATAATTAATAATTCTACTTTGCTTTGTATGTAAACTTTTGAACAGCTGACTCCGTCTGCATTATTAAGGATTATCCAGAGTTTGGCTGATCCAGATTGATAGATAATGCACATACCAGTGCGGTGTTTTATTCCTGCATGTTGTCCAACAGGTTAATAGGTTTATTTTGCTTCATTACGTTCCGAGAAGAACTGCGTCCAAAGAGGAATTGAGCCACAGTTCTGTCGACACATCGGCGCAGAGACGAAGGCGTCTCATGACATACTTTTCTAGAGGATATCCACTTGACTGGCTCATTAGCCTTCAAGCTGTTCTCTTCAGCTCCAAACTTGGACTTTTGCCCATCCTACCAATCTGTCAGGCTGCTGACGGCTGATGTGTGTTCTCCTACAGTGGCTTTACAGAAGACTGGATACAGGTCATGGCTTTTTATTTATGCATTTATTTATTTTAAGTTGCTGACACATCTCTCTTTGGAAGAATCTTATGCTTTTTTTCAGAAATGCTTTTCAAACTGAATGTAGTTACGTTCCCATGTGACAATACGGGTTGTGAATTACAGCGTCATTTCCTTGAATGATCCAGGAGGCGAAAATAAATAAATAAAAGAAACTGGTTCAACATATTTTATCATTTGCTAAAAGCTGCAGACTCCGAGTGTGATTTGGGATATCATGTTTTCCTCTATCATAGCCATATCTCTGCAGCTTGATAACTTGATGATCTTTTTCTTTTCATTATAGGGAGGAACACTGCAGTCATCTTAAAGAACATAAGCTGATGTTGCCTTTAAAACGTAAATGGACCGTGCAGTAACATGCGACCGAGGTGACTAGCTCTAGGTGCTGTGGTCAAATCCTGGTAAATAAATGCTGACATCACAGCAGAACGTTCTGACACCTGTCTCCAACCGACAGGTTATTATTTATTTATTGATCCCTGCCCTGACCTTAGTTATTTTAGAGACCTGCACAAAAGCTTCAGTTATATGTGAACCCCGGGGGCGTCCGTCCACATTGTATTCTCACAGTTGTGCTATTTGCAGCAGTGAGAGAAAGATCTGAAAAAGTAAATAAAGAAACTTGTGATTAATGATGCTGATACGTCTTCACTCCCACTGTACCCATTTTTTTTTTAATTAATTTACTATTTGGTTAGTTAACAGCTACAAGGACAGAATATTTTAAATGTGTTATCACTAATAAAAAAAAAGGACATCACGTACAGTATGGTTTCATTTTATATTAGTGGCTGTGTTTTCACATGAGTTCAGTAATCTGTCTTTAATGTGACCCAGGATGCATTGTATGCTCACGTTACCCGATCAATGCGGTAACACATTTTATTTGTATTACACTTTACATTTTAACAAAGTCAAATCCAAATATGGACAAACAAATGTTAGATTTACAGTATTTTTAAATTTTTTGAAGTAAATATAATAAAAGTTGATCTTTTTACACATTTTACAGATAATTTACTTACTTTGAACCATTTGCAAATATTAACTAAATCGTTATTAGCTATGTTTATGAGTACATATCAATCAGTATGTGAGAGAAATAAGTTGGCATCCTAACATAAAAGATAACGCTGCTGCCAAATCACTGTCAAGTCAACTTTATTGTCAATTCTGACATGTGTAACACAATACAGGATTGAAATGACCTTCCTCAAAGGCCTACGGTGCAGCAGCTAAACACAAAAATGTAAACAAAACAAAGAAATAAAAAATGTGGTCCTAGAATAGATCCCTGTGGGACACCACACCACTGATACAAAGTCATTAATGGAAACAAACTGTTGATTATGAATTATGAATATAGTTAAAATAAATAAATAAACATGATGTTGACAGCTTTTGGAGTCGAATGTCATAATTAACAGTGTCATTGGACAAATCAAGAAAAATATTATCCACCGGTTCAAACGTAGCCATATCAGTAGCATACTTTTTCCTAAACCCATATTGATGTTCATAAAGAATACTGCACTCCTGGAAATGTTCCATCATTCTTAGTCAATTTCTCCAAAATCTTTGAGAAACATGGAAGAACTTTAGCACTTTTGAGGTCATTGGGTATTATTCCCGTTTCATGGAGACATAAGCCGATCCCAGTTGACACTGGGCGAGAGGTGGAGTTTTGTTTCGTGCTTCATGAATGAGTCATCTCCAAAATGAACCAATTTTATTTCATATCATTCTGTGCTAACATTACACCTGCACCCCCAGCCTTAGTGATGATAGGAGGTCTAAAGAAAGATGACAATCGCTTTCATTTTGGGAAATAAAGTAATAAAGATTTCTTCATCTGGTCCCATGCTGAGTCAGTTCTGTGGTCGGCAGATGTGCCGTAACACACCTCGTTCCTCTTGCAGACAAAGATGAATGACTGAATGTTTGAGGTGGTAGTTCTGGTCCACGAGTTTGGGACTGATCTCATTCAGGTTCATTCCGTCCATTTGATGCGTCACATTCATCCTCCCCAACCCAGCACATAACACCACTACCGCGCCATCAATGACCTTCTCCTATTCGGACGACTGTACTGAAGTGGGTCACGTTGTGTAACGCTGAGGAAGAAGGAAGTCGAGGCCGTCATATCTGCCCTGTCCCCATGTGGCCGCCGTGGCGTGAAGGGGGGGAGCAGGGCTATGTTTTCGAGGTGACACATGTTTTTTTTTTTTTTTTTTTCTCAGCACAGACAGATCAACAACTTCCTGCCCCTCACGAGTCTCCGGGCGAACAGCTGAGACTGGCCTCGTTTCAGGAGCTCCGTCCTCGCCTGTCTCACCCTCCTCGCCCTCCTCGCTGCCCCCTCGATGTGCTCCCCGTTTGATATTAAATCTGCAGCGCACCTCACAAGAGCACAAGGAGAAACTTATGACCTTCAAGCTACAGTTCTCCATTTGGATCTTTGTCGTGTGTTTTATCAGATTTTTAAAAAATTTAAGAGTAATCATTTGTTGTTCCCATATTTTTTGTCTTCAAAGTACCGAACATCTAAAGATATGTGTGGAAGGAAAGATTGTAATAATGTGACAAATCCCATTTTTACACAATACAACTAAAGGGAACATTTTTTTTGTG
This sequence comes from Mugil cephalus, assembly GCF_022458985.1. Taxonomy (NCBI): domain Eukaryota; kingdom Metazoa; phylum Chordata; class Actinopteri; order Mugiliformes; family Mugilidae; genus Mugil; species Mugil cephalus. Next base: position 5,521,553 of record NC_061782.1, read on the forward strand.
CAATACTTTTATTTACTTTAAATGTGTCTGCAGTGCTGTGCTACTGCTATTGTGCCACTGGCTAGAATTTAAAATGCAATCGGACAAAGTGAAAATTTCAAAATGACGACATAAGGAGTTTATTTTCAGATTTCCTGTAAAAGTTAAGAATAAATCCTCTGCACACTTCACTCATCTTCCAGACCTAGAAATGTCAGTAAAGTACGCCATATGCTTACACAACAAGCAGACGTCAGTGTACTTTTTATACGCATATAAGCATGAACAAGTACACACACACACACTCACCCATGGAGGGGGTTGGGGGTTGGAGGGTCGACGACTTTTCTTGGAAGTGTCTGCAGCATGAGACGTGCATCAGGGGCATCCAGTGTGGATTTCCAGGGGCGCTGAAGGTCCCAACAGACAGCCAGCTGCTCCTCCACTCCATCACCTCGGGCCACGCTCACACAGCGGCACTGAAACGGCCCACCCAACCACATGGGGGGCTAACAGCCGTCTAATCAGGGTTTTCACCTTTGCTGTCAGGCTCCGACCTGACCGCGACATTAAGTCATTGAGTTCACATATTCACTTAAACCTCAGTTATCCACATCTCAATAAGTAGGAAGCAATGCTGGACACTCTGCCTTTGCTCAAAATCGTAGATCTTTGATTTGGATTTCAGTGGAGATCCCGAAGTTTCCAAAGTTTTCAAAGATTTTTCAAAGATTTATTACGTCACATAATAAACAAGAGTCGTTCATGCTGCAGACCAACATTTCAAACAACAATGAGGCTACTTCTGGTGCCGAAAACATGGCGCTATCCTGCTCTGTTTACCTTCTTCTACTGCAATAAATGTTCTAGATGTTTTTGTTCCGGGGTCATACGCCAGCGCAGCGGTTGTGGCGCATGCACACACGTGTCGTCCAGTTAAAGTCTGATTAAGGCGTATACATGCTGGAGAAAATCAATTTAGCAATTGCATTATCTGGGTGTCTCAATCGGATATGAGAACTCGTTTACATGCACTTAAGTTGTCCGGTTAAAGTCGGATTAAGGCAATAATTAGCTTTTTTGTACGTGCATGTACACATACTCACTGGTAACTGGAAACAGAATGTTATTAGTGGGGGCTTTTGCGTCCTATGAGTTGAGGGGAGGGGCCTCTGTGGATTGGAATTTGGAGGTCTTGTGCTCTTCTTTATGTTTTATTTATTTATTTATTTATTTTTTTTTTTTTTTGAGTTATTCCTAAAGCATTTGTGTGTGTGTGGCTACTGCCAACAAGGAGTGTCATTGCTATAGGGTGGGGGGTGTCTGGTCCGGTCTAGGTGGGTGCTACATGTCTAAGAATGAACACCAGGTCCAAAAGTTCCCAGCAGAATGGACAAAGCGATTTACTTCAGTGTTGTGAGTGATTGGCGTATATTGACTGTGAAGCTAAAGCTAGCAGCTGGCTAACTCTTCCATGATTGCGCGCAGCCTCATTAATGCGGTGGCAGTGCCGACCGTCTCGGCTGCATTCACCAGGTCAGGTGACAGGCTAGGTTACAGATGTGGCAGCAATAAGAAATTTTACACATTAAAAAGATATTTGTCACAAGTGAAGTAACCCTTAATAGGCAATGGAGAATGAGAACGTGCCACCATCCGTTACTTTTCAAATGACTAAGCTCGTGTTATTGCACAAGCCAGGCAGCGTAATCAATTAACAGTTGCATTTAATCGTTACTCATTATACGGAATGGCCCATTTAAGAATGATATGCTATATTATTGGCTTCAAATTGCTGATGTATAACGTGTTCATGACTTTAATGTTGCAGATGATAAAAAAAAGAAAAGAATGATTTTAATCACTTCATTTTTTACTGGGTAGTCAATAAACCCTCCTCTGGGGATCAATAAAGACTTTTCTTGTTCTACTAATTGGCATCAAATAAACCATAAGATATTTTGCATGGGTGAAACCGCTCCTGCTAAACACAAGTTGTTTTTGTTACATCATGGTCATTAGGTTGTCCCAATTATGGCTGCTTACTTTATTATACACAATAATCCTGCATTAGTGGACTGACTTCATTTATTCTGTGCAAGCCCCTGGAGTGTTGAAGTTAGCCGACGTTAGCTGTTTCATCATGTTAAGCCAGGCAGCTGCATGCTAATCATTTGCGTGATGAATAGCAGTGTATCAATATTATTACTGGGAAGTAAGTGATTTCTCTTAATAAGGTCGATCCACTTCTGCAGAACAGTGTGTTTTCCAGTTTCCTTACCGCTTCCCGTTTCATTTTGAAATGATTCCTTTCCCTACGTCTTTCTATTAGCTTCACATCCCATGCCCATTCTGTTTCTTTGCCCGATGATGTTTATGTAAAGTATGCATCCAAGTATTTGCTCAGCCCATTTTCTGTGGATTTGATACAGCCGGTGATCTCAGAATTAAACACTTGCTGTACAAGTCTTTACTTCAAAACCGATCTTGTCAAGTCATTAAGTTTGTGTACCTGGTATTAGTAAAAATCAGTTTTTCTCTGTTGTGTGGTTGCTTGCTCCCCTCTTACTGGCCTTGACTTGTTTCCTAATTGGTCCCCTTCAGGGTTTGTAAACAGAGTGACGTTTTTTGAGGGGCGGGGCTTAACTGGATGCCAAACCTCTCACACACTATAGCTTGTAAACAGCAGTTAGCACATTTCAATGTTTTGGCACAAATGGATGAGAAAAACACATATTTTAGAGAATATAGTACTACACTCACTCTCTGAGACCGTGAGTGTTATTTTAAAAAGTTGACCCTGACTGATGGGACAACATTCAGCAACCCCTGACCAAAGGTGTACACAGAGGGGACGAAGTAACGTAAAAAATGCAACTTTTGCTTGGACACCCCTGACACATGCAAGTAACAAGAGTCCTCTAAATGAGCATTAACTTAACATAATTTCAGTCACGATTTATTCTAACCCATAATGTTTTCCAGACTGAAACTGATGATGCTTTACATATTAATCTTATCTGATAAGAAGTGTGTATGTTGTTGTCACTCCAATCCTTTTTTTAATCACTAAAGCCAAACCAAAGTTGTCTTCAACTGTCAGTGGCTGGTATGTGATAAAACTTTGTTTTTGATTTTTCAGTTTTGACACCAAAAAATACAGCAAGACGACATTTTCATAGTTCAAAGTGAGTGTTCGCCTTAAGCTTCCCTCTGTTTTGCCTCCAGCTAACATCATGATGTCACAGTGACGTAGGCCATGAAGGGATCTATAGTCCTGCCCGTTCCCTTCGTCTGGTTTCTGCGTTTCTTAAGTCTGTTTCTGTTGCCAGAAATCTCGTTTTACTCCCTGAATCCTTGTGCTTTGGATTTGTCGTGTTATGCTTGTGGACTTTGACCTGTTTTAACACAGCAGCGCAACTTTCTTTTTTTCTTTAAAGTTCTCATTTGTTTCCTCATCCTGCCTATATCCCCCATAACCCCATGTTTGTCTCCTAACCTCAGTTAAACCGTGACCGAACGTCTAGCTCCTCTGTTCTCTCAGGCAATCTATCTAATGTACTGTACAGGCACAAACAGGGGAGCTCCTCACGGAGTAAAGGCTTGTGTAATTTGGATTAGTTTCATTTTATTTATTTTTTTCATTCAAGCCTGAGGTTTAACACAACTGCTGGAGCAGCTAAGAACAGCTCAACTCCTTCCTGAGTCCTTAAACCTTAAAAAATGGTGGTAAAGAAAGAGAATTGTACACTTCTCATGACACCTTGCATTCAAATGTGCAGGTATTGAAAGGAGACTCCACTAAAAGTCATGGCAGGTTGACCAGTGAAAGTTTCATTTTATTCGTGCATGTAATTAGGCCACATGGATCCATGTTTTTTCCCATTTTTGGCGGCAAAACTCAGCTTTTATTGACAAAAAACTTCTTGAAAAGAGATTTCTATAGTGTAATTTGATCAAGAACATATAAAATAAGTGACTGCATGCGTCTTTTAGAACCTCTGAGTCAGTTCTTCGTCTACGATCTGAGCACTGAGTGTATGGTTTTTACGAACTGTCAAATTACACAGGAATCAGGTGTGAACGGGCCCTTTCAAGCCCAGACACAAATTCTCCACCGGGTTGACGTCTGGGCTTTGACACGACCAACATTCGCCGCGTCGTCTTTAAACTACGTCTGTGTGCAGGTCCATCAGAGCACGGACCATAAACCGTTTTTACCCCAGAGCCATGAAACCACTGAAATCTATCACTTTACAGACAGACCTGGGCTTTATATCATTACCTCCAGCTATTTATTATTTAACCTGTGCAGCACCTGAGTCGTATCAGCTCAGTCTTTTGAAGTTAGGCACCGTTTTCGGGAGTTAACTTGAATTTCATAGTGTGCAACGTGCAATGACAACAAAAGGAACCTTAATCTTTTGGTGCGGACTCGTAGATCTCTTGCTGGCTGAATCAGAATTGCCTTTTACAGGATGTCCACTGAACCTACAGCCACCTTGAGACACATTCACCTCACTCAGGTTCATCTTAATTTCTCTAATTGTCAGAGTACTAGCAGTTACTCACTTGATCTCCACTGACTGAAGTCAATCACTTTAAATGGGATGAAAACAAATGCAAAGCCTTATTTTACAATATATTATTAAATGAGTTTAATTGGTAAAAACCTTTTGGTTTTTCTCTTCCAGGGTTGTAAATACGTGTTCTTTGTAAATTCTTTTTGAAAAGAAACTACATACAGCGATCAGGCAATCATAACATTATGACCACCTTCCTAATATTGATCAGTTTGGGATCCAGGGAATTTGGAGGCCAGGTCACCTCGTACTGTTTTTTATGAGTTGTTCCTAAACTGTTTTTGTGTGTGTGCCATTGCTATGGGGGTGGGTGTGTCTGGTCTGGTCTTAACCCTCTGGAGTCCAGAGAATAATTGTCTGTTTTTGACTATTTTTGGTTTTACCTTTATATTTCATCTCAAAATCTCTTCACCTTGTTGCCTTGTTCCGTTTCATTCTTCTCAGCACGACCTCACCTGTGTCAAATTTAGCACTTTATACAAAAGTTGCTACGTCGTCTCAAATTGGTCATGTGATTTGGACTCACTGGCTCATCTGCCGACTCCTGAGGGTTAAGTAACATCCACTCAGTTGAATTCCAAACATTTCCCAGCTCTGAATTCGGTCAATGTAATTCACTTCTCCTGTCAGTGGTTATAATGTTGTGGCTGATCGGTCACAAAGATGGATCATCCTCCCATTTATTAAAGCAGCACACAGGGAAAACACATCAGGTGGTATTTTTGCTCGGCACTGTATCATCATGCTACTGTACCGGCTCTGTTCTAAAGCAGCCTAACAAGGTGTAAGACGCGAGGAACTTTTTCCTCATAATAGGAAGTGATCCGACATTTACAGGCCTACCCCCGGAGAGTTGTCTGGAAAAGGTCAAGCCACTGCAACACCAGTGGAGGCCCACTAGCGCGAGTGTCACATTACACCAAATGAACAGAATAATGCGCGCTCCCTGATTCAGCGCGGCGCTAAAAGGTTACGACAAACGAATGGTCAAGACCAAAGTCATTTATCTGCGCGATCGCAAAGGTTGCCACCGCTTCATGGGACTGTGGCGTATTATTAGCACGAGCAGGGAACATCTGGCATTGTGTACAGTTACAAAAGAGCAATTAGCATTTATATAGGTTCCAAATGTGGTGGGCGAACATGATTAAGATAACTCCAGGAGGGGTAAAGGCTGAGGCTCCGCAGACATGAGCCTTAATGAGAGCGTCCAATTATATCCCACTGTACTATTAAGACTCTTTCCCTTACAGGGTAATTTACATGTGGTGGCGAACATGAAATGTAATGACACAAAGGAAAGAATTTGAACTTTCCCAGCTTTTCATTCCTTATCCGTGAAATAAATGTAGTTGCTGAGGTCTTGATTTTACAGTACCGCGGCCTACGAGTCTGGCAAAATCAGATTGTCTCGCCTCGCTTTCCATCTTCTCCCGCTTGACCAATAAACTAATGGCGATAAATGCCAGTCCATTTCCCCTTACCTGGAAAGGCGCTGACAATTATCGTTCGTCTCCTGATGGGGGGTTGTCTGGGCCTTTCATGTCACAGATAAGAGAGCAGGCAAATAAACTGGGAGAGAGAAACGTGTGATGCCATTTGGTGGACTGGCATATGAAGAAAGGTCCCAGTATGAGTGTCATCAAAAGAAGTCGCCAAAATCGTTTTTTTTTTTTTTTTTTTTTTTTCTTAAGTCCGTCGTCGTCGTCTGCCGCCTCTCTTCTTCGGACCAGACACGCTTGCAGTCAGGGTCGCGGCCGTTTGATCTCTGAAAGGTGTGGGAAAAAAAAAATTTGCTGAGGCTGAAGGTGCAGAAAATATATCGAGACTTTCATAGGTCATCTCGGCTTCATTTTCCAGAGGCCTGCAGAGTCAATAGGTGCTCATTCAAAGGGAGGGAAATCAGAGTGAAGGGTACAAAGCAAATAGGGTTTAGAACGTCATTCCTTGGTTGAGTTGCAGGCCTGAGTCAAGTTTGCCAAAACATTCATATACATATATATACACTTTTACATATATATACATACATATGACATATTCAGACCAGCCCGTCTGCCACCAAAAACCAAACCACGCTCAAAGTCGCTTAAATCCCGTTTCTTCTCCATTCTGATGTTTGAACTACAGCAAATTGTCTTGATCACCTATACATATCTAAATTGAATTGCAGCCATGTGGCTGATTAGCTACTTGTGTTAACAACAAACTGAACAGATGCACCTAATAACGTGGCCAGTGAGTGTCTCTCCTGCTCTTCTTCTCTGTTTTCAACGTAGCTGGCCTTACGTAGAAGGGTCTCTCCATATGAGCTGGGTCCTGCTCAAGGTTTCTTCCTGTCATCACCATCTCCTTCAGTCTTATTCTGGAGGTTTCACGTCATTTTTTGTAAAGCATCAATTGTAAAGACACTCTGAATTGCTATCGATGCTATATAAATGAAATTTAATTGAATTAACTGCTGCTTCACACTTTGCTTGTATTGGAGAGTCTCTCCCTCAGCCTCCTTTGCATGAATGATTCAGATCTGTCATTTGGCCTCGGCTCTCGCTCGCCCATCCCTTTGCATTAATCTTCACTAAAGCCCCAGAGAGAAAGCAGCCCTGAAGCATGATGCTGTGACCACCATGCTTCACCCTGTCACTGCCGTTCACTCTTGGTCTCATTACACATTTCTCCACATGGTTTTGTGAGAGTGGATATGATTTGCTTGTGTTCCATTTGAGATTTAAAAAAAAAAGGGTGTGAATCTTGACATGAAGAGAGAAATGACTGTGACATGCAGGGGGCAGCGACAGTAACTTAGATGTTTTCTCTTTGTCCTGTCTAGATCTAATGGTTTGGGATTATTTCACATTTTAAAAACCTGTTTTAGTGGTTGCGTGTGGATAGTTTTATTTGTTGTTTGCAACGAGACAGAAGCATGAGTTGGAACGTAATTATGCATTCAGGTCCAGGATTATTTCCCATAAGTAACTATATTATATAGGTACTAAATAAAAATAGTACAGTAAAGAATAAAATACAAATAAAACCAGCGACATAGGAGCATGATTTTTTGTGCAACACTGATAACTGCCATGGAAAAATAATATGCTCATGGAAAAAAAAAATATATTATTCTTATTTATTTCTTCATTTCTTTGCAATATTTCAAAGTGCAACATTTCAAAGGTTTTTATTTGTGAGCAATAGCCGTGGGTTGTTCATTCAGACCATTAATCTTTAATGAGGTACTTCCAGATTCCATCATCAGCTTGATGCATTTCATTAAACAGAAAAATATGACCTTAAAACGAAAATAAAGAAAAGTTAATAACATGATTTTTATGCTTTTCTCAATGAATGATTAAGGCGCCAACGTGATTTTCCATTTCTCGTTCTACATGTCTTAAATTCCACTGAATGTAGAGAAATCAAAGACCATTAGGCATTTCTAAAAGAAATGATTTCCCAAGAGTTGGACGAGAAGATCAATGCCAGAACTGTCTATTAAATATGAAGCTACAAACAGCAGACAGTCGGCTCAGCTTAGCACCGAGACTCTGGGAGAAACCTTGGTTCTGTAAGATCATGACAACATTGGGTGTCAAGAAACTGGACTGTGGTGACACAGACACTTCTGGTCCTAATGTTGACATCTTGAACCTTGCGAGGCCATTTCTGTCCAGGTCCAGGTGAACGCACCCAGGGCACATTCAGCACGTTTACATGCAGGTGAAAAAAGCAAATTATTGCCTTAATCTGACTTTAACTGGACAACTTAAGTGCATGTAAACACGTTACTCTAAAATAAGAGTTCACCCAGATAGTGGGTTTATTATATGATGTAATAGGTCAACTAGAAAGGGGGCCATATTAACAAACTGAAAAGACACATATCGCCACCTACTGTGGAGGAGGAGGACATGTTCCCATCAGTTATTTGATTTTCTCCGCTGCATGTAAATTAGGACAAGGACCATATTCAGAAAATCGAATTTAGAGCATAGCTCTAGCATAAAGATGCAAACACTCAGACCATTTTCAGCCTGTATGTGGATGTTAATGCAGTGTCAACTCAACTACTGAACTACTGGGCTTCTTAGTTAGTAAATCTGGTGGATAAATTACAGTCATGGATCTGTTTTAAAAAATGTTTTCTCTCATGCTAAGTTTTCTATTGCAGGTGTCTGTCTGTCAGTGGTGAGATTATTTTAATCCGACAAAACATATGCGCTTAAATCTGTGTTTTCATTGCATTTAGAGCACGGAACAGCAGAACAGATCTCAAGTGGTCACTGGAGATGCATGTGAAGTCGCATTTTAACAAGATGTCGTACATCTTAGGGCTTTCCATCTAAATACACTGACTCAGAGAAGAGGCACATTAATGCCAGGTGTGAATGGGGTCAAAATATCAACTGCATGCACCTGCATTGCCTCGAGTCTAAGAGGCCACACTATAGTAAAAACCAAAAGCAAATCTATCACCTTTAACTCTGTGAGTGATTATTTTCATGCAGATATGTGAAAAATGGCAGCAGAGTGAACAGTGATCCTGGAAACTGGTTGGAAGAGACTGCTGGTTAACAATGTAATATCTAAATGACAACATTTATTCTGATTTATTAGGAGTTTGGCTGCATTAACAGAAACTTCTTCCCCTCACATCCACCTCCCTCGAGCTGCTTGTGAACTTTTTTTTGTGGCGTATTTCAAAATTTAAGCGTTGGGTTGGGTTAAAAACCCAGGGGTATAGTTTTTTTTTGTTTGTTTTTAATGAACACGGCTCGTGAGTTTGAGCCGAACAAAAACTGAAACAGTCCTGCACATAATCCCCCATAAAACTGAAATAGTAGTTTTGAAAGGATTAAAAACAACAACAACAAAAAAAAAAACATGTTAACACATATTAAAATTTGGTGCCGGTGGAGCTGAACAGAGGTGGGTTAGTATTTCACCACTTTCTTCAGTCATTGTTTTATCTAAAGCATTACTTTTTATAACAAGCCTTTATTGCTGGTTGGGTCAACTTAACCAACTTCTGCGAGCTTTGTATTTACTGTGCATATTGCAGAGTGGTACTGATCTTTAAACTGTCTCTATTTTCTTTCTTTTAAAATAAAATTATTTATGACTTTTTCAGGGGAAAACAGACAAGGCAGTGAAGAGGGCGACAAACATGAACATCGTCTCTGCAAGCGAGAGGAAAAAATTAAGTAAAAAGGGAAGCAAAACAAAAACAAGAAGTTTCTTTTGTCATCTGTTTATGCACTTATTTTATATTATTTTATTGTTATTATTAAAAATTATATTACTTTTTTTCAATTCAATTTTATCTAATGACAAATACTTGACTAAAAATGACTGAGGTGTCATAAGGTTCCTCTCTGTACTGTGATCTGCTTCTACCCGTTTGCTTTCCAGTTGCTCGAGAGCCAAGACTCAAAGCAGACGAATATTTATTCCAAACCTTAAGAACAGTTTCCTGTTAAACGACCGTTCCACACTCACATAAGAGTATTAGGGCCACACTTCGAGGAAAAAGGTCGAAATACAAACCGACTGTACCGTCTGTACTCATGGCGAACGTGAGCTCTTTGGCAGGATGGATAAACTGTGTGCGCTTGTTGGGACGCAGACGCGCTTAAGGCAACAATAAATTTCCCGGCTGAGTCAAAGTCCTTCAGCTTACATGATCTAAACGGTCTCAAGAAACCACGCATTACTCATGCTACGTTTTTTTTTTCTTTCTTTCTTTCATCCCTTTACAATCTTTTGTGCGTGTGTCTTGTGTCATACTTCATCATATTTCTGAGTTTTCATGCGTTGCCTGACGGATGATCGTTGTGTGTGCGTGTGTGTGTTGGGGGTGGGAGGGTAGGGTGGGCGCTCGTATTTTAAAAATAGCAGGACAGGTAAGGCCATTCATAAATCCTCAACACACAGGCAGTGATGCTCTCCAGCATTTTTTTTTTCTTTGGTTTAGCCCACGTTAAGGACGCTGCTGTTGGTTTAGATTGTTAATAGATGCGAGGACACAGACAGAGGTCGTCTCCACAAGTGGACGGCCACTGGCCGACGGCTGAAGATAGAGGGACGTCATATCTGCCGCGTGGGACTAATCTCATATCTGCACCTTTTTTAAAAGATAATCAAACCTGTCAAACATCTCACGGCTCTAACGTGTTTTCAAACCATGTAGCATCCAGCATTAAATCTAAGAACAAATGAGACCAGTGAGGCTTTTGTTACCCTCAGGCAATTTGGATAACTCTCAGAGCTCCACACACACAAGCCCTGGTGATTTCTGTCATAAAGAGGACGCTGCTGTTTGCCCACACCTGTCAGCCACAACATTATGACCACTGACAGGAGAAGTAAATAACATTTAAACCATCTTATGATCATACAATGTTCTGCTGGGAAACTTCTGGACCTGACGTTCATTCATGTGCATGTTACTAGACATGTAAAACCCACCTAGACCAGACCAGGTACCCCCCACCCCATAGCAATGACACTCCTTGATGACAACATGCAGCCTCACACACATAAACCATTTAGGAACCAACTAAAAAAGACTCAGAAGGCCCATGTCCGTTCTCTGATGAGTCACAACTGTTTTGCAGGAACAAAGAAAACCTACACAACCTTAGGAAGGTGGTCATAATGTTATGCCTGATGCCAAAGAGTGACCCCAACCTTTAAGTGTGTTTTCATAATGTGTACAAGAACAAATGCAAAGCGACTCAACTGCTCTGACCTTCCGCTCTGTTCCTACACAACAGGAAGGTGGTCATAATGTTGTGGCTGATCTGGTGCACATTTTCCAAGAGTGTATATTTGATGTGCATGACCGTTGCGTCTCAGTCTGAGTGGAGGCTGAAACGTTTGTTGTTTGTTTTTTTTTTGGTTAGTTACTGCATCTAAACCTTGTGCTTTGAAATCACAGAACACAAATCCCTTTTTATGTTTTTTTAGTCGACTTCTGATAACCAGACGGCTCCGTGAGAGAACTTTAAATACTCACCCTACGCTCCTTGAATACACAATCCCCAAAACCAACATGTGTTTTTTTTGTATGGATACATGTGGGTGTGTTTGTATTTACACAGAATAATTTAAGATTTTGGTTCCAGTCCCAGGCGAGGACTGTGGACATCAGCGTGTCCTTACAGTTGATTAAGAAAGCTTTAGAAAACCACCAGCGAGTCTTCAGACTGGTTTCGTGGGTTCTACTGCACCAAATGAATGAATGAATGACTGAGGCCCAAATCACAGGACGCCATCGCACCTTTGTTCACAAACACACCAGCATGAACGCTTCAGAGCTCGATTAACCAGCTCGTTAAACAGGCTACTGCCTTTTAATCAAACCTCTAAACTACAGCTGAACGCTCTCAGTTCACGTATTGACTGGGAGAAAGGAACTCTACTGCTTTAACTCTAGAGTGTGATGGAATTGGGTTCACGAGGCTCCTCAAATAAACTAAATTTTATTACGTTTTGAGACCAATGTGCTGATTGAATTACAGTCAGGAGAGACGTATACGAGTGTAAAGGAAGACTGAGAGTTTTTTTTTTTAAATAAATAAAAAAAGATTAAATGTATTGCATGCAGTGTTCACAACCTTTCTCAAGTCTCAAAAATTTTCCTGACCCCATAAATATGGAGGCCATATAATGCGTTTTATTTTTTAATTTTTTATTGAAGATTGAACATGGAGCACACCGGAGAAACATATTGGAAGCTCCACAGTCGCAAACACAGCATCTGTAACACGTTACAACACCTTTAGTATCACAGTTTTTAAGGAGCTGTCCATCAGCACCACTCAGATATATAGATATCAGACACCACAAGCAAGGGTCTGTCTGTAGCTAGGCTAATTAACAAATGATTCATAAATAAAAGGTATCCTTCAACAATGGGGAAATGTATTCTCATATATAATTGACATATATCAAAAAGACAAATATCAAAAGAAGCCCATTAAATGAACCAGATATAAAGACGATGTAAACTCTGCGCAGGTCTGGCCACATGAAACTTCAATTTATGCAAAACATACAACAACATCAAGGAAACACAATTAAAACATTGCACTGTAACTTATGGCTTTTTCCTTTGCAAATACAAATTGCAGTGGAACACAACCAAAAGCCAAATGTCAAATGAAACTTTGGCGACCCACTAGCAATACCTTCGCGGCCCACCAGGGGGCCAGAATCACTGGTGTAGACAATAATGGTGATAACTGATAAATCTTGAGCGCGTGACATGAAAAAGAGACGTGAGTGTAGTGGGCCAGGCTCCTGCAGTTTATAAGGACCTGATAGTGGACGGAGAAGTGGCATCGTATCTTCAGTATATTCCAATAAAACAGAGAGCCGTGCAGCAAGAGGAGCTAGTCCTCTGCGATCCATAGCGTCATTTCACGTTCCACTTGTTTCACTCTAAATTTCAGGGGTTTGAGAGTTAACTAGGTAATCACAGCCTGGAACGTCCACTGACCACAGACTGTCGATGACGACTGAAGCGTGGACGGTGTTTTCAGAGCCATGAGCTTAGAGGCAAACTTCCTAAAAGAACTATCGTAAACTGCAGTGTTTGAAATACCCATCCCTTCATCCTATCAGGGTCAAACTATGGCCCGGCCAAACTTGTCACATCAGTGCCAGGGAAGAATTGTAATGAGGTGAAAATTAGGAGACATTAACCTCCTAAGACCCAGCGTCCTCATATGGGGACATTAAGTTTAAATTTAAACTTTTATCCTCACAACAATGATAACGGGCATTTCAGCGGATTCATTCTATCACGTAACAAAAGTGGACAAATTTTACAGCTGAAACTTATTTATTCTTACGAACTTTTCTTGTTTAACATGACAAACAAGCAATAACTTTGCTAATTAGCAAGTACTCGATTGTGGACGTTGGGACTTCATTATATGCAATTCTGCTTTTGCGCAGCCATGTTCATGCATGAGTACATGTTTATATTTTGTTACATACATTTGTGATAATATTGAGTGAAATAATTCCCATGTCCACATATGAGGACAAAAATTTTCAAAAACCACTTCCTGTTTAAAGGCGACGCTTAGTTGTTTTTTTTTTTACAGTTGTTAGATCCTACATATCCTAAATAAAGGGAAATGGAGAAATTAAAAATGTCTCAAGATTTTTTAATAACATTAGCACCAATCTGATTTTTTTCCAGTCTGCATCTCGCCGATCTAGTCACAGCTGACGCAAGACAACACTGAGGTCTGCACAGCTCAATATCCAGTAAATAATTTCAAAAACTTTAAGAAAATGATGGAGCAACAACACTGACTGTCAAAGTATCCCGATGTTTTTATTTAGCAGCCTCATTTTAAAACCTAGAAGGCCTTTAAAATTAGATATTTGATATACAAAGAACAGCTTCTGTTCATGTGCAATATTTAAATATTATACCCATAATTATTAATAACCACCGTCCTTTAATTACAACTGGTGTTTTTATACGTTCAGATTTTTTAGTTTTTTGAACATTGATTCAATAGTCAGTCTCCTTATATTGCAATGACTACAATATCTGGGAATGAAAACAAACTGAAACCTCAAAACCCAGAAAAAGGTAAAAAATAAGACATAATGGATTAAAAAGACCTTAAACAGTGGTTGAAAATGAGCAAAACCTGCTATCAGGGGAAACTTCTTCATCTTTTCTATGTTGCGTTCGGACTTCACCTTTATATGAATTGGCGTCTTTTACGTTACCTATTTGTCATGGTGTGTATAGTCTGTGTGTTTTTTATGATCCCTGCCTTAGAACGCAGGTGTGCTAACTCGATTTTTTTGCTAATATATTGATTAATGTGCACTTTCCTAATCAAATAAATAAATAAATATATTAATTAATTCCATTTGTAGTTGGAAATAACACTAAACACATGCTAACATTTCCAGGAATTTTACACTTCAATAAATTCTTTAAATGTCTTCACTTTGTGGACCTTTTTTTTGTTGTTAGATACTGAATGAAATGACTCTATATACCACGAGCTACACTGGAGTGGGAGTGGAATGATCACTAACTCGTCCATTTCACCTACGTCCTTCAGTTGCCAGTGTTTCTCGTGATACCCCATCCCTTCTCCCTCCTCTCCCTCGTCTCCCTCGTCTCTCTTGGGATTGAATTCCCATCCAATCCCAAAACCTTTGCTGAAACAGCCTCGCCATCCAATTCTACAGTCCACTGCCACAGTGGAATCCTGGTAAACATGTAATAGAGGAGTGGGATTGGATGGAGGTGTCTTGTCTCTCAGCAGAACCAATGCTGAAAAATCTGCACTGCACTGTAACATCCGGAGATTATCTTACTGTTAACCTTCCCAGCATCTAATTAGCTCGAAGGTGTTCGTGCAAAATCAGTCAGTCAGGCGTGAACCAAAGCCCCCGTTTCAAGAAAATCGCACCAAGTATTTTTGAGAAAGGGCCCAACTATGTTGGATTTGCTCTTTTTGACTCTTTGCGCAAAGCAGAAGGTTGAACTTGGCACGGCGCTTTAGAACACCTGCCAAACAAAAGCGTTCGTACAGAGCTGTGGACAGACAGAGCTGGCAATAAATCCTCATTTACGTGATGGTCACTGAGGTGTGACAAGCTGGCTTCCACGAGACGGAACTAGATCAAAGACTGGGCAGAGACGGAGACAGCGGGAAGGTGATTCACCTCTGAGGAAAAGTGGTGCAGACTTGACCTACAAGTTCTGGCTCAAAGTTAACATGAAAGTAAGAACCCGAAATGTCAAGTTCTGTATGATTTGGATTGTGTTTCGGACTTATCTTTAACCAAGAAACTTTTTCATCCTTTACGCTTGCACCTCAAAGTGAAAGCGTCTCTATTGAATTACGCCAACTTAATGTCAGAAGGTTTTTAGCTCAGCCATTCAGTGCACACTTCTAGTGAAGTGAAACGGATAACAGTCGTGCTCTCCGACCTTTGTGTGAAAAAAGAATGTCACAACCTCCCGTACGGGCGACTGCGCGGTTGTAATTCATGAGACAGATCATAAGAATGATACGCATTCCAGTAGCACCAGATATTTTCTTTTCTGCTCCGAAAGTAGTCTTTTGGTCTGGTTCACCAAGACTGTGCAGACTTCTAAGCGTGAAGTCCTCTTCCTTTTCCTAAATAACTTCCAAAAATGGAGTCTCCTCAATGACACCTTTCAAATGCACAAACTGTTTTGTTCACAAATGATTTTGTAGTTAAAGGAGCAGTCAGATATTGATTAAGCACCAATACCAAAATGTAAGTGGTCTAGTAGATTCACATGGGGCCTCTCTGATGGCCTCCACCTTGGCTGTACTGTGCATCTGCAAGATGAAAGCTGAACAATGCTCCGTTTGAATCAGCCACCGCATCCCTTTAAAAAGAAACATTAAGCTAATGATGCACTTCGTTTTTCTCACACTGACCCTCTCCACCTGCTCGCTGGAGTCCGTCTTACCACTAACATCGTTTGTGTTGCGTGAGTTGACCTTTGGAGGCCCCATTTAGCTAAATGCAATCAATAGGGAGTGACCAAGGCAGAACCAAATTGTTGAAAGTTGATTTAAGACTTTTCCATGCGTGGTCATGCGTACTATACGTATTCATACTTGTATTTTAAAGAATTTGCAGTGTTGCAGGTGAAATGTGTGCTTAAACTCCAATCATCCTGCAGTGGTGACTATTAAATTCAGTGTGAGTGTGAGTCAATGTGTCACTCCAGTCTAAAAATAGAACCTAACTTTGCGTATTAATCATGTATGGGAGTGATCATTGGTGTGACTACAGGGCTAGAGGAGGATCGATCGCGGCTACATGCTGCAAGGTTCATCCAGAGTGCGCCAAGCCGTGAGACTTCGCTGTCACCAATGTCCGCGGGCTGGGGAGAAGCGCGCACGAAGAGGACGTCCAGTCTCGTTTCCTGAAAAGGCTGCAGCGACGCCGGAGCCGCCTATATAAGAGCTTCCAAGATGCCCGTGATCGGTCATTAGTGCGCTCGGCGCTTTTCAAGACGTCGCCTCTGCTGCTTTTTTTTTTTTTTGCAGCGCAACTTCTGCTCCTTCGCCCACTCCGCTCTCCCCACGTAGACGGACGCGACTCACGATCAAAACCGAGCACATGTAGCGGGGTTCTCCGGCTCGCCAGTGCTTCGCCATGCTCCTCAGCCAAGGCGGAATTCACCACACGAACTTTGTGAAAGAAGAGTCCCAGAGCGCGCAGGATGCTCCAGAGCGCAGGCGGCGCGTTTAACGCCGAGAGGGAAGCGCGTCCGTCCGACAGTTCACTCCGCGTGAAGTTGTGAGTATGAGAAAAAGAAACCAAACAGGATTTTCTCTGGGTTAGGGTCGCTCAGCAAGTAGCCGACACTCCGGGCATGGACAATGGATACTCCAAGTCTGTCAGTGAACGCTGTGTCCTACACGGTGGCGGCGGAAATCTCCAGTCCAGACGACGCGTTTAATGGACCTATCAAGAACATCGCGCCGTGGAACTTCACTATCCTGGCCGTGCTCATGTTTGTGGTCACCTCGCTGTCTCTGGCCGAAAACTTCCTCGTCATGTTTATCACTTTCAAGTTCAAGCAACTCAGACAGCCCCTTAATTACATCATAGTCAACCTGGCCATCGCCGACTTTCTGGTCTCCCTCACCGGAGGACTAATAAGTTTCCTGACCAACGCCAGAGGTTACTTCTTCCTCGGGAGGTGGGCTTGCGTCTTGGAGGGGTTCGCTGTGACTTTTTTCGGTAAGTTTTACTTTTATTGCGCGGCTGCAAACTGCAACATCCAAAGCAGTAGGTGTCAGTGTAGGTCTGTGTATTTATATTTAAATATGTGATGATGGATGGATGAATAAAAGGTGTTTAATGACAAACAGGTCCATGTGGATTTGTCGGACTTCCACCAGGATTTTGTTCACTTTCAGACTTTGTTGCTGTTGAAAATAAGTGTTCAAATGATTGTTCATGTGAAATACAACTCTGTGATTATTATATTATTGTGAGTGCATTAAAGCAGTTCTCATTCACACATAACTGTGAGTTTGCAGGATTTTTACACGTGCACAAAACTCTTTAGAAATTTAGAACATCTCAAGTGGAGTGTGCATTGTGGAGGTGCACAGTAAAAACATTATATCCTAACATGTGAGAGGAAACAACCTCCAAGACATTTTTTTTTATTATTTTTATGAGCTTAAGAGGTGCACGTTGTCTGTTTTTAAAACTCCAGACAGGAGGATCAACCACTGCGATTCATGGAGAGCTCGTGAAACAGAATTCAAAGACACGCGCACACACACACACACACACACACACCAGATGTTACCAGCAGCAGCAGCGACATGCAGGAGCCTTCACACATGCTGCAGTGCATGACTTGCCATAAGTAGGTTACCACCACCATCACAGTGACACTCTTACCTAAGTCAGCGGGGTGGTTTCTGCCACTAGTGAAGGATAAAATACCGTTTTCCTACTAGAATACTTCAGATCAGTTTTCGCAAAAGTTCCTTAATGGATTTGGAGGTTTTATCACTTCAGGCAGATCCTAGAGGATCAGTAGAAACTGCTGGGGGGACGTTTATGACAGAACCTCAGCATGAATGACAACATAAAACACAAATTCATAATCGTTTTTCTGAGAAAGTTAAATTTAATTAGAACGGCGTGAAATTATTGTCACTTGAAATAGTTTAACATCGGTACTGTTTAGTGTGTAGGGTAATATACCGCACGCGTTTCCATCATGCTGCGTATTAGCTGATGAATGCTCCCACCACCCTCCTCCCCTCCCTCACCCCTACGGGATATAGACTTTGCACACTGATGATAATTATAAAGGCAACGTCGTGTGAATTAATTGAGTAATGCAGGGCAGAGCGCCAGGATCAGAATGTGCTCTGTAGAGAAACTGCTCATCAGAAGGATAAATACGTATCGTACCATACTGAAGAAATTCCACTATTACTGATTTAAGAAGCGTCTGAAAACTAATAACCCCCCCGGTGCACAAAAGTGTTGCAGTGCAAAGCTAAACCCTTAAAGAAACACACCTGACATATTAGATTAGGACTAAGGACGTGTGCTGTAATGAATAGCATTGAAGGGAGGTTTACAGCTTGGAGGAGCCACTCAAGTTCTTGACTTGACAGCTGTGATGCTTCCCTCACATATTGTGTGTGTGTGTGTGTGTGTGTGTGTGTGTGTGTGGTGGTAGTAAGGGGGTGTTTTGTGTGAGTAAATTAGAAATTCATTAGGTTGCGCTCACTGTTCTACTTGAGCAGGGTAGATGCTTCGATTACTGTTTTACTCAGAGTGAAGATGAGTTCTATTTTTAGTTCTTCGCGATGCTGCATGACGTTAAACTTAACGGAGAAACACTCATTTGAATGGATGGTTAGGGCTGCGCGGTACAACAAACAATGTATATTACGGTATTTTTTCAAAATCACGTGTTCACAACATTTTCTACTGGTTAAAAGAGGAATTAATGCAGTAGATTGACTAAGGATGGACTATTTTACTGTGATGATGAGTAAATGTTGGAGAAAAATCCCACACTAGTCGTAAAAAAGGTATGCACGGCCCCGTGTTAGCGCTGCCTGCTGGGCATTTACAGCTCAGAGATAAAATAAAAATAAAATAAATGTTATCAAGATGAAACGAAGAATCAGGGACAATTACAGTTTCATTTTTTTTAACATATTTAAACACATTTAAACTGTTATGTCTGTAATGTCAATAGCAGCACAACCGGTTACCGTAATAATTGTAGTCTGTGCGCAACTTTTTTTTTTTTCTCATTCATAAAAAGCTAAAATTGGGGACATTATTGGGGACAGCTTTAGCCGGGGAGACATGTCATCCAAAATAGGAGACGTCTGGTCAACATAAAAAACCCAAACAACCAACACGGCACATTTTATTTGGGCACAAGTGTTAATTTTTCAGACCTTTCCATCTTCAGCATGCAACTTTAGAAGCGCTACGTTGAAAGTGGTTTACTCTGAAACAGTGTCACGTGGTGCAGTGTTCCACATGTTCTGTCATCAGATACATCGGTAAAATATAAATGATACGACTCAGCCCTGTGGTTGGTTTTAAAATGTTACATCTACAAAACAAGTTTAGAGTTTCACGGTGATCCCCAGTTTTCATGTCCCTCTTTTGTTCCCCTCAGAGAATGTAGGAGTCAGACACAGAGACGACTCGACTTAACTGGTCTCTGAAAATGACTTATCACCACAATTAAGGTTGACCCTTTTTTAGCCCGTGCTCCCTACTTGAGATCGTAAAACTACAGTATTTCCTGCCACTTTTACCTCTGTACAGTGCAGGACTTAACCAGATTCTATAAAACACTTCTTTAGGCTTGTTGCTTTCTCGGATAAGAAATGAGAAACACACCGACCTCCTCCCCTCTGACCTCCCCGCTGTCTCACTCAGGGATCGTGGCCCTCTGGTCCCTGGCTGTCCTGTCGTTTGAGCGGTTCTTCGTGATCTGCCGGCCGCTGGGGAACATCCGGCTGCAGTCGAAGCACGCCATCCTGGGCCTGCTCTTCGTCTGGACCTTCTCCTTCATCTGCACCTTCCCCCCGGTCCTGGGCTGGAATAGGTACACCATTAGCAAGATCGGAACCACCTGCGAGCCCGACTGGTGAGGAATTTGAGCGTTTTGTTCACTAATGTTGCCCACAAAGATGTGATGTGACGCAGACAACTGTGAGTTCGCACATATCATCCAAAAAAAAACTGAAAAGATGCTTTTTTTTTGTGTAGTGCCTCAATCAGCGTTAATTAAATCCTATTCTCTCTATCTGTATTGAGGATGCAGCATCAGAGAATAATATCTGAACAAACTGGCTGAAAAACCATCAGCACAGCTCAAGAACATGACAAGCGAGAAAAAAAATATATATATTATTTTAATGATCAGCTGTGGCTGTATTTGATTCGGACAAAAGGATTACTTAAAGAGGCCCCTCAGATTCAGAGCAGCATTAGCACATTAGTACCGCTTCTCTGGGCAAAATTAATCCTCCTTTTAGCTCTGTTTTGATCGCGAGGGAAACGTTACCTGGTAAATGCTCTGGTGTCTGGTGTCTGGTGCTGGGCAGGTAATGGGTTTGGAAATGAAGTTGGTTGAGAGTCGTAACGGTGGAAGCTAAAACGAGCCGAAAGCGGCAAAATGCAGCCGTGAGTGGGTCTCTGTGGGTTTCTTTTCTCTTTTTTTTTTTACTACTCCTCTGTTTGCATACACACACTTAAGTAACCTGATTACTATGGGAAACGGCGTAAATCAGATAATACACGTAATTAGATAATGCACTTATCCCCACTGCAGTTTGGCACACCGGTTCTCAGAAGTGGGGGCAGGGCTTAGCCTTTTGCATCCTGTTTTTTTTTTTCTCATAAACAAAGCTCAAAGACATCCCAGCCTGTCTGTCCACGGATTTAATCGTCCAACAACAACCTCGCTTCTCTAACTAATACACAGTAACCACCATATAAAAACGCTTAGCTACCTTAAAATAACTCTGAACCCTTGCCCTTCTGCCAGATTTTTGCCTCTGGCTAACCTCAGTGGTCCGACCTACACCTCAACCCAGAAATAACCCCATGTTCTGTGTTCTCCT
This sequence comes from Mugil cephalus, assembly GCF_022458985.1. Classification (NCBI taxonomy): domain Eukaryota; kingdom Metazoa; phylum Chordata; class Actinopteri; order Mugiliformes; family Mugilidae; genus Mugil; species Mugil cephalus. Next base: position 5,542,779 of record NC_061782.1, read on the forward strand.
CACCACACGCGTCGCACACAAACAGATCACTCTAAGCTCAGCCCTGTGGCTCAGATCTACATCGCCGCTTCAGACGCGTCGGCTCACGCTGCGCTAACGCGCCTCGAGTGAAGAGTCGAGACGCGGGTCCGCTCTAACCCCGGCCCTCAGGGCGCCATGTGGGTCATGCTATTTAGCCGCTTTGATCTCGGATACGGGGGCCGAGTGTTTGCCTCATGCCCCGCAGGAGAAGCTTTGCTTAGATGAAGCGCGGTTCAGACAATACAATTAAAGAGATCGCTTTATGGAGATACTCAGCGCTCGGATGACCCGATCCACCTCTGGCTGCACGAGCTCTGTCAGAAAACATTTGGTCAACAGCGGGAACTCCTGCAGCACAGGTGTTGCGAGGTCCTGAATGTTGCTGCGTGCACAGCCTGCGCGTTTTAAATCTTTCATTTACGTGCGTCTTTTTGTCTTTGCATACAAGGAATACATATTCCGTACGGTAAAAAGCATAGATGCAGTAAGACCGTGCAGGAGCGGTGGGCGTGGGTGAGTTCTCCGTAGGTGGCCGCGTCCTTGTCACGAGTTTGGGTACGAGCTGCCGTCACGATGCCGCGGCCTTCATTTCAAATCCGCCCTAGAGCTCAGGTGTTGTGTGCAAGACATTTATTAGAAAGAAACGCCCAGATTGAGGCTGCCAGCTCAAATCCCCGTTTCTCCTGGAAGAAATCTGCACATGTAGAGCATGCGACTCACCTGTGCTCATTAAAGTATCATTAGCGCTTTTTAGGACGTCGTCACACTGCTCAGCGCACTAGCATCTACGTCGTGCATTTTAGATTTTTATGTTGTCAAACCACTAAGAGACGCCTCCATCGTTGACATGTAGAGCTAGCTGTGCATTCAATGCTAACATGCTACAGTAATGTAGAGCAGTGTGACATTTTCTGTACAAAAGCGTAGTATGTGAAGTGCATATATATATAAAAAAAAAAAAAAATACGCAGCCATAAATACTGTGCAGTGCAGCAGTGATAAAAACCACATAACGGACAATGACACATCAAAGTCTGACATAACTCTTACGACTAGAAAAGATACTTTATACTTATATTTAATAGGTTTTTTCCACTGTAATTCACCGTCACAAATTTACAGATCTCTAGCATTTATTTATTCCAAGAATGAAGCATTATAGCTCAAGGTGTTTCCAGCTACATCTGTATCTGTGAATGGCTAAAATACTATGGATGAGTCAATAGGTAGCGGGCTATTACTGCCACAGACACACACAGGATCCGGTGGAATCTTCCAACGCCCTCCAGCTCCGAGGGGAAGGATGGAAACACTCATGTGAGGAAGCAGATGTCCTCCGATGCTTGGTGGGGGAGAGGCTCAGAAGATACAGGAAGAGTGAGGAGGTTTAGAGAGGCGGCGAAGATGAGATGAAGGATGAGAGTTGTGGGGGGGGTGCGGGGGGACTAAAGGAGAAGGAAATGAAAGGATGAGAGAAGAGACGTGGAGACAGAAGAAGTTCTGGTTTAAAAAATAGATTAAAATAGTGAAATATTTCAACATAGTGTAATTAATCTGACTAGAATAAGGCCTTATGTCAGAGGCAATGTGTGATTTATACTTCTTGACAAACGCCATCTCTGCTTTTAACTTTTCATATTTTGATCACTTAAAATTGCCTGTCTGGCTTTTTTTCTGCTAGAACTTGAGCAAATGTTAAATTCGATGAGTGAACATTTTCACAGAGGTTTGAGACCACCAGCTGTGACGTGTTTGCTGACATTTTCAGAAATGTCAAAGGTGGAAGTTAATATATTGTAATTGAGGCTTATAGAGTTTTTTTTTTTAAAATAATACCTAAGAGGAAAATGTCGATATCGCCAGAGGCTTCATGCTCATTGGATTTCCTACATTAGGTTTACCAGGTCGTAAGCTTAAGTCCATGTGCGTTTTACGACCTCATCAGGACCGAATGCTGCATGACTGTCTTTAAGGGTGATTTTAGGAGAAAAATGAGCGTGCATATGTGTTGCCTTCAGGGACACTGAACAGGGGGAGAAAGCCTGCTGCACCTTGTGGATATTTACATTTCCAGGGCTTCAGATGATTCCCTGCAGCTCCGTTCAGCTCCATCAACATTTATTTAACTGTACACTCCTATTTGAACAAACAGGCATTGTTAAAAAAGTATTCTCATGATTCTGAAATATTTATATCCTGAACTGAAATTTTGGTCTCACCGCCAACAGATGAATACCTAATGAGGTGTGAAATGCACCATCAAAATGTGACCGCAGGCTCTGTTTCCTTGTCCAACAGTGATTAAGATGCATGCGTGCACACGCAGACACCACTCCGTCTGCTGGGGAGATCCCTAGCCATTAATCTAGAGCTTGTTTCATTTTAACGCGGTAGGTGTTCTTACGGGGATGACATAATTGGACTAAATTACCGGCCCGCGGGCTATACATTAAGTCTCGGGTGTTTGTTCCAGCTGTAAAATATTAGCTTTTAACTGAGGCTCAGACGAGGTGTTAAGCTGCCTTTCTCTCGAGTCAGATAAAAACCCCCGAATGTCGAAATGACATTTCATTGACAGCTCGTGGCTGTGAAATGATGGGACGGTCCCGTCATTTCACAGCTACGAGCTGTGACCATTCGCCGTCTTTCCTCTTAAAGGAACACCCAGCAGCACTCACACAATCAATCTGACTCAATCTCGCACTGTATAGATCCGTTTATCCATTATTCAATTCAATCAGAATCTGGATCATGAGGATCGAGTAGCTGCACGGTTGAAAGCCTCTGTTAACCCTTTTTTTTTTTTTTTATTGTCCGTATGTTAACAGGTACTCCACCAACATCACAGATCACACCTACATCCTCACGTTCTTCGCCACCTGTTTCATTTTGCCTCTCGGGGTGATATTCTTCTGCTACGGGAAACTCCTCCGGAAGCTCAGGAAGGTCGGTCCTCACCCAACTCATACAGAGAGATTTAATTCATGACATTTGCTCATACGTAAGATACTCAGTGCAGACACAAGTGTGCAATGTGCTGTCCTCGAAAAATGTTCCACCTGGTGTGGTGAAAACTGTGTGAAAGGCAACACTCTGGACACGTAATAATCACGATCGTGCAAAACTGAAAGGTTTACAGTATATTGTAACTACAATAGGAGAGCGGCGGGGTGGATCTCAGAAGAGAAATCAGAGAAACATTCATCACTTATAGCGTTAACAAAGACAGAGTTTGTCATGCGATTGGCTGCTTCCCAAAGTTGAGAATACACATGATCACTAGGCATAAGTGTTCATGAATATGACCATAACTGTACATCCCTGACTAAACCAGAAGACCTAAGAAGTAACCAAACTGATAGCATCTCCTCAAAACAAACTTGAAATGTGATGGTTAAAGTAATGTGACGTATTTAAGCTTCTGCAGTCTCCAGGTAGTTTCCTTTGACTCCGGCAACACACGACGGCTGTAAGCTGTAATGCAAAGTCACACTGGCAGGGGGCACTGCAGATGAAAATGAAAAATGAAAAGAATAGACTAATGGGCTAATGGTTTAACCTCCTGAGACCCTGCGTCCTCATATGGGGACGTGACGTTTTAGGTTTGTTGTTTCACAACAACTCGTTTAAGGACGTTCATCGTTTCAAATTCTGCTTTTTCAGTGGTGATTTTGTTGGTGACTTCAGTTATAATATACAATGAAATAATCCCTGTGACCACATGATTATTTTTCAAAAACTGCTTCCATTTCAAAGATGATGCTCATTTTTTTTTATGCTTCTTATGTCCTACTAATCCCAAATACCAAAAGATCTTAATCTTATCTTAATTCCAAACAAATGCTTGGGTCTTAGGAGGTTAATAAGATTAATGGGAAAATATTATAAAGGGGATTTTGATAAAGTTTAGGCCAGGAGAGAAGGCTTTGCTGGCCCTGACGGCCCACCGCTTTATAACTGCTATATGCAGTAGCTTTTATAACATTTGTAGCACATTTTTTAGGGGGACAAACTTTGACATCCACCTGCACGAAAGTGACCAGAGCTGGACTGTTTTGTAATTACGGTGGGGACTCACTTAATTTGGTGTTTTTTCGTTACTGCAGGTATCTCATGGTCGTCTGGCCACAGCCAGAAAGCCCGAGCGGCAGGTGACCCGCATGGTGGTGGTGATGATCGTGGCGTTCATGGTGGGCTGGACGCCGTACGCCGTCTTCTCCATACTGGTCACAGCTCATCCGACCATTGAACTGGATCCAAGGCTGGCCGCCATCCCCGCCTTCTTCTCCAAGACAGCTGCTGTCTACAACCCAATCATCTACGTCTTCATGAACAAACAGGTAACCCCGAGCTTTAGGGCCAAAGGGTCACATTTCCATAGAATAGCGAGACTTTTCCTGTTTTTGTTGGGCGATAGTCTGTCTCTCAATAATGCATGGGGAATGAATAAATGAAATATGAAATTGTGGCTGTACAAATGCCCACGTGTGGCTCTGTTAAAATATACATCAGCCACCTACGGTTTTCTTGCAGTTGTCGTGGCCATTGCTGACAATTTTTCCTGACATTCACTTTGTTTATTTTAACATTTCACTGTCTTGTTTTCCACTGCAATGAGATATACAATTCTTTTCTAATCAGTAGTGACTGAACAACTGGGCACTACCATTAGAAGAGAAAAATAAACTTTTTATGACGCTGGCGGTGCATAAGATAATTCGATTATGCCATTAGTTCCTTTTTATAGTGGTAACCCACATGTCCATCCCACGAAATCTGAAAAATGGAATTTAGAGACTAATTACAGGACAAAGGCTTTAATTAAGGCAGTTGCAGCACCAAAAAAAAAAACAACAAACATTCGTCATAGTGTGGCAACATGTAAGCCACTCATTATAGTGCCAACTTGTCTCATACTTAAATAAACATGCTGTAAAAATAAATTACTGGACGTGGAATTGAAACACTGATACACTGGAAGGGAGCATGCATGCAGAACGTATGTAGTATTGTAGATGGCTGCGCTGTCAGCTGTCATTTTCATCAGTCTTGACGCGCTGCGCTGCCAACTGCATGTTGTGCATCCTGATGCAAAATTAAGGTGTGAGTAATGCACGTGTCAGTGAGGATGATAGCTGGGCACTTGCACTCTGCTCTTCAACAAAATAAAGCCCGTCTGTGTGCAAACATAGAGCCCTTAAGCAAAACACTGTTACCCCTTCAGGGCCTGACTGCTCTCGGAGTCGCCAACTTTTTTTTATTTATTTATTTTAACTCTGCATTTTGGAGTGACCACTATAGGAAAGTGTTCTGTGTAATTCCACTTCATACGGTACATGCTGAAGCTCTTTTAACAAGCTTTTCATGTTACCATGCGCGCCCCTCCATTCGCACTTCGCACTATTGTCTGCGACTCCTTTTGACAGAAGCGAATTCCTCACAGTTCGGCCCGTATAGCGAACATTCAAACTGTCAAGTTCGGTTATAGCAAACAAGACCAATAATGAGGCTTTGACAGAGAACAATTTAGAGTGATCTATTTTCAGAGAGCAGAGAGGAAAAAGTCCCACTATACATACTGTATATGCGCTTGGCAGAATGCCTAAATCAGGCTGACTCTCAGCGGGAGCTGCATGCAGTCTGCATGTCCATCTGATTGCCCCAATTCTGTATTTGCCGTTTAAAATGGGTCAGCCAGTGTCTCCACTAAGGGCCTCGCTTGACGTAAATAACAGCTAGGAGACAGATTCAGGTTTAAACAGAGCTCCCGCTGCTTCAGCCAAACTGCTTCTGCTAATATCAGTCAGCTGGATATCGGTGCCTGAGCAAGTTACCCCGACCACCACCTCCTCTCTATGTGTGGGTAACAGGTTGAGGTGAAACAGAGTGTCAGTGGATCTCCATGAGGCCCGTCTACTGCCTCATGCGGTTTTAGAGGGAGAGCGCCTTGAGTGAGGTCTAACGGACCTTTGGAGAAAGAACCCTCTGCATCCATGTATCACTTCAAACAGTATTATTTAAAATCCATTTCACATGAGCATCTAAACAGGCTTTGATCTCTCTGTGTCACGTAGCCTGATCGATAGAAAAGGCAAAGCAGAGAAAAATAACAACTAAAAGCCTGCATTACAAAAATGTTATAATATATAATATAGGTTACGTTTTCTCTATTAGGGTCTTAATGGCAATGGAAAAAAATTCTTGATACACGTTGAAGATGTTTCTTACTCTTTCCACACCTGCTGCTATGGACTAATAAAAACTCCAGATTACAACACAATGAAACCTGATCCACCAGAGGATTTTATTATTCAGGTTTGCTGATTTATGGTACGTAGCAGGGAGGACCTTAGTCCAGACTAGAGCACCTTAAAAGTGAATCATGAAGCCAAGAATTTTACAAGAATGCTTTTAGAATCAAAATTGTGGCTCGTTCGCTCAGCTTTCCATCCCAGAGAACAAAGTGTGTCCAACGTAACACAACAGGTGTTCTCCATCTCCCCCGAGAGTATGTATTTACCTTCTGTAATCTAGCTACCGCGTTTCTCTTTGGACGTAAATGGAAGTTTAAATGATTTGTGAACATGTGTCTCGTGTTGAAAAGAACACTTTTCACTTAAAAGATTATTAGCTTTGAGTGGTGCCGCTGAAGAGCTCCCATTTTTATCCCAAACCTGCATTTCAAAATGTATACGACTGAGTTCGAAGCATTACACAACCCACCACCACGGCCTTGGACATTTCACTCAAGAAAAGTTACATAAGCTAATATTGTGCTATTTATACAGTAAGTATGTGCTGTAATGGAATCCATAAATGTCTAATTTATGTTCGGAAAGCAACTCGACACAGCCTCGCATTCATAAAGACACTCAGCATATAGATGGTAGACGGGAGTCACTTTTCCTTGTGTCACAGCCTCAATCAGGCTGGAACGGCAGCAAAGACCCTGAAAAAGTGAAGCACAAAGGCTTCAAAAGATTTCTGTGGTCGGAAGTTTTTCTAATGTGAACAACAATCGTTTGTGTCAGTTATAATTAATAAAGCCAGATGTACCTTAAAGCTGCTCTATAGTAGTTCTGTATTCAGTATTACTCTGAAAAACCTCTGTAATAAAGTTTTTCAATTATTTTATTCATTGGTTCATTCATTTTCTGTAACCGCTCGTCCTCTGTCAGTCACCAGTCCATCACAGAGCTAACACAGACATAACGTTTAAAAATAAGTGAATAATCCTTCGGTTAACTTGCCATTAAATAATAACCACATCTTCTACCATTAATCTTTTTTTATTAAAACACTTCCTCACAGTGATATATTGTAACCTGAAGTCTAGATTTTTATCTGTTCATGACAAAAGTTAGGATTTATTCAGTGTGAACCAAATTTAGAGAAGGTGCTTTTTACTGATGTACTGTCATTAATAAGAATGTGTGTCACTGTGATTTAACCTGCATGCAGGCTAGCGCTGGTTGGAGTAGGAAATGCATTTATGCAGATGAATGCATTTATATGCAAAAGGAACTTAAAGTGTAACAGTAATGGAAATCTATGTGGCATTGTTTTTTAATTCTATATGCTCATAAACAAACGTGCAGATACACTGGAAAGCAGTGTTGGCATCCTGGGCTTTCGTAATCTCCTCTAGGGAGTCTGTGTTGTGTTCTCATCTGACAAACAGCAGATAATGGCACAAGCATCAGACAAAACTCTCTGTAATGTGGGGGGATTTCAGCCCGACTCCACTCTTATAGGCCAACAAAGGCACAAAAGACCAAAAAAAAAAAGAAAAAAAAAAGACTCCGTTATGAAATACTGATGTCTCATTGCTTTTAGGTGGCCATTGTTGAGAGTACGAATCTCTGCTCTCATTTTCCAAATCTGCAGCCTTACTTTACTGCACTCTGATTAGTTTAATCTCCAGACACGTCAGAGCCCTGTTTTTTATTCAATTTGACAAAGTGCATGCATGCTACCTGTCGAGCTCCTATACCAGTTTGAGATGAGAGCACTCCCTACGCTATAGTAGTACAGTCCTTTTACACATCTTCCTCTTTGCGCATGGAAGTCCCTGCTGAAGTTGAGAAGTACTCTAATGCGTTGCGGTCTATTCATTGGCATTAAGGATGGCATTTTATGACCTTAATCTCTCTGCAGGAGTCCTTTGTAAAGTTGCTGTGTTGTTAAGGGGTGGGGGGGGGCGGCGTTGCACAACGATTACATACAAAGGGAGCAGCCGCATACTTGAGGTCTTAGAACAGCTAATAGAGTGTCAAAACCGCAGCCTTCTGCTGTTTGACAACATCGATAGCAGAGCTTTTATTGCCACACTTTGACCAACATTACAGGATTCAGAGAAGCAGTTGGGGGGTGGGTGGGTGGGGATTGCGTGTCAGATTAGAGAGGTCATTAAGGTCGGGCTTCACAGAGGGAGTGGGACCATATATTTCCAAGAATAAGCATTGCTAGGACACCGCAGACACAAACGCAAGCTGTGTTTTACAGGGGTTCGCTGTAGAAGCATGTTTAGTCGGCGGCTTTGGACCAGTCCAAGGATATAAAAATGAATCATCACACAGCCAAGAGGGATGTATATGATTGTTTTCCGTCTTTAAATTAAGATAAGTTAAAGCGAGATTCAGTTCATTACTTACTTTGACAGCAGATGGTTGAGCACCCATAAAAGATAAAAATGCAAAGCATGTGGATGGATTATAAAAAGGGAGAGAACAGAGTGTATTGATAAAGAAATGGTGCAACAATTTAGGGAATTGTTTTAAGTGCAGATCTTGACCGATTTTCACTTTCTCGCTCTCTCCTCAGTTCAGGAAGTGCCTGATCCAGCACTTCACCGGCATGGGGACCATCCCGGAGAGCAACATGAACCAGACCTCAGAGCGACCTGGAATCACTACCGAGAGTCAAACGGGGGAAATGTCGGCCATCGCGGCGCGCATCCCCGTCGGCGGCACCGCGTCGCCCAGATCCGACGATTCTCCAACTGACTGTGGCTCGTTCGCTCAGCTTCCCATCCCGGAGAACAAAGTGTGTCCAATGTAACCCAATAGGTGTTCTCGATCTCCCCCGAGAGTACGTATTTACCCTCTGTAATCTAGCTACCGTGTGTTTCTCTTTGGACGTCAATGGAAGTTTAAATGGTTTGTCAAGTTCTTGAGGAGATACAGTACAGGGCGCAGTGTAAAAAACAACAACTGTGTTTTCATAGTTAAAGGTTTTGGCACTTGTTTTTTTTTGTATTATTTTCACTTGCAATATTAATTGAGGACAGACATAAAACATAAAGCCCAGTATGTTTCATTAGTTTGTCAAAATTTCAAGCAGGGAAAAGTCAGAACTTCGCAGACAGAAATCCGTAGAGCTTCACCTCGTAGATGTATTTTGTAAATATTTGCTTGCTGGACCTTCGTCCTGTTCTTCGAGAATGCCTTCTTGACCATCATCGCACGCCTGGTAGTGTGTCAAATTAGAGGGCATCGGATTCAACTCGATAACATAAAAAAAGGACTGAAGAAAACTCAAACCTTGACATCAGTTAGTTGAGGGCTCGCCAGTGTTTTTTCAAATACAACAATGCACCCAGCCTTTCATCTTGTCCTGGCCTTGCCTTTTGAAGCCCTGCGATGGAAGCGTTGTTTTTCTATGCTGTTTCAGTATTTGGTTTGGCAGCAGGCTTTATTCATCTATGCTTGTCAAAAGGACTGAGCAGTCGTCTGACTTTGGATATTTCTACTTTAGAGAATCCCGCGTAGACCAATTCGGGTCAAACCTTTCATCTCGAGTAAAGGTGGTCAGTGAACTAGGGGGATGACAGTCTCCTGTTACCTCTGCTGCAGAAGGAGGAGGACAACATATTTATGAAGTCAGCAGGGGATCAACACACACACACACACAAGCACACGCATGGAGATGCAGGTCACTGCCTGTTTTAAAATAAGCTCTCTATAGGCACTGTGAAAATATAATAATGCACCAATAAGTAGAACTAGCACAAGGGTGGCTTTGCTAACTAGCCATGTACAAAAGCAATGAGTATTCCCATCACAAGCACAGGTCAAGAGCAATATTAAAGCTAAATACTGTCACGCATTTGAGCACTTGAGCATTAGCTACAGTAGATGTAGCAGTGAGTGTTAAAATGTCTTTTCTTGACTTTGTGGTGCATGTTTGTTCACTATTAGTGGGTGTTTGTCAAAACAATGTTGTATGCTGCGCAGTGATTCACTATGTTAACAAAAAAATAATGATAGTAATAGTACAGCGTATGGTGTCTGTTTGCATTGTACCGAGTGTGTGCGTTCCAATCACGTTTGGCAGGAGTGACGATCAAAGTCATTGAATCTGTGCCAAATGAATTGTGATGCCTTGATGTGATCTGCAGAGCAGCCTGAGGTCATTGTGAAGAGGGTTGGCCAGTTAGCTTTGAGAAGAACTTTCATGCACTTTTTTTCCTTTACTGCTTGCTAAATTTTCTTTAACCTCTCATCATTCCAGCCCTTTTCCAAAAAAAAAAAAAAAAGAAAGACCTATTTATTACGTACCCAAAGTAAATTTAATACAGTTCGTGCATTTTGGAGCTCATGCATGGTCTTGGTCTCTTTTGAAAGCTGAAACTCTGAAGTTTCTATCACAAAAGTCAGAATCCCTCTAACTGGTATTGTTGAGTTAAGTAAACAAAGTGGCCACACAGTTTAAAAGTAAGAAGTTGTTGGGTTGGCCATCTGATGTTGGCTGTGTTGGTTGAATATCTATAATGGCTTTTATCTATGAAATCAGATGAATATTAGCTTTCTAATTAAATACTGCATGCAGGATTTACGCAAGCACAACTCGTGTACAGAGCTCTATTGGTTCAAAAAGCTACTGCTGCCCCACACGCAACCCAGAGGAATGTAAAAAGGTTAAATTAAACTGATAAACAGATAAAAAGCCTCATCCGTATCGGGACCTCTGATCCCTCTTGTCTGTTTAATGCGAAACACTTTTTCAGTTTTACAGCCACATGTTTCTTAGAAAACATAATTCAACCAAGCAACCGGCTGTATACCACCTGCCTAGCGGCAAATGGTTTACAAAGTTACTATCCAGTTAGTGAAACTCCAAGGCCGAGATAATTTGATAGAGAACAAAACAGATCTAAGAGAAACCATATGACAAGCGGCTGGTAATTGGGTTGACCGTTCATCCGCCACCATGTGTTGGAAATTTCTTTAGTTCTAATGCTGTGTTCACACAACAGGGTTTTTAAAGTCTGGTCTAATCTCAAACTTGCGTGCAAGGTCAGGATTTGAAACTAAACAGAGCAACACATACGGTACCACAAGATATTAGTTTTAACAACTCGCTGTAAATCTTCTGATCCAAACTGCAGACTGCTTGGTGGCGGTAAAACACCTGGAAACAGGTTTGCAAAGCACCAACCAACCCAAAGGTAGAAGAAGAACGTGCTGCTTTGCATTTAAAAAACAAAAACAAAGCAGAAACCAAAATCTAGTAGTAGCATGTTTACCATTTGATGTTCTTGTCGACTTGTTTCTCTCATTGGTTGTCGTGAAAATACTGACATAATCATCCAAACTTGAAACAAACATAGTTAATCTCGGTATCCCTAACCATTCTCCAAGTGTCCAGGAGGTTTAAGAGCGGATCTATAAACCCTTCGTGGTACAGAGCGATCCAGCTTTATTGGCTTAGTTGCCAATAAATATTGCATTTCTTATTTATATATTTTATTATACCAATTACTTTACACTTGTTATTTATTCATGTTAGAACTGTCAAGCTATACCTCAGGTACATCAGCTTTTACTATTTGTGTCATTGCACTGTTACAACAATGATCTTCAAGTACGTCTCTAAGTCAGATTTAGAAAGAGTACAGTTCAAAAGTGTTTCACTCTGCAGTAGGGTTATCACATATGCTACATTGTACAGGAATACCGGCTTTTTGACATGAGTTGGTATGCGGTTTCGACAGGAAGGGCACATCAATGTGTGGACATGAAATTGGGGAAAGGAGTTGCATGGTCACAGATCTCCCACTGAGCCGGGAACTTCATGCGAAAGTGATTGCATCCCACAGCAGGATGAGAAAAAGATGTGAAGCGCTATATGGTGGCCTAGCTTACAGAACAGGCATTGATTCAGCTTACAGTGGGTGGTGTTAACCGCTGGTTCACTGGTTAACTTTGGCAGACAGAAGCGTTCTGAGAAGTCAGAGAATCTGTCCGCAGCAGTTTCGATCAGCGTTTTTACATATGTTGCGGCTAGAAATGTTCCTTGTCTGGGTGACAACAAATCAATGTAACAGCTGGTCAGTGAGCCTCTCCAAAAAAATCCAAACCTCTCTTTTATGTATCAACACACACCCACAGCTCTCCTCCGTACATACACACGCATACCCATCAGCAGGAGCAAATACAGTATGTGTGTAGGGAGGGGTTTGTACGTGGGAACTTCACCTTGAAGATCAGACAGGATATAAATCAAACAAACCTGCCAGCGTTACATTTTGGTGCACGGATTACAGACTGCACTGCATGCTGATAAGACGAGGGAACACTTCCAACACGCAGAGACGGGCTAAAGCTCCCATTTCTCACCTCCCTACCCTGAATATCAAGTCGCTCCACCTGTTTGTTGTGTTGTACTTACAAAGGCATGTCAAGACTTGTTCTGCTGTATGTTTTTTTGTGTCATGAGTACTATTGTCCTGATTTACATGAGTTTAGAGCTCATAGATGCACGCTGGTTATAAAAATGTCTGTATTCAAAATATATTTTTTGAAAACCAATTATGCACCGTGTAGTTCTGTTGGTATTTTCTACAGAAATCACCGTGAAAACGGAGGCCACTCTGACTCGACAGAGTAAATGGATCCATTGTATGTTGCACAGTTTGAGGAGCTGTCCCAATATTTGCCTCCACAGGCGATGCATCAATACTGACTCCCTGAAGGATCCCAGTTGTATATCTGTAAATAGTGTTGGCAAGTGCTTGTGGACTCACCAGATTTCTGAGGCCTCCATAAACACTTGTCTTCAATGCGATGCATAACAAGTTGGCGGAAGAAGTCCATCCCCAACAAAGAAATACTTAAAAATAGCTTCCACCATCAAGCTGCTGGTCTGAAAAAAATAGGACTAAACTAATCAAGAACTACACAAGAATAAAGGATCCTCAGTGAAATTTCTCTTCTTCTGCAAAGCATTGATTTATTTAAAGAGGCTTGATTGAATTGAATCACTTGAATTACCGAGCAGAGCAGTCGCTTCAAACTGTGATATTTGAATAAGCATGTAAAATTGCAAAACATGGAAATTAGAACATTTATACTGTTTATAGACCAATGGGTTAATGGACCTTAATGAAATACAAGTAATTTAACTTTCATTAACTTAATGAATAGTGTAATTTCCATTGCTCACTTTGCCAACAGCACAAGAGCTTATTTGAAACAGAAGCTGTGTGTGGATCAGATTGTTCCAGTACATCCCACAGATCCTTGACCAGTTTGGGAACTAGTGACTTTGGAGGCCATGCCTCAACACCTTGTGCTGTATTTCATGTTTTTTGAGTTGATCCTTAAATATTTTTAGGTTATAGTCGGTTTATACTTCTGCGTTAAGCTGGCACAGAGACTACGGTGACAACGCAGACCGTCCGCTTGGTAATAGCGTGTTTCCACTTTAGTAGTGGAAAGTACTTTAGTTCTGGCTGCTTCTCCGTCTCTGCAATTTTTGAACTGATTGTTTTGGATCAATAAAGAATCGATAATTGAGGAGATACAGACGTTTGTATGACTCGTTTGGCCAAAATTTTTGCCAAAAGTGAAGAAGGAAGTAGAAACAAAATTTAACCCAATTGGCCAAAAAAAGACAGCACCAACTAGCGTTTGAGTGGCGCTACAGTGCGAGGCAGCCAAGTGCACATGGCTACTTGTGCAGGTCCTGCAGTACTCTAAAGCGCCTTTAGACGTAGAGAGCCTGGACATTTGGGGGGAGCTCAGCTTGCTTCAGCCATGCCTGTTTCATTGGAGATGGCCCTGGAAAGAAAGGCTAAGGAGATTATCTCCTGTAGTCAGAAAGTCTATTCTGAAAAAAAGCAATAATTCTTTTTCAGAGGAGCAGATCACGGTATTAAACCATGCGTCAAAGGAGACATGCTGAAGCTTCTTACAAAAATAAAAAACATAAACTCCACAGAGTTAATGCTACAGGAAGAAGTGCAAAAGTGTTATAGCTTCTAATTTCCAAATTGTGACCGACCACAACAAGTAGTTGTTGCCCTCAATGTAGACTAGGTCTTCAAAAATGTGATGAATGTAAAATTTCACAATTGTTGGTAGGGTCAGGCTCTCAACACATGGAGACTGGCTCTAGGAATGTTCATAAGCTATGCACGCTCCTGGCTCGATCGCCAAAAAATAACACCAAAGAGCAGGGGCCTGTTACACAGGTTGAACATATAACTGGTCGTAAGAGTAGGCTTGGTATAAAGAGTGCGTTAAGCCCCACCTAGAATTAATAAATGATGCACCATCTAGGTGCAGTAGTCGCAATTTTAGGTGATGCAGCCTGTGTAAATGTTAGTCATAATGTTGGATGTAGTTAAGCCAGATGTAGGGCACAAATCTACGAACTCAGGACGGTACAAAAGCAAGCTGTACAAAAGTACAGAGAAACACATCTCTGAATAACAACTGTTCTAGTTCCCTCTCTGTTACGCTCAAGAAAATGGATAAAGCACATGGAAAAACATTTTGCAATTACAATTCCACTTTTCTATTTTATGATTTTACGACACTGTGCATCTAAGAATTGCATCTTTAGGATTTTTTGGTGGAAGCACAGGCATAAGCTGCATTGTGTGTCACATCTTATACACAAGTTTTCGGGCAAAGTACAGTTTGACGTTAAATAACATAAAGTATCTTCTTCAGCTTGACATAACAAGGTTTGATAGCGAAAGTCATGGGTTTACAATGTCAGTTATTATTTCCCACTGTTAGATTTTTTCTCCCTGCTTTAAGGTCACCAGTTGTAGAGATAAGACAGTAGTTCATGGCTGCAAGTAGAGTTTAGTATAAAGTGGGGGGAGTTGGATAAACATTCAATTGCCTAATAAGTGTAATGTTGAGATATCACGGTTGTATAACTATTCAAGGGATTTTTATGGGATTTCCCCCTCCTGTTCCCATTCCTGTGAGCTTAACTGTACACCTTTCATTCTACAAAATGCATTAAAAGACTGGGTGGATAATGGAGAGGAACATGTGTGAGGAGAAGCCTTCCATCTTATCTGTACAGTAAGTACTGTAGTTCAGCTCTGAACGAAAAGCCTCTCTAGTACTTAAAAAAAAGAGAAAATATTTTCTGTCACCAATCTTTTTCAGTATCCTTCTTCTCCTTAATGTCTGTTTTCAAGGTCCTCTCCTACTCTCACACTGAAGAAATCAATATTTGTAAGTTCCATGTGATGACGGATGTCAGACCACATGTTCTGCAGCATTAAATGACCCTGTCATACAGCTGCTATTGGGGAGCATCTGGAATGTGTCCAGAGCTCATTACCTGGTCTATCACGGGGATATTAGCAGGAGACGTCCTCCGTGCTGTGTCTCAAAGTTGGACACACGGATCAAATTGTTACAGATTAAAAGGTGTGATAACCAGTGTAGATGAGCCGGAAGGCATGTCCTTCTTTCTTCTGCCTCTGCCCTTTTCTGTTTTTCTTTTTTTTTTAACTTCTGAGGTAAAGCGTCTATATCAGCTGACAGCTTACTGTAACTTTGTAGTGGCCGAAGCTGTTGCTAAACACACATGCTTGGCCATCCTTTCTAACACAGTTAATTTATATATGTATAAAGATGTTTTTTTTTTCTGACGGGCCTCCATACAAGGGGCTTTGTTGAATGCAGACTTGTACAAAAATCTGAAAGAACTCTAAATTCAGATTTAGAGGACTTTATGTCCTCTGGGGATCATCCCACAGATAGCTCAGTTTGGGATCTAGTGAAGATGGAGGCCAGGTCAATACCTTGTGCTGTTAATTCATGTTTTGTTTTGTTTTTTTAGTTGTTCCTAAAGCATTTTTGTGTGTGTGTCTGTGTCAGGCTGCATTCTGCTGGGACTGACTGCTGCTATCAAAGAATGAAAGCCAGGTCCAAAAGTTTCCCAGCTGAACATTAAATTGTCACGAGGTGGTCAATGTGTTTCACTCCTCCTGCCAATGGTCATAACGTTGTGGCTGATCGGTGAACATAAGTACATGGACAAAGCAAGAAGCAGTAAGAAAAGAAATACAGACCGGCGTAGGAGTTAAGAGGCGGTCGGTTGAGATGCAGTGCCTTGCTCAAGGGTCTCTGGTGCCGTTCTCCAGTGGTCTTTTCCTCTCATCTCTACCCGCCGGAAAATTCCAATCCATCCTTTGAAGCAACAGTGACACCAGTAACTCCATATCCATCATGCAGAGAAAGCGGTAATATTTACAGAGGCTGTCAAACCGCACTGACAGCTGAGATGAAAGCATTAGTCCGGGCGAAGACAAATACAAAGAAAAAAAGAGGACGGCACAAAAACATAGTAGCAGAGTTTACTGACCCAGAGGTAATGGCTGAAGTAATGAGTGAAAGGTTCTCCAGTTCTCAGCTGGTGATTTTTGAGGGTTGGTTATAGAACACGTTACACATACTGTGATGCATTCATAGATTTGAGAGCAGAAACAGAGGTAAATTCAGACCCATATGATGAAAATCACAAACTAAAAAAGAAAATTTCTGACATATTGTTTTAATTGTGGGCAGAAGAACCAAAACAATGATGCTCAAACATGCTAAGTAGCTCGTTGTGGACTGTAAACTTTAGGATAGCAGACAGTGAAGGTGTAAAACTAAAGGTACTAAATGACAGACACGTCATCCCCATGTAAATAACAGCACAGGTAAAAAAAATATCAGCATCATCAATATCCTCTGTCTTTGTGACTTATAGTCAAACGCAGTCAAACGTCTTCTCTACTCACATTATAATTCACCTATAGAGAACTTTTTTTAACCTTCATATAAATCACTATAAGAGCTCGCACTCCCAGCAAGTCACAGCACTGACAGGGGCAGTCCATCATCCGTGTGAGAACAGTGACAAGAAATGGGCAGAATGAAGGTGAGTGCTATGGACAGCACTCTGGACCCATCTGTCTTCTGTGTTAAAGGGAGTGAGACATCAGATTGACTTAGAAAAACAGCAATCTTCTGAGCTGGAGCAGGTGCGGAGCTGACATGTGGACGGCTCGTAACTTGGATCATGCATGTTTTTAAATGAACGGAGTACGATGAAGGGGACACAACCTGGTGATTCAACTCTGGCGAGCTCCTCGCCCTGATGTAAGGATTCTATTAGGTTGGGGTCCAAATTAACTCAAAACAAACCTGAGTCATTTTAAAATAAGTGAAAGGAACCTACGTCATGGTGAACTCAACGTTTGTGTTATACAGCGAACAGGCTAAACATTAAAACCACTGACATTGACCATCTTATGACAATTCAATGTTCTGCTGGGAAACCTTTGGGCCTGGCATGTACCACCCACCTAGACCAGACCAGACACCCCCACCCCATAGCAATGATGGTACCAGCCATAAATGCAGGATGCAGGCTCACACAGACACAAAAAACTCTTGAACTGGCCTCCAAATGTACAAGATCTCAAAAGGATCAAGGATCAGTCGGATGATCCAAAGAGGCCCCTCGCCTCAACCCATAGGACCCAGAGACGGCCCACTAACAACACTGTGTCCAGAGACCACAGGATACATCCAGAAGGCTCATGTCCATTCTCTGTTGAGTCACAACTGTTTCGGACTCTCAAGGGAGAGCTACACAATATTAGGAAGGTGTGTATAGATAGATTTGGATGGTTAAAAAAAAAAAAAGGACACCCAAGTGACCCCTCCCATCTTTCATCTTCTCCTATTCTTGTTGCACAAAATCAAACACCTCAGGGGGACTGTCAGTGCACATACGTCTCTACCTTCCTTGTGATTGATTAACCACCGTGCCTCGGGGCATCATTGGACTGGACATACAGTACCAATGAGTTTATATGAGATGGATCCAGGCTATTGTTTAAGTGTAATGCTGCAACTCCTAAGCACTACTCAATAAAATCAATGGCTAAATTTCAATGGAATAACAACAATGAACAGATGAGGCAGCTTCACTTTCGGTCATGGTTCACGGTGGCAGTTTGAAGAGAAGGAACAAACTGCAGGCAATTTGCACTTATATGACTTACTAATTACAGGGCTCTGTCAACAAAGGACTGATGGCTGCATTCAGGACTTTGCATACGTCATCATGCTCTCAGCGGCAACCCAGACCTCACAGAGCAACTGAACTCCGGTACACCTCACCTTTCTTGCAAGGCAGCAGTTAACAGGTGATTTAGGGTCCCCTTGCTCCATGTTGCTACACAATCAGAAGACAAATGGTACAGGCTCTTCTCGTTCTGTGCCGGCTCTTTTTCTTTTTCTTCCAATGTGGCACTAAGTGGTCGAAGGGGAATACTCAAGGGATAGAGGGAAGAGTTATTTTACGATTGTTGAGATCTAGCGCACACACTGTTTGGGTGCCTCGTGAAAGCGTGACGTTGTGTTTATGCCCTCGTGGCAGGTGTGTGCGTCTCCCCGCTAAGCTCTGCACTACATATATTTCCTCCCCGTGTGCACACTCCTTGCAAATTACAGGAGTTCTGCCCATGTGTCAAAGGGGTCATCGCTCATGAAGAAGCGGGAACTAGTAGAGGAGAATGAAGATTCGAAGCCAGCTTCATGAGGTAAGCGCACTTAGTACACAATGAGTAGAAATGTATTTAGAAGCTTTAGCAGGAAAGAGCGAGAGGGTGAAGACATCAATAGAGTGATGTCAAATCAACATGTCCTAATCTAATCTTTGAACTGCAGAGAAGTAAAGTGCTGGAAAGTGTAGTAAACAGAAATCAAGACAGGATTATGAAGTACATACTGACAGCGCACAGCACAGCACAGCCTGCAGCAGTCTAGTCTAATGACAAATACAGTGGTAATCTCTTTTCATTTCCCAGCCTTTTCCAGGTTGCTGGCTTCAATAACAGACGCAGAACATCTTCAGGTGAAATGAATTTCATCCCCGAATGCTGATCTGGTTTGATGAAAGAAGTTAAATAAGGAAGAGCAATGATTTTGTTTCACATGATTTGCAGATTCCTTTTTAAACTACTACATACAATATACATTAACCTTTCTTTAAGCTTGATCCTGTCTGTTGGTGCCACATTAGTCCAGACTGAAATGCACCAATAAGCCACAACATTAGAACCACTGACCATTTTGTGACGATTCACTGTTCTGCTGGGAAACTTTTGGACCTGGCATTCAGTCGTGTGGATGTTACTTAAGACATGTAGTACTTACCTAGACCAGACCAGACACTCCCACCCCATACCATGACACTACCCATCGGGATGCAGCCTGACACACACAAACACTTTAGGAACAACTCAAAAAAAAAAAAAACCTGACCTCCAGATTCACTAGATCCCAAACTGATCAAGTATCTGTGGGACGATCCCCAGAAGTCCCCTCAACCTCAATCCATACAATCCAAAGACCCCACTAACAACATTGTGTTGCCTAAACACCACAGGACACTCTCAGATGGCTCATGTCCATTCTCTCACAACAGTTTTGGGACCTACACAATATTAGGCGGGTGGTCATAATGTTATGCCCGATCAGCGTATTTTATTTTGATCAACATGTATTTTTTATTCATGTTTTTAAAAGCGTTCTGCTGTTAAAGAATATATTAAGGTGTGATATATTAGGCCTCCATGGAGCTGGTTGCAACAGATCCTTCACGTCCTTTCATAACAGAGCCGTATCTCATGTGTCAGAGTGGGGGGGGGGCAACTTCATCAGATGAAGAAGGAGACACACACCAACAGGATGTGATGAAATTAAATGTCATGTCATCGTCTGTGGAACAGATGATCTGTTATAATAACACTACAGTCAGACATTTTCTGTCTCGTTGTCTCCTGTAATATAGCTAAAATACAATAAAATGGATGAATATATAATAGTATGTGCGTATAATAAAATCCAATCATTTCAAAGGGGCTGCATTAAAAGTGTCAACTAGTTAGAGTTTAGAGTCCTTAAACCTTGACTACTAGTGTCATGATTTTAACTTTGGGTTTGTTTTTTCTTGTGTTTCCTGTTTTTGTTTTGTCAGCTTCTCATTGGTGTTCCTGTCTGTGTTTCCCCTCTGATTGGAGGATTGGTTTCTCCTCATGTGTTACCCCCTCATCAGTCCCACCTGTGTCTGATCAACCCCTCAGTCCATCTGTGTATGTATATTCCTGCCTTTCCCTTTGTCCAGTTGCCTGTTGAGTTACTTGTTTGTTTGCGTTTGAGGCTCGTTTCCCGACGTACCTTGGGTTTTGCTTCTGTTTTTATTGGATTTCACCCGTTTTTACATTTTACCAGCAGAGCTTTTAGCTCCACATGTTGTAATGTTTTTATTTAAGTTCTTCTGTTTTCTGCTCCTGCCATCTTTGTGTCCCTGCCTCATCACGTTACCTCGCGACCAGTGAGATTACAGAGGATTACAACATTGAGGCCTGCGTTGTTGTCTTGTTTTTGTGCACAACATCGTCCTAATTATCACTTCCTTGACTCCTCTCCAGACTTGCCCCAAAGTTGTTTTGCAGGGCCAGCCTTTGTATACGTGTGTGCGTTGTCGATTGTGTTCTATTATTTCTTTCACGTATTGACCAACTTTCTCTCACAGTCCACAGGGGTGCTTGTTAGGTTAATTGGTGATTCTCAAATTGGCTGTAGTTGTGAGTGGGAATGGTTCGTCTCTTGTCTTCTCCTCTCACCCAATGACGGTAGGATAAGCTTCAGCTAACACCCCTCTAAAGATAAGAAAAGATATCGGCTATATCGGCTGGATGGATAAATACTTTTCCGTTTTACTTTGTCTTGATTAGAAATCTGTAGTTTATTTTTAACACCTTCGCCACATGTCCCGTGCAGTGCAGTGGTTGGTACCGATGCTTCACAGCTAAAAGGTTCTGGTTCGTCTGTGCAGAGTTTGCATGTACTCCAGGTGCTCCGGCTTCCTCCGCAGTCCAGAGACGTGCTTGTTAGATTAATTGGCCATTCTGATTTTGCTGTAGGTGTGCCAGGTTGTTGTGTTAGCCCTGTGACAGTCTGGTGTCCTGTCCAGAGTGATAGGGAGGATAAGCTCCAGCCCCTCTGCGACCCTAAGCGGTAAGAGATAATGGACTAATGGAAAAACTAGTGTCCTCCTGAACAATGTTTCACACAGAAGGAAAAGAAAAAGCAGTGGCAGCAGGCGTGTTTAGCGTTTAGTAATTTAACCATGTTGATACAGTTCACATACTCTTTATTATTAAACTGCATGAGGACTTTTCTTTTTTTTTTAAGCTATGCATACCTTCCATCTTCTTTGCAGATGATGTTTTTTAAAAGGTGACAATTAATTGAGTCAGTTAAAGTTGGCACTTTTTCATGTTCTAGATCAACGAAGAAGCCGCATAGTTATGCTGCAACTAAAACCAATGTTACATAATTGTGTTTTGGTTCTTCTGTTGGATCAAACTATTTTTTTTTTATTTTGGCGGAGGCTTTTCAAACCTCACTCTTTGCTGGAGATGGGAACAAAGACTTGTAATACAAAATTGTATTTCTGATGTAAATCGAGTGTTAAAATTAGTCTTTATAAATTTTTTTTATTAGATGGTGATGATTTCTGTTATGCATGTGGCCTTACATGATTCATGTACAAATAGCCAAAATAGCCAATCCCTCTAGAACGCACCTGGATTATTTATTCTTAGCAGTATAAAATGCTTAAAGTACTAGAGACCCAGACTTGAGTAAAAGAACAAGTAACCTGTCAAAAAAAGTGACTTGAGTAGAAGTTGAAGTGTTCTTTAAGCCCCACACTTAAGTGGAACTACTAAAGTATTCAACATTTTTTGTACTTAAGTATTGCAAGTAGTTTATTTTAATGTTTGATGTACAGTAACTAGCCTCAGGAGTAGGCTGTCCTTTCACGAAATGCTACATGTAATGTTACATGAAATATGAAAATAAGTTTAAATTGCATGTTGGGACGTTATGTTCAACTTTGTAAACTGATGAAACATAACGTTAGAGAGAGCTCCCAGGATTGAGACCCAACTCGACAACAAAAGTTAGCTAGCAAACGTAAACATGCTAGCTAACATTAAGTTAAATAATATTAGTAATATTCGCCAATATTAAGCATAACTTTGATTTACAATTTTGTATATATGACCGTCTTACTCATATAGTCTTGCTAGCTCGACGTTAACTAGCTAGCTATCGCTATGACTTTAGCACATACTAGCCTTACTTTGGTACCGATGCTTGTTTATTTTCTTGTGGTTTAGCTGGAGTGGGGCCTTCCACGATGTTTGATCCACTTAACGCGCCGCTCCTGTTGTGTTTTCGACTTCGGGAAGAACACAACTCCCACAGCCAAACTCTCGGGGCAGCTAGTGTCCAACCGCTTCACCATTTAGCTAATCGGAGGTCGACAGCTTAACGGACCTGGTTTACATAGTAACGGTTGCTGGGATACATGATTGGACAATTGGGGGCGGGGTTGTGCGAAAGGTTAATTATAACGATTTAAACTAAAGTAAACTAAACTAATAATTAAATTAATTAAACTAATCTACAATATATGGTGAAGTAAAAGTGGAAGTAGGAAAAAAAAATCTAGTAGATTACAGATACAACATTTTAGTACTTATGTACACTAGTGAAGTAGTTCTACTTCATTACTATACATTTCTGATTGTTAGTTACTGATGAAATGGTTGATTGGTGCACAGGTCAGAGTGGTGATATTTCTCTCTGGTCCACCTCACTTAACCTCTCCACCACCTTCACTCCTTTTTTTTCTGGTGGAGGCAAGAAAACTTATAATTCTATCTCATTCTTCACAAAAAAAAGATAAAAGTCAAGAGATGTATATATATGATCAAAGTCTTAATAGAATAGAATATGACAGAATAAGGCGAGCTGTGGGGAGAGAGATGCAGGTTGAGGTACCTAATCCCCAAATTGCTCTTAGAATAAATGACATCATAATTATAATAACATGATCTCCCTTAAATTTTACTTGGGCAAGAGTGAAAAGTATGCTGCAGCGGAACGGTGAACTGAACCTCCCTACCTTTGCGAGGAAGTGGGGAAAATGAAAAGCATTGCAATATTTATGTCACACTGTCATTCACCCCAGATTCACAGCGAGCTTCACGATAAGGAGACTTCCCTACAAGTTCTGGGTACAAATGTGTTTCATAAAGTGTTTTTTTAAGAGGTGTAGTGCGTGTCTAAGAGCGGCAGATAGAGAAATCAAGTGAGTGATGGCTAAATGATACGTTCTACTCTGGGTTTGAACTGCATATATCTGAGAGTGGCAGGAGGAAGAAAATACAGTGAAAGGCAGGATTCTGAAGCGGCCGCAAAGAGCTTCACTCTGCACGTCACTCAGCTGCAGCTTGGCGTGCCACTGGTGGAGGAGGCCACAGTTTCAACCCATCCTCGATGCTGGTCTTCATGCAGCATGTCAAAAATGATACCGTTTGCCTCTCTTCCTGGTCCAGATTGGTTCCAGCCATAGACTGTGTATAGATATGAACAATGTCTCCTCACTTCCTTGCATTGGCCAAAGAGCCTTAAAATGCATCAACATTATATTAACTACTTAAATTAACAGAGACCATCCTTGAAAAAGGGTCTGTGCAGTGTCCCTGAACCAAAAGTTTCCTCCTGAGGCCATTGTGCGATGAGTCACCAGGCATTGCCTACAATGCTTTTAGTTGTGAGTGCTGGGCTGAAAGGGAATCATCAGATTAACGCTATACTTCAGCATGCCGTCTTCATGCGGCAATCAAAGTTGAGTGTACTGGTCCCTGGACTAAGCCCGGAATCAAGCTTACACAAATCTCAAATTGATTCAAACCATGTTTATTTGCTGATGTGGAAAAGCTCTAAAGGAAGTCCTTTCATCCACATTCATGTGTGCTATTCTCTCTCTCAATAACGATACCACTGATGATGAATGAAAAGAGCTAGGGCCAGGCTCAAGAAATGACTTCTCTCTCGGATGTTTCAAATCTTCATTTGAAAGATAAATTGATTTCTTTCTTTTTTTATTTACGCTTTGGTCTCACAAGACTGGGACTGAGAGCTAAAATATGAGCTGTCCGTCAGACTTCAAAGCCGAAGCATGGAAGCATTTTGGATTTTAAATGTGGACACTGATCAGGTACAAACATTAAGACCTCCCTCCTAATATTGCGTAGGTCTCCCTTGCGCCTCCAAAACAGTTGAAAGATGCAAGATTGGAAACGATCGGAAAACCACCAGGCAGCCGTGGAAAACCATGAAGACGCAATCCTTGAACCGTTCGAGGCTGCAATGCATCACACCTGGTGCTCCAAGGATTTGGGCGATGTTCTTCATCACAGTTGACTGAAGGTTGCTTTTCATATTACAACATTTTCCTTTCACAACATAGCTCCAGGATGTATAATACACTGAGCCACTTGTAGTTTTACCAGAATACGGGTCTGATACAAAGTGGATAGTCCTCTAACCAATCAGAGTGGTTTTGTTCATTTGTTTGCTGTAACTTCTCATCTTCTGGAGGGTCGCGAGGGGACTTGAGTCTATCCCAGATGTTATTGGGCACGAGGTGGGTACACCTTGGACAGGTCTCCAGTCTATTCACGCTCACACGCACACCTACGGCCAATTTAGAAGCACCAATTAACCTAATGAGCGTGTCTTTGGACAGGCTGGTCCACTGTTATTTCTCACCACATATCCATCAACAGCAAACAATGTGCTTGTCCTTCTCATGTGTTGCTGCGAGTGGGAGAAAAATATGAATATGACATATGAATTTGTAGCTGCAGATTTTGCTGCTGCAGAAACAGGATCAGGATTTCATTACTGAGAGTTTTACAGGTAACAGAATAGCTTCCAAGAGAGCCAGAAGACGTCTGTCATGAGCTGCAGGTTTACCGGCAGGAGTAAGGAAGACCTCCGCGTTGCCAGAGGGCACCGATGTCATGCACGGCACCAAAAATGTGTATCTCTGTTAGGTGTTTACCGCTTCGCCTCTTAGCATATTTACAGGCTTCAGCGAAGGCTGGGAGCTCAGCAGCCTGCGCTGAATATTGTGATGGAAATTTGCCACAGGTGTGTCTGTGGAATGACAACAGCAAAACCTGTTTGGACTGGCCCACGGCCTCCGGACGCATCCGGAGAAGAAGAAACCCCGCGGTGTCTTAATCTGAAGATATACACTACACAATCACAACCAAGTCAGCCAGAAAAAAAAACACTTCTGACTATTTCTGAATGAAAACATAGAGTAGAGCATGTATTGACTGTTACTCAGTGACCATATGTGATCATAAAAACAGGATTTTAATTCCAATGTCACAAAAACAACGGATGAAACTGAGTCAAGTCTCTGCAGGGACGTGTGCTGAATTCATGATGGGCATCTGGCTGCTCTCTTTAGCTTGAGTTGAGAGGAGGATGGTGTGACTTGGTGAGAGAGAGAAGGAGAAAGAGTTTTATCCTGATATGCAGTAATTTTCTCCACATGATACTACAGTAAGTGGAACGGTTGTTGTATAAGCCACGTTCTCCTCAGGTCACGCCATTAAAACACAGTCTGGTGGTTTTATCTCCTCCTCGTCCTGGGGTTCATGAAAACAACAGGCACTCATGGCGTCGGTTACGTGTTTAATGTTCAAGTCTGATGTTACCACGCTTGAGGAATTAAAAGTTTCGAGTCATTACAGAAACACTTAATCTTGCTTTTTTTTTCTTTTTCAAATCTTTGAGTAACTCTGGACACTGGTCGGATTTTTTCTTAACAGGAAATAACTCACAGTGGTGAGTCACTGCACAGATCAGCTACACCGACTTCAATCAATGAATTGAGAGCAGGCATTATGCTGTAGATGGCTCACCTTCTCAGGCTCCAAACCAGGCCTAGAATGATGTGCCATGTTATTCATGAGGCCAACATTAACATATTTTGCTCAGAGGTACATTTTCAGTAGATGTCATTTGCATTTATTTTTTACCGGATACTCGGTTATTCTGCTAGAATCTGAGCTTTTGACCTAAATCCTTCTATTTCCATGCAGCCGGCTTTGCCAGCGTGATGTGTGGCGTAACACTCGGAGAAACTCTAAAGTGGTCAGAACAAAGAGAGACAGAAACAGCGATGTTTGTCCAATAAATGTGGTAAATGTAAAAGTTTTCTGCCAGTGCGCTGCGCTGTGTGTAGAGAAGTGTCAACTCTTGTGATGTGTGTGTATCTGCGTGCGAGGGAGTTCTGACTTAAACTCCAGTATGAGTAGAATTCCCAGAATCAAAAGTGGTCACTGATTATTCAACTCACATCGAAGAGTTTTCTGCCCTCAGGGTTGTGGCAATCATTTTCCCAGTGTCCATTTTTTCACCGCAGTCGATACGCCGCCTTCTGAGCATCTTCTAACATGTCCTCCCTCTTCTTGCTTTGCTTTTCTTTTGATGCAAAATCGCACTGAGTAGGGTGACCAGACGTCCTCCTCTTCCCAGACAAATGCGTCAAACCCAAACTTTAAAACTATTTCAAAATAGTCCAGGATTTTGTTCTACACAAATATCGAATTACGAATCCGCCGTGGAAGGGTCCTCTTTTCCCCAGACTCGTGACCCTATCACTAAAGATGCATGTCTTTCAGCTTGTGCAGAATCCACAGTGGGCACCTGAGAGAGTAGGACACATTCAGCTCAGGAACAGACATTTGAGGTTTGTTTCGTGTGTGGTGAGCAGTGGACACAGCAGTGCAACTACCGTCCTGTCCTGTCTAAGAAATGCTTTAGCGCTGCTCTCATCACACAGTACTCAAACCCTGATTGTCTCAGTCAGGATCTTTTATGCCCAGACCAATCTGGCATCATAGAAATATCCCCTGATAATATGATATTCAGTTTCACTGTTATTTTGCATCAATCTACGAACCTCTGCCACGGTGGTCTCCATCCGCCTGGCTTCTTGTGCTGCAAGCTGGTCTTCCATTGGCTCAAACAGAGAGACTTGATAGTGTTGGGCAGGCGGTGCCAGAACAGTGACCTGTGTTTGAGCTGCTGGGTTGTATGATGGTGGAATAGAGTCCAGATCTGGAGGTTAGGGGTGTGCCAAAGCATTTCTATTTGAATAAAATTCAACTTTTACTCTAATTTAGGATATGTAAGTGTTAAAATAAGTATTGTTTAATTATTCATTATAATAATCATGGATGTATATTTAATATTGGTTGATGTTTTGCATTAAATGCAGCTAATAGAAGTAATATAGGCTGAGTTGAAGGGGAAGAACATGACTGTGATGATGATTTTGGTGCTTGTGGGTGACAATAGGGGTGACTTTGTCTCGTCAGAGAGGTTAGCGGTTTGATCCCCATAATGTGACACATGTTCAAGTTTCCTTGAGCAAGACACTGAACTGTAAAGCACTTTGAGTACCAATAGGGAGAAAAGCATTATATAAAAGCAGGACCATTTACCATTTAACATTACCAACACACAATAGTTTGAATTACCGAGCTAACAAATGCTAACTTATATAAATGCTAACGTCAGAGAACCTGACTGCAGGCGTCTCAGTACTAATGTAACGTAACAGATAATCTCATGGTCAAACTCCACTTCCCAAAAGTTATTTGCTGCCTCAGCGAGCCAGTTAAGGTAAAAACTCCTCTGTTACGCAGTCGAGACTTTTCACCCTGATTCCTGAACGTCACTCAGTCCGGGCAGACACACAAATATTCACTGCAGTCACATGAGGAAAGGCAACTTTTTGATAGGATGTTTGTCGTCTTCTTAAATACAAATAATTTGTAAGAAGTATTTGTTAAAAAACTGAATACTGTAGTTCTGGATGCCCAAAAAACGAGCCGAATTACGGGCAACTGAACTGGTAGGATTTTATGAAGACGTAGAGCGGTAATGGAAGTCTGTGACAAACTGGAAATCCCCTCTCTGAACAGGGGAGGTGCACTGAGATATAATCTACCATCAGTTTACGACACAGTTTTAAGTTTATGGGGGAAAATTTCAGCTTCAGCACTGAGTCCAGATCAGACTTCGGATCCCATCCCGGATCTGTGGTTGCATAAAAGCACCGAAGCCACTGCTTGTTGAAAGAATCACTGGTTTTTGTGTATTTCACAGCAGTTAAACCGAACGATAGCTTCGCAGAAAGGGGCCAAAAAGTGTCTGAGCGACAAAGGATCTCTGTGAGTGTTTCTCAAAAAAAATAAAAAGGGATTGAGTTAGTGTGGAAACGCTCAAGTGTGTTTCTCAGCCCACTAGAGTCAGTATGAAATAGCAGGGAATAAATAAAAGAGGAAAGGTGTTGGAGGAAAAACTGAGGAAAGATGGAAAGTGAGTGTAAAATCTTCCCAGTGGAGATTTACTGAACCAGTAAAAAATACCATATGCGCTCATTAATTTTTCCCATCACAGCTTGCACTGATGTTATACTTGTTCAGGGTTAGAGAGGAAGATTTTTATTTTTATTTTTTTTTTAGCCCTGATCATCATCATCTACAGTAGCATCTGCAGACATCACTCCACTAAAGGTCACTTTCCTGTAACATGTATCTGCTGTCATCCTTCCTTTGAGGAATAAATAATGAGTCTGAAGAGAAAAAGATATATATATATATATATATATTTATTATGCATGGATTTATTTGAATCTATTTTGAGACACACAGTGATTATATGTTTTTTTTTTGTTTCTCTCTCACAGGATCACAATGTTCCCAAGCATTCAACTGCCAATTGACGTATTCTTTGTGTGTCTGTCAGGAAATGTGGTAGAGCTCGCATCAATTAAGAACGATTCAAAACCTGCAGAGTACAGCTGTTACATCAGCACTTCTCTGACAACTCGAGCTCAATATTATATTTAATTGCAGCATACGCTTGTGCTTCTGTTTTGTTGTCCACACTTACACGTAAGTGTAAGTTGTCAGCGGTCGGTTTACGATCACTTCTCCCTGAGTTTGAGTAGTTTAAATAAAATTAAAACAGGATTTTAAAAGGAACATTGCACCCAGTTAGAATGTTTTCCGATCAGGGTCTCGTACCGATGACATGTCAGCACGCCACAATAAACGTAACACCCGTCAAATTAGCTGGCACAGCTCCACCTCAGCCGTCTTAAATCATCGGCAGTGAACAGAAAATAGAACACAACTTACGTAACTCACGGTGACACACAGACCAAATTATTCATCACCTTATTTGACTACGATGCGAGACTCTGCCTGCAACTCTTCTGTGGGAAAAAATGAAAAAGGAAACGTACTTACTTTTTTATTTTAAACACTATCTGCAGCTTACATCCGTGAAACTCAGTTCAGTGTCATGGACGCCACCGGATGCTGGAAATCTGGGAATCGTGATTCTGTTCCATGCTGACACGACTGCATCACACCATTTCTGCAGATTTGCAGCTGGCTGCACATTCATGCTGCAAAACCCCCACTCCCCAAAGGTGTCGAAATGTCTGTGGAGGTTCTTCGTCATCCATGACATGGTAAATCCAAAAAACGTTAAAGGAGGACAAGGACCAACAGCCCCTTCTCCTCATCAACAGGTAAGTATTTAGCCATTAATGGACATTAGTTGTGCCAGTTTCTGGTCGTCACGGAAAAAGTTTTCTCATGGACTACACCAACACCTGTTACTATTGAAACCTCAACTTCCCACCAGTCCCTTAGAACTAAAGAAACTGCTTGGATGAAACGTCTTCAAGAAACTCTACAAGTCCACTTTCTAAAATGCTTTTTGGACAAAGACAAATTTTCATTATTCTGTTTGAAGTAACTTTTAGAGGAAGGCAAAGTAAAGCTATGTACTGATAGACATGGTCAGCAAATAGTATAAGCTGTCACATTCAAGCCATGACTGATTGTTGCTGAGGTGTCAGAGGAAGGTGTCCCACTGTCCCCCTGCTGCTTGTCCATGACCTCAAAGACTTGATAACAGATTCTGAGCCTCTCATCTGCAACCTCAGCAGAAATCCAGATAGATTCATCAGACCAGGCTACGTTTTTTTTTTATATAACTTTTCAGCTGCCCAGTTTTGGTGAGCCTGTTCCTGCTGCCTCAGATTTGAGTTTTTGACTGACAGAAGAAGAACCTGTGTTCTGGCTGTTGTAGGCATTTTTCTGTCCAGTGGCAGTGCTATGGTGGGGCATTCACGGGTGGGGCATTCACGGGCCGTTGCAACCCTTCTTTTTTCTTCTAGTTTTTACACTTTCTTCTCTTCAAAAGTAGGCATTGTGTGATTATGCAAATGTTATTTTCGTGACTCTTTGGCTTCTAGCTCTCTGAGTTTTTGTCCAACAGTAAAGAGACAGACATCGTTGTAATCAGCAGGATCTCTGCTTTCACATGGAACCTATATGTTTGTATGGCTGTCTTGAAGTGGTGAGGTTAGTAGAAGAACTAAAAGAAATGTTCTGTTGTTTTTGTGTTTTCATCACGTGCCCAAACAATCGCTTGGGGTTTTATTTGTGTTTCGTTTAGGTGGGAAATCCCTGATTTAGATGAGTTTAGATGAGTTTCTCCCCATCAGTTTGGTGTATTGCATGTTCGAAATGGTGCATGCTATAATGTGTTTAGACCGTAGACTGCAGCGCACGGATCTGACGTCAAGTCAAAGTGACCAGAGTCAAATTTCTTGTATGTGCACTCATACTTGGCCAATAAAGCTGATTCTGACATAGCCTCTTAGTGACATGATGTGTAAATTACAACAAAAAAACGAAATTCACTAATAATAATTAATAATAAAGAAAGATTTATTTCCTTTTTTGATGCTTTTCTGCTGTGTTGGACTATGACATTGGCAGCCCTCCACCAATAACCCACTGTCCCCCTCAGACAGTGGGCAGATCTACTCGGGGCTAGATCTGATCTGGTGCCGATTCCGTTTCTGTCGCTACAGTTGCAAAAGTGTGGCAAAGTCAAAGCAGTCTGGACATTCTGCTTTGACT
The DNA here is from genome assembly GCF_022458985.1 of Mugil cephalus. Classification (NCBI taxonomy): domain Eukaryota; kingdom Metazoa; phylum Chordata; class Actinopteri; order Mugiliformes; family Mugilidae; genus Mugil; species Mugil cephalus. The sequence goes on from NC_061782.1 coordinate 5,574,010, forward strand.
TTGTTCATCAACAACACGCTCATGTCAGCACTGCTCACTGGTGGATTCTGTACAATCTGTAGTAATCTCTAGAAGTTGCTGCAGAGGAAAATCTGAGGAGATCAGCAGTTTTAGAAAACCTCCTGCTCACATTCTGCTCTTTCATTAGCTAAACTTCCTGGTCTCTATCTGCACGACTTCTGATGTCATTGATTAAACTTTTTTTTTTTAGGCAAAACACGCAAGAGGAGAAACTTATTAGACACGCATGGGAATCCCTATCTGCAAATTATATAAATATGAGAAGACCAACAAAAAAAAAAAAAAAAGAAAAATGAAACAAAACCATGAATGTTATCCCTTTTCCCCTCCGATGAGTGATTTGTCAGAGTTGATACTCGTTAAAAGGCTAGGTCTAATTGCTGGTGTATAAATATTCCACAGCATCAGTCTTTTTTCCGCCAGATGAAATGGGACATTAGGGCTTTCTATTTCCCCCTGCGCTTTTAAACCCATCATTAATTGATAAGATGTCATCATTTTGTCAAGGCTCCAGCGTTAATATTTTATCCAGGGGAGGGGGAGAAAAAAAAGGTAGAAAATTGTGAATTCTGATGAGAAGGACCTGAATTAAAAGGCACTCTGTTGTTGGTGGTGGTACCATCGGATGACTCAGAGTCAGAGACTAAAAATAAACCCCAAATGTCAGTGATAGATTTTGAGTGGAATAGGTAATGAAGCTACATACTTGCTAAATTAAACTCTAAAATAATTAGTCCTGTATGAGTGTTCTCCCTCAACTTCCTGGAAAATGGAAATCTCTTTGGTACTCTTTGGTTTTATAATGTATTCTAATTAGTTTACAGAGATGACAGTTTACTAAATTAATTCCATTCAGTAATGAGTCTGTTATCAGCGTGCGGTTATAGCGTATAGCTGAAGCTGAAAGACAGCCTCTCTGACTCTGTCACTCTCTCCGTGCACATTATGTCTGCTGTTCATAATTATCATCACCTCTGAATGCTCCTGGTTTATCTGCTCAGGCTTCCTGTCATCCGGCAATCTCGCCTCAATCGAGGCAGACGACATGAAATACCATTTAACAGCTCCTTCGCTGTCATCAGTGTTTGCACAGCTGCTCCGTCCCAGTGCCGTCACTGTGTCTGCGCGATCTGAAGACACTTTCTAATTTATGCTCCGCTCACCTGCAGCGAGAGGCTGACGTCTCATGAAACAGGGAAAGCAGGACCGCGCATTAGGCTACATTTCAAAAGGTGCGATGCTTTGCTTCATTTCTGCTGCCTTTTGTGTCTTATTAATCTAATATGTAGTTTCAGCATTGTAGACCATTTATGTCTAATGGGTTCTCGCCCGATGACAGCTGGGATAACCTCTCGCCTATATTGTTGATTACTGTATTGATCCCACATCCCATCCAATCGTAACTTGGAGCAGTGGGCTGTAGCCTGTGCAGCGCCCAAGCAGACGTTCAGGAGTTAGGCGCTCGCTCAAGGCCCCTCAGCTGTAGGAAATGGGAACTGTAATACTCTGTACCATAACGAACAATAGCAACTACTTACTTAGCTTAGCCCCCTTAGCTCTGTTGCTGTGCCGACGCTGCACGTGATGTCATGTCAGCTTTTCACCTGCATGGATAGAAGTGAACCTTCAAAATGCCTGAGGCCAAACGTTTGTCAAAGGTTTGAATGTACCTCACGTCAACAGACTGCAACAACTGAGGTAACGCCTGGATTTGATGCAACATCTGACAACGCACAAAAAAGTCTTTGGCAGCTGGTCAGAACCCACGCAACTGTTTTTATTATGATAATTATGACAGTTTGTTGTGAATTTTATTTCATATTGATTTATTTATTTCTTACTAGTGATGTGGGGATTGATACAGAGTCCACTACCTCAATATACTTCACAGTTTAAAATAAATTACTCTGATGTCTTGTATTCTTTATGAAGCTATGATTTGAAATACTCTACCTTTTTTTTAAGACACATTAGGGCGTATTTACACAAAGTATCGGATCGGTATCACCGATACCAACCTGTATTTTACTTGGTATCGGATCGGAAAGAAAATCGGTGGAATTGAACATCACTATTTCTTAGTCTCGGTTGTATTTATTTATTTAGATTAATATTCCGTTCAACTTGCATGTAACAAAATGCCTTAAAAATAAAAAGGAACCATTTTTGGACAAAGTTTATATGTTTTTTTCCATTCTTTAAGCACCGACACCATTTCAAAAGTACCGGTTCTCATCCTTACTCAACCATGGATCGCGGGGAATATGGATATGCAGCTCTTCAGTCCCAAAAGCTTCTTCTGCCCCACAGCTCAACCGTTGAGTACTTAAAGGAAAAGACTTAAATTAGCAACTGACCCTTTGCTCTTCTAATTGTTCTGCTGTGAAACTTTTGGACCTGGCATTCATTCATGTGGATGTTACTTAGACATGTAGCACCCACCTAGACCAGACCAGGCAAAATGAAACACACACTAGCATTATATCAAAAAGTCTTCAACGACAACTAAGATTAAATGAAACCCAAACAGAATAAAAGACACAAGCAGAAACCAGCAGTGGTTGACTACCTGAGCGATAGCTGCAGCGTGGGACACATGTAGAGCCTGATCGCAGACAGGCAGCCATTAGTGAGTCATACTGTTTAGAGAGCGAGAACACAACCCAGACAGATGGCAAGTGCGGGAAAGTCGGCACAAGACGGGTCCAGTTTATCTGCCAGAGCGCCAGAATGCGATGTTCATTCCTCATCAACAAAGAAATGCCTGTAATCAATGGAGGTCTTACGGGTTGTGGCCACGCTAACCGACCCAATACTTAATCAGTAACACGGTGGCTTACAACTCCATTCTGGAAAACTTCATTCATCGGTTACAGGATCCTTTGAAACTTAATGCTATCATAGAGGTGTGATGTCATCAGAAGTAGGAACATCCTGTCTTGGAGCGATGCAGAAAAACTCATAGCTCATGCGTTTGTGTGTCTTCCAGGCTGGATTACTGTAATTCCAACCCTCCAGTTGATTCAACACACAACAACGAGAGCACTGACGGGTATTAGCAAGAGAGACGATATTACTCCAGCTTTAGCTTCTCTCTTCATTATGTCCCTGTAAAATCCAGAATAAAATTTAAAATTCTCCTCCTTACATACATGGTTCCATCGCATCTTAAATCCATTCACCTCATTGTACCATAACACTCCAATAGATCATCTCTATATTAAAATGGAATAAAATACACTGCAAAAAAGGAATTTCAAGAAAGCAAAAAATCCTTGTATCAAAGAAATTCATCTGATATTTTGCTCAGAGACAAGAACTTTGAGCTTATTTTAAGAATTTTTGTCAAGAAAAATCAGTTTAACTCATTGGCATTTTTTTTTTCTTAACAAGATGATTTAATTGAATAGAAGAATATTTTGCTTCTTTTTGCAGTGTATCAGGACTTCATGCTTGCTTTTGGGGTTTCAGGCCAACATCTGGAGAAACTTTGCATTGTCATTGATGTTGTATATATATAAAATCGAATTGAAATTCTGGCTGTTTTTAGACTTTCATGTTTCCACCTTATATTGATATGCATCAAGTTCATTCATTCATTTCTCTGACCAGCAGAAGTAATGAAATCTTTAATGTTTGCATTGTTCCATCTTTTCTATGTCAGAGGGAGAAATAATGAAAAAATGGACATTTTCGAAGCACGTCGAAAACATGTTCTTAAAGTTTAGTCGGCAAATAAGAAAAAAAAAAGGAAAAGTTGAAATAGAATTTTTTAAGAAACTGAAGAACTAATTAAATTCTAACCATAAAAATTTCTGCTGGAAACAAACTCTATGAGAGCAAGAAGGCTGTCAACACAGTAGTTTAACAGTTGTTTGCATTAAACCTTTGAATGGTGCACCATGCACAGTTATGTTTACTAAGCGTTGGATTTTTACTTGTGTCTCTAGTTTGGATGTTTTCTGTTCTTATGCCACAAATTTGAGTTTTGGACTTTTATTCAGTGATACTTGATTCAGTATAATCCCCTTGTGTTTTCCCACCTATGTGACGGTTGACTCCGCCCTCATTGGTTTCACCTGTGTCCCGTTCAGAACCATATTGTGTAAATGAAGTGTCAAGTATTAGCTTCACTTGCAAAGACCTGTTGTCCTTTCTTGCTAGTCCTTGTACTTTTCTTTTCCTGCTGCATTATCTTTTATGGACTGCACTGTATTTTCTCTGTTACACTGTGGTTTTGTATAAGTCCTCTGTTTTGCATTTGAGTCTTTCCCCGTCTCCTAGTTGCATGTCTTGACTCCTCGGTCCAATTCATACCAAGCACACACGTGCAGAATGACCGATTTGTTCTAAAGGTGACTGTCCACTGGCTCATGCGTGTACTTAATATGTTAATATATTGTATAATGTCTTAATTATTATCATCTGGTATATTAAGGTTTCTTCCTAGACGTTCTTTTTAACTTGTCTTCTCTCCGCATTCAGTAAAGTGTACCAAGACTATTTTGTTTTAGTTTGCATAAGTAAAACTGGAATGAAGTACTTCATGAGAAGCAGCCCACAGCTCCGAGTGTACAAACTATACTGTGGGACCAACTGGATGGGTCAAACGTAGAACAATAATTCCCCCATGGATCAATATAGTTGGAAAGAAATAAAAAACATCAAACATACTGAACTGCTTTTTTGGAGAGCGGAGGGTCTTCTCAAATTGGCGCCAGTCTCTAAATATGTCCTCAATACACAGTCCTAAAAAAAAAAAAAAAAAAAAAAAAACCCAAACGAGCACAGAAGGTTTTGCTTGTTCTCATTAACTTTTCAAAAATCTAAGCCTCGTGCAGAAGCAGCATCTTCTGTCCTGTGTACATACGTATAATTCTGCTGTGCTCGGCTTACAGCGGTTCGTTACATCAGATGAGGTTTCGCAAAACATTCTTCTAAGAGGAATAACAGCAAGCTCGTGACCAGGGGCATTACGGCCGCGTCTAATCAGATTTCAGGGTTTGGGTAATATGTTTCAGTATTGTATTTTCATGGAGATATGTCACGAGTGCAGGGGGATTGAAATAAATGCTCACAGAACAATGTAGGCCGGGCTCATACGTATGTATCTAAATGCAATTAAACCAGCTCAGTGTAATTTCCTCTGTGCCAGTGTGACTGCCAAGAAATGTATCATTTGACCATCAATAACGGAGGGGGGGAAAAGGAGGGGGCTACGTAGTTATTCTCCATGTAATCCACAGCTTAAAATCAGGGACAACCAAATACAATAAGCTAATTCGATTTGGCACAGTACGTCTTTCTGGTCACTAAGTGGAAGACATATTTTTCTAGAGTGAATCATGACCTTATTACCGTGTGCAGCATTTTGGAAACGATTGCCTCCCGGAGGACCCACTATTTGCCAGGACCCCATAAATATCTAAGTAGAAATTGTAATGTAAACAGGTAGCCCTGCCGCTTCTTCTCAGACGGCCGGGGCGTCTGGCTCAGAGTCTGCATTAACTTGAGGGCATCGGTGGGTGTACAATTCTCAGGTGTCTCAGTACATAGGGTACCGCGGCTGAATGAGCAGCCTCCGTCCTTGAATGCATTTTATTTTTGCAGATATGGAATGGAACCGTACACATACGCAAAGGCTGCTCCCATTCCCCGTGAGGGGGTGGTCGGGTGCATGCTAATGCGCCATGTAGCGTAGCAGCAAAAGGTACCTCAAGTTATTTCTACATACATACGCTGTAACAACCAACCCTACTTTCCAGTCCACTCTGTGCAAACATAATATCGGATAGTTGCAGTCTGGAAGAGGGTTGGACTTAATGAGAAGGTACAAAAAAAACAAACTTGAATTGGACTGACTTTTCTTTTCATCGACTCCCCCCATTGCTGTTGAATGAGGTAAATTGTGTTTCGGTTTTGGGAGAAACTAGGTTACAGACATGCAGTGGAGTCTGGACGTTTCATTGCAAAGCAAATAGGGCAGTAACTTGGACACTACATACAGTATGTGGTCCTAGCTTTCTCTTTCTGCTGAGTATAGCCAATAACTCAGGGAAACCTTTGGACTTGGCATTTATGGGGATGTTACTTAGACATTTAACACCCACTTAGACCAGACCAGGCACCCCCAGTCCATAGCAATGACACTCCACAGAGGACGCTCCCTTCATCCTCTACTGAGGACACCACCCCCTAATGTCCCCCGATGTCCATTTTCATAAATGTTTTGGAGGCGGAAGGGAATATTAGGAAGGTAGCCATAATGTTATGGCTGATTGGACCTTACTGTCTACCTTTTATAAACTTAGTAATTATATAATATTACCATGTTTTAGCATTTTTGATTCCCATTGCACATTGTATCTACAGAATGTCCTTATATTTCTATTTCACTCTGTATATTTTCCAGAGCGCTGCTATTCTTGTCTAATTCCACGCTGCCATGACAAGGAAATTTCACTTCGTTGGGAAAGTGCCAACTTTCAAAGATCTAGTTTGGGAGGTCTTTATGAGATGATGCACGGAGGAGTAACAGTAACATCTGAGCTCCACAGAGTTGAATTTGTTTACAACATGTCCTGGTCAGAACTGAGTGGCGGTGTATTGTATATTGTAAAAGGCACCGTAATATGAATACCTGCCTTCAGTCAACGTTGATGGAAAAACACCCGGGGGCCACATCGCAGCACCCGGTGTGATGCAATGCAGCCTCCAAGACTCGTGCATGATTTTCCACAACCTCCGCCTGGAGTTTTCCCAAGACCTCAGCACACGATCCATAGATCCGTCTTTCTGTCTCGGCTGCTGTGCTGTAATCCCACCTGAGGCTGTTTTTCCACCGCCGGCATTCGATACTCAGCTTGCAGCAGAAACAGAGGCGCCGTAACGAGAGGATATCGGCGCTATTCGCTGACCTTCAATAAACCAACGCGTCATCCGTTACTCAAACAGGCTCCGTTGGTGTGTGCATTTGCACAATTGACTCATAACAGGATTATTACAGTCAATGGGTGCAGGAATCCAGAAAAATGCTTGGATTAGATGGATTTTATATACCGTGTGTCATACGTGACAATTGGTCACAATTCAGACAAAGGTATTGATTTCATATCAACACGAATCTCAAATCGATAATCTTTGCTCACATTTACGCAATTTGAGCCCCGGCCCCCGTGTCGTAATTATTTGTCTCTCTAGGATTCTCCCTGTGTCTGTGTGGGTTTTCTCCAGGTGCATCGGTTTCCTCCCACCCTCCAAAGACATGCTCGTTAGGTTAATTGGTAATTCCAAATTGACCCTAGTGTGTGAGTGTGATGGACCGAGACCCTAGTGAGGATAAGCAATAGAAGATGAGATGAGATGACGTTTTGTAGGCAAATGTAACTGATGTTTGGGAAGTTCTTCTTGGGAGGTTGATTCTTAAAAAAGATCCATACTGCTTCTCACTCCAATGATGAATCCACAGTCTCCAAATATGGAAAAATTGCAAGTATCAGTGTTTGTACAGTGCAGACTTCAGGTTTCCTCATCACTTGTATGACTTGCGTATTATACCAGGGCTGTTGAAATTAGTTCAGAGACACTTTCCACTTTCAGCAGATGAATTTAGAAACGGTCTTTAAGTGTCATTATGTCAAAGGGTCAAATATTCCAAAAAGTTTGAGTTAGAGAAGACAAGTAAAGCAGGATGATGTAATTTACTGCTTCCTACTTATTTTCTGTTCCTCTGTCCTTAATGAGTATCTTGGTTATTTTATTAGGGCTGAGCTAATAAAATGGGGCCAGTTGGCGAAGCAGCAGACTGCAGTGATTCAAAATGTCGTGTGAAGATTTAAGGCCGTGATACATGGCCGACGGCTGGCCGTTTGCCAGTGAGCTCCTGAGACCCTTGTTTTAATAATGCGTCCTTGTGAAGCACGATGAACCGGTGGCACAGTTTGTTGTCACAGGGATCAGCTCGATTGGCTGAGGAGCTTAAAACCAGTGTATGAGAAGACGCAACCTGTAGATGTCCGCTGGCTGCACTCTTTGTGGTGTGTTCGAGATCAACGTTTCGGTCCAGACGCAGGCTACACCACAGTCGGCCTTCTTTCATCAATTAGGCATAACATTATGACCACCTTCTTAATATTGTAGGTCTTCTTTGTGCCTCCAAAACAGTTGTGACTCATCAGAGAATGAACATGGGCCTCCTGAGGGTGTCCTGTGGTTTCTGGCAACACAATGTTGGGGGGAACCTTTGGGTCCTATGGGTTGAGGGGAGGAACCTCCATGGATCAGACTTGTCCCAGTGCATCCCACAGATACTTGATCACTCTGAGATCGACTGAATTTAGGACAGGTCGACACTTGTTCCTAAACAGTGTTTGTGTGTGTGCCATAGACAGTTTAACCTTTATTTATCATGTGCTGTTAATTCCTCCAAGGAGCTAAGAAGTATAAAAGCATCATCTTTAAGCGGGACGTGTAATCCCAACGTCCTCAAACGGGTGCTTGCTAAATAGTAATACTGTAGCTTTCTACTATTGATAGAATAAGTTTTAAATTAGAGACGTACATCAGCATAAATAGACAAGTTTAAGTCATAAAAATAAAATAAAGATTTTGCTGAAATGCCCGCTATCATGCTATCATGCTATCATGTTTTTACACAGACTAGTGCAATGACCCTTTGCTAACACTAGATGGCGCATAAATGTGTCCAATCATGAGGACGACAGGTCGAAGTGAAGCAGAATGAGAAGCTAAATCCTGTCCCTGTGTGAGGACGCAGGGTCTCAGGAGGATAAAGGTGGACGGTGGAACTTCTCCTCAAAAGTGAAGCCAAAGCAAGTAGAGCTCCCCCTGGTGGCTGACTGTAGTATAAGTCATAAGCGCCACCTCCTCCATGTTAGTGGATGGGACTGGGGCCAAACAAAATTAAATATTTTTGTTTTCCAAAAGGTTTCTGACATCCCCACTGTTAATGGTGACTACCAGTTGAAGGATGCTGCCATCAATGAGTGTCATTGCTATGGGGTGGAGGTGCCTGGTCTGATCTAGGTGGGTGTTACATGTCTAAGTAACATCCACATGAATGAATCACAGGTCCAAAAGTAGCAAAATCTATTCTGGCCACTTGGATAAGGCCCGTCTAAAAATAAAATCTGTTTAAAATGAAGTGCATGAAGCTCTACATTAATATTCATAATATTGTCATCGCTTTGTCTTGGAGTCAGACAGTTTTCTGAAGACTGAAGTCTGGATGGTAAAATAGAAAGAAGAATAAATGTATTGATGACCTTCTGACAGTGTAACCGTATCTACAAACCGAAACACATTGTATTACTTGGCATTTTCAGATTTGCAAACTTTCACATGAATATTTTAAAGCGGCTCTGATCATCTAGTCATTACTAACAACGTGAATACGGGCGACGAACACGGTGCATGACAATCATCTAACACTGCATATGAAAGCTCCTTTTATCAAACCAGACACCAGAGGGAATATCTTAACCGCCAGCATGCTGTGTTTGCATTTAGCTATGAGTCAATAAACAAACCTGCAGTAATCCTGATTATACATCTGTGACAAAGCTGTGAGTCTGAGTAATAAAGCCACAGTGTATAGCAACCACCAGGTACCTGTGAGGGACCACAGTCAATTAGTTTACGTTTTCTAAACATTTTGTATTTTTTCTTATGGAATGATATTGCTAAAATTTGCACACAAATTCTTTATTATTGCTTTTATGCACTCATCTTCGTAATTTCTTTTAGTTACAGGACTTTAATCCAATATGTCAGAAAATGGAACTCGGTAGAAACTTCAACTCAGCTGTCTAGTTTTCATTTATTCTGTTTTGAGATCGTGAACCCAATGTCCGTAAGCCTCATTGTTGAGTACTGTGCTGCATTTTTATTTATTTTTTCTGTGCTACCACTACACACTTAAATATTTTGCAGGAAATAAATAGGGGTACATTTAATCTTAATTTAATCCCTGTAACCTGCAGTTCTTTAAATGACCACTTGAGGGTGGCCCCTCTAGGCATGAGCCATAGACTGTATGTAAATATGCACGATGCGTTCCCATTTCCTCACAAAGTGAAGCCTAAATCCTACGGAAAACTGCGCTGCGTTGCCGTCATTATTTGGAGCCACAGGTGCGTCTATTAATATATGTTATTGGCTGTACTTGTGTTGTTGTCAGTCACTGTCCAGGTACTCTTCTGATGATCAAATTTAGCCCTCCTGATTTATCAAGTTTTGATGTGGCCTAGCTACACAGCTAGTTGCACTGCATCTGAAAAAGTTACACATCTTAACACATTTCGGAAGTTTTTATTGAATGGTGAAATTAAACATCATGACTTAGGGAACTGACAAAACAACTATCTAGCTCAGATGATGATAGCCATGCAGCACACTATAAGTACAGTCACTATACTTGAATTTGAATTTATCCTCATTTAAGCAAAGAAAGGACATCAGCCTTTTTGAGTTCCTCCACAAAGGCCAGGAATAAATGTTAAAATCTGCAATTCAAATGTCGCTAATTGTGATTTTTTTGTATTAGATTTTTTTCTTTACGAATCTAGAATGATATAAACTGACATTAGCGATACGGATATTCGTTATCATCCTCCTCCCCTCTTCTATCCATCTCTACTCGGTAAGTATTTCAGCGATGCCCACAGAGCAGATAGTCGACATAACCGAGTACAATACCCCGATAATCAGATCAGAGTAATGTTACCTAACTCACTTTGGACACGTCAGTCTTTTCTCGTCAGAACACTTTAAATACTTCAGCTCACATCTTAATTGCTACTTGTCTTAAAATACCTCTGCCAGTACAGTCAGTGACGCAGAACTGACAGCTGTGACTTTTTAATTAGACAAAGAAGGACAAATTTTGTGGAAAAACACACTAGTAACAACTAGTGTCTGATAGCTGCTGGCTACCCAATTAGCATACTTCTTGACTGTATTTATAAAAAAATAATGATTTAACTGCAACAATAACTCAGATTTGAGGTGAGTTACTGCAGTTTACAGCAGAACAACTCATTCGGTTGGTTTTCAACACATCTCAGTCATGTAAAGTTGAGGCTGCATCCGTGAAATCCTATTTTGGAATCTGGTTTTATCTCTTCAGTGGCTTCACTTGCGTCTTGTTAACCCATCAGCCCTGTGTCTGTATTTATAGCCCCGTCGTCCCCTTTTTCACATTTCCTGTCGAGTAATCTGCCTGTTTTATTTTTCTTTTTTGGACTCCTGTGTTTGGATTTAACTTCTTGCCTTTAGTCCTCCATTAAATTGACTTTGAGCAACTCATCCTGCCTCACCTGACTGCTTGTCTCCTCCCTTCCAGTGCTATCTGTGACGTTTAAATAAAAAAATAAAAGGTCCTGGGGGTGACTCCATGTTTTGGCAGCCAAAGTCCAATTGGTCCATTACAATGCATGTCCTGAGCGGTCTCTCCGAGTACCTACAAGCGGTAGTGACAGTCAAACCCAGTAGGTACAGGAGCACAGTGTTTGTTCAAAGGCATTTTGAACAAAGGTGCTTTGGAGAGGGATCTGGGAGAAGATACTGGACAGCAGATAATTTGAGAAAACAGTAGGATGATATTCAGAAATTAGGACATGATGGCTGTGATGCAAAGCGATGCCACTGCACAGCTAATGAGACGCTACAGCAAAAGGAATGATAATATTCAGAGCGGAAACCAGAAAATTGAAAGGACAATCCTCGTTACAGCCACTCTCCCAGTCTTCTCACAGTGGACAAAGCCAGTGTTACAGTGTTGACTGCGTTTTCCCGAGTCACCCTGTCCTTGAACGGACGTGTCAGTGGAGAGACGGGGGGGGGGCGGCTGAGACAGTTGGGGGTATGAAGGATCTGGCCTGCTTGACGGCACCTGGAGTCTAAAGCCCCAGAGGGGGTGCCACAAGTGCAGCTCCTTGCCCGAGGGCTACTCCTGCATCCGCGCGGTGTCAACCACAATCCATCAGTGTTTCTCCACAGCCAAGACTGACACGCTGCCGGCTGCTGGTTAATCAGACTGACCCACTCCGTCAGTCACAACTGCCTAAAGGGGACTCATCACCAAGCCGACGCCATGAGATCCTCCCGTCCCGTCGTTGCTTTATACCCCACACATCGAGTGGAAATGTGATAGGTGCATGTCTTCTTTCCTCTGACAGCTTGTGTAACGGATGGCAGCTTGAGAAGAATTTGAATGGAGCTGTCGGACAAAGTTGCACCAGATTTTGAATTGCTGTGGAAAGCCCTTCAATCAGGCCATCGTTTCTGGGGACAGCTGGGTCTCGGTAGGTAAAGCAGAGTGTCCACAAACCAGACGGTTACCTGCAATTCATGCCTCTTAGCGTAGACCCTACACGGACCTCGCTCCATAGCCGACGTGCACCACCCCAGAAAGGTAACTACACGCTTTCAGCTTGTTGAAAGTGGAGCAGGAAGTAGAAACAAAATTAGCCTGACAACCAGCCAGGCAATAAAGACACAGCATCGTCTAGAGCAGAGGCCATGGACCCCCAAACTGATGGAGAGATTAAATAGGGACCCCCCTACCTACTATATGTGTTCTTTATTAAACTCAACCTAGTGCTATTTATAAATATACATTATTATCATTATCATTTTGTATTCAATATTAAGTTATCCCTATCCCTTTACAACAATATGTTGGTCCTCCTGTTGAAAACCTACAGTCTAGAGTTTGGGTGGTGTTGTTACAGAGCAGGCACACAAGTATAAGTGTCACACACTGATGGAGGGTCCATGTGTAAAGTCCTTGGTAAACTTGCACAGTTGTATAAATTACAAGTATTATTATTATAAATAATAATCATAATAATGCATCGGTTTTATATAACGCAGCCAATTCGTGCCTACGACCTCTCTGACCACCATCGTTCACGGAGTTCACATTGGGAGGTGGAAGGTGGGTTAAGAGTCTTGCCCAAGGGCTCAACAGACTAGGGATAGGGTGGAAAGCGGCGACCTTTCCGCTACCACTACCTCCTGAGCTACTGCTGCTACTGTCAAGTTGGGGATGTTGTATTGGACCCAAGTGCAGGACTATAGGATGAGGCAGGCAGGAAATTCAAACAAAAGAGGTATTTAATAATTAACCGAAGGCGCTGCGTACGGCAGGAAAACCAAAACACAAAAATCAAAAATGAATCGTAGCCATGGCATGGAAAAACAAGGAACGAGGAAACATGGAACAAGACAAGGAACACAGCGAGGAGACATTAAACAACGTGACAAGGAGCAAAGGGAAAGGCAGGGCTATATATACACGAGAGGGCTCAGGGCTGACAAGGCACAGGTGAGACGCATGAGGGCAATCACAGCAGGAGAAACCAATTAACAATCAAGGGACACACGAGGAAGCACAAGACAGGAAATCCAGAACTTAACAAAATAAAACAGGAAACTTCAAAACATTATCACAAAATAAAAGACGGACATAGGACTTTGACAACTTCTGCTTGATCCTGTTGTTTGGGGAGCAATGTCCTGGAATGGTCCTGTTCACACAGTACTCTTTCAGTCCAGAGTAGTTTCATCTCAATGTGGTGGATGTTATGTCGACTTAACACTAGTTATTGTCTCTTAGTTTCCACCTGTAAGCTTATAAAAATGGACCTGCATTGCATGGTGCAGATAAACCTGGTAATTTCTAATTTGTGCATCTCAACAGTCAAGTGTGTGTGTACCCGGCAGGTAGAACATATAAAGAGCAATAAAATGCCGCCCAGTGGATGAATTCTGAACGAATGGAGGCCAGCAAAGAGACACACGTGTGCACAAAGCCTGTCCAGCATCAGCAAATCACAGGTTTACGCCAGAAATCAAGTGATGAAACAGATAAATGGGAGAGGAAATCACAGCCGGGCACAGAAGCTCACTCTGCCGCCAGTAAATAAAATTCCCCTACTTGACTAAGAAGCCATTTTTACTCTGCTAATGACAGGCCAGGAGATTGCACTTAGCTCAGTCTTCTCAATCAGAGAAAATCCAGATTTCTCAAGTGCAGTCACCACGATAACACAATGGAGTGGTGAACGATCTAAAAAGTCTCTGATGGAAGCAGTCGGCCGGAAGTGACTGAGACGATAACCTAACATATCAGAGCCACTGTGCCCGTGCATAGGTCCACAAGAGGACCCAAAGCAAGTTCCCCCTCATGTGAATTAGCATGCTAGGCTGCAGGCCACGTCCTCACGTATTATACGGGGATAATCCGTTTGCTGAGGTGACGAATTCCATTGAGTCACTTTTCCGCGTGCTGTTGATTCATTTCAGGCTTCGTAGCCGGGGTGAAAACGCCAGATGAAATATTTGAGAAGCCCTTTGCAGCGTTATTATCCAGTTTTCCCATTTCATTTGCAGGCCTCAGTACCCATATCCTCCCCACGCTACGAGCAAGGGGGCAGGTAAGATGAGCACTCCTGCCATGAACGCCTTTGCCTCAAGGACGAGTGTGCATTAGCTGCTCTTGACATGCCTTTGTGGAGTAGCATACAAAGCATGCCTTTGGACAATGATGCCATAGATTAGACAAGCACCTTCCTAAATAAGTGTTTGATGGCTTCAAAAAAAAAAAAAAAAAAGCTTTGTGTCGAAGGGCCCTCCATTGCAGTGCATTACCTGCAGAAAATTGCTCACCATCCTAAATTGCTTAGGATGGTGAAACAGAGAGAGATTGTTCTTCATACCAGATTACCTTTATCTGCGTAGGCTCAAAAAATGAACCGACATTAGTTGTGATTTTAAATTGACCATCGGTGTGAATGGTTGTCTGTGTCTCCGTGTTAGCCCTGAGATAAGACTGGAGACCTGTCCACTATGTGCCCCGCCCCTCGTCCAGTGACAGCTGGGACACGAGTGAAGGAGAAGATCTTAATGACTTTCTGAAGCTGCTGCAAGAGTTTGAATTAGTCGGCCGGCTAAATCAACACACACACACACACACACACAGGAGACATGTAAATGGCACAAACCGCTCCAGAGTCAAATCAATGACATATTGACCCTTTCCAAAAACTCGTGTTCATTAGTGAACTTTTAGTGAAGGTTGGGGTCAGACGGGGTCGACCAGCAACTAGTAGACAGTGGAATCAATCATTTCATTCAGTGCTGCTTTCAGGGGCAAGAGGAAATGTGATGTGTTTGCAGACGTTTTCCAGAAATAAAGGAGATGGATTGGATTTACTAATTAAGTTAATAAATTGTGATTTTGTTGTCATTCCATTTTACTACTTACAAATGTGGTTGTCATATCTGAGCCTTGGCGTTACAGTTGCCTTGTAGATGCGGCAGATAGTTACGGCAGTTACCACTTGACCTGCCATGTGCCATGAAACACAAGCTCACTAGTTCCATTCAAAGGCAAAGCCTCACTCTACTGGCAACCAAGTAGGGCAACAATGGTGGACTTTCCCTTTCAGATTTGGGTTGGTGCAAAAAACATGATTTGTTCAAAATAGTGTGAGTCGGTTTCTTGCAGAGTCTAAAACGTCAAACATATCTTTGGCGAACTATCATCACATTTGCTAAAGCCTTATGTTTTTATTTTAGTTATTAGTCCAACAGTAATGGAGACATTGCAGCTTTAATCTATTTACCAGATATCTCGCCTTAGAGAATGGATTAGTTTGTTTTTTAGAGTTTCCTCTTTATGTGTGTGCACTTTAATGTAAACATGTAAAAAATTACCATTCATTCATTCATACCATTTATTGAAATAAAGTGCTGATTCTTTTACCTTTCTCCACTAAACTGAGAGGTGATAAAAATAACCTGAATACGTGACCTTGCTTCTATTCTTATTTGCATTTTTTTTTTTTACTTTTGAAATGTGGTCAATGCGTACGGCATCATATGCATTTAACCTTGACAACGAGTGAGCTCGGACAATATTGATAATCAACATGACGTTTGGCTTTGAAAATATTGGAGCCGTCTCTCAGAGCCATTCATTAGTTGTTTCCTTGAACAGTCAAATAGCAGCAGGAGTGAATGAGGCACAGTCTTCATGTAAATGTTCACGGCCTCTCTCCGTAAAAGGGGTCGACTCACTGTGCAGAGTCAATCGTAATTTCTTGGGGCTTCCGGTTCCTTTATATTATTTTGTATGTAAATACTGACACCTGAGCTGCTATATGCGAGTGACGTCGCGCGGATGTCGGCATCGGTCGGTCGGTCGAGTCAATTGAGATATTACCACATGCACTGAACCGTGAAGTTTGCTGGAGATATTCAAGGCCTCTGGGGTCTGTTTCTACTCCACGAAGAATACGAATGACTGTGGTGGTCGTCATTCCTGTTATCTGATGTCATCATCAAAAGTAAACGTATATGTATATATATAGAGAGAGAGACAGATACATAGAGATATAGCAATGACACAACAACCCTCCTGTTCCCGGTCAAATTAACCAGCTTTAAAGTTTGAAGATTTAAGAAAAATAGTCAATAGTATTTTTTCAATATGAAATTTCTTCTGCTTGGCTGTTTATATTACATAGACTCAGTCAAATTGGAGGTAAAAGGGTGTCACAAATGTGAGACTATTTCTTTCTTTGAAACTGTGAGACATACAGTTTTTCACCCCAGTCACGAATGTCAGCAGAATATGTTACGTTTCCATGAGTGTTTTGCTTAATAAAGGTGATATTTGTGAAATTTCATTCCGTGTTTCCATTGAAAGGTGTTTTGCAAATGAGCTGTAACTATCGTAAAGTCTTGTCTTGCGACATCCACATAATTCTCTTAAATTCTCATCACGCCAGACTTCACTTTGAGGACAATAGACTTGAATTAAACTGGTCATCTCTGGTGATGGGGATTTTTTTATTGTGATATTTGGGTTCTGTGTATTTCTAGGGGGAATGAAAATATAGAAATTGATGATAGATATAAATGATTCCCCCTGCAGCAGGTTGTATGTTTCTAACACAGTTGCAGCAGGAAGGTCTAAGGTCAAAGTAAAAGTTTGGAGGAAAATTTACATTCTTTTAAAATCGGACCTCAGAATTCCCAGGTCCTTGAAGTGCACTCAGGCACAATAACCCAGCACCGCACCAATAACAGCACGGCAGAATCTTTTGAAGATTAAATGTATTAAGTTGTTATAGGGGATGTAAATTAGATGCAGATTGGTTTCATTTAACAAAGAGAGCTCAGACAGACAAAGAAATGCTTTGAGAGGAGACAAGAGGAAAAAGCTTTACGAGTGGTGGGTTGGTAAACAAAACGATCAAACCGTACACGAACAGCACTGCAATAAGCATCTTCCCCTCTCTGCTCTTCAGGACCTGACCTTTTTCTGCATCTTGCCAATCTTCCCTTCAAACAGATCGTCCACCGAAACGCCCGAGATCTGCAGAGAATGTCAGTCGTCTTCCACCGGCCGGCCCTTTAACCTAGAGAAACATAATGATTGCACAGTAACTAAATCAACAACATGCTGGAGCCGTGCTCCTTTACCTGAAAACCGACGAACTAATCAAAACAATACGGAGTGCAAAAACACACAAACGACCTCAAAATGTGTCCGTGGACAAAATTACCAGCACACAAACCAAATCTCTCAACACATTAAAATGATGACATCGATAAAAGGCATGTGTGCTTTGAGAGCGAGACACGACCCTCGTATCATTACACCATCTAATTCTGTTCTGTTTGTTTTTTTTTTTTAGAAAGGTAGTATGATTATAATATGATTATGTCAATGGAGACCAAATGAGAAAAGCCGAAGCCTTCGCCATGCTGTAAAAGGACAGAGGGAATAGTTGGCAATAAAATGATGCCTGATTACCGGCTGTGTTTTCCCTCCCACTTCAAAGAAGAGGCAGTAGGTCTGCTGGTTTTTTTCCTTAGATGCAGTCCAGATTTCAACAGTGTCTGGCTTCTATAAAACACGTTACAGATCAACCAGGATGGGAACTTTGTTGTTGTTGTTGTTCCCAGGGTCAGGGAGAGCAACTGAGTGCGACATTAAATTCTCTAGGGCTTCCCATGATCCAGCATTCAAGACAACTTGGAATTCAACTTCAAGGTAGATGCGGGGGTATGTTACCAAATCTGCTCTTTGTCATCTCACAACCAGAGACGGTTTACTAACACTCTTTCATGGTTCAGGCCTGGCAATTATAAATCAGTTGACAACTGATTCAAAAGACGTAGTCAAAGTGAAGCCAAAGCAAGTAGAGCTCCCCCTGGTGACTGTCTGCAGTATAGACCATAAGCTCCACCCCCTCCATGTTAGTGGACGGATCTAAAACAAACTAAAACACTAAAATACACGTCTTTTTTCTTCTTCGTTCGATGAAGGTTTAGCAAAGGTAGTTAATATGACGTTGATACATGTTCAAGAGTGTATTTTTTTGGATAAGTTTCGTTGTGACATAATGGCGAGCACCTGTTACCATGCCAACTGCTCCGTTCTGTGGAATTGTGAGAGTTTAAAAAAACAAAAAAAACCCCACTATGATTCAAAACTTAATTTCTCACGGGCTGACCACCAAGAAAGAGCATTTTACAGTGAATGTTATAACACTGGATACCTGCCTGTTTCTGTTTAAATTTCAAAAAAATTCTTTATCTGATCTCAATTACTCAATCTCATGCATTTAGGTTGTTTTACGCTATTGTACAAAAAGTTAAAAACCTAAAAACAAAAATCAAATATGCATATGGATTTGGTAGACGAGACAAGGCCTCAGTTGTAGAGAATCCTATATATTGCCTAGGATCCAAGGGGTGGTCGGCGGTATCCGACCGACTACCCAGACGAAACACAATCACTTTCATGACGTCTCTATGCAAAATAAGAAAACTTTGCCAAGGGAAGGCGGCTGTCAAATCAAACATCACCATAAATCAGAGCAGTGTCTGGGCACGCCGGGTAGCGGGCGGATTTTACGGGCCTTGAATAAAGAAGCAGAGGTTCCTTGGATACTTCACAGGGATACATCAGTCAACCTTGCTTGTCAGAATGGTTGCGCATGTGTGTCACAGGCCTGCAGCAACATTGCCTGCAGCACCAAGCCTGAGGAAAGTCCATCTGAGGACGATGCGTGGGAGGCAGAAGGAAGGTGAATCTTAAACTGAGAGACGTGGACGAGGACGGCACAATTTCCTTTCTGACCCGAGTAAAAAAAGAACAAAAACAAGGTTGTTGTTGCCACAACTCAATTCTTTATTTTCTTTCCACCATGTTCCCTACATTACCTCAAATGACGGAAGTATCTAAAGTATTGATATTTTGATGTGAGAATCCGTTTTAAGAGCATAACGACCTGGTATCGGAAGCATCGATATTTCAGTATCGATCCACAAATCACTAGCAATCACAGCTGCTGCAGCCTGCTTTAACGTGAGCTGTACCTATGGACAGAAGCAGAAATGAAGCTTTACTCTCTCTACTCTTTTACCTTTCGTTTGCACCAACCGCCAGACACGCACCATCTAAAAATGTGCTTTCCTCGCATAGATAGTGGGGAAAGAAGCTAATCATAGTTACACTAGATGAGTCCCTTTTGTCATGTAGAATTATGCTAGGTTAAAATGTTAGCGTTGCAACGCTAATGCTGTTTCCACCTCCCAATGTATGCTTCATGTAGTGCTAAATGCTACATGCAATAAACCTGCAATTGTGCATTAACACACTAGCCTCTGAAATGTGCAATAGTTTCCTGCTGTGAGTGATTCTGATTCTGCTTCTGATTCTGCTTCTGATTCTGATTGTGAAAAAACTTAAAGTAGCAGAGGTCACGGAGGGGGATTTAAGTGGGTTCAGTCGCTCTGGTCGTTTCCCAGTGTCCAGTCCTAAGTGAGCCCAAAGGTAACAGGATGCGGCGATGCCGCGTCACTGCAAACCATTCCACTGACAGCGCCGCTCACATAGATTTCCAATGAACAGATGTGTTTCCCTTAATTCTGCCCATTTGTCATGAACCTCCTTCTTGCCTGCTTCCTCTCGTCCCTCTCCGCCGTGCAGAACTATGACGCAGTTAGGAAGACAAACTCGATTCCAGGACAGATGATGGAGGAGATAATAAAAAGCACGACGAGGTGCACCGAGAGATAGACTCCCCCCCCCCCCCAAGAGAGAGTCTCGACATTCGTCTCAAATTGTCAGGCCGCTGGTGGTTTTCAGGCAGGGCCACGTTTACCCAGAACAACCCCTGTGTGAATGGAAAAAGCGCGCAGAAGCAAATGAATCTCTCCCTCTTCTTTAGCGAAATACCTTTCACGACACGTTACGGGGTTTTCGCTGCCACCTACATAAACTAAACGCAACTCGAGTTGTAAATTACCTTCGAGAAGTAAGAATCAGAACTCTCCCTCTTCATTAACCCTGATGCTTTTGGTTTACAGCAGACGAAGATGAGGATGCTGATAAGGTTTATCTCCGGGGTATAGTGCCTCCAGTGTAGTGTGTATGAGTAGTTTCCTGGATGTCCACCCCTTTTCTATATGTGTTTTTTTTCTAGCAAGAGAAAACCGACTGACACATCTGTTGGCTACCCAGAGGCGTGAAAAGTCAACTTGTCCCAGGGTGGAAAGAGGAAAAAATAAATAAAATCCAGCGAGGCGGACAGACGGGGAGCAGCAGTTGTTTGTCAGACTGAGGGTAACAGGAAAAACCTTATCCGACATTAATCTGAATGTCATCAGCTAAACAACGAGCTGTCCAGACATCCGCCGCGCTGAAAACAATAATCGCTTGAATGTTATTTGATAATCATGCGCCGATCAGCCACAACATTAAAACCACTGACAGGAGAAATGAATAACATCGTGTGGATGTTACTTGCACCCACCTAGACCAGACCAGACACCAGCATAAAACTCAGTGTTACTTCACCCAGGTTCCTCTGTCATGTCTGTATTCTCAAACCGAACTAACCCGTCACTGTTTCTTAATCGCTGGTTTAATACTCGTAAGGGGTATTGATTTATTTTTTTTGTTTTTTTCATCTAAGTGTAGGCAAGAAAGTAATTAAGTTTATTTCCCCAAGTTGATCTGCTCCTTTAATTTTACTGAGAGCCCTGCACCGGTGGCAAACACATTCAGATGTACGGAGGAATTAAGCATCAAAATGGAAATTACGACTAAATATTAATTGGAGCTCAGTACAGGAAACATTTAAAACTCCAGGGCATGAAGTTGTAACCTTTTTCCCCTCCAGGGGCATATTAACCAATGAGAAAATTACAGAATTAATATTTGGTGCACGGCAATGTCTGATGGAGGCTTTTTTTTTAAAAAAAATTGCACATTATGCCTCATATTGATGAAAGAGTGAATCAGGGCTAAAGAGAGACTGTTTGGTCTCTGGTGCAGCAGGTTGGAAAAATGAGTCCTTTTTTTTTATTATTTCCTTTATCCAGTGAATATTAGAGTCGATGTAATCATAGCCGATCCAGACTAAATCATCAGTAATAATTTATGAATAATATAATTGTCACTAACTAAACATTAGAAAACATAAAAAAGAGTAAAAACAGAACTTCGTTACAGCTGAAGGATTAAGTCACATCACCACTACTACACTTAAAGCTCCCTGACTTTTAGCCAATGCTTTCTGGCTCAATAATTCCTAAGTGGTTACTCGGTGCAAAATAGTTTCCCACAAACAGTTTAAGTCCAGTGAAAACTCCCATCGATGAAACTTTGGTCATCATGGTAACCCATGTCGACAGCACAACCTCAACAATCAATATATTGAGGATGACCTGGAAGGCAGAAATCCCAGAAGTAAAACCTGTCAGCCTATTTTTCAGCTTTCTTTATTTAATAATAAAAGGCACGTATATGTCGAGTTCTTTGATAACATAGAGTCAGGCATGTTGTGTATTTTTTTTCGCTGTGGAAGTTTAAAATAACTACCTGAATCCTCAGTGGTGTGTAAATAAATAATCAATCATTACCTTTTTATAGTAATATACCAGAGTTGAATGGAGTCTATGCTCGTAATCATCTTGAACTGTAAGTGGGAGACATTGAAGGTATCCAGTCCATTATGTGACAATGATGTTGGGGAGTCCATACAGCACGCAGGTGAAGGCCGACGGCGTAAAAGCTGTTTTGTGGTGATCGCCGTCGTCCTTTGACTCTGACTCGTCCACTTGATCTGCAGAGAGAAAGAAGTAATGGCGTGTGAGTCGTACTGAATCGCGCTCTCTCTTTACATGCAGTCACTTCAGTTCAGCCGAATCCCCAATTTCAATGATTCTGCTTCCCATTTATTTTTCTCTCTATGCAAAAGAACCCACGCCTCGCTTAGAATGAATGCACGGATGCCTGTGATTATGCAAATCGAATGTATTGTGAGTAAACAGAACGGCAAATTGGAGGATGAAAGGGATTGCGAGCAGGATATACAGTACCAGATAATCCTGTGACCTTGTGGTGTAGTGTCTCTGAGCCGCCCTTTTTCCTCAACGCGTGGACGCTTTGGCCAGAAGTCTGTCCCACTTTTAGGATATCTGTAATAGATGGTGACACAATGTATTACTATAACGTTTAATGTTGTCTGCAGGCAAAGAGGAATAACCTGGTCATTCAGTATATTCGGAGTAGTCAGCTGACCTCATTCTTTGGGCGTAATGTTGCTGAACCTAAACCGTGTCCCCACAGACTGGTTCAGTAGATATTTAGGCATGATGGGGGCATCACTTCTATTAATAATAATAATAATAATAATAATAACAATGCATTGTTTTTTCCATTTTTAGATGCTTCTGCCTCTCCTCTTACCCTGATGCTCCCATCATGATGGTTCCTCACTATCGTTCCAGTTTTTACTATGTGTTGGACAGTTTTTAACCCAGTTTTAGTTAGTTTAATCTCCTTAGATGTTTCCTCTGCTTGATGCATGTCACTGATCTTTTCCACAACCACGGGATCTGTTTTCCACATGGTTGTTTACTCATTGCATCAGTTGGGGTTACATAACTTGTTGCCAGCTTGTACCTATTTGCTTACTTAAATCCAGAGGGCAACTTTATTTTGGCTATGTAGTGTACATATATATATCCAAATATATATAAAATATCCAAAACTTACTGTTGAGAAGCGTGGCCATATTATGTGTGTTCTGTTGAAGGTTGCTGTCCCACTGGTTGAGGACAATACAACCAACACCACACAAACTCAGCAGCAGCGCAGTCTGTGAAGGGTCGTCCGGCTCAAACTGCCCCGCGCTGAATGAAACAGAAAAGACCGTTAAAGACAGAAAGACGCGAAGCTGTGCCCGTAAACGGCTGCTGCTCCAAATATTTTACGTAAGGGCCACTAAAATGAATTAGGAAGGCAACAGGAAGACAGAAACGGAGTAGGAATAAAAGATAGGTGCAAATCTAGTTAGAGCTTCATTCAATAAAGCTGTTTTCTCACCTCACGTGCGCGTCGGGGTTTGAGCGGCGGCGAACGCTGGCATTGTTCTGGACCCGGTCAAAGAGCAGTGCCAGGCGGCAATCTGAGAACAACAAACTTCACTGTTAACTGGCAACAGGAAAACAAACAAGTATAGGCAGTGGCGTGATACGTTTTTCTTTTTTATGTGTATTTTCTCTGCACTGTCAAGTGTTATGCATGATCTGTGTTGTGCTAGAAGTGAAGCTGAAGTGTGTGTGACCTATTCTACGATGTGAGGTTAAATGATTGAATTATTATGAACAACAGGACGAGTCTTTTCTGCTAGTTCTGGTGTTTCATTCTCCACCTTTGACCTGGAGTCACTAAAGCTGAAGAAAGGCACTTTAAGCTTCCTTTGTATAAAAATATATAGATCTCTGTGACCTTTGAAGGGAGAGAAGTGGATCATCCCACAGATACATGATCAGTTTGGGATGTAGTGAATTTAGAGGTCAGTTCAACAACTTGTGATGTTCTTCAGCCACATGAAGGCCATGTTCAAACGTTTCCCAGCAGAACATTGTATTGTCATAAGATGATCAATGTTATCTTATACAGTTTATTTATATGTATTAACTACAACATGACATTTTAGCCATGTCCTATCAGCAGATTAGAAGTTCTTAATATATTTCACACAACTAGAATAATCAAATATAGATATTGTTCAAGTCTGTGTCTGTGTCTAAAGAAGATTCCTTCCCAAAGCTTGTTAAAGCCATTGTACTTTGTACCTTTAAAAATAATAAAACGCTTTTGTATGACACTTTAACAAGATAACGATGCACTGATAAAATAACGTAATAAAATATGAGTGCAGATGGTGCCGCATGTTCTGCATGGCACCTTTTTTTTTTTTTTTTTTTTTTTTTTTTATCTCCTAATCAAATCCTGGCGGCTAATTAAGTCTGAACAATCCTGCGTGTTGTGAAGTAACAGCTGCAATTCAGACCACGGTGTCAGTCACACTATAGTTAGCAGCCAGCGCAGTTAACGCCAGGCTAGCGGGAGGCGCATATGTCCGGCCCGGGGCTGTGTGTAAGGCCAACCTGACACTGGAAAATACATCCAAACATCCACAGACTTTCTTTTTTTTTTTGTGCTCATGAGAGAGAGAGAGAGGCCGTGAAGATGAAGCCGTGGTTGTTCAAGAAACATCTCTATAAAAGATAATCTGCAGGCAGGTTATTAGTTATTTAAAACAGTGAAGGGGGGGGGCAAGTTTTTGATAATAATTGCGAGCGGGAAGTCAAGTTTGGAGACTTCTAGTCTCGTCACTGTAAATAAATGAAAATGACCGGGGAGTTCTTTCAAGACAACTCCAAGAAAAACCTGGTTTATGATTGATTAAAGAAGCTACTTCAGTTGTAATCCTTCATTTATTTCGCACGTCATTAATAAACTGAACCCATACAGACTTTGGGTTGGAGAATGTGTCTAAAAATACCAAATGTTATCTTGTGTGACCTTCGACAATAATGCAAATTATACAGTAAGTCGTTAAAAAATATATGAAAGCAAATTCCCAAAAGAAAGAGGAAGAGAAGTACATGGCAGCTTGACCCACATCGTCAATGACCCTTGTTAAATTTATTTTACAAGGAGCAAATCAATTTACAACAGCCTTTTTGACGAGTGTGATCCACTACTAAAATTCAGAATCATTAATCCTCATTATTTTTACAGGCACTCAGTGATGTTACAGAAATGTTATGGGAAGTATTTGATAGTAAAACCTCATTGATTTCCGCCTGCGGAGCGGGGCTATTTCTGTATACAGTATATCCACTCGGGAATGAACGATTGATGTGTTTAAAAAGATTAAGCCTACTGCTCCATTTCCTGCTTACATAATTGGTAAAAACAGCTCTGCTGCAAATTTCAATCGTTCATTCATTACAGTATTTTGCCACCAATTTCCTAAACTAATTTACCATTTAAAATGCTTCAGAGAGCTCAGGATGTGTGGTTTCATAAAATCTAGCACAGTGCATAACTGAGGACATCAAGTGCTCTAGACCAGGGGTCTTCAACATTTTTCAGGCTAAGGAGAGATGAAGTAGGGACCCCCAACCTACCTATATGTGTTCTATAATAAACTCCGCCTAGTGCTATTTATAAATATAAATTATTATTATTTTACATTCAATATTAAGCTATTATCTCTTATCCCTTTACTTAAATATGTTGGATTCATGTTAATGTGTATTTAAAGAAATTTAAATTTGTGGTGGGAAATTAAAGAAAATGTCTAATCAACCAAACATATTGTCCCCTCCCCTGCAGTACCTCCACAAACCCTCTAGGGGTCAGGAAACTTCATCTAAGGGTCAAAAGTTTATGCTCATTTTTATTTTCTGATTTAAACCCACAGTACTATTCACACGGGAATGTTGAGCCTACCGTCATTTGTACCACAGTCCCTGGAGGAAAAACGTGTAGAGTACCTGACAGATTGAGGGCTGCCAGTTTGGCAGGTGGTATGTTCGCCATGAAGCGCTCCATCCCCAGGTAAATAAAAGCACTGCACCGGCACAGCAGCTGCTCCACCTCAGACAGACTTGACAGATACGAGGATGTGTTAAAAGAGGCGAACTGATCGGGTGCGTCGTAACGTTGCAAACATGGTAGGTCCATGAAACCATGAAAAGAAATGCTGCACTGCGATGACATAATGTACTTTAAGATTCAAACCTGGGAGTTTGTTTGCTGCCCATGAAGCCCTCCCACAAATGGGTGCAGTGCTGGCTGTGGGTTTCCAAAATCTCACTCATGCTCTTGCTCAGACTGGTTCCTCCTGTGGTGTAAAAACATCGTGTGAATATAAACGTTTGTATCTAGATTCGTAAAAGGCAACGAAATAATTTTTATTTAAACAATTCATGTTTTAAGCATTGAGAAAAAGGACATAAGTAGAATCGGCTGCTGTACAGTAGCAAAGCTCGGCTGTAATATGGTAAAAATAGATCATTAGTCACTGCAGGACTCGGTCTCTTGAGTCTTAAAACTTTCTGGAGTTCAGCCCCATAAACAACATAAAATAGGAGCCTATAATGTCACTGCACATGAAAAAGAGCATTATTTCCCACCTAATCTGGTACATTTACACTCTCGGAAAAACAAATATACACCAATCAGGCATAACATTATGACCACCTTCCTAATATTGTATAGGTCTCCCTTGTGAATGCAAAACAGTTGTGACTCAACAGAGAATGGACGTGGACCTTCTGAGGGCGTCCTGTGGTGTCTGGAAACACAATGTTGTCAGTGGGGGCCTTTAAGGGGAGGGGCCTCTGTGTATTATCCCAGATACTTGATCATTTTGGGATCTAGTGAATTTAGAGGCCAGATCAACACCTTATGCTGTTTTTTTAGTTGCTTCTAAAGTGTTTGAAGGAGTGTCATTGCTACAGGGTGGGGGGGCTGGTCTGCTTTAGGTGGGTGCCACATGTCTAAGTAACATCCACATGAATGAATGTCAGGTCCAAAAGATTCCCAGCAGAACAATGAACTGTCACAAGACGGTTTAAATGTTATTTACTGTCAGTGGTCATAATTTTGTGGCTTATCGGTGTGTATTAGGTACAAACACTTAGCCATGCTCTCTGCAGAAGAATGTAGTTGGTGTAAATATGTTCAGTTTACTCACCGAAGTGTCCTTCATTGTAAGGGTCGACGACGTCTTTAAAGACGAGTTTAGAATAATAAGGGCGAAACCGAGAATCCCAAATGAAAACATTGACTGCAGACTTTTAAGATTTGACAGGACATCCTCAAAAAAAGATACATTTGAAGTTACGTGCGTCCACTGGGAAGGTGTTCGGAGGCGGCGCGTGATTGGCAGGTATCTGGGTAAACAATATTTTCGTTATTACAGCTTAAAAGCAAGCACAGCAGAAGTGAATTAATAATATATAGCATGCGATTTAAACACACATGCACATACTGTCTCGAGCACACATAAATCTGCATAATATACCAGCTACAAGGAGAGAATTTGCTAGTGGAAATAAGGCCGAGGAGACGGAGCAGAAGAAATCGAAGCACGAATGAAGGGTTTGGTGGGAAAAAAAAAAAAAAAAAAAACAGAAGTGGTGCATGACAGAGGATAAATGATCCGACGCTAGAAATAGGATCTTTTATGAAAACACATTATGTAATTGATTGGAAAAGCACACTTAAAAGAGAGGCGGGAGGAATTTAAATAATTGCCAGTGCTGACAGCAGGTAAAAGCAAAAGTAATATTGCTGTCTGTATCTGGCAGACCCAGATTAATTTACTGAACTCACGGCTTTGATGGCTTGGCTTTGATCTCCCTTCCCCTTAGTTCCTTTGCCACCTTTGGTCTCCTTTTTGTTGTCACTTTCAACTGCCACAAACAGGAAGCAGAATTAATACGTACACTTGCCTGCAGGGTGGATCACACACCTTTGGGACTGGTAAATGAAAAAAAAAAAAAAAAAAAAAAAGATAAATAAACTTTGTTGATAAATGCAAAGTCGATGACATTTATCGGTGATTGAAGAATTGAAAGTTTCCTTCTGGGTGCAATACCTATTAGTCTCTGCAAATGAAAGCATTGACTATTGATTAACAATCAATGCTGCATTTAATTACCACATTCACTGGATTTAAAATAGGTTTAGCACAGACGCAGTTATGTAAGAAATTGTTTGCTTTTATTTAGTGAAGGATTTGTTTTGCAGGTTATAAATGTTCAACTCTTCCACCTGTGGATTCTTTGCATCCACTTAGAACTGTTTATTGACTTTAAATTAATTGAACATTGATCACACAGTATTCCTCACACTCTTAATTACCCCTGCTTCGTTAAAGTATAAGTAAGCTGCAAATCTGGAAAGCAAAAATAGCACCGTGTTCTCTGATCCCATCAACTTTGCCAACAGTGACCATGTCTATTGTCCACTTCTACCAAGGCTCCTATTGTTAATTTTACATATTGAATCTTTCTTGCATTACACATTCCTGTTAAAGTTGTTCTGTATTAATGTGTCTCTCAGAAAGAACAGACATTTTATACAAAAGCAAGCGTTTGCCACTTTCAGGCGATCTTTTTATAGTTTGTGCTAATTTGTCCTGTGTATACTTCATGCAAAGCACTAAACAGAATAACAAATAGCCCTTTCAAAAAGGGTTTCAGGCACTATGTCTTCTTGACACAATGGTAAACTGTAGATGTCAAAATGATGGTAATGAGGGTCCAGAAATAAAATCTTTGAGGTCTCATCATCACACATGTATTTGATCCAGACATCTGGTGTATAAAGAAAAGTCTGTTATTGTTTCCTGTCTCTGGCACGTCATATATAAGTGTCATGTAACACACACACACACACACACATATACAGGCATGCATACGTGCTAGCGTAGCAGTGACCTTTTAACATTGACTTAAGTGATGCAGATGATTCAACCTTTAAAAAGGTAGAGACGTCTGCAGGATCACTGCTCTTTCCACCCCCTTTCTTCTCTTTCCAAAATATTAAATGTGCACTGTACCTCCAAGGATTGTAACATCATTGCCAAAAACAACTTGACTTCTTTTTTTCTGGGGTTTTACCCTCATAGTGTACCTCCAGATAAGACCTCATAGTGAACCTCCATATAAACCCTGTAAATAAAGAGAGGGTCACAGGGTGATGGGTAACGTTAATTAAAATGAGGCCCATTCTCATACCTTTGTGTAATATTCTTTTTTTTTGCATTATCAGGCTGACAGCTTTAACAAATGCTATGAATTAAACTTTCTTCTACGTCTGGCCCATCAGAATAGCCACAGTCAATAGACACTTATAATTTACTGTAATATATGATGAGGACCTGTGTGAACCAAACCTTCTGTCGTATATTAAACCCGACTCTCTATATGGTAGATAAAACAAACATGCTGCATTATCTTTTCCTCCCAACCTACAGTGTCTTAGACTCTGGGGTAGAACTTCAGCTCTAGCACAGGTCTGGGGTCTTCTTTCATAATAAGTCATATCTTGTTTTGTGACCGACTGTTTTCTCAGATGAAAACCATATTATTATAAGTCTAATCATGGCTGCCTGAAAGAGTGATAGCGAGGAATTCTCCTGATGAACTTTAGACCTGCCTGTAAAACTCACTCAGTCAAGTACATCTGCACTTCCATGTTATATCTCTGCTGTATAGATTAGTTGAAGGATCTACTGTAAATGTCCCCATTAAAGCCATAAACCTATGTTTAACATAAATATTTTGAAAGAGATAACCAAGGCCTCATCTACAACCACAGTCCTTCCTTCAGTATTACATATGTGGAGCTCTAGCATAAAGATATTGAAATAAAATTTGAATTATTTATTAGACTGCATGAAACAACTACTTACTAATAATCCTTTACCTTTTAGCTGACTACTGGTCTGAAACTTTTAGGTTTCGTAGAATGCTTGAGGAATCTCTTGTGTCTTTTACCTTTCGGTGGTTCTTCTCTACTGAGGCGACTGTGGAGAAGCTGCAGGGAGAAGTCCCGTGACACAGAACTCAGGCCGTCCTCTTGCAGGATGGACAAGGACTCCAACGGTAACTCCAGTAAGTTCCCATCGGCCAGTACCACCACATACTCCCCTGGTTCTGGCGGTAATTTAACTATTTACACAACACAAATAAAGACTTTAAGGGTTTACACCTTCAGAAAATAGATACTAATTAAGTCCACATTTTTTTATGACCGAAAAGAGTTTAATGGAACTGCTCTCCACACTCTGTCTGCAAACTCTCGGGCATCGTATCATGTGAGACACTATGTGCCTCCATTAAATTGTATGTGCAACACTGGCCTGAGGGGGATGAGCTGTAGCCTATTTGAAAAGAAACCCAGGGATGGGCTGCCAGCTCCACGAACATATGGGAATCACAGACAACGCTGCGATAGTGGCTCATGTGATACATTGTACAGATAACCACAGTTCCCTCAGGGTGTTGAGAGATACAAGCAAGCTCACACCCAAGAGATTCTACCTTTACCTGGGCTCCCTTTCTCCTCCTTATCTTTGCTTTTGGTCAGGTCAGGGACTGGACGTGATTCAGTCTGCGGCCTGATGGTTGGAGATAAGAACAGGTGAAGATCAGAGGGACGACAGGATTTTGCATCTACACAAGGACATATAGCGAGGGAGACACAGACAGCATGACGCACACTGAGCTGCCACAAATACAGACATGATATACGACTGTTGCTTAGATGGAAAAACCTGCAACATTTGACAAGGACATATACAGTAGACTGATAAACATGGGAACAATGATAGATGAGTTACAAAGTGTTACTCTAATCTGACCACTTTTTTACAGTTAATGAGTAACCTAACGTGTAACTATTTCCAAACCAGTAATCAGATTAAAGTTACATATTCAAGTTTTTTTTCCTATTTTAGATTTTTGCTATCTTCTTGTGTCTCGAGGAGTGACAAGTCAGAGGCTGGAGGGAGGAAGTTGGAGGCCGAAGGGTCAGAGGTTTTCCTCCCCACTTTGCTTCCGGGATCAAAACAAACAAAAAAAAGACTTAAAAGTTTCAAAGTCAAGACTTTATTCTTATATAAACCCTGCAGACAGCATTATTCACACTATACACTCAACTATGATGCAAACGTTCTTCTGATGAGTAACTGTAGACTTCTAAACATTAGAAATCCTGACGTCAAACTGCCGATGTTTCCCTCCCTTAAGGTGAGAAAGTTAAATGGGATTTTTCAGGCCTCTGCTGTGGACAAAATGACGAATCTGATGACGCACAGTTCACCTTAAGCAAGAGAAGTTTAACTGTGAGAGAAGTGGATTCAGGTAGTCTTCCATTCCTCGTACAATTTCACCGAAGCGAGATGCTACATCTTCTTCTCCTGACGTTTTCTGTGTACGAGACCAAGAAAGAAAGATAGACGTACAGAAAGAACAAAAGAAACAAAGCAAAGGGATCAGTAGCTGTTTTTCAATATTTATTACTTTTCAATATTTATGAGCTGCTTGATTGTAAAAAAGCAGACGTGCCAAGTCCCAACAGTAAGCATCAAGAGACTTCAGATGGTAATAATTGCAGTGGAGGGAGCTTATTTATGAGGTTTTCAGTGGCTAGTGTTGACAGAAGAAAAGAAGAGCCGAGGTCTCAACAAGACAGACAATGAAAAAAAACCTGATGCTCCACAGAGGCCTCCGTCCTGCCCTCAACACTGTGCCGAGAGTCTTCCTTGAGGAGGGGACGTCTGGTCTTTCGACCAAAGGCCCGAGTCTGCTCCTTCAGCACAAGAAGAGCCTGTGGGCAAACTGAAACCTTGGCCACCCCGGAGCACGTCAGGGCACCTGCAACAACAGAACCCGGCACACAATCAGACGTGAGCGCTCGCGCACACATACAGGCTTTGTAATTGGTCCCCGTGAGCACATCCGCGCCCTCCTCCCCCTGCTCCCTTTTCTGAGATCTAAGATCCTTCTAAGATTTGTTCTTGTTCTCAGTTAATGAACCTACGCGCCAAAATATTTCCCTTTTCCTCTACTGTTACAGCTGATTATGTCAGACTAGACGCAGCACAGGTCATGTGAATAGGTAATGCTGAATGCTAATGCCCTGTGACGACTTATGAAAGCGGGGGTTTCATGCCAGGTCAGTAGGTCAAAGGGAGAGGAATGTGGTGTTTCCCTCCCCTTCTTGTCTTCATTAAATGTGAACTTTTCATTTCTCCGACAGATAAATGTTACACAGGAATACAAAATTCCTCCAGGTTCATTTAAATGCTGACAACCCCACCGCCTCCCGCGTAAAAGCAGGAGGTTACCTTAAGGTATTAAACTTGTACCTTGCGTAGTCTTTCCTTTTTGATTTTCTGGAGCTTTGGTCGTCTCATAGAAGGCCCCGTAAAGCTCTGACCTAAAAACAAAGCAAAAAATAGGCTTAGCGTTCAACCACATTAGGTATTCAGTGCATTAAATTAATTTAAAGCAACGGAGATGCACAACATCTCCATTCACAAGCACAGACGCAGTAGTTTCAACTGTGTTCAGCTGTGTGGCGGCAGGTACATCACACAGCAGTATCCTTCTTCTCCAGATACGACTGCAGCCGGAACCTGATGTGACTTGTGTGACCTGCATTCGTTTACTCTTGATACTCTGAGAGCCAGATGAAGCACAGAATTTACAGCGCAGCAAGACTCGGGGAACAGGGGAGGGAAAATGAGCAAGGACAAAAGAGAAATTACCCATCTTGAGAGTGCTGAAGTAGCAAGATCTTCAGGTTGGATGGGATTTCTGCAAGGATGCCTAGGTGGTTGGGACTGACGGTCAGGTGGCTGAAGGCCTGCAAATCACAAAGTCATTTCAAGATAACAAACAGTTGTTAACTCTTTATGTGAACACAATTATTTTTTAAATCATGAAGAGTGACATATTTTCTAAATGGAGGGTTCTTCAAAAGATATACTAAGAGGAACTGAAACTTAATTCTTCATGTTTCAATTGTAATGCATTAAAAACAACAATGTGTTACTGATTCCACTAAAATGATTTAAAAAGTCAGTATTTGTCAGAAAATATTAAAGTTAAACTTAAAAAAGTAAAAATAAAAATCTATTTTCCTTAAGTTTGGCTCAGGAATCTATAATATTAGATGTAATAAACCACGCTATCTATTTATTTTACTGGTAATATTGACACAGTAATATTACAAAATGTGCTTTTTAGACAGCAGCCTTCATGTAACTTACAGTATTAACCAAAGTATTATGCAAAGAGAACTGCATGTGTGATTTTGGAATTTTATAGTACACTTGAAACAAAGGCCATAACACCCGACCAATACCATTCCCTGTATCAGTGGAAATTACGGAGCTGCTGTGACAGCCCCCATATATCACGAGAGGGTGTTTGGTAACCCGGCACCTTGCAGAGCTTGTTGAGGAAGTCCTCCACTCCCGTCAGCACGCTGCTGGGCCTCTCCTCCTGAGAGAGGAGCAGGTTCCTGCGGATGCCGAGCAGAGCAGAGAGCTGGGACACACCAGTGTCAGAACAGACGCAACCTAGGGCCTCAGCCATTACAGAAACCGTGCAGCAGCTCTGGGAACGATGCAGAAGACGGATGGAAGGGTTGTTAGGAGCAGGAACAATAGTAGTTAATGATATCTTGAAGCAAAGATGTGAGTCCAGATACAAGGGACTATGTGGTGCATACAACTTTTATGCATTCTACAGACACAGTGCATTTGTTATTCCTGAATACTTGGGCACATGTGACCTGGTGGTGCGCTATACCTGAAACAGGGCAAGATATTGACCTGCCACTGCAGGGTCAGACTGGCCGTGACACTCCAACATGTTCAGAGAGGCCTCGGCCAGGATGGAGGCGGACAGGCCGTGTTGGAGACACAAGCCAACTGCCTCTGCCAGTGCTTTACTGGCCTGTGACAACAACTGCTGGACCTTAAACCTCCTCTGCTGAACAAAAAAGACACACAAACAGATTCACACACAAGCATGCAGGAGGGATAAACATAGACTATAGAACATCCACAAGTTCAAATGACATTGATGCATGTATCTGCTTCAGGAGACGACGTGAGATTCAAAACTCGTATCATCATTTTATCTATTTCGAGAAGGTTTACACTTTTCAAGTTTTCTAGTTGAAAACAATAATTGCACCTTCATATTGCTTGTTCACTGAATATATAAGAGCCGGCGTTGGCTTCAGCTGAGTTGCTGAATGGATTTGATCTCAGATCACTTATGTAAGAATTGCATTTGGAGAGGATCAGCGAGGACAAAGTACGCCTCTAACATGTTATTAACTGCAGTGAGTGTTCCCCTTAAGGCTAACTCAGGGAACGCTGTTTCTTCACTTCTTGTCATCTCGTCTGCCTGGTATCTTGTTGTGGCACCAGAAACAGACCTAGACATCATGTGAACTCAGTGTCGAAGCCTTTTTCTTCACATACAGATCTTCAGATAAAAAAGTGTAACTTCCACTTGCACCAGTATGAGGTCTTGTATCGGTTTCAGACATGTCTTACTGAGAGCTTGGTTTAAGCTTGTACAGAGAATATTACAAACAGTTCATAGCATCTAAGCTATTCACTAGAGAGTCATTTTCTTTAGCAACAATTATTTTATGTTCCCCACTGACAAAAGCACAACAGAAGGACTGATTAAAACTGTGGAGCCGATTATCTCACCCTGATCAAACTGAAATGGCACCTAGATAATACAGTTTCATATTATTATGGTTAATCTCAACATCCCGACGTCTATGTCAAAATTCAATCCAGTAACTTAATATTCCAAAATATTGCCCCATACATGTTGCACTGCCCTGATTTCCTCCTGCACAGAGTTTGATGTTAACGGTTGATCTGTCTGTGCTCACTTTTAATATGAAAACTATGCAGAATACCCCGAGATTTCCCCTCTGAGGGATTTAAGATGTGCGGAGAAGCACAGTTTAAAGACCTCAGATTAGAGACGAGTCAGGAGTGATGGGGTCACTTGTCAGGAGGTATGTACCTGCAGCTCAGAACTTTTGGCAGAGGTCGTCCGTGGCTCTTTTCGGCTTGATTCGCTGTCTTTCTCAGAATACCCGTCCTCCGTGAAAGGAGCTTTAGGTTCAGACCAGGCCTCATTCTGCGCAAAGTTATTTCAAGATCACAGAACAATGATCGTGATTAGTATAAAATCCCCCCATGATCATAAACCATGAAGACCTAAGCTTTCCTGTCTTAAGTTGTGTAACTGTACATTCATCTCCCTAATCACTGTGAACTTGTGACCTTGTGTTCCAACTCTTTCCAGGTTGCTTGCTCGTCGGTGCATCTATGTGCGTAGGTGGCTCTTTCCCCCAAAAGGCCTGCTTGTTCCCAAAAATGTCTGTGTATTACTTTCAGTATTTAACTGATTGATTCCATGACTTCTGTAATTACATTCAGAGGTCACAAAGTTTTTGAAGTCGAACAGTCTTAGTGTTTTCTATAGCTCATACGTTTCCCGCTCTCAAATATATACGTGCGTATTTGTGTTATCTACCTGCTTATGTCTGTTCCAGAGAGCGCACGAATAAGTGGGCTCCTCCAGGACAGCTACGAGTCTCAGGTACTTTCCCATTAGGCTCAGGCAGCGAGCTCTGGACTCCGCGTTGTCCAGTGAGTGAGCGCTGACTGCGTCCAGCTGGCTCAGAGCCATCTGTCCCAAGGTTCCGCTCACACTCAGCCATTCCTGGACAAGACACACAGAAAATAAGGTCAAACGAGGAGCTGGATCACAAGCAAAGTACTCACTACGTACCAAAATCTAACGAATACCTATTAGCATACACAAACCTCTCTAAATTTGATTAGATTAGCTCGTTAATGTTCAGGACTTTGCTGAAGAGAAAATCACTTTAGAAGCAAATGCTAAACCGGGATTAACCTATTTCGGCTGGGATCTTATTTTTCTCTCAGAAAAGCTGTTGCAAAACTTTTTCACAAGAGGTATGACTGCCGCCTGTGAAGAAAACACGAAGCACTGTAGTTTTAGATTTTATCACAACATAACAGCACAACAGGACTCCTGACGTTTGGAAAAAAGAGCGATGAAGACAAAGAGAATGACAGAAAGAAATGAGAAAAGACCCAGAATGTGAATATACTAAATCACAGCATTATGTTTGTTACATATTGTTATAAGACCAGACTAAGAAAAGCTGCAGGACTTAACATGCTCACAGCTCTGCAAGGCCTTCTTAGCCGCCTCACGTAAACGATCAGTATTAAATGAACCAGTTTGGAGGTCTAGCTGATAACATCTTATTGGGCTTTGTAAACACGTGTTAAAACTCAATACCTTTTATTATTTTGCTCTCTGTCTTCCTGAAGATAAATATACGATTTCCAATGAACACTGACAACCTTTCAAATTACTAATGCACATAAATCACTACAACTGTGTCTCTTAAACCCAGAGGTAACACTTCACTTGCTGGGGATCATGAACAGTGTTCACAGCTGCAGAGCGTAAACCCGTCTGTGCTCTCTTTGCATGTTAGCACCCTCAAGTGGCGACGACATACACTGGCTCACATACCTTATTGGTAGTTGGTGTATATAGTGTAGGTGGCATAGCTAACATCCACCTGCTTTGTTTAGATTCCTATTATTATTTTTTATTTTTTATTTTTCAGATTTACTATTCACACATACAGTGCGCCGCACCCTGGTTATGTTCAGTAGAATCTATTATAGCCACTATAGCAGTCGCCTTAAATCGTTGTGAAGTGGAGCGTAAATTCATGTTCTATTTATGCGATAGATGCAACTTGTTTTTTGGCATCACCTATAAATATTAATTGGTATTAAAGCAAAGACAAAGCAGTATAACATGACTGTACTAAGTGATGTTTGAATATTTTAAAAGAGGTTTTAAATGTTTGCCGTCTAACCTGTTCTGTAGAGTCGGGCTCGGGTGTGCAGCGCGTGAACTCCTCCAGTGCTATTTGGGTCGAGGTCTTCGTCTCCCGGGCTAGAGCTTGGCGCATCTCCTTAGCGCAGTGCTCCTCAAGCATGGCCACACAGAGTTCTGCCAGGGCCAGCCGAAGGGAAAGGAGCCTCCGCATGGCTGCCAGTGACAGTCCATAACCCTGGCGAGGGAAAAAAAAACCCCAACGTGAAAACAAGACGAGTTGACCCAGCTCATTAAGATGAATAAATTAACACAACTTTGGTGATTTCAGCTGCGTTTTTTGTTTGTTTGTTGTTGTTTCGTTGCCGGTTGGATGTCAAAATATGTACTCTGCTGGGCAGCAGCACCATCTGCTGATAGCACGGTGCTACAAGCTGGGCCACTAGCCTCTAAACACCCGGAGAAGATTTAATCAACAGCTAAATTGGACAAGGATTTGCAGCAGGTGTGAGGTTTGTTCAATCAATCTTTCTGTCGTGATTTTATCAACATGTAAATCAAAGCTGCAGCCAGTCCGTCAGAGCCACTGAAGCCACCAGACAACCTAATCTGTGTGAAAGTGTCAAAAGCAGCACAGAAACACACACACTCACACATATGTAAATAATATATTGAAGATAAGAGAAAGACCAAGATCCCCATAATATGGCAGTGTCACACAAACAGCAGCTGAACGATGCTGAGTGTAAAAGGGATTCAGCACAAACTAAAACTTCACTCAGCCATCATTAGGCCTTTTCACAAGAAAATCGGTCCTCACTCATCACCCAAAAACATGCTTGGCAACTTCTCTAAACAGAATCAAACATTTTGCCATCTGCATCAATCCTTAATCTGCCAACAATTTCAGTGTTTGGCTGTTAAACTCTGAGACTGAAACAGCCAAGGAAATCTACTTCCACAGCTGTTCAAGCTTTTTTTTTCCCCTCAAAAGCTGCAGATAAGTGTAGATAATTACAGAATACAGAACACGCGAGAGATGACAGTCTAGTTTTTAAGAAGACGTTAGAATGAAAGAGGGGCTTTCAAGGAACATGCTTGAACTTTATATACCTCCTCCTGTGGGGGCAGCAGACGCTGAGCGTTTAGCACCACATGCTCCTGCACTGTGACAGCGAGCTGCATCTGGGAGAGGCCATCAAGCAGGAAGCGCTGTTTCTCCTCTCGGTCAGTACTGTTTCTGGCTAGGATTCTACAGAGAGACAACAGTAAGAGGAACACATAGTGTAAGACAGCAAAAAGAGTATCTGAGTCTGGTGTAGGTGTTCAGTGTGATTCCCAAAACACGTCAGCAGAAAACACAATATATCAGAGGTCAGTTACATTTAGATTAGGTGTAACTGCTGACTGACTAACCTCAGACCGCGTGCGCACTCTCTATGCGCCTCTGCCGCCCGTTTCCAGCTGCTGAGTTTGGTGAAAGTGCTGGCGCACTCTGTGAGTTTATCACATGCAGCCGTTAGCCTCTGCAAAGCCTCGGTGCTGAGCTTTTCTCCAGGTTCTCCACCACCACAAGCACGTATACATTCTGCAGCACCTCTGAAACACAGCACAACACCCTTCGTTAGATCAAGACTACATAAGTCACGTAGTGAGTGTAGTCACCTCTGATTTTTTAACTTAAGACAACGCAACAAAGCACTGACACTGTACAGACAATTTCACAAAACAAGCACACACAGACATAGGCATTAAAATCGTCACGACACAAAACTAAACCCAAAGTGTGGTCCACACATAGATAATTCACAATCAGTAATTATTTTGGATTTCCAAATATGATCGTATAAGGACCCAGGGTCCTTCCCTTCCAGGATCATCAAGTAGGGCTGATGCAGCCCGTTCCATCATCCATGAAATCCTTCCACCATTATCCAGGTTAAAGCGATTTGTCTTGTGTGATTCATCATAATAATACGTTTTGATTGTGATTGTGTGAGAGCCGACTTTATGTTTCCTATCCTTGTCCCTAACAGGCAGACTAGTGGATATTGGGGTAATTTCACTTGAAGAATATTGGACTAACTTGAAATAACACTAACGAAGGGCAGTGCCGTAGCATGGGAACAAGCGTGCCTGCCTCTCCACATTCATGCCAACACAAATGATTTCTTTAATCTGCATGGTGCAATATATGCTCTATGCACCACTTTGATTTGCAAAATGTTGTATGTCACTTCTGGTTACACTTTAACCGGATAAACTTTTAAACTATGACATTGAACATATAGTTGCAAGTCATTACACTGAGTGTACATCACGTACAGTAAGCGGAGCAGATGCTATATCTATATGCAAAATACTGGTTAATGTTTTAGAACCAGCTCACCCAGCCGCCAGCACACCATTGTCAGACACCACCACATCAATTAAAACCATCTCTGTGGTAGTTCTTCCTATAATAAGTGTCTCAAAATAGCAAATTTTGCCATTAATACATTGATAATACCAGCAATACTCAAAGTTGAGTGTGAACTTTCCTCATTTACAGAAACTTTACAGCTTATGAATGACAAATCATACACAACAGGAACTAAATGTAAAAGACAAAAAAAAAAACACAAAAAAGTTTGACCCTACCGCTTCTCTAATGAGGTGATGAATGAAGTGAGCTCTGGGACTCGATTTACCCGCTGCTCCAGAACCAGCTTCAGAGCCCCACACCCTTGTTTTATAATCCGATCAACCTGTGAGAGAAAAGAGAACATGATGGGGGTATATATCTACTATAAACTTATAGTAACTGTGCTGTAAAGTGTTGCTAGAACATGGGAAATGTATACCACACCTTGGTTTGTGGATCTCGGTCTCTCTGGCCTACTACAGTGGTGACCTTGGTAAGAGTGAGCTGGTACCAGAACTCCTCATCACCACCTAGGGTTTGGGCTTTGTCCAGCAGGATCAGAGCCTGAGCATAGTTCTGCTCCTTACAAGCCAGAGAGGCCAGACTGAGCAAACTTCTCGCTGCTGCGTTCTGATCTCCAAGCTCCTACAGAGAGAATCTGTTAATTAGAACTGAGCATATTAACAGTAAATGTGCATTTTTCTTACATGCAGCTATAGAAAATGTTGTGTAGATGTATTAAGTGATGGGCTAGCACTTGTGAAACAATTATTTGCAGTTTTTTTTTGTGATTTTTTCCCCCCTGCAACTCACCGTAGCAACTAAATGAGCCTCTGCCATGAGCTGCCTGGCTGACTGATAGAGCCCCATGCTGAGGCAAACCTCCGCTTTGTCCAGCCAAATGTCCTGAACACGCACATCAGTATTCGTTTCATTTATCTCTGGTTGCTGAAAAGTCACCAACATACAAGACAATTAACATTTTATAAACTGACTCTTTGACTTTTAGATCTGCTGGGTACACACAAGAGTTAATGAATGTATATCCAAGAGAAAAACTGCATACAGTTAGACAGGATTTTTGTCATTTTAGCTGTGTAGCAACCATATTCCATCTATATTATTATATATTGAATGTGGATATACGGCGCATACTTTACTTAATTACACTTTAAACAGTGGTGGGCCATCAGGGCCTGCCAGGCCCTCTCTGCTGGCCTAAAAAATATCTGAATAACAAACTTAATTACATTTTCCATCAATACATATTAAATTAAATGCTTCCAAATTGGATTTTCACATAAAAGCTCTTATCCAATCACATTTCAGCCATGATTTGTTGCTAGGGTCAAAGAAATCTGCCCGGAGGCCTTCAGAATCAGTTCTGCAGGTCCTGCAGCATAAAATAAGTGACACGACTGTCAGACAGTGAGCTAGCCAGAGCTAGCGAACTGCATCTGCTGTGAGCTGGACAGACAAAAACATATTTGTGTTGATTTAATAGCTTGTTTGTCACACCACAATGGCTGGAGGAGGAGAAGAAACAGATCTGTTTGAGGATTTACTGTCAAGGTCATTTTCAAGAAAAGCTGGACATTGTTAAAGTTGGGAAACTCAGAAGTTACAGAAAAGGATTTGTCAGCCACTTTCAGTCCACTAACTAGGAGCAGTAGCTCTGGATCACAGGCTCAGAGGATACTCAACTCATCTCCTAATACTGCTTATCCTCACTAGGGTCACGGGGGTTGCTGGAGCCTATCCCAGCTAAAGGAGAACTCTAAGTAATTAATTAAGTTCTGGTGAGTAAAATTAATTATATTTACATCTTTTATGTGTCTTTTTGACATTGTATTGGGTCGACATTGATGCTTCTGCTGGACTTGATGTGTGTGACTCTGGTGCAAAGCTTCAGTGCAGCTGTAGCTGCAGTGAGGGAGGGAGAGGAGATTTGTTGTCTGTGATTTGAATTATTCTGAGCTTCTTGCTTTAGTAATGGGACACCTGTCTACTATGCAACGTCCTGTTTTATTGCATGTCCCTATGATGTTTACGGTTTCTATAGCAACGTTGTAACGTTTGCATTAAGAGGCGGTGATTCTCCTGGGTTTATGACACAATGTTAGCCCCAGTAGTCTAGTTTTATTCTATCATTCTGACCATAGACATAGACGTATATATGTCTATGACCGTGGCTGGAGGTGTATGTTCATGTGTGTGTAGTGGGG
Source organism: Mugil cephalus (assembly GCF_022458985.1). Lineage (NCBI taxonomy): Eukaryota > Metazoa > Chordata > Actinopteri > Mugiliformes > Mugilidae > Mugil > Mugil cephalus. The sequence continues at coordinate 5,615,524 of NC_061782.1, forward strand.
AGAAGCGGGGACGCATGACCGCGAAGAAAATGACATGAAATATCTTCGCTTAAAGTAGATCAGTAACATCATTGTTTAATAAAAGAACACAGTCCAGGTGTGTTCTACAGTAAAAGCATCTGAAATGACTTCTGTTGTAATTTGGTGATTTAAACAAAATGAACTTGACTTTTCAGGGTAGAGGGAGTAGGTGGAAAATGCACTGCCGGCCACTGAGTTTAAATAACTAAAATCGTTCTAGTGGACCTAACTCTACGTGACTGTAAGAATAATTGCTGTCCTGGGATAATATACTATTAAAGTTTATGGGCTTTGTCAATTTCAATATGATATTCACCCCATTAACAGGCAAAAGTTATGGAGAAAGACTGAAGGAAAGAAAACCGAAAAAAAAAGTCATTCATAATTATCATAAGAAAATCATCATCTTCATCTAGGATGATTGACTTCCAAGTTAACACTCATCACAGGTTTATGAGACATGTAATTTGACTGTCATGAGCCTCATATATTATCTGCCATAAGTCAGCGCTACATTATAAAAGTACTAATTACAGCATGAAGGAGATTCTTTCCCCCAGTATAACTTGGTTGTCGGTACTTGCCAATGATCCTCAGAGTAATAAATAAAATAAATTAGTAGTTAAATTAAAAGTTATTCTTAATGATAATCTCTTTAACATGTAAAACCTTATGAATACACAGAGAAATAAAAAAAAAGCATAGATGGATTTATTTAGTGAGGAGTAGCTGACCTGGTTAGAAGCTTTGTGAAGTCTCCTCCTGTCCTGTGAACGAGCTATGGCTCCACGGCACCTAAAGTCATGAATACCATATTACAGGTTATTAAAGACGTACAAATGTTACATTTTTTTCAGCCGACTTCACATACCTCATTTGTTCTTCTTCTTTTATTCTGCTTAGAGTCAGAAGCTTCTCCTGATACGGTGAATGTGTCTCCAAACCAAGGTGAACACAGGTCCTCACAATTCTACTCAGGCAAATGAAGAGCAACAAGAAAATATGAGATTCTCGATAGTATTACCGAGCAACAAATGGAGTCACAAGTTGGTTTATGTTCACTGCCGGGTGTTGAATAGATAATAAATAATAGATAAAGAAATCATTGTCACAAAGCAGACTGAATTACTGTCATCGTTGATATTCCTGTGAAGTTGATATTCCTCATATTACACAGCACCCATTGATAAGATTTTCAGAAAGCTAAATGAATCTCCGACATTACCCACAATGTAAATTGCACCTCTACTGTTTGATTAGAGATTAGAGGTATGTTATGTTCTGATGTCCAGCCTCATGCAAGAATGATGCTACAGATATCTGCTCCACATTTGTCAAAATCCCCATGTGCAAATGTTTGTCTATGTTTGATATTGTTTAACTTAAGCAACCGATATCAGACCACACACCACCACACATTTTTCTTTCATATTGCTCCTAAACGTGTTGGTGTAAGGTCCCAGTGTCGTTTCACCATCAAATTCTAATCACTTCATCCAACATTTGCGCCAAATTTGACAGAATTCATTTAAGGATTTCAAGGGAAGGGGAAGACAACTGAACAGATTTTCACAACACTGAGATGATACTTTCAGCTTTACCTAAGTCGGTAGAGGTCAGAGAGGCTCCTCCTGTCCACGAGGTCATGAGCAATGGTCTCAGCTAGGTGCATAATGGGCAGGGTCAGGTGGTCAAGTGATAGCGAATGCAGTTCTTTTTCCAGCAGGTTGAGATAAAACAGGCTTCGTGTCTGCAACCAAACACAAATGGAAATAAGATCCACCAAGAAAACCTGCAATCCAGTGTATTAGCATAACAGAAAAGGGCCGATGACCCCTTCTGTTTGGTCCATTCTCTAACTAATGACATTCATTCTTATCATGTATTTCCATCTGATTGAGGTGGCAGCTCAATACACTGATTGTAATACACGTTATTTAAAATACAGGGGTTTCAACTTTTTGTCATTTAAAATATTCCCCAAAAAAGAGTGTACTTTCTCATGACCAACAACAGTTTATTTACTGCCTTTGAGCCTTTCATACTATAAACCCAGGAGATACCACCTGCTACGTCGAGAATCTCAGACAACGCCGCGAATAATACATTGTTATGACACAGAGAGAAATGTGAGACAGAGGTGTGATCCGTGCCTGCTTTGTGATGCTGTGTGTATTGATACAGTGGGGATTGTTGTTGGTTCGGAATATTTCCCTGGCCTGGTCAGGACAGGTGTAGCGCGCCCAGTCCCTCGGGGTGGAAGGAAGTGTATGATCCAAGATGACGGGTTTGGGTCTTTCTTCTGCCGGGGTAGGCTGCTCAAACAGATGAGACACACCATGGCTCATTATTTTGCTTCATTACTAATGTGTACTCTGCGTTTAAAGTTTGATACCTGCCAAGAATCTGTTTACAGCTCCAGCTTACTTCAAATAAAAACTGTGCACATTTTTTTGTAGTGTCACATAACACTGAGCTTATATTTCAGAATCAATAACATGATGAAACACAGATGAGAACAACTACGTAGAAAAGCTATAATATATTGTTTAATATCATACAGACAGACTGATTGGACTTTGAATTACAGTTGGTTATACACTCAAATATGAACTGCAGGACTTACATCTTTCCCTTTTTTGCCCTTCCCCTTTTCCTTGTCTTTTTTGGATCCGGTAGAGGGAGGAGACTGTAGTGACTGACTTTTTGACATCTCTCTGGAAATTTCACAAGCCACAGCCATAGAAACCTGCAGCAGAACATTGTGCACATAATGCTCATGGAAATTCGTCCCTCAGCTCAGGAATAATTTGCATCAGAAACTTTTTTCCACGTGGTAAAAGTTGAGGAGACGTGTGTAAGAAGCAATACCTGCCATGTCTGGAGCACAAACGTGTAGGCTCTGAGCAGGTTGAGCTGGTGCTCGGGCGAAGTCTTTTCAGCCATGACAGCGAGAAGAGTGTGTGCTTGTATCAGGTAGTCAAGGTTACACACATCCTTCAGACTGGACACATCCTGTATGAATAACAAGCCGTGGACATCCTCTGGAAGAAAGATCCACACATAACATTGACTGCAACAAATGATTTAACCTGATATTTACAACACACACATAACACACAATCACAGTCAAAATGTTGGACACACCTTCTCGTGTTTAATTTAATAGGGCTAATAAAAAGACATTAAAAATGCATTAGTCTTTTAAAACGTGACATATCATTCAGTTTCTTTCACTCCCACAACAGCCCCCAATTCACGAGGGGAAACATTAAGTGAAAGTACAAACACTTAATCCTAATGCTGATGGAATTTAGAAACAGCTGTGACATGGCTCTTGTCTGGATCAGATGGATCAGATGTTATCCTCTGTGTGGTCAGCACAAATGTTCAAACCCACACACAAACTGAGCCCATATGTCAAAGGACCCCTGAGATATTAGCATCAAGGGAAACACTCAGATCAGTTTAGTTTAGATTTTAGAGTGCACAGTAACATAATCAGACATCGTACACGAGGTGAGCCAGTGAATCCTACCTGCTCCGTCTGCTCGTCCAGCCTCCAAGTGAAGAAGAATGTCGATTGCCCATTGAACCTGTTGTTGGGCATCTGCTTTGGGGAAGTTGTGACAGTGCAGCCACGCTCCAAATTCAAGCAGGATGCTGACTTTCTGCCGCTGAGTCTCTGTGCTCTGATCGCAGATGGGATTAAAAACAGTCGATCACTTTCTTAAACAGACGACGGGTAAAAGTCTTCTCACAGAGACATGTGACTGTGTCACTCACTCAAACCTACCTCTTACCCAAAAATTAACACAAGTGAGAAGAACGTGAAGCCTGAAAATCTGTTATTATTTTTTTCAAAGAGGTACACGAGGAGGAACGTGTAGTAACATGTTGGCTCCACATGATGGTGCTAGAGTAATTGCTACGAACATTGTCTTCCCTGACTGTGAAATACTGATAGTGGAAATGAAATGACATATTGAATAATACGTGATGTTAAAATGGTTTTACCGTGAGAGAGCTGATGGCTTTCTGATAGCAGGTCAGCTGTTGGCTTATTTCTCCATCACACAGCGCGACTCTGTGCCACATCCAGGAACAGCAGCGCTCTCCTTCATCTTGTAATTTCTGCATGTCCAGCTGCACGCTTTCCCCCAGACGAGCTTTTACCACGATACCGTATTTGAGCAGAGGTCTGGGAAAACACAGAGGATAATAAGATCTCTCTCTGTGTATGTACCTTTCCAGTCTCATGTCATCCCATTTCTTCTCTTATCTCTTTCCTCCATTCCTCACTGTGATCATTTTTTTACTCACAGTCGGTGTCTGGAGCGTGGCATGTCTCTCATAGCTGTGTCAAGCACCTGCAGAGCACTTTCAAAGTCTGCTTTATCAACGCAGATGTGGAGCAACAACATGTAAAAGGCTGCTCTGATGCTCAGGTCCTCTTCATCTGCTCAAAGAGGAGTATATGAAAAGAACAAATATAGTTAAAATTCTGAAATATAACCCAAATAAAACCTATAAACACATAAAATACGAGGCCTCGGTTAAAACCTTGGGAGAGTCAACCAAATAAAATCTTCACAGTAAACAACAGAAACAAATTTCACGGCTGACATGACTTTAGGGTTCATTTAGCACCTACTTGTTGCTCCGTGTTTAGAGCTCCCGAGCTTCGCTTTTGCCTGTTTCTGAAACAGAAGAAGAAAAGGACTCATACTTTCATAATTAATAACAGTTGAGATTATTAGATTACGATTAATGAATATAATTAATCCGAGTACTAAAAACTTGAAAAAAGTACAAACATTTTAAATAAAAGACAGTGGAATTGCACGTGTTTGTACACGTCAAGGAATAAGGGATATGGAAATATTATAATATATAGTTATTGCACATGGTGTTGAGTTTCATGAATCCAATGTGTATGATCGACTGGAACCAGACTGGATTGTAGCAGCAGCAGCAGCAGGATGGAAAGACCTGCGATAAAGCTCATTACCACAGCGTAGATGAAGCAGGCACTTACACTCTGCCCACAAACCTGAAAGGGAACGTTGGTAGTGGTTGACAGTGAATAAAATATTCACTGTCTGTCTAAATTGCTGTCTGACTTTATTTTGTATAAAAAACTGCCTCCATCATCTGCAAATCTGCCTCCTACACACAGAATATATTCACCCTTACGTATCTAAGAGAGTTTTTTTCAATGACAAGACACGACTATATGGGATCAACGACACCTTTTCATCTTCCTTTAAGCTGCCTTGAATTATATATTAGAGAGTTCGAGTTATTGCACAGTAGAGGAAACATTTTTCCACCCTTGCTGGATCTCTGTCCAGAGGCAGAACGGGAGAGATGTTTTCTTTTTTGTTTTTTTCCTCCACTACTTGTCCTTCCCCCCTGTAGATTTTTCTCCCTCTTCATCAGTTCTACCAACAGCTACAGATAACAGAGCAACTCTAATGTGTCAATAAGATTCAATAATTCAATGTAATAATGAAAAGCTTATAGTGTGTAAAAGGCTGTTTCTGGCTGTCATCCAGTTCTTGTTTTGCACAGTTGTTTTTCTTTGATTGTAAATAATTTTTTGGCTGAACGTTTGTCCTCTGGGAAAGACTTTTCTAGTGCTCAGACTGGGAAGGAGCTGGAAGGGACTGGAGCATTTCACAAGGTAGATGGCCTGTGTTTTTTAATGCTGCGGTACTGTTATATTTCATCACTTATGTGTTAGCGTGCAACATTAATAATGCCACAGAAATCCAGGGTAGCGTGTATAAATATTTGGCTGGTTTTAAAAAGCTATCATCAGATCTACAGTCCACTTCACCAGGACATAACCAGCTAGGGAAATACTTTGAGGAGTTGAGTGAGTTAAAATAAAAACTTCATTTTCATAGATGAAAGTGTGGATATAAATGTGGCTGAACTGGGATTCATACATCTTCATGTTTAGTGGTATGAGCCAGAGCATTGAGGATCTTCTCCAGATGCTCCTGTAGCTGCCATCTTTCCTTCAGGCTCTGTGTCAGAGGTAGACAAGCGTTCCAGAAATGGCTGGCAGCTGTTACACACAGTGTTGGACTGACAGCTTTCTCTGCAAAGCTACGGACGAGAGAACCAAGCAGACTGATAAATGGCAAGAAACGATAAATGTCAAATCAATGCCGAGCATGCAGATTAAGAGAGGGATTAAGCAGCCTATGGCATTAGTCAATACGTAATGCTATTATTTTGTTTTTCGAAACATTACCTGACACTGGACAGAAGCATCTTCATAGCTTCCCTGTAAGCATCTAGATCTCCACTGGACTCGTGGATTAAACTCAAACCTCTCAGACAGGCCGCGGTGCTCAGCATCTCATTGATGGCAGCGCTGCCGTACCTGCAGATGTGAGGAAATGCATTAGCTGTCAATAAAAATCTGTCAGTCAAAAGTCAATCATCCAAAATGGAAAGCGGACGTGCTTAATTCAAACTTAATTCAAAGGAACGCTTGCCCATTTACATCAACTGCAAACCTTTTTAACATGCACAAGATGTCACCTGCCGTTCAGACAGCTCTGAAAGCTAAAGTCAGTCTGATTATCTACATGTAGCGCTTCGCATAACGAGGCAAACTCATTCCCATTAAGTGTCGTCTTCCACGGCCATTTATATGAATTAGAGAAAAAGACGGATCTACCTGGGTATTTCTAGAATTCATCTTTAAATTGCAAACAGTCAACTACGCTTACAGAACACATGGCATGGAGAGGAGGCTCTTTGCCGCTGCTTCTTCCAGCTGCAGAGCGCGCTCAGTGCAGCTCAACACCAAGCTGTGGTCCTTGACGTAGTGGCAGGAGGCAGCCAGCTGGCACCACACCTGCAGCTCCACCACGGCGTCGTACCAGCTGCATTCAGACGCCATGTTCACCAGCTTTAGGTGAGGAGAGAAAAGAGAGAAATGGATGTGGTGACAGGAAAGGAAAGGAAAGGAAAGGAAAGAGAGGAGGGGTGTGAGAAAAAAAAAAGCAGAGCCACGCAGAGAGGCAATGAAATAAAGAGAGAGGGGTTAACGGGGAGGCACAGAAACGGGAGAAAGGGCGAAAAGACAAAGAACGTGATGCAATAGAGAGGAGGCAAAAAATGTCCAGAAATGAAAAGAAGAGAATAAAGCATATAAAGCAGAAGGCATGAAGGACACATGCAGAGAGAAAATGTAATAGAGGGAGGGTGGAAAGTGATTGAAAAAGGGTATGAGTTGATAGAATTCAAACGGAGAGAAGATTAGTAAAGAAGAAGTACAGAAGAGGTGAAAATGGGACACGGGGGGAGGGAGGTATGAATGACAGAGCAAAAGTAGAGTTACACTGGAAAAAAAGGTCAAGCTGTCACGAGAAAAATGTGCATCACAACTCTGATATCTCTGATGACTGTAATCTAACCAAAGCTTGTGATAAAGTCGGGAAACATATTATTTTTTATATATATTGACACATGGTGAGATGCACACAGGGCGCATGGGTCAGCTTGGCATCTGCCGTTGCCATCTGAGCATCAGCTACTGTAGGAAAACAGAGGAGTACATACTGTGGAGAGGTTGGGAACAGTGAACTCCATATGCCTCGGGTTCCTATTGCTCCGGAGCATCTCCAGCCCGACCAGCACACGCGTGGTCACCGACACGTCCTCACCCTGCAGATGAGGGAGAGAGCAGAGCGCTACAGTGCAGTCCCCTTCTAAATATATACCAATCCCTTCAGTTTAATTATAGAAAAGATATATATATATATGCGTTGCTATTTGCTTATATATTATACATGGACTTGCGGTATGACTATTGCATGCGTTCCAAATACTGCAGAGATGGCCTTGTTGATAATGCATGACTTCCTATTGTGTGGAAAACGAGAAGATAAATGATTTATTGATTGCAATTAAATATGAACCCCATTTATAATAACGCTGCATTTCTTAATTCGCACGGCAAAAAACAAAAACAAACCCCATCTAGCTCCGAAGCGAAGCACGGGCTGAAGGGGCTAATGTAGGGCGGGAAATTCTTGGCTGACAAATGGCTGTGGGGATTATGGTGACTAATCAAACAGTCCATTTCACTGACAAATCGCATAAACGTTTTCCCCACAATCTCGTCCCATTGTAAGCCGGCACAATCGGCAATGTGTCATCTGGAAATGATCACAGGCCAGCAGATACAATGGTGTAATACAGAGAGGCTGGGGATAACACCTACGACATCAAGAAGACTAATGAAATGTCAGCAATCATAAGGAAACAGAGACAAAAGCACTGTGTGGAGTAACTGCTAGTGGACCATAATGCAGGATACATTATGAATGGGACATGATCATGTTATGACACTGACTCAGTTATCTTGGAAAGAATTCAGCGTCTCTGTCATTCCACATATTCTGTTGTGCTGAAGAAAGGCTTTCTAATTAGCCTTTTCTAAAAATAGACATATATATAAAATATGAAGTGAAAATGAAAGTAATTGCACAGAGAGAAATTAAAATAGCTTAATGTGCTTCTTAATCATCTTTGTTACATTAAGAGTTCAAGGAGTTTATATAGTTGATTGTTTGCAGCAGTTTTTTCCACTTTGCTTGTTCACTTCTGCAAAGTGGCAACTAAAACCTATGTAGAAATACAGTGACGACAACTCAAGTGTGTAGAACATTAAACTCCTCGTAGGGTGCAGACATGACCAAAACTGGGCTTCTGATAATTACTTAAATTAGGATAGGGCACTAAGACAAAACATATATAGCTTGCTTATTTCTGAAAACAAGACATCCCACTCGTATTTTATCCCATTAAGATTCTAAAATTAACCTTACTGTTTGGCGCACTTCGCTAAGCCTGAAGAATCGAAATCAACAGAGCGTCCCAAAGCTCTTAAACAAGCTGCCAAGGAGCACCCATCGTGTCACGTTGGGGGCGCTTGCGTGCTTGAAGAAGGCGGCTGATACGTTCCTAATATTATTTTTATGCACTCACAGTAAAAGTGCAACTAAGTGTGTAAATAAGAAAATTAATTTCATGCATGTTAACAAATGCCACCAGTCATCTTTGACTCACAGGTTAAGCTTGGCAAGCTGCAAAAAAGAAAGCAGCATAAAAACGCTTTGGATTGAAAAGAAAGGTACCGTATCACTGAGCTCCTCCATCTTTGAGTCAATCTGCTGTTGCAGGAGTCTCTTGATGTTCACCCACGTGGCCAACAGCTGCTTTCTTGCTGCGACGGGGATGGTCTCCCCTGGGATGTGGCAACTGGATACATGAAGGGCGTAGTTGCACAGCTAGGGGGCAGTGTAGACAACAATAATGAGCTTTAATTCTCTTAGATAGTACTCAGTGTAGGTTATGGTGCCTGTGGAATACGACCCTAGTCAAGAAAATGCATGAAAGTAGATGATAAGAAACATGTCAAAGTCTGTCAAAGTTTCTTTCAAAGAGTACACAACATTATGGATGTTTGAAAGACTCCTGACACGCCCTGGACTTTCTTTTAGACACGACACGCACAAAGTCTTGCTGAATTCAGCATTCAGCAAGACTTCGTTCAAGTCAGACACTGTATCTGACCCCGCTATACAGTAGACTATTTATAAAACATGAACAGCTAAGGATCATTTTCATCTTTGCTTCAAAAGGAAAGACACACTGTGAAATTTAGTTAATAATTCACTGATAATGTGCCTTTCATTTGAACTTAGAGCCGATATTCACGGTGATTCCTTTGAGTAGACGGGCTGAAAAGAAGCTGAGTTTAATTGGCAGCAAAGAGAACATTGAGATGAGACCTCAATAGCACAAAGAAACCCAGTCATGAAAGCTACATGTGAGTGTGTTGTGGTGCTTCAGTGCACTTTATGTCATGATAATAAAAGACACATTAACGTAAACATTATCTTTGACTATTATCCTCCCTCGCCTCAAAATACTGTATGCAAAGTGACTTTTTTTAATGGCCACCTTATTTGCATTTAACATAATGTCACTATCAAATAAAACCAATAGTTTCTAAATCAACTGAATGATTAAATGCAAGCTACGGTGGTTTAAATGTAGATTTGAAAGTCACAGACATATAAATGAGACGGTTTAAATGGTTTTCATACACGTGATACCTTCACAAAAGATGTAAATGAGATTTTCTCAACATGATTCAGCAAAATGCAGTGGTAGATTAAAACCATGCTCCCCAACACAACTGTTTTCTGAGAATCCAAACGGTTCTTATGCTTCCACAGTGGGGATTTCACACATTTTTGTCCCAGTGGAAATATCATAAACTGAAGAAAACTAAACTAAACACAAACACGTCAGTGAGTCTGGGGGAAAGTAACAGAGAGCCAGTCATGTGTGCTCCAACCAAACACGCTTTGTAATGTGTCATATAAGTAGAGCCTCCTTGTTTGAGTTACATGTTACATAATCTACTACAAGCAAATTAAAGCTTCTCTTCTTCTCTTTGTGGAGCTGAATTAAGACGCTGTTGTCTGGAAGAGGAGAGAGTGACTGGTTTATGTGCATTGAAAGCTGTGAAGACAAACTGGACATGTTTGATTTCAAAATGGCAGCAGAGGACCTTCAGGCCGATTTAAAGGATCCAAATCTCCAAAAATGTAACTGAAACTTAAAGTGACTAATTCTGTGACTCTTTAAGACATGTATTAAAACATGCTCATACTGCTCATACGGCCACACACAGGGGCCCACATCTCACTCCTCACACACACAGTGACATACCTCTAATGCTTTGCGGACATCTTGCAGGGCAGCTGGGTCTAAGAAAACCCCATGGACACTGCTCGCTTTCTCCATCCCCTTCTCAGCTCTCTTTTTCTCCTTGTCTCCTTGAGGGGCAGGCTCAACGCTGTCTGGTCCCGACAGAGGCTGGATCAGCCCCCGGGCCACGGCATCACACAGGAGCACTAACAGCGAACAGTCCCTGAGACACACAACACAAAGAATGTTCCAAACTGACTATCTTGTGTGGGTGAATAAGAACTGGCTGAACGTTGGCCTTGGAGGCCGAACATCTTTGTTTCGGCTCTTCCTGGAACGAGAAAACCAGGATTTATGGATGAGAATGTCACTGCATCCCAAAATTCTCACAATTATTGCTTAGCCCAAGGACAGCAGGGTCTGTTTTCATAAGCGCCCGCTGCTTCTTTCCAAGGCCAAAAATAAAAAACATAAAAGCAAAGTTGAAACTGTCTCAAATGTATTAGCATTTTTCACAGGCTGTGCCTAAAACTTTCTAAAGAAAAAAGCACCAATTGCTATTACCAACAGAAAAAGTTCCCATTTGCAAGGTTCAGCAGAAGTCAAGGATATTGTAAACACAGTAGTTCGTTTGGTGGTAGATAAAACCACAGGAGGGGTTAATTTCTTTAAAAAGAATGTAAAGAACTCCAAGCTAAAAGCAAATGTACAGACATACGTAACAGACTCAGCCTACCCTATGTACTCTGTCTTTTGGAACATGTCAACCAACTTCTGGAAAGTGGGAAGCAAGCATTGGTATTCTCCCTCTGCCAGCAAGTGGCTATTATGGTTCCACAGGTAAATGGCTGCATTTGCAACCACCCACGGCTCCTTGATCCGTGCTCCAAGCTCCCCTGCCCGCAAGAAGCTGGAGGTGGCGTAGGTAGACAGCGCCTGGATCCAGTCTCTGGGCGAGAGAAGTGCAAAGATACAGTGGAGAGTGGGAAAGTGATTGAGAAGGCAGAGAGAGGCAGTAGTGGCTACATGGTGGGGTTTCAATTGAATAATTTCCCTGAGGGTGGGGGGGGGGGGGGGGGGGGGGGGGGGGGCTGGAGCCTATCCTGGCTGTCACTGGGTGAGAGGTGGGGTACATCCTGGACAGGTCTCCAGTCTATCTCAGGGCTGACACAGAGAGACGAGCATTCACGCACACACCTACCGCTAATTTAAAATTAACCAATGAACCTAACGAGCATGTCTGTGGACGGTGGGAGGAAGCTGGAGTGCTCACGCAGACAAAGGGAGAACATGCAAACTCCACACGGAAAGACACGAGTCCACAGATGGATTAGAACCGCCACAGCACTAGGTAGTTTTAATTAATAGTCTCATTTTCTGAATAAAAGAGGCAGATTTTTATGCAAGAGGCGTTTAATGAGTTGCGGGGAAATCTAGTTGCATGAGAAGTGGCCAAGAGCAGCCCTTTAAAGCACGACTGACCTTGAATAAATGACAATTACAAAGATGAGCATAATAGCAATAGAAAGGCCTCGAAAGGAATTTGAATTAAAAGTGAACTGTTCCCAGAATATAGACTCCACCCACACACAGACTACACTTTCTGTGGTGACAGCGCGTTGCTGCAGCAGCCACATCATGATTCAGTTCACAACGTCTGGCTCACTAAGGGTAACCCTGGGGAACCTGGTCATGAGCCAATAGTCTCTATTGAGCCTCCATTTGTTAAACCACTGAAGGCAATGACATTTAATGCAGATTAATGTATTAATAATGTTTTTAGAAGAGGGACAGAACTTTCTCTGTGTCCAGTGGTGTAAAGGGACACTTGCTAAATGGTAAATGATAAAGTAAACTGGTGTGAATCTGACTATGACTTGCTGCTTTTGACATAAAATGATTGCACTGGAAGAGCAAGGACCGTGTAAGTGACGTGAGAATTATCAGAGACGGGGCCTAATGTATTGTTTAACTGCTTTTAGATTTTGCTCCAATACCAGGGTCTTGTGGAATCAAGGAGACGCAGCCATTGCCTCAGGGGGGTTATCAGTGAGAGGCTATGGGAGGAGGATTCATTAAGAATTTGTGTCACGTGTAGATACTCTCAGTCCTCATAATAATTTAATATGCCAGAGGTAAATTACAGGCAAATTAAGTGAGGGCAGTAGCACAGTAGTTCCACTGCTGAATAAAATGAAATAGGCTGTTTCTTGGCATTTCGTCTGCAACAACCATGACTGCCGTGTGGTATGGTATGATGGAAACCCTGAACATGAACATGCAAGAGAAAAGCTATGATTAGAATCTAATTCTGTTGTAAAAGAAACTGAGAGGTGGGAAAACAGCAAGGTTCAAGTTGTATCTGGTTGTACATCTACAATATCTTAGTACATTTTTAATAAAGCTAATCATATCATAGACAATGTTTGAAGCTAGGGTTACTTTTGATTGAAAAGATAAGGAAACTAAATCTTATTTAGCTAATAGGTTTCTAGTGTCATACGCCTATTATAATGTCCAAACAGTTACGCATATTTATTCTCAATGCAGCATTAAATCAGCTTCTGTAACTAAGGAACATACTGTACACATATGGTTACATTTTACTGTATCCTTTATAATATCAATAAATATAAATATATAATTGAAATACTCAGTTGTCAATGGAACTTTTCACTTAAAATGAATAGAAATGTATAACATTGTATGTGCTAAATATGTAGAAGAAGAAATATACGGAGCAAAACTTATTTTAGTTTTACCATGCTGGAATGTGCGTTTGCATATTGTGTTTTCACCTGTACACAACCCAGTGTGGATCTTCTTCAGACACACAAACCCCTCTGTCCCGTGGGGGAACAGCAGGTCTGTTGAGCTGCGCTCCCTCTGTAAGCAGCTTTTGGACGGTGGCCTGAGCAAGAGGGAAAACATTCATTTATCGACCTCAGAGGATAATATTACAGGTGACTTGACGACTTTATAATTAAAGCAGAAGAGAAGACCTCCTTGGGTACAGGCAGCTTCTCTATGGTAATTAAACCTCAACCGTATCAAGATCAAAGGTAAAGAGCAGGAACTGGTTTTCATCATCAGATTAAAAGAAATGTAAGTTTTAAATTAATGAATTATAACCTAATTTCCAAATATATATATATATATTTGTCACAGAACAAAGACAGAGACACATGAAACGAACAAGAGCAGAGGTTTTGGAAAGGTGGTGTCATTGCTGTGGATAGTTGTCTCCATTTTCTTCAAAGTGCTGTCATGTTAACATCTGTATGGACTTAATTAAGATGTGGAGCTGCAGGCTTTGTGGGAAGTGAAATTACACAATAAGACAAGTTCAAAAGACCAGTACAACAATCTCTATAGACTCCAACCAACATCTACTTGTATAAAAACCCGGTGTCCTTTCTACTGTGCTTGGTAAATGACGTAAACTGAACATATCAAAAATGAAGGTGCAACAACCAGTCATTATAGTGTATGCACATCGAAAATATAAAACTTCCCAAAGACTATTTTTAACAAAGGGAATCCAAATGTAATTTCAGGGACAGATGCTGCTGGAACTTCACCGTCTGGCCGAAAAAAACGTGGCCACATGGATTTAACTAAGCAGGTAAATAGGTACGAGCCTCCTATTGGATATTTACTGCATGGGCGATTCTCTTTCAGTTGGCATCAATTATTTAACCCCAACTGATGAGCATCAGTAGCTTCTCATTTCTCAAACAACCATGTGGAAAGACACATGGTCCCGTGGTCGAATTTTTGAGTCTGTAAACGCTAACATTAAAACTGCAGTACTGTAAAACGTGTTACAGTTACAAAGTGGGCATGTGTGGACACACCTCAGCATTGACAAAGTGAATTTCAGCGAGAAGGCGGAGCAGGTGGGCACAGGTTTGTCCCCCAGTGAAACTGCGACGACACTCTGCACAGGTTTCCTCCTCCGAGCATCTGCATTCTGGAGAGGTGGAAACAATCACTGATGTGAATTCTCTCAGTAACTGAAATCTTCCTTCTTTGTTTTATGTCACAGTATGACAACTATGATTACTACAACTATTACTAATACTGCTGCCTGTCACTCATTTTTCTCATTTAATTAGCAATGATTATAGTCAGATTAGATTTCATAGTTAGATCATATTACTGTCAATTTCATGTCACAATCAAAACATTTATACATTTAAGACCATTGCTTCTCCTAATATTTATAACTCTGTTTTGTTATTTTACTGTCCGTTTTAGGATTAATCATCATCTTACTCTCAGCCTTGGAAATCTTCCATCTCCCATCATCATAAAGCAAACAAAATCGACAAGCAGCTCGGCACACGTCCCAAACTTCTTGCTTCCTGGCTGTCTTTGCCAGCGTTGCCCACAACTTCATCCTGAAACAGCCCAAAATAGAGATTGCAGTTACAAGGCCACAGTCACACATTATATATGATCTAAAATAGTTGCAGGCTCGTGAATTATAAATAGTTGCTCTCGGATCCTGGTGGTTCTGAACTCTCCCAACTGCCATTCTGACGTGAACAGTTTTAGCGGTAATGACAGGGGCACACATGGGGAAATCAGCCCCATGCTGTGAATAAGCAGATGTAACGGGAGGATGCATACTCCTACAGTCACACAGCTTTAACTGCAGAAAGGAACAATAGATCAAACATTCATTAGTATCTAATGTTCAGTAAAAGCAATGGGTGATATATTCAACAAGCCATAAAAGTCTGATTATATGGGCAATTTTCCAACTGGTTCGTGGGGAAGAAGACAGAGAACAAAGGCGCTTACGCACATTCACATACGTACTGTATAAAAGTGCACAGTACAGTCACAATCAATACATGTAAATGTAGAAACACACACCTCTCTATGGTGTCTGTGTCACTGCTTTGTTTGGCCAGGTGTTCGTCCACCCTCTGTGCAGATGTGGAGTGATGATGAGCCTGAGCAGCAAGCTGAGCCGCTGGTCCAGATCCAAGGCTGCCTACGGGAACTAGACAATTGTTGGAGTATTGTGTTAATAAGTTAAACTTAATTAATACGGAGAGCTTTTCATTTTCTATAAATAATTGAAAGCTTGAAAGTCGTAGTAGTAGAGTCCTTTTGAAGAGGATACACAATCATCCTCATTATTCTATATCCACGTATCCGAATGAAGCACCGGGGATGCAACAGAGTATTGCGAGAGAGAAGTGCAGTTCTTACTGAGGACCATCTGCAGTGACAGGAGTAGTCAAGCATTCGTAGCGTGGACCTAAATTATGAAGGCTGTGACTGTGAACGCAGTGACGAAACACACACTCACGTACACACCTCTCCGTGATGAACATCTGAGGCACAACTGCCAATTGTGGTAACATTACATGCTGCTATTAATTAATTCTTCAAGTCTCCTGGGTTGTTTCGTGTGCAGGCTTTGAAGCACGCACCACAATGATTAAGTGTCTTTGTCTAGGGAGGTAGAGTTTCATGGGCAAAAACAAGAGGTGACTCCGGGGAGGGAAGCTTTTAACCCATGCCTTCGGCGGAAACCTTTTTCCTTGCTGTCAGAAGCGAGTTCTTTCCTGGATCATTAGGACTGCTGAAGTTTCATTTGATGCCGTGGAAGAAGGAGCCTGGAGTAAGTCAGAGATCAATGATGCTCCCCGAGCTCAGGCCCTCCTGCTCTTTGGGACATTGCACTCATGCTAATGTACCGCTATAATTCAGAATATAACAGTAATCCAAAATTGGTGAGGATCGTGTAAACAACAAATTCAGATTCCAAATTAGGCTAAATTTCAAGTGTAGGATTTGCTGATAAAGACCTTTTGGAACACAAACATTACTCAGGTTTAACAACATTCATCGAACATAGAGTTGAGAATCAACAGCTTTCTGGATTATCTGCCATTATTCCACTAGAAATCTGCACTAAGACGTGAAGGAATGGAAGATGCTGCATGCAAAACGGAATATTAGGGGATGACTTCCTCTCATTTGACATGTTTGGCAGAAATGCTAGCTGGGGCAAAAACTGAAATGTAGCGGGAATGAAAACGCGGTAATGTGAAGCACACTGAAACACGCTTTGTCTGGGAAATTGCAGATAGCTGGCGACAAAGTTTAACGCTGCCACAAAAAGTCTCTCTGTCCAAATCTGAAGATGGATGGATGCATTTACATACAACACAGCGCACACCAATTTATTTTTTCTGCAACGTGGCACTTAATCTGTGAATAATGAGGGCCTGCTTTACTGAGGCATCACCAAGTCATGCAATTACTGCATGAGATCGGTGCATTCTATAAGTAAATAAGGGCTCAGACAGCACAGATCACTGAGTTTTGTCTGTCGTCACCGATCTCATGACAGTCATGCTATATTGATTCGGTCACAGTACAGATAAATGTGTATAAAATTAGATATTTGATTATTCAGTATCTCCATATTTGTGCATAATTTATGCATCCATTAATTCATTAAATGAATTTCAATGAATATGAAAAAACACAAAAATAAAATTTGATGAAATTGTAAGCACTGCTTAAATGTGCACTACATAAATAAATGACAAAGGTGCACTCTTCCCTTCAAGATCAATAAACTGCCTATTTATGAACATTTAGAGGAATGCATGATTCCTGATTCCTGAAATAATCTGGTTGCGTCTTTCAAGCTGTCTACAAAAGCTTAAGGTAATCAGACGTTGTAAATCAATGTGTGTTAGAGAAAAGTGGGGAAGAAAAATCAGTACTTTTTGAGGTGTCGTCTGCATCGAGTACCGTCTGAAAGTCATCGGGAGCCAAAAGTAGACCCACAGTTACCAGAATGGGACGACGCTCTGTCTTATCTTGGGGCTGCATGTCCCTGGCCTGTGAAAGGCAAAGAAAAGAATTGATGTCAGCGTTTACTTATAGTCAGTGACTTTACTTAGAGTCTATAATAAAGCATGGCATTATAATTTACACTCACTCCCGTCACCATTAAGTCTCCACCCTGTAATTAAATTAACTACCCAAAACCATGTAATGATTCCACTTTGGGAGATAAGGTCCCTCCTTTCATTCACTGTTGCTGTCTGTCTTTTCAGTTGATAGGCCAAGAGTGTTTTGTGTAATTTTTAGACAGTGTGACATAGATGGACAGAAAACCTGCTGCATTAGCTTAGCGGCTTTATCCTCGTTCCGGGACGGCACTTGGTAGCGGGCTCGTCTGAGCTGCAGCAGGTGGAGCGCTGACGACAGACGCTCTCGTTGCGTCCCGCCATCCAGCTGCATGGCTTTCTGGAGATGAGTCAAAGAAGCTTCAAGGTGACCCTCCTCTTCTTCAATCGCTGCCAGTTCTGAGTGGATATGACAGCGCATCTCTGGGAACACACTGTAAAAGTACACGCGGTTCACTGGATATAATCATAATAGCCAGGTTTAATACTGGTCATACGAGGGTAATAGTTTTCCTCAGAGTTTGAAAGTAATAACTGTGGAATTTGTAATTCTATATTTCCAAGTTATTGAAATGTTAAAGTTTGAGGACATGGAAGAATTTTAAAATTCAAGAGGTTCTGAAATGTGGGATGATGCAGTATTTCTACATTAGCAATCAAACTGAAGCAAGCTACTGGCACCTGTCTAAAGTTTAATCCTACTATGTTCAGCTACTGTTGACCTGCAATAACAATTGTGGGATTTAGGCTGCAGCAAGATACTGAACCCAGACACACAAAATCATCATCAATCACATAAACTAAAACTATAGCACAATGTTGAACTGAAAAGCTAAAACATGCACACATAACCGTAATGAGTTTGAAGAAGCTGATAACCTTTGCATATCTTCCAGTGCTTGGGCCATCCTGAGAAGAGGTGTCCTGATGTGTTTCCTGAGGTTGTGCTGCAAGAGGGGCAGGCAAACACTCCACAGGGTGGCACACACCGCCTGCACAGCCTGAGGTCCCCCTTCTTTCGTCGCTGTTTGGAGCCACTGATCTAACCTGCCTACCTCCTTCAGGCGGGCCTGTGGGATATCAGCGAAGAACTGAGTATCTCCTGCAGCAGCAACAGCACAACACCTCTAGAACCTGGCAAGTCTACCTGGATTAAAATGGGATGAGCATGTGAAATGTGCCAATTCTTAAACGCGACAGTTCCCACTTTGCGGTAGGAAATAGGATTACATGACAATGCATTTCTTGTTAGAGAGGGAAAAACTCCAGAAAATGAATTAGGGTGATTATACTATAATTACAACTGTTCCCTAACGCACTCACTGATGTAGTGCTTCCACATGGACTATCAGTTCACAAAACGCAGAGACACACATTTTTTTTTTTTTTTGGATTTACTGCCTATAAACAAAGATCATCATCATAGATTAATATTGGTGAACAGTTAATGAAGTTTCTCCCAACGAACCCACTGCCTGCGTTACAAATCTTTGGTGGAAAATCATGGCCGATACTTCACACATATGATCAAGCACCTCCACAGTGGCTTTGGAGTAGTCATTCATCTTGGCCCCTTTCTTCAGGAGGTTAATTTCACAGTTGACACATTCCATTATTATCCGTTGCCCCATACTCTAAAAAGACAAATATGCATGTGACATCTAGAGTCAGCTTTCAGCCGTGCAAGGTCGAAGGGACAAATCTAGAAAATTACTATGACCAAACTCTTTTTTTTTTTTTTTTTTACTGTCGCTAATTATGTTATCACTCAAGAAAAAAAATCTTTAGCTCTTGACCATAGGCTAACCTAATTAATCTTCACTATTGTTAAGTGTCTACTTAAGGGAGGACGTCAAATACCATGAATAAATTTACATGTTTCTATAATCTAGTTACAGCTACTTCCTCTACTGCCTGAGATTTTAAGAGAATATCGGACACTCACAGCCTCTCCTGATGACTTTAGCTCTTTCAAACAGTCCACAGCTATTTTCTGATGCCTCACTTGCAAGGCCAGCAGAGCCAACTCCAGGAGGAAGGCAACTCTGCAAATCCCAGATAAAACATAATTTATACAATTCACAACACTTACAGTACAATAATCTGAGCTGCCCTCGGGGAAATCCATATGCGGGTTTATGGTAGTGCAAAGTTTAGGAAGAGGACAGGGAGTTATAGAAGGTAATCTCAGAGGAGATTTGATCAGGACATTTTGGGTCACGGACCTGTCGGATGGTTGGATGGGCGTTGGGCTCTGTGGAGGGCAGGAGTTCACAGGGGTATCGAGCGATTTGGTACAATCCACGAGGAGACTGAAAATCTCCTCAAGCTTGGCAGAATCCTCTTTTGTCAGCTTGTTCTCATTTATTTCTGCCAACCTGCTACAAAAATCAGTGTACATTAACGTAAGCACATGCATGCACATCCAAGGCTACACATGCATAAGTATTTTTATCCCCCTCTGATAAAGTCAAAACAAATAGAGCATGAACCTAAGGCAAAATAACCTATATGTTGATGACGAATGCTGGGTCAGGCTGAGTCATGCTGTCAACGTTTATAGCTGAAATGAAGAGCCATAAGGAGATCTGACATGGCGTGCACATGCCTGCAGAAAGGGGTCGGGTTTGCACTACAGTATGCCACATCAGAAGACATGGTACTACGGCATAGTATCAACTTATGAGGGCGGCCAGATAAACCTGCCGACAATTGGACACAGGGTGGGCAGCCACCATTAGGTCACCTAGGATTAGTGTTCGCGTTAGATGGAGGAATGGAAGATTTGTCTGTGGACGTTCTCAGTCATCCAGGTCATGGTAATACAAAAGGCATCGAATAAAGGCAACTGGACTTGTAGAATTTCTTGAAGACGTTTCGCCACAGGTTTAAATAGTGACCCAAGTATCTGGTCAAGCAATTTTCTAGTGGGTGTACCCACAGAGATTTCTTATTTAAACCTCAATTTCCCACTAGTCTATCAGAACTGAAGAAGCTTCCCGGACGAGTGGAGAAACGTCTTCAAGAAATTCTACAAGTCCAGTTGCCTTTATTCAATGGAAGATTTATACTCAAAAACACAATGTACCTCTGTAAGTCTTTAGACTTTAAGAAAATGTAAAATTTAATCTGCAGCCTTGGAATGAGCCTTAATTAGATCATAACTAATAAAGTTTAAAAAAGTGTTCCAAAAACAGGAACTGCGCATTTAATCACGCAACACACTTTCAGACACATTCTTTCCTCCACAGCTGTGAAAAAATCAATCATTAATAAAGCAGATCAAGGGCTTCTGTTTTTCGTGGAGAGCTACTGCTACAGTATAAGTTGTTTATCTCTGCTGCAGATAGATGGAGACGGCTTTCATCATGACAGCACTAAAAACAATACCTTTTGCAAAATAAATGGTGCAGCATGTCAAAAAAAAAAAACCTACAAACAAATACTGTATCATACATAAACTTTCCTTACTTTTTAAATTCCTGTATTGTGTAAATGACAGTCAAGGCAGTACTCTGTCTGCTTGTTTCAAGGAGGACATCACTCTCTGACAGCTTGTGTTTTACCTAAGAGAAGTATAAAGAGAAATTACACATGTGGAAATCTTTCCCTAAACGTTAAACTGTATTTCATATTTAATTAAAATGAAGGGATTGGCGGCACTGTCCAGTTCAGTACAGGACAGGAGTTCTATCAATAGACAATATAATATATAATGTATATATAAAATAAATGAGAATTTATTGATGATTTTCTGTAACCTGGTCAATGAGTATTACTTTTGGGCAACTTCCCTAAGGGTTGTGTATCCGTATTTCATGATTTTAGATATTTAGACACACTGTAACACTGTATGACTTAGGTATGCAAACTACCAACATAACTGCAATGCATGAAACATGTTGTTTACCAGTAAGGTAAAAAGCCTTGGATAAAGGTGTGGAGTGTGTGACTTGACGAAATCCTCTGTAACTTGGGCAAAACTTCCAGCGTCCTCAATCTTTCCAGAGTCCACAAAGCATTTCATCAGGTGCCTGAATAGAAACAGAGGAACCACATGGCACTGATCGTGGTATGAAGATACATCAACTTCCCAGTCTGTTACTCTACATACACATAGCTGTCATGCTACCAATATGCCAATACATTCATATATAGTAGCCATTCCTATATGAAGCGTGTAATGTTCAGTTTTTTTGATGCTGTTTGTACTTCAGAGCTATTGAATGACTGATGTCTCTCATATTTTGTTCATCCCTGGACATGGAAGGCACTATGGAAGGAGCACAGAATATCATATTCAGATGAAGCTTAACCAAGCCTCCTCTAGATAACAAGATCGTAAATGTTATTCTGTCTTCTGAGCATAGATTAAACTAACATCTTGTCCTGAGGTATCAAGGGAGAATATGATTAAACAACTTGCACTGAAGCAGTTTCACTCTCTAAAAGAGAAAAAGGCACCCACTTAATGGGGGAGCTGCAAATAGGCAATCATAAATGAACTGCAGGTTAATTGGCTCTGTGTGTTATCAATATGACTTAATTATAGAGAAAGGACAGGCTCAGAGCTGGACACATGAGGTCAGTAAGTGAGCCCTGCAGGATCACTTGCATCATGAGTTCAGCCCTCCAGCTGTGGTCTTGGTCCTCCACCTCCTCCAGACTTTGCACCACCTGTTTGAGGGTGGGTGTGAGGTGGTGGCACCGCCCTGGCTGGAGGAAAGGACGCGCTGTCTGGAAGTACAGTACCGAGGCATTAAATACCACGAAGTGGGATCTGTAAGACACAAATGGCACGCAGGAAAAGCAAACACAGGACACTGAATTATTTACGTGATACACGTGCAAGCAAGTTAGTTCGGAAAAGTGTCAACTCAGGATGCAGAAGTTCTGTGAATTACAAACGTTAGAGGATTAACCATTGTACAATAAGTCACGGGAGACTGGCCTGTGCAATGCTTTCAATGTGAACTGAGTGGAATTTATGAATTGATGCTGCTGCATAGAAAACAGTGTGAACAGACTGTTTGAGTGCTGCTAATTTATTCACCAGAGAGCGTGTCGGGCATTAGTCTGGGCTGGATATGATAGATATGTAGTCCCTTTGGTGTTAATTGGGATTCCTCATTCAGCCTTTAATTGACAGGTTATGAGTTCATTAGCAGATAGAAACTGTACACAAAAGCTAAGGCACTATCTACAAAACACATCTCTCACTACTTTTATAGTGTCTATTATTAGGTTTCTATTTTTCACTTCTTTCATCCTGCTCTCAGATACTCCCAGTGAGCTGGTAAATTTGATAATACATCACATCTGAGCATGACTGACCTGGGAATAAAGGGTCATGGTGAATAATGAGGAATCATGTTGTACTGTATGTCAAATGTTATTAACAAATCTAATTTTTGGGGTGGTGTTTAGGTCACTCAGTAGAGCTGCCTCCCTGTTTCCCGTCCATCTCTCCACTACACTATCAAAAAAAGGCTAAAATGCCAAAAAATATACTTAAAAAAAAAAAGAAGAAATTTTTCACTTCTAAGAATACTTCTACATATCATTCTAAGTATGATATATATATATAAAAAAAAAAAAAACACAGTCCCTGCTGAGAGTTTGTGCTGAGAAATGTGTTTTACAGGAACGCCCTCGCATTATAGCGACAACTGCACACAGCATAAATCGATCAACTTTCTTGACACTGAAACAACAAAGCCAAGCACGTTTCTTAGAGGGTGGGTACCTTGGTTCCTGCTTTGAAATTTCAATTGCTTTCAGAAAATATGTCACAGCCTCTTCAAAGTCTTCCTAAAGTAGAAAATATAAAAAACATGTCATGTCAAAAAAACAAAAAAACAAAAACAAAACAAAGAGCAGACAAACAGATTATCCCATGTAAGCCACAGTTTGAATTTAATTTACTCTTAGTTTAGCTTTTAATGTAGTTTTAAATGCAATAAGGTGTGAAAAGACAATATTTGGTGGACACTGAATTAAAATGGTACAACAACAAGTGCTTGTTTACAAAGCTAAGGAGATCTGCTGCATTTTTAGTGCACACATACTGTATCTCTACAGTAATTGTGTATGCACCTCACTGCGCAGAAACACAAACACACACTACACCCTTGAGGAAATGTGTCCAATTTACTGTCCTCACCAGACTCCCGGTGGCCGGCGGAGACTTCAGCTGGCCCTGGCAGAGGTAAGCTCGACACAAAAATTGATTAGCCGACGGATTCCCTTCAAAGTACATCTTTAGACACACTGTGCTTATCTCCAAACAACCCAGCTGAAAACACAGAGAAAGGCACAAGAGCAAATAAACATTTTAACCTCATTTGCAGTTAAATCATGTAATATGCATTTTTTTGAGTCTGATGCATTATTAAAACTATTCTGATACACATTTGTCTCAAACGTGAGGAAAAAAAACAACAAGCATCTTAATTATAGGCTGCTGCCCTCAGTGTTACCCCAACAATGTTGTGTTACATCTACTGTTAATTGTCGGATGAAGAGAAATAATCATGTGCATACTGTAATGCTTGTAATTCTGTTATGATTAAATATTTTTTCATGCTGGTTAATCACAAAATAAGTGAAACTTGACAATAATTACTGACAGATCAGTGTGAAAATGTATCGTAAAGGAACATTCATCTTTCTCTCGATTATGGAAGTACACCACAATGTCTTTATGCTGTAGTTCAGTATTCACTTTAGCCTGAGACTTCAAGACAAGCTGCATTTTTATAGTTGTGTGATAAAAAGAAGCGAAAGCAAATCACGTTGTTGAATATCCCTGTGTTTCATTATTCAAATATGTTTCCCTTGGCGTAGGACAGTTCGATCTACATTAGTAAATATTCATTGCTGTTCCATACGCAGAGAATAATTAGACAAGTAAATTAAGTAAAAAAAAAACAAAACAAAAGCAAATCAGTGATATTATGAAATTTAGTGAGGAGCCCAGAGGAGGAGGAGGAGGAGGAGTCTCTGTCTAAGTACCTACAGATCAGTTTAGAAACAAAGTTTGAAGTTAATCAACTAACAAACCCAAAAGGATTTACTGTAGATAGGTAGTAAAAGCAAGCGAGCCTGTAATTGTTCAAGAACTTCCACAGTAAAAGACACATATGATCATAGGAGCAGGCGTTTACTTTATAGAAATGAGCTCCATGTCTTTCACAGTCAGATGCGAATCTTTCATTCTCGGAGGATGCTTGAAGCATCATGTCTTATGTGACATCTCAGCAGTTATTAGCTCCTTGCAACATAACAACGCTCCTCATAGTACTCGGAGGAGGAGGTTGCAGGCACATTCAGAGCATGTGCTGTTCACACTTCAAAAAGATTTCAGCATCAGAGTCTAACGCTGGCTCTAGGCCAGTGTGTATATAAACCTAGTACACTGGCTGTCCAGAGTGTATGTCTGCACACATTCATTTGATTTTTTGGATTATTATTTATATTGTATGACATGGAGTATTGTGATTTAATTTATCTCAACTGTACCTATAGAATTGGTAACAACAACTTCATATGTAAAATTCCAGGGATGCAAATATAGAATTGATAAAAACACTAAAATAAAAGGCAGAACTACTGCTACTGTTTTTATAACTATATTGACAAGCGATTGACAGGTTTGTGATTTAGAGAGTTGCATCTTAAAGTAGACACTGCGGCCCATTTAACTTTTATTTATGTATTTTGTTCTATTTATAGTGTATGACCTACAGTATTGTGATTTAACTTCTAACTGTACTGGTTGAACTGGCAACAACAGATGAATATGTAATGGCACAAATGCAGCATTAATGCATTCAGTCTTGTAAGATCATGATGATGGCATCTGGATACACTGGTGGATCGCACCCTTTCCATTAATTCCTTTCAGCAGTCTGCACTGTATGCATATACTTCGTAACAACAAATGTATATATTATGGTGCAAATGCAGACTTACTGCATTCAATATTTTAAGATCACGATAATGTCAAATCATTGCTAAACATTTGCAATCTGTTGAAATAAAATAAAAAGATTAAAATCAAAGGCAGAACTACTACTACTGTTTTTCTAAAGTATATTGACATTGGGATTTACAGTATTGTGATCCAGAGAGTTGCATCTTAAAGCTGACACGACCACCCATTTAACTCAACATATTCTGAGCCTTCAGGTGAGTCCAACGACTCACCTGTAGAGCTGCTTCCGCACAGACGACGTACAACTCCGAGGCCACGCGTGGAGTTCGTCCGCTGGTTCCAGCTGTTGTACCATTGTGCTTCATTAACCGGTAGGCTGACCGCAGAGCCTCACAGTCTGTGGAGCGGTATGAAATAAACACGGTGAACACGGCTCGGTCTAACAACTCTTCACACCTCTAGCTAATAACATAACAAACCTCGATGCTCCTTTGCCTTGGCTAGATACTGACGAATATCCTGGTCCATGTCTGCGCGAAGTTAACTGACTTTTTAAGGTTAATATTTGCGTCTGTTGGCTAACGTTACCATGCTAGCGTCAAACTCATAGCGTTCTTTTTAAATGCTAATGCTAATGCTACCCCATTAAAACTGGCCAGGTGAGGCGTAACCGGCTATTCCTAAATGAAAGTTAAAATGAATAAATGAATGTGGAGCGCAATAGTGCCTTTCGTTAATTTGGTGTTAATATTGCCCCTTTAATAAGCAACGAACAAACTGGCTACGAAAACACCAACTGGACCTGAAATATCCAACTGTTAGTCTGTAGTTAGGTAGTTAGGGAGCGTTGCTAAGCAACCGGAGATGGCGCTTGACTCTACGGTGAGCGAATGGGACAAAAAGGTTTGAAGTCCGAAGCAAAGTTAAAAGAAAAAACAGTAAAACAGGTAAACAAACCAAAGTCAAAGACGGTTTCATAAACTTTTTAACCACATATATAGCGTTTTTTTTTCGTTTTTCTTTTCTTTTCATTTTCAGGAAATCTCCTCTCTTCAAGAAACTCTTGATGCTCAGAAGGAGACAGAAACAGTCACAGATTCACTGATGAAAACATGTGACCAGATGAAGACTGACTTTGAGAACGAGCTGAAAAAGCTCAAATCAAGATATGACACCCAGCGCAGCTTCTGACCTGCAGCAAATGGAAACCGAGTGTCAGAAGAGGGTGAACCAGCTGCAGGAGCTGATCACCGAGAAAGACAAGTTGATCAACACTGTAAGAAGTGACCATTTCATCTGAGCTCATCCTCAAACAAGCTGAACTGGACCAGGAGCATCAACAAGTGCCACACTCTGGAGGAGAAGTTCAAGGAGGAGCTGGCTGAGAGAGAGGAGACCTCAAAGACAAGACTGAAAGAGATGGAGAAGCTGTGGCTGGAGAAAGAAGAAGCCCTGAAGAAGGCGGCTTCCTCAGTCCTAAACTTATGGAGCACCTAAGGGGATATGGGGTGAAAAAAAATAAAATAAAAAAAATCTTGTGCTCATGAGAAACTATCTCGTGCTCACAAGAAACTATCATAACATAATTTGAGACACGATTTAGTCTAACCCATAACGTTTTCCTGACCTGATATGAAGTGTGCTGTTGTTGATGATTGTCTCACTCCAGTCCTTTCTTGTAATCACCAAAGCCAAACCAAAATTGTCTATGACTGGCAGTGGCTGGTATGTGATAAAACTTCAAGTTAGTGTCAAAAATACAAGATGACATTTTCATGGTTAAAAGTGACAGTTTGCCTCAAGATCCCCTCTGTTCTGCCTCCAGCTGACATCATGACATCAAAGTGATGTAGGCCATGAAGGGGCCTATTGTTTCAGTGTAAAAAGAAAATCCTTCTATAGGTCAGAATTCGGGTATTATTGTGGTTGTAGTGAGTGTGTCAATTGTGTATGATCGGTCCAGTTTCAGCGAGTTCAAGAACACAGCGTAACCTCCTAAAAACCAAAACACAGACAGTTTGACTTAAAAGTTGATGTTGCTGGAGCTACTCTTTTCCATTTCCATTCTTTTTTTTTCATTTCAAAGACATACAGATACAACATGAAAACAGGACGAATCTCCCTGTGTCTTTTCTCTCTCTCCTCTTACACACACACACACACATCCCACACAGATTCAGACAGCACCTCTTCAAGCTTGTGGTCTCAACGCTTCCCAACTTCAAAGTGCATCATTAGAAATCAGGCCACTCAGTGTGCAAATGTAATTTACTTGGTCAAGCCAAATACTGCAGATGATGTGACAGGGGACAAAGTAGAGAAGCAAGCCGACCTCCTTCAGGTCTCCCTTTAACAAACCTGGGATTCTAAGTTGGAGGTTTGACAGAATTATGTGTTACTTGTCTGTCGTTTTCAAAGCTGTGCACCTGGCTCCTCAGTGGCCCTCAAGCAAATATTATTTAAGCAGTTCATAGTGGGATCTGTCTGGAATTACACACAAAGAAGATTTTTTCCTTTAGAATCTGAAACGGCTCTAAGCGTGAATTATATGATTATTTTCTGGCAGAGAATTGTCCCTTGACCTACTTTTATGTGTAAGGTTCACAACTGTCATGGCATACAGTGCTTTTGCTTATGATTGGATTTTTACTATATGCCTTATTGTTGTGATCCTGGGAGAAGCATCTAGATGCCAAACAATTCTGAACAAAATCTCTGTAACTGGGCCATGAAAAGTTATTCGGTATTCAGATTTAAGAAACGTTTGCAGCACGCAGTAAGATCTTTGCGTGCACCAATTCCAAGTATCGGCCACTGTTGTCTCGTGCTCATCCATACTGGAAGTGAACTGAGTCCAAATGTGCAGAAAATACTGCGTTGTGTTCACAATAGTGTGACTGGTCTTCGCAGAAGGCAATCTGGCCAACACAGACGGTGCAATATGATGATGAATGGGCTACTTCAGCGCAATATGTGTTTGTTCAGACTGTCATCCAACAAGCTGTCGTCACCATACAACTGCCCTGCTGTCCACATGCAAATATTTACTACGGTGTAATTAATGTATAGAACATGTTGTTTATAGCGGTAATCTCATTAAATTCAACCACTGTCTGTCGAGATGGAAAAAAAAAATGTTTAATGTAAAGGCAGGCAGTGGAAATTAAACCGGGTCTCTCTGTGTTAGCCCTGAGGTAGAGTGGAGACCTGTTGAGGGTTTGCCCCGTCTCTCGCCCAGTGGCAGCTGGGACAGACTTCAGATCCTCCCATGATCCTCCGGAGGACAAGCAGTGGCAAGTACAATGAATGAATAAATGCATTTACTCTCACTGGAGCTGCTCCATGAATGGCTCATATTCACAAAGAAAGACTTAGCTATCTTGGATTACATGAACAACAAGTCTGGCCTCTTTTCAGGATTTAATTTAAGGAACTGAGTTGAAGTTCTATCCAATGAAGAACTGCTAAGCTCCTGCTAGGGCTCAATAGCAGATTTGAGTTCCATTCAGCTCCTGTTTACTCGTCAAAATAAATGAGATTTTCCTGAAAAGCGGCATGTTTGGGTCGGGGTCTCTAGTAAATTGAGAAAGGAAATTGGAAATGTCATTAAGTGTTGATCCATGAGCTGTGTCTGTGAGTTATCTGTGGACCAGCACACATGCGTTGGCCTTATATAATGAGGATATAGTCACACGACGCAATCTTGTCAGCCACACCAATGCACACCAAGGTGGAGAACAAAGATAAACACAGCATCAAGAGCAGAGAAATTACATCAATCGTCAGCCTTTTCTAGAGATGAATGGACGCAAACCCCAAAAGGCTCCAGACTCCTGTGTTTCACACCAGGAAGCTCATTATTAACATGCATAAACGGAAAAACAAGATCACTCCAAACCAATTTTAGTTTTAAATGACTATTATTTCGACTGCTTGGAAGTTATGATGCGGAAAATAGCAACAAAGTGTATTTTTATTTTTTTTTAAATTAAAAAGTCATCTCTAACAACCCTAGGTTTACAACAGCCAGTTGTTATCTGACATTGTGTTGAACTGACATGCATAGAAAAAAATATGTACATGTAATAAATGGCAGTGAAACCTACCATTATGTACCGCAGTAAACACAGTAACGTTACTGTGTTTGAGTAAAAGCTTGTCCATGAGACAAAATCACAGTAGTTTTAATATTCCTGTAAAAACTGCAGTAACTGGAACAGTACTGTAAATAGTAAAGTGATCTACTGTATTTTTACAGTATCACAGGTTTCGCGATTTATATCTTCTTCTGTCTTCTTAGCTCATAGTTGTGACTTTTAACTCATACTGACTTATTATCAGACTTTGTATTACTACCCCCTTAGTCACTGTTGTCACCCCATCAAGCTTGTGATTGAACAATGACCTTTTGGTGGCGGGCTTTTAGAAAGATCAAAGACGATCAAATGAGCCGAGTTCAGCTGTTGTGCTTTTATTGGAAGACGAGAGAGTAGTGAAGCGGAAAACTTCAGACATGACTTCAGTGACTTTGATTGACAGACTCACATTTTTTTGTTTTCTTATAGTTATTTTAAATAATTTAGAATATCTGTCATTCTCTTATTGACGGATAATATTAACACATTTTAGTATTTAAATTTTATAGCGACAATGTGAATTTACAGTGATCAACTGTTAATAGTACTGTATTGCCATATACAGCAACATTAAAAACTAAAAAATTATTTGTACAGTTAATAAACAATTTAAATCACAGTATTTTATTGGTATTTACTTTACAATTAAACACTCCATACTGTAAAACTAGTAAAAATTAAAGTATTTAATTGTTTTTTTTTATTTTACAGTGATTACACTAATACTGTAAACATGTTTTACAGTATATCTACTGTAAAGCATGTCTGCTGGATAATTGTTGCCACTAAGTTACTGTAAGTTTTACAGTAAGATGATACATTTTACCCGGCAAACATCTGAAAAGCTATGAAATTTGAGGTTATGATATATTGCACGGCAGCTAATTAAATCTGGACCCACATCGTGTGGTTCTTCTAAGAAACATTTACGTGTCAAATGTTCCATAAACATGTTTGTTTGCATCGGTACACGTCTCATTCATTATGAATCAAAGCCACTATGTGCAGTAAACTCTTTATCGCATTATCTGGCCTCCTGATGGGATAACTCCAAACATATCTGAAAATCCTCGCAGCGGCAGCATATCAGTGCGATGTTAAATCCACAGACTCCATAAAAAATGAATCGGCTCTCAAGCTGCTATCAATAATTGAACGTTTTGCACATGTGAAACTATACGCAATGAGGGTTAGCAGCTAAACAGCAATTACATCAGGCCAAATAGTACAGACTTGTTGCTCCTCTGCATGTACACAAGTCTTAATACACTGTGCTATTTGGAAGCACACAGTAGAGAAGTACAAAAGGTCTTGGAGTCGGTCGAGAATCTCATTAAAATCATCTGCACCTTGTGCAAAGGTTTACATTCGTCTCAATTAAAACAATTCTTGCAGGGATTTCACCTAAACACAGATTCATTCCATGCTCATGCTGACATGCTGTTGCAGGTGCAATGTTTATACACATGCATGTATATATATTTAGTGGTGAAGTGGAAATCTGTAAGATGAAAATGAAAATTTGACTTTAGTGCTAGGGGAAAGAAAAGGAAAATCTAAGCAATTGTACCACCAAAATGATCTTAATGATCTTAAAATGTTTTTACACTTCTGAATTTGTTCAGCGATGTTGATGTAGGTGTAAGAAGACCCATTTTCATTCATTAATTTAATTTGTCTGTGTATTTAAAAGTGAGAAACAAAAACCACAAAAAATATAATTAAACACTTGAATCTGGTCACAGGGGCATGTGGCCACTAAACCTCAGTGTTTACTAATTATGTCTTTTCCGTTATTAAATGAATATGAATTGAAAGAGCATGCATTTTTAACATATACAGTACATTTGTAGTCACAGTCAGTTCACAATGCATGAAAAATAGAAATGAATTATGTAGTGTAAGTGTATATTATGCATGACAATCAATTTTCCTTTTTTTTTTAATTTTCAAACCAAACAGTTGTAAAAAATTTGTTGAAAATTCTGCAGGTTATACTTGTGTAGACCTCTACTCTTGATGGACATACTGGTATTTGCAGCAATGAATGGTTGTGTGCAGTTACTGTCATCAGTACCAATAAAAGTGCAGATAAGAGGGTAATGGAAGGTCAATGGTTTGGTAACCTGTGCTGATTCTTCCAACTAGTTGTTGAAGTATTTTATTCATATTCATATTGAGCTTGAGCTTATTGAGGTTCATATTGTCAATTGAGTTTGGCCCAATGCAGAGTAAGTAGGAGAATTTTCAACTTCAGCAGGCTTATGATCATCTGAACGAAATTCAGAGACAATACATTCAGTAGGTGATGAAATAGTAACCATTTGTTTTCAGCAAACAATCACCAACACCGCCTACATGTACGGTGTGACTCAGTCAGCAAAGGTGTGATTTAAATAAGTGCCTCCAAAATTCACGGTGAATTTGATGAGGAGGCCCACACTCTGCCGGGTATAATTACTTAATTATGAACCTAAGACGTACGATAATAGAAAAGACATACAGTAAGAACAGTCATTGATTGGATAATGAGCCCCTGGCTAAATTCTAAGCCCTTCCCAAGAGCCCCTTTCAAATCCTCTCTAGCAGGAAATCAGTCGGTTATTAGTGTGAAATCAAGTGACTTTCCAAACAAAAAATGAACTGTAATACTCCTGTGATGTCTCTGTTCTCTCATACGTCACTGGGTATTAATGTTAATTTCCCTTTTGGAATGAGGTATTCTATTAGATAGGGCTAATTAGTGGTGTGAATCATGCTATGGGAGCATTTCCATGCATTTGTTACACCTCATAGGAGTTTTGGCCGAGAACGCCTACCATCCCAAAAATGAATAATTTATATAAGAAATAAATCATTTAAAGGTTCTTTGCTTGGACACTTCATTATCTCAAGACTGCTCTAAATGGTAACACAAGTGTTAATCATCCATCTCTAAATTTATACCCTACACTTCATCTGTACCCTACTACTAAAGTGTCCCGCTTTCTGCATAATAGGCATGAGCACTTTTAGGAAGGCTTGGTTTCCCAGTCTGTTACTTTAAACAGTTGGGCATTTGAAAATAATCTGGCCTGCCAGAGCCGGACCGTCACACATACAGTTCCTTATCTGCACAAGCATGTGTTCAGACGGCTAATGAGGTTATTGACTCACTGTTCACACTCTCTTTGGAGATGACGGATGTCACTGATTTGACTAAACATCAACAGTGCGGGGATTAGATTTGGTGGCACCCTGGATGCATGCTTAGCAATAACTGACACGATGCCCAATCCTTCACGTCATGTGTTTCCTAATGTGGCTGCACTCCATAAAGATTAGCCTTTTTCATCGAGCCAAACGGAAGCACGGAATTACCCTGCTGCATATATTTTACATGTGCCGTATGCTGTAAGTTGTATCTCGAAGCAGACTGAATGTACGGAACAAAGTTGTGAATCATGAAGTACCTGTATTTATAAATCTCATTAATATGCATGGCATTACTCTGTCCCATATTCCCCGTGCACATCACATATAAGACTTATGATTGGTTATCGTTTATTGTTGATGGTGTGATCAAATAGTACCCTATGCAAAAATGATTTAGAACTCTTAAATCATCCCTGGGCAGTTTAAGTGTTTAATTTGACTGCAATTACTCAACATACTGATTAAAAAGCACTAATGTATCTGACGCAGGCTGAAGATCTGCTGAGCAGAGATTAATCAGTCGGACGTGCGCTGAAGATAAATGATACTGTTCATGTACAAGATGTATTTTTAGTACAGACGTGACTCTTAGGATTTCAAATTTATTTGGTCGGTCAGTCAGTCAGCTCAATAAATTAGTACTCTATAAAGGATAGTTATGGAGTGAACAGATGATGAATTCAGTATATTTACCACATTAACCACAAAGGGTTAGCATCTCATCTATTTAACATTGACCTCTATGATATTATATTCAAGACAGAAACTAACTGGATGGACACTGTTAAGTCTACTAACATGAAAGCTGAGTCGAATCTATTTATTATTACACAGGATAACATGTTACAATCACTTGTGCCAAGATCCCAGGAGGCAAAACACATTTAGAAGCCCCGGGTTAAGCAGTCAGCTAGTAACTAGCAACCACCAAGATGACACCAGCTAACTAGCGTAGCCTTACCCATGTAATCCCGTCCCCTACATCAGGGGTCGGCAACCAGCAGCTCCGGAGCCGCATGCGGCTCTTTCGTTCCTCTGTTGCGGCTCTTTCGTTCCTCTGTTGCGGTTCTCTGTGGCGAGCGGTGCGGAGCAAGGACACTGATCAAGGCCGTTCACTTTTTTTACGCTAACTACCTCAGAATAGCGGCAACTAGTCATTCATTAGTGAACGAGCGAGAGCTACACAACAACTGAATGACACTGAAGGCCACACCACACTCACGATTGTAACATTAAACACTCAAAAAACACTGAACTCCCACAGTGCATTGCAGCACATTTACAAGTTGCTATCGATTATTTAATTCAAATTTATTTTTATTTTAGTGTGTTAGTTTTTTTAAATATAATTCTAAATTTGAATTGATGATGATATTTTAACATTAAAATAAAATGTATTTAATTTTTTGTCGCTCAAAATATACGTCACAACTGCCGACGTGCGACACCCGCTCGCAGGTCCAGCCCGCTAATTATTGAACTTTTCGACCCCAGGTAAGCCAACCACGGATAAATCCCTGGTATGTTACATAAATGCAATTTCGTTTTCTCTGTAGCAGTTATTTCATTTCATAAATGCAACACACTATAGGCCTAGCATAGAGGTAAAAACGATATATGCAGTGTTATCTTCATTTTAGATGTCAAAGGGGTTTTGTGGCTCCCAGTGTTTTCTTTTCTGTGGGAAACGGATCCAAATGGTTCTTTGAGTGTTGAAGGTTGCTCTAGGGTGACTGGGAAATGCCAGCGTTTCAACTACCCTGAAAGTATGGGTCACCAACATCGCTCAACAAATTCAGAACCGACCAACAGGCTCAGGCTAGCAGTCAGCTACTAA
This sequence comes from Mugil cephalus, assembly GCF_022458985.1. Lineage (NCBI taxonomy): Eukaryota > Metazoa > Chordata > Actinopteri > Mugiliformes > Mugilidae > Mugil > Mugil cephalus. The sequence goes on from NC_061782.1 coordinate 5,650,345, forward strand.
CTAGCAACCAACAAGAAGACACCAGCTAACTAGCCTAGCCTACAGCAGTAGGCAGTATCATTGGGGTTTTTAAGGGGGCAACCTCCCTTCACCGATGTTTCGTTAAGTTAGGCCCACGTCCATATGTCCAAACTTGGAGATTGCTTTTACGTTTACATACATTATACATTATAGGCCATATGCATTGTATTTTCCAAACCACAATACCCTGACATCTGGTTGAAAAGAATGGGACAGCTTTGTAAGTGGCACCGAAAACAGGATGTCAACTGCATGTGGTCAAACCAGAGTAAAAGGACAACACCATATTGCCAAGAGAAGTGTTAAATTTGCACATTTCTGTTTGGAAGTGACATTACGTGACAACACAGTCTGAAGTTTAGGCGACATCTGTAAATCAGATGTTGATGTTCTCCAAAATGAAAATATTTGTGTGACTGAACAATAATCCTCATTAGAACCAGACCTATTCAGAAGTGGGTGTTAATTTTGGGTGTTAAAGCGTGTGAGAGTGAGAGACATGGGAAACATTATTCCAGCAGTTTTCCTCTTAAGTTACTTCCTCAACTGTTTGGACACATGCCCTCATTTTTTTTTTTTTTTGGATTTTTTTTTTGGATTTTCTGGACATCTTGGTTTAAATTAGCTATGACGTAATTTGGAGCTGCTGGTATCCATAGTAACAAGTAAAACCTTTAGATTTTTAACTTTCCCCCTCCACTAACAAACTGAAAATATCAAAATAAGATCTCCAACTGCCATCTACTGTCGCTTTTTTTTTTTCTTCTGACATGTACATCGGTCACTGTGGCCTCACAGGGCTGCAGCATGTCTATACATTTTGAGTCTAGAGGTAGGCCGGCCAGATTGTCCTTATTAGAGAGTTCCACCACCTCCATCTTATAGACATTGTTCCACCATAGGGGGATGGTTTTAAGCCGTGCTTAGCCACACTATGGCTCCCTGTTGACATGCATCAATAAAGCACTTAAGGACACAAACAGACTTCAGTTCTGCTTCTCATAGTCCACTGCCAATGAATACTTCAAGCTTGAACTGAGCATATCTCATAATCATATGCACAAGGACTCAAGGTAAGGTTCTGCATATGGCTCTGCATAATTATACCTTGAACTTTTTCTTGAGTCCACAGAGGATTATCATTCACATACATTTCATGTAGCACTTACAGCCCACGGTGAAGACGTATTTCCCAGGAGTATGCCGTCTGGATGCTGGGGTGAGATCTGTTGAAGACGCTTAATTGGAAATATTTGATCTCAGTGTTAAATAACTTAATAGTGTTGTAAGTGGAACTGAATAAGAAGGTAAAAGGTCTCGACCCCAAACTGCGCATGAAGCTGTACGTGCAGCTATTAGGATGTACATTAACCCTTCCAAAGTACTGAGTAAAGACCCTAAGACGGAGATAGTCACCCCCACCAGGGCTACACAGATGGACAACCAGGTGATGAGGGCTGTGTCTAACGTCTAGTACAGTGGTGTCAAAGTGATTTTAGATGGTCCAGTACCTTACAGAATTAACTTTTCAGCAGTCATGTGTGACACGCTTGCAGGCAAGCTCTATATCTATGTTCATTTGCAGTTTGTCATGCTAGTACATTGAGGAAATGGCTTTCCACTACCAGTTATATCTGTTGCCTGCTAACAGAAAGCATGGCTGCTTGTGATTTATGCAGCTGGACTAATCAAAATACATGGTTTGATGACTTTGCTCTTATCCCATATTCACAGAAACCTCCCTTGCTTGAGCTGTAGCCCAGTTAATTAAAAAAAAAAAAAACACTGTTAGCAATGGCCACCTGAACAATACATCAAATTAGATTTCACGCTGTTTCATGTCAGCACGTTGTTTCCCCTGGCTCAATGACTTCTGCCTGAGACGCAGGTATGAGAAATGTGCTTCCAAACGGGGAAAATACGAATGATGACGACGGGAGCGAATTGGATGTTTTTCATGTCACCTTTCTATATCCACTCATGTCATTTATCCCGGCGCGTCGAGAACAGCGGGGTTCCTCTTCAATGCAAATTCCCTCACAGCGGGAACACGATTCTTCATTTATTTATTTATCTTTTTTTTTTAACCAGGGGAGGTAATGCTCTATAAATTATGAGCAGCGTCAATATAAATATTATTTTCGACACAGTGTCAGGAAACTGCTTTAACTTTTGAAACCCTGACAAAAGATCTGACACCACCCTTTTCTAAAGGAGGTGGAAATAATACAGTTTATGAATATTTCAGGAGGAACTTGTCATGTGCAGAATAGTGCACCTGGCTAATAAGAATGTATATTTCATCATGCTGTACCATTTTGTGTGTACGTATGTGTTACAGGTATGGATGTGTCTCTCCTCTCATGCTGCTGATGGGTCTCTCCAGCCAGGTGGCGTTGTGCCAGACTGTGGAGGAGGAGCAGTCTGCGTCTGGAAGAGCTGGATCAAAAGCGAAAGGACCCTCAGTGATATTTAATACTTCTGCAACATTGCCGAGCTGAGGTACCATGGTAACCAGCCAGATTCTCCTTCCCTTCTCGCTCCCATTTATCTCCCTTACCTAATTTCCCTCTATTCCTGTACTTTAAAGCAGTCAGGAGAACGATATTAGCAGTGTAGCAGCAGTGTGCAAATGCTCATCATTCCATATCGGGTTGATTTTACAACACGTGTTTTTGCTAGGGATCTACTGACGCGCTAAATCCGTGACAAAGTTCACACCACGGTCACATTATGAAAGAAATTCGCGAGGAAGCAGTTCTCCCTCTCACCTGTCACTCTTTCTCCCTTCTTTTTCTTTGATGGCAAGTTAAAGTAGAAATATATAATGCTGCGGCGTCGGAACAGGTTCGACAACAGAAAGAAACTTAAAGCGTCAAAAAAAGGCTTTTAATCCAACCTCAATTAGGTCAGAAACAAAATGAGTGTTTTGACAGCGACTTTGGGAGTATTTTTACGGGCATTATGTTTCGTAATACAGCCTGGAGCGCTGTCTTTTTCTCACTCGCTTCTTGGCCGCTCGCCCAACAGATTGGCTCTGGCCCCAGGACACGTGCCAAAATAAAAGCCTCCCACCGGCCTTCGCTACATGGATCATTTAAAATAGAGCAACTCAAAATACAATATCTCATAATTAAATCCTAATAAGCCTCCTCCGTCCCACTGTTTGTCAAATCGCCTTTTTATTCTTGAAAGGAAGTGTGCACAGTGTCTTTGAAACGCTGATCTACCTAGCTTTGGCTTTAGGAGGTCTCCATAATGACTTCTGGAGACGTTTCCAGGCGCAGCAGTCTCTGGCAAAAACATGCTGGTGAAACTTTGGCTGCAGATCCGTGCCACTGTGTCCCAAACAGTAACTTCAGTAACAAGACACATAATGGCACCTTGGACAAGTTCCACACTATGAATGTGGCAGACTTTTTCTTTTTGAATGGCAATACACGATATGCTGCTGCTTTCAGATTGTGTGTTATAGCAAAACACACTATGTAATTGGGCCATTTATAGACTAAGTCTCTGTTGTGTAGAGGAAAAAAAAACGCTGTAAACAAGGGGTTGGGAAACTAGATGGATAAATGGATATATTGCTCATCTCTGGATGTTATTTACCAGCAATTTCTGAGAATTCAACCTGTAAAGAGCAATTATAAACCACAGGGGTACAACATTATGACCACTGACAGTAGAAATGCATAACATTGACGCAGCTTGTGACAATTCAATGTTCTGCCCTGAAACATTTGGACCTGGCATTCATTCGTGTGGATATTACTCGTAGCACTTGCAGACATGTAGCACCCACCTAGACCAGACTACACACTCCCACTCCCTCCATGGCAATGACACATCCCAGAAAGATGCAGGCTGACACAAACACACAAAAACTGTTTAGGAACAACTAAGAAAAAACACAAAAACATGAAGAACAGCACAAGGTGTTGACCGGGCCTTGATATTCACTAGATCCCAAACTGATCAAGTATCTGAACACCCTCAGAGGGCCCATGTCTATTCTCTGATGGGTCACCACCATCACTTTGACTCAGGTGAGTGGACCCTGACATCCAGAATCACGTAGACCAAGGAGAGGCTGCTGCTCCATCACATCAGGCCCCAGGTCCGCCACGCTCTCGACCCACTGCAGTTTGCTCATCAGGAGAAGGTTGGGGTGGAAGATGCCATTCTTCATCTGCTCCATTGGACCCTCTCACTCTTCGACAGGGAGAATGCTGCTGTGAGGATCATGTTTTTTTGACTTTTCCAGCGCATTAAACTCCACACACACCAACCAGCCCCTGTTACTGAGGGACAAGCTAAAAGAGATGTGTGTGTGGGCTGACACCTCATTTCGTGGATAGTGGACTGTCTCACTGGGAGACCTCAGTATGTCAGGTTGGGGAACTGCACGTCATCAGCAGCAGCACTGGGCCACACACAGGGGACCGTGCTCTATAAATGTCCTATTCACCCTGTGCGCCTCAGACTTCAACAACACATCATATCTTAATAGCATAACTGCAAAGTCATTTTTGGACTGACTGTTTTCCAAAAACGAATATGACAATTATGCTATTAGGCTAACGACATGCACAGTACAAGAACCAAAGAGATGGTAGTGGATTTAGGGGTAGGGGTATTATTATTATTATTGTGTTTTATTCCATTTGATTAAGCTACTGGTCACTGAATTTCCCTCGGGGTAAATAAAGTATCTATCTAATTTAATCTTGTCACTTTTAGGAAGGTGGTCATAATGTTATGCCTGATCGGTGCCCTAGGATGAGCTAGCAGCAGGTGTTGGACCATATTAGGCATGTTTTTGTTGCACCTATTTCCATATTGCGTTCACTTAAAGGAGTTGATTGGTGCTAAAAGCAGTTCATAGATCATATATGAAGACTAGAGCAAAAACTGTATGTGTGGTTGTGCACACTGGTCATTCAGCAGCATACAGTCTCTAAATGAACACGTTAAACGCTGCAAGCTGATGCCATCGCACTCATTTTCAAACAGTATCAGGCAACTCTACAGCCCCTCTTCACAGCTTGTTGCTTATCAAAGATCTCTGGCTAATTCACTATGTTTAATTGAAAAAGAGTTGCCTATAATGTGTCAGTAAGATTAGACTTTCACATTAGTCAAGACTGCAGATGTCAGACGTTTATGCAGATTTATTCATGCAGATTAAGTAGTTGTAAGTCGTTTGTCTAAATAAAGGCTAATGAACACAGAACAACAATGCTCCTTTTGTCCTTAATGGCTACAAAGGCCAATAAGAGCCATTACACAGCTTCACAAATAAACTGAGCATTTCAACATACTGCCTAATCCTAGTTTACCTCTTTAATGTATTATGTATGCAACTTCAACACAAAAATGCAAGAATTGATTGACCTACGGCAGGAGTCTTCAAGTAGGGACCCTCTACTTACTATATGTGTTAAACTGTGCTGCTTATATACATTATTTTTATTATCATTTTGCACTCAATATTAAGCTATTAAGCAAATAATAATTTTATTTCGAACATTTGCTTCAATAGTCTGGCCATGCAACTGCCGTAAACAGTAGTTGTAACCCGAAAGCGTAGGCGTGTAATAAACAGCTTCGTGATTGGCTCAACAGCGAAAGGGGCGGGGCGTACTATGTACAGGAAGCTTAGATTGACAGGTCTAGTGTGGCGCTCTGTGTGAAACGGTGCACTGTTGAGACAGCTCCTGTATCGCTGAATGAGTGAAGTGTTGACTGAAAGATGACGTCTTTTTCCTCTATTTATCCCTGTACTAAAATATGTTGGATTGATGTTAACGTGTATTTAAAGAAATTTAAAATGGTGGGCTACAATTAAAAAAATTAACCAAAGACTTTATGAAACAGCACAAGATCAAACAGAGCGAAGCGGGGAGGTCTAATGCCTCTCCGTCATCATGCAGCCTTTAGGATGGTTGCAGTTTTTTTGTACGTTTCACATGATTTGTCTTTCACCAGACTGAATGGCTCAGATTAGGGCATTTCCCTCTCCACTCACCAGTGGGAATCACCTTATGTAAGAGCCCAGATGGGCTGTTATGTTCCTGAAAATGCAACCCCTGAGGCAAGACGTCAAGTTCAACCCTGTCCCGGCTATCCCCACCCTGTCCCTCCCTCGCAACGTCCTTTACCACTTTCACTCTCACTTTCACGTCCACATCCTTCGCAATTCTGACGCTCGATTGACTCGTTTGTCGGGGCCCGCAGGGTGCGAGTGTTCAGAGCTCTCTGTGGCCAACCGCTGCCTCACAGCCTCTCTGTCCTCGCCCTGCGACACACTGACCTTGCTCGCCGAGCGCTGACTCCTGCTTCATCCACTAACCCTCACCCCCTTGTGTGTCTAAATTTCGGGCTGTCACTCCGTTACTTCGTCGTTTCGGTGCTCGCTCGGATCAGTGCTAACCCTGGCCGTGCTGTCAGGATCCTGTCACGCAGCCAGGGGAGTCCAGTCATAAACCCCGGCTTCCAACTGTTTCTTTTCAGTCTTTAGACAGAGCACACACAGGGTTGACGGCAATGTAAGAACTAATCCAGATTAAAGAGACATACAAAAAATAAGGCTTATATACAGAATGAAACGTAGAGTTTAAACAAATTATCTAGTTTGTATTGTAATTAAATTATGCCGAATAAAAATACTGCTAAGGCCCTATTTAGACCACTTCAGCCCTTATCCTTCCTGCTCAGATTTGGTTCAGATCACTTCCAGGATGTAAAACATGTAAAGAAACCCTACAGATCCCGAGGGCTCAGAGCTCAGCTTGACGCATATGATGTTGTTGAAAGATACTGCAGACACCTCCTGTGTAAAGACAGCCTCTCCGCTGCTTACAGCAGATGCAAAGGCATCAAACCGAAAACACCGCTGGCTATAGTCTAACAAACTTGCATTGTGTACATGTATTTTTTTTTTTTTTATGTTGTGCTCTCTGCCATCACAGATGTTCTCAATTTGAACCACCAGGAAAGGGATGCTTGTGTGCTCAAAACAGAAGAGCGAACAATATGGAGTTAAAGTGAACCAGTTTTAATTGGCTCTGCATATGTTATGTGCACTTCCTAAACATTCAGTTAAACCGTGTCCCCAAGTCAGTGTTTGTCATTGGATCCCTGATGTAGATAAGGTCTTTCATCAGATAGGATCCGGCACTTCAAGCGAACGACCAAGGACAACCATCACCACGTGTTTACATCAATAAAAGTAAGGACTTGGCCACTTCCGCGAACATTTGCAGTAATGTCTGGAATAACAATGTGCACTTTGTTGCCCTCTGCAAGCATGACTCTACGCAGATGACAGCTGTTGTTGCGGAAGGTTGTCGAGAGGCTTGTTATTGTTTGAATCTGGAGACTACGCAAATGAAGCTTAAGTCAAGTTTAATCCGGAAGACGGTTGATTATTAGTGCCTTGGACGGCTCATAAGATTTCTCCTCTTGGTTTATTTGGTGGGTTTAATCCCACAGTTGGCAAAATTTTGAGAGCAGCAAAACAAAATGCTGTTGATTTAATATAGTCAGGCTATGACTGACCTTTTTCCATCATTATGTGATGAACTGTGATGTGATGTTATGCTGCGTACAGCACGGGTCAGTGAACATCAGGGAAACTGGAAATAGTACGTTGACTCTGAGATGGTGGCAGGCAGTCTGTCACATGCAGCTCTTCACATAACAGCTCACTGTGGTCGTTCCATCGCTGAGTGCTATTTAAACCCATCAATGCTCAAAAAAATGGACACATTTAGCTGTTGTTTGCTGTTGTTTTGTAGACACGCTTTTAATGAACAATACCTAAAGAACTAGGGTAAAAAAAAATTATTGCATTTGCTGTGAATCCTTAATAAAATCCGGTTTATATTTAGCCTAGTTGTCTTAAACATTTTTCATGCCAAGGATCCTCAAACTGATGGAAAGATTATGTGTTCTATATTAAACTCATATATATATATAACAAAATGTCTAATAAACCAAAGATGTTGCGACCCCCCTGCAGTATATCTGCATATAGAGGTTACATTAGCGGTAACTTAATACAGCATTTTCTTATGGGAATGTCACTGAGTTCATAATAACGTGTTATCAGTGACACATGGGCTCATTTATCAGTTTCATTGGTAGACGGATAGATGGACGGATACTGTCATGTCAGCCTCCTGCTGACCTCCATCACTCCAATGACTGCATGCAGCCAGATGTTCAGCAAGGCTGCGGTTTTTATTACGTCATTTTAATCTGCTAATTCCAATAACACTCTACGATACCCTGGCATCTTTCTCATGAGTATCTTTCAAGGTTTCATTGCTGGATTTAGGCACAATATATTCCACCAGTGACAGGATTTTGTCTTGACAATGTGTCTGCAGCATAATTGCTCCTCAACTATCCATCTGTTCGCACAGTGTGCTCCAAACAGTCATATAGTATTTTTTTTTCAAAATATAGAGAAAATATGCTGTAGTGTGCCCCTACACACAGATCAAGCATAACATTACGACCACCTTCCTAATATTGTGTAGGTTTCTCTTGTCCCTCCAAGACAGTCGTGACTCATCAGAGGCGAGACATGGACCTTCTGAGGGTGTCCTGTGGTGTCTGGCGACAAAATGTTGTGGGGTCATGATGTTCTGGCACAGCATTGTCTTCATTTTCCAGAGGACGACACTCCGCTAACACGACCTTCGTAGCATCTGCTGCGACGCACTGGCAAAAATGAGTGTTGCTCCCAAAGTGCTGCGCTTCTTTGAGTCATCCGTAACACGGCGGAGACGTGATGATGTGTGACACAAACCTCAACACAAGTGATGCGTCAGCTCTCCTGCCAAAGTTACGAGGCTGCGAACGGACAAACAGGCAGACGTTCTGCACTCAGGCAAACAAACAAAGGCAACATCTGATTAACACCGCTCAAAATTTGACGTTATTTTTCTGTACGTAAGTATGGTGATGAGTAAAAGATTGCCTACGCAATAGTAACTGTTGCAGCGCTTTAAACTGTGAGATATTGTACATTTAGGATTCCATCGGCCTGTGTGCAACCCGTGCAACCTGTGAGCAAACTAGAAATTCACACTCTCAGTTTCTACACTTCTCTCCATCCACCCCCTCTGTCCTCCTACTACATTCTTCCCTAAATGATTAGTGAATCTGTATTGCCCTTCACACACACACACACACACACACACAAAAACAACAGCGCGCACACACAATGCCACTCCGTAGCCTAGTGGTTGCATGCTTATTAACAAGTGAGAAAGCAGTAGGCTGGACGTTATTAAAATAAACTGGTATTGGGCAGTTTGCAGCGCGTGCTTATTTTCTACTCGTTCCTTCCAGGAGATGCAGTGCGCAGCAGGTGTATTTTTACAAATTAAATTTAGTCATTACATCTGCTCCTGGCACAGCAATACACACTTCAGTTGCTGCATTTAATCTAATTGAAAACACAACACATAATGTTCACCTGTTCAGATGACACCAAAGCAATCAGACGTTGCGACTTATTGTTTCTCCTTCGTCTCCTTTCCTCCTGCAGTCTGGCGACGGCATCAGCCGAGCAAGGAGTCGACCTTAAAAATCCTCTTTTTATTTCATCTGGTCAACTTTTGTGTTTACGGTCCCATTTCAGCATCCCTCAGTTGAGCGTTTTCGTATCAGCACAACAGTACTCCGCGCTCTGTTTTTCTGTCAATCACCCGAAGCACACTCGAGGAAATGGAAAATAAAACAGTCCTTCAAAAGCATATTTCATATCAGGCCCTGTCACTGTTTTAATTGAAACATTTCTCTAGGGTGGGATGGCGTGTAATTTCAAGGTAGACTTGATTTAAAGATTTTTTGGCATCTTGTTCTGTTGGCGCCATCACTTCAAAGCATCTCGGACCGACTGGACTGCAAGGCACTGGCTAAAATAAAGTTGCCTTTCACATCTTAAGATGTCAAAAACATATTTTATCTGAAATATTATAAGAACTGTCAGTCATGTGTCATTCTAATGGTTCAACGACACTTTGAATACCGACACATGCCCTTTCTCTCGCCCTCCCTCACAAACGCACACATTATTTGCATTTTTTAGTAAATACTCAAAATCCTCCATCACTGCTCTTGCTAATTCTGCAAAATGTCAACACAAACTTGCTAATCTTGCGTTACTTCATTCAATGACTTGATGATGACAGTACTATAGGCCAAGGGAAGGCAAAGGATGGCTGACTTCCCTTCAGACAACAGGCCATGTAATGTTTAGAGGAGCGCTGTTTTACACATCGTAAAATCCTCAGTAATTAGAATGTCAGCTAGAGCGATGAAAAAGGAAAGCATGGCTTCCCTTGGCCTCCAGGAGAAAATGCCACTGTCATAGACGCTGTAACTAACCTTAACCTTAACCCCAACCAAACTCTGGTTGGTGCTGTTTCTTTTCTGCCAGTTGGGTCAATTTTTCTTTCTACTTCCTGCTTCACTTTCAACAATGGCGACTGAAACATTCAGTATACAAATGTTTGTATCTCCAAACCTCTTCATTTAACCTTTCCTCGATGTGTTCCACCGTTACTGACCCTAAACAATTAATTTTAAAATTACAGTGACGGAGAAGCAGCTGGGAAATACTAAAGCGTAAACACGCTACTACCAAGCGGACCAATCGCAGCTCTTGCATCACCTTCGTGCATAGTTACGTAGCTATTGTAATGTTTCGAGGTCCGTGTTGGTGGATTGAGTTAGCTTAGCAGGGACACTCACATCCACACTGCACTGGGGTTTGCGCAATGCTCATTGATGTAAGCTACATCAACCTTACCATGCCCGGTTGTGCGGGTGCTACTTATTCATACATGAACAAAGCTCCAGAACATGTGTCTGTCCTTGGTCCCGCTCAAGTAACATAACAAAATATGGCGCCGTCTGCTGGCGCTGCTACTCCCTTATCCAGGCAACACATGTCGTAAAGGTGCATTTTATAATATCGACTGTTACACTACTGTGCTAGGGTCTGCACATACAGTCCATACGTCCAGCGAATTCATTATGGCTCTCAAACTACTTTACCCATCTTCTCAATTTGTGAAAATCAGTTTTATATTTTCTAGTACATTTTATTCACTGCGATAAATCAGAATGTGATATGTAATTACCAGCACTTATTTTTTGCCAGTTAAATCACTGTCAGTGTCCCTGGAAAAGCCTGACATCCTTTTAACATTTAATGTTACTATAGGAGGAAACAGTGTGCCCTTTACTGCATGTAGTATAACTGACGGAATGGAGCTCATCAAACTTGCTGCTCAGCTACGGACTTGCAACTTTGGGTTTTTTATTATGATGAAAATTGGAAATGCCTCATTGCTGACAGTTGCATGAGAAGTTTGACTCCACTCTCAAACCTGCACAGTGAATGTGACTGTACAGCAGCACATACGCGAACAAATCATCACCAACCATCTTTAAAATGAAATGACTCCACTGAATCACCATTGCTACTGAATGAATCGGTTGCTTTTAGCAGGGAAAGAATGATGCGAGAGTGTATGCTAATTTGTCGTTAAAAGGCTAAGTGAGCCACAGGAATATCACATCTGATAACTATGGGATATTTACTAGTTATCTTTGTGCTACACTGAATGTTTCTGAATATATGATAGAATGTCACTCTTACTACACTGTGCCTTTGAATGAACGACCTAGTGTAGAAAAAAACAAATAAATTACATAGTAATAGTACCTGTAACTTAGCTAGCTTTGGTAGATTAGCACAAAGCCTTGAACAAGGGTTTGTTTGGTCAAATACCCGCGCACACACAGTATCCATAGCTCTATCCATCTTTGTTTTTATTATTCTAAAAAGAAGTTTATTGTTGCACTTTCTCTTTAAAAAAGACAGTAGTGTTGAGTTGTTGATGTTGTGCATCGTGTTGGATGTGTGCCGCTGAACTGACGGCATGTTGCAATAAAAAGTTTGTAAAAAGGTGAATGTTTGTCTTGCTGTTCGTTCTGGAGGCGCAACAGATAAATGACGTAACATCTAGAACATTTTCTGATGGCTGCCGCAATCAAAGTACTGGGCTCCCCTGGGCTTGAAACAGGAGAACAAATCTATACTCACTCCAAGGTAACAAAATACAGCCCATACGAGCTCCTCAAATTAAAGTTTTATCTTGTTTACTTAATTCCAGAAAATCTTATTTGCAAAATGTGGCTTTATAATTTATATTCCTTGGCAGAAGTTTGCACCAACTCGCAAAAATACCCACAGACTTATCGTGGCTAAACCTCTCCAATGGGAATGGATTGTGCTCCACCAAAGATCTGAACAGACCTGTAATGGACAGAAGAGTAAAAGTGACCTAGTTATACAAGTCATCCAAGATAAAAATGACTGCCATCACATCAGCGAGCTGTTTAGAGTCCACTACCACTAAGGACAAACAGATAACAGCCATTAAGACTCTCTATAAATGCCTTTTTTGGCAAACATTTCCATTTCTCCAAGGTATTTGTGATAAGTAGATCCTAAGAAGTATAAAAACAAAGCCTCATCTTTAAACAGGAAGTAGTTTTAGGGAAAAAATACTTTGTCCTCATATGTGGACACGGGGATCATTTCATGGTATATTATAATTAAGTCACAAATGTGTAACAAAATATAAAACTGTGTATTTTAATACCTGAACATGGCCGTGCAAAAACAGAATTGTAAACAATGGTCGCTTTTGTCCCGAAGAGTGAATCTGCTGAAATGCCCGCTATCATGTCTTCTACCACTAGATGGCAGACAAAAGTGTCTATGCATGAAGACAATAGGTCTAAATGAAGCAGAATAAGCTGCCACACAGAGTTCACTGATTAGTTGTAGGACTATCCAGTGGTGCACAGATTTATTTTTTCTCTGTACTGGTCAAAAACAAGCCACATAATAACAAATACCAATCATGTCACTCATATTCTAATATGACTTCCATGTCTTGGATGTGTAGCATCCGTGGCTGAGTATTGCCTTAGTCTTAGTAGTTGTTTCTTCGTTTTGACTATAAACTCAGAGCTGCGTCATATTTTTCACAAAGAAAAACAGAGTCACAGCTCTGCAACTTCTCCAGGCTGTAACTTTTGCATTCTCATTAAACATTTGAGAGCAGGAGCTGTGCCACGTTTGGGCCACAGAGAATTTGGCTATTGTCTGGATCTGACTGTGATTACGAGGCATATGCTTTCTCCAAAAAACCTGCTGAACTGTGTCAGTTCGGCTCCACTGTGTTTACAGGAACTCGACACAGAGCAAATGTGGGTGGCTGGATTCGTGCTGACAGAACTCAGCGTGTGGGTGACGAGGGAGAGAGTGATTATTTCTGAGTGTCCGCTGGCGTTATGCCTTTCTCCGCTTCTTTCCCCCTCCTTGGGGCTCCGCTGTGTATTCCTCCTGGTGACACAGAGCACAGTCCTGCTTGCCAAATGGCTCACACTGCCTGTTTAATGCTGGAGGCAATCTGCACTTATGGGCATGCTTTTGTGTTGTACGCACACACAAATCCACACAGTTACTGATACCCTGATTCTCTAAACATGTTAACATCAACACTGGGGCTTTGCTGAAACATCGGTTTGCATTTATTTAAAAAAAAAAAAAAAAAGGAATTGTAAGCGTCCGTTTCTTCACTGTGCAATTCTGTACCAAAACACTCATGTTATTTTGGAGCAATACTTGGTTCTCGAGAGCAATTCCTCCTATTGGATTTTTGTCTTCATTCATTATATTCACGAATGCCATTATGTATATTTAGCCTCCTTACCACTTCAACCTTCTATGTACATTAATTGGTTTTTCACCAACGGTTGTTATTTGTATTAAAAAATATATGCAAATAGTTTTGTACATTTTAATATATTTACTTTTCTCTTGTCTTACCTTATTCAAATTTCCTATTATGCACAGTTCTTGGCTGCCACTGTAAAAGTTCAATTCAGGAACTCTGCTGACTGCCGGCCATTTACTGTATACTTGTGCACTTGTAAAAAAACACCTCCCAGACGCTAGAGGGCACTGTGACATTTTTGTTTCTACTTCTGACTGAAACTTTCATTGAAATTTCACCAAGTCATACAAATGTTTCTATTTCTGAACATCCTAAGTCAGAACCTCCTCAGTTAACCTTTCCTCATTGTTCCATCTTTATTGATTCCAAACAATCAACAGCAGACCAGTCACAGCTCTTGAGCAACGTGTAGTTACATTTCTGGGGAGGTGCACATCAGTTTTGGCGTTAGGGTCTGGCCTGTTGCTGCTACAGTGTCAAATTGATGCAGAAGCCTGAAGAATAGCACCTCAACTTCCCCATGGGGATGAATAAAGTCCTATCTTATCTTGCACAGTGGAAGGTAAAATATCAGCTGAAATGGAGACTTCATGCCTTGTTAACTTGAGAGCCTGTTTGTTGTGGTGGTGGAGGAGGTGTAAGTTGTTTGGATTGCCCCCCAAAAAACCCCATACACGCTGTTAAGCAGATTTAACTAGTGTTTACACCTCACCTCGGCATTTGAAATTCCACTCAGACCTCTGTTTGTGTTTTGCTGAGGCCGCGGACAGTGAAGGAGTTTTCAAAATAACCCGCGTGCTCTGCTGTCAGGCTATTATTTTTTTTTTTTCTTTTTCAGTGCATTTGGACTCGTAGTCCTGTGATATCCTAAAGGGTAATTAGACCGAGGAAGACAGTAAACGGGAGAAATTGTGAGTATTTTGTGCAGACCCACCTCTCCGTCTTGTTGACGCATGCAATTGATAGTATATTAGAAGAGACACGGTTAGTTTGGAGCTTAACAGCCGCTCTCTAATGCCACGGCTGTAATTGTGCAATAAATTGCGCGGCTAAACTTTTCACGCCTAGTTTGAACTGAGTAAAAGATTAAAAAAGAAGCAATTATACCCATCAGGCATAACATTATGACCACCTTCCTGCTGTCAGTGAAGTGAGACATCAGTACATGTACAGTATTTGATCGATAATCGGTAATCGGCTGTGAGCTTTCTCATTTAAAAGAGAAAATGTCATCATGTAAAGTAGTTCTACCTTAAAACTGAAATCTATCCAAAAGAAAGCCAATTTGATGTTTCTCACACCACGACTCAGGACACAGCAAGTGAGATGGTCGACTGTGCTTAGCTGCTCTCCCCTCATACATCAAGCCCAGGCAACTGCTTAGTAGCAGATCGTTCCGAGGGTTTGCCAGCTTTCCCGCTATCATGCTCGTTCATGATCCAGAGAGGTAATCAGTCTTTGTCTGACGTGCTCACACTGCTAATGCTGATTCAGTAATTAAAAGTGGATATCTGATTTTACAGACAAGCAGCAACGCACAAAAGTAAGCTTTGTGTATCACAGAAAGGCTCAAAGTTATCAGCTTGTCTTCACATTCTCTCACAGGCTTTCAGCTTGTCTAACAACCAAAGACTTTTATCACTCATCCGTCAGAGAGGAAGAACAAATACCGCACCTTCTCCGTACGAACGCCCAGACTGTGTTCAGTTATTTTCAGATTTCTCGTATTTCTTGACCCACTTTAAAAAAAAGATGCAAGAGGGAGACATAATATAATTGGCTGCACAAAACTAGGTCACCCATTGAGCTATGAAGAGTCAATTTATGGTGTTTATGGAGCTGTGTGAGTCTCTTCAACGTGAACTTTCTACATGTTGTCCCGTTTCCTCTTTGGCTTTGATGGGGCCATGACTTGAAAGTGTTCAGTGGCGTTCATGTTGCCGTTGAAGAGACATCAAGTGCAGAAATCTCTCTGGAAATGGACTCCCACCAAGAAGGATGCGTGCGCGCTTTAAAAATGTTGTGAGGGGATGGTGTTGCCGTCTTTAGCCCATTAGCGTCAATAATTTGCCGACATGTTTGACTGGGAAAAAAATTATGCAATGCTGCAGTAGTTTAAACTAAATCCGTCCTCTCCTCCCACAGGAGGGATTTGTCTAAGCAGCTGCACCAGCTAGATGAGGCTGAGAGACATTTGACTCCAGCATTTGTCGCCTCCTCACGATGTTCCCTTTTCCTACTAATGGCAAATCCTTTGTTATCATTCTGCCCATGCTTCCGGTTGTATATAGTCCTTTACATATAAAAAAGCAGATAAACTTGACTGGGGTAATTCTCCTTTTTTTGTGACGATACAAAAAAAAAGAAAAAGAAAAAAAAAACAGCTGCTGTGTCCCGCGGCAGAGTTTGTGCTGAGAGATTATAGAGTGCGCCTCTCTGCCACTTGACATGGCTTTGTAGTCTCCCACACATTTGTGGATAATATGGCAGACTTGCTAATCTGACACGGTGTACACCCCTGTCACCTGATCACTAGCAGAGCCCTGATATCAAAAAGACAGCACCCCATTGTGAGGAAGACAGACGGCAAAAGAGAGAGACAATGCATCCGCGAGGGGGAGAGGAAGAAAAAAAACAATGGAATGAATCCCCACACAGATGGTGCATGCATGATAAATGAGGGATGCAAGGCAATAACTTTTGCACTCGGAGAAGGCTTACACAGACTTAAACTCACCCATTGCATTGAAGTGATTGAAGTGATAAACCATATGTTTAAGTCCAGTTACAAAACCTCTTAAACGTTATATACAAAGAGGATATAGGGTCCATGAAACGCCTGGATTCAGGGGATGATCGGTCACAATAGCTACAAATAGTGATGCATCAATATTTGTTCCAAGAAAAACTGGAAATCCCACTGTTGAGTTTTCTGTTATAGTGCTGAATTAGTTCTGAACTTTGCTTTTGTTTTCAGTGAAACTACATTTCCTGCTACATAGTCCATCTTTCTGATCCATATTTCTGCCGTGTAGTGACAGGTGTGGCCTCAGCTATGTACTACCTTTGCCTAGCTTCGAGGCTGGAATGGGTGCGAAAATAGAGTGGACACAAGGCTCCAGCTATCGTTGTAGCTATGGCTGTAGTAGTTGCAGTAGTAGTTTCTATGGTTGTGCTGTGCAAAGGCTGTGCCTTTTCTATGCTGGCAGCAAGTGAGCAACAGCCTGCAGCTTATTATTAATGGAAGCAGGCTAATGAAGTGGTAAGCTGGCGTCTGACACAAGCTTTATACGAGGCCCACGACTTGACAGCTGAGATGGCTTAACTTTTTTTGCTCCTCCATTGACACAGTTGTGGTACAACCGATAATATGGCTTGCTTCATCTATTCCCATGTTGTATGTGAAGTCAGCGTCCGTTCCAGACCACCTTAGCTGATGAGTGCTCGAGAGACACTCAACTCCAGAGACACTCTTAAACAATGAATGTCGCTGGCTGAATTGTAGCCTTTAATGCTTGTAGTGTAAAAGCACCATAACTCAGTAGTTGTGACCCCATGGCTAGGCTCAATCTATCCCCAATGCAGCAATTTATATGTGGAATATCTTGAGCAACTTGAGTCCAAACCAAGTATTCTATGTTCACTACACCTGCATGTTATTTACTTCCAATAAAACACCACATATAGTGTCTTGGTAATCTCAACAACCAAAGGTGTAATCATAGTTGCAAACACCACAGCTGTAATTGTAAAGCCAAAAACATAGTAATCATGACCACATGGCTCATGGCCTTAGCTGCCGTGTGCTGTCTTCAAATGGAGCTTGTGGTTACAACACGGGAAGTCATAGACATGTTTAAGTTTGTGGTAAGTGGTAACATCAGTTGTAAGTTATCAGAACACCTCAGAAGTGGCCCTTAACGAACATTGCAAGGTTGTGAAGCTGTATATGAGTATTTGGAGGGGACTTGAAGGCAGCTATAATCACAGCCATAGCAAATGCTGACCGAGGTTTGACGCAGCAAAGGAAGACTGATGTGGTTTATATGCGAAGACACACTGGACAAGTTTAACAGCTTGTCAGCCTAGGAGTCAGTTAAATTTGTCACATTGACTTATTGCTATTCAAATGTGAGCAGCAAGTTTCATATGTGATGAAATGATTTATTTCTGGACAGAGCACAGGCAAGAAAAATTCCTTGTGAAACTGCGGGGCAAAGAACTAATTAGTTACTCTGTCACTCAGTTTAACATTATCTGTACAGTAATCCCGCGGCAAATTATATGCTCTCAACAGCAGTAGCTCAACAAAGTATTGTCACCCAACACAAAACTACCACCTGACATCGTAGTGCACTGATGATCTGATGATAATCTAGTCTATCCTTAAACATGTTCTTAACCTTTCCTCTGACTTCCCTGAATGTGTAATGTCATGAAGAGGTCAAAATGTTCTTGAAGCAGATAATAATGTACTTGATACATTAATATTATACTGCTATGGTAAGCTGTTTTGCAAATCTGTTTCTTCTGCTTTCCCCCGATTAAGATGTTAAGTATAGAGTGCAGGCTGTTATTAAATGTGCTTGAGGTTCATAATATAGCAAAGATCAGCATGAGGCCATGTACGGCTTCAACCCCCTTTGGAATTAACTGGCTTACAGATCTTTTTGCCTATTGCATGCTCTTTAGTTCCCGAAGACACTCTCTGAAGCTGGCTGTATAGAATACAGATTGTTTCTTTATATCAGAAGACCCTTGATGCCGACCCTAGGCGATGAGAAAGTTGCTCACAAGATCTATACAGTGTTTGATTGTAGTCAGTTTTGTATTGTTCATGAGTTCTTGGTCTCTTGATGATAAAGTTTCAATATGAATTTAATTTACTGTCCAGTAAAGTTGAAAATCAGTCAGAATAGTCTTCACCTCTAAATGTGCCACATATTTTGTTATTCAGATTAAAGATTAACATTAAAAAAAACGACATGTCCTGAATTCTGCTTATCTTACCTGGTGCTGATTATGTCCTTATTTGGCTGTACCAGGAGAAGGATGGAAAGGCCTTAGACCAAAAAACAGTCAGAAAATGACTTTGTACAGATTCTTACCTAGGGTTACCTTGGGTTACATGTGGTATTCCCTAGGGTTACGGGTCTACGGTCATACTATGGTTATTTTCCGTGGAGAAAAATCATACCCAGAACTTCTGAATATCTTTGCTGCCAGACATTTTCTGAAAACATTTACCGGTCTGTCCACAATAATGCAACTGAGGACATGCATGCAGTCAGTATTACACACCTGAATGGTGGGGAGGGCACTGTGTCGTATCTCCTTTTTCTGTTGACTCGTTACACCTCTTATGATTCTGCAGTGGTAGGGTGCATTTCAGATGGACAGGAGGTGCATAGGATTGCAGACTTTGTGGAGTGGTCCCGTGCAAACCACCTACTCCTGAACATGGACCAGTCCAAGGAGCTGGTCATTGACTTCAGGAGTAAGAGGACACTGGTGGAGCCCATTACGGCCTGTGGACTGGAGGCGGAAGTAATGAACCACAACAAGTACCTGGAAGTCTACATGAACAACAGGCTGGACTGGAAGGACAACAGTGATGTTGTGTACAAGAAGGGCCTTAGTAGACTCTATTTTCTCAGTTCTTTCAATGTGTGTAGCAAGTTACTACAGCCTTTCTACCAGTCTGCTGTAGTGAATGCCTTGCACTTTGCTGTGGTTTGTTGGGGGAGTAGTACCAGCAAAAAAGACATCAGTAGGATCAACAAATTGATCTGAAAGGCTGGACGTGACGTGATTGGTAGGGAGTTGGAGTAGTTTGTCTCAGTGAGGGACAGGAGGACATTAGATAAACTAGTCTCCATAATGGACAATCCATCCCATCCACTACACCAAAGACTAGAGGGTCAGAGGAGCTCATTCTCCAGCAGACTGATTCAGCTGCAGAACTTCATTTACTCCGTCCAGCTGTGTAACAGCTCATCTTTTTGTGACAATTCAGCTTCAACGACTAGTTAATTTCCCTTGTGGATCATTAAAGTCTGTCTAAGTCTAAACAGGACCACTTTCTACCTTCCAGTTGCATTACAGGGAAAAGTGCTGGCAAGACTATATCTGACAAATTTAGAAAAACAATATGTCTCTCTGAGCTGATGCAGAAGTGGATTTTTTTTCCAATTCCTTGAATGAGTGTTCATTTGGCAACTTAAACAAGCAGTGAGTTAAATTTATCATCTTTTTAATTGGAACTGTCATATACAAAAGGAGACAAAGGGCGGAAATTTGAGTTGGGTAGGCTGTGATGCAAAACTGATTCATTTATCTTCCTCACAATTAAGAGTCTTTGCGTGTTTAGCTGAGAAGTCTGACAGACATTATGTTAAGACAATGGCCATGGCTCAACCAGCACCATTCTCTACATGTAAACTTATACTGAACGGCGATTGTCTGCAAGAAATGAAAGTCTAATTGTCAGTGGTCATGGATCACTATAATCTAATTTAACTGATAGCTGGTCTAGTGTGGAATTCTCATTTGCAGATAAAATACTATATTGTTTCATATTATGAGGAGCTGACGGGGAGTATATTGATGCCTGTTGTACGTGTTCCGTAATTACCTCTGAGGCTACAGAGATACGCTCGACAAAGACTCTCCTCCACTCATTCCATAAACCTGTAGGCTATTAATCATCCTTCACAGACATATAGACAATTGCCTTCCAAGAAACATGTCCCTGTAAATTTTCCCTTCGGTTCCTCGTCTATACTGAGAGACACGGATGCACGGAGATGAGGCCACCCTTATTAAAGCCGAGAGGCTCAATGAGACTTTAATTGTTCACATTTGCTTTGAGCATATTTATCTTTTTCACAACCTATTTTAGGTAACTTTGAACATTTTTAGTTGCTTTGAAAGGCAACTTCAAATAGAGTTTATCTGGTGCGCTTTGGAGGAGGAGTACATTCTGTGAGCCTTGAGGTTATCATCTATTTATTTGTAATGCGCTTGGCAAACTTCAGTCATTATTCACATATGCGACTGCGCGTATGTAATCCACAGATCAAAATCTATGTTTAAGACACATTACTGGACTATATTTAGTAAATATCACATATGTGTACACCTCAGTACAGTACACGGCTTTATCTGCATACGACGGCACTGCATACTGTACAATCAGTGTGTTTCTCGGCTTCCCCTCGGTGACTTGATGTGTTTGTGTTGACAGCAGCGACAGAGACGGTATGATGGATTCTCCCTCATGGTGACACTTTATGCAAAAACGTGGCCTAATTACTGGCCATGAAAAATATGGAGCAGAAAGTCCCCTAGTGCATGCGAGGCAGACTGCGGAGAGCCGAGTAAATACTTGTAGTGTAGTGGCAACATCATCCATCATCATCTATCATCCATCAGTCAATGCCAAACTACTCATCCGTTACACCCCAGCTCTTTAATTCCTCTTATATCAATACTATTAAGCGCTCTAATTTTCTCACCGTCTGAGTCATCTACTTTTTCTCTTTAGTGACTTATTTCCTTTAAGGTTCCTCAGTCCCAGAAACTCTCCGGGAGCCCTGGAGACCTCACTGGTCTATTGCAGTGATAATGTAGATGGACGATTGCTGGTCCTGAAAATGTAGAGTTCGAGTCGCTTCACTCTGGGGTAAAGACCTCATTTTATAACTGGCCACGAGTGACATGTACTGGGTAATGAGAAATGTTTCTCATTATTAAAGTAAGCAAACCTTCTGCAAAAACAACGCATTGTGAACACTAACCACCCTGAGCAACCAGCCACATCAAACAAGGCTACAAAGCAGATGAGCAAACATAAAATGAAACTGTTCAGTCCAACTCTGCCAAGGCGCACTGGTGTATTTTTTGATACTTAGATGCAACGCCGTCCCGTCCTGACATTCTGACGACTGCTGAGTTAGTTAGTCAATTCATTCACCATTAACTGGCCTCTCTGCCTGCAGAGAGCCAACGCGCACACGCCCCTCGAGGATTGCCAGACGGCATTGACAGATGGATTGAAATTCTGCCATGTGCTGATAGGTTCTGTTTCATGGGCCCTTTCCAGACGTGGTTGGCCTATTAACGTGTGTCTTGGGTGATCCCATCAAAAGCGCTCTGCCCAAAGTATGTGTCATTAAAATGCACCTCAACATGCATCTCCAGTCACAGTCTAAAACCATTAATCACAATGGCTACCACTGTTGTAGAACCACTGCGTTGTTTCTTGTGTGTATGTCAGTCGAGTAGGACGTCTGTTAGAATATGTCGTGTGTTAACGCTGTGAAAGAATGTGGTCAAATGCAGCCTAGGGTTTCAGTGATTTTAGTGCATTTT
This sequence comes from Mugil cephalus, assembly GCF_022458985.1. Classification (NCBI taxonomy): domain Eukaryota; kingdom Metazoa; phylum Chordata; class Actinopteri; order Mugiliformes; family Mugilidae; genus Mugil; species Mugil cephalus. The sequence continues at coordinate 5,672,574 of NC_061782.1, forward strand.
GTGTTCACGTCTCCCTACTTGTGGCCACATCACTCGGGAGAGTAGACTGCATAAAATATGGGCTAACACCCCCGCTTCCTTCCATTGGTCAAACTGACGCTGGAATTCCAGGGATATAGGCAACGTCGTCTCGCATTTTTGGAGAAAGAGTCTGATCAGTCTGAGAGTGGGCCCACACATCCTCCAGGCTCACTCGTGTTTTTATTTGATTAATACTGCAACAGAAGAAGAACTATTGGATTACACTCTTAAGTTATTTATTTTTCAGGATCCCGGGGGGGGCCTGCTTCATAGAGCAGTTGTCATAGCAACTGGTAGTCATCATGATGTCACAACTTATTCCTATAGCTTGTTTCTGTAACTAACCAGAAATGAGAAAAGTGGACACTTGAACTTGCATTCACATTATATTAACTACCTAAAATGATGGAAACCATCCTTGAAAAAAGAAAAATTATTTTGCATTTCCTTTAGTGTTTTAGTTTGACTTGAGTCCCATCCGCTAACATGGAGGAGGCGGAGCTTGTGACCTATACTGCGGCCAGCCACCAGGGGGAGCGCCACTTATTTTGGGCCATCATCCATCTTTAATAAAGTCTGTGCTCAGGACACATTTTCAAATCAGGTTAGACAACTATAGAAAACCCATTTATCTGTGTAAATGAGTGGAGTTGCCTGTGAGAAACAACAATTGCAACAAAGCACTGATACATGTGAGAAGCTTTGGATGAATGCGAGTGCATCCTCTTCTTGTTGGAGCTAGAAGATGAAACAGAAAAGCATTTTCATCTCCCATTGAGCACATCAGACCCTTTCTTCAAAAAACATTATGGGAGCATTGCTAAAACGATGTTTCTTCTCCCACATTATACATTTTCCTTTTAAGCAAATATAGAGATTTTAAACGCGGTGTGTTTTATTTCTATTTAACTATGGAGGCTTTGTAATCAGTGAAAACATTTAATGCTAAATAAAAGGCACGTTTTACACATAATTGCTCTGAATTTAACTGTAAGGATTTGGCAACATTTGCAATCAAATATGATTAGACTATTTTATACTGCGGTTATGGATGTGACAAAAACCTTTACATGCATAAGATTTGTATTTTTCTAAGTGGGTATACACCAATCAGCCACAACATTAAAACCACTGACAGGAGAAGTGCATAACATTGACCATGTTCTATCTTGTGCTGGGAAACATTTGGCATTCGTATGGATGTTACTTAGACATGCACCACCTCAACCTTCCCCTCACACCACAGGACCCAAAGGCCCCCCACTAATAACATCCTGCTGCTGGACACCACAGGACACCCTCAGAAGGCTCATGCCCAATCTCTTTTGAGTCACACAACAGAGACCTACACAATGTTAGGGAAAGTTGGTGGGCACGTAACACATGTGATTGACAACACAGTCACAGGCCACATAGACCCTGATCTTTAAAAGAAATCCGAACTATGTGCACACTGCTTTGTTGCCTTTTATATCAACTATAACAAACCAACCCAAGGCCAGGCGGAGGCTCGCCACTACCAGGCCTCGGGCTGAATAATGCAACGAACGATGCCGCATTACTTCATAATGCAATCCAAAGCAATAACTTGCATTAGTTCTAAAACTTTCTGCATGTCACATGACTTGCGTCTCGGCTGGTCAAGTCAGTGAGGTCACGTTATATTGAAAGGTGCCAGGACACAGACAGACACTAACGTTACACCGGTTAGCTGCCAAAACAAATTGCTGTCCAGCAGCTTGTTGTTTTTCTGACCCGATCCGACCTGTTTGGTTTCGGCCACGGTGTCTGGCCTGTGTGTGGCTGAGCAGGTCTCCCCGTGTCGTCTTGTTATTTATTGCAGCAGCTGCAACCGAACCGCCGGCAGCAAACACGCTTTATTCGTCTCAAACCCATCGAGAAGTTGAGATAATTAATGCACCAAACTTTTGCGCGTCAAGTAGAAGTAAAATTTACATTTACTGAAGACTCTGTGCAACTTTCGGTCGCTAAGAATAGAGATATTCACACTTAAAACCCCGAAAAGCCCTGTTCAGCTGTAATATTTATTTTCTTATCTCTTTCACATATTCAGCTACTTTTCAGATGCAGCGTGAGGCGACGTAGGTCTTTATATTTTATTGCCGTTGGCAGCTTATTGTTTACCTCTGGGCTCTTTCGCCTTGAGCTGACTAACCAGGAGACAGTATGTGGTTGGTTTGCACTCTGAATAAATAATGTATGCAGCTGGTCGCACAGTCTTCGCTTCCTCTTTGTACATTTTCTTGGACTAACCTAAAAAAACACGAGCGGTGAAGCTGCAGAAAAAGAGACCAAAATATACCTGCAACTAGGTGCCAGCAGTTTGTCACACAAATCTGAAGGAAGTGCCAGAATTTGCTCAAATGCAAATGTTGACCAAACAACGGTCCGGATAGAGCAAAGTGAAACTATCCCTGAAACTATTGAGCTGATGCTGACTCATCCTGCTGTGGTTTGTCCGTTGCTGACGGAGTGTTTAGACACAAACTAAACTCCGGTCTGTTTATTATCCGAGCAGGGATTTGTTGTTTAAAAGCATCTACACGTCCTCTTCATTGATATATCCCTGTAGAGATCAGCGCAGTGGATATCCAGAATGTTGCCATGGAAACAAAATTGTACATTTGCCTGGCTGTGTTATAGCACTTAACGGGTTTATTTGTCAAACAGAGCAAGCTCGCTGGCGGTACACATGCTAATATTGTTCAAATCTTTTTTTTCCCCCCGTGAGCAGCAAACAAGCTCATTCAGAAGACACGCACAGTATATAACGTATTCATGCGCATGTTCACACATTGAAGTTGTACCAACAAAATCAAAAAAACACTGAATATTCTTACTCTCGTGGCCCAGTCCCGCTGGGTCCATAACGCAAGAGCTGGTAAGGAATGTTCTAACGGAGGCCTTAGCAGGATGCACTTTCTTTTTCAGGACGACCCTTTTTAGCCACCCCACCATCGTTCCATCTCTCCGAGCAAATACTAAAACATTCAGCCCGGGGAGCTGTTTTTAAAATGCAAATGCAATACACCCTGCATGTTTTTTGCAGGATTTTGTGTGCGTGTGACTATTTTGGTTTTTTGGTATCCGGTTGGTTGCTTATTCCCTAATTGTTTAGCTTTCCACTAAATAAAAACCATGGGTTATGTCACTTATTTATCAAGCTTTTATTTAAACGTTTCTGCAAGATGGCACATTTTAACTTGAAAACCGTGACTGAAGAAGTGTTTCAAACTTTAACTTTTACTTACACTGTTTATCACAAAAGTTAAAATGTAATCTTTGGAGACATAACTAATAAAAACATTGTTTACTGTGTTCTGACGTTAATTAGCAAAGACAGTGTGAACTTTCATGGCTTCCGCTAATTGTGAAAAGGCACCGTTAGTATTTATATGCAAAATGTTGCTTACACCCACTTAGTGTTGATCTTAAAGTTAATTCATATCTACGTCCTTTGTAGTTTACACTCCAATCAGGCATAATATTATGACCACCATCCTAACATTGTGTAGGTCTGAGTGGGTGCTACATGTCTAAGTACCAGCCACATAAATGAATGCCAGGTCCAGAAGAGTCCCAGCAGAACATTGCATTGTCACAAGATGGTCAGTGTTGTTCAGTGGTTTTAATATTGTGGCTGATCGGCGTACATCTATATGCGCATAAACTGCCTAAAACTTGTAAATGCACTGAGAGGCAGCCATGCTATACCATCCATTAGCACCTGCTAACTGGAGTCTTTGCTGAAGCACTAAACTCGTTTTGAGGTTGGAAAGCTTCCAGATCTTTTCAGTTCAGGTGCTTTCAGTTAATAAGACCATGTCGTGCATCTGATTAGGACTCCGCATATTTGATGTCTGGCTTCAGACTTCATTGCGTGGCAGCTGAGTTGCCACAATTGAGCATGGACGTAAACATTGTGATGCAACGACACATTCCACGTTAATCAGCCTTGTTGCAAACCTATCTATCTGCAAATAAGCCACGAGTTAGAGGAGCAGATTGATACCACTCTCACGCCTGAGCTGAAGCCAAGATGCAGTTAGTGTAGCTTAGCACGAGCACACCAGCAGCAACTGGAGGAGAATGTATGACTCGAGCTAAAAAAAACACTCATTTAACACATCCAAAGGACGCTACTACTACTACGCTACTATATCTTATTTCTTTCAATCACCAATACGTAAATGACCAGGTGTTATCTCGGAGAGTGTTGTGTTCTGAAACTATTTCATGACAAACACATTTTAACATTCCTCTGAGAACATCTTGTGCAGCATCCCACCCGGTCGTGAAAGGCATTGTTGCAGTGGTGACAGGATTCGTTTAAGTCAATGCATGCAGCTGTCGCTTAGTAAGAAGCAGTTACAGCGGGTTACTGCCCGCGTTCAGTCTCTATGCTAAACTATGCTAATCACCTCCTGCCTCCAGGGCTTCACTTAAAGCACAGACACGAAATACGTCCTGATCTCCTGATCTAGCTCATGGCAAGAAGGTGCATCGGTGCTGAGTTATTTCTTTCAGGAAGATGTAGGACATGTCACATTTATCAGGTTTGATTGGGATCAGACATAATCGTTATGACTTCCTAATATTGTGTAGGTGACTCATCAGAGAATGGACATGGACCTGCTGCAGGTGTCCTGTGGTGCCTGGCAACAGGATGTTAGTGGAGGCCTTATGGGTTATGCATCATCCCTCAGATAACTTGTGCTGTTCTGCATTTTTTGTTTTTTTGTTTGAGTTGTTCCTAAAGTGTTTCTGTGTGAGTCTGTGCCAGGCTGCATCCTGCTGGGGATGTCTGTTTCCATCAAGGGGTGTCATTGCTATGGAGTGTGAGTGTCTGGTCTGGTCTAGGTGGGTGCTACATGTCTAAGTAACATCCACACGATTGTTTCCCAGCAGAAAACTGAATCGTCAGTGGTCAATGTTATTCACTTCTCCTGTCAGTGGTTTTAATGTTGTGGCTGATCGGTGTATGTTCCAATTGGAAATCACTTATCACAAAAATAAAATGATCGCTTTAAACCATAGGTCTTCGACAGGGGATCTGCGACCCCTAGGGAATCCACGGAGGTACTGCAGGGGGGAGTTGCAAAATCTTTGGTTGATTAGACATTTTTAATATATATTTTTGTATTTTCCCCCCACACATTTAAATTTCTTTAAATACACATAAACATGAATTCAACATATTTTAGTAAAGGGATAAAAGAGCTTAATAAAAGCTTAATATTGAATTAAAATGATGATAACAATAATAATGTATATTTATAAACGGCACTGAATCGAGTTTAGTATAGAACACATATAATAGGTAGGGGGTCCCTAGTTAAACTCTCCATCAGGTTGTGGGTCCTTGGCCTGAGAAACATCGAAGACCCCTTACTGACTGACTGACCTTTAAGATTAATACAGTATGTCAGAGATTAAAGGGGACATTCATGAGACTAGCTGCCCATTTTAATATATTGTTACAGTAAGTATAGCTAGAAACCTGAACACGAGAGAGTGAGACGTTGTTGGTCCACGTCCGTTTCCAGTGCATCTCTAACCAGTGCGAAGAGCAGAGAAATCCATAATCCTCAAGCGGAGTTGCATCAGCTGGAATTACATTTGCTCTGGTATGTCAGCGGGGACAAAATCTCTTATCCACAGGGAGAAGTCACTAACTCTCACTATACTTCTGAGTGCCTGTTGCTTTTTTTTTTTTTTTTTTTTAACTTTTGGCAAAGCAATTGCAACAACCGTTCGGAGCAGAGAAAATCAACCTGCAGGGACTCCTAAGTGGTCTCCAGCGTACTCAGCTGATTCAGGGAAGGACATTTTAGCACGATGGTGTCGGCGTGTTTCCTCCGTAGGTGCGACGCTTGTTCTTATCTTCTTCTCACCTTTTTGCCTCAAGGTAAAAGCTTGCTCTAGTTGTCTGAAGTACTTAATGATGAAAATACAGTGAAAGTTTTCTTCGCTAACATTAAATCAATCAAATGAACAAAGTGGCAGGTGTTGTACACTCAAGGCTATTTTAATAGGAAATAAATAAAAATGTGTGTGTCTGCTCACATTTGAGTCTGAATATGCCTGGATTCTCTTTTCCACCTAGCAAGCAGTGGCAAACTCTTCCTAGGGTATGCATGCGTATTCAAGTAAAACAAAGGGATAGAGATAGAGGGAAAGCCACCAGAGAGGGTTTCAGATGAGCGAAGGGATCAAATGGGGACAATATTTACAAAGAGGAGTGAGAGATGATGAATGTCAGATGGGAGAATGGGGGGATGCAGCAAGAACATCATGTTGTAGGAACCAATTATACTTGATGTGCGTCTACCTGCTCCGCAGACACTGAAATTGGACGCGTCTTTGAGCGACTTTTTACAAATATGATCTCCTTCTTATTACCCATGAAAAGAAAAACAGCAAGTAAAACGCACGGTGCACATACTTTTAATGACCCAACATCCCTTCTGGCTATGCAGAGTAAATGACGTGCACTGGGTAACATTACTTAGCCACAAACTGACACCACTTTTTAGCTCCGTAATTACTTTCTCCGCTGCTTATGACACGCCATTGCACCATGCATATGTTGATTTATTCATTAACCTAGCAAGACACCTAATTCTGCCTTGTACGCGGAGCAAATCCGGTCGTCACACTGCCACTGTTGGGAAACACGCTCGCACAAAAAAAAAAAAACACAATTTAACGCACCAGGAAAATGAAAGGATGGGAAACCTCAGGTGGAATGACGAGGCAGTTTCACTCCCTTTGACATCTGCTCCTGTGAAAAGAAAAGCAAGGACGCCACTGACAGTTTACCCCAGATACCACAATCCCCTCTGGCAACGGCATCTGTCTAATGAGGGTGCAGAGGAGCTCCCGTGCAGCGGGATAAACTGCGCTGTAAAAGCACGAGCCTTCTCCAAAGATCCACTAAGTAATGAGTGTGAAGAAGCCTGAGAGGTTTTCTACCGGTGCGCATTTCTAAAGATCCGTCTAAGCCGTCGCCCAGAGCACGTCTGGGAGGCATGCTTCCAGTCGATGTTTTTTCATTTCCTTTCACAGGTGCAAGGGGGAGCATTAGGCGCGTAATGAACAGGGCGTTGTTAAGGGTTAATGCGGTGGCTTATTTGTGCTGCCAGTCAGGGGAGCACAAATGACACTGTGAGCCCGAGGGCTCAGTGACACGCGGGACTACACCCATCAGCCGCAATATTAAAACCAGGACAGGAGTAAATAACATTGACCGTCTTGTGACGGTTCAATTTCCCTCGTCTTCACACTTTTTTTAAGAATGCAAAGAAAGTGGAAATGGTCCAACAATGTCAACGTGAAGATGTGCATTTGTAGCAGATTTGCAACAGAAGTCAATGGTGGAAAGTTACAGAATGTTTCCAGGTATTCTCATGAATATATTAATGTCCCCTTTTATCTCTAACATACTGTATAAATTCTAAAGGTCAGTGCTCCATCATTTAGAGCGCAATAAATCAAAAGGCTAAGGAGTCTTCAAGCCTTCGATGTACCTCCCCAGTGACTAGAGTGATCAGTTTGATTCGTATGATGAATTATTTAATATCCAATTGGAATATACACCAGTTAGCCACAGCATTAAAACCACCGACAGGAGAAGTAAATAACATCTTAACCATCTTGTGACAATTCCAGCTCTTTAATAATGAACACTTTGAGTTGCTGTACAACTGTAGTTTACTTGTTCACTATTGTAGACATATTTTTGCCTTCTGAATAATTGCTAATTTAAAAAATAATACACATTTAATAGTAGAGAAATTGTTGTCATATATTCTAGTCACACATTTCAGGCCAAGGATGGATTTCTTCTGCAGTGAAGCCTCTTGTGCCTGTCAATTGTGAAGGAGCGATTTTCCGAGGCTTCCCACCTGAGTCTCTGTCCCAGTTGGGAATGCTGGGGTCACCTTGCAGCTGCCTCCGAGTATTCCCTTTTAAACAGACGCATTGTGCACATGTAAATCCCGTAGTCGGATGTTGCATTCTGTATGAGGAGACTTAATAAATAATATCCCACGAGGAAACCTGCCCTATATCTACTGCGACTGTGGTCCAGTGTTAAAAGAAGGGACAAGCTGCACACGGGACGAGAGACGTTTGAGTGACAGCGAAGGCCCTCGCGCTTCGCTTAAAACCTCCCGCTGATCCACGCGCGCAGCAACTCACTCTGTCTGAATAATGCATCGCACACTTGACCTTTTGAGCTGCGCATCTTTGGGCGGATGCATTAAAGCTTTGGTTTTCGGGCTGCACCTTTAATCCGGCCTTTTTCCCATGGCCCGGCTCAGAGTGGTGGGACTCGGCCAACATAAATCACCCGTGGTGCGCGCACGCGGCCCTGTTGAGAGTGGTGGCGGATGAAGTGAGGGCTCAGGTGGAGGCGGGGAAATTCCCCCGACAGGATTCAAATGTGACAGGGACAAATACGAGGGGGGGATTCAAGGCCTTCAGGTGCTCACCTGTTCACCGCTCTTCCCACACGTGAAAAAAAAAATGACAACAGGAGGGATGCTGGTGGAACTTCAAGGATATTCAAAAGATATTAGGCGCGCAAGGACAGCATGTCTTTAATTGGTTTGCTGATGGATGAATGCGGCACAAGGAGAGCGGTGACGTGATGAAGAAGATGCTATCTCATTATCCTAAGACATTGACCCCGACCTTTTTAAGCCTGCCCTCTTAACAGAATCAATAATTCTGTGTGTCAGTGATTTGTCAACAATAAGGATGTTGTTTTTTTGTTTTTTTTTACTATTCTCATCACATCTGAATTTTATTTTGTGACATCTTGGTTCTTCTGACCCAGAAGCTGAGATAGTTTGTCAGATAGAAGTGTAATTATTATGAGATCAGTGTAATTATTTCTTCAACCTTAATGGTTGTGGCTGTAGTGAACTCTTTTCCTTTTTTTTTTTTTTTTTAAATTTCATTGACTCAGAGTGAAAGGGAGAAAGAAACATCAGATGGCAGAGAGATGTCTGAGACACGTAACAAGACGGCCAGCCTGGGCCAAATTTAAAGGTGGCAAATTCAAGGAGTCACCTGGTCGCATGACCTTTGGATTCATAGCACACCCTGGCAACTTAGTGTGATGTGTGAAATTGTGAGTTTCTCAGATGTCTTCCAGTTCCAGTTTATGTCTGTTGATGTCTTATGGATTTAACTGATTACCATAATCTTTGAAAGCCACTTTCAAATCAGATTATTTTTCCAGCGTCCTATTCTTGAACTCCCTTTCTTTCAAATACTCTATAATAATTCATATTCCCCATTAGAGGTCAGGCTCTGATGAATCCTGCTCATCCTCAGAGCAGTTGTCCTGCAGGTGGACGCTAACACAACCGTGCATGGAAGCCATTCACTTCAGCCTGCTGCTTTAACACTCTTCAGCTGGAGGGATGTTAGAGGAGCTTCACCTTCTCCCGCTTGGACGGTGGCTTTTACAGCGGCTCCGGCGTTCTCCTGTCAACGGAGTTATGACACACACATGTGAGCTAAGATCAGATCAGCTGCTGCCTGAATGACCGGCCCTCACTCCCCTTGGGGTGGTCTAGATGGAAGAGTTCCCAGTGCACCCAGGCAAGAGGCAATGGTGGGAGCTGGGGGGTGGGGAGCCCTGGAGATGGCTGTCGAGCTCCATCCATCAAAAGCCAACACCTTGCCACAATGCCCAGCCCCCCCAACCCCACCCCCACCCACCCGCCCAGCAGCCTGTGAGCTTCCTTTAAAAGATTTGACAGCAAACATTTTGTTTTCTTTGACTGATGGTGATTATAATGTATAACATATAATAGCTCGAAGTGCTGCTGTGAAGCATTAAACGAGCACTGACATGATTGTAGTCACTTGATTTCGTCACAGTACCAAAATAGGGGCGCAGTGGCAACACAGTTGTGCATGTGACGTGTGTCCATATTAACTCAATTATTTAGCAGTTATTTTTTTTGGTTCGGCTTGATTTGTACAAGTGTGCACCTATTTCCCGTTGGAGTAAATATTTGTCCTACGCGAAAGACAGATTTTAAAAAATAATAATAATAATTTAAATCTTCACACATTTATCTGTGGCAAGAACTGTCGTTTTCCCTCCTGTTACAGGCGCAGCACAATGCCATGTTTTCTGGGATTCATCCTGGGCAGCTTTGGAGACTCCAAATCAGCTGCGACTCCATGGCGTGCGTCATTGCGCAGCGGCGCGTTCAGCCCATAGCGGTTAATGGGAATCCGCTGACAGAGCACAACCAGTTGTTGTGCGGGCATATGTGTGCACGTAACAGCAGGTGCCGTCTTAAAAACTGGATGGAAGCCGCGGTTACAGCATAGCTGAACTGAAGGGAGAAGAAAAAAACTCTTACATTACGGACTCATACATTTCCAGGATGCGCTGCAATGAATGACGCGCTCGCTTCGGTCTGCAGGTACAGGTAAAGTCCTCGTTTATAACTTGACAAATTTTGCATTTCTTCTTTCTTAAACGATGGTGCGCACCTGTTAATGTTTGCAGCGCCTCACATTTTGGCGACGTTTGTTGAGTTTTCTTTCGTGCGCCTCTTTCTCACTGTCGCACATTTGATCGCGTCCAGATCAGACTGGATACCAAAGTCCCTTCATGGTTTAAACTTTAATGTACGGAACGACCTTTTATTTTTTTAATTAGATGACATAAAAAAAATCAGTGATATTTTCGTGTCTATCAATCCTAACACCGTCTCTCTCGGTGTTACCTAACAGCCACACATATGGATACATGGGTTGTGTCTACGCCCGTGCGTCTCAGCGCGTGTGTGCGCGTCGCTCCTAAATTCTCAAGCTCTCAATTAAATCGAGCTGTGTAAGCTGCTGGTGCACCGGTGCGTGTAGACGATTCCCATCCCTGGTGTGAATGAGGGTTAGGAGGTTAACAAGTTTTTACTTAACCACGCAAACACGCCTCTAAATCGTTGATTGATTTTAACTCCAGGGCTCTTTTTTTGGGGGGGAGATTGTGCTATTTTTTATTTTTTTTATTTTAATATAAGAGGAACGTTGAGGTATTCCAGCTGTGATCAGGTGATAAAGCAAACTGTCACCTTTAATAGGCCGATTTTATGGATGACAGTTATCATAGTGACAAGAAGGTGAAGGTCAGCAATGAATTTAATGGAGACCCCGGAGGTGGCATAGTCTCAATAGGAAGTGGGTGGTCCAGAGGGAGAATTCATCAGCAGCTTCTTCCTGTGGCCATTTGAAAAGCCAGTCAAACCTCAGTCCTTATCAAGTTAAGCTGTCAAGTCAGCAGACAAAAGGCTCGTGGCCATGCTGTGATTGCCCTGCGATAAAAAAGAAAAACTGTAATTAAAATCATGCTAATGCTCCGTGAAGCCTTATGGTGAGTCCTCCCCTCAGTTCCTGAACCACATTTACCACGGCGATAATGCCCGCAATCAGCGGAACAAGCACAGATTGTGAGGAATGCTTAATTGGTGAAGGTTTTTTTATTTTTATTTTTGGGTGCAAACCGCCGGCTCCCTTTCAGATTCAGCTCCGCCAGCGCAGGGCCACAAGAAGGGAAGGGAGAGGCAAGAGATTTGCATAAATAGAGTTGTGGGGAGATAATGGTGAAGGCTCTCTGTTATCTTCAGAACTCCAGATCTGGGAGTGGTATTTTCGCTCTCCTTCAGATAGACAACCTGGACTATTTTGTTAGATTGCAGCTGTAAATAACACATCGACACGTTGGAGTGGATGCGCCTCATTGGGTGCGTGACAGGGCCGTCTTTGTCTTCAGTTTTCCATCTCTCTATTGATTTTTTTTCTCTGTGCACTTCTCTTACCTGCTTATATTGACTGCTTTTTGTGGTCTAGCAAACAAAATGCGAACACTGCCTCGTGTTACTGCGATGGAAGCCGGCGATTCGTCTCTGCCACTCAGAGCGCATCGCTCATGTCAGGTCCAGACCTCATGACCCCGGACGCAACATTTAACACAGTCCAGGGTTGTTTACAGGACAGGTGCAGACCTTGTTGCTGGCCAGCGTAATTTGATAACATGATATGATGGTATATACAGTATCCTCCTGATATTATCCATCGATGGGCGGTCACACTGTCTCAGTGTGTCTTCGTATTGGCCGGTTTCCCCACAGGCTGTTCTTTTCCAAGGTTTACACTTGAATCGTAACCAAAGGACCAAAGGTGTAGTCGCACATGGAGCACGTGGTTCATGATGAAATCCACTTCATTTGTCATTCATGCCATCATTTCTTCAATCCATACCTGTCTACTCAAACATCATGATTTGTTTTCAGATACAACTTATCCTTGAAAAAAACAAAAACAAAAAACAAAGTCAAACAAAAGTGCAATTTTACGATAGGTCTGCATGGTACTGAGGGTGTGAAAGAACCTAGCAGCTCCATCTGGGGGAAACTTTCACAGAAATAGCATTGCCAATTTTCTAAAAAAAAAAAAAAAGACGAAAAGAATGTCAAAAGTTCGACGGGTGATTTTTACCTTCACGGTTATTGCCACATGGTTTTCGTTGTGTTGCTACTGTTTGACTTGCGTGGGTCCTTGGCTACTTTGAGGCTGCTCGCTGACGTCACCAAAGGTGAGAAGTGTTCCCTGCTCCGACCCCTGTTTTTTTTCTACAGCCACGTGTTCAGGTGATTTTTGCCTGGCGTCATCATAAATAATGATTGTTTGACTTTAGCAATGGCTGGCTACACATATTTATCCTTTGGTACTAGAGCTATCTAGGTGGCCCTGGAATTTGCATGTAAATCTTATTTGTCAGTCACTTGTCACAGAATTTCAAGTTTCATTATTTAATTTTTAAGAAGCTATTCATTAAAGATTTGCAAATATTCTCTCCTTTTTTTTGCAAATTTTTAGGGCACCTATGGCATACCATTTTTGTTTTATATTTGAAAATAAAACTGCCTAAATTTACCATGTATTGTACCTAAAAAAATTAAGGGCATTTACAATAAATATATACTGTATAGCACTTTGTATTTTGGAGCATGCAACACCATTTTGGGTAAACATCTCCTTGCATCGTCCTTTGTCCTGAAATCCCTAGACCACATCAAACCTATCTACGGTATGCATGTGTACATTTATTATTTGTCGTCTTTTGGTCCATACTTGTTCTTCGTCACTTGTATCAGAGTGCTCCAACAAAGATGTCAACACCGCATGCAGGTGCATACTCATCGTCAACTTTCATTATTTTTCAATCACCCTCCCTCCTGCATATTATCCACACCACGGCCGCATTTGCAGTCGTGCAGAATTCCTCCCTATAGCGTATGTTTAAGCTCTAATGTTGCTTGCTCAGCCTCATAATAAAGCACCGTGATGGACACTAGAGACCCGTCATCTGGTGTGATGAGAAATCAGTCAGAGCTGGAATCGAAGCTTCTAAACCCTCAGATGAAACGGGGGAGGAGGCCTCCGCCCAGACAAAGCCCACAGAGTCCCTAATGTTCCTCTAAGACGCTGCCTCTCCGCGTTTGAAAGAGGGAGAGACTGAGAGAGAATGAAAGTGGGACTGAGAGGGTGTCTGTCGGGAGGTGAGCCGAGCAGTCCCTTTCATGTACAGTACTCCGAGACGCTGGCTAGATGTGTGTCGTGAAACTTAAAGACCCGACAATGACAACACGTCTTTGATGACAGAGATGAAAACTGTTCTACCACACAGCAAAATGCTCCACTACTCTGTTCCGTCTCCTCCACATTAGCCATTCTTTTAGAGCTGTTTTCGTTTCAGTGGCTAGAATCTTTAGAGGTGGAACCTCTAAAGATTCTAGTTTGAAGATCTAATGAAAGGGAGCTGGTCTGAAGTCGGGCTGCGCACAAAGCACTGTGGCTGAAATGCTTTTGTTTTCAAAGTAATGGAAGAGCTTTTTCTTTCAAACACATTGTAATCATTTTTCTGAACATTGTTATATATTTGACTCTGGGCACTTAGAATCAACACCTTAAAGTGCCTTTGGTGTCACTTGGATTGTGATTCGCTAACGACTGACAGAAAGCGTGTGTATGAAGTCTGTTTCTTGAAGGTAAAATTTATAATCAATGTAGTTTCACCACCTTTGAGTTATCTTTGAGTTTTCACATGACTGGATGGAAAATTATTAGTCTGACAGCACATTCTAACATCTGGTGAATCTCTGAATAAAAAAATAAATCTGCTTCAAGGCGAAAAACTCTGTTTGATTATTCAAGCTGAGTTTTGACAGGACTATTTTTGGCTGTGCTGGTTTTATCCAGAAGTTCAAATTAGGTGGTACAGCAGGTTTGCTATTATTTACTGTACTTTTAGGGATTTAAGTCGTTGACCAAATCAAAGAGCCATATCAGCATAGACTGACTTCACAGTATAAAATGTGTGTGTTGTACTGTATACTGTACAACATCAGCCGTATAATAAAACACAAGGGATGTACAAATCTGCTGCTCCAGGTCCTATTCATAGGAATAAATGTTTCAATTATCTAATGGAATTGTTCAAAAAGCAAAACACAAATTAATCTGCTAACCAGTATTGTGCACAAACTATTGAACGTCAACGTGTATGTTCACTGTGAACATAACGATTTGCAACTAAAGAACATGAATATGTGCCCTGGCACCAATTTTCTTTGTTAATATGGCCCAGAAATAAAGCTAGATACTGTAGATAAAATAAACACTAAACGTCTATACCAGAAGATTTGCATCGAAGTTCTAATTGTTCCAACATCGTCTTCTTACTCTGCCCTCGTTTTCACAACTTTGAAATTGGTTGTTGCTCCTTTCCCTTCCATTATGTAACCAAGATGGTGACCAGATGTCCACCAATAGATTATGTAATAATAATAATAATATATTTGTATTTGTGGGCGTCTTTCAAAGATCTCCAGGTCACCATAAAAAAGAGCAATGCATGAAACCTTAAAAACAAAACACAATGAAAAATGAAAGACATAAAAAGTATATAGTATATAAAAAGTATATGAGACAAAATAAGCTATTTTAAAAAGATTTGAGTGTTTTCAGTCTGGATTTGACAGTCGTCAGGAGACTCATTGTTACGGATGTCAGGTGGATGAGGGGAAAAGTGTTTCAAAGGTATGAAGCTGAGCGACTGAAAGCTCTGAAATCCATAGTGGATAGTCGGATAGGCGAAGCACTAAGTTGGATGGCCAAGGAGGATCTGACAATATGGGATGAGAGGGTGTATAAAACTGAAGAAGCTCAGACAGATATGATTGAGATTGGTTGTGAAGGGCCTTGAAGGTAAGTAGCAGGATCTTCAACTCAATACGAGATTTAAAAGGAAGCCATTGGAGCTGCTGAAATTCTGGGGTGCTGAGGTGTGTGGAGGGACTTCGGGGATGAAACGAGCTGCAGCATTTTATGGAGACATTATATACAGTAGGCGATGCATGATATGACATGGGCATGGACAAGAATGACAGTGATATTTTGTGCTGGGGATGGGCCAAGTCGATTAATATTGCAGAGATGGAACTAACTGGACCGAGTGGCATTGTTGATGTGGGGTTCTAGTGATAAAGTGCTGTCAAGGATTACACCCAGACTCTTAACCTGAGGGGAAGGAAGTACAGCAGAGTTATTGATGTTTAATGAGAAACTGTCAGCTTTGGCCAGAGTGGACTTGGCTGTGGGAGAAATTTCAGTGAGACAAACCGATAGAAGAGTATAGAATAATAGAGCAGGGTGTCATCTGCGTAGGAGTGAAAACGTACTTTGAATTTATGGAAAATATTGCCAAGAGGATGAAGGTAAGCGATGAATAGTAGGGGACCCTGAATGGAGCCCTGGGGGACTCCTCTGGTAACAGGGGAGGAGTGAGATCTAGTGTTTGGGTCCTGGAGTGTTTCAGCTGAACAAATTCTGTGCGGGGGGGAAAGATATGATTTAAACCAGTCATGACAGGTGCAGGTGATACCAGTGGGGGCAAGTCATTCGAGGAAGATGTTGAATATAGTAGATGGTGCTGTATTTATACAGCTCTTTTTTACCTTTTGGTACTCAAAGCACTTTACAGTCACAGTGACACATCTTCCCATTCATTCACACAAGCACAGACATTTGCACCCCATGGACCAGCTTGAGGTCCAGTGTCTTGGGGATCGAACCACTAACCCTCTGGTTTATGGATAACCCACTCCACCTGTCTGCGTAGACCCAGTTCTGCACTTAAAATAGTGTAAATGCAGGAATATGAAAGTGCTTATTTCATATGATTTGCTACCCACCCACAGGTGCTTTCAGACCGTACTGGCATTTTCAAAGTTCCTTCCACTTATGGACAAGGAACCTCCCTTTTCTTGGGGCTGCATTGCAAGAATTGTGGACTAGTGCAGTCTATAGAAGGCAATATCATCCTCTCCTACTTCAGATAAGAAGGGAAATCCTATCCTTAGAAAAATTGTACAGAACTTTTAGAACTGGACCAACAGTGAACTATGCGGCATTTTGTGCCAGTATCTGTTTTTCTATATTGAGTAGAAGTGACGTTGCTATACCAAATGCCTATCGGCTGATTTGTCACAGCTCTCCTATAGGAGGTGCGAATCCAAACAGATAAAAGTCCTTGTAGGTGCGAAGTTCTCGGGGGAGCTGCTCGGTGAGTAGTCACCCGCAGGCAGTCTCCCAAACTGTTTGATCTGAAAGCACCTTTTAAGGCACCTATCACAAGGTTTCCACGCAGGTGTTGTACAGTATATTTCATGATTTTGATAAACCACTAGCAGAAATACCAAGAAACAACACTGCTTTAATCCAGTACATCTCAGCGTTGAAAGAAATAAATGAAAACAACCACAGGATTTATGTATGGACTAGCAGCTTGGGGGCCACAAAGGTTGACGGGCAATTGATGTGACTCATCCAGCGTGCCTTGAATAAGTACCTTGAAGTGCAACAAAGGAGAGAAAAGCCAGAGAATTAGATGAAGTGACTCAGTTCTGCCTGCCTTATCTTTTTATATGTGGTGCTGCCCTTTTCAAGTCAGCTTAAAATCAAACGGTTGGAGTCACAGCTGAAAGACAGGCATCACTTTACGGAACTGTTACCCATTCTCCCACGTCAGAGTGTCCTGTCATGATGGTCACTGAGCTCAGGCAGATGCCAGGACAGTCCTGACAGACGAGTTCTGATGACTGAAGAGTGACGAAAACCATGCTGTGACAGCGAGGACTGCCTAGCTTGTGGCACCAGTAATCCAAGGTATCATTTCCTGCGGTGTCTGACAGCAGAATGTTGTCAGTGGGGGTTCTTTGGGTCCTATGGGTTTAGGGAAAGAGTATCTGTGGATCCTGTAGATACGTGATCATTATCTAGTGAATTTAGAGGCCAGATCATCACCTTGTGCTTTTATGTTTTGAGTCGTTCGTTTTCCAACAGTACTCCGAGCAGAACATTGAATTGTCACTGCTATTCACGTCTCCTGTCAGTGGTTTTAATGTTGTGTTTAATGAGTGTATATGTTGGTTTGACAATTAGGGTTTACACAACAGGCGTAATCAACATCCAGCCCTTGCAATGTATACTGTAAATGTAAAACGAACAGTCGGCAACCTGTGGGTAATTTATTCACATCTGCCAAAAGATCAAAACGTAACACGGTGACAGTGACAGATGAATCTAATTTTGCTTGGAATGAAAACCAAACATAAATGATCATACAGTTTTCTCATTTACTGCCTGGCAGCGTCACATCCACTCACTCAGGGTACACCGACACAAAGAAACAAATCAAATAATGTTTGCGAAGCAAGTCACAAAGTTTCTTACAAGGACAGCTTTGACATGTCGAGCCCAGACGTTTTCCTGGAACGAAAAATCAGCAGTAAACACGGAAATGAATTATTGAACAATATCTGAATGTGAATTTGTACGATTAAAGAGATGATTGCATTTCGTTGGAAGGGCAGATCTGCATGTTACTGGCTTGTTAAAAAATACTTCTGGCATCTGTGAATACACTCTATGATACCGATAGTCTTTTTTACATTACCTAAATATCAGGCATTCACATGGACTATTATTATATCTCTGAATTGTCCTCTTGTATGAAAATGAGTCAAACATTTGCAGAGTTTTCAGAGCATAACTTTGTCAAACAGGTTTTAAATGCCTATCCCCTGATCTCCTTAATAGCTCTCCGGGTTACTGTAAAGTGCTTTAATGTAACGACTGAATTGGTTCCAGGTGAGTGGGCTTGATTCAGTCCTTTTAATGCATTAGTGAGCTGCATGCACAGATAATCATTTGTAATGACAGCTCACTGCAGGAGCTCGAGTACATGGTGAAGGTGAACAGAATGCCAAGGAAACTATTTAACCTGCACAAGAAAGAACAACGTCAATCTTCTATTATTTAATTGATTTTTTATTTATTTATTTCTTTTTTTTTATTAAACTCTGATTCTTTACTCTTTTAAAATGATGAAAATACTTCCCCATTGATTCCTGTAACTACTACGTACTGCGCACTAATTGTGTTTGAATTGCATCCCAGTTCATGCTGTTTGTGTGCGGTACAAACAAACCAAGCAATGTTTTTATACTTTAGGTGAAGTTAATTTTGGGACTTTAAGGCGACCTAAATACAAGTAATATAAGGAATATAAAATTAAATTTGCATAAACACTGGAAACTAAATGGAGCTAGCAACACCCCTAAAGCTAAGCAGGCTGGAGCTTTAACGACAGATATAAACTTAACTCGGGAAAGCAACTCAAAGTCATTATTTTAGGAAAAAATATAGCAATAATAAAAAAAAGCAATTTGTAATTTCTTCTTTTTTTCATAATCACAATAGCAATCAAAGTTTCACTTTAATTTGAAGCTTGGAATATGACAATAATAGAGACAAATGACAGAAAACGTAGGTGGAGGGATGTGCCGTTACTCTGGAGCACATGCTTTTGACATTCACAGAGTCGCCCATGAGTCAGAGTGCATGACAGGTGAATGGGCACATCGGCAGGGAGTGAAAGCGTCAAACACTCCTGCATTTCTGTCAGGATCGGTCATGCCATTTATTGCAGTCTATCTGGCTGTGACATAGCCGACAGCAGAAAACAGGAAGTGAGCCACGCTGCGTTGCCACAATGCATTTTCCAGCTGCTGCAATGCCTATGAGGAATCTAGTACTCGCTAATGCATATATACTGCACGGCATATCTACTTTATTCTACATATTGCCAGTGGTACTGACTGTCATGTCTTGCCCACAGAAGTGTTATCGTTATGTTATGTAACCAAATATGTAGAGGAAAAATATAAAGTTACCACTACACGTTGCTATAAAAGCGCCTTCAGTGCCACTTCTACAGAAGTTTGCTTTCAACTTTATGTTAAATATTTCCTTAGCCCTGCTTGCCATCCACAGCGGTCGGGTCTCGCTGGTTAAGTCACTCTGGTCTCTGAAGGTTTTCTGTCTGCTTTCATCTTAAGAAACGGAGAGCCGGGGGAATGTACAGGAAACAAGACGACTCTCGGAAGGAACCTTCGTTATTAATTTTCACACAAGTCGGAGGCTTTGCGCTAGACTTTTAGGGGGGGTCATTAATGAGAGGTCATTAGTCTGTGGAGAGAATGTCCCTGTGGCATACCAACGATGTTACTTGTTATGTGTGATTATGAAATACGTCAAGGAAGACTGTGTTACACCCTGGTGTTTGTGGGAGAATCTGGAAAAGACGACCAGAGAAACCGCTGTTACCTGAAATAGATGTCATCTCAGTAAAATAAAAAGTGGAAGTGTAGACTATAAAGATTAAAAATAGGTAAGGAGGAAATAGGGCACAGATCCTCAGCTGAAAGAGGAATGTCTAGAAGTCACAGGTACTATTTTGCCTCCCTGCTGAGATGCATCCAACTATTTTTAAGGGGAGCACAATCCACATATTTTGAAACTACTATCATCACTTCTTTAAACTGTGTGTTTTTGTTGTTGTCTGTGTGCTCTCATTCTAGGTAAACTCCAGCTGGTGTCTCCGCTCCTTCAGCAGCCATGGCTCTCTTTGCATCTGGAGGGACCGTGTTCACCATCCTCCTCATTAGCAGGTAAGACCACGTATAGGAGAAGAAATACAACGTACGACCGCAAAGCCTGTCTTAACGGCCCAGGAGCATAATCAGGCCGCGTCAGATTCTAATTTGTAACAAAGCCAAAGCTTTGTATGCGGCGAACTCAGTCGGAGATAGAGAGGTACTCACTGGAATCATTTTCTTGTGAGGCATCAATACTCAATAAGAGCTCCCCATGCATCAGGCGAGATGCATTGAAATTCCATTGCCACTTTGAGCGGGACCGATGAGGCAGGATCCAGCGCTGTATGCATCAGTCACTGCCTACAATTGGTGTTACAATCCCTGCAGAGGTCATATGGAGAGAATGATGGGATGTCTTGGTGCACATTTGTCTGCTGAGAAGCCTCTCCTCCTCTTGCAGCTTATTCTCAAAGCACAGAGTGCACTTTACACATTTTAGATAAGGCAAGCCCTCTGGGTCCCGCTCAAATCCTTCTAGAAGGCATTCTCTGTGTGGAGCAACGCTTCCCATACTGTAGCGTGGTAGGTTTTACTGCTCCACTAGTGTGTTGCCAGATGTCGTGCAGTAGAAATGGACTGAATTAATGTCATGAATCTGTGAAAAGTAAATACCCAGAATAAGCTCTTTGTTATTTATTGTTATTTATATATTTGGTGTTATTGGTAACGTTTCAGCCCTTTTTTGAGTGGAGGTAGCACCATTACACAATTAAGTGTGCCAAACCACAGCCTCACCGAGCCTGGCATGGCTGTGGATTTATGTTTCAGGCTTATGCGTTGAAATTATAATGATGGGAATAAGAAGTACAGGCAGAAGGCAGTTGCTGCAGATTAACCCTTCATGCGGAGCTTAGAGGTTGAAACACAAAAGCGTTTCCGAGAGGCATCCATCATCGACTTCCATTTGAACCTCGAGGGGGCTTACCGTGCAGTTTTGCTCTGTGATGCTCGGCTGATGAAAAACAGAGCAACCTTATTTTTGTTTTCCCTCTGTCTAACAATCTGCAGCCCGTCATGAGCTAATTGGTTGTTTTCGAGCGTTCTGGTTAAAATTGATTGGTTTGACTTCAGACTTTCGGCCTTTAGCGTCAGTTGTTCACCTGTATTTACGAGATCTTCGAGTCAGACTGCAAGTTGTCAGTAAATAACACGTGAACGCTGGAGTCTTGGATAACCTATGCGGAGGGAGAAAGTCTGCCGCCATTTCTTTTTCTTCTACTTTAATAGGGCTGGACATCACTGCTACACTTGCACGTGTTGCATGTGACTAATCAAACATCAGGGTTTTGGATTTTTTTTATCTGTTTTCATTTAGTGCAGAATATAACTGATATAACCTCCGTGATACAGTGTGTGAAGGCCCTGGGAAGTTGAATTACCAGGATCTGGAGCCCATCAGCGAAAGGTCTTGGTACTCAGTTCCGAAGCTTTGATAGCTTTAGTGTGATTAGGAAAGGCCGCCCGGCCTTTGTCAGCTGAATACAAATGCATAGGTGTCATTTTCACCAGGGTTCACAGGCACATTATTGACCCAGCAGCTTCACGAAGACGCCCCATGACCTTGGCAATACCGCTGCCTCAGCTACGAGCAAACAAGTACCTTGTACCTTGCAGGTCACAAGCTACAGCAGTGCAAGCTCACGAAGGGTCGCGAGAGTCACACATTCATCGGGTGGAAACGGCTCACGGAGACATGAATGGCCTGTTTGAGCTGAAAGATCAATGTTTTATTTCATTCTGAGGAAACAGCGCACCGCCGATACAGCTCCGCCATAGGAGACGTATTTGTGAATGACTGACTGTCAATCCAAGCTCTGATATCTTCCTCCTCTCATGTTTCCGTGGCTCTCACTGAAAACCCTGGCAGCACTGAAGCATTGTTTTTCTCCCCACGTAAAAAAAAAAAAAAAAAGAAAGAAAAAGAACAAAGGACAGAGCTGAAGAGGGGAGGCTGAGGATCACAGCTGAACTTGTTATTAAGAGAGAGGGAGAACAAAAAAAAAAAAAAAGGAGACCGTGTCAGCTGAGGTAGTCATCCGTGGCTTTCGCTGGCAAACAAAGTGGGCTTATTTATGGATTGTTGGCTAAGCTCAGCAATGGTGCAGACCACACATTTGATTTAAAGTCACCTCATTTCTTTTATGTGCTGATAACTAGGTGAAAACAGGGTTTTAACTAGACGATCACACTGAGGCTGGTGCATTTTAGTTTAATAAACCAAAAAACGAGATTTCTTAAATACCAAATTAACTCCGATTTGAATTAACCTAAGTTATTGTTGGTCATTGTTTTCAGGGAGAGGTATATAGAGATGTTCAGAGTTCTCATTAGATCTGTATTTCTTGTGGAAATGGCCGTTCTTCCACTAAGATTTTATTGGCTTTATTATGGCACCGTGCTGCGCTGCACTTTTGACATATTGGCCAAACCGTGTTGGAATGGTCATTATGACGCATGTATCAGCAGACATAGGGGCAAAAACACTGCACATAATTGGATAGTCTTTTAAACAACCAGAGTCATTTTGTTCAGATGACATGCACGTCTACATTACAGTCTTTCTTTTTTCACCACGCAAAGTCCTTCAGAACAATATGGCTTTACTGGAGAGTAATCAGTTCCCAAAGGAGTGGTTCTAGACCAGCTTTCCACCACAAAAAAATCAATGGAGGAAGAAGGTGGTCTGGATTCAGGGCTTGTTGTACAGCTAAATCCATATATATTTACCAAGTTCTGCTATATTAGCTGTTTCCCAAAACATCCTCCAGATACAGTTATGTAATCAATATGGTTTTAAAGCGGAGACTCTCAGCTAAAATTTGATGGTATTTGCATCCAAACTGGACGAAGGGTTTAGGAACTGCAGCTCCTGTATAATATGTGCCCACCTCTTATTCAGGGAGCCAAAAGTAATTGGGCAATTGACTCAGAAGCTATTTCTTGGCCTGCATAAGCTATTCCCTCATTAATCATTCATCATTTAAGCAGGTAAAAAGGTCTGGAGTTGATTCCAGGTTTGCATTTAGAAGCTGTTGCTGTGAACCTACAACATGTTATCAAAGGAAACCTCATGAAAGTATAACAGGCCATCCTTAGGTTGAAAAAAAAAAAAAATGAAATCCATCAGAGAGATGGCGGAAATGTTAGGAGTGGCCAAGACCATAATGGTGGATGATTGTAGGACCCTTTCCACTTTGAAGAAAAAGTGCATTGGACGGGTCAGATGGATGATGACCCAAAACATAGATTCTGCAATGGCCGAGTCATTCACCAGATCTCAACACACATTTCATTTTCTTAAGACAAAACTTAGGGCAGGAAGATTAACAAAAAAAAGCATCAAATAAAGTTCTACAGCTGCAATAAAGGCCTGGGAAAGCATCACAACGGAGGAAAAAGAGTGGCCCCTTCAGACCGAGCTAAGAAATATATTAAAATTAGTGTATAGGGCTGCTTGTATCCAACTGTTGTCCCAACCAGACTAGCAATGTGTAATTAAGGGTAGGTTAGCATCGCCAGGCACCTTGGACGGGATAACAATTACATGCAAATGCTTAACTCTAATAGGAGTTGTGGTGTAGCTGGTTCCAGAAATATCACATGTAAAAACAAGTCTTTTTCTTAGGAAGTAGTTAAAATGGAATTATTGACAAGGAGGCAGAGAAGAGCTCATTAATGAGAGTTCTACTAGCGTAAACTTGTCACTCTAATAAAGAGCTTGTTAATGAGACCACTCCTCTTGACTAAATGTGTGTTGGCAGATACACTTGCTAATTTGCCAGAGCGTGAAATGGGTGACTTGTGTTAATTCACCGTGTAAACTGAGCTTACTAGCAACATTGCACATATGTGGTGTTTTTAACTGGACTGCAGAAAGAACATTTATTGACACAGCAACAGCTCAAATGAGCATTGGGCCAGTGTGCGTAAGATGCTAAAAGGAAGAATACATATATAAAAAAAAATGTATTATCAAAGGTCAATGCAAGACAAAACATTTACATATTCTAAATTCATAGTATATAAGGAACATTTTGAGATCAGTGATCCTCTGAGCCAAAGCAACACAGCCCCGCTGGGCCTCTCGTGCCACGCAGTTCGTATTATCTAATTTTTTCACTTGAGTTCACATGTGTTTGGCAAACACAGCATTATCTGTGAAAACTTTCCCAAATTCACTAAAGACCAGGAGAGAACCAGAAATAAGAATATGCTGCAGTGGATGTGCTTTTTCAAGAACCATTTTTTTTTTTATGTAACCTCCTACAGTCCTGCTAACGATTACTGGCCTTCGATATATATTGTTACAGTTGTAGATGGGCAGTGAGCACCAAACGCACATGGCATCTGCATGTGAACAAATCCAAACATGCATGCCATCATTAGTTAGGTCGGCTGTGACCAAACAATTACTATTCAGGGGAAGGCTTTAGTTCAAGCTTAGGTTTAATCCGTAATAAAACCAAGTCATTTATTTGTTGAAACCGCCTCATGTTAAAAGGCTGCATTCACGATTCTGCATCCAGGAGTGACTGCGTTCCTCTCTGCGAGCCTTTTTAACAACCCACATTTACGAATGCAAGCTACAGCATCAAAGCAGCCAGGCTTGATTTCTTATTTAATCTCTCTCAATAGAGGCTTATTAATATGAAGGAGCGCCATAATACCGCATATAGGCAACCAACAGTTTCAGAAATCACAGACACAATTTTACTGAAGCCTATTACAGGAAGATTAAAGGCTTACGCTACGCTTTCCTTGCTTTTACTGCAGAAACATGACTTACCCCTCTGTAGAAATCCATTCTATGTCAGCTTTTTTTAAGTGATTGTCACTGCGGAGAACAGTTACCCCTATGCTTTGATAATAAAATGCTCAGATTGTCTCAGACCTGACACCACACATAGGAACATCTCAGGACTTGAGAAAACTTACTGCACCACCTCGTGCTTTGTTTTTTCAAGTCAAACCGTTTGTAGAATGACAGGTTAAAATGCCCCCGAGTTGTTAAAAATCTAACTGTGAAGGTGTGTTCACATGCAAGTACCTGGGGATCATATCGGATCTGACACTGGACTTGTTTAAGCACTCTGATCCCTGAGAGTGATCCTCAGTTTTACTGCTCCTGACAAGTTAATGCTCGAGGCAGCTCACTGATGTCAGCAGCTACCAAAATACAGCACCACCGATGTTGCTGAGTTGATGCAAAGTGACTTAAAACTACAACCAAATTTGTTACAGCGATTGCAGCTCCAGCCACAGGAACGCGTGAAATATCCTCAGCATTACTTATGCATGTTACTATATTTGTTGATCCTCCGGCTTTGATATGAAGGGTTAGTTAGAAATAGGCCAACAGTCACAAAAAATATGTTTAAAACTATAGGATTGTATTTTCTTTTTCGTTCAGTCTTTGAACGTTACAAAGCTAAAATGGTCCGATTTTACCCATAGCTTCGAATTAAGCTCTACTGGTGTTTTGCTGGTAACTATCTTGTATATGTGGGAAGGCAGATCAATGGACAATCTGTTCGACAGAGTCTTCCTCAGAGTTAAATAATGAGGCAAATCAGATTCTTTTAAATATCACAAAACCACTTCACTCTATACGACGGCAGCTGTTGGTAATTACTATGATTTCAAATCCATAATTTGTCGTGGGAAACTAACCAGTTCTTCATGTTCATTAGGTTTAATTGCTGGTCTCCTGTTTGGAGCAGTATCTTCTCTCCATTGGCTTTGTCTGTCATTTTTATTTGTCACTGCTTTGTTGTGGGAACATTGTCGCTTACTGTTTATTTTCCACCACTTTCTCACTCTAGAACAGATTATAATATATTGTTAAGCTCTCTAAGCTACGGGGCAGATCCTACTTATTGGCCTATTTATTCCTGTCACAGCAATTTGTCGTCAACACATTGGAGACAACGGAGTGGGAGCAATGCGATGATCTGTGAAACAGCCACTGCTATGGTTTTGACAAAGTAGCTATATTTCATCAGCTTCTTTCCACCACAGAAACATTCAGATTAACAAGAAACTGTTCGTGAAGGGGGGGCTGAATTTAGTTCATTGGTTAAACACTTTCTTCCGAGCTGAGACTTCTTCAAAGGATTAACATTACATTAGGATTTGATTGCACTCCTGCAGCGTAGATGGAAACTGTGACAGATGTTGAAGTTTAGGATTTGGAATCGGATAATTTGAAGTCTAACCATTGACCTGATTGAACTTTTGTGGTGCTTCTGTCCATGTCAGAATCCCTAGGAATTATGTTCCTGAAAATGATCATTTCTGTCCAACACTAATGCAGGAGAAACTGTGACTATAATGTATCATAAGGTAAAGCAAGGTTGCTTTTCTGTTTAAGATCACGATTTATTCCCCATTCTACTGTCAATATCTTCTTATTTATATGCTTTATTTTCTTAAAGGTTGTTAAAATGAACTGAAAGTAACTTTTACTGTATGTAAAAACTATGGATTGCAGAACATTTTTTTAAAGTTGACACTACGTGGTGAAAGTCTATTTGCTCCCCGGATGCAGCCCACCTGAGGCTGCAGTCCACTGAAGGAATTTTCCCATGAGGATGGAGCAGGAGATCAGCAGACGGATCGGAGCGGCGTCTGCAGTGATGTGGGAGCTTAACTGATCTGTTGTGGTGAAAACCAAAAGGCGAAGCTTTCAATTTACCGGTCGATCTACGCTCCAACCCTCACCTATGGTCATGAACTTTAGGTAATGACCGAAAGGCCAAAGTGAGTTTCCTCTGCAGGGATGGCTGGGCGCAGCCTCAGGGATAGGGTAAGGAGCTCAGACACATGGGAGGAGCTCAAAGTAGAACCGCTTACTCGTCCACGTCGAGAGGAGACAGTTGAGGTGGTTCGGGCATCTGGTAAGGGTGCCTCCCGGGCCCCTCCCATTAGAGGTGTTCCAGGCATATCCCACCGGAAAGGAGGCCTTGGGGTCGTCGCAGGACATGATGGAGGGATTATATCTCCCATCTGGCCTGGACAGGGCTGTCTGCTGAAGCTGCTGCCCCCGCGACCTGGACCTGGATAATCGGAAGATGACGAGGACGAGGGATCAATAAAAGAACAATAATAATAATGAAGAGAATAAAATAAGTCACACTGACTAGTTGCTCATTATATCAATATTAAAAACACAGTAGAAAGCAATGCTATGCAGCAATGAAATCTATATTTTTGGCCTGAACACATATACTGAGAACAAACAGCTCATGTGTTACATGGTGTGTGCTGCAAAAGTATTAAGTAGCTCACCCATCCAAATAAATAAATGAATTAAGGTGTTCCAATCACTTCCGTGGCCACAGGTGTATAAATACCGCAGACTGCATGTGAAAGAATATTTCGCACTCAGGAGTGAATTCCAACATGGTACTGTGATAACGATGCCACCTGTGCAGCAAGTCCCGTCGAGAAATTTCCTCACTACTAAATATTACCCCACTGTCAGTGGTTTTATAACGAAGTGGAAGCGTTTGGGAATGACAGCACCGCAACCACGAAATGTCAGGCCACGTAAAATGACGGAGTGGGGTCAGTGGACGCTGAGGCGAATAGTGCACAGAGGTCTCCAACTTTCTGCAGAGTCAACCACTACAAACCTTCACATGGCCTTCAGACTAGCTCAAGAGAAGTGCACAGAGAGCTTCATGGAATGGGTTTCCATGACCGAGCAGCTGCATCCAAGCCAAACATCACCAAGTGAAATGCAAAGCGTCAGATGGACTGAAGTGCCACCAGTGGACTCTAGAGCAGCAGAGATGTTCTCTGGAGGGAGCAATCATGCTTCTCCATCTGGCGATCTGATGGACCGATCGGGGCTTGGTGGTTGCCAGGCGAAGGCTACTTGCCTGACTGCACTGTGCCAAGTGTGAAGTTTGGTGGAGAGGGATTATATAATAAGAGTAGAAAATAAGTTGAACAAAATAAATTGGCGTACGCCACAAACACGGGTAGACCACTAAAATCTGCTAATGATGCACAAGCCTGCTCAAATCAATCAGCATCATTCAAATAATAATAAGTCAGTGCAGAACAGGACATCCCATGTCCTTGAATCCCAACTGGGATAAGGAAAATCTCACCAAATGCGCTTTTAATGGGAGAAACTTTGTTGAATCTTGAAGAAGGGACCCATCTTCCAGGTCGAACCGAGTTACATTATGTAACTTATGAAGAATATAGCATGGGACGAAGTGTGGAAACTTCCATGTCTCACTATACCCCTGCGTCACATGACCTCCTCTCCACCAGCAAGACCTGGAAAGGTGACAGACCAGACAAACACGCGAGGCAAACTAATGCCAAGGAGAGATCAGAACCCACGCAAAGGGAGAGAAACAAATTAAACATGAAAGCCTGGATGGGATGCATTTTGTAATTACCCTTTGATGGTCCTTAAGTGCATTCGGCTACAATTTCTACAGGGATTTTGATCTGGCATCCAATAACGTATTAAGATAGAAGCATATTGGAACTCATTGGACATGCACATCATTGTAGCTTTGTTTTTGCTTCGTCACTTCACTTCATTACTCCTTACTCTATGATTTCTCAAAATAAAACAAGTACGGTTCATGGTAACTAAATGGCAAAACACAAAATCATCAGTCGACACTTTGCTGCACTTAATGCATGTGACCGTAGGGAAATAGATCAAGATCAAATTAATTTAATTGTTATTCAGACTGAATTTCAGTCAGAATGAAATGCTGTTTTATGCAATCAGCGTTCAAACCTAAACATAAAAGCAAATACATGTGAGACAACATCAGACACACATACATACATATAGACATTATAAGCTGCATGAATATTGCACAATGCAAAGAACATTGCACATCATTTTCAGTGGCTGGGCTTTGCAGTGTAAGAAAGCGATGAAAAATGGCAGCACTGTGGCAGATTGCAGCAAATTTTCAATAGAAGTCAATGGTGAAAAGTTACGTGATCTGATCGATGTACAGTAAATTCTAAATGTCAGGGCCATACATCAGAAAGCTTCAAGCCTTCAAGGTACCTCTCCAGTTTTCTGGAGTGATCCATTTAATTTACGTGATAAGTAATTTAATTTCCAATTAGAATATTTATTAAAGCTATACTGTACGTACTCTATCTATGCATAAGCTCCTTTTAAGCTCTGAGGTCTTTTTCACATCATGGGACTACAAAGCTGGCACCACAGATAACGTTCTTATTAATTAATTCCAAGCATAGATCTTATTTTGGCCTCACTTTGAGTTCCTAAAACTCTCGGAGGTTATGTAAAAAAAAAGAAGATTTAATAAAGAAGCACGTTGTCACCATAAGAGGGTTGTTACTGTGGCTGATAGCTTATCCCATGGGGGAGGGACAATCACAGAGGTTTATCTCCCTCAACAAGAGAGCCAAGGTTAAAAGCCTCTCAATAGCTGACCCTTTTTTGTCTGTCGACACATCACAGCTTTACAGGCTTTACTCCGTGATCCCAGGATAACATTCAAAAGTAGCGGCATAATTGAGTCATTACCTGAGGGTGTCGAACAGGCAAGTTTAGAAGCTTCGAAAGATTATTTTAGATCTCATAACCCTTCAAAACCGAACCGAAGCTCATGGTTTTTGAATTACTGTAACTCACAGTGTGGCTGAACATTAGGAAGTTGTGTTTTTTTCTAGAAGACCTTTGTGACATGTCGAGGGTATAACTAACTTCGTTTACACACCAATTCCTCCAAACAACTCTTTCCTCCTGGGGAAACCTGCAGCCAACAGCAGCAGTGCACATTACTGTAGTAGCATATTTTTTTCCCCCCAGAAAGCTTCCCAGCGTTCAGCCATACTTTGAATTTTATCCATCAGTGCATCATTGCAAATACCGCAAGCTTTTTTAAAATTTTATCCATAGGTGGATGCTTAGGTCTTAAAGGGTTAAAAGCATCGGACAACCAAAAATCAAAATCTCAAATAACTCAATCATAAAAGAAGCGCTCATTATGTTGCTTTTAGCTTGTTTATACAGTAGTTTTAAACATGAACTCTTGTTAAAACAGGCCTCCTCTGGTTCCAAAACAAAATGCAATGCAATCGGAACCAGTTGTTTTCCATTTTTTCCCCCTTATTTTGAATTGTTCAATAATTTTTTGTTTAACCTTGCTATAATTCGTATTTTAATCTACAGTTTGCCTTTGCTATAGTGCATCATATCGAGTTTCAAGTAAATGCACAGCTCTCCACAACACAGTTGTATTAGTTCAGTCACATATAGTGTTGTTTTGCCTCGCAAAGCATGTATCAGTTTCCACCAACACAAATAAAACCTCACTGTACACTAACTGCCCTGCACCAAACAGCTTTATTATGCTATTCATCTTCGTTTTAAAGTTTCCTTTTCAGAGTATAAATGTTCCTAAAAAACACAATATGTAATGCAGTTTGCAATGCAATTTGGACTTGGCATTTCATGTGGACGTTACTAAGACATGTACCACCCACCTAGACCAGACCAGGCACCTCCAGCCCAGAGCAATGATACTCATTGATGGCAGCAGTCATCCCCAGCAGGATGCAGCCTGACACAGACACACACGGAAAACAGTTTAGGAGCAACTTAATGAAACATATTATTTTACATTTGGGTTGTTATTGTACATTCCTCGCCCTTTTTCATGGATACAAATGTGTGATGTACCTTACTTTTCTTCTAGATCTTTAAATGCAAACCGTACAGTAACAATCTTTTCTGTAGCTCTAAATTAAGCCTCAATTTGCATGACTCCCCCCTCCCTTGTGCTGTGCACAGATGCCTGTGGAAGAGAGGCATCCATTAACATGACGTCTAGTCTGTTTCATCTGGTGTTGAAAAGAAAACGCAGCTAATTATCTGCTGATTGGATTTTTATGGATGGTTAAATACTGTTCACAACTAATCTTTTCCTTTCCTCAGTAATGGCATAAATCTGTATTGGACAAGAAAAAATTCCACCAGTAATTATAGAGTACCCACGGATGCATAAAATGTATTTTTAATGATTTCCAACTTGTGAATTGCAGGATGGTACCGAGGGCTTTTGTCAACAACACAGTTCAGTCCATTTATTTATATTTAAAGAATTAGCCCATGGTTCAGTTTTAGTCGTTTTTATGACCATTGAAAACACTGTAAGTGATTGAACACAGATGAAATTGAGTTACTCAACTGAGATGTCTCAAATTGATTCAGTCGACTTTTAAAGCCAAAATCAATGCGTGGTGAGGAACTGCAGTACAAGATTCCAGTAGCAGGGAGTGGTGAAATGTGCGATAATATTTTCCAAAATGTCAAACTATTCCCTTGAACAGATAAATGCGTTGTTGAGTACAAAATAATGGCTTAAAAATGTGTCAAACTAAAGTGAGACACAGTAGTTCGGCAACATCGACAGAAAGATCAAAGGGAAGCAAACTTGGGACCATACGGGTCACTGGTTTGAATCCTTTCACATGCATGGCTGAAGAGTCCTTGAGCAAAGGATCTAAACCCTGATACTGCTCTCCAGATACCTTGCAAGTTGTTGTCCACTGCTCCAAGTGTGTTTCTTCTTGTGTGCACGAATGGATTCGTTAAAGAAGTGTCGCCACCCTGGGATCAAACAAAGGATGCATTTTCTTTTCTTTTCTTTTCTTTTCTTTTCTTTTCTTTTCTTTTCTTTTCTTTTCTTTTCTTTTCTTTTCTTTTCTTCATTTCAGTCGACCTTTAGTAACAATCTGGAATCGTCTGTATGCCAAAGCCATATTGAGCAAATCACACCTGTGGGTGCCACTTTGAAAAGGGAAGACCCAAGACATAGTCCCTGAAGGCAAGATGAACAATTAAAACTCAACTTAATGAAGATTTTCAAAAATAAAGAACAAAAGGCAAAACATTGATCGAAGAAAGCAAGATAGCCTAACGCTAGAAAAGCAGGATAAACAGCAGGACAACTTGACAAAGCTAAACAGACAACTTGACAAAGAGAAAGACAGGGCTACAAACACACAAGAGCAGGTGCAAGGTAGGGCATGAGGGGTGATGCACAAAGAAAAATAACAAGGGTGGGGAGA
This sequence comes from Mugil cephalus, assembly GCF_022458985.1. Classification (NCBI taxonomy): domain Eukaryota; kingdom Metazoa; phylum Chordata; class Actinopteri; order Mugiliformes; family Mugilidae; genus Mugil; species Mugil cephalus. The sequence goes on from NC_061782.1 coordinate 5,704,799, forward strand.
AGTGGCTCAGGGATCGTAGAAGAAAAACTAACTGAAGAGGATGAAGAGACCAGGAACTTCTCCAAATAAAATAGGAGAAAATCCCTATTTGAAATATCGGAACCAATACAGACACCATGACATGTGCATGTAGGTCACGTTCAAGTGAAAATGGATCGGTCACGTCGGCCCCTCGCGCCTTTCACTTGTGCACGTCGAGCAAGTCATGAAAAATGGGAAGCTGTGCTTGGTTGAGGGCGGCAGCGGTTTAGTGTGAATGTTTGTCTCTGTTAGCCTTGTGATGGACTTTTATAGGGTGAACCCAGCCTCTCGCCCAATGCCAGCCGAGACAGGCTGCGGGCTGCAGTGACCCTGAACAGGATAAGCAATTATAGATGATGGATGGAAGAGTAGATTTGCTTGGTTGGTTGGTTTGGGGTCCACTGTGTTGTCCTCATTTGTAATCTGACAAAGCACATCACATCCAGACAATACTTCCTCAAGTCACCTGAAACATTGTCCTGCTGTTGTTGAGACTTTTCCCACCATGAAACTAAAGTCAGAACCTGGATAAAATTCTGGGCGAGTCATGAATCCCCCTTTCAAGCCACACTTTCCCTGATTTATATTGGAAAAAAACAGACCCTAGAGCTACAGAGTGCGCGGTACATGGTTCCTGGAAGTCAGAGTTTCTTCATGTCAGTTAAACCTTTTTCCTGAGAGGCATTCAAATTTGCATCCGTCAGTGGAAATTGAATTATCTCGCAGCAGTGGGCATTATTTTCTTAAGCGTTAATGAAACGGCCGAGGGACCTCTCGCCTGGGTGACTAGCAGCGGCTTGCAAGAGTCAGAGAGACTGTGTATGCACACAATTACTTAAAAAAAAATAAAGAAAAGAAAAGAAAATGATGATGAGTAAGAACTGGATCTATGAACATCGGACTGAAAGCTGGCCATCAGCGTTCCTGACAGCGGGCACACGAAATCTGCATTTAATCACTCAGAAAAACAACGTTTTGTTGAAATTCGCTCAGTCAAATCTTGCATCGTTTAGTCTCGGGACAGACACATGCGTCTGTGCTTTCTCTTTTGTCAAGATGCTTCCCACTAACACACACAGACAGAAACATACTGGAGTTAACACACGGACAGGCCGAAAAGCTCACATGAATAATGCAGCTAATTTACTGTGTGATTCAGGAAACTGGAGGATTTTTTGATTGCCCCCATGTTGTAATTGATTCGGTGCAGTGTGGATATGAGGGGACGTGCAAAGCTGATTGTGAAAGTGAGTAACACTTCACCCTAATTGGCCGGGGGCGATGGATATAGTATTTCATTGACAAATGTCACTCTTCAGTAATCAGGCCTGCGTCTATGGCTAATGAAATCTGTCAGAACGTTGGAGTGGAAAGGCTGAAGTGCTGCACACGTGTATCTGTGATTATTAAGACATTCAGTTTAAAATTAAATTAAATCTGCTGTTTCTTCGCTCAGTTTTAAAACGAACCTGAAAAAAATGGATGATGAGTAAATTAGCATAATGACATATCTTTTAGGCCAGAATGTGTCTTGTCTGGGTTTATGAAGTTGTGTGTTTTATGTGTTCTATTTTTTTTTTTTTTAAATTTTAAAATGTGAAATATCAGTAGTACGTACATCTCATATACTTTTCCTGCCTCCCTGCTAGCCTAAACTTAATGGACTACAATGGAAATAAGTCTAGTGACTTCATTGCATCATCATTGTGCATTACATTTGCTTAAATTTATCAAATGAAATCAATCAGTCAATCAAATTTAAAATAGGAGGCATTTGAAGCACTGTGATTTTTCCAGTTCCATTAATTATTTATAACCAACTTGCATAGATAATGTTATAAGTAGTGAGTTTATGCCTCTATCAGAGGTAGACCACGTAACTTACGTGCATAGCCTATACTGGTGCGAGCCATTTATACTTGTGTGTAGGGCTGGGTGGTATGACCAAAAATGTATATCAATGTACATCTAAAAAAAAAAACTTCCATGCATAATCACGTGTTTACAACATTTTCTACTGGTTGAGAGAGGAATTTATGCAGTAGATTGACTAAGGATGGACTATTTTACTGTGATGATGAGTAAATATTGTAGAATAATCCCACACTAGTAGTACAACATTTTTGCTTCAGTTTTGCTGTGTTAGCGCTGACTGCTGATGTGGAAATCCAGTGACATTTACAGCTCGGAGATAAAATTAAAAGAATTACATGTCATCAAGATGAAATGAAGAATCAGGGACAATTACAGTTTCATTTATTTTGACATATTTATTCTTATTTACTCATATTTAAACTGCTATGTCTATAATGTCAATAGCAGCGTGACTGTCTACTGTAATAACTGTAGTCTGTGTGCAACATTTTTTTTTTCTCATTCAGAAAATTGGAGATATTTTCAGGGACAGCCTCAGCTGGGGGACAGGTCATCCAAAACTGTCCCCCGAAATCGGGGACGTCTTGTCTCCCTAAAAAAAAGAAAACAACACGGCACCTTTTTTGTGGCACAAGTCTTCTTGTTCTGCGGCTTCATTTTTCAGACCTTTCCATCTTCAACACTGAAAATGGTATGAACCCAACCCTACTTGTGCGCTTGTGCTGAATCTGAAGATGAGTCATACAAATGTTTGCATCTCTGAACCAGCTTAGTAAACCTGGTGTTGACGTGTTTTGTCTTTACAAACCAATCAATTTGAAAATTGTGGAGATGGGGAAGCAGCCAGAAATACTAAAGCGGAAACACGCTACTACCAAGCGGACCATTTCTGTTAAGGCGTACGTCTGTGGGCTATCGCCATAGCTACGCCGTCAAATTGACACAGAAGCAAAACCATGTACAAGCCAGAGCCATAAAAGTTAACAGTTAAACTGTTCACTTAAATACAGTCACATGTTTAATGTGTCCCACTTTCTTTCTTTGACGCTTCTCATATCTGTAGGCTTATAAAGACAATAGTGTCAACGGTTCTCTTCTGTTCTCCTGTGTGGAGGGGCTTAGGGAGCTGCTAGGGATAGCATGAAAGGAAGAAACAGCTGCTTTTATCCACACATGCCTGCGACATGAACTCAGGAGGACTTTCTTTTTTTATATATATATATATTTTTTTTTTCCTCGTGGCGTCTGGTTGCTGGCCTCTGCATCTCAGAGCCTGGAATGGCTGAGGGGTCTGAGGAAGCCTCCGGAGTCCCTGATGAGCGAGAGAATAATCTCCACATATGGGAACGGCAGCGACTTTTCCTCAAATCCCATTTCACAGCGGCAAAAAAAAAAATAAAAAAAATCAGCATTCACCGCAAAGGAAGAAAAGAAGACGTTTAATGCAACCTGACAGGCGAGGCATCCAGCGTTCGAATCTAACGTTCCTGGCACACCTTGGGGATTGAGCTAATGCCGTATGTTTTACCTGCCCCTCCACCCGCACCCCCAAGGAGCCTGTCACGAGAAAATGGGCACCTCCTCTTGCCTACCAACGAAGTCACAGTGTGCACCGCACTTGCGACCGTAAAGTGGTGCGATTTGCACCCTGCATGGAGAGAAAATGAACCAATTTAAATGGTTTCTCATTCGATCTGATGCTATGAATTAGGGGGCGTTGAATGTCATTATCCGTCATTTGAATATGAATCACGTCCATTGTCCAACTTTGAAGGTCAACCGAGGACCTGCCTTATTTCAGTATTTCATACTGAAATTAAATATCTAATTTCCATACATCCAATGATGATATAATCCACAATTTGAAGCAGGCCCTCGAACGGGAATTCTCCCAGTTAACATATTATGTGAGTGTGATTAAATCCTTTATATTACTGCACCAATTAATAGAATAAAGAAAGGGAGCATGTGGTAATTAGAAATGCAGTCTAATACAGTCAAAACAGAAAGAAACGAGTGGGATGGTTGGGCTTCTCCGCCTTCTCTCTGCTGATTTCCACACACTTGCATATAAAATTAAATTGATCCCTGTGTGAATACAGAACACACATGTTGTTCTTCTCCGTGAAGCTGGAGCAGTGTGGCGGTGGCCCCGGGGGCTCCTGCAGAAGAGAGGAGGCCAGCTGAGGGAATGCGGGAAACGGAGGATGACACGAATCAATGAAACAAGGGTGAGATGATGGTTGGAGTGGAGCGAGCTGCTGAGTCGGGATGGGAAGGAGCAGGAGAATGGGGGGGTCTGCGGAGAGTGTTACTCAACTCTCTGCAGGGGTTGTGTTCAACTGAATTAATCTGTTGTGAAATGCGCAAGCTATCTGGACGGCTGCCTTCTGCGCTCTGGAGACTAGGAAAAAAGGGGAAGCGGGTGGGCATGGAGATCTGCGTGTGCGGTGGTGGTGGTGGTGGGGTTGTCACTGCAGGATCTGAAAAGGCGAGTTCCCCCACAGGGTTTGAGTCCATCATTCAAAGCCACTCTGTCTGTATTACACTGATGGAAGCCATTTCCCCGCCCACATGGAAAGACAAGACACTCTAGCTTTTCCTGTAGACCAGAGAGGCCACGGTGGTAGAGGTCACTCATGGCTGTGCGACTGTAGCTAGACTCAGTATGTACCACCCTCACTTACCGAGACTAGAGCGGATCTTAATAGATATTATTTTAATGAACAAGTCTTACATGGTCAGTGCCACGGGTTGTAGGTGGTGTCTGCTATATGAATAAATAGAGGGTATTGGCCTGAGCTTCTTCTGGATATTCACTACATTATACTGAAAGCATGTAAGCTGCAGTGAATACAGGGTTGTTGACTTTCTTCTCCTCGATTGTTCAACTTTGCCCATGTAGCTCTGCATTCATTCATTTGCTAAAAAAGAATCCATGTCTCTAACGGTCATGCTTTTATATACCTAATATCTGCACGGTAAGTTAAGATCGGTCACATTGTGACTGTTGGTTTTACTGTGTATTCACTGGTAACACTGGAGGTCAGAGGGTCTTCATGGGTGTTTTGGCAAATTCTTTGTCATTGTCCAGCGAAGCTGCTCAGTCTTTTTAGCAAACAAAGATGAAGCATTAATTGATGCAAGGAAGTTAACGGATATGGGGGACCTGAGGGTTAGGGTTAGAGGAAGAATGAGAAGGTTTGGATGTATGGTGACTGATGACTCTACAGTGGTTGGATGTGTTAGAAATGGATGGGAGGCAGAGTACACGACACTGATCACAGACTTTGTGGAGTGGTTCCGAGCAAACCACCTTCGCCTGAATGTGGACAAGACCAAGGAGCTGGTCATTGACTTCAGAGGAGCTCATTCTCCAGCAGAATGATTCCGCTCTGCTCCCATAGTGAATGCTACACAATTTCTTTTATACCCTACTCTATCCAGCTGTATAACAGCTCATCCTTTTGAACAATTGAACTACTATGACCAAGCAATTTCCCTTGAGGATCATTAAAGTCTTCTTACTTTTAAGTATGAAAGGGATGATAGTGGAGATGGGTGATGGTCTTCAAGGTCTTGTTCTGGAACCTAAGTTGTAAAGGCAGGAAGAGTGATCAAGACTCATTACTAAGAAGATTTTAATCATGCATCACCTCCAAAGTTCCAGAGTGTTAGAAACAATCATTTGTGACTGGCCAGTTAGCACATTACAAGGTGTTGCTTAGAGTCACACTGATTCATAGTGAATCACTGTCAATGCCAATAATGTTAGTAGTCGCATGACAGATGAATCGGAGATCAAATGGTGTCATGCAACATCAACCTCCAGCTGCTGGGTGAGCAGATGAAGTGACAACCTGCTAAATGTTTTTAGAAATTTTTGCAGGATTCTGGTTTGCGCCGACATGGGTGTCCATTAGTGTGTTTGCACTTTCCATAAAAGCATTTGCACAACGCCTGCTTTTGCAAAACACCGATGCCATGACTGACTTTAGAAGAGATGGTTATTTAAGGATTTGAAATTGAATTAAAGCAAAGCACAAGCTTGCAACTTCCCATGCCAGTTGCCTGCCTCTGCTCAGTCCCAGGCATTCAGTGTGTCATCCACTTATTCTTGACAGCCTGGTGGGCCAATGTGTTGGGTCTGTCAGCATGCATTGTGGGAAAATGTGGAATCTGCACACAGTGTTTTCATCTCCAGAGAGGTGGACCCTACACTACCTAAATATGAGCGGTGTTTGTCTGTGTGTGTGAGCGTGAATGTGTAGTAGGGTGACTTCTCCGGTGTGACTGGAGGCTGCAGCTGACAGGCCTCCACTCTTCATAATCGAGCTGTCTTGCACGTAAAGAAACAAAGATTAGTTGTTGATATTAACAGCTTACGTGATTCTTGGAGCATTCTGAAGACCTACTACTTTCCTTTCTTATTTTTTTTTCCCCCATTGTCAGGGCTCAGTGGATAGTGACTGTTTGGCAGGTTGGAGAGCTGAGGCCTCATCCTCGCCTGCAGGTGAAGGTTTAGACAGTCTAAAGTTAGAGTCTGGGGATTTGTAAAGATGGATAGAGTGCGAGGAGCTGCGAGCTCTTAGCACACATTCCAGCCAAAGAAGTTGTGTCTCATTGTCAGACGTAATCTATGACAAATGTCAAGAGATGAATTGCTCTGTCACTCTCTTGTGCTGTGTTACCGGGAGGAAAAATCCACAAAATATATTCTATATGTCTTGTTCAGTTCTGTTTTATTTATTCATCGCATACCTGCCACCATTTTTTTTGCTGCTATCTGCATTTGCACTGCAAATACACGCACAGTCTTAGTAAAACAGATGCAAAACCATTTGTGAAGGTAAGAAGGGTCACGCAGGCCGACCCAGATTGATAATTCAGCGTGCCAGGGGCAGAGTACTGTCACTACCATCACTAACGTGGCTTCCCCGTCGAAGGCAGTCGTCTGCTAAAACAACAGGCTGCAAGCCATGTGAGTGAGACTTTAGGCAGCATAGCAACAGTGTGCTGGGAGCAAGTTACCACGCTATCTAAGCTGATTTGACACAGTCAGGTGAAATGAGGTCTGGGGGAAGATTTCTTTTTCTGTGCTTCTCCTCTTGTCTGGTTCGGATGTGTGATTCTCAGGCCACGGGGAGGATTCAGCAGTGGAACGGCCCGTTCTCACGTCGGAGGAAATTAAAAGGAACGTCTCATAGATGAACATGGATGCTCCTGTGCTTTACTTTAATCTGTTTTTTTTTTTTTTTTCTTTTGTAGTCAGTCATGAGCTGTGATTTTAGGACATCATTCATATAAAACCAAGTCAACTCAGGCAGCATGTTGACTTATTTAGTTGACTTAGTTGAGAAGGTGGTTGTCCACCAGTTAGGAAGCATTTCCACAAACCTTGCATAGAACACAATTTGGCTACTGATATAAATAATGATGCTTTTGTATAAACAAAGTATTACTTGGTTAAAGAAAAAGAAAAAAACATTACTCATGCAATGGTCATTTGGTCTTTATGTCCTGCTGGGCATGGTTGTCTTTTCCTTTTCTATCTTTGGGGTTTGCAGCAAACATCTGTCCAAGTAAACCCCCCCTCCACACACACACACACACACACACACACACACACACACACACACACACACACACACACACACGGGCTGCTGTGTGTGTATCTTCTACCTACATATTAAAAGATGCCATTTATACAGCAGTTAGTTTGCAATGCAGCAAATAGTGGATATAGTGTATCTACAGCACCACAGCTGGATTCTAGACCACGAATCCAAGCTGAAATCTGGTATCAGGAACAAATAATTTTGTTACAGGAAGAGCTGGAGGTAGCAGAGCTGAGGATGTTGAGGTTTTCGCTGGGCCGGATCAGGATGGATAAGATCAAGGTAGGACAGGATAGGATAGGATAGGATAGGATAGGATAGGATAGGATAGGATAGGATAGGATAGGATAAAGTTAAAGAGACCATGATGAGATGGTTTGGACATATCATGAGGCAGGTTGGTGAAGATATTTATATGGTTAAAGGATGCCGAGCTTAGAGCTGCCAGGCAGGAGGTCTATAGGAAGACCAAAGGAGGAAGTTTATGGATGTGGTGAAGGAGGACGAGAAGCTGTGCAGAGATGCAGAGGATAGGGTGAGATGGAAGCAGATGATTTCCTCTGCCATGAAGGGAAAAGCCAAGAGGAAAAGAAGAAGAAATAAGGTCAGGTTTTTGACTGAAGACGCTAGGAAGTTTTTATCATTCCAGCAAGAAGCAACAGCGTTCATGGAAGACACCAGCTCCACCTGTTTCACATTAATTATCATGAAACAAGGCGACCAACTTGTTTGCAGTATTCATACAAAGGTATTACAGTAAATTAGCAAGGAATTAATGATGCTTCACAACATGTAGTGTATTCACGCCAACGCAGAAGGACTAGTGTGTGTAATAGTGCGTGAGAAGAAATCCGACCCAGTTCGCTTCGCTATTCTCACTCTGCCCGTCACACATTTGACTACAGCCGCACACAAGTGAGAGAGGGGGAAATGATGCCAGCGTACGGAGATGAATGTTTTCTGCCTCTGCACATGGCCGGATCCGTCTTGCTTTAGCCCCTCTTACATCATGGCACGTGCCCCGCGGCGTTCTCTCTGTGCAGAGCAAGCATTCCGTATTTGGAGCCTGATTTATACACAAACACACGCACCACGAGGGATGGCGCAATGAGCCTTCTGCCCCCCCGCCGCAATTGCCAACAATATAATCATCTTCCTACACTTCAATGTGCCTTAAAGGATAGCATTCAGATATAAAAAGGAGGAAAAAAGAGACCCTCATGAAAGCGAACCTTAATTTCAAAGGCATAAGTGGAAGGGGGAAAAAAAGGCAGATGCATAATTTAAATATTTTGCACCAGTCGAATTTAATATAATAACTAAAACAACATTTTTAATTTTTAATCTCCTGCCTTCTCTTCCCCTTGTCGCGGCTCGCACGGTTTTCTGCGGAACTCAGTTGACGCCCCGCGGATCGTGCGCACGCTGAGGACGAATCCACTTGTAAAGTATGCAACAAAGAAAAAACAGCTTATTTCTGCTCTTCTCTTCTTCTTCTTCTCCGTCTTTGTTCCCAGGTTGTTAGAGAGCTCGTTGCTCAACGCAGAAGTGAAGGAGGGAGAAATTCTGCCTCCTACCATTCAGAGGCTGATGAAAGGATACAACAAGTACCTCAGGCCCTTCTTTGACAGTAAGGAAACTGCCTACACATGCAGCCGGTGGGAACGACAGAACACTCGGGGGAAATTTGTGCCGTAAACGCTGACACGCACACGTTCAATTGCACTTTAATTTATGTATGAAATAGGCGTGCTCCAGTAATTCAGGTGCAAAAAGGTGAAAAAACTGTGTCAGTATAGAAATGCACAATTTACTTATAGCCTTGCATCTGCAGGAAACCAAAAAAGAAAATAAACAATATTGTCAGTCGTCTAATCCAGATTAGGGCTGCTAATACGTCTTGTGGTTTAGATTCCAGTTTCCACCAGGCAACTCATTTTATTGCAATAGCGAATCAACGTCTATCAGTCTATCAGTGGATGATTTCACGAAGAACGACGTTATGTCATACCCTGCAAATCCCCCTGCTACCGTTATTGTTCTGAGCTCTGGGAATCCTTCACAATGAGATTATGGTTTGTTTGCTCTGTGTTTGATCTGTAATAACACCTTGGACTTTACCAAGGCGAATGCTGTTCAGCATAATCGGCAGCCCTCCCGTCTGGGGATGCAGGTTTGGCAGCCGGTGATGGCAAAACCACTGATGAACACGTATTCGCACACCCACACACATGCCTTTGCATCACTAGCCATGTGAGAACATCCGCTGATATTATTATAAATCCTTTACAGCACAGGAAAGAAAAGCTTTGATCATGTTTCTCCCCACACAAAAGACATTCTTGATGGAAGTTAGTATAGAAAATACAGAAAGTATATTCAAATAGTACCATCCAACCTGAGAGTTCAGACTTTTTAAATAGATGAAACACTTAAAACCAAATCAGCATTTCTAGCAAACCATTAACCTTAAATGAATAATTTGTTTTAATGCTCTTTCTCGACTGGAGCCTAATGAGTAGATACCGTTCTTCATATTTGTTCCATTTAACTTACATTAAAAGAAAGTACACAGACTGCTGCTTAGAGTAGGAGTATAGCCAGCACAAAGATACGTGAAGATATAGAAAGAATATACACCGATCAGCCACAACATTATGACCATATAGAAGTGAATAACACTGACCCTCTTGTGACAATAATATGTTCTGTTGGGAAATCTTCAATAACGGCATTCATGTGAATGTTGCTTAGACGTGTGCCACCCACCTAGACCAGACCAGGCACCCCCACCCCATTGGAATGACACAAAAACAACTCAAAACAAGTTTAGGAACAACTCAAAAACCATGAAGAACAGAGCAAATTCACTAAATCCCAAACTGATCCAAGTGTCTGGGGCCCACAGAGGCCCTGCCCCTCAACCCATTGGCCCCCACTAACAGCACTGTGTTTCTAGACACCGCAGGACACCCTCAGAAGGATGAGATGCAACTGTTTTGAAGGCACAGGGGAGACCCGTGCAATATTTGGACTGGTCATAATGTTATGCCTGATTGGTGTACGTTGGCATGTACAGTATCCACAATGTGACAACCGGCTGATTCATTTCTCTCCCAGAAATGAAGATTGATAAGTGAGAATGGGAAGATGAAAGGCAATGTGGAAGAGCAGCAAAGTTGCCCCACTTTGATGGTGAATCAGGAAGAACTAATTCCCTCAAGGAGGTTCACACTCGACAGGATGCAGCTGTTGCAGAGATGTGGGGGTCCTTAGCATTTTTACATCAGCTTTCCTTCTGGAACATTTCCTTATACAGCCCTCTACTTCATTACATTCATCACAGAGTGCAACACTAAAGTGTGTACAGCATATTACATTTATAGGGATCATATGTGCAAACATGCATCATTATTCCTATTAACGGATCCTTTTTCTTTGTTTCTAGATGGTCCTGTGACGGTGGGCATGAGCTTGGACATCGCCAGCATTGACACCATCTCAGAGATCAACATGGTGAGACGATCACACTTGAATGCAATATTGGAACAGTATAAATGGTTGCTCATAAATGGTAGAATAATGATGCATCTTTAAAATCTGTTTAAATAATTGATACATCACCAACATTTCTTAAGAAATGGTGCTTTACTTCCTGTGATGTTGAGCGTTGTTGGGGAGGTTTTACTCGGAGCTTGTTGCCACACCATGCACAAAAAAAAAGAAAAAAAAAAAGATTATGCAGTCACACATGATGTAACAGCAGGACTTACAGAGAGTATGACCTGCACAGAAAATATGTTCAGCGTTAGAAAAACCAGAACAGACTTGCTGACTTAAGGCAAAGCAGTGGATTATTGCTTTAGGGACACAGGCTCCAGGACGCGACGGCATAAAACCCACCCAAGCAAAGAAAGGAAATTAAAAAAAAAGCTGCAAGCTGACTAATTGAATATAAAAACACAAAGGATCGTATGTGAAATTTGACTTCGCTGTCAGCATAATATTGACGTGTTTGTTAAAGAAGTCTATTAGTTCTGATGCGACCTCTGGGTTCCAATCTTGCAGGACTACACCGCCACCATATTCCTCCGCCAGCGCTGGACCGACGAGCGCTTGGTGTTTGAGGGCAACAAGAGCCTGAGCCTCGACGGCCGGCTGGTCGAGCTCCTCTGGGTGCCCGACACCTTCATCGTCGACTCCAAGAAGTCCTTCCTCCATGACATCACCGTGGAGAACAGGCTGATCCGCATCTTCCCCAACGGCACCGTCCTTTACGCGCTGAGGTGGGCTAAACAATGAAGACGTTTGGCTTCTTATCCCGTTTTGTTTTAAATCTCTCTCCCATCAGACAAAGAAAAGTAGGCCATGGGAATGGAGACGGAAATTGGCCGAGGGAAGGAGCGTGGGTTGACATCATATGATTGCAAAGCAGAGCGTTGTGACAGTTCTATTACTCTGGCACTGGTTCGTCTGAGTGTGGGAGCATGTTATGCGTCGATAGCGCTGTGCGCTAACCTGTGTCCCGCTAGGATCTGGGAAACAGATACTGCGTTGCGTGCGAGGCTTAACACCTGACAAGCGCCGAGCAAGCTCCTGAAACGTGCCTTGACATTTGGATTAGGCAGGCCGAGCGGCCGGGTTACGGACAGTGGGTTAATGTGTTCAGCTCCTTTAAACCTGCGTTGACAGGATTTGCACATCGCACTCATCTGTGGATGAGGTGGCGCAGGTTTGACGGGTTTTTGTGCCTTTAATTTTCTGCTGGATGCCCATTTGTGGGTGTCACGTTGTACACGAGGCACCCTGGTTTGCGCGTCCCGGCTCAGTTCAGTCTGTAGTTCTTCAACAATACAAACATCATTAAGGTATTGCGCCGCCCTTCTCACAACGGAACTAACATTTTGAACATGCTCAACATTTCATTCCTATTTTTGTTTGCTAACAAGTGCACGACATTGTTATGTGCAGCATGACTCATTTGTTGATTTTCTTGTTTTTTTTCTTTTTTCCCGTTGAATGTGTTTGTGTGTCTGCAGCCCGCTCTTCACGGACCTTTGCCTCGATACAGTAGAGCACGGAGAACTTCACGCTCCCTGTGCTTCACTGTCAGAGGAAGTGTGGGAGGAGGGTGGCGCTTCACAGTCAGAGAGCAGGAGTTGTGAGAGTAAGACAAGCCAAAAAAAAAAAAAAGAGATAGTGAAGCAGAGAGAGAGAGAGAGAGAGAGAGAGAGGCATGGTCACCTCGGGGGAATTTGCAGTGTAAAGAAAAAAAAAAGAAGCACAGAGTGAAGTGAAGAAATGTGAAGAGCTGAAGGAGAAGGACATCTGTTTTCAGAGCTGCGCTGTGGGGGAATACACAGGAGATCACAGGGGTAATGGTGGTCAAAGGATGGGCAATTAAAGAGGGAAGATGAAACAAAAATGTAACAAAGACAGAAATCACAACTCCATCTGCCAGTAGTGTAAAGACTGGTAAATTTATGGGAGGATGCATGGTAGGTGCATGATAGACAGATACCCAGTATGCACACTTTGGACTTGACTTGAAGTTCAACATTGATCTACAGATTCTGGAGGACACAGAACACAGTACACTCGAGGACACCTGTAAAATGCATTCTGGGATACTTGGCTTTCCAAGGTCCACACAAGTTCCCTCCCAGTGCATGCTAGATAAAACTTGCGGACCACGACACGTACTTTGAATTAAAACAGTAGTTGGGCAGCGACTGAAGAAGTTTCACAAGAACACACAACCGCCCATAGGCTCTCTGTGGGTTAACCTATAGCTCATTAGCGCTTAGAAATTTCAGCAAGATACATTTTATACACCAGTGTCACATCCATTGTCCAAGAATCAGATGTAGAAATGAACAGAACATCTAATAAATAGTTCTATATGTTGATTTATGCATCAAAAAAAAGGACACACTTTAAAATCTTGGCAGAAAGAAGCTCAAAGCACGTGCAATTCTTGGGTTGTTTTATTCTTCATCCCCTCGCAAAAGAATAATTAGTCAGTATTTTTGCACATGTGGGAGCGTTCCAAACGAACTCAAACCCCTCCTTAGAGAACCGGACCAGGTTCACTTGGACTTTTCTTACTAGCTTCGTTCAAGAAAGAAACTGCTGCACTTTAGATATGGAATGAAGAACACATCAAACAGGCACGGTCTACAAAGTTAGGTTTTAATCCTATATTCAGCACATATATATAAGCGAGTGTGCTTCTCTAACTATGTCAGAAGTACTTGTACAATGGAAACAGTGGGAACTTTAACATGAAAGACATGAATTGTACTTTACTGCATTCTCATCAGTCTCTTTTTGCGCTTAGATGTGATGTCTGTGGGCTAATATACAACAATACGAGTGCAGCAGCAGCAGCCACAGCAGGAATCTTATCCCAAGCTACGCAGACAGTAGTTCAGATGAGCAAAGGGCAGCGAGTTCGAACTGTTTGAACCCAACGAGAACTGAGGTTACATGTGAAAATACCCTGAAGTGCGAAGACAAGAAATGCAGCCATGTTCAAAATTACACTCCCTTCAGCACCGAATCGGCCAATAGAAGGCCTCCAGAGGTTGTGACACTTACATGACTCAATGCTCGCCAGAGGAAAGCCGATAGTGGATACAATATTTTCCCTTAAGCTATGTAGATAAATGAAGGATAGAAATTCTGTGTATTATTATAATTATAAAACCTTTCTGTATGTGAATCAACTACATATTTAATGTAAGTACAAACAGAAGACAAGGCTTGATGCTTCTGACTGTTATAATTTATTTCAGTGTATATGCTGTATGTTGATTTAATTCTGGTTTCCCAGGATGCTCTAATTCCACAGAAGATGACATGTAGTTGTGTCTGCATTCATTCCTCATCCATCACATCGCGAATGTTTTCGCGTTGCAATCGTAGATAACTGGGACGTGCTATTTCTCCATCAGCCTGTCACTGTAAATTCATGAGAGCGTGTAACCAGTGTCTCTGATCATCTCTCCCAGCTGGATTCAGAAATGAGACGACGCCTAGTTTGAAGCTCAGAGCTTAACTCTTAACTCAGCACTAATTTCTTAATAATAACTCCTGAGAATACGTGACAACTGGGTGCTAAACTTTGAGACCAATTTATGCAGATGCGCCTGCAGAGAGATGCTTTGTGTGCGTGGGAGCAACGGGAAGCAAATCGTTAACCGTTCAAAAGCAAATATCACCTGCTGCAGGTTTTGTCTCTCAAGAAATCTCCTTTTATGAATAATAACCATGTTGTATTTTATTTTCCTAGGATTACCACCACCGTGGCTTGCAACATGGATCTGACCAAGTATCCCATGGACAAGCAGACGTGCACGCTTCAGCTGGAGAGCTGTAAGGACACTTCATGCTTACTTGATAAGGAAAATGTGAACTGTGCTGCTCAAGGCTGTGACAGGGAGCAGATTTTCGAGTAAATCTGATCAAACCGAGGGATCGCACAGATCCCTTTCTCTCATCTCCTACACTGGTGCTGTGTGTATGATTGCGTCTGCACGCTTGTACCACAGAAGGCACAAACTGGGGCACCAGTCACGGTCGAATGTCCTCCAGTGTATGTTTGTCTGAGATAAAGGATTTGATTACTGCCATAATAACATAAAATAACAGGCTCTTTAACTGTTTGGTTGATAGGCCTATATCTAATATTTTCTTGAGAAAATACCATTCTTACAGTTGCTTCATTCAACTTCAGCCGATTCCGTCTGTTCATCTGCCTACGTTCATTAACTCATAATCACAAACCAGAGTATCATTGTAGAATATCAAAAACTGACAAAGACATGCCAAGAACAACAATTCTAAGCAGCACAAATTAGCACAGTATGGACACAGAACTGTTCCTCAACCAAGTGAAGCTCAACCAAGTAGAGCTCTCCCTGGTGGCTGGCTGCAGTATAGGTCTTAAGGACCACCTCCTCTTATGTTAGCCGATGGGACTTGAGCCAAACTAAAATACTAAAATACACGGCAAGAATGGTTTCTGTCATTTTAGGTAAGGTATAATTTTGGTGCACATCCAAGTGTCATTTTTTTTTTTAGATACGTTTTGTTTTAACGGGCATACTGCCGACTTCCAGTTACCATGCCAACCACCTCGAAACGTGGCCCCGTGTGACTCTGAGAGCATATAATAAGTACGATGTATAATTCAACATTTCTCTGTGACTAGTGGAGGTAGAGCAGAGCGTAGTGTTAATTTAACGAAAACGCGAGTGAGTCTGATGGAAGTGTGGTCGGGTCGTCGGTACCGTGTCTCACGCGTGGATCCACTCTCAGACCGCACTGCGCAGACTAAAAATAGTGTCAGTTTAGCCAAATGCAAGGAAGTGGGGATGCGTCGTCCATATTTATATACAGTCTATGGTTTGGTAAAATAAAACAACAAATTGCATGTAATTTCAGCAACTGTAGAGATTTTTTATGACCCTTCCATTTAAATGATGTCAAAGGTTGGTAGCTATTTGCCAAAGTGTCACCCTCCTCCTCCTCCTCCTCCGTTTACTTATGCATCACCTCTTTGCCCATT
Source organism: Mugil cephalus (assembly GCF_022458985.1). Taxonomy (NCBI): domain Eukaryota; kingdom Metazoa; phylum Chordata; class Actinopteri; order Mugiliformes; family Mugilidae; genus Mugil; species Mugil cephalus. Next base: position 5,720,885 of record NC_061782.1, read on the forward strand.
TTCAAATTAGACACAGGTCAGACGGAATAGGCAGAGCCGAGACAGTGCCGAGCTACAAAACCACTCTTTACGAATCCTGAGTGTGACACTGCAGAAGGGTTCAAGGGATGGTAGAAGTCCATCTTTTAGACACTTGCTGTGCTCACTGCCCCGCCACGGTTTTTATCAGTGAGATCTACAGAGAGTCCTATTTTTATGTGATAAACTGATCCCTGGCACCTTACAGAAATACACTCATCTACATTTAGACATTTCTAAATGTAGTTCTGGAGGATTAAGAGGACCAGTTTGTCTAATCGTGATGTATTTTCATGGCTTTGGAAATGCACTGGCAGTGAGGTTTTTAATTAGAGCACATTATTGTTAAATTGCATGACAAGATGGATTATTATTTTTTTTGGGCTGCGCAAGACACCCTCCCCCCCTTCGCGCTCCCTTCCCTCGCTCATCTTCCTTTCGAGTTTCCTTTCGCTCCACGCTGTTGCATGACAGCCAGCCAGGCTAAGCTACGTCTGTCTGATCCCTGCTACGAGCCACGAGCACGACCAGGACCTCAGCGCCACATAAAACATTTAGCCTGAGCTCCGTTGCTGCTTAGCAGACAAAGAGACATCTGGAGGTTAACGTTAGGTAACAGAGACGGTGATGGATCCTTCCGACATTTCAGTAATTCCATGCAAAATATCTGCACCCCCCCCTCTCCCTCCCGCCGTCTCTGTTTACTCTGTCTCTTCATGTTGATGTATATTCAAGGATTTATTGCTCCTAATGCTGCGCCAAAAGTGGCTCCCTCTGCACAGGAGCGAGCTCTTTAAAGAAAGTGTCTTTGTGGGAGTGAGTGAGGCATTCATATCTGGATAGCGGGGAAATATTCAGCTGGTTTCCGACGGCGGAACAGAGTCAGAGGACGGCGGCTTTCTTTTGTGATCCTCACTTTGATTTAATTTGAACCGTGATCCTTTTGTGTAAGCTCCTATAGTGTTGATGTGATTACTTGCTTTCGAGGTGGGGGGGGGTGGGGGGCATGGGGCAGGCTGAATGCATCTCCCATGTAACTCTTTCCGTGCTGTTGCTCAGCGTATCGCTACCCATCGCCGTCTCTAATTTGTACAGTAACGTCGGGGCTTCTGGGTCAGGAAAATAATGAGTTCTTCCACCGAGCTGGAGAAGTCACAATGAGAGAGAAAATGGCGCATTTAGAGGACCTTTCAGCATCAAAGTCACCACTGGCTTTCATTAGAGAACTTTGCTCCCAGTGTCGCGGCTCTGGTCAATAATACATCGCCCCTCGCGCGTTTCAACGGGATGAGCAACAGCAAAGTAATGAGCATTTCATGCACTGCGCTGCTTCATTAGAGAGGTGTGTTCCAGCTTCAGCCAACAGCGACTCCTCGCACTTTTCTTATTCTCTTGCTCCCTCTGCAGAGAAATAAGGAAAATACATCCAAACCACGGGCATCCCGTCCCTCCTCACACCGTAATCACGGCGTCTTTGTCCAGATTCATTTTCCATTCTTTCTTGCTCCAAGTTTTATTTGGGTTATCTGGGTTCTCTAGGGCCCAGTGCATTATGCATGATTAAGCTGTTATGTCATCAGGCGAAACTTGAGCTCTTCATCACGACTCTTTTGTTTTCCCTCTTTGAAGAAACGCCCATTAGCGATTCCTGTTGTGTCGAAATAGTGAACGACGGGATAATTCTATCCACATATCACATACATGAAACAAGTCGGGCTGCAGTGGTCGCATGCCGCTTAAATTTATACCATGTTCACGTGTCATTCTGTGCAGATCTTACACGTGTGCTTACTATAGCTTTTCAAATGTTGTTCTCACATTCTGTTAGATTCTTGGCAAAATCTCTCTCTCTCGTGTTGATATTCAGCATTAGGGGGAGTTTACCACCCACTACGGGTTGCAATCCCAAACAACTCAGCTGTAACAGGATCAGACCATAGCAGAGCTTTAGCAATTATCAGTCCCAGCTGTTCCTCCACTGTCACTTTGGGGTTTAGCGAAGGAAACACTACATCAGGCATAACATTATGACCACCTGCCTAATATTGTGTAGGTCTCCCTCGCGCCTCCAAAACAGTTCTTCAGAGAATGGACATGTTCCTTCTGAGGGCGTCCTGTGGTGTCTGGTAACAAGATGTTGTTGGTGTTCGGGGCTTTGGGACCGGGGTGTTGAGGGAAGGGGCTTCTGTGGATCATCCCACAGATACTTGATCAGTTTAGGTCTAGTGAATTTGGAGAACAGATCAACACCATGTGTCGTTCATGTTGTTGTTGTTTTTTTATTTGTTCCTAAAGCGTTTGTTTATGTCTGTGTCAGACTATATCCTGCTGGGGATGGTGGAGGTCCCTGGTGGCACATGTGGTGGCTCATGTTAGCATGGTTGCCAGAGACATGGATCCTAATTCCTATTCATTTGAAGACGTTTGTTGGCCTTCCCCTGATGACTGCAGTATTCTCTCTATAACCTTTTTTAGCTCACGTAAACCGATAGGGTAACTAATGAGCTGGAAGCAAACACAAGCGACGGCTGACATTTAATTAAAAAGAATTAGGTGATTATTCTGTCACATTACATGCGTACCCATTGTCATTGGTGGTCATACAGCATCACGGATTGATTACAGCACTGATCAATTTCCTGCTGTTCTTCTTCTGCAGGGGGCTACAACATCAACGACGTTATGTTCTACTGGACCCGAGGCAACGAGTCAGTCAGTGGTTTAGACACTCTCCAGCTGGCCCAGTACACCGTAGAAGACCACTACACATCTGTCTCAGAGGCCATTTATGAAACCGGTGACAATGACATTCAGAAAAACTGTTTAATGTTCCTGCCAGCTCCTTATTAATGTTTAAACCACAGCGTTGAATCGTTAAATACTGTGAAATTAGCCTCGTCTTTTCGCTGATTTGATTCTGTGGAGTCACAAGCAGACAGATATACGATCTGTTTCTCCTTTCAAAGGTCATTATCCCAAGCTGGTGTTCCACTTTGAGCTGAAGAGGAGCATTCTCTACTTCATCCTGGAGACCTACGTCCCCTCGAGCCTGCTGGTGGTCCTCTCGTGGGTTTCCTTCTGGATTTCCCTGTCCTCTGTTCCAGCACGAATTTGTATAGGTATGGAAATTAAAAATGTATTTTTACAGCACACCAAACCTTATCGACTGCCATGGACAAAAGCAAGTGCATCCTATGTAAATAACTGGACAAACCAAAGTGATTCTCATTGATTCAGTACCTCAGATTGCTTTACTTTTATTTCTTCGCTTGGCCATTCCCTCTCTTTTCTGATTCTCTGGTGAATTCTTCTAGTGTCATATAACACCTCCATTCATTACAGTTAGCATGAGGTACTTCTTCTGAAAATCTGTCTTTCCAGTCTTTGATTCAGCTCCCCAGAGGGCATTATTCCAAATGACCTAACCTAACCCCCTCCCCTACATGTAGTAGTTTTCTCTTATCAGCTCTTTGGACTGCAAAAGCGTTTTCCTTGCAGGCCTCCAGTGCAGGTTAGATTTGTACAGTTTCTCTCTGTGACTGTAGACTCATCGCTTTACACACAGTTACAGGAGCTACCAACAGACCCTATGATATGAAGTCTGGTAAAACACTATTTAGATGAGGTTTCTGTGGGGATTCAAGATATGTACCTAGCTTTTCTAGAAGACTGCAACATGTGTTGGTCAATGCAGCTGCTGCGTACTGATGTGACAAATGTGCATTTGTCTGCTCTCACATTAACATAAGGGGCCTTTGCTTAATTTTAGGGAGAAGAAGTGTCAATTTAGGACAATTTGAGAGTGGTATTTGGTAGGAACATCCAAACATAGACATTCTGTTAGTTTAAGTCCACCATTTCTTCAGGGATCAACTCAGAACAAACTACAAATTATTCCAGATCTCAGCATAGGAGATGTAAAGGGAAGTTTTGATAGGGTTTATGTCAAGCTCAACCATAACCCTAACCCACCAAAACCCTGTAGCACCAAGTTTAACTTTAATGATCAGACAATCTGACAAAGCAAACATTTATTCGATGTTTCTATTAACTACCTTTGTGCAAATGGTAACGTAATTAACAGGGCTCTAGTTAAACTTGAAAATGGTGAAAAAAACAACATAGAAAAAACAATGATGCTGCTTTAGATTCAGTGGATCTTTGAGTTTAGGGTTGGGGTTAGGGAAATCCCTTCTTGTATCCCTTCTCGACTTGTGTCTTTGTGCGTATCCTGTGCCAGGAGTGACTACAGTACTGACCATGACCACTCTGATGATGGGAGCGCGGACCTCGCTGCCCAACGCCAACTGCTTCATCAAGGCCATTGACGTCTACTTGGGAATCTGCTTTAGCTTTATCTTTGGAGCGCTCATCGAGTACGCCGTGGCCCACTTCTGCACCCTCACTCATGCTGACGCACACATAGTCATGGTGAGAGACCTCCTGGATGTACTGCGTCACTGTTAGTTGTTGTGGTTCACTGCTGTTGCTCCTGTGATTGTTGCGGTCATAGTTATTGTGTTCATCGTGGTGGTCGCTGTCATCATTTTCTTTAATCATCATCCTCATGTCATCAAGAGCACTGTGGGGTGAGTTGAACAAGTGCTTCCAGTTCTTAGATTTGTCATGCTTTCGCTTCCATTCAAACCTTCTTTTGCCTCTCACTCCCTTGCAGTATGGACATCACATGCACGATTTCGACGATGAAATGAACGGCATCCTCACCACCATCTCCAGTCACTCCAAGCGGGCCAAGAGACGCAAGGAGGCTGCTGCGACTCCTCCCCCAGCTCCTGATTCAACAGAACTCGCTGTCCGACCCTCCAGCCCAACGGCCAGTGAGGATAAGCCCGAGGCGTCGCCTCCAGAGCCCACCAACCGGTGCCTCACTGTCCTGGCCACCCTCCGCAAAATTCTCGGCTCTATAAGCTGCTGTCATATAGAGAACCCCCACCACATAGACAACTACTCCAGAGTCACGTTCCCTCTGTCTTTTGTCATGGTCAACCTGCTCTACTGGACATATTACCTGTACTTTTAGCATTTGCTGGAGTGCAGCATGTGTCCCGGAAGGTGTGAGATAGAGAGTGTATGTAGACCAGAGGTGTATGTTACTGTATGTATGTACAGTCAGTGTTATTTTGGTGTGTTCTGAGATGGGTGTGTGCGTAATTTCTACGTTTGGATTTGTGAGCAAGGTAGAATACTCACATAGGGTTGTTTTCAGTGGAAAAGTGAACCTTATCATTGCAGCTCCATTTTAATATGTGCTCGAACAAAGTGGTAGAATTCAATTTCATTCAGTCCTGACCCTGACTATGTGGGATTTGATCAATTCTGACACTATTAAGCTAAAACAAAGGTAAAATGTCTCATCGCAGCGTATTCATTTTAAGATGGAGGTGTAATTTAAGGCTTTATGGAAGAATTTGCCGGCACTTTTGAAATTGCCATTTCGCTTTGATTCTACGTTGTGAAGGACTGATCACTGACATTTTACAACTCCATCTTCCATCTTTGCCTGCGGGTACAGCGTTTAGAGTGAAATGGGAAAAATAACGGCTAGCGGAAGAGTGCTGAAAAAGACAGAAGAGGGAGGCGGGTCTTCGAAACTCTAAGCCAGTCTCCAGAGGAAATTCAATTCTGCTCGCTGTTTGAAAATCTCTCTTGTCTTATGTGTCCTTCTCTGAGTTATCTTTAATTTTCATACAACTAGTTATAAGCTTGTAATTATACAACCAAGCTACCCTGACAAAATATTTTTTTCTATGGTGTTTCAGTCGATACAGGGATAAAATAGCTTCAGTGCTATTTTGTTGCAAACAAATTCCACTCTATGGCGCTCGGATGACGCGTATGACTACGTCTCTGCTGTTACTCTTCTGTCCATCTCCACTTAAAGTCCACCATAACGATCTGATTGACCAGGCAGGTATTTTCCAGAGCATAACCAGTTCCCTAAGGACAGGTTCCAGACCACCTTTCCACCATAACATAGGGGTTAGTTGGTCTGTCTTCCAGGTTGTAATCAATCGCTTTACCTGATGTGGAATAGGTTGCTGTATGCTTCTACAGAATATCTTCTCCTTCAGAGGTGTCTGGCACCAATATTGCAGCTTTCAGCATATACTTTAAACTAAGGTTTTATATGTATAGCCTCGATAAAACTAATCAAGTTATTCATATGCTATTATTTCCTGATTATTGACTGTTTGAAAGCTCGTAGTGTTTAGGTCATGTCAGAACTTTGTCTTGACTGCCCTGCGAACACAAACCGAATCAGGTTTTATATATATATATATATGTATAAAACAGAAAAAGGCTGCTTGTCTTGATGGTTCCACTAGCCGCGACGCAAGGAGTAGCCAGTTAGCTTGTGGTTCAAGAGCGTCCCCTTGCTTCACTTGCATCAAAATAATTTAAAGCATCATGGAGGAGAATGTGTTTTAAATTAAAAGTAGACCTTCTGAGAAGAATATTAAATTGGTTGAATCTTAATAATTTTCAAATAATTCATTCTGTTTGATCTTGTATATTGTTGTAAGTCAAATTTGAACTTTTTTGGGAAAACAAGTTTTAGCAATCACATTTTTATTGATATTGTAGCAGTTAGTCAAAAAATGGCAATTATGCTGTTAGGCTAACGATATGATCGTTTATTTATCTTTATTTATGTAACTATATCTTATTAGTTAATTCAATATGGAACACTTGGTATTACCCGGGCAGGCATAATACACAAGACAGGGGTGGATATACAGTCCAGCAACAGCTGGAACGACAGATATAATATTATAGTAATATATAAACTCGATGCAGTATTCTCTCCTTATGGCCTGCTGGTAGTGTTTCTCACTGTGCTTCTGTAACACATAAAGCAGTAGACAGACCTTGATGTGCCAGGCATTGTAGAGTAATTTGAATATGAATGGAACGGCCAAAGCGGTTTCAAGAGGATGTCGTCACTGGCGGATTATCAGAATGCAAAAAAAAAAAAAAAAAAAAAAAAAATCTCGAATATGGTTTGATAAAACTCCTCCCCTCTGTTCTTTTAAGCCATTGCCACCTTCTGCTTTGTGAGTATTGAGTGTTTCAGTTCAGGTGGTAACAGTTTGTCTGCTGCCAGTGACGTGAACCAAAGAGTTTTAATTTTCCCTCTTGGTTTCAGCTTCAGTTCCTGGAAGATTTCTCTTTTTAAGTGCATCTTCAAATGTTGATATCATGTTTGGTATTCGTAGGAGAACTCTGAAACAGCATGCCGTCAGTGAGCAGGTGAACATGACACTTCATATACCAGATAGGCGTCAGGATTCAGTTGAGGTGCACGTTTATTTATTGCTGTGTTCAGTATTGCCGTGACAAGCTCTCACTCATTTAAATGAGCGCAGAATGAAACAGTCCATTTCGCCGCAACGCAAGTCTCGGAGGTTCCATTTTTAAGTGCAACCCTTCGATGTTAATGACAAGCTAATATAACTTATGTTCTACTAACTCTTTATGTTTCTATTTTAGCTGCATTGCTTCTCATGTTTGAACCTGTTTTTTGAACCGTCAACTATCAACACTCGCTAATTGCTCTCATTGCCTGATACCAATAGAAAAGTAGGATTTTCTTCAGTTTACCTCCTTCCTGCATGAATATCAAGTGTTTCTTCTTCTTCTTCTTCTTCTTCTTCTTTGTTTGATTTTTGGTTTTGGTTTAACATCATCGTAAAAATGCTTCGCCGGAGCTTTTTGCAACTAGGACCAGATCTACGTTTCGTTCATCTGCCTCCCACAGATCTGGGTCTTCTGTTTGGAAATCCGGGAGCGCTGACCCGTTGAAAAGGTTAACGCGATAAAACACAGACTGTCGGGTTTTATACAATACAGCACCAGGGTCTTAGTTTTGATAGTAACCTACTCAGCGAACAGTACAAGAGATGAATGCCAATATGGAGCCAAAGAACAAGTACTAAAGCTTCCAGCGTGGGTGGAGCATCAGTTGTCTGCTATCGTTATTATTGGATGGCTCCAAATACCCGTGGAGGGGGTGAACAATGTGAACACCATTGCCAGGACAGATTTTTTTGGAGCTACTTTTCAGCAACTTTTGGGAACAGGAAAATAAATAAATAAATGAATAAAATAAGCAGAAATGGCTACCGCTGGACTGCCCTTTCTTTACCTTTTTTTGGGACGTGTTAGTTAGCGCTTCCACATGACGCTGGATACCAACCTCAACAACGTGGGACATCTTCATGTGAAATGTATTTATATACACTAGTAGCACCACGCTAATATCGGCATCCGTTCGCTTAACCTGTTGTAAATAAATAGTAACACTATGCATGTTTAATTGGTGTATGAATATGAATGATAGCAATAAAAAGAGCTTAACGTGTGCATTGGTGATGCTCTCTACACTTTTTTTTTATGTGGGACATTAGTGCACGGAGCTGTCGTCATAATTTAACTTAGTTGAAAAGTGGATCATTTAAATTAGGAGAGAACTGGGTCGGAGCTCGCAGACTTGTGTATTCTGTGCACGTGAGTTTGCAGATGTTAGGGCAGCAGGGCCTCAGTGAGGGGGTGGGGGTGGGTGAGTGTTAATTCCCTGAGTCAGCAGAATACCGAGTGAGAAGATCTGAGCTCCACACGCTTACACTTTGAATGTGTGAGTTCTGTAAGAAAGTCTCCTTTTAAGACGTTCAGGGCCACTTCGCTCTTTGCCGGTTTCCAAGTGGAAGCAACGATAACAGAATTCTTTAAATGATTTTATTAACCAGAAGCAGGGAATTCGGGTAAACTTTGAAATTAATTCCTTTTCATGGAGGTGACGAAAACGACTTTTTTTTTTTTTTTGCAGCTAACTCCAGCTCTGGAAGTTCTGCACTATATGTAGTTGCTTGTGTTCTTAGTCTGCCTGGTTGGGTGGCGTAAACATAAACACACATAACGTGTTAATGTGTATTTAAAGAAATTTAAATTTGTGGGGGGACATAAATAAATAAATAAATATGCAGTACCTCCACAGATCCCCTAGGGGTCACAGACCTCCTGTTGAAGACCTATGATATACACGGCTCCCCATAAAGCTGGAATAAAATGTTTTTTACATTTACATAAATAGGAATAAAAAGAGGAATGTGTCTGAAAACGAACCACGCTGAACCTTTATGCACCAAAAATGCACAGTGTATTTTAAAACCACTACTATTAAAATAAATAACATATTGTAATTAGTAGATAAATGTCATATATGCACCGATCAGGCATAACATTATAACCACCTTCCTAATATTGTGTAGGTCTCCTTGATACTTGATCAGTTTGGGATCTAGTGAATTTGGAGGCCAAGCCTTATGCTGTTTTTCTGCTGCCATCAAGGAGTGACATTGCTATGGGGTGGGGGGTGCCTGGTCTGGTCTACGTGGGTGCTACATGTCTAAGTAACATCCACACAGATTAATGCCAGGTGCAAAAGTTTGCCAGCAGAACACTGAAACGTTACAAGACGGTCAGCGTTATTCACTTCTCCTGTGGTTTTAATGTTATGCCTGATCAGTGGATGAATAAAAATGGTCAGGATCAGACAAACCGACAGCGTAACCTTGAGTCAAAGCCATGGGAACATAAATAACGGCGCTCCGGTGTTCATAATCCTCACGCTATAAATCCTGACCCTCAGTTGAATCATTCGCCTCTGAATCCAGAAATCCCTTTAAAAAAAAGAAAAAAGATTACGAGGTTGCATGTGGCTCATATCAAAGGTGCAGGTTTTCACCTCCTCCTCAAGGTGTATGTTTTATGTTCACTTCTTTGATCACAAATGGCCTGTCTGATGATGAGTCACCCTTTAAGTTTTTTTTCTTGTTTTTTTTTTTTTTTTATCATGCCCTCTCAAAATGTGCAGTACTGTTCTCGACTCTCCCACATCTTTGATGAATGAACGGCCGACAAAATCACAACTCTTGATAGTATCCACACCATGGGAATTTTGCAATTTTCTGAAATAACACGAAGCAGCGAAAGGCCTTAGACAGCCTGCGCCTGACAGTCATTAGACAAAAATAGCAGCACAGATAAAACTGATTGGTTTTGAACTGAGCTGTGGCCCCGAAGATCAAAATCTGATCCAATCAAGCTCAACATGCCTTCTCTGCTCTACTGTACTCATCCGCCGGGCCTGGAGTCATCACCACGGTATACCGCGCTTCTCTAGAAAATCGCTTTTGACATTTCGCCTGCTCATTTGGTTTCGATTTTACAGCTTCTGAGCACGCTTTATGAAAAAGAATCTGTTTCGTATCATTTTGGGTCTCTTTCATTGTGAAGGTTTTCCGAACGCAGCCGAGACGCCTGCACATTTAGGTCTAAACACAACATCAACAACATGAAACATGAAGTCACATTAAGCCTACGTTTTCCAATAACGCACAAAAGGAGAATCTATACGTTATTAGAGAAGAACACCAAAGCCTGCAGGAAGGAAATCGATACTTGCGATCAAAGACACATAAAAGATAGTTGGTAGTTCTGTGAAGAGATACTGCGAATCACCACCGAGCTGAAAATAAAAACGTCTTTGAAATGACTGTTATTTTTGCATTCATTTTGCATTTTGCAGTTAAATGCATGGTGGTGCTGCATGCAGACAACCTGACAACAGCATTCTGTAGTAAATGTGTGAAAAAGAGAACCTTAACATCCACTTTTGGATCCTTTGGAGGTTTAAAATTAGGTGCAAATACTTTTTAGACCGACCAAATCCAGGGGTCTTCAATGTTTTTCAGGCCAAAGACCCCCAAAGTGATGGAGAGATTAAGTACAGACCCCATACCTACTATATGTGTTATATATTAAGCTCAGTCTAGTGCTATTTATAAATATACATTATTATTATCATCATTTTTCATTCAATATTAAGACTGTTCAAATAATACATGTTGAAATTTCAAGCATGTGCAACAGCAGGGAGGCCGTGCAACTGCCTTAAACATACAAACCTTTACATTTAAACATAGCTAAATGTAATGGGGACAATAAATCAGCTGAACATTTTGGCCTCAGCTGGCTGATAAGCGAGCTGCACTGTTAGTTTCTCTTCTGCAGCATGCGTCTGGATTTCACTTGGAATAGGCTGAATAGGCTCTCGACCAATTGCGGGGAGTCAGCACTTAATATGCAGCCTCATGATTGGCTCAGCAGCGATAGGGGCGTGTCCTACTGAGTACAGGAGGCTTAGATTGGCAAGTCTCGGCTAGCATGGCGCTAATGAGTGCCAACTGAAAGATAACCTCAATTTATCCCTTTACTAAAATATGTTGGAATATGTTGGAATATGTTGTTGACTTAATCAAATGCAGAATTGACAATATAGATAGAAATGCACGCACAAAAATACAAATACAAATGCAATTCAACACAGCACTCATCCACATTTTTTTCACATGGAAGTATGGAGTTAATAGAGCCAACATATCTTACATGTTTTAGATGCCATGATTGACAGATTTGGACAAAATGTCAATGATTGTCACCTGGACTAGTTTTCAGCTAAAATACGAGTTAATACTTTTAGGACTATCATTCATGAGAGATATTGAGAGATGAATTCCATATTTACTTGAGGGTCAGTCGATCTGAAAAAGACCAAGGGTTGGTTGGAGCGAGCTGAACCATAGAGTTTGCGAAAAGCAGCCAACAAGGGTTCAGAGAAAACACATGGACAACCATCCAGGTCACACACTTATGAAGCTGGTTGAGAATGAAGAGTGGACTCTATAAAATATAGAAAAGATACAGAATATAGACTGAATGGAAGCCTGTCCACCAGCCAAAACTTGCCGGTCTCATAAAGTTGTTCCATAGTCATAGTCTTGACCTTTCTACAATTTCTTGGCCCCCCTCATGCACCTGGATAGCCAAATGCTGGGAGATACCAATCTTAGAAGTTGAATTCTCAATTTAAAGGTGGCACACGAGAGCCGTGACTGTGACATCCAACTTCAGATATTTACGTCACCGGTACGTTAATCTTTTTAAATAGATCCAAGTTTCTGGCGATTATGTCTATCTGAGGATTAAGCGTTTGATCTTTTGATTCGATCCCAGATAGAAGATTTCAATTTTAAGGGTAGGGTGTTTCATGAGTTTTGCATCAGGGAACTAATCAGTGAATAAAATAATCATAAAATACTGTGGCTTATGACTCACACATCGCGAATACAGGTAAGAAGCCCAGACTTGCGATGACGAGATCACAACAATCCCATTTAACCACCAGCTGACTTTTTTTTTTTTTTTAACACATCTCACAGCATCATGGCTGCATGGCTGTCTGAAATATCGGTTACATCAGTGTAAAAACTGATAAGATGAGTCATATTGCGGAGCCCGTTCCCCTCCCTGCTGGCTCCCAATCTGGTCTGAAGGAGCGCGGAGGGGGGAAAGTTATCATCAAAACAGATCTCAGAGTGGCAGGTTTGAGGGTCTACCTACGTGAGCGAGACCCGTGTACACCGACGAGTCACAGAGGAATGCGCAGCAATGTATGCAGTCATTTTTTTCTCCCCCACCCCTTCACAGTCCGTGGAATATCAATAGTGGTGCAATCAAAGGACAGCAGCGGGAGGGAAGGGTGGGAGAGGCCGAGAGTAATTACAATCTAGCCGAGCAGATAAATGTCTAAAGTCATTGAGATTACTGGAAAAGAATTGACGAGACCTTTATGAATGCACGCAGGGAATTGATTTCAGGGATTTCTACTGTATGCACCTCCCAGCAAGAATACGTTGAGGCCTCCTATGTCGCCCACTGCTTTTATTTCTTTCTTTTAAAAATCTAAGCGGCTGCATTTAGCATCAGAGAGTAAGGAAAAGCGATGCAAATCTGAAAACAGTCTTTTAACCTTGGAACATAACTCATTCCCCTCCTGACAGCAGCCAGCGCGCTCGGCGTCTGGCACAAGATGGCAGTATGGAATCACTTTTCATAGTCACATCCACTGCAGTGAAAATCGGCTGCACCGCGCGACCGAGCCTAATGAGCTCCACTCACATGTTGAAGCGCTGAGAAAATCAGCTGTTCCCTTTTCCTTTCAGTGTCCTAAGCCGATTACCTGTGTCCTGTTCGGCTGATGTTTAATTTCAGTGTTGCTGTCCTCGAGGAGCAGCAGGTTACAGTCACAGGAAGACGGGGGGTGGGGGGGGAGGCATGGCGCTCATTAAAACGAGGTTCAGCTTGGGTGACGACGGAGCGCTTTAAGTAAATTATAAAGCTGCCTATGGGACTGCGGCGTTAATGGGAAACGTAATGAATTGATAAGATTGATTGATTGGTCTTTTTTCTTAACGGTCAGTACTGCTGTTGACTTATTTCTACGTGGGGGGATATTTGCTTATGAGGATGATAAGACTTCCTCTCATTAATGGACCGATCATCAGTCAAATCAGCATAATAGGCATTCTCGCTGGTTTAATTGCTGATTGCTGTGCAGCAGTAATAACACTCCTGTTGTCCCGTGTAGTCTTTTGCCTTTTCGCTCTCAATCACCTGCGGCTCAAAGCCATTTACATATCGATGTGTGTGTAATTTGACACGATTTGGCGTGTTTTCATGAAACGGGAACACATCTGCATATTTAGTGAGACATCCATGAAAAATAGGAGGAACTTTATGCAGCCCTTTGCACATCTGTGGTGATTAGGTTTTAAAACAATTCCCCTGGCATCCCTCCTATTTGTGTTAGTCATTGTGTACTTTACGCATTTAACGTTAATGCCAGTTATTGACTGACTTGTAAGTCATGGTGGATTTTTATTAATGCAGCCGATGGGAACGGGCTCCTTTTGGTTTGAAGGCAGTTGTGAAATTTGCTTAGAGGTGCATTACTGCCACCAACTGGACTGAAGTGTGAAAGCAGAGATTAAACAAAAAATGTTCAGTCTTTTTATCCAAGTTAGCTTTTTCAAAATGTGACAAATCACACAACTTTGTAATCTGCCAATTGTTGTACTTAAGAGGACCTGATTCTTCTTCTTCTTCTTTTTGGGTTTTATTGGCGGTTGGCAAACAACTTTCTGGTGCATTACTGCCACCACCTGGTACGGAGTGTGGATGAGGATGCATAATACTAGACCACAAAAATAAATAAATAAATCAATTTAGTAACTCTTCATGTAAGATGAATCTGTGGCACTGACCTACTGAGTTCTGTTGTAAAATGACTGTCAAGTTAAAATCCATCTTTATCCATTTGAGGTCTTGGACCAAGTGTCTCCTCTCTCCCCTCATATTTATTTATTTATTTATTTATTACAGTATTTGATTACCTGGTCTATTGTTTCATCTTGTTCACACTTTTCACATCTGTGTGTGTCATGTTTCCCTATTTCCCCCCTGCCTTTTAGACTCTCCCTGACGTGATAAGCTGGAAGAGCCTATTTAGAGGGGACCAGGACCACACGAATCACAAAATATTCATGCAAACACAACACCGAAGTAACACACAACATGCACAGTAAACATTCATACACCAAAAGATTCCTACAGGTCCATTAACACAAAAACATATTCAACATCATTGCGCAAATCCGTACTAGTTATGTTTCCACTGCACCCCTTCATGGTGCAATGGTTTGTTCCAGGAGCTTTTAAGCAGGTGATTTAACCTGTCTTACCTTTTTGCCACGTGTTGAAAAGACAACCAGGAAGTGGTGAGTACTGACATTTTGATTAGCTGAGCTTGTAATGGTCTTTAGTTTTTTCAAAACTTTCAAAGGAGAATGCATTTAGGCTAACAAAGCAAATACTAGTCAGCTGATTAGAACGTTTTTTGAACCAGTAAATCTAATGTAACTCGTACGTTTTGCCGTAACCACATGTGCAAATGGCTGCATCAACCGTGACTCGTCCCTGTCTCTGACTTTAATTAAATACCAGCCGACACACCAGTACACAAATGTAAATCCTCCTGACACCAGAGTGGTTCCTGGCCACTTCCTTGTGTGGGAGTAAAAACCAAGCTAAAGATTTATTTTTTTTCTTTTCAATGACAGGAAACCATTTCCATGAACTGTAACAGAGCGCTCAAAATGAAAATCAATACATGTATGAACTGATACTGTATCATAAGGTTAAAAGACCCGTGGTTTCCTTTAGTCATCAGTTGTAGCAAATACATTATTTATTTGGACTGAACGTATGTGATGCATTAAGGTGTATTCAGGTTAATTCCCTGCCAGTGTGGCTCTTGAGATGCTTTTGCTCCTTTGATCTGAGGTTATTAATTATTCCTGACTTACAGTATAGAACCACATGCTTGGCAGTGAAGCTGAATGACAAGGTGAACAGTAGAAAAAGTTTTAAAAAATAATAATTAAAAAAAAGAGTAAAACCGCAAAGAATTCAAGGATGGAGCAGTACCTGCAGACTGCTCCTTGCCAATGCACTTGAACTAAAAATAACTTTGCCCACGTCTCATGGCCCTTTCAGTGTCAATCAGATCTCCTTGTAATTTGCAAATTTGCACCATTGGGGCCATTACCCTGCAGATTGAATTTCAATCAAACCTTTTAAACTCTAGCCATTTCGCTCATTGCATTTAACACGCTTCAGTTTTTCATATTGTAACGTATTTGCACTGAGCTACTGCTCTTCAAGCTGTGGTCTGAGGACTTTCATAAGCTTCTTCAAGATTTTCGAGATATGTAAACATTGTTTCTGTGAAAGTTCTCAGTCGTCCAGGTCATTGTAATCCAAAGGTTTTTGAAGAAAGGCAACAGGAGTTGTAGAAATTCCCCCTCAACTTCCCACCAGTCTATCAGAATTGGAGAAGCTACTCAGATGAGTGGTGAATTTTGTAGTATGTAGAGTATGTAGACATTGTACAATTTAAGATGAGGATGATGAATATAAACACCTAAGCTGGGTTAGATGCTAGTTGCTAAAAAGACACTTGGGGAACCTATTGAGGAGCATATGGGCCTGCGTTTTAACCACAGGAAACCTTTGAAATTAGAAATTTTGACTCTGTTTTAGACATTAAGGCTCGACAGCGACAAAGGAGCTTCAATGCCAGGATGCCGTGGCACCTAAATGCATTTCAATCATTATGTTATTACTTTGTGGGTCTTGTGGTGGGAAGTCATGTTGACATCACATTTGGTGTGGTAACCGCAGCCTTAAGTCGTGACCACTACAGCTTTGCAACTTTTGGCATCATAGAATGCAGAACAAAAACACAATTCCTCCCATTGGGAAAAGTGAGAAGTGAGCTTATAATTCCAGTCATACGTAGTTGTGGTGTTGATTGTGTGCAGTACTGTGGAGTGGGGCCATGTCATAGATAATCACCCAGAAGCTAACAGTAGACAAGTAAACAACCAGGTACTGGGGTGGAAAGAGGCCAAGAATAAGATTGGAGACTCTCAGCTGCCAAAAGAGCAAGAAGGGATGGGACTTAAAAAACTGCAAGAATACTTTCATGTGGCCCAATTGAGTTATACTGTAGATTGGTGCAAACCAGGCTACAGTGGAAGTAGAAGGACATGGACCAACAGTTACTCAGTACAATGTATTATAGGAGATGAAGAAACATACAAGGGGATTAAAACGCAAATAGACCCAATAACAGCACTAAAATCATGGTTCAGCATAATTAAGAAGATACAGAAGGACAAAAATTTATTAAAATGACTAGCATAAGATAGTAACTTTAAACCTAATAGGTACGATAAAGGATTCAAACTTTGGTGGACAGCTGGGTTTTCCAATATTATAGAAGAAAATTATAATTTGGAACTTTTAATTTGTTATGATTCACTATTGAAAAACTTTGTGAAGAAAATAAAGGACAGATACTTGGAGAAGATGTAACTAGTAGCTGGTTTAAAAAAAAAAAAAAAAAAAGGCCATTACAAGGAAATGGAGAAAGGAAGATCCATCTACACAGGATCACTGGACAAAGATTGTAGAAGTTTTCCACACAATGGAAAAGATAACACATTGGCCAAGACTACAGGAAGCTCAGTTCAAAGAAAAATGGATGAAACGCACAATATTCAAGACTGAACAGCGACAAAGACCATAGCAACACTGACAGATCTCCAAAGCTATTATTCCCAACCAGAACTGCTTTTTATTTTTTTTTATTTTTGGATTTATGTAAAGGAAAAATTCTTAATTAAAAACATAAATAAAGTAGGGGAAAAAGAACAACCAGGTACTACCTTCATGTAGGAAATGTATAAAATGCATAAACATGAATGCATCACTTGGACGTTACCAAAAATACAATACCATTGCACTGAACCGGAGTACAACAGGAATCCTCAACATACTCCATTAAGATCTGACATTTTCTGTAAATTTCTGGTGAACCTTTGTTTCATGACTGCAGCCAACACTTCCAGTACAACACATTAGACGTGTCACAGCAGAAAAAGCACAGGTGTTGCTAACAAAATTAATGATCACTTTGTTACTTCAGTGTATCCCAGAGAGCTTTGCCTCTGAGCCAGTGTACACAACTGATGCAGTTCTGAATGCTGGGAACGCTTGTGTGTGTTTTTTTTCCTGCAGGAAAGTCACAACGTCTGCTTTGAAAAAGGCAAATAAGCTAATGAGCCCTCGTGTAATTTAGAGAAGCTTAGTCTAATGTTGACACTTTGATAAACAATTGAAATATATGTGGGTTTATAATTTTTTTTAATTTAATTCTGGTGAACTATTTGGACCTCATTCCAAAAAAACCCTCTACTAATTTGTTTACAAAAATCATCCAAAAATGACTTGATGAGGTTTCTTTAATCAGGCATCTGGCAGTTACATAAAAAGGACTAAAATATTGCACAAATGACAAAGAAAAATCTAGTAATATTGGAAGCCTGTGGACGCCATATAAGCAGCGTCAAACCTGCTTCTTCTTCCTTGTCAGCTGAAAACAAGATTGAATATCTCTCTGACACAAGAGCACTTACCTCGAAACAAGCCTCAAAATCAAATCCATTTGATGCTTGACAAGATCCTTTTCTATTTTCAGTGGGGAAAAATAAGCTAATGTCAAGGCTAAGGGAGCCAACACTCCAACACCACTGGGATTAGGATGATAATCCCATGTTGACAAGTGCTAAAACTGCTGAAACAGGACGGTGACAGAAGTATGAACACAATCTGTAAGAGCGTCTTAGGAGATCTAATCGGTAAAGGTGAAAATTGGAGAACCAGTGTAGGGAGTTGTTAAAGGTGTAGTGATGGAAGGCCTGAACACCAGGGGTTGTGTTGGTGGGAGTCCGCATGGATGACCCCATATTCTGGTGTTCACATGCTTGTAAGTGAACATTTTATGCATATTCAGAAAATGCTTGGTGCTGTTTTCAGAATTGGAGAATGTAACTGGTGTTTGTAATTTTACTATTACAGTTATCTGAGGAAAATGTTGACATTCCCAACAGTGTCATCTTTTCATTATTCCTTTTGGAGTTATGCTACAGTTACTTTAACACCTGATTTGTTGTAACGTATCCCCCTGCCAGGTTGGTTCTTTCAGGCTGTGAACACAGCTATGGCAATCTGTTACGGAACAAATAACCTGAGCTGAGACTGATTAGTTTACTGCAAGAACACACCATTTTCCCACCTTTTTACCATGGACTGATAAGATGTGGTTGTTGTATACCTCCAGAGTGGGGCTTCTCCTTTGAGGGCTTCTCTGGCAGCAGCAGTTCACCTTCCCAGCATATACAAGGGGTCAAGACCCCACGTGGGGGCGCCTGGAATTCAAACCACACACAATCTTAAACCGCTATATTCTATACTTTGGTGAGTGATGCTCTAACGTAGCCATTGTCAGTGGGAGCCACCAGTCTCAAGGTGTGAATGCTGTTGAAGCTCCTTGGGGACAGAAGCATCATTCATAGGGTAGGTAGCTCAGGCCACGTTTACACGAATCCAATTTTTGGGTGAAACCGCATAGATCATGTTGGGTTTTGGCAAACGTCAGTGATGGATCCGGATCTTCCTGTGCCATGAGACTGTAAGGCTCTAGCAGAAACAGCGCCACACACAGGCCTGGGATATGTACTACAGCCCCTATACAACTAGATCCGGTTTCGCAATAGATGCCATTTACAGAGAAATGCTCGACACAACACCAAGGAAAACCGGATCGTTTTTGTATGCGTAGACAGGCAAGTACCCAGTACCCATGGAAATTAGTGGTACGAGTTTATGGTTATTACAAAAACAAGTCGAGCAAGTTTCCGATAGGCTTTACCCAAAGAGTTTTCCTATTTAAACTTCAACTTCCCACCAGTCTCTCAGAATCGAAGAAACTACTCGGATGAGTGACGAAACATCTCCAAGTTCAGTTGCCTTTCTTCAGTTGGATTACCACGACCTGGGTGATTGAGAACCTTCACAGACTTGTAAATATAAATTCGTCTCACTGTACATTAAGGCCCGTATCTTGATCAGGGAAAATAAAACGGTCACCCTGTGAACTAATTCTGGCTTCTCTGTATTTGTAACAATATAACAAACACGGTAAAAATTGAACATGTTGTTCAGATACAGAATAGTGCTCCGTAGACTGCAGAACCAACAAAACTATGACAAAGCACAAAACTTTGAAATACGGTATTGTTGAGGGCATGTAGGAACTTTTCTGATTTAATTTGTGAACACAAGCCAAACCAAGACTAAAAGCGACACTGCAATGTCTCCTTGAATGGCGCCAAATATTAGGTGTGAAAGGAAAGCGCTTTAAGTCACTCGGTCGTGCGCTTGCTAAATCGTTGGCCCTCTGTGACCTCTAGACACCGGTGGTTGCCAAGCAGCGTTGTCCTCACAAATGACTGCTGATGTTACCACTTGAGCGCCAAATTAAATCCTGTGCGTGACTTCTGAACGGTAGGGTGTTCCCGGGGAGAAATCTAGACGTTTAATGTCATAGCAGGAGAAGCACAATAACCGCGTTCTGCTTAGTTGAGGTCCTGTTATTGCGTCTGCATTGGAGTAGCCAACTGTGACACTAAATTGAACTATAAGCCAGAGTTCCTATTAATTAAACAGGTGCATTTTGTGCTAGGACAATTCACATGCTGGGAAAAGGCTCTGTCCCACAATGTGGGAAAAATTATCTGTCAGAGCCTTAATGTTGAAAACTTATTTCTACAAGAGCTAAATATTAAAATAAGTGTTAGGATTTCTTGTACTGACAGCTAAAAATTTATATCGATAGTGTGTATTTGGCAAAGAAGCAACAAGAGGAACTGGATTTATTCCATCATCTCCCTCCAGGTTCCTTTTTGGCAAGGAGATTGTACCAGATAAGTCAGAATATGGCCGGTATCCAGGTGACTGCATGCAGGCTGAGGGAGGGATACCGCCGTCGCTGCTGCGCTCGACACGTTATTCGGTTACACACAATCACCCGCAACCGCCTTATCAGATTGAGCTCTTTAGCAGTAAATCTTATCAACGTGCTTTCCCTCTCATCGTTGGGCGCAGGCTCAAGGAGCCCACACCTCTATCTGCCTCCCACTTTGCCCTGACTGTGAGATCCCTGCAGAATGGCAGCATTTAGCCTCTATTGAGAGCCTCCGTGCCGACAGGCTGGAGTGATCCCTAATCTGCCCCGAGATCTGTGTTTGTCCCCATGGCCTGTGAGCACCGTGTAATTGTGCTCAAATTGGAAGCAGGATCTGAGCTTGTTTATGTAACAAGCATTTGGTGCGATAACGCCACTGTACTGTGCTGTCTGTCGCCGCAGACTCGCATCCAAAAAGCCCCTGGGAGGCGGCACCGACTGCTCTGTCAGCGGTGGCCAAATAAAAGTGTTTGTGGTGTTGCGTGTTGCGAACAAACTGTGCAAATTCAAAGGAAGTCGGCTGCGCGTTTGTACGGTCGGGTTCGGTGGTTTTGATTTCCACATTAAACCCTTTGGTGTTATTTACATCGACGTCCTTTGAGTGGAATTGCCACAACCTGGCGGTGGACTTGCAGCCACTGTTCATGTGCCTTGTTAAGCCCGTTCCTCTCGGTGTGTCTCCGTGCCGCTCTGCCTGCCTGTTCTCCCTTTGAGTCTGACCTCAGATCTCGCTCAGAGCCCCGTGATGAGTCATGGCTCAGTCTGGAGCCGCTGCATCACTGTGGGGAGTCGGCAATACAGAGCGGCTCCAGCGTTTCACCGACGGGCGCACATGCCCAGTTGCGTGCGTTTTGAACATGCATGAAAGCGGACGTGGAGACGAGGGAGCAGGCGAACTTGACGCTAACGCGGGTGCGCGGGAATCGGAACTGATGGCGAGTGAAGGCGCGTTCTCAGAGGTGAAAGCCTTTGACGAGGCGCAAGCTAATGAGCCGTACCTCCCAATTAAGAAAAGAAAAATTCATGGACACACGCGTGCACGCTCACCTACATTGTTTTTTGTTAGTAATGCCTCATCCCTGGCAGCAGATTATCTCATTGTCTACCCCTGATCCTGTAATATGCAGCACTGTGACGTTCCTGTGATCTTATTCACTTTTGCAGGAATCACATCTCTGATTAATTTCACTCTGCGCGGTGATTGAAATGCACGTTGCCACCTTACGCACCACCACATTAAAACAGTTGCCGCCGTTGTATCCTTGCCATCTCTCGCCGAGCGGTGTTTGAGTTTCATCTCCCTGTGACTAAAGAGAGTGTTTTCCATTCTCCCACCCCTGCACCTCCTGAGACTGCATCAGAATCTCAAAAGGACAGCATCCTGTGATGTATATTTCAGCAACTTCCTTCAGCAAACCCTATCTTAAAAACCTTTCTTTTTTTTTTTTTTTTTACCCCCCTTCACCCACACTTTCTATTCTGTCTTCCATCACATGTAACAGCGCATCTTAAACACGATTCCCCTCTCCCCTGAACGACGACTTCAATTTGAGCTCCTCGTTTGAAACTCGTATGTGATGCCGCACTTCGGAGATGAGTAAAGGTGCGACCGGAGGAGAGCTCTCTCCAATTTAACCAGATGAACCTCATCAGGAGTTTCGAAGTGTTTGGCCATTTAGATGAGATATGGCTCAGACATTCAGGCTCATGGAAATAAGCCAGGTGTCCTCCAGAGACAACACAGTGCAAGAATAATGTCGAGTATTCCCCTCATTTACAAAACAAATCAGGTGGGCATTCGGGACTTCTGCTCTGTGATTACTGTAACACTGCAACACGACTGCACGAATGAGAGGAAAAAACTGTGTGCATCTGTTGCAGCCCACAAACGCACACCTGCAGACAATTACATGAGTTACAAGTCCAAATTTAAAGACGGGTTTCAGCAATTTTATATTGTGCTTATAAAGTTGCTGGCTGTGCAAGAGACGAGACCGGTCGAAGGTGGTGCAGGAAATGCCGAGACATGAGATCCAGGCTCTGAAACGAGTTGCATGATTCATCGTTAACCATCGCGTAGCTCGTCATACACCGATGAGATCTCTGAGGAGCCACGCTGATTGGCAAATGACCACTTTATTCCAACACCACGGTTGCCAGTTTGCCAGATATCTGCCTTCCCATCTAACTCTCTGCAAAGCAAACGACCTCCCCAAACTATTATTTCCACAATCTGTAAAGCTTTAAAACACCAACTGCTCTTTGTTTTACTCTAGAGACTCCTCTTCCAAGTTTATGTGTCCATTGCATTAATGGATTAATTAATCATTTGTAC
This sequence comes from Mugil cephalus, assembly GCF_022458985.1. Classification (NCBI taxonomy): domain Eukaryota; kingdom Metazoa; phylum Chordata; class Actinopteri; order Mugiliformes; family Mugilidae; genus Mugil; species Mugil cephalus. Next base: position 5,743,591 of record NC_061782.1, read on the forward strand.
ATATCTGACTTGCAAAAATATGTTTCATTAGTCTCTGTTTAGTTTAATTTAAGTAATCTTTATGGAGAAAATTCTAAAATGTGCGAGGGTAGATGGTGCTATCACACCAAATGTGTGATTATTAGAATACACGGTAAAGCAGCTAACATTCGAATTTCCAAAAACGAATCATATATTTGTGGACGTTCTGGTATCTTACCTGGCATCTGTTGTTTACTTGTTCAGGACACTTGTGTTGCCGGTCTTCTGGGCAGGCTGACACAATCCTAGCATTTTTCCTGCTATTTTTAGTTCAAATCCGCCCGTTTTCCATCTCTTATCGTGGTCTGAGTCACGGTGGCAGCAGCCCCGGAAAGAGTAGCCTCCACATCTCTCTCCTAGCAACGTCTGCCGGCTTCAAATAGATTAAACCTCTTTCACGGAGCCCCCCTGTAATTCCTACATGATGTTTGGGGTCTGACCCAATGTCTCCTCAGAGCAGAATATCCTTAGGAGAGGGCAACATCGCAGCCACTGGAGGCATCCTGATCAAACACCCAAACCACCACCTCTGTGTGCTCCTTTTAGGGCCCCATGTGAAGGACCCAGGATGGAAAAACTAGTTTTCTACGGAGACGATAGAGTACGGAACTTTTAAAATAAACCGCTATTCAACACACATCAAATTAATTGACTAGAAAAACATCTCATTACTCACTGTAATGGCTCGTGTGTTATTCTATCTGTAAGATATAGTTGGAGTCCAACCACACACACACGCAGATGTGTACTTTCCATAAACCATACGGTCATCGGCTTCTATTTTCTGCCTGTAAGTGGCAAACGGAGGGATAAGAACAACCCACAGAGTGGAGCTCCTCCAGAAATACTCGCTCTCAGTCTGAGCTCGCTTCCACTCGAGTGTTTACCGTGCGGATCCTCGTTTGTTTGACTCCACCATCATCAAACTCTTGCTGTTCTTGATTATGTTTAACTTGGTTGATGCTTTTTAAATACTCGAGGAAAAAGGCGCTCATTTGAGAAGATGTTCATAACGGTTAGGTGGTTTTCTTTTAATCAGGCAAGTTTGAAACACCAGGGAAATTGAGTTCCTTGTCATAGATGGCATGTTTCATTTTTTTTCTTTTTTCCTTTTTTTATTTCATTTTCTTTCTGGATAACTAGAAGCTGCGGCGCCGAGGCATCACGCCAAGGTGAAGATCAAGGTGAAGCCGTTTAATAGACGTTTTCACAGAATTATGAATTCTCTTTGCGGTATACTCCGATTCCTCAAATACAGTATCTAAAGGCTGCTGAGGGTGAACCACAGACTCCTTCACGCCTGTGTAGTTCTAAATATACGGAGCCCCCTTTGCAAAATGGCTTTGTACAGTATGTGAGAGACAAAAGAAAAGGTGTGAAATGTCACAAGGTTGAAGAGCCAAAAAAGAATAACACAGAAAGCAATTCCACACCTGTGCAATTCATATGCTGTCTGTGTTGCTCCACAGACGCTGGTAAAATTGCCGGCGAATGCAGCTCAAAAGGGGGTAAGGACAGAGAGTGGCACCGGCAGAAAGGGGGCGAAAAAAAAAAAAAAATGACAGTAGCTGCTCCACGCGTTGAGCTGAGGAAAATGGAAAGTTTTTTACGGCATACCACTGGGGAGTAATCAGAAGCAGCGGCTAAGCAGAAGTGACAGCGGCGGTTTGGGATTAGGGTCAGTAGCGGCGCACGGCTCGCTCGCTGAGAAACGAGAAGGAGAACGTGACGGGGGTTGCGGGCGCCAGTGGGCAGGGGCCAGCTGGTGGAGGGACATACTCGAGGCCTGCGTGAAACCAGGAACGTTTCATACCTATCCGAAATAACACATCTGCAGCTGTGGCTGATTAACCGCCCACTCGCCTGGAAAGGAAGGTGGTGTGTTTTCTTTCCTTTTTTTTTATTTATTTTTTTTTTATTTGACTCATGTGCAGGGCCACGTTAATTAGCAGGTGTTGGAGGACTCCTTGAAAATGACGACGGGACCCTGTCTCGCTCTGGACTCTGCGTGACCTTGTGCTCATTAATGGTGCGCCGCAATCAAATGTTAATGCTCCTCAGAGGTTTTGGATAATGTTCTGCCTGTAATCAGTGCACCCATGTAATGCAGCCATAAATGCTAATATTTTTCTTTCAGTGACATTTGTAATGGGTCCAAATCCTTTTGCAGCCGGTTTATTTTTGGCCCGGAAAAGTCACAAATTCAAGCAAATGAAAGAGACTCAGCCACTCTGAGCTGGTATTAGATGTTTCCTCATCCATCCTACTTACCCCGCGACATCTATAAGTCTTTATTTTTGTTATCTATTTAAAGTGAGTCAGGCAAGTTTCACTGTGAGCACACCCATCAAGTCCCTAAAGAAGCATAAACCCTCTGCATGCAGAGCAAATGGCAAGATGAGGACTAAATGAGGAAGACAAAGCAGGAGACATATTATACACTGATCAGCCACAACATTATGACCGACAGAACATTTACCATGGTCACAATTCAGTGTTCTCCTGGGAAACCTGGAATTCCTTCCATCGGGATGTTGCTTTACACACGTACCACCCATCTAGACCAGACCAGGCACCCACACCCCCATAGCAGTGACACTCCTTTATGGCAGCAACCACCACACAGACACACACAAACCCTTTAGGAACTCAAAAACACAAAGACCAGCACGAGGTGTTGACCTGGCCTCCAACTTCACTAGATCAAGTATCTGTGGGATGATCCATCGCATCTTCTACTACCGCTTATCCTCACTAGAGTCGCTGGGCCTATCTCAGCTGACATCAGGCAAGAGGTGGGGTACACTCTGGACAGGTCACCAGTCTATCATGGGGCTAACACAGAGACAAACAACCATTTGCACTCAATTGAGGATCACTAATAGCCTAACAAGCATGTCTTTGGAGGTGGGAGGAAACCGGAGTACCCGGAGAAAGCCCACGCAGACACTGGGAGAACGTGCAAACTCCATCCAGAAAGGCCCGAGCTGGACTTGAACCCGGACCTTTTTGCTAGTAGGCATCAGTGCTCTCATCCGTGTTTATTGTAGGGAATTTATTTCTTCAGTTCAGCAATTTTTTTTGTTTGTTTGCTTCAAATGCAGATTTTATTTCATTTTTCAACCTAAATCTATTTCTGTTTATGTTTAGATGGAGATGTTATAGGTTAGACAGAACGATCCTTCAGCTTCTGTTTATTTACGCTGTGTCCTAGTACTTTGAGAAGAAGAAGGACTTCAGACTGTTGCATCACTGGTTTGAATCCCCCCTATATCGATGCCCCTTGGGGAAGGTGGTTAACCCCTAAAAGTGTGTTCAAATGGGTGGGTTAAATGCAGAGAGGCCAATAGAGCAGATTTACGTTCAGTGATCCTAATATGATAATACTGCTGTTGCTGCCATGGTTGATATAGGCTTTTTTGTTAAGAAAGAATTACAAGATGAATTCGTAAATCACTACCTTGAATCATACCACAACGTATTTAGAGCCACAGCAGCGCAGAGCTGTAGACATTCCTCATCAGCCTTGTGTGACTCAGTCGTAGGCAGTTCAGCTGAGGACGAGGCGACTATTCATTCGTCAGTGGAAACGGCCTCATACAGGTTAGTTGCAGGTGGCACGGTTGGAGCGGGGCTGAGTGCGGTGTCATTCAACTTGTTGGCCTTTACAGACTCCCTTAAGTCTCCCGTAGCAGTAGGCGGTGTCATCCGCTAACCTGGCAGTGATCTCTGAGGCCACGTTTCTGCCAATCATGACGGATTCAGATGGAACAGCCGCACCATCTGTGGCCTCGTCGCCACGGCAACCAACAGGTTTGTTTTCAACACCTGAGCGAGTCACAGCTGAATCCTCTTTTCTTTAGCTGTTGTCCTACCTAAACTTACCAACTACTGTAAAGGTTTAATCCGTGCACTGATCAGGCATAACATTATGACCACCTTCCTAATAAGGTCTCCCTTGTGCCTCAGAAACACCAGGTGACTGGTTGGTGAATGGACATGGTCCTCCTGAAGGTGGCCTGTGGTGTCCCTCTGGGTCCTATGGGTTGAGGGAAGGAGCCTCTGTGGATCATCCCACAGATACTTGATGAGTTCGGCATCTAGTGAGGTAAAACAGGTCCTTGTGCTGTTTTTCAGGTTTTTGATTTTTCGCTAAACTGTTTTTGTGTCCAAGCCTGTGTCAGGTTGCGTCCTGCTGGGGATCAGTGTCTATGGGGTGGGGGTGCCTGGTCTGGTCTAGGTGGGTGTTACATGTCTAAGTGACATCCACCCAAATGCTGGGTCCACACATCTCCCAGCAAAACACCGAATTATCACAAGATGGTCAGTGTCATTACCTTCTCCTGTCAGTGGTCATAATGTTATGCCTGATCGTTGTGTGTCTTCAGTGCGTCCATACTTTTTTTTACACAACCCCAGAAAAAAACAAAATAATTTGTGGTACCATCAAATTTAAGCAGCTAAGTTCTCATTATGTTTCCCAGCTAATAAACCCTGCTACAGTGATCTGCTAGCATCTGTTACACAGATCAACGTTCCTTTTATTACTCAATGCCAGAAGCAATGACAGGAATCCTAACAAGATTCTGAGTGTTACCCTATAAAAGACACCAAATGGTCCAAGAGCAGCTTTCAGTTTATCTTGGCTTAGCATTAGAAATACATTTTAGGGAAATTATGCTGGATCGGCATAAGGTTTACGCCCTCTAGGGGTACTTGAGCGGCTTTAGTAACCGAGTCATGTTGTAAGATGTTGTAATGATGACATATTATACCGGGCCCAGATCAGAGCACACTAGTTTTGAGTTTGAGGTAGAGAGGCTATCTGCTAAACATAAAGCAATGGCAACACAAAAAATAGCACCTTTGTTGTCATTGTCACGTATAGAAACCCAGAACCATTTTATTCAACTTTACATATTCTTACATCTGCCACTTTTACAGAATTGTCAACACGAACGTTTTCTTTAAAAAACTCTTAATTCCAGTCTTCTCAGAATGATATCACAACTGTACTGGCATTTAATTGCACAAATGGGTCAACACATTAAGATTAAACTACGAGAAGATTTGGAGCAGAGCGCGCAGGCAAAAATAACACTAATCTCATCAGATAACACGACTGAAGAGAAGATGTGACTCTAAGTAACGTTTACTGCAAATCGGAGACTTTTTTTGCATAATTTATAAGATGCGTGAGAAACGTGTTGACATGTTTAGTGTCTCTCACCCTTTTGAGTCGAGGAGCCTGATGGCTGTGGGTTTCTGTTGTTTTTGTGTCGGGTTTTGTCATTTCAGAGCGCTCCAAGTACAGATTTACTGTGGTGTTTGTGGCTCCCGTCTGAACGGACGAAAATAAGTTCCGACGGAGCTTGCGACTCGTGGACTTTTTTTTTGTGATTCCGCTCTGTTACATCACAGAGGAGAGTTCTGGAACCTGCGTCAACCTTCTGCTGCAAGCAGTTTCAACTCAAAACAATAAAGTAAAAGGGCTCAAATCTTTGTCAGTTACCATCAGCTTTAAGAATAGTCGCTGCTCCCCTATCCGCAGTAAATAAATAATCCCTATGTATTTGCTAATAATCAGTGGAGAGTTCTTATATTAAAATTATTTGCTCCTGAAGAGCATTGCTACGAGACAAGTACGCTCTTAGATCCACTGATCAGAGCAGCGTGGGAGCACATGAATGTCGCACATAAAGAGGTCTCAAAAGTTGGAGCGCGTGAATTTAAGGGGCACGTACGTGGGAAGACTTGCAGAAACTGTAAATACACGCTTTTTCCTAAATTCCTGGACGCACCAGTCCAACACCTAAGAATCCTCTGCAACAAACAGTGACTGTGACTTCATCTCATGTTGCCTCAGTGCAGTTTTGCTGCGACGTGGAAGGAAGTGTCTCCATACCAGCATGTGCCAGTAGTAACTGTAAGAGCTACTGTTAGCTGAGAGGCTAGGAGGAAATACAAACCGCGGTGCAGAGATTGATTGCCCTAAATCATGGTGATCTGTTAGTCTACAGTTCATTCATTCTAGCAACAGGGTTCCAACAACCACGGACACTCACCAGCCGTCAGCTCATTGTTTCACAGCCTTTACACATGTCCAGAGACAGCATAGATCAGTAACCAACAGGGTTACTGATCTATGCTGCTGTTGCTTTACTAGTTTTTTTATGAAATCTTCACTCTTCCAATAATGTGACAAATGTACACTTTGTATTGGAGAGCTATTTCCAATGCACACCTTCTCGGTGATCTCTCTGTGACACCTTGAATGTGAGCATGTAAAGTTTTAGATACGTAACAAACGCACAGCAGCTCCTTGATAATGCACAACACATCCATCATGCGTCACAGCGATGCTACAGCAGTCAGCAGGTTAAATATCTCTCCGCCCGCAGTGAAATGAATAGCCTAGTGGATCCCGTAAGAACGGTGGAAACAAATGGCAGCTTTGCCGTGTACTGAATTGATTCCACAAATGCATGTGACATTGAAACGTGTTACAGCATACACCATGAAACGCGTTTCTGTTGTGCCACAGTGCTAGACGTGTTCGATTGCATCAGAAATAACAAATAACCAAACTGGGAAAGCTTTCAGATGGCAGGTGATGAAAGCACTGGAAGGCTGGAGAGGCATTCCCTTCAAACCCGAGTGATCAGAGGCCGTTCTATGGTCTACTGGGGCCCTAGGAAAACAGTGTGTTGTCCAAGGTAGCGTATTTCCCCTCATCTAGTCCGATAAAATGACTAAAGTGGCAGACACCATGTGCATTTTGGTAACGGCACCTAATGTAACTGGTTACTAAGTGTTTCTTTAATGTTAGCATGCTGACTAGCAGTGATGTCTAGACTCCTGTTGCAGGTGCACACTTTAAGCTTGGTGCTCAATCTAGGTTACCCAATGTTATCACTGAAAAAAGAAAAGATAACGTAGAAGTTATTATCTTTTCAAGATGGACAACGGAACAGCTCCTCAAAAGTGAAGCCACAGCAAGTAGAGCTCCCCCTGGTGACTGGCTGTAGTATAGGTCATAAGCGCCACCTCCTCCATGTTAGTGGACGGGATTTGGGCCAAACTAAAACACAATTTTTTTTTATTATTTTTTAAGTATGGTTTCAGTCATTTTAGGTAGTAAATAAAATGTTGATGAATGCCTTTTAGTTAGTTATTTGATGCTATAGAAACAGCAACCAACACAAAGAAGTAGGGATGCATTGTCTATAGTTATATACAGTCTAAACTACCAGCATTGAGTTTGCTGTTTCATTTTGTTGCTGTCATTATCTGCACCATTTAGCACTATCTCTACCTTTCTCTTCCTTTTTTCTTTCCCTTTTCGCTCCCAGACAGATAACTTCTACTAATGTTAAATAGGACACCGTTGTCATGCTTAACTCTTTAAAGGGTCATGCGCGTATAACGGGACAGAGCGTGCAGAGTCTTCCGAGGGGCCCCTCAGGGAGGTCTGTAATAACTGTCAATGAAAACTCAGCACATTGTCACCACCGTAGTTAAAAGTTTGTCAGCCCTCAGGGGCCCTTTAATGTCCCGGGTCCCCAAGCAGTCGCCTGTCTCACCTGTTGATAAGCTGCTCTCTCTGAGAGAATGATAACAGCCCAAATAGCGATTACACGCCCCGTTTGCACTAATTAAGCCAATGTGGTGTTATTTTGACTATATTGCAAGGTCAGACTTTCAGTTTTCTTGGTGAAAGGAGGATTTGATACTAAATTCAACAGTAATAAAACTCTCTTCTTCAGCTGCTTTGAAATAAATAACAACTTAAGATTTTTCCACCGCTTTCATTTGAAGCGTTTCCGACAAACCAAATTTTTTTTCCCCCCTCATATACATTTAAATCTTATTCTCCCCCGCGTGTCCTGACCCAGAGAAACAAATCAGTCATCGCTCTTACGTGGGCTGTGTCACCCTTGACTGTTGCCATCTAGACAGCAATCTGAGTGAGATTTGGCAGCCGCTGGGCTGCGCTCGCCTCACCTCGCTGAATCATGATGTATGATGTTTACATAGCCATAAAATCCCCTCCAGAAGTGAAATGCTCAGCTGCTTCTCCTAATTAAGAGCAAGCAGACATAAACATGGACCCAACCTCACACAGCGCTGACACACACACACACACACAGAGGAAGAGGGATGCAATATTATATGTGCATGACTTGACACTCAAATAGACACACGGGAGGAGACGCTGTGCTTCACGCAGCTGTGGAAAATACATAAAGACACACATAATACATTATGTTGCTGCAGGCAAAGGAAAGGTAAATATCACACTGAGAGTACATAATGATTACCCTCTATAATCACCAGCAACATTTTCAGATGGGACTGATGTCTCCCCCGGTGCTCTTTACATTCAAACACCTCGTACGGAGTTACTGATCAATATAAATCCAGTGACATCCACACTCGGATTAAACTAGCTCCCTGTCTGTTCACTTCATTACTTGGGTATGCAGTCGTCTTGGGACAGTAAAAGCTGGGTCAGAGTAATATTTATTCAAGTGGGGGTGGGGAGATGGTGAAAGGGCTGTGATTTTATTGTCAGAGCTCGCGGTGAAGTGCGCGAGCGACGCAGACACCTGGCTGCAGGCACGTCTTCGCCACACTCGGAGGAATAAGCCCACTTGAAGAGCGGCCCGTTCAAGATTAACTTGTCACTGAAGTTGAGGACGACTGTCCCCGGGGTAGGAGGCGTCTTATCCGCGGGCAGATTGGCCCCGCTGGCTGCTCCTTTTTATTTATTGGGCTCTTATCTGCCCCATCTGAGCTGAGGCGTGTCACGCATGACGTTATCGTCCGACGCGCTGCATAAATTACTTATTTACTCAAGATTAGGGCTGGGTGGTGTGACCAAAAATGTGTATCATGTTTTTTGTTTTTTTTATGCTTAATCACATGTTTACAACATTTTCTCCTGGTTCAGAAGAATTAATGCAATAGATTGACAAAGGATGGACTGTTTTACTGTGATGATGACTAAATTGTAGAAAAATGTAGTCATATTTAAACATATTTTAACTGCTATGTCTTTAATGTCAATAGCAGCGTAACCGGCTACCGTAATGATTGTAGTCTACGGGCAACTTTTTTTTTTTTTTTTCATTCTTGAAGTCAAAACTGGGGACACTTGCGGGAACAGGTCGTCCAAAGCATGGACTGTGCCCAGAAATCGGGGAGGTCTGGTCACCTTAAAAAAAGCCCAAACAAACCGACACCCTTTTTGGCACGGGTCTTCTGGTTCTGCTGCTTCATTTTTCAGATCTTTCCATTGTCACCACACCTCACAGTGACACTTTCGTGCCATGCGCGTTTGGAAACGCTACATTGAAAATGATCCAGTCTGAATGAAACAGTCCCTCGTGGCGAAACGTTCCGAATGCTGTGTAATCAAATACCCCGGTATTTCTCTTTGCAAATGCTTTTCTTTCACAATAGGGAAGTATTTTAATATTTCAGAGAGATTTGTTTTAGGTGCTGCACAACGGAAGACACAGTTAGAATCTCAATAACCTTTTTGTTCACCCACTGTCAAATAAACAAGTCATTTTTGCTTAAGCACTAATGCTACTGAGTATATTATCCTGGTGAAATCAAGTGAAGTAAGTGTGCTTACATCGGCATGGTATGTCAAATGGATTCACTTCATTCATTTCCCTCTGGCTGTTATGTAAAGGAAGTAGGACTGAGATAATATTGAGTTCATCATTTGGTCCTTTTTTTTTTCTCCAATGACATTTGGATAATTGTTCCAATTCATTTTATGTTTAACACAAAGGCGTAATGAAGGGATGAGCCACTTTCCCTTTAAATTTTCACATTTTCCTCCTGGTCTAGCAAGACTCATTATTATCAAAATCTGATTCTGGTAACACACCATTTGTATTTCATTATGAGGAACGTTTCAGAAAAAAAATACTTCTGCATGCATTTGAATCATAGGCTGTATAAAGATGGATGGATGATGAAAACGCTCCTCAAAAGTGAAGCCAGAGCAGGTAGAGCTCCCCCTGGTGTCTGGATGCAGTTCAGGTGGAGGTCATAAACTCCACCCCAGCCGTGTTAGCCGATGGAACTTGGGCCAAACTTTTTATTTTCAAGGACAGTTTCAGTCATTTATGATATTGATGCATGTTCAAGGGTCAGCTGTTGTGGATACGTTTCCTTTTAGTTAGTTATTTGATGCTATAGAAACACCAGTTGCCATGCCAACCGCTGTGTAAAGCAGTCTGGTGGGACCGTGAGAGTTGCAAAAAAAATAAAATAAAATAAGTGCAGTGTATAGTTCAATATTTCTTTATAACTGGTGGAGGCAGAGCAAAGCACAATATTAATTAACCAAAAGCGTACTGCGCAGACTCCAAAGTCTCCAGATGGTGCTGTTTGTGTCCTCGGGAAAATAGTGTCAGCTGGCCAAGGGAAGGAAGTGGCGACACGTTCACGTCCATGAACTGTACACAGATGAACTGTATCTGGCAACACAGTACTTGGCTTAAAAAAACATTTGCAGGGATGTTGTGTACTCAAGCAGGTTTTTTTTCTTTTTCTTTTTTCTCTTGCGCATCACTTTCTTCAAAATGAGAAGAAAATGTGTATCACCCTACTCTCACTTGCAACACGCAGGCCTAATGTGTTCACAAATCACATGTAACGGCTGACTCAACATGCTCATACTGTATTACTGCACTATATCAGATCAGGCCTCTAGCTGAGAATCCCTAAGGCACCACAGAGTGACAGTGTCAGGAGTAATGTCCATCTCACCCTGGCCCCAAGAGACAAAAGGACCTGATGTTTGCTAAAATACTGCACGGACCACTGAGTCGGAAGACTGCCAACTATAACCTTAGCTGAAACAGACAGGTGTCTAAAAGCACATGCATGACTGGGTCTTAGTAATAACATTTCAATGAAGGATGTGGAGCCCGAGTAAAGGTCAGGCTGAGTTTGCCGGTTAAGCTTGTGGAGCAGTTGCAGAAAGGAATACAATAAAATAAAATGACAACACTGACCCACTTTCAGATCGTCTTTACTCGACTATAAAAATGTTGTGTGCGTATACACCCACCTTCCTCCATCAAGAGTTGTATGTTTATTCATCAGTTTTCATTTAAATCAGCCCCAAATGTGGACAACGTTTAAACAGAACAGATATTTTTATGAGAAACAAGCGGCGTTGAAGCTGAGGGAGGCAGCGTGTAATTTAGATCAGGCGTAAATCAAGAGATATTATGAATTACTGCAGATGTCATTTATTCAAACAAGTGGTGACTCCAGTGGAACTTTATATTTCTATTTAATACGAATCGCTTCCCTGATATACACCACAAACTTGCTGTAGCCTCTCGAGTCAAAACAGAAACACATCTCTCGTCCATTTGTGAGCGATCTCCGTGGTTTGCACATGCATGACGGACCTGCGAAACTGACACCTTCCACTTAATGAGGTAAAACTACCGCGTGATTCTCAGGAAAATAACACGTTACAGAAATAATAAAATATCACAAAATGAAGCGTCTTACGGTGAACCTGCAGCAGGGCTCCCAATTAACGTAAAGGTTAAGCGGTGACCGATGCACTCGGAGCATGTGTGAAAAGTTGGCAATGCCCCGAGGCTTCAGACCTTCACGATCATTTGAATTACTGCAAATTTGTTTGGCAACATGCACCGCTAATCAGCGCAATTAAAATCCGAGAAAAAGATAAGGGCACGCATGTTTTTTTTAAACATCCCTTGTTAAAAGTCCCCCTTTTTTATTTTATGCTCACATGGTCCATGTCTTAAAGCAGATTAGTTTAATCAGTCTATACCAAGTTAACTGACGTGCAGCAAACCTGGGGTGGGGTGGAATTACACTGTAAAAATGACTGGCTGGCTCCGGGAGAGACGAAGTAAATACATATAGCAAACGTTTCCCCTCTCCTTTCATTATGGTTTAATTTGACGCCAATACTGCTTTTTTTTATACATACAATTCTGTCTCTTAAATATCTCAAAGAAAATTTGCAGCCTTTCTGTGCAGACGTTTCTTGTGTCTAGCCGCGCAACTTGCACTGATAACCTGTGTTTCTGCAAACTGCTTGGCCGACTTTATGGTAAGTTTGTAACACTTCATGCATTACACAAGAATGTAACTATTAAATCCCTATATCTCCAGGGAATCGAATAACACAAACCGATAACTTTCCTTCAGATCTCAGTAAGAATAATATTTATTCCAGACATGCCTGAAGGTTTCATCAAATGCAACCCATTATTTCTGTCATCAGGTCTTTCTGTTCCACCATTGCAGAGAGTCATTTGACTAACAACCCATTTTTGGAAATTAGAAAGAGAAGTGCTCTCAGTCAAAACACACAATCAGCCCCTATCTTTGAGCCTATGGAGAGAGTATTGTTTTATAATTTTGCAAAATTGTCTGTAAAAAGGTCAAACCCGGTTTTCGTATTCATCTCTTCAGATTTGCGCAGAGATTAAAAAGCAGCTTTCCAGGCCGTTCGAGGACGAGGAGACTCGGTTTGGCCTCCTAATGACATTCAGCAGATGCAATTAGTCGTATATAGTCAAAAATACATTTTCCGTGTTTACCAACCCATGACAGAAGCAATTGGCGGCTGTTTATCTCTTATGACTCATTCGCCTGGAAGTGTGTTTTTCTTCACAACGGTTTCCCTTTAATTGTGAGTGCTGTTTTTCTTGGTGGACTGAAGGCGGTAGGGGACTTGATTGGGATGTTACTGGCCCACTCTCACTTTTGCTCTGCGCCGTCAACACAATGACAGGAAGCGATGTCATGCCATGTCGTGAGGCCGCTGCCAGTCTGGGCTTGGCCCCCGCTGGCATACGGGGTGAAGTGGGGACCAGTTAGTTACCCACAAGTGAAGCATAGTAAAAAATTAAATAAATAAATAAATAAATAAAAGAAAAAAACAGATGGAGAGAGGAGAGTCCATATTTAGATCATGTGAATATGCCTGTAAAAATTGAGCGGTCTGTTTATTTTTGACATGTGACAGGAATTCAGTTGAATGAAAGGAGATCGAGTGTGTTTCCACGGAAGGTTCTGAGAATAGCTTGACCCCTTGGTGAGTGACCAGCAGGCACATTAGACATGTCAAGCCTCTTTGTAAATAAATCCTGTTGGACTGTCTCCTTGGAGACTTGGGGACAGAAAGTGAAATTCGAAAAACAGGCTTTTAACAAGCCTAAAAACTGAAATTCATTCATTTTTCAACTAATTCCGAGCAAATGCATTTGCATATTCTCTAAGGTGTGCCACCTGTTGGCTCGGGAAGGCTAAATGTAGCTCAGCGCCGTCCGTGGCCAGGGTTCAGACCCCGGAGAACCGGCATCGTGAGTGACGCCAGGGAATCGGCGTCAACATTTTGCTTGGCTTGCTTCCAGTGTCATGAACTGGAGGGAGTGCAGGGGAAGGGAAAGGAATGAGGAGGAAAAAAAAAAAAGGGAACGGGAAAAAGAGCTAATATTTTTAACTCCTGCAGTGCGTCACAAAGATGTATGATCCCATCTGCTGAACATAAAGGCATCCAGGAAGAGAAGGATCCTCAGCCAGGAACAGCTCCTGATGTCATTCGTAACGTACAGTCTGCCTCGGCTTATGATTTCACAATGTCCATAAGAGGTAGTAAATATGTCTTTGTCTATTTTTGTAGCCATATTTTTTATTGCTTTTTTTTTTTCCTTCTGTACATATATACAAAGCAGGCTGAAATGCAGTGTGTCTGTGAGACTGTTGATTCAGCTGCAGCCTCCTGAATGCCTGACAGCCAACTGACATCCTCTGTCAATGGGCGCCGGTGCACAATCATGACTCAATAAGCCCAGGAAATCGGGGGAGAGCGAGAGAGTGAAAGAACACACATCGTGGGGCCGGTCAGAGCGGAGAGCAGCGGAGCAGAGGTTAGCCGGCCTCAGGGGTTTGTTGGCTCCGAAGCCGGGATTCAGCTTACATCCATCTTGTTCCAAGACCTCCCTGGAGAGTACAGTATGTGTGAACATGAGAAACCCTTTGGGGTGAGTTGTCTTTAACCAGGGTTAATCTGCACTTCATAGGAACATATTGCCAAATGGGACTCGGTCAAAATCGAGTCAAGACTTTGTGGCATCTTGCGTCAAATAAATGTAAATTAAATGAAAAGGGCACATATGATTTTTTTATTGTATGTAAAATATGCTTAAAAAGACAAATCACAATTATTGCACAGCCAGAGAAAGAGAGTTACATTAAAAGGGGAGACATCCTGACTTAACATCTGTTACTGACTACCTCATCATAGTAGTTGTACCATTAAAGGTTTTGACTGGAAGATTACGTTTAAATACATTTTAATTAACCTGTCTATAATGGAAATAATGTAAAATGCAGAGAGGAAATCCTTCCATCCATTCATGCTTTTCCAAGGTCAGGTTGCAGGGGCAACAGGCTAAGCAGGGAATTCCAGACATCCCTGACCCTAGCAACACATACTTCCTGGGGGATCCCCAGGCATTCCCAGGCCAGATGAACTATATAATCCCTCTAGTGAATTCTACGTCTGCTCCGGGTTCTCCTCCCAGTTGGCCATGCCCAGCAAACCTCCAAAGGGAGGTGCCCAGGAGGCCTCCTTACCAGATGTCCAAACCATCTCAGCAGGCCCCCTTCGATTTTCAAGAAGCAACGATTTCCCTCTGGTTGTACAAATTCCTCAACTTATCTCAAAGGCAGCACCCAGCCGGCTAGGGAGGAACCTTACATCAGCCCGTTGTGTCCATTATGCCATCTTTTGGTCACCTCCCAAAGTTCCTGGCTGTGGGTGAGGGTTGGAACATAGATCGACCGGTAAATCAAAAGCTTTGCCTTTCAGCTCAGCTCTGTCTCCACTGCTCTGATCTGATGCAGCGCCCACATTTCTGCATCTACCTCACCAAGCCATCTGTCCATCTCTCTTTCCATCGCAGTGCTTCTCAAAGTGTGTTGTGCACCCCCCAGGTGGGGGATGAAGACGACAGGGCGCGACACATGGAAGGAAATGTTCAATTTAATGTGCCTTCTTTCTTGACAATAACCCCGGATGCACTGTTTTCCGATGATGGACTTCCTGCCTGAACGATTCGATCTACTCGTATTGACGCAGTTTCCAAGCGTCAAGTGGGAAAAATTGAACAGCCGTGTACATTTAGCGGCACGGCACCACACTTCTGGGACGCTCTTGAAACGCGCCACAGTGCATCTGGTGGAAACACTCACATTGACTTGAAATTGCTGCGATCTACTGTGAAACTGCGATGTGTCCAGGGGAAACCTGACCCTAGGGAATTGTCGGCATTCTCCTACCTTTTGCCACATCTCATCTCTGTGGGATGGGCTTCTCAGCTGTTTCTTTACAGATTTACAGATCTGTTTCTTTACAGATCACAAAATACAGATCCCAGTTCAACATTGGGCATGATTTAAGAGTGGCAGTGTCAAGGTTGTCATCCTGTTTTGAAAAGATGTGCAGTGGAAAAGAGGCTCATTGCAGCTATTAATGAAGGAAAATTCACTTGCTTACCTGCCTTGACAAATCGATTTGCTTTGTTGTTTTCAGTTATTTTGCACAGATTGCAAATGACTAAAACAATGTTTCATCATTTTCTGTACCTTTGAATACTTTTGACTTTTGGTTTTTGACGCAAGTGATGCACAACTGCACCTTTATTTTCTTTTGAACTTTGTCTTATTTGGTGTTTTCCATTGATTTTTATGAAGTATGACGTTACTGTGTGTTGGTTCAATAACACGAAAAGTCAGTGTGAGTGCCCAAACCAAAAAAGGATTTTTGTGTGGGCGATTGGTGCAGATGGAGCTTGAAGTACAACAAATACCTAAAAATTTTGTTCCAGTATAACAATTATTTCTTAGTTGTCTTAAAGTTACCAATTTGTGTTCTTTATCAAATTTTGTAGACACTTTTTTTTGGGTGGGTGAAAGCAACAAGATCTGTGAGATCTATTCCTTCTACCATTTTGGAGGCAAAATACAAAATAAACAACTTAACAGCAGGTAGTTATTATCTGTTGGTTTGTGTATTGGGTTGTCAGTATATGAATTGCCACAGTAAATAAAACATACTTGCAGATAATGGTTGTTTACACAAGATATATGCTACCAGTCAAAAGCTTAGACGCACCTTCTCAATTAATGTCTTTTTCTGTATTTTCAGATTGTAGATTTACATTGTAGATTCTCACTGAAGGCGTATATTAACTATTTGAAACTGGCTTTGGTGTGTGGTGCAGTGAAGACATCAGGCTGCCAATGGAGGTTGTTCACTTTTGACGGAACAAACGGAGTACAATTTAAAAGTGCTACATACTGGAGAGTACAAGCCCAAACTGCAATCACTGATTCTAACCTTTTCTTTATTTACTGCCTTTTTCAGTCCAACTGGAAAAACCTCACCTCTCGTCTTTATAAAACAAATGTCACAGTGTCTTAACTGATCTCTGCCTTTGATTTGCAGCATGGATTGGGAAGCAGCACACCATCAGGTGCATGACCTCTCCCTCTGTAAAAACGTAAGATGTTGTTTTCCCAAAGCGCTCAGTACCCATCTGTTCAAGCACCTCTTGCATTCCTTTTTTTAAATATATATATATATTTATATATAGCTAAGGCCTTGTTCATGTTCACCGTGTACAGGACTAATTTTCCAATGGTGTTTAAAAGGGATCCATCTGTGAGAAATGTGTTTATTACAGACCTCCAACTTTAAGGTCAACTAACTGCCATAGTAATTTTCGGCAAAGTAATAGTCATAAATATCCTGCAGTTGCTCAGAGTCCCTCTGTTTTCCCATCCAAAAACCTGAAGGACTGCAATCTTTATTGCCTCATGACAGTCAATAAGTCATAAAGATAATAAATCCCCTGCTTATTCGAGTGTTGCAGTTACACGTGGCTGTTTCAACAGTGTACAAATCCAAAAAGTCGGGACTCGCGGAAAGATATATTTAACTGAATTCGGTCTATATTTTGCAGAGTGAAGTAAGTGACATGAACAATAAAACATTAAAAGTTCTCGGCTTAAATGCTTGATGTACCTCAGTCAATAAAACATGTCAGCGGTCTGGTAAGTGACGAATGATGCGCTGTAGCGCAGACATGGGTCAATAGCAACTGCCGGTTAGCAAATGGAGACAGATGGGTGGAGATTTCCTGGAAAAGATGCTTAGAAAGTTTAGACTACCACACTTTTATGTAGGTGACAACATCCTTAACGTGGTCTGGATTTTCCCAGTTTGGTAAATCCCTCACGTTTGGTACTTCATCTCGTCAACATGAATTATTGACAACTTTTTTACCTGTAGTTACTCACAAAACACACAACACATGCTGAGTTT
The DNA here is from genome assembly GCF_022458985.1 of Mugil cephalus. NCBI lineage: Eukaryota > Metazoa > Chordata > Actinopteri > Mugiliformes > Mugilidae > Mugil > Mugil cephalus. The sequence goes on from NC_061782.1 coordinate 5,761,022, forward strand.
GCCCGGAGCAGACCCACCCAGTTTCAGAGCTGTCAGTCTGGATATTTGTGCAGCGTATTGTTGTGTTTGGTTTGTGCTCAGCCCAGCTGCAGGATCGGTACACTTGTTTCCCTGCACAAACTCCTCTCAGTTTTCTCACAGAAGTCTTTAGATTTAATGAGCTCAGCTGTCCAAGGCTATTTCTCATTTAGGTTGAACCTGGAATGCTTCATGTGTGTGTTTTTTCTCTCGGTGATGCCAGCCACGGTCCTCCTCCTTGTGCCCACAGGGCGGCCGCATCCTCCCAGGCTTTGGTGTGGCAGAGAGGCGGTGGAACATTCTGTGGGGAGGCCGAGCCGCGCGAGCCAAATAAGCGGTTTTGACCAATTAGAGCTCATTTTGAGCTCAGGGTTCGGGTTTGGAAGGCAAACTACGGGGTTTCACGGAAGTGTGAAAGCACTGGAACAGTTGGATGCAGTCTGCAGGAGTTGGGGTGGGTGGGGGGGGGGGGTGAATGAGAGGATGAGTCGCCTCTCCTGCTCTCTTGGCAAACCATCCCTTGGTGACGAAGAGCTTAGCTGGAGTTTTCTGCGGTTAGCGGCATATGCTTTCTATATTTCCTCCCATCCATCCTCTTTGATGTGGACTCGAAAGAGAAAAGAGATGTTCCTGTATGAAGGCCATGTCAAGGATGAGTGGATTTACAATGAATTAGGGGTGGTTAAAAAAAGAAGCACTTGCAGCGGGGATGAGTTCGGGCCTCGATGCACCCGTGCCAAAGTGTCCGGCTATAAGCTTCTCTCTCGGCAGCTATGAAGAAGACATCTCCAGAACGAGCCAAAGCGTGTCTTTTTAATAGAGAATGAGGCAGAGAGATAAAGAGAGATCCACTGACAGGCGTGAAATATCTGCCGTGGGAGAGCTTTGGCTCTGACTCCATGATGACCTATCTCACCACAGAGAACAAGTAGCAATTATGCTACACAGAGGGGCATGATAGGGCGGGATAAGGGAGCCCTGATTCTCACCCCTCGCTGCTCTAGGTTTACAGCCATTGAGGTCAGAGTTCACATGCGAGGCCGCCCTCAGGGCTGTTTTACGTTCATCCTATCACACAATATATGTCTGTTTGGGATAAGTCCAATATAGATTCTGGCAATATAAGTGCATTTGAAACTTTTTTATTTCCAACAACAGTGTTAATGTGCTTTTCTATAGAACTGCTTTCCCTTTTTACCCAATAGGGCCCAGTATTGTTTCTCAAATCCTGTATCAATCAGTGAGTCACATTGATGGGGTTATGTGTAGCATGCTTTCATGTGTGTGTTCTCTCTTTCTGACGACCAGTTTCAGTTTTTTACACCTTCAGAGAAAGGAGATTTGTGCAACGTGAGGACATTTTGGACTGTTAAAGCTGGCTAAGGCTTGGTTATAGGGCAAAGGTCACAAATAGGTCATGGTTAGGGGTAAGGGTCAGACACTTGTGTGGAGGCCTTGAATGTCCTCACATAAATGTGTGTGTGTTCTTGTTTCTAATAAGTTGATGGGGCCAGGCTAACTACCACTACTAACGTTGTGGAGTCACGTTGTCCTTGTGTGGGCCCCACTTTTTGAGTGTTAAACCCTCTTAAGACCTGGTTTCAGGGTAAAGGTTACAATTGGTTTGAAACGGCCCTGGTTTAAGGTTAGGGTTAGGGTTATGCACACGGGTCCTCACAAAGACACAACCACAGGTTTGTATGTGTGTATCTGTGCCCTTTCACATCTCTGTGAAACAGAATTGCACACAACCCAGGAATAGCTCAGATGACATGTAAAGGGCAGCAGTGGTTTTTTTTAATAATGCTGCAAAAAATGTCAATAGAAATAAATCTGTTTTTGTAGAATCTTTAAAAGCGGAAAAGCCGCAGGAAGGCATATCTTTATACCTAAGGATCAGCGTGATGTGTTTCACAATATTGTTTCCTGTTCAAAAAAAGAGAACTGAGATGAGCTCAAATGTACAAGTGCATTTTGAGTGTCCTGCTGGAAGACTGTTTTGTTTTGCAAAAAAAAAAGTAAAATAAAATAATAATAAAAAAAAAAAAAAAAAAATTTCCTTCACTGCCCTTCCCTTCTTTCTCTTCTGCCAGGAAATGTTCCCATGGCACCTCATCTCCTCATTGGGTCCCCACTCACGCAGTCCGGATTATGGAGAGAGGCTGGAATACTTATAAGGCCGAGGTTAGTGCTGCACCACAGAGAGAACTGGACGTATCCTGTCTTTCCACCAACACTCTGTGTCAAAACAACAGAATAAAAGACACGGAAGCCCAGGCTCGGATAGCATTTGTGTCAGACTTTTTCTTTTTTTTTTTTGAGGATTGGCAGAGCGACCTCCATCGACGCTAATGAAGACAAATGAGCGGGCTGATGAAATTTCACGATGATCGCATTGAGATGTTAAAAACACGAGGCGCTCATGTGCAGCATCTTTATGAGACTTGAGGGGGAACTGTGATTACAAACGAATACACTCAGCTTATTGTCCGCACGCTCCCTTGAAAACGGTACTTGTCGAAAAAGCTGTCATGTGTGCGGTTTGTATATGGGCTGAGAACGTCTGGAGCTCCAGCTCACTGCTGGCGTCTGGGTTGCGATACGTTGCCTGTGCATCTAAGGCGAAGAGGCGGCTGCGGAGGCAATGAAATGTCAACACTCTCAGAATCCGGCCTCAAAAGATCCATCCCAGTCGTCTCTGTTTAGAACATTATACATGTCCCAAACCTTTACTGAGGTCCTTGTGCCGTACCGTGGCGGTTGGTGGTCAGTGGGTCCACCCAGTTGCTCTAGGAGCACTAACACGCCAGCTCACACCACATCGCCCTCCATTCTCAAGTTTAAAAGTAGCACTGGTTTCCCAAATCCTCTTGGCACCTTATTATAGTGAGTCTTAGTTTATTGAGGGTAAATTCATCCCAAGACGATGTTTAAACAGGAGAGAAAGCCAGATAGTTCAGTGCACAACATGTAATTATATTTTTACACCGTGTTGTTGCTGTGCTTGTTGCTACTGTTTGGAGTCATCATTATCACATCTTTTTTACTGTTTACTGTGTTCACACATGCACTCGTACGCGCCGCATTTCCTCTCCCTTTGTTTTCACTAAGGCACTTTTGGTGAAGTGCTTTCCGAATAAATCTGACTTGATTTGATTTGACTTTTCTTTACCCAAATCCTCTGGGCTTGAAGCTGGTTAAAAGCCACGGGCTCATGTTGGTGTTTGCTAATGTCACAACAGTACATGTCACAGGTGCCCAGTGCCCACTCGGATTTCGTCAGACTCCTGCAAGCGCGCGTTAATATGTTTGGAATGAAGGATTGCATGCATATGTTTATTAGATGTCCAGACGGCTCAAATCTGACCCGGTGACACCGACGCCCGTGAACTCCTGGGATTTGAACATGAACTTACCTCGTGTTTTGTAGCCCAGTTTACTAAGAATGGACAGTAGAGTACAGTGAATGTGTATTTGAAGATGTGATCTAAAGATTTGGTGATGTGTACATGTGAGTTGCAGAAAATAAGGTATAAGAGGGAAATGAAGAAGCACATTTTAATAGATACAGGCTATAGTGGACCTTTTGTTGGACTTCTGACCCTTTGTCAAGTTCGGACTTCCTATTTTGCTGTTGCTAGGTCAGGGCTAGACTTAGCTAGGATTATAACTTATAATTGTGGTCTTATCTCATCTAAGATTCAACCCTAGGGTGTTGTGGTAGGGCATATGAAGACTTTTGTGACATTTTTCAAGTTTTTTAAATTTCCTTGGTCAGTGAGTTTACCATATGTGGTTTCTAGCCTTTAAGCGGTTAAAGCTGATTTACATGCTTTTCAGCATAAACATTATCACATTAAACAACATTAGTCACTTTTTCATTGTACCTAATCAAGTAGCTACACTCAGCACTCATGCAGAGGTGGACCTTGCAGACCACATTTGGTTTGAGAAGGTTGCCTCGATCTTCTGATTGACTTGGTGAAAACTGCATGGTTCTATACTTCACTGAGAGGAACAGGGCAAATGACCAAATATGGTTCCTCACCCCATATAGGGTTAAAAAGAAAATTCACAGATCAACCTGTGCTAATTATTAAACTTGCAATTGTTTTGATCACTTTCAGGCAACAAGCATAAAAGTGATATATTATCACTTTGTGATAGAGGATGATGCTAGCAGACAATTGCTGCATTTACAGTACATTCAGCAGATAAAGAAAGAAACTGTAATTGATTTGGAATCATGTTTCTGACCACCTGATGGGTCAGTTACTAGCTAGTTGGTTGGTGCTGAGCAGGTTGTGTACCATGATTTATTTATTTTACTAAAAATGGTTGTTTGGAGTGTCCAGAATCGACCAGTGAAGTTCAAGCGTTAAAGCTGCAAGTTGTAATACCAAAACATGGTGTATGCACTTCACCAAAGAAAGGGAAACTGTTAGCGGCCGGCTGTGCATTCTCCACCTTCAGTGCCTCTTCACCTCTTAATCTGATAGTTATGACACCACTGCTACAGAAACCATCAACATCGCACGGATAAGCAATAAAACCTGTTGTTGCATCGTATCTCATTTAGCGAGATAATTGCCATTACTGAAGCAAGAAACTTCTCCTCTCGCCCACAGCTGCGCACCAGCGACACATACGTCAAATCCAGCAGAAACATCAAGGTCAACCCAATAAAATGGCAAAAATATACATAAAAGATATAAATATAATTCATTTTACTCATCATAATTTGAGAAACAACTTTTCTCAGAGCCTGTTAGCCAAGGTCAGTGCTCATAGTTGCTGAACTGAAAGTGGTTAACACACCCTTTTCCCAGCTAGGTCAGGCTAGCTAGCTAGCTGCAGGATTAGGTGGCCTTTCCTCACAATATCCAGCTTTTCCTCAGAAGTCTGCCATGAAAATAGCTTTTTAAGAAGATCTACAACCAAATCAATTACATTTGTTCCTTCCAGCAATGTGGGTTTAACAAATAGCTATCACAACACAACTGTAGGACACGGAATTCAAAGTTGAAATGTGTTTGGTTAAATGAACAGTGTCATTACAGTGCGTTTCAAGCTTCATCCATCTGCAGTTTTAATTGTGAAGGCCTGGGAAGATTCCTTTGACTCTGGGAACACATGACAACTGAAATATGATTAGATAAAAGTTCTAATGCAAAGTTAAACTGCCAGAAGCCCCGCAGCTGAGAGACAGACAAGCCATAAAATGAAACGAAAAGGCTATTTGGAAATATTTAAAGAGATTAATAAGAAAATATAAAAATGTAAGTCAGTGATTTTGATAAAGTTTAGGCAAGTAGAGGAGCCACCACTTCATAGAGTTGATATTGAGATTCTCAGTGAGTTGGAGTCCCTTCATATTCCATGTAATCATCTGGTCCATCTTAAATGTAAAATATTGATCCATGGACCTTTTTTTATTTCAACTGTTTGGGTGTTTTTTCTGAGAGCTTCCAAGGTAACATTGTCCAGAAGCCTTAAAACTATATCTAGGAGAACAAAATTTATAGAAAACACAATTGAACAGTTAAATGAATCAATAAAAAATTGAGGCTATAATTTTTGATGGGTGGAACTTGTTGAAATGTGGATTTCTGACCTCAGAACTTGTAAAGTCCTGTTTACGGCTCTAATACGGGCCTCTCTGGTTTATTGTTCAACCCAATCGTGTGAGCCCGTTGTATGAACACTTGCACTTTTTAGTACTTAACATGTGCTCTAAACTCGCATATATATGTAAATATATTTACTGTGGACACTTCAACCTCAGCTGTCTTTCTTCAGGCTAGAACGCAGAGGGAAACGTGGTGGCCCCTTTTTACTATTTCACGCCCTTCAGATAACAACGATATTAATGATTCTGCTGTGCAATCCAGAAACCACCTGTCACATTTGCTAAAAGCCAAAACAACAGCTTTCACCTTCTTTTGCACTAAAGTGGCAACACTCTATAAACACAGGACACGTTGGCGCGCCTGGAGCCTTTATCCCAAAAGTCATGGAGATATAATGAGACTCTGTCGTTCTGCTTTACACAGACCTCTTCAAGTGGAGCAGGTAAATATTTAGTGAGGACTGTGATTGCCGCCGGCCATGGCCTATTCGTCTCTGTCACCACGTAATAATGGAGAGCTGCAAACGAGTGGGAAAACACGAGAACATGGTCTGCAGAGAAGCACTGTTTGCATTGCTCCACTACAATTGACTCCATCCCTCTATTGTGCGCTAATGAGGCTTCATTTTGAGTCGCTCTGGAGCTGTTTTGCGGAAAATGTGTAACAGTGTGAAGCATTTTATAGTCCAAATAACGCTTTTCGTGCCGATTAGTGATCCCATTCGAAACAGGCTGTCAGTGTGAAAGCGCAGGCCCTGCCAGAAAGAAAACCTTTATGGAAGAGGCTCGTGTGCATGGATCTGTTTTCCATTAAGCGCGTACAAGTAGCTCAGTGAACAGCCGTGGCCCGGATCCAAGGAAATGTTTCTGCAGGGTCCATTAAAGATGGATCACTTCAAATGGTGATGTCAGCCACACCGGGTGACTTTCCCATTGGCTTCCCAAGGGTCAGCTGGCGGGAAGATCCTCCCCTGCACTTTAAAGGAGGTAAATATACATCTGTGTAAACAAGCATGACTGACAGTCTGAGGGAGCATCATGGGAGCACAATAAGGAGGGAGGGGGAAAAAGGCCTCCATATGTGGATAAACAGAAAAAGGAGGGTTGAGTCCTGCCCTGCCTGCTCTGACAGAGAGAAAGGCCTCCGTGCTTGTCTGTCACATGGAAGAATAGGAAACACGGGCTGCTCCCGGGGTCACTGGGAGCGGCTTTAAATCCTACTTTGTGCTTTCGGGCCTAGCGTGGGGTGCAGTGCTCACACACACAGACGCGGGGGAAGCACCTCACCCTGACCCTGGGGAGCCCGAACCAGCCAGCTGTCTCAGCTTCTGTCTCCCCTAGGGTCAAACCTGTTACACAGATGATCCACCATCTACAGGCATGATCGTTGTCACTGGATATACTGTCACTGGATACGTGCATTCACAATCTCCATACCCTGATAAGAAGAAGCACAGATCACGGGGCGGAAATCAGGCTGCATTGTCTGTTTTCTGTGTCAAGAGGCATCAAATGGCAGGGACTGGCTTTTTTTTTTTTTTTTTTAATGGAACAGAATGGAGTTAATGATAAATGATAGCTGAAACTGTGTTTTCACTGTGTTCAAACATCTCAATCAGCTCATTTCATAGACCTTTTCAAAGCCACATTCCTGTTTTTTTTTTTTTCACAGTTGCAACAACAACAACAACAACGACAGAAGCTCCTTTTCACTTCCTTCGCTGTCCAATTATGAAATATTTAAATACCGCTATAAAGAAGAAAGTCATTAATCATCCCTGGCACTGTGTTTCTATGTCAGCCTGGTCACTTTCCAACTCATAATCTTTATATATTGCCATCATCCAAATGAATGTCAGGTTTACAAGTGTGTCCTTTGCTCGTAAAATACCCAGTGACTGCAGCAGCTTCTCGTTGCAGCTAATTAAAGACCAACAATCTGGATCATTAACACTGGAATTCTCCTAAAAAAACATAACAAAAAAAAATCTATCTTTTTTGATTTGGTTAAATATTTAAACAGAATTTTAGAAAAAATGTAAATAATAGCCAAGATCGCTCTTCCAGAGAATCCAAGATTGAGATGCGCTTCAAGGTTTGGATCACTTTCAGTTTGTGCACAGGCTCCAGCAAAAGGATACAAACAGTTTCCTTGCAGCTGTCTCTGAGTAACTGAAGAGACTAAAACAAACAGCAAACTGTTTGTGTTTGCGAAATCATGGGTTCCAGGGTCCTCCGGGGACTGTTGGAGGTGGCACGGTGAAAAGCAGAGTTACGTTTCTCTCTGATTTCGTCCTTTGATTAAAGTTCGGATCGAAGGATTTACTCCAGGGATTCCCCGTGAACACTTGCGTTAAAGAAAAAGACGAGGGCAGCATCTGAAAACCTTTATATTATTTAATGATATCAAACGGCTGCATGTGGCCTCGCTATTTGGGGATATGAAAAGTTTATAAGCCCGCACTGGAGCCTGTCAGGACTCGACGGGGAGGGACTTTCTGGACACTGCATGCGCAACAAGTCCAAGGGCGCTTAAAGTGCACGATGACAGTGAATGACAGCACGGCATGCCGCAACTCAGGCGAGGGAAGGACTTTCAGTGGATCGCGGCGTAAATTTTGATTCATTCTGCTTCTGGCAAAGAATGGAAGTTTGTCCGAAGTTTGAAAGCGCGCTGCTGGATTTCTTCGCAGCGCGATTTGGAGTTTGAAGAGTATCAACAGAGGATGGCGACGAGTCGGACACTGAGCAGTGACTTTACTCCCGGTTTTAATTACGAGATTAGTGCCGAAAGTTTTGTGGGGACGCAGCAGGTGAGCGGGAGAGCATGAAGCTTCGGCTCAGTCGCAGGCTGCAAGCTGCTGCATTGTAACGGAGGGCAATGTGAAATGGTCTCGAATTGTCACAGACACAGCTGGGAGGACGTAACCTGAAAGGAGCGAGAAGACGAATCTCAGTCCGCACAATGGGATCGCTGAGTTTACTGTGCGTAATAGTCCTGCTGTGGAAGTCGAGCGTGGGCAACGGAAACTGTCCGGACCTGATCGTTGACAGCTGTCACTGCTCCGCTGAGAGGTCCAAGGAGCTGAGCAGGCAGCATGTCCGAGTCAAAGTAGTGTGTGACGATGTGGACTTGATGGACACTCTGCAGCCCAGTTTCTTACCCAACAGAACCGTTTCCCTGTAAGTAGCGCGAATCAAAAGTTTCACTTATCCTACACATGGTGTGGGGCTGCTGCCGTGTCTCGGGTCTCCGAACATGCCTCTGCAAGGGGAAATCAAAGTGAGAACTATAAAGACAGTTTTATTTCTGATATTTTCTAGAGGACTGGATTTTGCTGTGGGGTCCTTGAAGCGCCCTGAGGGGCCCCGGGAGATCCTTAAATCCCAGTTAGGGGACGTGAATCCACGCGCAAGAGCATTAAGTGTAATGAATTGATTCCACATGGTTAAACTGCTCCCATACAATTACTTAGTTATCCCGGATAAATGAGTTTTAGGAGGATAGCTCACACCAGACAGAAATGAATCGATACGCCTTAAATGATACATCTTATTATCCTGCAGAAAAGTTACACTGATGCAATTAAAGCATCACAGCAAGGTCACCAAACCCCCAGATGCACCTTCCTCTAACACTATTATATAAATACTGCAATAATGCACCAGCTAAGCAGAAATAACCCACACAACAGTTCAATTTTAAACTCATCACAAAGTAGCAAAGTCAGTGGGTAATATCTGGTGGAAATGGTGGCTATATGCGATAAATAAATGATCAGGTTGTGCAGGTTTGGAGAGATGGGATGAGGAGGAAAGGACTATTCTCACCAGTAATGCGTTATTCTCACCAGTAAATACTTGGATTAATGGTTGCAGCTTCCAGTGTTCGAAAAGTGAGGATTTATCATCATTCGGGTGTAACTGTACAGGCAGTAGGGGTCAAATACCAAATATTTTACTTTTAATGTAAAACATAGAAAATACAAAACCTATATTTTTATGACATAATCGGAATGAGATCGAGAAATCTGCAGGAGAAATGAGAACACACATCAAAATGAGGCCAAATCACACACAGATGAGCAGCGTGAGGAGTGAACACACATTGCCGTGAAAAAGAAATGTCCAAAATGAAACGACAAAGGGAAAAACAAATTGATTGTAGAATTTGCTTCATATTTAAGATTGATAAGAAGTTATGTCGTTGTCCGCAGAAAAACTACGTTGGCAGCTCTTTGGTTCGGAAGCAATAAAAATAGAGACTATAGCAGCACAAAGATAAGAAAAGAAACTATAGCAGCTTTACACAATATATACAATAAAAGCAAACTGTAGCACATGAATGTAACTGCATTTAGTGATTAAGAAAGAAGTCATTCAACTTTCATCATATCAGGACATACTGTGTATCTCCTTTCATGGTTTGTATTTTTATACATTGAGAAGAAGTGGTGGAGAAGTGGTGGAGAGGTGTTTCTCTTCCTGTATAAACCCTTTAAGTACCTGCTCTAATGAAAAGTAATCTATAATTTTAGATGAATGACAGCAAAAGCTTTTCTTCATAAAGGCCAGCTCCTGTTACTCAATTTCAGAATTGAACCATGCCAAAAAAAAAAAAAAAAGAAATTCCTTGCGGTGCTTTTGGACATTTAGCGGCCTCAGAACCTGCAGAACCACCGCCCGCGTGCAAGCCTGATTTAATTTGGGCCTCACCTGTGTTTCTTGCTAAACACATCTACATAAATCATTTGCCTTTTCACCCCACGTGTGCTCTTTAGGAAACACAATTTGCATTGTATTCAAAAATTATTCAAACACAGATTTTTTTGTGTTTTGCGCTTTGACAGACCTCCCTTAGTATTCATCTGTGCCTCTCCTGTAGATTAAATATAGCACTTCAGACACTGGAGGGGTTGCTAACTTTCCCCCGCTCTGTCTCCTTCCCTCTCTGCAGGTGCACAGATTGACTGCTAGATTAATAGACTGTTTGATTCTTGGAAACTCGAGGTCTGCCTTTTGGTGCGTAAAAGCAAATACTGTGCGTAAAGGTCCTCGCAGCCCAACGCTCATTCTGAACTACGAGTGTGGTTGATTAATGGTAGCACTTTGCTTACTGCAATTTATTTGGAGTGGTGTTTTTGCTTCTGTGTAGGCCGGGGTGCTTTTGTTCCTTTAAGAGGAGAATGGTTAGAGGCTTTGTTTTATTTTCCACATTCGTCAACGTGGAGCTGCGTCGCAACTACTGACGAAAGCTGATTTTTAAAGTGGGCTCCGTCCGTGAATAACGCAGAGACTTTTCCCTTATACGTTTTTTGCTAAGTGTCAGACTAACTGGATGTTTGCTGGAAGCATCTCTGTCTGTTTCCTCAAAAATCTCAAGGTGGTGTGTGTGTGTGTTATGATTAGGAGCCTACAGTCCAGCCGCCGCTGTTCCTCGGTGAGCTAAATCCTACAGCAGAGCTCTGGTCGGTCAGGAAGCAGTTTTCCTGCGTTAGGAAATGTGACCTTTGTCACGGTGAAGTGGCCTCCCTGCTCGCTCTTTTGTTTAGATGTGCTGTGCAAATAAACAGATATATCAAGGGAAGTATGTACATACCGATCTCCGCCTGTAGGCTTCCAACCAATCTCCCGAATGGCTCTCTCTTCACCCGGCCCCCCTCCTCGCTCCTAATGCCGCCACCTACACAGACAATGAGCTCCATGTGGAGCCGTTTCCTCAATGACAACTTAAGCACCGCGTGTCACGTTCAAGTGCACCAATCCGGATCCAAATGCCACCTCTAATTAAAGCCGCAGACTGAGCTTTGTTGCTGTTGGGTTTTGCTTCTTCTTTTTTTTTTTTTAATAGCGTATCTATAAAATGTTTACGAGGAGCAAACCCTGAAATAATGCAGCAGCCCGCAAATGCCAAGGGAGAACACCTTAATGGACAAATGGAAGTGCATTAGCATAAACATGTGAGATGAAAATGAACTGCATGCAAGACTCTCGGTGAGTCTCTCTGCAGCGCGATGCCCTCGATTAACACCTCCGCCTGTTTTCCTTATCGTTCAGTGGTGGGGGGGCGGGAGTGGGAGCTGAGGAGCTTGGAGCTCGGCCTGACAGCTCTGTTGACCTTGGAACTTGTCTGGTGTAATCGTTTCAGTGGTTCCGAGCAGCACGCACAACCACCCACCCACCCACACACACACACGGCCCGTGCCTCTGCTGAGAGTAGCAGCTCAGATTGCGGCCGACACCTGTCTCAGCCAGTGCCTTAACGGGAGGACACGGTGCTCGTCCGGGGAAGACGAGGGACAGATTGTGGAAGAGACAAGGGGGAAGGTGGTGGAGCTGGGGTTAGAGGAGTTGAGGGAGCGACAGAGAGGCCCCTGGGAAAGCGAGGACGGGAAGCGTTGGACAAAGTTATCACCTGATGGCCGAGGCTGACTGAGATGATGCTACTGCCACGAAACACACTCACGCGGGACGGCGCGGCGGCTCCTGTGCCTCTTCGCTGCTGGAAACTGCACGCTCACAACCGAAGCTTATGAATTGTGCACTAGTTCGGCTGCGGTTTCCCCTCTTGCCGAGCCGCTGTGTGAGGAAACGCGCCGGGGTCGCATAAAATTTGCATGTTGTTCGTGTTTCGGGTTCACAGGTTCACTCCTGCTGAGCGTAGCCCAGCGCCCGTGGGTTTAAATAAACTGACCAAATTAAATTAAACATATTCAACGTATTCATTAAACCCCTCGTTCTGTGCAAGGGGCCGTGTATCTGACCAGGACTAGGAGTGTCACGCTGCTGTGTTTTGGACTTGAACTTGGTGTTCATGGAGCTAGTAGCAGTAGTGTAGCGATCTGTATATCTCTCAACACCATTTGTAATGTAAAAACTGTTGCCTTTCTTGGCCACCTTCCCAAATGTATATAGTGCTACTTTGACTAAAATGGATGTACTGTAGCAGTGTTATATTTAATTTGCATGTTTTATTTATAGAGGCTGAGGCCATTCTGTTTTAAAGCTGTTATCTTGTAGAAATAAGAAAGCGTAAATGAAAAAAATAGACAGTACGTGTCTCTATAAGTGCATCCCTGGTAGTAACACGGCATGGCATTATTTTATTTATTATTTAAGGCTTTCTATCTTAAATTTGGACTCACGCAACACCGGCAAAAGTTGTTGCAAAAGTGTGTGTCTTGTCCCTCATCCTGAAAAACACAGTTTAATTTAACCTCTCTGTAAGAAAAATAAGCAGCCAAACAGGATTTCTTCTGATTTTATGTATTTAAAACTTTTTTTTTTACCTTTTTTTTTTAAAAAAAATACAAATAATACTTTATTGCTATGATGTGTCATGTCAGACAATCAGAATTTAGTGCCAGATTTTTGCCTTAAATCTTATTTACGAGTCCCGATATGGGCTGTCTTTGAAACATTAAGGGGCAATTTAAAAGGGCATTAATCATGTAAAAAAATAGTCTAACAGACAGAAAACACAGTACAACATACATTTATTCCCAAATAATCTACAAAGTGAATCATACATTTGTGCATTTTTTCAAACATTTTAACTATAAAATAAAAACTTTTGAATATTGTAAACTGTTATAGTGGCTTAGATGGCTTACTAGGTAAAGATGACAAATTCTGCCCGTAATAGTTTTCATGTCGGCTGCCAAATAAATATAATTTGAGTAAAAATCAGCATCCGGTATCAGTGCCAAAATTATGCGCCACACAAGAACTGCCTCAGTCCCAAATTGTGTGTTGCAGTCAGTGTCCCTTTAGTAATCTGAGCCACTTCAAACCAAATTTTCCACAGCATGTGTCAGAGTGAAAGAAGAGACAATATTTTGACAATATTTTTCTTGTTATTCCCATTCAAAACTCTTTAATAAGTTCATTTAACTGCAGTGCATTATTTCGGATTCACTGCCGTCTTGATCTTTTTGATTTGTGCGTGTTCCCAGCTGCTGAGATCCTCAAAAACCCATTTAGTCTCCTGTTCCAGGGAGAGAAAAACGAGGGCAGATTGGGCTCTGGTCTGGGCCCAAGCCAAATCTGGAGTATCCTCTTCAGCGTGGAACTTCTTCGCCGCCGTCATCCTTTTCGGAGCCCAGAGGGAAGCGATCAGGACGTGGCTGTATATGGCTCCAAACCACTATGAGAGCGTGTCAGTCAGCGTGCTGGGGTGTAGAGCAGCAGAGTGTGGCCGCGAAACCGCCGACAGATTTTAAATTCTGCATGTAGGTGGACAGGTAGCGTGATCAGAGGTTTCCAATGATCCGCGTGGATCATTCTGCTGAAAAACGGCAGAGCCCATGTTATTTTTCAGTATTCAGACTATAAATATAGCCCTCCATATTCTTTCTCCTCTCCTTTTCTTTTTCACTCCGACTTTTCCGTTCTCCCTCGCTGTTTATTCCTCTGGGGCTTTTTTCTCTTCTGCAGAGGTGCTGTTTGTGCTCTACCCTCCTCAGAGTTCTGAGTACTCCTGCATGAATATTTCAGCGCACACACAGCCCGTACATGCACTCCTATGCATTGACAGGCCTTGTAGGCGGACAGCTCGTCGATATGTTTGGAGTGTAAAATGCTTTAAATGGTACGACACATAAATACATAGAGATCTGGCTGTTAATCTGAGGAGACGAGAGCCAAATGACCCCGTTGTGCTTCCAACGAGCCGTGCCAGTCTCTCCGTTTCTCCCAATTTCTGTTGGCTTCTTCCGTCTTTATGTCCAGTGATATGGAAGATTTATAAAAACTGAAAAGTTCTGCTTTTAGACGGGTGCGCTCTCCAATATCAGTCGTCTAAGCTCCAGAGGGTGTAATACTTTTAGATCCCCCGCTGCTTTTCCCTCTGCGATAGCTAAAGCCAAGAACATTCGTACTTGTGTTATACATGTGAACTCCGAGGTCGGGGCCGATCCGTAACGTTGAGGCACGTCAGAAACTGCCCGTCATCTCAGTAAGCAGGAGCTCATCAGTCAAGATACCAGTGAATGTTTAGTATTCTGTCCTCCAGCCCATCCACATCATTATGACCACCTTTATTGTCTCCCTTGTGCCTCCAAAATAGTTGTGAGTCATCAGAGAATGGACATGGAGCAGCAGCCTCTCCATGGTCTTCATGAGTCTGGAGGTCAAGGAGACTGGTCTGGGATGATGTCTTCCACTGCTAACCGTCCTAGGGTGTATGCTCATGTTAAATAAATACTGAAGGGGCTTCCCCAGCTCAGAAGCTCAAGCCCTGAGTCATTGTGGAGACACTTCATCTGGACCAGCTGCTCTCCTCCTTAGACGTCCACTCACCTCAACCCGATCATCCCACAGATACTTGATCAGTTTGGGATCAGCTGAATATGGAGGCCAGGTCAACACCTTGTGCTGTTATTCATGTTTTTCTTATTGAGTTGTTCCTAAACAGCTTTTTTGTGTATGTGTCAAGGATCAGTCAGTCATCAAGGAGTGTGATTGCTATGGGGTGGGGGTGCCTGGTCTGGTCTTGGTGGGTGCTACATGTCTAAGTAACATCCACACGGATAAATGCCAGATCGAAAAGTTTCCCATGAGGAATAATGAATTGTCACAGAATTGTCAGTGTCATTTACTGCTCCCGTCCGTGGTCGTAATGTTACGCCTGATCGGTGTACGTCCCCAGTAACGTCAAAGGCTCGCTGATATTTAGTTCGGCTGCCTATAAAATGTCTCCACCCGCCGTCCATGTGGCAGCTGATCAGTTTATGCTTCAGCCAAAAAAGTAAAGATTCACTGATCGAGAGTTCACGACCGCTGGGGGAGAGCCGAGTCTGTAAATCGCGTCGTGGCCTCGAAAAACCAAGAATGTGTCGAAACCCAGACTTGCCATCTAAAAATATTAGGTAAAGATAAATACAGTGTCTGCCAAGGATACTTCTCCGCGCTTCTATCCCTGCCTCCTTCCTGGGCCGCTGAGCAAATAGTGGAGTTACTTAAAGGGTCATAAATTAGAGAGGGAGCGGAGGAGGCCAGCTTGGAAGCGTGTTGCCTCTTCCCTATTTTCTGACTCTCTGTGAAAGAAGGTGATTAAAACCCTGGTGTGTGCTGCTTCTGTTGCAGCGTGTGATCTCAGCGGGGATTGGCTCTCCAGCCTGTTTCGCGGGAGCATTGGCAGGTCTTTATCTGCGATGTGCGCGTATCCCTGTCTGTTTGTGTGATTCAGGGAGTCACTGTGTGCATATATAGAAGCCCTAACATGTGTTAGCTTATATAGCTGTCATGTCACAATTTCCACCTCGCCTCCTCCATATGTTTATTGCCTCAGTTGCTGCGAGTGGTTATATGGTAAGTGTGTGATGGTGAGCTGAATGGTTACAGATCGCCTTAGGCCTCCAAACAAGCAGATTCAGGGTTTTAGTCTTAATGAAAATCAATCCTCATCTAAGGGCTGCTCTTGGTATCTGGTTAAATCCTGTTTGAATTGCCACTAGTAACTAATTTTAGAGATGGCTTACCTCAGAGATTCAGTTAATCTTTTCATAGCTGATAGTGAGAAGAGCGTAAAAATAATGAGATTATTGATAGATTTAACTTATCTGTTGAGAAGACTGATCAATGAAAGTGACATAATGAACAGTGTTTCAAGAGTGGACAGAGACGAAGAAGAAACTGCCCAGGTTTTCTAATAAATATATGAAAAATAGTAATTTCCTGTAAAAATTTAACAAAAATAAAATGTTTCTGAACAGCTGAAATGATAATTTGGATATGTAGTCAGTCGGATGTTTCCCTGCCTTTTACCCTCCTTTCCAGTATTCCTCCGATTCTGTTGTTGTCACCCGGTTCCATGTGTGTCTTTGCCTCTTTAGTTTTGGAGATTTTTGTTTGCCTTTTCCTTACGACTGTTCTGCTTTTGCTCTGTTTTTGAACTCTAGCAAGTTTAACCTTTGTTCCTCATCCTGCCTCGTACCCGTGCTTCCTGCATTTTGATCCTGATTTTTGTTACAAGAAACGACTGTTCATCCAAAACAGTTTACTGAGAATGATCTTTTTTTTTCTAAATCACATTCGAAAAAACAACACTTAATTCAACGAACCTCTTGAAAAGCAAGTGAATAAACCTCAGTAATGTGGCGCATTTGTTCACCTGTACCGCTAGGACAATTGTGAGTCACACTTCACAGCTTGGTCCGTGAAGGGAGTGACCGAGGCGGATGTGTGTCGCTGCCGTCCAGAAATCATGTGAACATCTGTTGGTAACCCCCCCATACCAACATCCGTTTCTCATCAATGTTAGCAGATATGTTTCTTTAAGGTTAGCTGCGTCTCGCAACTCAATCCTCTGCAACAACACCAGGGGCTGGCTGTTTAAAGCGAAGTGTCTCTCACTGTTTGCAATAGCTCACATTGTGATCTTTACTCCCCTTGGTTCTCAAGATCTGCGTGTTGGATTGCGTCTCTGGGAGCTATTTTAGTTTCTGTTCTCCGATAATAATATAGTGGAAGGGCTCCGGTGCATGGCAGCCAGGCTGGGTTTCTAGAGCGGTGACTTTTTAGTTGGGCCTCACAGAAATATCCCAGCTGTGGTGCGGTGGGAGAACGAAAGCCAGAGCTCCTGTTTTTAGGGGAATTGATATGGATCTCACTAGCTGTGTTTAATCATTCCAGGCCTCACATCCTGCAAGGGGCTGCAGCTAACTTGAACTTTAGAAATATGAGATTTAGAGCTGTGGCTACAGATCAGTTTAATCTGTTGATTTGTCTTTAAGACTTTAAGAAAACACAGAAAATTGCTGTCACCAAGTCTTCAAGTGTGTAGATTTATCCAGCCAACAGTGCAGTTTTAGCTATAGCTTAATACCAAAAATGCACGATGTGAGATGCTGGAGACATTTCTACCTGGAAAAAAAAATGTCTTGCATGATAATTACTTGCATGTTTTAGTAGTGAAGTAATCAAATATTTGTAGTCCCTTTTTTATATTCTATTTTAATTGCAATCAACTTGAAATGCAAACACATACTGTATACGTCTGGCTGTGGTTGGCGCTGGCACACGCTAAACAATGACATAGATCATTTGCTGCAGCCCACAGAGACAATACTGAGTCCGCGCACTCTTCCCACATTGAAAGCGGCTAACCCACAGAGAGCATAATTGATAATGTAAATAGAGAGTGGGATGTCTCCTCCCGAAGTTTGTCATGGGCTGTTTACACAATGTTCAATTCTGTTTTCCCTGTGATTTCCTGGACGCTGCACAGAGGCCTGAGATAGGCATTCAGGGGTCGGCAAGCAGACGCACACACACACACACACACACACACACACACACACACACACACACATACATACCTACAGCACAGGACACGCTTGAGTTTGCACAAACAGAGGCTGCCCTGTCCCTGAGTGGGACGTCCATCCACACAGGGAGGTGTAGCAGCCCGGGGAACAGAAGGGAGACGTGGGACAAAACACAGCCGCAGCACTGGTATCCCATGATCTCAGCGTTGACTGCTTTCACTTCATCACACCATCCATACGTGCCTTTACAGTCTGAAGTGTGACCATTGAGAATAAGGCCCCAAAAGTAAAAGAATAAACTCCACTTGGCCTCTGAAGCTGAGACTACCATGAGGGCTTTGGTTATTTTTCAGTAAGTTTGTGTGTGAAGTATTGCGAAATCGACCTGTTCAGTTTTCCCAGTAGTTTCTCACCGTGTGCGGCTGACTCCATGCTGGCTTTATATCTGCTGCAGTTTATCTGCTCTCATAGAGTTTTGTGTAAAGATGAATCCAAACTGACAGAAACGCAGTAAGATATTGATGTTTGGATCAGCAACAATAAAAATCCATATGAATTGTTGCTTACTCACTTTTGGCTCCGTAAATGGCTCCCTGTGAATCCTGTATAGTCCACTATCACGCAGATATATGATTCCCATTGATTTGTGTTGAGGGGGGGAAAAAAGAGGCAATTTGAACACACAATTTTACTATCGTGTCTGGCATACAAAGGTGCTAGCGTGTCGAAAAATGTGGACGACATGATTCCAAGTATTGGACATACAACAGGATTATAATTACTATCCGTCAACAACAGCTTGGCCCAAGTCCCGTCCAGTAACATGGAGGTTGAGCCTATTCTCCAGCCAGCCACCAGGGGGAGCTCCACACTTTTGAGGAGTTGTCTGTGCCCCATTTTTTTACACTCCATGTAAGTATCCAAAGAGTTTTTGGGTTAGGGTGACAATTAGCATAAGCGCAATCACTAGTGGATTAAACAGCATATTTGACTACTCCAATGTAAAACTCATGTAAAACTCAACATTAGCATATAGAGCTAATTAGCTCCAAGTTTGTTTTTTTGACTTTGAAGCCATCCCAATATCTCACATGCGCTGGTAGAATAAATAACTTTTTAACCCTTTGGTTTTCCAGCGCTCCCATGCACCATTTTCTCCATATATTTTAGATCTGCTGTTTTTACACCGAACTTGTGAGCTAGTAGTTATGACATGGGAGCGCTGTGTAAAAACGTGATTTAGTGTTCAAGTGGTGCCACCGCTGCCAGGCTAACAGTTAGCAAACCAACAGCTAGGTGACTACAAGCAATACACTGCTGTTGGGAATATCAGTGTTTTTCTCAGATATATAAATAAGATATAAAAAATATGAAGAAAACTCTGACTTACATTCACCTACTTGAGTCACTCAACAAAAAATCCAGACATCTTTGTTCTTGTCGATAGAACAATCTGTCGGAGGTTCGATGCTGACTTGCCATTCGAAAGACCAATTAATCCATTTCTGCTTTTTTCTTGCTCCTTGTGTTCTTTGTCTTTTGGGATTGTTTTTGTGCACTTTTGACGTTACACAGCGTATTACGTCCTCCCTGCTAAAGTGCTGCAATTATTTTACAGCACTTTAGAGTCTGCTTGCTTTCCACAGTGATACGGCTGCTTTGTATACTTACTGGTTTCCCAGCAATGGTTTGGGCCAACGATATAACAATAGAACATGCGTTTGTTTATCAGAATTTAAAAAGATGAACAGGAGAGGGAGACCCATGGACACAATGCACATTTCAATTCCATGTGAATGCAGCAAAGTTTGCTTCTAATTCAGCAGCATTCTAGCAGATAAGTTTTGTGCTGTGTACGACACTGGAAAGCTTCACAGGCATAGCACAAATCGTAAGTGAAAGGGCTTAGTATCTCTAATAAGCCAACTCTTACGGTATATATTAAATGTGTATTCAGTTTTTTCCCTGAGTTTCCCACTAGTTCTCTGTAAAAATGTTTAACTTGGAAAATAATTCAGAAGTGGTATTCTTGGAAGTTTGCTTTTGGGGGATGCCAAAATGTAAATACAATCTTAGATGTTGACACGAATTTGCTGACACAAGTTTGCGTCCATCCTGCCCTTTTGCTGAGAGGGGACTTCCTCTCTTCAATCGCGCTTTTCCTGCCAAGACAACTGTTATCACTCTGGGGAGCACTAGGTACTTTCCCCCAAAAAATATGCACAAGAAAGCCAATTAAGTAGAGAAAAGGTGAATGGGGAAAATGTACACTTTATTCAGAAAAGAATATGTGAATAAATTAATATTTTAGTCTTGGTAGTTTGATCAAAAACAAACATTTTTGTTGTTTTCATGAGTGTAGGACTAGTTTGAATGTCTCATTGTGCAGCGTGAGTCTTCTCCACACTTCCGCTCTGCTCCCCTTGCAGTTTGGTCAGCAATCTGCCCATTCAGCACAATGCATTGTGGGATCCCACTGCCTAATCCTGGGGTTAAAATTGAGCGTACGTTCCCTGCTGCCGTAGTGGGTTCTGTGTCGTCACAGAATAAACCAGTTACGCATCCCAATTACTGGTGCGTGACAGTGATGGAGGGACTTGACCTTGTGCAAATCTGTGTGTGTGTGTGTGTTGAGAGGGGGTGGTCGAACGATGACTGGAGATACGCAACATCACACATGCAAAGGAGGGCTGAAGGTAGCAACGCACTGCCGGGCATGCACACATCCACAACATCACAGGGAGGGATATGGAGAAGGATCGGGAGAGCGAGCAGCCCTGCAGCAGATGATTTAAGAGCTGGCTGAAGCAATCAATATTTTAGCAGATATAAAATCCAGAATTGCCATCCGAGGTGTATTTAAAATGATGTGAATCGGAGCTGTAGAATAAGCGCAGTGTATATCAGCCACTTGCCCTCTTGTGCTGTAGCTTGCAGCGCTGTATAGAATTGTGTGTGTCTGTCTGTCTGTCTCCTGTGTGTATGTGAGGACAGAGAATGCAAAAACTAGTGAGTTTAATTGTTTTACAACAAAAGTGGCTCTAGTAGTTAGTTGTTAGGACTATCAAATTACATGCAGTTTTTTCCTGTACCAGTTGAAACATGTTCTATAGCCAGGCTACGACTGACCTATTTACACCGAGCAGGCATAACATTATGACCACCTTTCTAATATTGTGTAGGTCTCCCTTCTGCCTCCAAAACAGTTGTGATTCATCAGGGAGTGTGGATCATCCCACAGATACTTGATCAGTTTGGACTCAAGTGAATTTGGAGACCAGGTCAACACCTTGTGCTGATTTTCACATATTTTCTTTTAGTTGTTCCTTAACCATTTTTGTGTTGCCATCAAGTAGTGTCATCGCTATGGGATGGGAGTATATGGTCTGGTCTAGGTGGGTATCTAAAGTAACGTCCACACGAATGAATATCAGGTCCAAGTTTCCCAGGAGAACATTGAATTGGTAAATACTTCTCCTGTCAGTGATTTTAATGTTGTGGCTGATTGTATAATAACAGTTCTGACCCAGAAATTAAAATAACATAATGATCAGTTTTGTCTGCCATAAATTTGAAGTTCATTAAATCTATATTAATAAAAAATAATAAAAATTTCAGCTGAGTATTTTCTGGCCCAGTTTGTGGCAGTGAAAAAAAAAAAGTGCATAAATACAGTTGCATATCTTTACCCAATAAAGCTGAAATGTGCTGGCAAACATATTCCTAAACACATCCAGCAGCGAGGCGGGAATTCATTTGGAGTAGCTTCAACTGCTACCGCTCGGGTACGTTCACCAGCTAGCCGCTAACTCAGTGCTGGCTGTGGTGGTATTTTATAGCTCTACGGCTACAGACGTGCTGCTTCCTGCCCTGATGTGGTCTGATGCTCTACCGGCTGTGTCCTGCTGTGTGCCTCCCTTTAACTGGCTCTAAGGTGCTTATTTCTTAGTGTGGTCCAGCTATCCTGGACAAACACTGTGGAAGTTATTCTCTGGCCGGTTGAGGAGACTTGAGCCCTCTTCTGGAAATGTCTCTGGCACAGCAGGCCCTATGTGGTCTAATTAGTCACTTTGGGTGTTTTGATTCTACAGTAACAAAATCCCTGCTGAGCACCTGTCAGCTTGCACCGTGTGTGCTTTTGTTTTGTTGTACTTCCTGTTAAGTTTTGCCGTCTCATTTCTATGGATGGATGATGTAGGTTTTGAAGTAGCATTAAGGGCAGTTTATGCCTCTGTGGGACATAAACTGCCCTACCCGAACACTAGTCGGTGTGTCTTTTTTTTTGTTGGGTTAATTTTGGTTTATACTTCCTGTTTCACTTTCAACAATGAATTAAATAAATTTGATTAAATTTCACTTAAATAGGAGTCAAATATAACTTTTATTGATGTGTTCCATCTTCCATTATTGATCCAAAACAATCAATTCAAAAATTGCGGAGATGGAGAAGCAGCCGGAAATATTAAAGCGGAAACCATTGACTGTATGTACAATGGCCAAACCCATCGTGATGTCACCCATTGGATTTTAAATCTCGTAAATGAATCCCAAAGTGGGCGAAGACCACGGTCGATGTTGGATGCTCGAATACTCAGCCTACGCACCTGTCACTCAAAACGGGAACACCCTTAATTATGCAGAATTTTGAACCTTAATAAAAATAAACTAATGAGTTAGAAAATAATTCACCCCCCGTACAGTTGTCATTATTAGTGAAATAAACTATAGAGACCAAAACCGTTTTTCGCACCAGGCTGTAAACATGTTTAATAATGCTGTAAAGTTGGGCTTTTTAACATGGGGGTCTATGGGGATTTGCTCCCTTTTGCAGCCTGCCTCAAGTGGCCACTCAATGAACTGCAATTTGGCGGAAACATGCTACTACCAAACGGCCCAATCACAGCTCCTGCGTCACCGTGACATGTAGTTACATTTGTGCCATAAATGCATTAGAGTGGCGGCTCCGTTTGGATTAGCGCTGTATGCGTTAAGCGCTTAAATGAATGTCAAATACCGCCAGTATTACTCACTAATGGCGTCACAAGTATAGCATGTTTTTATGTGATTGTACTCTTTCTCAGTGTTGTGTTAAGGTCTGAAGGAAAAAGCTCAAATCCCAGGCGCCGGTGTGTTGAATAGTGACAAGATTATATGTGTGTCTGTTTCTGCCACTCTCAGCAGGAAGGCTAGTCTCAGCGCTACTATTATTTTTTTTTTTTTCACTAGACAAATGCATTACTCTGAGAACATATAGCTTCTCATTTTACATTCAGCACAGACATAATTCACCCCCCCAAAAAAAACAATCAAACAGGAAATAATGTAATGACAGCTGTCAGAGAAATAATCAAAATGGAGGCACTGACTGCTTCTGTTCTGAATATTAATTCCTCACTTAAAGATCCCTGTGGTGCATTTCATTGATTTGTTTGCTGTTGTGATGTGAGCAATGGATGATTGAATTGTGCTGAACCGGCGTTTCTTTAAGCTTTTCTATTCGGCAGATATTTTTGACACGGAGGAGAGGAGGATCGGAGGATGTTGGGTGAGGAGAGGGGGGGTGTTCAGGGGCTTGGATCATTACCCATCTTAACCGCGAATGGCCATAAACAAGACAGAAACGTGGCCTGGATGAGTAATTTACAGCCGCAATCTCATCAGACGTAAATCCTTATCTCTTGCCAACATATTGGCAGTCGGGGTATAAACAATTTATCAGCCGTTTGAATAAATTGAGTAAATAATTTATTTTTTGTGATCTTTACAAATGTAACCCCCCCACCCCATCCCCTACCACTTGTTCTGTATGCTCATTTCATCTTCCCTCTCTCTCACGCATCTTTTTTTTCCCCCCCTAAACAGAAACCTGAGCAACAACAAGATCTCTCTGCTGAGGAACGGCTCCTTCTATGGCTTGGCTGCCCTGGAAAAGCTGTGAGTACTTAAATCAAGCTCTCTTTACTGTTTTGCCCTCCCCAGAGTCCTAATGGCTGTCATCATAGGGGCGGTGTTGCGCTGTAGCTGGGGACAGGGAAACAGGGACACAGTGGGAATAAGGAGATCCTTATGTGGGTTTGCCCTGCAGGAGGCCCCTTTTTTATGTTATTTTGCTGTCAATCCTTGGGCTTTACATCAGCTGCCGCATTTAAATGTCTTAAAATGGTTTAGGATGCAGCCTCGCATAAAGGACTAATGCTGTGCAAGATCAGAGAGCCTTGACGTTATGGCTTACTGTGTCTGTTTTGATGAATCTCGCACCATGTGCAATGTCCCAGAGAACGGCGTTCATGCAGCCTGATGATGAGCTCCACGATGGCTTCGCTGGCCCCCTGAAGTCAAGTATTGATTGCTTTCACCTCCGTCCAGCCCAGTGATCACTGCTTTTTTCTTTTCTTTTCTCTTTTAATACTAATGGCGGCAGTGACATTGGCCGAGGAGGAAGGAATCTGAGATGGGCTAAAATGACACAGAGCGGCTTGATCATACTCTCCATTTCCATGAGAGGTGATGGGACATGCAACTACACTTCAACCCCAATAGATAGAAAGATGGATAGACAGCATATAACTTTTGGGAGGTGGAATTTGCCCGGGAGATAATTCCATTACATGACATTAGCATGGAGACGTCTACAGTCAGGTTCTCTCATGTTAGCATTCGTTAGCTCGGTAATTCGTTAGCTCGGTAATAAAAAGACTATTGGTAAATGGTCTTGCTTTTTTATAGTGCCTTTCTGCCTATTGGTACTCAACGTGCTTTACAGTCACAGAGGTCCAGTGTCTTGATCAAGGAAACCTCAACATGTGGCACATTCCAGGGATCGAACTGCTGGCCGCTCTACCTACGGAGCCACAGTCACCACTATTGTTTCCCACAAGCACCAAATCATCATCACAGTCATGTTCTGCCCCTTCAACTCAGCCTAAGTCACCTCTATTAGCTGCATTTAATGCAAAACATCGACAAATATTACATATACATCCATAATTATCATAATGGATAATTAAAGAGTACTTATTTTACTTATTTTAAAACTTAAATACCCTAATTTAGAAGTCATAGATGGATATATTTACAGGATGGATGTCACATGTCTCCCTTATCGGTGCCATTAAACCTTTCTACTCTCATTCCTCCACTGGGGGTGATGTTTTTAAGGACACTCAGCCAAAGGTTTGCCATGGCTGACCTTTTTTGAGGGGCAGTTTTGCGCGGCCCACCCCGCTCGCCGCTCCTCGCTCCCTGGGTGCGGCCGGCCCGCCACCAGCCCTGCCGCGTGCAGCTCTTGGCAGAGGCGCGCCCCCTCTCCCCGGCATTGATGCCAAGCCAGGTAGCCTCAGCGAGTTGAAAGTGGCGGCCAGCTGTTCCGTCGTCTGGCCTGGCCGACTCGCCAACCTGCCTGCGCGGCTGGCCCGACTGAGTGGATCTAAAGGGCTGTGGTGAATTGGCAGCTGATTGACAAGCTTAATAAGCCGCGTGTATGTGTTTGCGCCGCTCCTGCAGCAGGTGCGGGCTCTACATACTTCAACAATCAGACCTTTTGGGGCAGGAAGAGAGACGCGGAGCAAGGTTTTTTGCAGGAAGTCTAACCCAAGTAGCAAAACATTTTCTTATTTATTGCTGTTTATGTGGATTTTTTTTTTTCGTTTAACTTGCAGATTGTGCTTCAATTACAATATGTGAGTACACTAGAAAGCCACACCTAATCCCCCATAATGAAATCTACTTGATTAGTCCTTGCATTTTGCAGCCATTCTTATCAGAATGAGTGCGGTAACACACTGTTTGAATTCCATTATTGGTCATTTTTCATCCAACACAGAGGAAAAATAGCCATTTTGTTGCAAACAAATTCAATTCCACAGCATCCAGGCGATGCGTATGATGTCCATCGCCACAGAAAGTCCGTCTGAATTATTTGATTGGCACGGCAGACCTTCGCCACAGCATAGCCAGTTCCCAACAGAGTAACTAAAGACCAAATTTCTATTCCAAAAAAAAATGTTTGGGCTGGGAAGTTGGTCTGGCTTCCAGCATGATACAGTTGTGGGACCTTCATTGTTCAAGGCTTCATTGTTTGGTGTCCTTCAGCCCTCGCAGTCAAAAACAACAGAACTCCCAGTACATCACATCATGTGTCACTGTCAATTCCACTCTTAAATAGAGTGCCATGGCTAACCGCAGTGCCACAGCTGAAATGGCTTACATACAGTAACAGTCAAAAACGCCTTAAAAAAAAGCATTACAAGCAGTTTAGGGCCTTGGTTTTACTTGGTCACAGCTTTGAGCTAACATGCCCGCAATGACATTTTCAATTACGGGTCAAAAGCAAAACTAAACTGGACGAATTAAATTTGTCACTGGAGGAGTTCAGAGCTTTGAAATAACCTCACACACATACTGTATCACCCTCATGGGGCAAATGAGGTAATAACCACGTCCATTTGCCCTGTCGAGCACAAATATGTGTTCTCGAGCATTGATGAATATATTTTAGCCTTCCTCATCAACATCATCATCAGCATCATCATCGCATCAGCAACTTGATTAGTCCCCCCGGGAAATCGCTTTTGATGCGATTTGCCTCTGATAGCCCCTGATAGCGTCCTCTTAATGGAGGGTCCCTGCATGTTGGATGATGTCCTGAATGCCCTCTCCTCCTCCCGCCCCCTCCCACATATGGACGCAGGCCCATTACCGTCAGCCAAACCGGGTCCCATGGGAGCAGAGCACAAACAAAGCCCGTCACTGTTCCCAGGTCGGGGCACTGAATGTGGCTTTTGCCGCTTCATCATGGGTTCCCACCGCTGAAGGCCTCACTGTGCTGAGGGAATGTGTGAAACGGATGAGGCTGACATGTTTTTTTTTTTTGTTTTTAATTTTGTTCTCATGCTGGATATGTTGCTCATGTTGCTATGGTGTGAACCGGCAATACATTTTCATTAAGGGACAGACATTTTTTATTAGAAGTGCATAAAATAGCTCTGTGGAATTACACACATTCACACAGATGATAAAACAAGATTGATTTTAATGTTACACATAACAAGCTTAACTGTAAACTGGAGGATAAAAATTGATGCCTTTTTCAGACTGTTAAATGCACACACTGCTCTTGAAAGAACACTCCTATAGGCTCCATTGACAAGGCATCTTTACAGCCGTGGTTATTTTTATAGTTGTGACAGTTGGATTTATTCTTAGAAAGCTGCTGAAATGTTTTTCTTTTCTCCTCCTCTTTTCTTTAGCTCAGAGTAAAGGGTCTATTTTTCCGACCGCTCGGCCGAGCATTATTTGTCTCGCCTTATTTATTTGAAGGCGAAGGCTAAGCTGGACCTCCGTTTCAGGTCAGAGACGGTATCAGAATTCAGAGTGGCACCTGCAATTGTTCATTCTGAAAAGTAGATGTCAGAGGTGTGAGGTGTCCTTTAAAAAGTTTTCGCGGCTCCCGTTGTTCCCCGCTGACAAAGTGACGTTGATTCAGTCTTCCTCGCGAGCGCGTCTCCTTGAGAGGGTGATGGATGAGGAAGTGGCAGATCGACGAAGGACAAATCCTCCGGCTGGTCGTGCATGAGAATGTGGAAGACCGGGGGGGGGGTGGGGGGGTGGGTGGGGCAAGGGGAGCGGCGGGGCAATTGGGGAAGTGCTCAATGATTGTGTGATCGTAAACCTAGGTGACCCTGGGGTTTTCCCACAGCAGGTCAGAGGTCAGGGGTTAGTAGCAGGGACAGCAGAAAAAAAATGAAAGTATTGATGGTCTCACCGGGTCAGTAATACATGATTAAAGCTGAAAACCCGCTCAATCTAAGATTTTAAATACATCAGTGTGTCACTTTGTCAATATTCTTATATTGGTGTAAAAAATTATTTGTTCCTTATTGAGCTACCTAATTACAAAAAATAGAAATTGAACGTAAAACGATAAAATTATGCCAATGTTTTAGGACAAATCTGATTAACAAGTTTCTGTATAATGTCACTATTCAATATTTTTTGATTAGTTAACTATTAACCTGCAAATTATGTGAAATTAAGTTACGTTGCAATTATTCTGTTTAAACACCTGCGCTGTAGTTTTGATGAGCATCTGTTTAGAGCTCGATCCACCCTAAGGCTGCACCTTTTCCGGACTCCTCTACTTAAAGCGAGCCTGTTTTTCTTCTCCCAAGAGAAGACTCGAAGTAAGACGAAGCCTTAAATGGATCAGAGCGCAGTCTTGAAATATGAAAGGTTTGATTGTTATTTTACGGGAAATAATTGCCGTGTCACAGCCAAGGCGAAACATGCTAGCGCCATGGGTGTGACCGAGCCACTGACCAAGTTTGGACAACCAGAGGAGTGGGATTCTTCTTCTGTTTCTCCTCTGTTTCCCGTCTCTTGGTTGTTGATCACAGATTGTCTCCCACAGTGAAAACAAGTAGCAGATGAAGACTGTAAACTGTATCATCATTTAATAGAAACATTTATAATATTTATTTTCAGCCCTGGAGCATTGGGAGTTGTTTCTTGCTTTGTTGTGGTATTTTTTTTTTTTAAAAAAAGCAAGAGAGCAAGAGGGCTTGCATCAAAAGCATCTCTTAGAAGAATTTGCTTCACACTCTTTTTGACCTTTCTCTTTGTTCTGATAGAAATATCTCCCACTGATAAGAGCAGCAGTTCCAAAATAAGGATGCAGTTGCCGTTAACAAAGAAATGCTCATCTCGATTCACCGATTCTCCAAGCTTTTTTTTTCTCCCTCTGCTGCAAAATTGGCTTCGCTGCTTTTGTCTGTTTTTATTTTGACTTTGGCAGAAAAAGAAAAAGATGGCTTTGCATAAACGAGTCGCTTATTCATTAATAAATAATTTTTACTACTTCTGTTCTTTTAAGTGAAATCTGAAAAAATATTTCTTACGCACTGCTCATCCACCCACGAGGAATTAGCTGCACTCCTGCAGTGTTTGAGAAATGTTTAATCATCGGCCCTAAATGGGTTGAGACTGTGGAGATTTTTAAGTGGCAGAGACTCGCGTCTTTTCTTTGAAAGCTGCGCAGTTTACTAGAAAAAACAAATACCTTCACAGTTTATGCTAATTATCACCAGATTCACTCTGATGACTCGAGACTGTTTCAATTGGATTGTGCGGCGCGCCTTGCCAAGTAGGTTGAATAATTAATTTGCGTCCTGTGGTGCCTACTGTACGAGCAATATTTCCATAATGCAAACACACACATGGAAGTCCGTTGCCGTTTGAGGCTCTGGCAGCGTTAGCTACAAACCTGCCACAAAGTGTGCACGTTTCACTCCCTTTAATTAGCCTGAACTGTCTGACTGTCCTGCTCTTTTTCTCCCTCCCTCCTCAGTTAGCTTTCAACAAATATTTATTTACAATGCAGTAGGTGGTTAGCTGTCTCTCTGAGTGTTTGTTGTAATACAGAGTGTGTGTGGCCAAGCCTCCCCTCAAAGCAAACTGACCCATGAATATTTAACATGGGAATGGAGAGCTTTAATAAACAAACTCTACATTGCCGCTAGAACTGGTGCCAATGTTAAGTATATTAACGTGTCAGTGTTTAGCGGGGATAGTGTTCACCATAAGCACCAGCTTCGTTTAGCTTTTTAGCACGCTAATATTTGACACCTGGAACTGAATACAACTGCAGCAGTAGTGGATGGCAATGTCAGCTACTATGGGCATACTTTTGGGCTTTCACCTTCATCAGTCCCTACCCGAATAGTGTTAGCATGTATCTCACCAATTATAGTCTAAATTGCATTCTTTCCCTACACTTTATTAAAGAGGACGCATCAGAAGGTCACATTTTCTTCTTTCAATCATCTGCTTCCATCTCGCCTTGTCCTCTGCATCCTCTTCTCATGCACCAACTACCTTCATGTCCTCCTCTACGTCCATAAACCTCGTCCTTTGGTCTTCCTCTAGACATCTTGCCTGGCAGATCTAACTGAGCATCCTTAATATCTTCACTATCTCTCCTCTGAACATGTCCAAACCATCTCAACCTGGCCTCTTTAACTTTATTTCAGAAACATCTCACACCTGTATTCTAATGTACTCGTATTATCATAGGTCCTTTCCTCTTATCTAATTTCTTCCCTGTTACTTCCCTGCGCATTTCTGTGTTTCTACTGTATAGCATGTTAATAGCTGTGTATCCCTTTCTGCACTCCCCCTTTCCCCTTTAGTCAGATACCTATAACAGATATATATATCTCGTTCCTCCTGCTTTTCTCTCTCTTTTCTGTCTCTACCCGGTCGGCCTTGGGGCAGATGGGTCCCTCCATATGAGCTGTTGGGTTCTTCTCAAGGTTTCTTCCTGTTCAAAAGGTTTTTCCTTACCGCTGTCACCTTCATGCTTGCTCTGGAGGAGTCAGGCTGGATTTCAGACCTGCTTTTGTAAAACGTCTTGCGACATTTTGTATTGTTAATGACTATATACCCCTTCACAGCTTGTAAACACTGTGACGTATTTTTGAGGGGCGGGGCTCAGCTGGAGGCAAAACATCTCAAGCATGCTAGCTTGTAAACGGCACTTAACACATTTCAATGCACTGTTTTGGCAAGAATGGATGAGGAGAACGCATATTTTAGAGAATACGCTAATACACTCACTCCCCGAGGCTGTGAGGTGTGTTATTTTAAAAAGTTGACTCTGTCTGATAGGACTACATTCACAGAAAAGAAAAACCAAGGGCACACCAGTCGTTAGAACCACTCTGGAGTGTAATGTAGCAAATTTAGCTTCTGCTTAGACACCCTTGAAACATACAACTGACTCTGAGTTAGCTAGCAGTTAGCATTAGCATTAACACGTAATAAAATTATTATATTTTCGCGGTTCATGGTGACGGTGTTCGCCTCCAGCTAACATCCTGACATCATAGTGACGTAGGCCAGGAATAATTCTATATAAATAAAATTTAACTCAATTAAATTGAACTGCATTCACCTTTTTTAGTCTAAAATCTTACTTAAGTGTTCGGGTACGGTGTGTCTTCACTGTTCCAACCTTAGTATTATTATTAACTTCATGACACACGTGTGATCCCTAATGTTTACTGAAACCAAGGTGCCTTTACGCGTACGTGCACAACGGCTGCCACCGAGCAAGTCCTACTAATGAATGTATGTCGTCATCTCATTTCATTAAGTGGGTGAACAGTCGAATGCATCATGCCGCATCACTTTCCACTTGGATGAGTGCCCAAGTGGCCGGAGCGAGCCACGTTTTTATTTGCTTATGTAGTTCATGTAGAAGTTGACCTTTTAGTGAATCTGATGGCATTCCGATAATTACATCAACATTGAGATTTATTTAACGGGATCGTGCAATGATTAAAGCCTGTGTGCTATCTAAAAAAAAGCAAAGCTCTGTCTAGAGTCTGAGCCCAGAGCATGTGTGTGGTCTGGTCACTCGCACACCTCCTCCATACCTCAGTGTGACTGTGTGATGTGGTAATCATTTAGATTCAGGGAGGATTCTGCCCATTAGTGTCACACAGCGAACAGGCCACTATCATCAGGGTCACATGGCTCAGGAGAAATTGAGCAGGCTAAGATACACAGTGCTGTTTAAATTAATTGGAGAGCACTTCAGCAGCTTTTCAAACACTAACCGCAAATGGGGGAGTGTATATAAGGAGGGCTGCTACTGCTCCTCAAATATGCAGGACAGGGGGAGTAGAAAATGGTTATTGTTTAAACATTCATCTCATTTGAGCTGCTCCAGCTGTATCTACAGCAGATATGTGGGGCAAGTCTCCCCAAGGTAGTTATCATTTGTTTGCAAGTGTGTGTCTCTGTGTGTCTTGTGCGTGCCGTAAATACTCAACGGAAGAGAGAAGCTTTATTTGAGGCAGGTCATTATCAGAATCTGTACTTTTATTTCCTCTGTTGTTTATTACAGTCAGAGGTTTTCTGATTTGCTCCACTTTGCTCTGTTCATATGTAGAAAACGCATTCACTTATATAAAACAATAAAGGGAACGATGGATAGCAAGTGTGTGCGCGGGATCTGTCAAAAAAAATAATCAGACTAAAAAGCATGTCTGTTAAAAAGAGAACGTAGGGTGAAAACAGTGGTATGCAGGGTATTATTGTGCTGTTGCACTAAGAGGGAGAATTTAGGATTATGCAGACTATTGTAGCTCAGTAAGGTGGGTTTTGTTCGGTCTTGGTCTGGATTTTATCTAAGAATTGACGTGTAATCCCATAAGCATATATGCATCTGCTATGTGTTACAATATACTACTGACTGGACCTTTACTCTTTACTGTTTGAATACAGTATGAAAGGTGAAGTTGCAAGTCCATATAAGCTAATGGTAGATTCCTTTTGTAACCAAGTGGTGACCTCTTGGGCTGAAAAACAAAAAACTACAGTTCCCAGTTTAGCCACCATCTCCAAAAGCAACATTAAACCCCCACGTTAACATTCCTAACTTAACAGATGGAACCTTGTTTCTTGTACTAACCTGGTACGGTTTTGGTCTCTATAGCAAGTTTCCACAGTTAGAACAAGTGTACACAGGGTTGAATTTTTACATTACTCGTATACATTTTAATGGAGTAAGATGGCCAAGGCCAGAGCCACCCACATTGAGCTTCAAAACCGCTTCTCAGAAATCATGTCACAGTGGGTTTGACCTGTTTTTTCTGTTTGTTTTTTTCTAGTTTTTTTTTTAAAGGTACACGTAGTCAACAGTTACAGCCCAGACATGGATCTTGGATGGGTTACAACCATATGGATCCACTTTGTCCAAACCTTAATAGTTTTGCAGTTCCTTCCAATTCAGTTGTTTTGGGTAATTTGTAAGCTCAAATGTTCCCAAGGTGGTTATCTGTGCAGGTGTATCAGCCGGTGTGATGAGATTGGCTACAGCTCCCGGTGACCCTAAACAGGAACCACAGCTACACGTGTCCACAGTGTGGACTTACTGAGAGGAAATGTGGATGCCAAGGCCAGACAGTTGGAAACCATTGACGTACGTTAGGGACCTCAGAACTTGTAACAGTGACCTATATGTTTATGTGGAAGAAGGAAGAGAGGGAAACAGAAGACGACCTCTTGAACTCATGGCTGGAAGTACAACTCCTCTCTATGTGCAAAGTGGTAGGTGTAGCTAGGAAGGATTAACGAAGGTTAGTAAGAAGTTTGGCCAGGGTCCTCATCAATCATTCTATGTAAGAAGACGTGCTAAGATTAGCCTCTGACTAACTCAGCTGGATAAGTACACAGGCGTCATAATACAATATATTATTTGCAAATCATTCTTGGAGTTATTTTTATTCCATTCTGGGCACCAGGCATGGTGGGGCACATTGACTGAAGGCCTGTCAGACAGTAAATCACAGAAAAGGATGCAACATTCACTTTCAGATAGTTTCCTCCGATTGTTGAAACTTTTGGCACCCATTCTGTTGTATTAGTCGCAGACCCCACCCATCCTGAACTAGCTACTGACACACAATCATAATTTACAGCACGTATTTGCCGATGCTCGTTGGCTCGGATCTGACGGCTATAAAAGTTGTTGCCTTTCGCTGCCGTGGTTTGTTTTATGCGGCTTTAAAAAATGACCTCATACAGGAAGCCGCGCACCGCGATACAGTTGGCACGCGCTGTGAAATCAGAACTACAACATACTGTAACGACAAAACAATTATTCTGCCTGAGTGTTACGACGGCAATATATGATCTGAAAGGAATTCATACATATGGATATCTTTGGGAAATTGCTGTTTATGTACTGCACATACTTTACACTTGCACTAGCAGCTAATTTGTTTCGTGTAAACTCACTCAGCAGCCACCTCCGCCCCCTTGGTAAAGCAGCGAGTTGTTAGGGTGGAAAGTTTTGTACATTCAGCAGATTTAGAGCTGGCAGACCTGTGAGCTGCAATACAGGCCCAGGATAAAAGCAGGAGCTGCCGGCACGGAGGAGGACCTCTTGACCTCCACCTTCCGCACGCTCTTTGGTAGCATATCATGCTTGATCAAAGACAGCTTAGTATGAGCGCGGAGGTAAGAGCTAGCCGTTGGCTGACCTGACTGGGCCAGGAGGTTAGTCTGCTAGTGAGGCAACTTCAGTACCCTTCCTAAGACTTCCGAACACTTGCTACATTTTGCTATCTGAATGACAAATCCCAGAGGATGTCTGCGGAAAGTCTACTTAGGGGTTTCTGAAATAGGAATAGGAAAAATATTCTAAGATGTTGATCTTTTTTGCCAAGGAGACTCTTAGGATGTCCTAACACTTCAGAGAAACTAACCGAAAGGACTAAGCAACAAGACACAGATCATTACCCTTAGATGGGAGTCATTTTTCTGCTGCTAATGGTGGCTTGTCTTCCCTACGAGTGGCTAATGCTTTACATTCGGAAAATTAGCTTTGGTTACTATAAAATAACCACAGCCGAAGGTAGACGTCCTTGCTTACAGTGTTGAATGATAATGTGCCGTAAGGCTATTACGTCTTCCATTCTGTTATGTCTGTTCAGCTTCTGTTTTCAGTATGTAAAAGCATGAATTTTATGAATAATCTCTCCCATGTGTCAAATAAAGAGAGCTTGAGCCTCTTATTTTCACTTTGGGACAATGGCTGTGGCTTGGACAGCCCTCTTGGTCTTGTTTTGTTTCTTTTGGCTGACCCTGATCTGGCCCAGGCGACTGTTAAATGGAAGAAAGAAAAAAATAAAAAAAGGTTGAGGCTGAGTTGTTGCTCACGTTTGGAAAACGAAAAAGGCACTACCCTTCTTCTCATTCTCATCACACTGGATGTACAGTGCAGAGTTAAAGGAAACCAGGGACACAATTTCAGGAAGTTTTCTTTGGCCCGCAGAGAAAACCAGAGGAGAGGCGATTTTTCTGAGGTCCATTTTTAGTAGAGGGGTTTCGGGGTAGGCGGTGGGGGTGGACAGGGAGAGCCTGGCTGTGACCGCAACGTGTGTGTTTTTGTCTCTTGGCTGGATGTGGTCTGGGTCTCAGGCATGCAGGAAATGGTCCGTCCTGTCCAGCTAACAGGTGCAAGTTGCAGAACATTTCCCAATGAGATAAATACCGGAATTAAGGTAAAATGTAGTTTTTTCCTTTATTCCCACCTGAAAGCAAACAATTAAACAATTGTAGTGGACTCCTCTGTGAACATTGTAAACATCCTCATGCGCGGTGGAATGTATCACGTTTCACTGGACGTGAAACCTGCGATTTTCGTTTTTAAACTTATTATCATTAGCTGGATTGATGGATACACGTCTCTGACTGTTTCTTTGTGTTTGTCTTCTCCAGGGACCTGAAGAATAATTTGATAAGTACAGTGGAGCCGGGGGCCTTCCGTGGTCTGCTTGCTCTGAAGAGACTGTAAGTATGATGAAGCCTTGTAATAGTCTTCTCCGGGGCACATGGGAAAAAGTCCTCTGGCTTTAGAGACAACGAAAAAAAAAGAAAAAAAAAGCAGTGTCCCAAGTGGAGATTGAAGTGGACTGACTTTTTCAACTGAAGGAAAATAGCTGGGAGTACTGTTTCTTTGCCCAAGCGAAGCTCAGTCAGGGCGTAATGTCCTGTTTGAAGCAGGCCCTTCCTACGCATTAATACAGCTAGACACAGAAATAGTTTTCATGCACTTTTTACACTCAGATTATGTCGAATAGGACCAGTGGCTTCCAGTGAAAGTAGCTTTCCAGTGTATCTCTCACAGCGCTGGCACCAGTCGAACCTTTCTCTTCGACTTTTCGGAGCATTGAATCAGGGGCAGAATGAGTCAATGAGAGAAAGAGATCACTCTTAATTGGCTGCTCAGCTCTGAGAAGCAGTGCATGGGAACAAGACGGCCTGACCAACTAGTAGAGTAGACCTGCTGACCATTGGCTCGGGGCAACGTGAGGTGATGTCACAGTTGACCTTCGTTGCTGGTTGTTCTTTGAAGTCGGTTTTGTGGTCCCCCACCTTAACCGAGCTGAAATACTACACAAGAATTGTATGAGTAAAAGATAGCTATACTGTCAAGAAAATGACGCCGACATCTATCAGGTTCTGAGCAAAATGCGGCTGCAGTTTTCTAACACTAGCTGCCACGGGGCATTCTCAATCTTCAAGAGGAGGACTATGGGACACTTTCAGCTGGGGCCGTCCCTAGAGAGCTAATCTACCGCCATGCTGCGCTCTGCTCATCCCTCGCTGTTACTTGCTTTCTTCTTCAGAAGGCCCTCTGCACAGATCTGCAGAAGATCTTTTTAGAATCAGTGTGACAGTTCAGTGATTTAATTTGCAAAATAAACTAAACATGAAAAAAATAAAAAAGGACAACGTCTGAAAGACAGCCTCTGCTGTGTAGAGATTTATGAACTTTCAAGGATGGTTGTGTTAACCGTTATACCTCCTTTAGAAGTCTGTCTTATGTCCCCATCTTTCATGTAAGCCTCGCCTTGCAGGGAAGTCTCCAAGCCACTGTAAATTGCTGGGTGTGTTTTATTGCATATGGATAAACTCATTTGCTAAAAGAAACATATCCTCCAACAAATTGCCCCGCCGCTCCGCTGCATATGAGAGCATGCTTATTAATTGGTTAATTAGTTTCTTTTGTTTCCTTTTACTTTTAATTGAGGCTATGAATCTTTCAGTTTCATCAACATTTGAAATGTTGTGCAAACCTCTCTGCAACGTAAACATGCCCTGTTGTTTTTTCCTTTGCTTTTTTTTTTTGGTGAATTCTTTTACTTGAGCAATTTTCTCAACAATTACTCTCGCTCTGGCTTCCTACGTACAGGGGTTGGGAATGAGTGACGTGATTGCAGCCCGATAGTTAGCGGGATCTGGCCTGGCAGGGATGCAAACACTGAGTTAGCCGGGCTTGATTCGGGGCGCGTGTGCGCTGGGCTTCGGGAAGCAGCAGAGTGCTAATTTAAGTGCTCCCCAACTGGTGATTATTCGAGTGCTCTGCTTATTTTCCCACAGCTGCTCCAGCAGAGCAGCTCCTTAATTACAGAGTGCGAGGGCACGGAGCCACGGACATGACAGCGCCGAGCCACTCACATATGGAAGCCCACTGCATTTGCATGTGTGTGTGTGTATATATTGGAAGTGTGTTTGTGCCAGTAGAGGTTATAAGGGGCGGTGCAAAAGGTCAGGACAGATATTCCAGGAATGACAAAGATAACCAGCTCTATGTGCAAACATGCGTCATTCTGCAGTTAATTCTTATTTCCACTTGTTCTGACTACAATCTCAGTTATATTCGATGAAACAAAAACCTTTGCATTTCTGTCCATGTAGGGACCTGTCCAACAACAGGATTGGTTGCCTCTCCCCTGAAATGTTTCTTGATCTTGGCAAACTCTCAAAATTGTGAGTATTTTCTTAACTGGAAACATGCACTGCACTTCTTATTACACGCCGCCTGGTTAGAATATAGCGTTTGATATGTCTTCAGCAATGTATAAAAAAAGAAAAGCTTTCATTTGTGTCTCCACAAACAGGAATTTATCTGGGAACATCTTCTCCACTCTGACCTCGGGACTCTTCACACATCTAGTGGCTCTCAGAGTGCTGTAAGTTAAAGTGCTCTCTCATTTAATGCACATAATCCCCTCAGTTGTCTGAGCTGTGGTTAAAAATGCATTTAAACCTCATTTGTGTTTGTTCAGAGCACAGAAGCAACGATAATTATTGTCTGTTTTCATTTATTTTTAACTTGCAGCAGGAAAGCACAGGTATTACTAATGACATTAACCATGGCCCTGGTCCATGTCCCTGGGCTTGAAAGTCGTGCCAGTGAGTGCACAATACCTGCACCCTGCAACTGCTGCACGTAAATGGAATGAAACCGTCATTAATTTGATCAGCAACACCTGCTCCTTCTGTTATGAGGCATCACAATATCTGCTGTGAAAAATGCCTGCTGGATGACTGGAGTCACAAACACGAGCACACAGGGTGTAACTGTGCGCCGTTTTTTTTTTTCTCGCCAGGCACTTCAGCACCGAGACCTTGTTCTGTGACTGTCAGCTGAAATGGCTGCTGCTCTGGGCTCGACGCAACTCGGTGAGGATTAGCAACGATACGGTCTGCGTTTTCCCCACCCACCTCCACGGCCTGGAGTTTCGCAACCTACGGGAACAGCAGCTCAGATGTGGTAAGGATTTAGCTATGTGTGGTGCGATGTTAACAGGATGGAAGGGATATGCGTGTTATTTGTCAGAACTGTAAATTAACCTGGTAGATGCTCAAAAGTTTTTCGAATAGGTGAATTTCAGAGTGGATTTGCTCCAAATTGGTCTGCAGCAGAGATCTGAAGGGCCGTTCTAATCATTTGGGCGGGTTTCATGCGGTGATGGACAGGAGAGTAGCAGCTACGTAATTATTCACATCATCCCAGTGTCATAGAGGAATCAAGATGTTTCCAGTTTGTTATGGCTTTTAGTATTGACAGCAAAAAAACTTTAAAGGACCCGTGTCTGATATTGATTAAGACATTTGTGTGGAAACTTATGTCGCAAAATTCATTGCTATGGTCGATTCTAGACTTTCCAGTTGTGTGCAGATTTATTTGTTTTTCTCTGAATCGGTTGAAACGTGCCATAATGAAAACCCAGTGGCGGGTTACCAGAAAAATACTCATAACAACTGATATTTTTATGCATTAAAATGTATTGATACTGAAGATTAAATCATTAAACATTTTATACTTGCAGTATATACGTTAAAAAACATGAAAAATCAAGACATTTTGTCTCATTTTGCTCATTTCACAAACATTATGCTAGCTGGTACTAGCTTGAGTCTCGTGTTTTTTAACTGATACAGAGAGAACAAAAACCTTAGCACACAATTGGATAGTCCTACAAATAAACCAGACCGTTTTCTTGTAAGCAAATTGAACTCAACTCTGCCTAGATGACGTGTATGACTTAGTCTTCTAGTCACTTCTGATCTTCCATCACCACATAAACCCCACCCTAACTATTTGATTAGCTTGGCAAATCTTGGCAAGTTGGACAAGCTCCCACACTATGAATTGCAACTGCTTAGATAACTTTTGCTTACTATTCACATTTTATGCAGGTGAATAGTCGTATTATCCTGTTCGAAATATGGTGTCACGCCACTCATGTCTTAAAAAAAAAAGCAACACGGTACAACAATACAAGCATTCAATCCAGCACATCTATAGCACACGGAAGCTAAATATCTCGCACAGCTCCAATAAGTCTTTCTTGCCACAGTAACTAAGGCTGTCTTCAGAGTAAATTCATGGTCTTGTGGTTACCACATAGGAAAATGTGAGAATTCTGCTGTTTGGCAGCTTCCAGAGGCCACAGAGGCTAACAGTTTAGCAGCCTAACAACCAGACAACATAATGTTGAGATCAGTGCTTTCCTTAGACATATTACAAGTAAACTATAGTATTTTAACAAAATTTACATCAGAAATCTCCAGTTAAATCTCCTTAAAACAGATTAATTTGGGGTTTTCACCCAAATACAGTAACAATGACTTTATTTGAGAAATGTATTATTTAGACTAATATGTCAATAAAACTGATTATTGTTACTTGATTTTATGCATCATTTGTAGCACTGAATGTGCCATCAAAAGTGTCATTCCACAGTCACCAAATAATTCTCGGCATAATTAGCACTTTTGTTAATTAGTTTATCAATCGACTCCCTGTGCCATCCCAGGTGTAAATTAGTCCTGCAGTGTGAAAAGAGAATGAAACCCAGCAGGCCTCAAATAAACCGACTGACACATTTTGTCAGATGGGAAATACGAACGTTCCCTTCCCTTCCCTTCATCTTGATTTCATGAATGAGTTGTGCAGTCATTCTGATTTTTTGGACTGCTGCTTTGTGTAATAAGCTACATTCCGGCGATGTTTCATAGAAAGTACACGCTGATGCACTAAAACAAAAACCAGCCAAAACTGAAAATCAAATCATGAAAACCTTTTTTATTACTATTTTTACTTTTTTAACATTTAAAAGAGAAGACACTTGTGTTTTTAGTGTAAATGTGTGGACATTTTGTTGCAGAAACGGCTTCATACTTGAGGAATATCTCCGGAGACTTCTTATTAAGGAGAAACTGTTTCATTTCACTAACATTGCATTTCAAGTGGTTAGCACAATGAGAACATGATTAAGTGGAGCTATTCTGATAATAGGTTTTCCTCTCCCCTTTTATCTCTCCACCTGCTGTGAACTGTTTGACAAGCTTAATATAAGGTAGTGATTTAGTGCAAACTTGCTGGAGAGAAAAGCCCAGGCTAAAATCATCTAATAGCACAGTTTCCGTGTGGCCCTGTTATTTGTTATGGGGTAGCAGTAGCCTTAAAAGCCAGGGGAGGCATGCTTGTACTACAGGACTTGCAAGTTCAAATCCCCAAACAAGCTAAATAAATTTTATGCTGGTGAAAATAAATGGGGTTTGCTCTTCCTTGCCCCTTCAAATTGCTGTCAGTAGAGCAGAGTGCTTTCAGTAACGCGTACAACACTCTTGTTGCTAGTCACTCTACTGGAGCTGCTCTGCTACCAGTCGCCGGAGACTGTTGTGTAACTGGCGTTGCCAGGTGAGAAAATGTTTGAATATGCAGCGCTCAGCAAAACCTTGTCCGTAATTATTGTTTTGGAAAGGTGGGGTCACCCACTTCTAAACTGTGCAGCACAGTGTGTGTATCCACCTAGAAGAAAAGGCTATTGAAAGAAACGCAGAAAAAGTGGGCTGCATGGAAAGACGAAAATATACTCATATCTTTCACACTTTTAGATTTTTAGAGGAATTAAATATGTTGGTTGATAAAAATCTATTTTGACATGCACACTGGAACTGGCATGCAACGATCAGGCATAACATCATGACCACCTTCCTTATATTGTGTAGGTCTACCTTGTGCCTCCAAAACAGTTGTGACTCATCAAAGTGAATTTGGATCTAGTGAATTTGGCATCCAGGTTAACACTTAGTCTTTTAGTTGTTCCTAAAGTGTTTTTGTGTGTGTGCTGAGTGCATCCTGCTAGGGATGACTGCTGCCATCAGGGAGTGTCATTTCTATAGGGTGGGGCGGCCTGATCTGGTCTAGGTGGGTGCTACATGTCTACGTAACATCCACACGAATGCCAGGTCCAAAAGTTTCCCAGCAGAACATTGAATTGTCATAAGATGGTCATAATGTTGTGTATGTCACAGCGAGTTATGCATCAGACTGAGTCATTTAAGCGGGGCAAAATGGCTTCTTTACTAACTGCAAGCTGGCAGCGACAGTGAATAAAAGTCTTTACTTTTCCTTCTGAACGACTGCTAACAGACCGCCAGTCGTACGGCAGACCATCTCCAGCTTCCCTCTTTTCCTTTAGATTCCCGCTCCTCGCCGCGGCCCACTGGGGAATTATATCTCATATGTGATAGAATCATCCCCCTCTGTTCTTTATATCTGCCTCACACAGGGGATTTTGCGCTGGAATGAGATAATCATTGGTTAGTCGGTGGGTTACGTCTGCGCGGTTTAGTGCATATGAAGAGAAGGGACGGCGCACGAGGAAGCGCCGTGATGCCAAACGGTTTACGGAATGAGAGAAATCCTGTCCCAGTGTGCAGTTTGCTTAGCATACTGAGTGTATGTGTTTTTCATAAAGCAATTACAGGGTAACTCTGCGCAGTGTGTGGACAAAGAGCCATGAGTGGAATCCAGTGGCAGGACAAGAGGCACCAAAAGCATCTATTATGGGATTACAATAATAAGGTTGTAGGCTCCATACCGCTCTCCAAAATACAACTCCATCTACAGTACCTTATTCATTCTCTTGGCACCGAGCAGTTTTCACTTGGACACAGTGTGGTGCTGTAACAACCATATTTTTTTAATGATGTTTCATGGTTGTTATTTTCATATGGCTACACCTTCTAAGGGAATGTCGTACATCAGCATACACCAGCCAGGGCCTTGTTAAGGCTGTGTGTGGATGTGCTGCATCCGACACCACATCCTTCTTATCAGAAAAGACAAAAAAAACAAAACAAAAAAATGGAAATAGGCATCCCCCAGGCACACCATCCAAAAAAACTCCCATTTCTTCTTGATTTTCTACATTTCCCCACCCTGTGTTTTTATTGAGATGTGTCATGGAAGATGCATCTGTTTCTTTCCGCGTGTGATGGGTAGCAGATGTTTGCAGCACACATTCCAGCAGTGATACAGGTCGCGTACCGCCTGCAAATGAGGGGGAACAGGGGAGCGCGTGAAGCTTCCTGCCCGGATCAGGTGCTTCCTGTGTTGACGTCAGCGGCATGTGGTTGGTTGAGCTTGAGCCCTTTTTTTTTTGTTAACACTGCTATGAAAAGAGCACCAACTCAGACATACAATAAAGTGCGGAGCTAACATGGCATGTTACACAACGTCTGCTTTCTATAGCAGCCTTTAACGCATGATGACACAGCGGTGCAACCCCACCCTATGGGTATCGTGTCTTCAGATGAAATTTCATGTGCAGGTCCGCGTCTTTTAGCCCGTGGAGTGCTTGTAATAATGTAATGATACAAAAATATAGCTCCACGTTGCCCGGCACACGGGCCTGAAGTTCAGTCACGCACCTCTTTTATAGCGAGTTGCTTCGAGAAAGGGATAATGAAGGGGCTGAAGAAACGTATATAGAAACATAAGTCCGCTTTGGTGTGGATCAAAATCCAAACTGCAAAGGCAGACTTTTGACTATATGGGATTAAAAGAGATGTAACAGTAATGCTTTTAACCAAGAAAAATGCTAAAACCACTAAAAGATTTTAATCACGTCAAAGACATTTGGCCTAGACGCTTACAAATACTTCATTGATGAATTTAAATGCATTTAAACGGCTTTCATAAAATACATTTGCATTTGAATGAGAGCTCTGCTTGGCCTGATTCAACAAACTATTCCTGCCAAAAACAACACAAAACAAAACTGGACACTCGAAGTTCCTGTTCCCGTCCGTGACCTCCCAGTTGAAACTGGAGTAACAAACACTTCCTGTGTTTTTATTTCACAATAAAAGCAGCCTTTCAGTGAGCCGAGCTCATTTGGATATGAAACCGCAGCGGTGTGATGCGATGTCCTTCACCGGTGACTAATGCTGGTGTCACACCACCGGGCGAAAAAAAAAACAACAGATGAAAAGTCCTTGTCAGTGGAATGAAAATTACTTGTTATTTGACAGACATGACGCGATGGCTGCAGCTTACGGTGTTTCAGCGCTCCAGTGACTCGTGTGTTTGTTTCACCAGTTCATGAGCGATGGCATAACGACGCCAACCAGCTGTCATAAATAATAATATCCAAAAAAAAAAAAGTATTTCTTCAGGGATTTCAAAGAAATTTTAAATTGATTATGCACGCTAAAGGTCTGCCGTTAACTGCGGCGGCGCGCTTAAAGCTCTAGATGCTTTAAATCAACGGAGCCGGACTACGGCACTTTTCCACTCTAATTCTTTCACATACAGGCGTACTGTACATGCCATCGTGCCTTCTCATCGTTCCTGTCTCCGAGTCCCCTCCTCTCCTTCCCCTGTACGCGCTCTCACACAACCAGTAATTGCATTTTTTGCTCGGACTGTGTCCAGTGGGCACAGACAAGCAGCCACACTCTGATCCTTGGCTCAAAATGTTGTTTAAACACTATGAGCATCGGCCAAGTCAACACTCAGTGGCCCCCATGCTGTTTTTTTTTGCCACGTGCAGGAGAAAACAAAGGCTCGGCTGCTGTTTCTGTCATGGAGCTGTAACAATCTAAAAGCCACTGTTGGAGTAATCGCACTCTCAAATGCAGTTTTAATTGTGGGCCTGTGAATACACTCTGCATAAACAGTCTTGTTGCGACTTACTCAAGCTCAAAGCGAACGTAAACCTGCGAGACATTCAGGCACCTCCACAACATGGATCTTTCAGTATTTTCTTTTATTTATTTTTTTCAGACCAATACATCGAACAATAAAAGACTTTATGGCCCACATACTGAATTGCCTGTCAACCGGCTGCAGCATTCGCAATTGAGTGGAATACAAGTGAGCGTGCACGCTTACGCCACTCTGGGAAGCACGAGGCATGCTCTGAAGGAATTTCTGAGATGGTGCGTCAAGAAGAAGAACAAAAACAAAGATCCTGGCCAGTCCAAAAGAAACGACACTGTCAGATCTCCATAGGTACAGCGTGATTACAGACGCTGCATTGTCAACAGTATGACATAATCTCCTCCAAATCATATCCTCATTCTTGGGCAAAAAAAAAGGCTTGAGGACTTAGTGCCAGCTGCTGTGTAGGTAATCCTGTTGCTGATGTTGCGGCAGGCTTCCATTGTGGACATGGTAGGAGTCAAGGAGAGTCCAGGGGAGCGCTCAAGGCTGCCCTCCTTTATCAGCTGCTGTTTGTCTCGCTCAGCAACAGCAACATCATGTGGGAGCGACGGGGGAGGAGTGTGACCTTGACAGAATGTGTGTGTTCAATTATATCAGCA
This sequence comes from Mugil cephalus, assembly GCF_022458985.1. NCBI lineage: Eukaryota > Metazoa > Chordata > Actinopteri > Mugiliformes > Mugilidae > Mugil > Mugil cephalus. The sequence continues at coordinate 5,805,416 of NC_061782.1, forward strand.
CGTTGGCAGCATTTCGGGGGCATGCATGACTCTGGGAGAAACGTAATACGGTTGCAGGTTTGATTTGAGTGTGATTTCAGTTCGTGCATGCGATGATACGTTTGTGGAACGTTACCACTGGAAATATAAAGCAAATTCAGTCAAAGCTGCCTTTTAAAGATGCTCCTCAGGAAGGAAGGAAGGAAGGAAGGAGGGAGGGAGGGAGGGAGGGAGGGTTTTTTAACAAGCTAACCTTTTCCTGCTCCTCCTCATCTTCCAGATGGACCTCTGGAGATGCCCCTCTTCCAGCTCATCCCCTCCCAGAGGCAGCTGGTTTTCCGCGGGGACCGGCTCCCCCTGCAGTGCACCGCCTCCTACCTCGACCCGTCAGTGGAGCTGCGGTGGCGTCACAACGACCAGATCGTGACCACGCAGGACGAGCACGGCGTCTACGTGGAGGAAACCCTGCTCCACGACTGCTGCCTGCTCACCAGGTGGGGAGAACGTGAGCTGGGAGCTGAGCAGCTGTCGGCCCGGCCCCTGTTGCACCGCTGCACATTCACACACACGCACTCAACTGGATGATATAATTCAAAATGCACCCGTGAATAAGCTGCTGCACGAGCGAAAGCTCGTTCAACGCAGAACACGCGTGTGCTGTAATACATGCTCCCGCACACAGAGACCCCCGTCCTCTCCGCCTCTCACTCACTCAAAGCAGCTGTGATTTACCTTTTGTTATTGCCGCCCTTGATAAGGATCTGAAAGGACAGGACAGAATTGGCTTGGCAGCGTGCCAACACCTCAGAGCAATCTGTGGCTCGTCTCCAGAGGGTGGCTGTCCAGCCGCTCCCCGAGCTCTGGCGGGGCACAGGCTTGATCACACGCTAAAAGGAACAGATGCTGAATCATAATTACGGTGATAAAGTGGGACCGGCAACGCTGGCTTTAGCACAATTTTTCTGATAGAAGACACAAGCCCCCCGTCCTCCTCCTCCTCCTCCTCCTCCTGTCTTTATTTCCTTGGCTGTTTGCGCCGTGTGTTTGTGCATGTGTGTCACAGTAAATGCATTTGACGTAATGCCGTGGCAACGGGGCTCAGACGCAGGAGCACACTGCAGTTGATTAGTTTAACTGCTGCCTGTTCTAACTTGGCCTCCCTAGCATAAATATTGATGGAGCGCTGACAGAAATATGTTTCACCGTGTCAACAGGGCCAGGACGCCTCTTGTTGTTGTGTGGTTTATTCGGCAACACGGACGGCAGCAACTTTTCCACCCCGTTTCTGGGAAGGTATACCGTTCCCCTGGCTGCAGAATGCCACAAACAGTCAATATTTTTTCTTTTATTATGTACCGCCTCACCGGTGCACAATCATTCTCCGTGATCCCGGTGGTGGACGCGGCGCTTTGAGTGATTGGATTAAAGGTGGTGTGGGCTCTTTTAGCGACGTTTGGCTGTCTGTGTGTCTCCGTACCGATGTTTCTTGGCAGTTTATTTTAATCAAGGCATTCACCGGGGACCAACGCAATACTCTGTCACTGACTTCTCCCTGCTTACCATTACAGAAGTGATAACTATGAAGTATTAGTACAATACTGAGATACTTGAAAGTCCTATTTTATCCTTCTGCCTCATAACTCAGAGACATACAGCCTCTGTATCCACTGCATCTCGCCTGTCAATTATACAGTTATATAGTTATATATACTAATGTCTGTTCTGCAGACTATGCTTTTATGTGCAAAATATATTCGTCTTAAAAAAAGGAGAATGTGTTGATTCAGCTTTCTAAAAAGCATACTGATCATGCATAACATTATGACCACCTTCCTAATAATGTGTAGGTCTCCCTTGTGCCTCAAAAACTCATCAGAGAATGAGCATGGGCCTTCTGAGAGTGTCCTGTGGTGATGTGCGGATCGATTCTGAAATAGTCGATAGTCGGTATCGATACTTCTGATACCAGGTCTTTATGCTCAAAAACTGATTCTCAAATTAATACTTTTGGTACTTCTTTTTTTTCTTGTATTCTTTATGAAGCTATGATTTGAAATACTTTGCTATTTTGGGTTTACCAGGAACATTAGAGTGTATTTACACAAAGTATCGGTATCGGATTGGTATCGCCGACACCAGCCTGAATTTTACTCAGTATCAGATCAGATAGGAAATCGGTGGTATCAAACATCACTAGTGTTGTTGGTGGGGGCTAGAGATCAACGGATATGTCGGCTGGCCAATATATCGGGCCGATATTTCCGTTTTTTACTGGTATCAGTATCAACCGATACGCGGGTGCGTTCGCCAATACATTTTTTTTTTCTTTTTTCTCTCAGCAAGATTTACAGACAGGCGCACCCACAGGCAGCCCTGTGTAGCTGGAGACACTGCAGACCGTGCAGCCCATACATTTACTCTGACCCTAAAAATCTTTAAGTTCAATAAATGTTTATATTTTTGGTTAAATTGAGACTTTTGTTACCATTGTGTCATTTTTGTCATGTAAACGGAGGGAAATAGCCAGAAAAATCGGCAGCATGTATTGGCCATCGGCCAGTGCTGATGTAAAAAAAAAACATCGGTATGGGTATCGGCCTTAAAAAATCCATATCGGTCGATCTCAAGTGGAGGCCTTTGTGTCCTATGGGTTGAGGGGAGGGGCCTCTGTGGATCATCCCGCAGATACCTTGTGCTGTTTTCATGTTTTTACTTGTCTTTGTCGGGTTGCATCCTGCGGATAGTGTCATTGCTATGAGGTGCCTGTACTGACATACGTGACATGACGTACTTGACACCAATGTGTGCATTAAATAACTAAATTAACCAGCTCTGCAGTTCTATTTAACATCTCATATCTGCCAAAGATAGACAATGTCAGCGACTAGCTGGTGAGCATAGTGAAGCATTAACATCTGATGAACCAAGTATTTCCTTCAGGGCTCGGTGAAAATTGAAAGCGAGCTAAAACAAAGAGTGAGTTTAGGATTGACTTTCATCATCAGCTCAAACTGAATAATCATAATAATAATAATGATGTTCCTCCAGTTCTGACAGATGTTACTGAGCCAGTTCTCTAAAGCGCTCAACAGAGGTGGCAGCTCTAGTCATATGGTATAATCATGGTTGTCATTAAAGTTGTGTAGACTGTGTGGACTTTGGACTTAGGCGCCCCTGTGGTAACATCAAAGCAGAGAGCGGACAGCCCAGCAGGGGATGCCGAGTAAATTAAAGGAAATCAGATGTTTGATGGGGTTTTCTTTTTATTTTCCACAAACACAACTGCTGTCTGTCATAAGATGCATTTAAATGATGCCATAATCAGACAAAGATCCCACACAATTCACAACCTTCTTCATTAAACCTTGTTCATATTGCAAGTCCAGATAATAATATATCATATGTGTATTTATTGAAGGAAAGTCGAATGTGTTTTTTTTTTTTTTCAAGTCTCATTTTGAGGTGCTTTGAAATGCATCTCTAAATGGGATTGCCACAGATTCACCCCAGTCCATACTCTGTTGACGCTCAAACCGGATTTCAGAGTTCCTTTTGTGTCACTCACAGCATGATGCACGACAACAATGTCAGATCCAGAATGACTTAGTGGATAGATATGGAAGGCAACAATGAGAACATCCCAGTAAGGACGGAAGCCAAAATAAATTGTCCGCTGGCAGTTTTGGCGAGAGGCTTCTATTTCACACGCTGCCGTGTCAGAGAGCCACGTCACCGGTGCAGCTGCCGAGTTACTGATTCCTTCATCTTTATCACAGCAACCCACACGGATAAATTGATTGTGTTTGGACACAAATTCACCAAATCTGGGTGAATCACTTGCAAATAGCAGTGCAGTCTGTCTGTCTTAAAGGCCTTTTTCTAAGAAACAAACTGAGTTTGTCAGAAGTCTGAATGAATCTTTTTAGGCAGTTTAGGCTTTTTCATCAGTTTGATGAATTTGATCTATCTATCTATCTGTCTGTCTGTCTATCCGCCTATCTATCTATCCTACGCAGAACGCTTTAGTTTGTTGTGCACCTCCTCAGAAATGTGGAAAATTATTTGTTTGGGACCAATAAAGATGGAGCACATTCAGGAAAAGATAACTGAGGAGGATAGGAGATATAAACATTTGTATGACTGAACGTTTAACTCAGGATTGTTGAAAGTGAAGCAACTAGAAACAGAACTTTGCCTGACTGGCAAAAAAGACACGGCGCCGAGTAGTGTTTGGGTGACATTTTTACAGCGCGAGCCAGACTGTCGACCGCAGTGTAAATGGCTCGCCTGCGTACGTAGCGGCATTTAGTCCCACCTTACCCTAAACAAGCCTTTACTGTCGTAGTAGAGAGGGAGAACAAGGTTTTATTCAAGGTACAACATGGTGATGCTGTACTGATGGATGGTGACATGTTTGAGATCCGGTTCCAACTTTATGCTTCTCTCTCCTTTTGTTGCAAACTGTACTACCCCCACCTCTCCCCTTACTCAAAACGAGGCCCCCGATACCTTGACTTCACCGCTCCAGCTCAGCGTCCCAGCACATTTCTTGACACTCCTTTTCTGATTAGTGCCGTGCTTGCAATTACCCATTGCTCTCCTCTTGTACGCACAAATTATGCAATTTTCTTCCCCTAAGTGGAACCTATTTAGGTCATGTTTGTCTTGGCACCTGCGGATGTCTCGGTCCCGTAGAAAAACCTGCAAAGAGCAGACGTTATTTCCATAGCTGATGAGTGTATAGCGCAGCTCGGTCCAACAAAAACAATCTGCTGTGCGTGGGCTGAACTTCACCCCTCGCCCTCGGCTGTATCTTAATTTGCAGTGTTGAGAGAGCTGTGTGGGGAGAATGAGTGCTGTGGAAAAAAAAACTTTGACATGTCAGACGCTGTCAGTGCTCGTTTAGCCACACCGGACCGTATATTAGTCACCGGAGTCGGCGTCGATGTCGTTCACCTTGGATAAACGTCCTGTGAGTCAGTCAGCCTCGACCCGCATGCCCCATCGGAGGGGAAAAGACTGAACACACAGGATTTAGCGCGTGGCTTAAAGCCCTAGTCGGGATTTGTCGCACAGCGTCGCAGCAATGCGAGCAGAGATGCCAAAGCCTCAGTGAAGTGACCTCTTTGAAGGTGAACCCAAAATGTTTGCAGCTATTTTCTCAGATAAATTCGGCTTCATCCTGCTTTGGGCTGCATCAGGCGAGCAGCCAGCGTAGTCCTCCAAAACACGGCATGATCTTTTCCCTCACTGAAACAGCCGCGATATGAAATATGTTATTTTTCCTTGTTGTGTAATATTTTCACAGCATTGTATTTTTTTTTTTTTTATCTCTCACTCCACTCTCATTTTCACACCATGCCGTGTCATTATAGGCTCTTATTCGCTGGCGCAGGTGGCCGATAAGCTGATCCGTTTACATTGCTCACAGTGAGCAGCGGCAAAGGAACGGGCCCCGTGAGGCCTAATGGTTCTGCAATGTTGGCCAGACTCCTGCTGAGTAATGGTGTCAGGCCAAACTCCCAGTATTAGCAATGCTAGCAGCGGCAGTGGGACCCGGCCTGTGATTCATGTTTCATTAATCAAACATTTTAGAGCCCCGCGGCTAGCTGCAGCAGACGCTTTGGATGTATCTTTCCTAATCCTCTCCATTTTTAATCAGGCTAATCTCGCACAAAATGAAGAACCTGGTTTGGAAATATTACCGAAGGCAAAGACAAGAGGAAAATGTCTCTTTCTCTTCCTGTTCCTTTGCGTCTCTGCTGGTGATCTCTCAAAAGCTCTTGTTCCTCCTCCTCCTCCTTCTTCTTTTTTTTTTTTTATTAAATAAAGAGCTCCGTGTTCTCGCTCATAAACAAACCGTAATTTCTTTAAATACCACCCACGTGTGTCTCCTCTGTTGTTGTATTCTGCGGTGCTTTCCTTAAGTCACCACCTCCGTCGCACTCCTTGTTGTTTCCCCCACGTTTTTCTGTCAGTCTGTTTACAAGCTTTTGTGCTGCATCAGTTGCTAAGGAGACCAAATTTAATTATATCCGCGCAGTTTTGTCTCACTTTGCCGCTTGCCTGTTTCAGTCAATAAAGTAAAAAAAAAAAAAAAGTTTCAAGTAACACTGGATGAAGTTAAAGGAGGATAAAGTGAAATGTGAATTATTAAGAGTCTACATAATGTGCTGCGTAGACTAATGGGCGGAGTGGGTTAAGGCGAGGTGCTAATTTGATGGATGCAGCTGGGACGGATACGTTTTCACACGTCTGTCTCACGTATGCGCGCGCAGTCGTGTGCATACATGCATGTATGTGTCCCTGTGTGTCGACTAAATATTTAGGGAAGAAAAAGAAAAAAAACTTAGGCATATTCTCAAAAGTGCACAGAGTAGTGTAACGTCAAATTAAAATGTCCCAGCCGTGGAACATTTGCCCGCGTAGCCGGGACAGATTGAAACTTTACAGTCTCATAAGCAACATTATGCAAACAAATTGCTAAATTTCAGACCATGAGCATAAATGTTCCTAATGAGTCCTTGGGGAGCAGCTCCACAATGGTGCAGTGTTACCGTGGATGTAGGTCAGTGCTTTGTGTGTGGCTTGTGTGCACCGGGGAGACTTCTTCAAATGTTTATTATGTAAAGATGACCTTTATTTTATTTTATTTTTTCCCCCTGAAAACTAAATGAACCGGCTGCTGGGTGGTTCCTTCTCCTCTTCCCCCTCCGCTTGTTGTGTCTGGATCCGGATCATTTGTGATCATGTGGCGGCAGAATCCGCCTGCTTTGGCGAAGTTTGCTGTGTGGCAGGGGGAGAGGAGAGATGAGAGTGGGTGGTTGAGCGTGGTCGGGGTGGCATGGAGGGGGAGTCCGGGGGTGGGTGGTGGGGGGCGAGGGGGGGATTTCCCTGTGCAATTCCCAGGATTCAGATAGCTGGCACATGTTCAGAGATGATGTAACCACCCCCTCCGCAGACTAACCATTGGTAGAGAGAAGCATAGCAGCTCGCACACATGCATGCACACACAGTTGCATCATCATCTGTAACATTTCCAGTGAATGAACATAGTAAAAACGGTTTAAAAAAAAAAAGATGTCTTAGCAATATTCTGAAAGAGCAAAAACCCGGAATAAAGCCGAGGATGTGTCGGTATGCAACCATTCATCAGTTAGTTTACAAGTCGATCTTATACGGTTCACAAAACGAGGAAACTACACAAACAACGAAACCAGAAAACGCAATTTACTTCAGGTTTAGAGGAAATTGCATGAGCGGGCACGTGATTGATTGATTGATTAACTGATCGATCCGCTGATTTGAATGTTCCTATGGAAACTGGACCGGAAGAAACGGACGAATGAAACAAGACAAACATCTGTTGATTGTGGGTGAAAACAGGAAGTAATCATGTGCAAATCGTTTTTCTTTGCATCGCGTAACGTCCATAGAGGAAAATTACAAACAGGCAAATCGCTCCTGCGTTGCTAAATCCAAATTGCTATATCTCGGCTTCATGTGCAGTAATTGCATCATAAAAATTGATGTTTCCAGTTGCAGTTTGCAAATATATATATATATTTATTTATTTATTTATTAAATGCAGAGTTTGAGGGGTATTGCAGGAATTACTCCATGTAATTCTACTCCTGAGCAGACGTGGCCTGATGAGCATTATCACCCAATATATTTTCTATATTATCTGTTTGTGTTCGGTTCTCGGACCACGTGTGCCCTGGTTGTGTTCTGTTATGTAACTGCTGAACTGCAGCGAGAGGCTGACGCGCGCTGGACTGCTCCCAGAAGGTTTCAATTTAAAGCCCATCCACTCTTTACAGCCTCTTTAAACTGAGCCTGTGTCCAGTGGAAGAGAAAGTAGGTTGTTGTGAAGAGCATGTGGATGAACAGAATAAGGCAGCGTGTGAGAGACAGGGGAAGCATGCAACGTAGAAGAACGGGTCACAGTTATTGTTGAGTTATTGAGTCTTTCCATAAACTATATTGTTGAGTAAACGAGATATCGTGACAGCTGTAATGGAGAGTGCTTCATTACTGTAGTAAGGTTGTGTAAAGCGTGCATGCTGTCTTATATTATGAAACCCGTCATAAGGGTAATGCTTCAAACTCCTCCTGTCCAAACTGTTAAACAATTTGTACAAAACTAATTACAAATTCCCGGGAAGCCTTTGCAGATGGCTGAAAATGCACATACAGTCATTGACACTCGCACACAAACCCACTGTAGCTCAGAGAGTCCTCAGGCGTTTAAATCTGATTCAGGGCCTTTTTAGAAAAGCAATCAGAATGACATCAGGACTCATTTTATCCAGTTTCATAACCCCCACTGATAATCACTGGAGAGGAGGCATGTGGCTGTTTAATTCAGGGAGTGTTAACAGCGTTTTCCTTCGGCAACAGTGGAGAGGAGTTCACACTCGAGCACAGAAAGATTTGTCTTGGAAATGTATACACACATGTAGACGGTTAACCTCTACAGCGAGAGTAGATTTCTCTAATAAAGTGTTGCTTTTGCTTGAATTGACCTTTGCGTTGCTGTTTTGCATCATATATTCAGCACGAGTCTAAATCCTTTATGTGTTATTTCTGCTTTAGGGTGGGGTTTACACTCTGGTGGTGACCAAACTCGCCTGCCAAGTAATTTCTTTTGCAGGTTGAAAATCATATTTCACAGTCAGGTGCATATGCAGGATATTTTTATTATTTTGATACATGTACAGCTGCCAGGTGACTGTTCTATTTTGTACATTTTTCATTCAAAATATATATATTCTATCTGTTTTTTTATTATATATTATATGAATAAATAGCAGCCACGGATTATTTTTTATTATCACTTAATTTGAATAGTATTTCATGAATTGAGGGGTCCGGTCTGGTCTAGGTGGGTGCATGAAAGGATGTCAGGTCCAAACGTTGTCCAGCAGAACACTGAACTGCTACAAGATGGTCAATTATTCACTTCTCCTGTCTGAGGTCATAATGTTGTGGCTGATCGGTGTATATTCTAACAGAACAACATTGGTTGCATTAATGTTTCAACATTGTTTTTCCTTGCAGCATCAAGTAGTCCATGGTAGAGGAGGCCAAGTCAGACCTTACTGTGTATTTTTCTCACTGTTCCTACTGGCATTTCCACCTTCATGTGCAGTTCATAGCTGAATAAAGTATTAGAGGAGGGAATACCCCAACTGGGCCCTGCTGTGTTAATGTTGGTTTGTTGCTCTTGTTTCCTTCCACGCTCCGCACACATCCATGTCAGGTACCTAAACTTTGATTTCACCGGCAGAAGAGGCGAATGCTGCCTCGCTGCCTAAAATAGTTGTACTCGCCGTAGGAATTGTGAGATGTAAAAAAAAAAAGAAAGAAAAAAGAATAGAGGGAAGGAGAGACAAGCAGACAAAATGAAGGCAGTGATTTTTCTTTTCTTTTTTTTTTTTCCCTGAATAAATAATTCCTTTGCACCATCTGAGAAACGTTTTCTGGGATTACAGCTTCTGCACATCAGAGCCGCTCAGCCCCGCTAATCATCTTTATGCAGAAAGATTTCTAGTTTCTTGTCTGGCCTGTTCCTTCACAATTTTAATGTCAACTGTAATACGGCCCCATTTGTTGAGCATTGTTATCTAAGCCGCATTTAAAAACGCTACAGTGTGTGGGTATATGGTGACACATATACATACAGAATATGTATATATATATATTGAATACACAAAGCTTAATGAACTCACAATAAAAGGCATTAATCTTTTTGTAAATATGCACAAAGCAAAGTGTATATTTGAGTACAACTACATTGTACGTGGAAATTAAACAGTTGGCATTTCTCAATTGGAGGTAGTATTTCCATGGTGATTATACCCGTTGCTTAGCAATGTTTGCCAGCTTCTCTCCTTTCTGTTTTTTTTTTCATAAATCCTCAAGATTAGTCGCCTTGGCAAATGGCCTGCATTGGTCCTTTGTCACTGTTTCACCATCCTTTGTTTAATCAGGCATTTTGCTCTGAGATAGGAATCGCTGTGACAAAGTAGAAAAGATAAGCGTGAGTAATGATATCCTAAGTCACAGCCCACATTTTAAGCTACTGGATTGTCATACGTACACAACAGTCTCTCGAATGAATTGCGTTTTGTGGAGTGTGCATACATCTTTGTGCTCTGCTGACAAGAGAATCCTCGAGATTTTCTTCCCAACTCAACCCTTTCTGCTTTAAATCTTAACCCACGTCTCAAAATTATCCAGAACACCCTAAAATCACATCCTAACACAAAGTTAATCTGAATTTAACCAATCCAGACAGCCATGCTCACCGTTATGCACCTCTGATCTCCTTCCTCAGCGAAGTCATCCTCACCAACATCGACGTGGGCATCTCAGGCATCTGGGAGTGCCTGGTGACCAGTTCCCGTGGCAACACTTCTCAGCTAATGGAAATAGTTGTTCTGGAGACATCAGCGCCGTACTGCCCTGCTGACAGAGTCACCAACAACAAGGGGGACTTCAGGTGAGTCATCTCTCAGCTGCTGGCACTGCGTACTCCTTCGTGGGAATTGAACTCTCAAATCAAGCACCTTAGTCCACTTGGATTAAAGGGATCAAATAACATTAATTTGACATTTTGGGAACTAGAGAGCATCTTGCAGTCGGATCACATCACGCTCAGCGTCCTTCAACATGTTGGCGTTGACTCAGTGAGCCGTCAGACCACACTCATCTTCAGTTACATGGCTCTAAAGTGCAGTTGGTGACTGCATCTCGCAGGGTTGTGACACAAGTGTGTTTACAAAATCATTGAATTTTCCTCCAAGTCCTGAAAGTAGCCAAAGAGGAACACAATCCATCAAATGAAACAGAAATATTAAACATGTGCTTTTATTTAATCAAGAAAACTAATCTTTTGTATTCGACATGCCTTTTGCAAAAGCACGCGAACCCTTGTTTTCAGTTTCTGCTGTGACCTCCCTGTGCAGCGATAACCACAACTAAATGTTTAATGAGGCATTTTAGCCCATTCCTCAGTGCAGACCCACTTCAGTTCTAAGATGTTGGTGGGTTTCCTCACATTAACTGCTTCATTTAGGTCCTTCTGCAACATTTCTGTTGGTTAGGACTTTGACTTGGCCATTGCAAAACATTAATTCTTCTTCTTCTTTTTGTAGAATGACTCATTTTCTTGCTCCGTGACCCAGTTTCCTTTAAGATTCAGCTCATGGACAGATGTCTTTTTATGTATTTTTTTTTTTTTTTGTATAACTTGCTGGTATAATTCAGAATGCATTGATTGGAAGCTGTACTGGACCAGACACTATTGTAAATAGACAGAACCATCTTAGTTCAGATATGGAAATAAGGGTAAGAAAGTTCCCATACTAGAGCTGAAGCATTTTCCCTCAGCGGAAAACACCATATAATGCTGTTAAGCCACAGTAAGATAAGCGAACTCATTAAGAAAGTGAATAATCGGATTCCCCCAAATTTAAAACCTATAACAGGTTTTCTTTACATCAATTACATAAATAACTCGTCCTTGAATCTTAAGTATACCTCAGTTTACTGTCTAGTTCTGTGTAATTAGTGGTAATGTATGCTAATAACTGGTTTTCAGATCTGATACCAGGTGGTCTCTTGCAAAATAAGGTGTAATAGTTTAACCTCACTGTAATTTAATTCACTAGAAATATTGCCAATTGCAGATTATACTGTATAAAAAAAATTAATGCTGTAATCAGAGGGCTCACTCTGTTATTATGTCGCCACACAGAGCACGTCTCAGTGAGTCTGATTCTTGCTGGCGTCGTGCTGCTTTTCTTTTTCTTTTTTTTTTTTTTTTCCCACCTGACACCTGGTCTGCTTTGCACCAGGTTTGGCTCATTAACCGTGAAAGGCCACAATTGAGTGTGTGCCGTACAGTACCGTGTGAACAGTTCATATATTTTAATAATAATTGGATATGTGATAGAGAAACTCCCACACACATTATGGCTCAGTGTAGTCCGACTTTATATCGTGACTATAAAAGTGAAAGCTCTTGTTCCCATGACTAAGGCTTTCGTATATAAAAATAAAAAAGAAATGCCACACATCTCCTCGGCCTCCACCTGTCCTCCTTTTTTTCTGTCCTCCACTCTGGTGTGACCGCCTTGAAACCTTGTAGTTGTACGCACACATTCACACCCTTCGCCTCTCCTCCCCCGTGGGTGTGCTGTTGTCGTGTACTCTCCTTTGTAGCCGCTGTACTTTACAGCCCACTCCTATTGCAGCAAGCGGCGAGGCTTTGTTTCTGCTGGAGCATTGGAGTAATGGGCTGGAAAATCAGCGCCCTTTTTTTTCTTTTTTTTTTGTTGGGGGCGAAATTAACGCCATTTATTACTAAGTAGCTGCTGTTGCTGCAACAACGTCGACGGAGATGGGGGGCGGGGAGGGTAGTAGACGGGGGGGGCTAGAGGGATGGCAGGTCTGTGCCCTCAGAACAGATTACTAGCTTTCAGAGTGCCACGCTACTTTGTTTTAATTTAGATGAAGTCAAAAGTGTTCCCGCATTAAGCTTCACCGCGCCTTCTTTTTCTGCAGCAGGAATTCGACGTTGCCTTAAGCGGAAAACCACCGAACACAACACATATGTTTCCTTTCTAACTGCGGACAACTAGATCAGTACGTGTGAGCACAATCAAGACTTTAAGTACGCCAGAAGAAGCACAGAAATAAGACCTTTAATCTGCAACACTACCAAGAAACAGAACCTGGAGTTCTTTTATTATCTGGGAAATCGAGGCTAACGCTGTCGACTATGAAAGTTTGGCTGAGTCTTTACACTCTAATGAGCTTTATTTCATTGAAACACTTGCAGGCATTGCCCAGAAAATGAAAATGATCCATTTGCCTGTAAAATCACCTTGGCCCCTACTGTAGGTTGGTCAGTGGAGCAGCTCCAGGACTTGGTCCTTGATGACATTATCGAGAAAGTCTCATTTCTTGCTTCAGAGGAGACTTCAGTGAACTTTGCATGGCTGTAAAAACAACACTGAAATCCCCCTTTAGGAGGAACAGGCAGGAACAGCTTTCAAATATACATCTTTCACTGGCATTTTTCAGAATTCACTGTGGTGCATGATCGAGTGGTGCTCAGGTTTTAGTATTGCACATTCAAAAAGTTTTGGCTCTCGTCATAGAGCAAATAACAGAATAAAGCAGCAGAGGTCAAGGTTTCCCAACTTGAAAGCCCTAATTTCGGTACGTACAATACAATCCTCTGTCTGTGACATGAAAATACGTAAAATAGTTTTAAGAAATAATTTTACGCAACCAAATGCTGAGTAGATCTTTCCATGTGGAAAAGAATCGATATTGATGTGTAAAATTAACCCGACTGAAGTATAAAATACTATAGTTAGCAAATGAAGTTAATTAATAAGACAGCATGTTGTTTCTCAATCAAGTTTCAGAATGTGGCAGTCTTCTGCAAAAATAATTAGACCTAGCTGTAGATCAATTATGCAAATTAATTCTTTCCTAAGTACAAGGAGTAGGAACCCGCCATCTGGTGCAGCAGTGAGCGTAGATTCAAAACTCTCTTCATTACGGATAATTCGGAGAGATTGTATTTATTTAATTTTTTTTATTTTGTGCAGGTGGCCAAAAATCCTGGCTGGCATCCTGGCATTCCTGCCCTGCAATCCTGCCACCTTTGGCTCTGCGCCCCACCCCTCTGGAAGCGCTCCTCGCCCCTCCAGCCAGAGGGAGAAGAAGGCGTGGAGGCGCTGCGACCGGTCGGGGCGCTGGGCTGAGGAGGACTACACTCAGTGCCAATATGCTAGCGAACTGACTCGCGTGCTGCATGAGCTCACCCAGGTATCAGCGCAAACGAACGCGAGCTGAGAAAGCAGTTCATCGACAGCTCCTAAACTGCGCAGCTTTTTTTTTCCATTGGCGGCGAATCAGCTTTAATTTAATATGTTTACTGAGACGTTGGATGCGTTTGCCAACTTGCATTGTTTTAACAAGCAGATTTAACGACTCCATATCCGAGGAAACTAATCCAGACACTTCCACTGATTCATCTGTAGCCTGCAAGTATTTCCAGATCTGTACATGCACTGTAAATCCATAATATAATCTGACTAACAGAAGTTGTTTTATTCTACATTACTCATGGGATTTCTCTTCTACATTTAAGTTATGAGGTTCACAAAACAACATAGATGACATGAAACAGCACTACTATGATTTATTCATTTTATGAGCTGTTTGATGATGAATCTCTGTGATAACCATCCCTGACTGTTCCCGTATGTTATTGCTTTATATTCCAGATACCTATTAATGCCACCAACGCTCAGCCTTTAGGCCAGCAGTTGGTGGCTTTCACCAGCAGGGCAGCACACTTCACTGATGTCATGGATGTCATCTTCGTCACCCACCTGGTGGAGAGGCTGACGAGGCTGGTGGAGAAACGTAGAGATGTAAGAGCGAAGAGCAGAGATGTACATTGCAATCTAAAGACTTAAAGATGTCGTAGCCTATGTTAGCGCTGTGTCTTTTTACCAGTCAGGTTCATTTTTGTTTCCACTTCCTGCTTGCCTTGGAAGTAGGAAGTAGGAAGCCGATGGTGGCTGGAACTTTTGCAGAACTTTCACGAGTTGTACAAATGTTTGTTTCTCCAAATCTCCTCAGTTAACCTTTCCTCGATGTGTTCCATCCCTGTTGATCCAAAACAATCAATTTGAAAATTGCAGAGATGGAGAAGCAGCTGGAAATACTAACATGCTACTACCAACTAGACCAATCACAGCTCTTGCAGCCTGCTTCACTGTGATGTGTAGTTATATTTATGGGGAGGTGCATGTCAGGCTATGGCGTTAGGGTCTGCATATGCTCTGTGCTGTTGCCTAACCTACAAATGATGGAGAAGTCGAAACCAATAATTCGAAAAAGTGTCATTTGAAGCCGACACCGTGTCCCTCTGACAACTTGCAAATTTGCATGGTCAGAAATTCGCAATACAAAGCAATTAGTAATGTCGTTTAGCAATGTGTGTGTGGGTGTACAGAAAACTACCATTAGAATATTCTGATACTTAAGAAAACTTGAAATGAATATGATTTTGTTGCAGGTTCCAGGTGTCATAAGGAGCTTCTTTATTCTGTGATTTAGACATGCGGTACATTTGTGGATGTGTATTCCCTGTGTTTACCAGAGCTAATTATATCCTCTGAAAGAAAATAAGCCACAGCAAATATGTGTATCATATCTGAAGGCTGAACTACTTAAAATGCAGTGTTATTTTCACCATCATCCTGGTTTTTTGACTCCAGCTGCACCTCATGTTGCTGTGATCCAAATATTTCACTGCTGTGTCAAACCGCTAATATGGGAAAAAAAAAAAAAAAAAAAAAAAAAAGAGGGAACGGCCGCACTCAAACCTTTGGCTTAGTTTATAAATTAATCAGGTTGTATGAAAGGAATCATTTCCTGTTGCCTCGAGAAAGGTTGAGGTTTTGTTGGTGAGCTCATCTAAAGGTAATAACGGCTTAACAAGAGACCCAAATGAGCAAACAGTAAAGGATTCTTCTGTGTACCCAGCCAGAGACGGCAGCTGCTGCCCAAAAAGACCCGGCAACACGCTGTCGCTCTGGCTCCGATCCTTCAATCAATTCCAGACAGCTTAACTTTTCACCTCATACGGTTTCCTGTTGCCCATGGCAGCATGGGGACCAGAATGGTAATTACGATGGTGAAGATGCGTCTCCACGTTTTCACCCCAAGTGAACCTGGGTGGTCAGATGGCAGTAGGACAGTTATAGGTCGCAACGAAGGTCAGATTGCGCGAGGGGAAGGCTGTAGAGCTTGAAAAGAATTAATATTAACACTGATTTGTGCGACCACTTATTATAGGTCACTTGGGTGGAGATATTACTAGGAGATGCTTAGAGTTTTATCTTTCCTAATACAATGCCAATGAGACCACCTCATTCATCCAATAAAGAAGAGCTGAGTGAAGCAACAATGAAAAGTACAGTAAGTAAATAGTGAACTGCCATCCCAAGGAAGCGATTATGCCCCATTGGAGCTGCTAATCTAAATTAAATCTCTCTATAATGAATGAAGCCACCACTGCCTCCCTCACAATTCTGACTGGGGAGATTATAAATGTGCCAGTTGTTGTGGATATGATTGATGTGCGTGATGAGTCTGCCTCTGCTTCCCGTGTGTGAGTGTGTGCGCTTCATGGTATGTGTAACTGTGAGCATGCACCCATTTTTACCTACATGTCTGCTTGTGTTTCCTCAGCTGGGGGACTACATATCCGACATAGCCAGCAACATGATGCTGGTGGAGGAGCACATCTTGTGGATGGCGCAGAATGAGGCCAGGGCCTGCACTCGGATCGTCCAGTGCGTGGAGCGCATCGCGGACCTGGCGCTGACCGGAGACAATCAGGTTATTTCCAAGGTATGGCTCAGCCGCCACACTACACTCAAGACCACGCTCAGTCGGGGCGAAGGTTGATTTTCCTGAACTTTTTTCTTGCTGCTTTGATAAAGAGAAGTTAATTTGGCTCAAGCTGATAGCCAGAATAAAGCAAGAGAACGATAAATTGCTTCCTTCCTTTGTTTCTTTTGACATCTTTCTTTCCTGCTGTGACTGGAGATAGAGAAATCTTCTAAATGGCTAATGTCTTAGCTCTCTCTTCCACACCCATACTAAATCTTGGGGTATCTCCTTAGGTATCTGCTAACATAGCTCTGGAGGCCTTTCTGATCCGGCCGTCAAACTTCTATGGTTTGTCCTGCACGGCGCTCCAGCGGCCCCCCTCGCCCGCCGCCTCACCCCACTTCTCCGACGGACGCTCCCACGCCGACAGAGAGCGCGATGTCGTCGGGGAGTCATTGCTCAACTTCAAATGCCACACTGTCAACAACAGCGGCTCGCCGGCCAGCCAGCTCAGCAGGGTAAGGCGCGAGTTAATAAACGGCGTGAAACTTTCAAAAGTATGCCATTCTGTTCCAATTTGCTCCATTCCGATTCTGCTACCCTAGCCTGAGGTCAGGAAACAAATTTCTCTGAGTGTTTCTCTAAGTGACTCGCAGCGATAAAAATACACTCACTTTTCTGTTTTCTGTCACTGTTCGAGTGCATGTGAAGAAGGAGAGAATATGTTCTAAGAGAGGGGAAGGGAAGAAATAAAATGTGAGAACAGGAGTACGCCATGTACAGTAGCTCGTGGGCACAATAAAATGAATTCCCCAACACTGCACAGTTGAAGCATGCGAGAAGGATTACCACCTGCCCTGAAGTCTGTTGTTGCCGATTTGTCCTCGCAGTCTGACACCTTGTTTGGGTTTGTTGGTATGCTATAGATCAAGCTGGTGATAGGTGGGCTTGTAGCAGGGGGCAGGGCCTGCAAATAGGGTGGCAATTTCGGAGTCTGCGTCTGCAGACCACTCCCCAGTGATAGATAAGATGGCCTTGTGTACCTGTCACTTTAAATCAGCTCGAACTCCGCCGTGGCTCCACTTGTGGCTGTCCCAAATGACAAATAGATGAGGGGCACTCTGCATTTGCTGACAGCAGGAAAAATACTTGACTCCCCTGGCACTGGAGTGGCATAGTTCAGCAACGTTCGAACAGTTTGCGCCCTCTAGCTATTCAGGCCACAGGCGAATGCATCAGTGCACATGTGGGTGAGCATGTTAGTTTGCATCAGCTGGAGACTATGCATCGGCACTTGTTTGTTTCAGTCAGCTTGATTATTTGGTTTCCCCTCATCGTCTCCCCCTCTTGTCAACCAGAGCCGAGTCTCTCCGGTTTTGTCAGCAATTACAGCGCTAAGTGTTAGCTCCAGGCTGTGTGCAGCTCGCATGTTTAGCCCTGCGCGAAACTTTTAGACGCTACAAGGAAAGTGGGGATAATTTCTCAAAAATGCCTTTTCATTATTTATTGATTAAGTTCATACAAAGTGCAGCAAATATGATACAAGGATCAGGGCTTTGTGGGGGCTGTACCATCTGTTGTAGGTTCCCTTGTTTTGGAAGAAGTTTGCAAAGACGGCGGCTGAATGTTTGAGGCTGTTGTCCTTCTGGATGATGAATTTGGGATGCAACCCAGATGGCTCCTTGCACAATTTTGCCCAAAATCTCATTTTAACAATTTTCAATGGACTAAAATTAGCAGCTAAAAGGTGGAATGGTTGGGTTTTTCATACACTTTAAGTCACAACAAAGATAACACACAACACCTCCCTAATATTGTGTAGGTCTCCCTTGTGCATCCAAAAACTGACTCATTAGAGAATGGACATGGGCCTTCTGAGGGTGTCCTGTAGTGTCTGATAACAGAATGAATGGCGAGTCTGGTCTGGTCTATGTGGGTGCTACATGTCTGAGTAACATCCACCTGAATGAATACCAGCTCCAAAAGTTTCCCAGCAGAACACTGAATTGTCACAAGATGGTTGATGTTATTCACTTCTCCTGTCGGTGGTCATAATGTTGTGGCTGATCGGTGTACATGAATCATGGACTGGTGAGAACCGGTCATGCTCCTTTGGCCTCAGTCTTCATTAGCACTGGTGAATTGCTGTATGACTTTAATAGCACATACTGTGACATTGAACATGGTACACCACGAAAAGAAGGAAAAAAATAAACGTAAGATGAGGACATTAGTAGCATTTGTATGCAATGCATCAATTTAATTTAAAAAAAGCGTATTTGGGTCCTTGAATAGAATGCTATAGCATAAATCATTTAGTTAAAGTGCCTTTTTTTGTTACTGGAAATACAGAGGATTTGTGAAGTGGTGTTCAACTCCAAGGCTTCTCATTATTATTGTCTTGTCTCAAGTCAGCAGCAGGAGCAGCCTCTAAAGGTTTCATGATTTAGATTTCTGGCCTCCTCATTTTAATAATATGTTGTGTGTGTATGTGTTGGGCATGAAATAGTTTTTTTTTGTGTGTGTGTGTGTGTGTGTGTGTTTGCACAAATCTAGTAGTTGATCATATTTGTCCTGTTAAATACTGTGAAAGGTCTCTTCATTTAGGCAATCATGTAAAATCAAAGAAAAAAGCCTTGGACTCAGTCTTGCCAGGACATAGATATGTCACCAAGTCTCATCAAATGTAAAAGAAAAGCAATAATCCCTGTGCGTGAATCTACATTGTGGATGGATTTTTTAGGGGCAATAACCATACCAATTTCTTTTACATCAGCATTGGCCGATGGCTGATACGTGCTGCCAATTTTTCTGGCTATTTTCCCTCAATTTGCATGATGACACAAAAATTACACAATGGTAACAAAAGTCTCAATTTAACCAAAAACAAAGACATTTATTGAACTTAAAGAATTTTAGGGTCAGAGTAAATGTATGGGTTGCACAGTCCACAGTGTCTCCAGCAGCACAGGGCTGCCTGTGGATCCGCCTGTCTGTAAATCTTGCTGGGAGAAAAAACAACAACAACAACAACAAAAAAAAACAGAAATATCAGCCCAATATATTGGCCAGCTGATATATCCGTCGATCTCTAGTTAATAGTTTAATTTTCAGGAGTAGTACACTGCTACAAAGATACAGTATGTCAGCTCTCCTTCTAGATGATGTTTGCCATGGTTGTTTCAGCAGTTCCAGCAAGGAACTTCTTTTTCTTTGCACAGAAAATAGAGCAGGACAGGACAAGTATGCCTTAGAGATGATGGTTATAAAGGTGGTGATAAAGCTCAGTTTTGATAGTGAACTGAGCTTTTAACAATAGATTTGATTTGAAATGCGACTCTTCTGTTCGTGCGTTGGACATCTAATGAAAGGGTGACACATGGCAAAATCTTCACATTTTTTTCCTCCTATCATCGAGCAAAATTAAATATGCCTACAAGTCTTATACCAGCATGTCATCTGCATAGATTCATTACTGCAAGTGAATTGTTCACATTTGTTTTATTTAAATACTTCCCTGGATTATTGTGTTATTTTTTTTTTTTTTACCTTCATTAGGATTAACTCAGTTCAGTGTGTCTGCTAACATGCTATATTAGAGGTTTCTCATTTACCAGACAAAGAGTATGTAGTATAATAGCTTCTTCACACGATCACGTTTATCAGCAGCTGTGCTATAATTTATATTTCAGCCTAAGACCTTGTTGGAGATTATGGCTTAATCACTGGTTAGATGGCAAGAAGAAATCATGAGAGCAGGCCAGCAGAACATTACAAGCTAAAGCTACACCACATCTCCATTAAGTTAATCTTGATTTAACAAGGTACACGGGCTAAGAGCACCGCATGATTGAAGTACCCAATTTATAGCAGTGGGGAGGAGAGTGCTTATAGGTGGAAGTTATGCATATTCAATTGCGGTCAGACGAACACGTTACTTGAATGTGGCTATGACTAAAACAGTGTGTGACATAATCAACATCTTAATAAAAAGGCCTTCTGTCCAGTTCATGATGAAAACAAACATTTACCTATTAACTTTTGCTTTTGCAGAGACTTTAGTCTCTAATGTGCTGCCGTTTGGTGTCTTATACAAGAGGTGCAGTCACGTTCTGGTGCCAGGCCTGCTGTTAAATACTCAATAGATTTGGGTAATTTTTCATCACCGAAGGTCACTTTTGGACGTGAGATGTAGTGTAATACTATTTCCATCTCATCGAACGCACCGAATGAATAAAGCTCCCCATGCGATTCGCTCTTTCACACCTGCTAGTTGCCTGTTGCTTTCCCCAGCTCCCGCTCCTCTGGAACTGTTGCAGGGTGACGAGCGGCGCACTCCTCGAGAGCAGTTTAATGGTAATTGTGGAAAGACTTCAGCAGCCTGTAAAATTACTATACTGCAGCTATCAGCTCTCTACAACCCATCTCTATCCTTTCATGGGGCCCTATGGCGAAGAATTAACCATCTGCTGGTAATCTGGAAAAAGCCTCATGGGCTCATGTGTTCAATAAACTGGTGTCACAGAGAAATTTGGGAAAGTTAAGGATCATTTACCTGTTTTAGGTCTTAATTTAGTTCTGGTTTTAGATGTTTCAGTGGTCAGGAGTTTAGCATACCTGTGTCTCTTGAGATTGAATCCAACATGTGAAGGTTTTATGACATAAACTGAAGGACTGGGCATCACAACTGAGATTTTCCCCCAGGATCAATAAAGTTTCCATCCACCTAGCATGTGGATTTCCTTATGTCCAGCTTTTTTATGTCCAGTCATCCTTTTTTAAAATCCAGTTATTTTTCAGGTCTGACAGCGCTCTCAGGGTTCTGATCCATGTTTTGCATCTTCCTCACATGTGGGCTAGTCTTGTTGCGCGGCCTTGCGAGAGGAGTTTGAGAAACCAGCCTAACGAGGCTGAAACGAGAGGATGCATAAATTTTTAAAAAGTGAGTGAACTGATTTATCAGAAAATCTTTTTTTTTTTTTTTTTAACTTCTAAAGTAGTTATGCATTCATTCAAATTTCAAGTGTGAAAACTGTTTATTTGTCAGTAGTTTTGGAGCCATGTGTAGTGGAGACATTTTTAAAAAACATTTAGAAAACTGTATATAAATATGGGCTACGTGTTCACTACGTGACTCACTTGCATTTTTGTTTAATTGATACTACGCTCTGCCTCACCTCCACCAGTTACAAACAAATGTTGGATTATACACTGCTCATTTTTACATTTATTTATTTATTTACAACTTTCACTGTACTGGTCCTGATTGTCAACTTATGCATACAGTTATATTAACTACCCAAAATGACAGTAGCACAACATAAAAAAAACAACCATGCATTTTAGTGTTTTAGTTTGTCCCAAGTTAACATGGAGGAGGTGGAACTTATGACCAATACTGCAGCTACACACTAGGGGGAGCTATACTTGCTGTGGCTTCACTTTTGAGGAGCAGTTTCTTCTATCTTTAAAGTGTCGGCCATGGTTTTCACCTGGTTTTGATAACAGAAGAAATGGTTGGATTTGGGTTGAATTTAATGTCACCACTAGAACATTTCTTTAATAATCTACATGGATTTAAATTCTATTTGTCAAATCTGCATAATTGATAGTGTGTCTTAACTTAAGAAGTGGATGCTCAACTGTTTCATTTATCGACTTATGTTTCCCAAACTTGAGATGCACGCTTGCTCTGAGACAATCAGTGTCTGTCACTTCATCTGAGAGCCATAATGTTTTAGCTCACTGGTGTATGTGTGAACTCGGCTCAGACGCCTGCAAGACTCAAAGCTGGTACTTCATACACTGTATGAACAACAGAAAGACGCCGAGAGCTGCGCGGATTATTATTATTATATGTTTACGGGATCACATAAAATGTTGTATTAAATCAGATTCCCGAGGCTTAGGGCCTTGTATAATCCTATATTTAAATCATCAAAGCATCAAGTATAAGCGTTGCCATGACAATAAGTAAAAGGCACATCATTCAACTGAGACAAATCTCAAATTTTGGGTCTGGGGGCGAGCTGCTTAGATTGGGGTTACATTAGTGAAGAGGTGACATTCTGAAGATGGATCTAAGTAAAAGTGAAACCTAGACTTAGTAGCGCCTTTCAGATACAACATGTCAACTGTGTTCAAAGAAAACAAATTTCCTTCTGCGCTACCATATTTCAGATTTGGCAGTGAGTCAACTTGAAAGCAGTCATTTTCATAATTTTGTATGTAACTTAAATCTCCTGTTAGGTCGATTTGACTCACTTCTGATTCTGAGTTGTTCGAAAATCCTGCTTAGCCTCTCTATTCCTTCATGAAGTTTGTTGACTTCCCCTCATTTAGAGTCAAGACCTTAGCTATAAAATACTCTGAAGTGATATACAACGAGCAAGTCCATCCTGCTGCTCATATACTGTATTTACACAAACAACATAAAACAGTTTCATTGTTGTGACAGTTTGTGTGACAGGCTTGTCAGGGTGAAACATAGCTGTCTAGCACATTACAGTTCGGAAATTATGCAAGACAGACGCCATTAAATGAGCTCCAAAAGAGAGAACAGTGGAACATTCATCTGCTGGCAAGAAGTCCTGTAAGGAGAAGGTTTATCCTTCTGCATCAATTTGATGCCGTAGCTACGGCGACAGCCCAGACCCTACGGAGACTACACCTATCCAGAACTATTGTGTTTTCTGCTTTAGTATTTCCAGCTGCTTCTCCATTTCCACAATTTTTGAATTGATTGTGTTGGATCAATAAAGACGGAACACATCGAGGAAAGGTTGACTGAGGGGGTTTGGAGATACTAACATTTGTATGACTTGTTTTTTGGTGAAATTGTGGCAAAAGTTTCAGTCACCATTGTTGCAAGTGAAGTAGAAAAATAAATAAACCAACTGGAAATAAAGACAGAACGCTGACTCGTGTCAACGCTGACTGTACTTCCTATAAGTGTACATTTACTATTTTCCTTTCTCTGTGGACATCATTTGTGATCTATTAGCGAAACAAGGTAGTCTAGACTGAGATGACAGACATGGTGCACGGCTGAGTTCTACTGACTTTGGTCTAGTGCCTCAGTAATAGTGATGTGCTGTTTGATACTGAAATATCGATACTTCCAGTACCAGGTCTTTATGCTCTAAAATCGATTCTCAAATCAAGATATCGATGCTTTTGGGACTTGGAGGTAATGTAGGAACACAGTGGACACAACTATAGAGCTGTGGCAACACAACAAACCTTGTGAAACACCTCAGGTTGAACCACAACACAGAATACGAGGCATTTATGATCAGGAGGACAGAAGAGGAGAGCACAGAATCACAATTAAGATGCAGCTTGTTATTTTATAGTAGAAATAAACTACATTTTTTAGGTTTACCAGACACATTAGAGTGTATTTACACAAAATATCGGATCTGTATTGCCGATACCAGCCCAAATTTTACTCCGTAAGGGATCGGAAAGGAAAACAGTGGTATCAAACATCACTACTCCCTAATGTGCAATTTATAACCACTGTGATCCTTTGCCTGCAAAGTTAGGGCGTAGCTCCAGATCCGGACGTGCACCTCCCCAGAAATGTAACTCTATTTCCTTATTCATGTCACAAGCACAGAAAGTTCTGCTTTGTTCAGACTATTATACAACATCTAATTCAATGTGGGGTCAACAACTATTTCTATCATACATCATGCATTAAGTGTGATGAGTAATAATCATGTCTGCAACATAAATACTTTAAACGAGACTCTGCACCAAATAATGACAGCATGGCTGCAGTTGTGGCTTTTAATTTCTACTAGGCTGCTTGTCCCCTCTGATTAAGCTTTGTACTGTCTAGCTACAGAAAACTGGCAAACATATTACAGTTATTGAGATTGAGATGCACGTGACTCAGCTGTTGTCTCAAAGCATGAATCACAATGTTTGTTGTGCGTATGGGATATGTGCACATAACATGGTTAAGGCAGGTTTCTCTACCTTGTTCAACTATGTAATGAGCACTTAGTCACCCTTATTCACAGAAATTTGACCCGTTAAGCTGCTCGTTACTTAGCCTTGGGTATTTTAGAGACCACAAATGTAAGAACGTAAGTAGAACCCTGTACGTCATGTGTCACCGTTAGCGTGCAACGCTGTCTGCGGACGATCAACCAATCGTGTTGCTTGACAGTTTCACAAATTCGCTGTTTGGAAATTTGTGCAGAGGTTTGTGTGATCCTCTGTGACCCGTGGCTATGCATAATACATATCTGTGTGTGCACAGACATTCGTGTTTATCTCTGCAGATGAATAAATCCAGTCTCTCATCTCGACAAAAACTGATAACATCCCACTCTCCACAGACTACAGGAAATATGTTCTTTTCCTCTGTTTTCACATTTGTATGTTTTATATCCTTTTACTAATTAAAGGACCGCACATTTTTCTCTCTTAGATTCTCATTAGAATTCGATTTTCACATCTCTCTAACTCTGTGTGTTCAGTATGGATACGTGTAAATGAAAGAACATGCATATTTTCACATCGTGCTACATTCCCAATGCCATAGTTTGAATAAAAGCAAAATATGTTGAAATCGTTCATTGGCATATTTTAACAGTGTGGGTCAATTTGAGACATTGCACAATGGCCTCCTCTACTCTGGACTAGCTGATGCTGCAAAAAAAAAAAAAAAAAAAAAAAAAAACCCATAGCAATGAGACTCCTTGATGGCAGCAGGATGCAGCCTGACGCACACACAAAAATGGTAGAGGAACAACTCAAAAAAAACATGGAGAACATCACAAGGCCTCCACATTCACTAGATCCCAAACTGATCCAAGTATCTCTGGGATGGTCCACAGAGGCCCCCTCCCCTCAACCCATAACGCCCCCAACTAACAACATCCTGTTCCCAGATACCACATGACACCCTCAGAAGGCCCATGCCCGTTCTCTGGTGAGTCACAACTGCTTTGGAGGCACAAAGAGACCTACACAATATCAGGGAAGTAGTCATAATGTTATGCCTGATCGGTGTATTAGCTCATCGTCAAATAGCTGGCATTTAATTAACATGTCTGTACTGTGAATAGGTTAAGTGCCTAAATGTCTTCATTTACCTTCAGGGTTTCTGTAACAGCAGTCTAGCACCAGTTTATGTTTCTCAGTAACAGTCACACACAACTTATTAAGAAGGAGGTTTAAACGTAATTAGGAGACAAGCTCCTAAAACCCTGCACTTTGCCTTGCACTCTTTCTTCTCCTCCAGTCTTGCGTGACTGACTTGCTCGGCGATCTTCTCTTTGTGTCTGACAGAAGCTTAACAGCGTTTAGAGCTGTTTAGGGTCCAACTGGACTTAGACGCACAACATATGGCCCTGCTGCGCTAACACCTTGCCTGAAAGTGGCATAATAAAACACAGCCTGACCACATCAGTGCCTTATGTTATGCACTCTGCGCTATTCACCTTTGATTGATCCTTTTCTGGATTCAAGCCTATAAATGGTTCTTAATTGTAGAAAGGTAAAAGAAGATAATCACAGGCAGATGCAGTGTTGCTTGTCGTTTTGTGAGAGTCAAACTGGAATAACATATTCCAGTTATAATAAATGACTCTGTACACCTCTGGAGCAACTTAGATGTCTTCTCCCTGAAAGCACCCCGGTGTTCGCTCCGTAGTGGGCCAAATTTAGTCAGATTTATGTGACAAAAGACGAGGATCCAACATCGACTGTGTCGAGGCGCACTTAAGCAGATTATTGGTCATCTGAAAACAAGCCTAACACGGTGTTAAAGTGTCTTAAGTGAGCTAAATCTTACTGCAGGTGTCTGGCCATAAACCAAAGGCAGTGGATAAAGTTTTTCTTTTTTTTTTTTTAGCCTGACAATGGCGTCTGTTTGTGCTGCATTAATCCCAAGGTGAGTTTTTTTTTCTTTTTTTTATTGACCTTGGACAGTGTCCTATTGAGCATTGCTTATCAGAGAAAACCAGTGCTGTGTAGGTAAACTCTGTAATCAGTGTATTTTTTACTGAATGTACTTACAGAATGAATGCGAATATATCTGAACAGATAAATCCATGCTCAAATCATTCCTGAATAATGAGCATATTATTCAAATTTTGACCTCATTATCCATTTCTCTGGCTTTAGCTAACTAAGCGGGCAATTAGAATGTCATACTTTTTCCTCAGTTTTTACATTTGTATGTTTTATATCGTCTTACTAAAAGACAGCCCTTTACTGTCAGATTCTAAGTAGTGTTTTTTTTTTTTTTTTTACATTTGTGTGTTCTGCTATGTGCGTTAAGTATGTGCACATGTAAATGAAAGCATGTGCACATTATCCACGTTACGCTACGTTCGCTGACCCACTTACTCGTTTGCATTTAATGGACCCAAATTCTCTTCTAGCACACAGCATTTTCAAAGGTCTGCTTGAAATCCTGATTGCTGGGGATAAATCTGAAACGCTGAACGCTTTGTTTATTGAACATTTCCGACAAAGTCACCTTGAAAAAACCTCCCTCCGTGGAGCTCATCTGCACACAGGAGGAAAGTTAGGTTGGAAACTTTCGCTTCAAACCATTTGCATAACTATATATTTATACATATATATATTTTTGAGATATTGGATAAGATGAGGCGTGTCACATTCCAGGAGCTTGGTGGTTTGCTTGAGCTGAAAAGAGGTCAGGTGAGAGGATTTTTTTCAGTGTTTTATTTTTAGGTGACAGTTTTTCACAGGGTGATTATGGGCGGAGGCTGGATGTGTAGACTGTTAAAAATAGTCCAAAGCAGTCTTTCCTAATTTTTTTTTTTTTTTTTTTTTTTACCTTTGCAAACCCTAAATCTACATTTCTTTTGACCCTTTTGGTTAATTACAGAAAAGAAGTTGGTTGGAGGGTTTGGGCCAAGCAACCAACAATAGCAATATAAACAGCTTTTCAGTGCAAACCATGCAAAATTACTCTCATTTGTGTTTGACATTTGATGTTTGTGATGAATTGAGATATCCAAATCAATTAACTGTTAAAGGAGAAAAGAAATGGCTTTTGAAATTAGCTGCGCTCGAGAGTACATGAACCCAAAGCTCTTGCTCAGAAAATTAGGAGATTTGTAGAAACGTCAGACAAGTGTGTGTGAAAGAAAGAAAATAGCAAGCTACATTTACTCAGGATTTTTAAAAGCACTAGGCAAACTTAAGAGAATCCAGTCAACGTAAAAAAAGTAAATTCCATTTAAACTGTTAGATTTTTGAGCAAACATGAGTATCCACCAATCAGGCATAACATTACGACCAGTATCATTATAGACCCCTTCATGGCCTTCATGTCACATGACGTCACGGCGTTAGCTGGAGGCAAAACAGAGGGAAGTTTGAGGCAAACACTGTCAACCGGGAAAATGTTGTTTCGCTGTATTTTGGGCACCAAAATTGAAGCAAAAAACACTAACTTGAAATTTTATTGCATACCAGCCGCTGCCAGTTGTAGACCACTTTGGTTGAATGCAATTAAAAAAAAAGGACTGGAATGAGACAATCATCAACAACTCTCTGTTTACAGTGCACATTTGATATCAGGTAAGATTAATATCTAATAAATATATCTAATCTAATAAATATCTTATAAATATATCTAAATCATATTTAGCCTGGATAATATTATGGGTTAGACTAAATTGTGACGGAAATAAGATTAAGTTAATCATTATTTGGAGGATTCTTGATGCATGCTAATGCTAACCACGAGCCAGCAACATTAGTTGTGTGCTACAGGGATGTCCAAGAAAAGTTTCATTTTCTCTGTTACCCTCCACAGTGGTTTCACTTCCTTCTTGTAATATCTTTGTTGGAAAGGCTCCATGCGATGAAGACAGACCAGACTTTGTCCCCTCTGTGTCCTCCTTTGGTGAAATCGTCCATCCAGTGAGTGGGAGTGTAAGGGGGCGGTGAATATAGTCCCACCAGACAGAGTCAACTTTTTAAAATAACACTCATGGTCTGGGGAAATGGGTGTATTCGTATATTCTCTAAAATATGTGTTCCCCTTGTTGATTCTTGCAAAAACAGTCTATTAAAATATGGTAACCACCGTTTACAGGCAACAGTGTTGAGATTTTTTCCTCCACTTAAGCCCCACCCCTCAAAACATGTCACACTGTTTACAAGCGGTGAAGGGGTCTATTGTATGTATTGTTTGTACAAGATGTAAAAGGAAGCACTGGATATTATTAGATGATTCAAGTAGCTCCTATCACGGCTGCCAGTTGGATAGATTCTGGGTTTCCTGGTCCTTTCCTCATCGAAACAGGCTATTCGACCACTACCCTGGAGGGACGGTGAGAACCAATAAAGACAATTGCACACACAGAAAATGAGGCTGCACATGGGAAAGGAAAATACCTGAAACACAAGGCATGAACACGAGGCTGTAACAGAATCAACACTCGTGACATTGAGGACATTATCCCTTGCAAATATGATGTAATGATAAAGACATTAGGGAAGAAAAATTAAAAAATGGATGTTGCAGAAATACTATACATGTCCTCACTCATAGGTTGTGAAAGACCTTTCTTAGATTTTACTCGTTATCAGGTGGATTTTAGCTCACTGACGAGGATTTCTCAGGACCTGTGCTGCATTGTCTGCATCAATACAAATTTGGAACTAACAAGATTTTTAGAAAGCCTTTCCCGATTGCATACCGTCTGTAAGTTTGACCTATGGTTGGTTTCACACTGCTTAACACCGCCGCGTCACTTTGTTTAGAACAGATTTGGGACTAATTATCCCTAAATTACACAAACATATGGCATCTTCTCCTATTTCCCAAGTCATTGGGTATTATCCTTGAACTGAACTGCGGAGTGTATGGTTCATTGAGGATGACAGTTTGGGACAATATTTACCACTTTGGTTCTCGCTCTTCCTTGTCATTGACAGGTAATTAGTGGAAGCCTTTAGGCTGAACGGGAGGAGTATTCCCACCTCCCTCTCTCCTCAGATAGCCTCTCTCTGCTCCACAGAGTTCCAGTGCTTTTTAATTACAACCGCCCGGCTCTGTGTGGGTGCATGTTTGTTTGTTTTTTATTCTTTTTTTTTAAAAAAAAAAAGTATGTGATTGTGCTTTTTGATACTGGGGTGTGTTTGGGTGGGTGATGCATGCATCATTTGGAACCCCCCCCCTTCCTAGACCCTCCCCGGGTTACAACTCCATCTGAGGACACTGTTGCAGCAGAGTAGAGCCGGGGGCTGCTGCACAGTAAACGAATCCTCTATGTCAGCGCAGGCATCTGAGACAACCAAATATGACCCAGTTTGTCCCGATTCAGTAAACATGGCGCTTTATGAATGTGAATGCTTAATGTCTTGATAATTCGCTTCTAATGAGAATATGTTAGGCATGCTTTGTGTACAGTTTTCTAATAAGCAATGGAGGATTTAAAGTACTTAACCGCAACATTAACAGGCTCTTCATTAACTCGTTGACCTGCGCCTCTGTGTGCAGGGGGCCCAGACTGAAGAAATCTTCCCTCCATATTTGATGTGCAAACGACCGGAGTCTAATTGTATAGATGCGGAGCCGCAGTTAAGTGTCGAAGTCAACAGGCATTAACCCTTGATCAGTATTACGGCTTTATTAGTTCAAGTCACGCTTCGTAATGTGCTGTGAATGTGTTGTGCATGAGTGTACAGCTTGAAGAGCATCCATACATGCTAGTCCGCGTGTTTGGAGCGTGCTAGTATGTGCATGCGTTCAGTGTCGTGTTTGTATGCGTTAGCAAAAGGCGTGAATCTCAGATATCACGGCTCATGAGTGTGCGGCAGCACATCCCTGAAGATGCATTATTCTCCACAGGGTGAGGCCATATAGAAATTTTACTCCCCCACCCCACCCCAGAGGAATCGCATCTTTTTCCCCCTCTCTTTTGCAGCTTGGTGAAACAAACAGGCCTGTGATGCAGCAGTGAGAGGCCTTGAATGCTAAACACATCATAAGAAAGGAAAGGCAGAGGGAGGAGGAGGAGGAGGAGGAGGAGACAAAAAGAGAACTGAAATTGAAAAAAGAAAAAAGGGCATAGATGCAATACAACCAAGACTGACGAATGAAGGACTAGAGGCAGACAGGGAGACATCTCCAGGAAATAGGGCAAGAAAGGAGATGGAGAGACTAAGCAGGGAACGAGAGAGTGTGTGCCACTGAGAGCCGGGAAGGGAAAGAGAAAACTGTCCCATCAGTGACTGGAGATCAGCAGGCCCTGGGGACGTCTGTTCATTTCCACTGAACGGGAGACAGAGATTTATTTCCCTTTGTGGAAGAGCAGAGGAGTTGATCCTCTACTTCCTGCGTGCCGGACGAGTTGTCCCCAACAATCAGTCATCCCATCCCATCTTAAAGTTTACAATGAGAGCATGCAGACCGTTTCTAACAGTTTTATTTTAATCAGAAGCCACGTACCGCTTTCATCCCATCAAACATCTTCCACGATGCTCTTGTGTTTAGTGCTTCCCAAGCCTCTCTGTTGGCTGTGTGGTCCTACTAAGTCTTAAAACTGCTGCACAACAAAGACTCTGCACCACAGTGTGGACATGCACAGAGGCATTTGCTCATTTGCTCAAGTTCCTTTTATTTCATACACTTAGCCAAGATTTAATTTCTCTGTGGTGCAGACTCATCAGGCGTTCTCTACCACATGCGGACCAGCTACAGCTGCTGACAACTGCGGTGGAAATGACAGCTTTGGACTGCCCACTGCTTTAGGGAAAAAAAAATAATAATCTGTTGAAAAATAGGCCATTTTCAATTATATATTGTATCTGCTTCATAATAGTGTCCTGTGTGAAGAGATTATGGTAAAAGCTCCCCTGCCTGTAGCCACACAGCAAACCTGCATCGCTCATCCCGGCGACACCTCAAAACAGGCTGAGAAGTTCCACTGTCGAATATGAAAAGGATAAATTCTGAATTGAAAGAGGGAAATATATTGAGTTTTCTTGAGTCATACTATGCAGCAGCTTTGCAAGGTTCACATAGTAGAAAAAGCACCAA
Organism: Mugil cephalus; assembly: GCF_022458985.1. Lineage (NCBI taxonomy): Eukaryota > Metazoa > Chordata > Actinopteri > Mugiliformes > Mugilidae > Mugil > Mugil cephalus. The sequence goes on from NC_061782.1 coordinate 5,836,875, forward strand.
GCTAGTACGCCTTAGAGCAGGAATGTCAAGCTCATTTTATTTCAGGTTGGGTCAGTTACAGCCCAATTTGATCTCAAGTGGGCCAGACCAGAAAATTATAGTATAATCACCTATAAATAACAACAACCGCAAATGTTTTCCTTTGTTTTAGTGCAAAGAAGTACAAGCTTACTGAACGGCCTCTTTTTTCCGTCTCTTTCCCATCGTTCCCACCCACCGGGAAATGCTTTAGGTTAACTTGAACATCACTAATTGGCTAATCCGACAGACTGGCACATGTCTATACTCATTTACAACACAAGACTATGTTGCATTCAGGATCCATGTTGAACTTAGGACATTCCTATGTACTTAATAACACAATAACATTTTACTCTTTGCGAATTCACGCAGCAGACCAGATTAGGTCCTCCAGTGGGCCGGTTTTGTATGTTTGACACCCCTGCCATGCTGGAGCTCCAGCACAAAACATCTGCTCAACACCACGATTTTAATAATAATGTAATGTATTGGTTTTATATTGCACTTTTCCATTAGATGCTCTAAGCTCTTACAATTGAATGCATTATTCATTCGCTCACACAGTCGCACCCTGGTGGTGGTAAACTACCTCAGTAGTCACACCTGCCCTGGTGCAGGCTCGTGTAAACATGGCTGCCAATCCACGCCTATGGCCTCTCTGACCAAACATCACTCGCTCGCAATCATACAGCAGTGGAGTTCACATGGGGAGCAAGGTGGGTTAAGTGTCTTGCTCGTGTTTTTTTTAGATTATAACCTTTACTTGAATGGAAAAGAATGGGTGCATTTCTCTTGAATATTCCATTATTATTATTATTATTATTATTATTATTATTAGGACCATTACTTAATCAGGTATGTCCCGTTGAGATCAACAATCTCTTTTGCAAAAGAGACCAGGCAACTCATAAAATAAGATTCAAATTTCAACACATGATTATATTTAACATGGACATAAAAGATACAAATGACTTTATAAAATCTGTTAAAAATAAAACACTTACACTCAAATGAAACACTTGCAGTCATAAAGCCTAGATATAATGGGATTCATCGTGGACTTAAATACATTCAGAGATACCAGATTTTGGAATTTGTGTGCTGACTGCAAAATGTAGATGGAGCAAGAAACCTGAAAGCTTCCTTCTCCATTTCTGTTCTGATCTTAGAAACAGTAAAATGTAAGTTTTCCCTTCCCAAATACCAAATAGAGCTAGCACTGGAAGTCTATAGCACTGGGTAGCCACCAACTGTTATATCAATCAGAAAAACCAGATGTGCACGAAGCAAACTTTACGTAGACGCACATTATAGGTCTGACTGTTTCATCTCTCAAATTGTACAGTTTAAATGACTCTGGCAAGTTTGCGACAGCTGCTGACGTTTCATCTCTGAATCCAGTTAGCTGTGCATTCAGTGTGACGTGACGTTGAAGTCATCACAGCCCAGCCGTCAGCTGCACTTCCTGCTTCCCTGCAGTCAGATGCCATTCATCATCCGGTGCCCTCTCATCAGTGCATGTTTGACCCCCCCCCCCCTCGAGTCATAAAGAAGCTCGCTGTGGCGCTGGCATTTTACAATCTACACACCAATAACCCGCCTGCATTTCATATTCACACAGTTGTCTGATCTTTTGCCCCCCCTCCATATATTTTTTTCCTCCTTCTCTTTATCTCTGAAACACACACAAACACAAGATGCATGTGTAATTTACGAGAGATCCAACTGTTGCAGGGGTTAAAGAACGAGAAGCGTTATTGACAATGTGTTACTTCAAAATGCATTGATCTGCCACATTATTAAAACCACTGAGAGGAGAAGTCAAACTTTTGGTCCTAGGATGGGTGGGGTGATGATCCACAGAGGCCTCTCCCCTCAACCCATAGCACCCAAAGGCCCCCACTGGTGGTCATAATGTTATGCCTGAACAGTGTGTTGTTCCTCTCCCTTAACATATTAAAATTCTATAAACAACTATCACAATGGTGCAGAGAACACACACCCTAACACACACATTCTTTCACTCCCTGCTCTCCCTCCGCCTCCCTTCATCCTTCCAGCCCTCCAGCTCTTTTCACGTGGCTGAAAGCAGCATGCGCAAAGCCAGCTGGCTACGTTTGCCTCCCATGTGCTAGTTGCTCCGTCACGTCCTGCTTTATCTGCCACCTTTGCTTCTAGTCTACAAATCAAAGCTCAGTGACTCCCACTGCTGTGCTCCCCTCTCTCCCTCTGTCCCCCTCCGTGTCATACAGTAAGCGCTTCCATCTTAAAGTAGGGTGGAGCGGCGGGGGGTCTTTTGCAATTCCTCTCCTCTGTTCCCCCCCTCCATCCTCCCCCCACGCCCTGCCCTTGTGTTTCTCTCAGCCTGTTCCAAGCTGCTTTCATGCTCTCGTCTTACACCCCGTGCTATGTGGTGGTAATTAGAACTAAATTAATAGAACATTAGGTTGCTGTAAAAGCTGGCTGCCCAAGGTCAGGCCTAGTAGTGTATGTCAGGCGTGCAGAAAAAAAACACAAGAGTAAACAAGCCATTGTGTTCACTTGATGGGATACATTGCCTTGCGTAACACATAAAGCATCTCTCAAAGTGGATGTTGAACAGCTGTTGATATGACAGCCTCTGCCAGTATCCAAAAACGCACTTAAATCTTCTGGCCTACAAACATGCAGACAAGCTACTGGCTGCATGATTGCATGCATAATGTGTATTTGACATCAACTGCCACTAGTTTCCAGGGGTTGCTTGGTTTCTAGTTGAACTCTGCTACATGAAGTCATGAACTCTAGTCTGTAGTCTACATGTCTGGAATCATTCAAATCAAATAAAAACAAACGTTATTCATATGGCAGTTTGCCTACAACAAATGCAACCCAAAGTGCTTCACACAAATGAAAACGGAAAACATTACAACAAGAAACAAGGCAAGCAGGCAAGGGGGATACTACTTTTGGGAGGGGGGGGGGGCGTCCACGTCAAGGGGGATCCCAGCCCCTTGACCAGACAGTGAATGGACACTCACTGTAGGACACTCATTGAAATACTTGTCATTGTATTGCATAATGAGACTTTTCTTTTTTTGTACTTTTGCGTGAATTTTTAATTCTTCTAATTTTCATGGATTCATTAATAAACCAGTATGTGGTTCCTTGCCCTTAAGTGGTAAACAAATGTAATCATGTATTTAGACCATTACTTATACTCGTCGTTCATGCAAAGATGGACCTTATAGACCACGTTTGACCCTGATTTGGCCTGAGAATGTTATCTTCTCTGATGGCCTGAATAAAAACCGCATGTCTTGCTGGGACACAATATAAAATGTGTGCCAAAGTGACCATATATGGTTTCTTGCCCCATAAAGGGTTAAGCCCTGAATTTCCTACATGAAAATAACCTAAAAAGCGGATTTTCGCACAACTCCTAAAAGTAGACAAAGAGAACCCCGTCAAATAAATGAAACAGAAATATTATACTTATGCATTTATTTATTCAAGAAAATTAATCATTCATGTGTATGTCTGAGATGCAAAATCTGGTAACTGCTGATGAGATGTCTACTGCGGAGGAATTTTAGCCCATTCTTCAGTACAGGGTTGTTGGTGGATTTCCTCACATGGGCTGCTTGCTTCAGGTCCTTCCGCATCATTTCTATTAGATTAAGGTCAGGACTCTGACTCGGTCATTCTATTCTTTTACAGAACAACTAGTGTGCTTGCTGTCATTGTGTTGCTGCATGACCCAGTTTCTCTTAAGATTAGGCTCATGGCCAGATAACCTGACTTTTTTTTTTTCAGAATTCGCATCACACATCCACATGATGTTTAGGAGACTGTAGTCAGGCAGAAACGTGATGATACTCAATGTGGAAGTGACAGTTTGTACTTTCTTAAATGGAAGATACAGGCACCTTCGGGAGCATTTTGATGTCTTTGATGAATGGAATCTAAAAACCTCCTCACACTGACGCTCTCATCCTCCTTCACCATCATTTTGAAAAGATCCCTCCTCTTTCCTCTGAATTCGTCCTCTTTTATCAGCTCCGTCCACATCGTGTTTTTGGGATGCGGTCTCTTGTGATACCCGCAAAAAAGCAGGAAAAAAAAAAAAATTTCTAATTACTCTGCAGCATTTCTGCATGTTGCACCATCTGTGAAGCTTCTGCCCTTCCCTCAATTAGAATTCTTAGATAAACGAGATTGGAGTTTAACTGCACCGCCAGTGTTTGCTCGGATGGAATCGGCTGCAGAAGCACCGGCTTTCTCAAGTTATAATTACAGTAACACACTCCACTCACAACAGTAGGATCTCTCTCTGTCTTTCTTTCTCTCATTCTCTCCCTCTCTCTCTGTATATTTCTGCCTAATTATTGCTATTTTTCATGTGGAAATAGTTTTTACCCTCTTACTGTATCTGCTATTGCATTCAGCAAAGCTGTAAATTTGGCATAGCGTGGCAAGTCCTCCCACAGCGTGTCCATGATTTTGGATTTACTGGAATAATATAAGCTGCTTATTTGTTTTTTTTTTTGTTTGTTTTTTTCTCACGCAGACACAGAAACAAGCAGCATTTAACCCAAGTGGCTTGCAATGTTTAGAAGTTATCCACAGGCCCTTAGGGGTACTTTCATCACAAAAGCAACTGCAGGCTGCCAGTCATAGTCAGGCAACAAAAGCACTAGTTGGGTTGTTGTCCAAGCAGACACAGGGTGTTATTCATCTGCCATAAGCCCTAATCGAACTGGATTAGTTTTACCTGGGGACCTCAGGTAATAATAATCACGGATGTCGTCTGTGGTCTTAATTCGGTGCAAATCATCCATGTCTGTGCTTTGTTAAGTGAAAAATAGACCACAAACTACCTACCATAATTCTCATAACACAAACATCCTCTGATAAAACTAATCCAGAGCGAATCGACATCTCTGTTATTTAGGGGTGGGGTGAGTTTTTACTTTTTCGTGACTTTTGTTTGATTTGTGGCTTTTTTCCGCCTCCTGACACTTACGAATTATGAAGGATGTGCTGTAATTCAAGGTTTGGACAGATGTTAGAGCACAAAGTTGAGATGTCACTGAACTATTCGCCTGTTTAGATGGGTGAAACCCTTAAATAAATCATTAATGTGTTCATTGGCAAAGGTGGGTCTGATTTCAGAGATAAATAGTATATTTTTATCATCCATTAGTGGGGCGGAAAGTAGCAGACCAATAATAAACACAGTTAACACTGAGGAAAACACAGAGTTTGTTTATCCCATGTGAGTGCGCCACATGAAACACAGATGTAGGTGGTAATAAAATAATAAATTAAAGTAGCACCCGTTGTAATCTCCTCCTGTGTTGTGAGACATAATGCCTCTTTTTCACTTCACTTTTCTATTTCTTCTCCATTATCCGTGACACAAAACATGGATTTTGTAAAATGGAGTTGATGTCTGCATCGCTGGTGGTTAGCACTGATGTCTCACAGAACTAGAAGGTTCTGGGTTCGAATACATACGGCCTTTCTAACTGGGTGTTCAAGTTTCCTCCCGCCGTCCAAAGACATGCTCGTTAGGTTGATTGGTGACTCTAAATGGGCCATAGGGGTGAGTGTGAATGGTTGTCTGTTTCTCTGTGTTAGCCCTAAGATGGACTGGAGATCTGTCCAGGGTGTACGCCGCCTCTCAGTAGGCTCCAACCATCCCTCCACGACCCTCTAGGACAAAGCGGTTGCAGAAAATGAATGAATGTTTGCATCCAATGACAATACTTCTGCACTTTCTGCAGCATCTCTGCATGGCAACTGTGGCCAAGTTAAAGTTGTGCTTTAGTGAAGGAAGCTACTCTCGTCATTGCAAGAAAGGGAATAAGATTAGACTCACCTGAAATTTTAATGGAATTGGCCCAGTAGAGATCAGACTGTATATTATTTGAAAAGACAAGCTTCATGATGCAAACAGTATTAACCACATCAAGATAACAAAAGCAGCAGTCCATACACGGCAAAGCTTAAGTTCCTTAACTGTTTCCTTAACTATTTACTTATTGCCATATATAAATGTCACAGTCCTCCATGCACTGGTCCTAAACAGTAACATTGGATGTGAACAGTTAAAGCAGATCCTTAAGTCGTAGGTTAGATGGTGTCCATCAGTTTCTTTATGAGTTTGAGTTCTGCATATGTGATTTCACCATATGGGCTCAGATACTGATAATGGAGGACAGCCAGCATCAAGAAATGACTTCATGTTTACTATTAGAATGGTCCTTGACCCCAAGAATGGCGGCGTCCTTCCTTTGCCTTTGATTGTTTACTGACTGTTTGGAATGAGGTTGTTTGGAGTTTAGTGAGACAGATCTTGATACCTGTTAAGGTTAAGTCAGTCCAATTAAAATGCTACTTCAGAGCCTGCAGACTTTTATTTACATGCTCTATGTGTGTACTCCTAAATTAGCTTCACATAAAACTGCCGGAACCGCTGCAGGGCAAATCAAACAAACTGGATGTGCGTAGTTGTATTAGAAAGTGTGCATTCATGCTGGATATTCATGGGAAATGCCTGCTTATTTTGAATATCATGTCTTTATAACGATTCACAGGCTGTGTCCAGTCTAATGCCGCCTCCTTTAACACATAAACCCAACTCTTAGTATAGAATTAAACCTTCCTGCTGTGCTGCTGTGATTTACAGCAGGATAACAAATCCCTGCCGCGTTTCCTTCCCCGCACGCACTTCAACCCCTGCACCGCTTTACATTAAAAAGAGGGCGATGCTGCAGCCTCCATCCACAATGCACGTTTTATTCCGTGCTGTGACGGCTGAATTGTGGAATTCTCAGTGCTCGTTCGTACTCACCTCTTGAGTTCATCGCTGCGTCTGCCCACCCACTCCTTCTGCAGCCTACTTCTCCCACACACTCCTTCACAAACACCCTGTTATCACTTTGGAGTCAGACTTAGAATGCACATTAGCTTTCGCCCGCTGCATTCATACAAACCGTTTGCTGCAGTTTTATTGTCCAGTTTCGAGTATTGTCCAGAGAAATGTATGCTTTACGGCTGCATCAAGGTCCTACAGTCTGACTGCTGCTAGGAACAAGTGTGACGTGGCGCATACGGGAGTGGCAAAGTGGCACTTACATACCCCTAATATGGTCGTATACGGTTTTCATTCCAGCTGGAACCAAAATGTGCCTTGTGCTGTTTAGCTGCTAGTGTTTAATCTGCTGTTTGTCATCCACGTCTCTGTTGTTTTGCTTGCACCACGTTAGCTGTTATGTATTCTGATCCACGTCGCAGTCACACCCGCATTGAAATGGCTGGCGTGCTGACTCTGTTCAGTCTAATAGGTACCTGCTGTAGATGTGGAGCAGGAGTGGACTGCATTAATTACAATAGAGGAGCCTGATCTGGCTCCACAGGCCTGGAATGTTAATGCCTTATCAGGCCCGGTGCATATGACTGCAGCTGCAGAGGGAAAGGCAAGAAAAGACCAGAGAGGTTGTGTGCGTGTGTGTGTGTGTGTGAGCAGCTTAAAGTGAGTCAGAATCATTCTAAAAATATTGCCACATTAAATTTACTTGCAGGTTAACTGCATTATCACCTGTGTCACATGTAAAAGAAGGAGATAAGCTCCCCTTGACTTTGCAAAAACTCAAGCTGAAGCAGGTCTGTTTTTTTTTTATTATCATTATTTGATTTGAAAGAGAAAGGTTTCTGCCTTGTTTGAAGTCAATTGCTCTTCTCAGAAAGGAGTAAAATTACACAAAAAATATTGGTGTCATAGCAACTCCTAACTGACTTAGACAATTTATTATTTTTTTATTATTCTATTCTGGTGCACACAAGAAAGAAATTTTGTTACTCTGACTTACAACAGCAACTATACACAGATGGAAGAAATAAAATGAAAGAAAAATTAATAAAATTATTAGCTGCAGATTACAACTGATGCTACATACCATACTGAAAAGATGTACAATCACATAAAATATATTGTAATTTAAAGATTTTATCATTTATTTGAATCATTTTGGTGCATGAATGGTGGTGATATATCATTTGAAAGACAAGGCTGAGGATATTCTGCACTTTATTATTCATTGTCAAACAATAAATGCCAACATTGTGTTATTGTCTTGTTGAATGGGTTGAATCCTACTCAAAGATGTTCAAACTGTGGCTTTGGAACAAATCTCACGTATTAGATATTAATTTCTTGGGACCAATTTTCAGCTATGAATTGGGCGTGCATGTGCTATCGAGCCATTGATTAACTACAGTGAGAGTTTGTAGTAATGGATGACCGAAGCAGTGCAGGAGCATGGCCCATTGATGCTATTTTTATAGTTTTTCAATAATTGTAGGAGACAAATAACATATGTTACTGTATATATACATATATATAAAATATAAACTAAAGTTACTATGCTGTATTTATTATTATTTATTATAAACTCACTAAAAATATAACTTACATCTGTTTTTTTTTAGTAGTTTCCAATACTTACTAAATAAATTAAACCTGACTCAGAATGATGTTTATTTATTTCTTTGGTCTGTGTCTTGATTCAGATTCCACTCGTAAACGTCTGACTACATCCAGAGCATCAGGAATGATATTACCACATTAGCCATGTTCATTAAGGAGCATAATTGAATTGCTGAGTGCACAATATCTGCTAACAATCCAAATGGCATTCAGAGTCAAGATACAGGCCACCGTGATTAACTTTATTCTCACTGCTAATTAAAACCAGGAGCCAAGGCGCGGTACTTATCAAATTACAATGAATACACAGGAATTTGTCTCAGTGACACCAGCCCAGAGACATTGCACATACGGAGAAGCAACCAGGTATTTGGTTGTTTCAACCAAGAACAGTGAGCACAGGTTCAAATAATATACCCGCCCGGTCCACACAGGATCACCTGTCTGACTGTGCTGTCAGGAATATGAAAAGTACACTTCTCTAATTATCCTTGCTGTCATGAGTGTGTTCTGCCTGTTCATCCTTCTCTCACACGCGTTGAAGTGTGTAACCTTTTCCCCAGCTGTGTAATCCAGTGTGCCGCTGCTCTGTGTTCTCCTGAAGAGCATAAGCAACTTCCAGCCGCACTAATCCATACTGGAGCTCTTGACTCTTTCTATGCACCGCACCCGACTCCAATCCTAAGACGAGGGATCATCTGTGTGCATTTGCCAGGAGCTCGGCTCATCTCGTTAGCTGACTTACTTTGCATTCACGCTGCCTCCAGCCATATTGCTCTGCTTCTGTTTGGCGGGGCATATGTTGAAGGTAGTGGACTGACTACTCTGATGGTGGCTGGGACATATACACTGATCAGCCACAACATTAAAACCGCTGACGGGGGAAGTAAGGTATCACAGTGTTTTGCTGGGATACCTTTGGACCTGGCATTCAAGTGGATGTTACTTAGACATGCAGCACCCACCTAGAACACATGAGGCACCCCCACCCCATAGCAATGACACTCTTTGATGGCAGCAGCCCCTGCTAGCGTCATTCTATGGTCAGACACCACAGGACACCCTCAGAAGGCCCATGTCCATTCTCTGGGGCAAGGGAGACCTACACAAGATTAGGAACATGGTCAAAATGTTTTGCCTGATTCATGTACCATTAAAAACATGTGGCTGGTAATAGGAGGCCACATGTTCCCCGATTTTTGCCAGCTGCAATAGAGGAAAGAACAAGAAGCAGCAGGTGAGCACTTGCTCTCTTGTGACCAATCCATAACATTCACACCATTTATATTAGTGTAATAATCCTCTATTTTAAGTCACGCCTGACGGCTCTTTCAGAAACAAATCGTTTTTGAGACTAAATCCAAACAAGGATGGAGATGATTACAGTCCTATGGGTTGTTTTTTAAATGCTAAGTGCAATAAAGCTGTAGCTTTCCAGGGTTTTCTTGTGTAAAACACTTCTTAGTCTTTTACTTCTGTGGTCTTTTACTTCTGTGTAGGCCTTAAACGTAGGAAATGGAAAATACAAGTTTGCTCTAAAAAGACTGGAATCCGAGCAAGAAATACATGTCATGCCATGTAGTGTTATACACAGCATGAACAATAGTAGCTTCTTTTGTGTGGTGTGAAGCAGCACAGGAGAGTTTATTCTGAACCTCAGTGTACTGTACAGCTTTGCATTGTGCTCATAATGGGCAAGTGAGAAAATTACATTTGCTGGGAAAAAAAAAAAACGCAGCATCTGAACGAGCTTGGTTTTTGCTGGTGGCAGATGTATTGTCCCACAATGCAGAGCAAAAAAATGTAATTAAATCTAATTATTGTACTATGACCAGCTCCATCAATGTCTCCATGCTGGCACATTTCCTTGTTTTTCTTGTTTCCTGGTGGGTGCCTCCTATTACCAGGCACATTTTCTTGTTGTATGAAGTCCTGACCAATACCCACCACTAATAATTTGCATTTGGTCTCTGAGGCTGTAGGTTGACAGTATGGAGCATTGAGCTAAATGCTGCTCACTTGTGTGGGCTTGTTATTCCCAGTGAAGCCCCCAAACGTTTACACGAATCATTCTCAAGTCTCAGACGTGCAGAAGTACGACTCTGTTCCAACACTCCAGCTGAACGTCTTGTAAAAGGACAGCGATCCCAGTCGGATCCTCCTCCCGTTGTCATTTCGCCGCCTCTAATGCCGAGTGTTTGGGCTGAGGTTTGTCAGGTGGACGGATGATCCGTGTGCATCACATGCAGCTTAAGGGTGTGTGCAGGGGTCACAGCAGTTTAAATAATTCATCTCATAAACCCACCGAACAAGGCGTTTCTGACTGAGTAGCAGTACCTCTTCCTTCTGAGCTGCTTCAACTGAGAGGCAGGAAGACAGTGAGATGTGTTTCTGTCCAGGCCGCTGGACAGTGGCCCTTCATAATTCATGAGAGTTTGATAAGGAACTAAAAGCCTTCCCTTACTTAGACAAAAAGCATGTGACAGAGAGATAGAGAGAAGAGGAACCAGGTGGCGGAGAGGAAAGAGAGTCCTTCAGGCAGAGGAATAAAGGTATATGGAGCTGAGACGCAGAAAGGCAGAGAAAAGGTGAGGGTAATTATAAATGTGGAGGACTGAGAGGAAGAGGCAGGGTTAGAGATAGAGACAGGGGTAGACATAAATAAAGCATGAATGAAAAAGGGAGAAAGGGTGAATTTATATATTTTTTTTTCTTTTCTTGCAAAAGCTCAGGTTACTGTTCCCGCCACATATCCCACGATGCTGTTTTGTGCCACCACCGAAAATATGGAGGAAAATAGTCCACTACCACTGAGTCATCCTGCACGATAACCTGGGTCAGCAATGTCTCAAAACAAAATGCATTTCTTTTTTACAAGATGCAAGATCTTTCCCAGCTGAATTTAAATAGGGTGATTACTGTGGATGACAGATAGATACATAGCTCTCAACGTGGTTGTGTCCACGCGTCCCTGGCTCTGCTTCAGTGGCAGCGGCCGATTATTAGAACTCCTTTCTCCTGGCAGTCACACAGTGGTCCGAGGAGCTGGCTGGTGTCTGCTGGAAAAGCCCGGAGCACGAAGCGGCGGCCAGTCCCACCGGACCGCGGGGGAGGTGCTGAGCCGCGCTCCCGGTGCAACGATTGGTGCATTGTGTCAAGGCACTCGTCGCCTGGCGGGTTGACGGAGTGGGACGCATCGAACGAAGGTGTTAGGTAGGGGAGAAGGTGAGCAGTGAGGGGTGGAGGAGAAGAGGAACAGACAGAAAGAGGCTTGTGACGGCTGCCTGCTGCTCTGTCAGATAAGACACTTGTTTGGAGTTGGGTTTTGAGTCTTGGAGGACATTCGGTGAGATCTGGGTGATTAAGCAAGCCGAGGTGCGTTTTGAGCCCGAGTAAAGCCTCTCTGAAGTAAACACAAACTACAGTTTACTACAGCTTGCCTTCTATTTTTGAGGAAAATAACTGAGCATTTGGCCAAACATGTCCTCTATGAGAGTTTACTGGAGCAACTCCAGCCATTACATAACATTTCACAAATACATTGCTTGATTCTGTCATTTAAAATGAAAATCTAGCCTTTTATATCTTTTTATAGGTCTTTTGTTCACAAGTAAATGCTGTTTTTGAGCATTGAAACCATATATCATATTTCTCCTTCCAGGGTGCGGATGTTTAGAGCGTCAACCTTGATAACAGAGCTCTTTTTCATGTACTAAAAATAAATGTACAGTAGCTGAATGCTAATGAATTCACTCTGTTTTTCGCGCATTTAATGACATTATTGGCTTAACATTGCAAGGAATGTTTTTATGAAAAAACAATATATATGAAAAATATAATCTGTTTTTCTGAAATGGGGAAACTCGATGTGAACGCATTATACTTTTGTATACAGTTGTTGCAAGGTCACTGCTTTATAATCCATTTTTGGTAGCCCAGTAGGACTTTTAAAAGATTTATTTATTTATTTTCCCCAGGCTTCGGGTTGACCATCGTGGCTTTAAGATAGGGTCACATTATGGTTTGTTTGTTTGACATTCTGTCGGCGGTGGACTCAGATTTTGTTGAAACGGTGCTCGAGGATGACATTTGTTTTGCGGCATGTCAAAAAATAGCTGTGCGCATGAAGGCTGAGCGCAAGAGTGAACATTTACTGCTTTTGCAGTAAAGCAAGCAGGTTTATGTTCACCGGAATTACAGCCTACACCGATCAGGCATAACATTATGACTGCCTTGGTAATATTGTCGTGTGCCTCCAAAACAGTCGCGACTCATCAGCAAACAGACATCTTCCAACAGGTTTGCGTGGCGCCGTGTTAGCACTGCCTGCTGATGTGGAAATCTGGGGACATTTGCAGCTTGGAGATGAAAAGTGGAAACAATTGCGGTTTCATTTATTTTGACATATTTATTCATATTTAAAGATATTTACTGCCATGTCTGCAATGTCAATAGCAGCGCGACCAGCTACCGTAATAACTGTAGTCTGCGTGCAGACAGTTTTTCTTCTTCTCATTCATGAAAAGCTTAAATTGGGGACAACGGGGACTGTCCCCAGAAATCAGAGACGTCTGGTCACCTTAAGAAAAAGCAATGAACTGACATGGCACCTTCCTTTGGCACAAGTCTTCCCGTTCTGCTGCTTTATTTTTCGGACATTTCCATCTTCACCACGCCTTGCAGTGACGCAGCACACACCATCGCACCACGTGTGTTTAGAAGCACTACATTGAAAACGTCCAGTCAGAAGCAGTGTCTCATGGCTCAACATTATAAACACTGCGTAATCAAATACACAGATATTCCGGTTTATTAAAAGTTCATCTCATAACTGAAAAAATACTGGTATTTGGTATGAACCGGTATACTGCCCAGCCCTGGTGTCAGGCTGCATCCTGCTGGGGATGACCGGTGCCTTCAAGGAATGTCATTGCTATGGGGTGGGGCTGCCTGGTCTGGTCTAGGTGGGTGGTACACATCTAAGTAACACCCACATGAATGCCAAGTCAATGGTCATAACGTTATGTCATATCGGTGTACGTGGACCATGGTCCTTTAGCCTCAGTCTGCATTAGCACTGAAGTTTTACAAAAGTATGACTTTACAGGTACAAGATTATTGGGGGAAGAGAAATGATGGCAACCCATCTGTTAGCATGCGTGCAAGGCTTAAAGTGCATGAGTATATTAATTCTGTCCATGCTGCCTGGTGCGTTTGCTTGACTGTTCCGTGTCTTTATAGGGTAAGAGGGCGTATGAAAATGACACAGCTATGTGACATGGAGATCTCTTATTTTCTCATTCCTTAGGACATGTGCTGTCACATCCCATTATGGCGCGACTGCGCTGGGAATAGAAGAGGGCCTGACAGACTGAGATGAATTTAGATGTAGCGATCTAGTCTGGGATAAGCTTTAATAGATTACATTTTATGGTGATGCGGCGTGTCCCTTGTCGCTCAATGTGCACTTATCCTCTGAGCTGCATAGTCGCGCACACAAACACACGATCCCAAACAAACACACACCTGCCCACTCTCATCAGGACTCTATCTGCTCCCTGGCTGTCTATTACAATGTCTCTCGCTCGTCGCTTCAACGCAATATTACGCTGCGGTGTTTGGCTTTTGCTCTCCACCTGTGTCTCCCCTCTGATGAGATTTGGAAGCTCCCCGAGTGATGTGCCTGTCCGCCCCGACTTTAAGGAATCAGATGGGCTAATGTTAACGACAACATAATTGTGCAGATTGAATAGTCTGTTGTTCTGATTTGCCCTTGTCTCCCCACTCTATTTTTATCAGGACATGCCCCGGAGCGACTGGGTTGTTAGCAGCTAATGGTGGCGAGGCAACAAAAACCTCAAATTACATTTGGCACTGGGGATTTAATGGTTCAATAAAAATCAGTTTTACCCACCACTGCCTACCTGCCCACCCTTAACACCAACCGGCATCTCTCCTGCATCACTAAAAATGTCTCTTTCCAGCTTCTTATGTCTGTGAAAATGCACCCTCTTGATGTAGACCTTTATTGTCTTCACTCAATACGCCTTTCAATTAAAACAACGGGTTTCAGATGATGTGGTTTTAACTTGTCGGAGCATTGATTTTGACTTACCTGCAGTTCTCAGCCAACTTCGTTTGATATTTGTGAGTATCAAGTGACACTGCTCCTTTGTAGGTAACTTTATGCCATATCCAGAAAGTGCGAAGTGTTTAAGCCTTCGTTCAAACCCTGTTTTTTTATTTACCTCCCTGGGGTAAAATCCAGAGCTTCCCGATCCAAGCCAGTCATAATTTATTCATTAAAAGCCGCTATCTGATTATCTCCATTAATCTGCGCTGTGTGTTCCTGTAAACAGAGCGCAAGGACAAAGACGAGATCCACCTGAACTTGTTTCCGGCTCCTCACGCCTGCGGCTCAGGAGGAAAGCCAGCCAAGGTTTGGGCTGTGAGCGAGTGTGGGCTTCGATTAAGAATTCAGAATGCGAGAAGTAAGGGGTGGGATAGGGCCCGGCGTAACGGGGGACAATAAACAAAACAAGCCTGCGCCAAACGCGGAGCCAAGCCTCTCCTCGAGCCCATGAATAATGTAGCAGAGGAAAACACTACGCTCTGTTGTCGCACCGCAGCAGTAAACAGACAATTAATATAACGAGACACATACACACATCAAAACTGTACACTGTCCATAAGAGCAGAGACCAGTGACCTCTTAATACAGTATGAAAAAGAAGTATTTTTCCTTTGTTGGCCTTCTTTTCAGTTTACCCTGCTTTGAAAATGTGTCCTCCAAAAAAAATATCTTTGTTCTAAATTTATCCTAGTGCCCTCATTCTCATTCATTCTGGGCCTTCTTGTAGATTTCCTTATTCATTACTTATTTGAATGTGATTTTCAAGGCATTTCTCCTCCCTCTGCAAGAGCAGGACTTGCTTTGACTAGGCGGTGGTGTGGCTTTGCTGACGTTCTCCTTGTTTATTTGGGTCAATTAAGGCATTAGCCCCGGTAAACGGGGTCAGATTTG
Source organism: Mugil cephalus (assembly GCF_022458985.1). NCBI lineage: Eukaryota > Metazoa > Chordata > Actinopteri > Mugiliformes > Mugilidae > Mugil > Mugil cephalus. The sequence continues at coordinate 5,852,393 of NC_061782.1, forward strand.
GGGCAGGGTCTATAGGTTTTCCTTTACGTCTTAGAAATGTCGGGCTAAATGAAGCCGCTTCAGTCAATGGCCCTACTTAAAGAGCTCCTCCAACCATATTAGAATGCATTCGGTTAAATTATTAATATATTGTGCTGAATAATTTCTTCTGTCTGATGTGAATTTTCAATAAAATTTCCAAAATGCCTCATAGTTAAATTAACGCTGAAGTTCTCTGAAGAGCTAATGTGTAAAGTTTATAACCATTTTTGTACTTGAATTCTTCTTTAAATAATATGTTTGTTTGCTTGCACTCATAAAAAAATACAAAAATTAATAATAATATATTCAGACATTAATAATAAGAAGTGTGAGGGCATTTTGGTTATTACAAAAGCAAGAAGATGCACGCTCTGACTCCTCTCCCAACCTGCCATGTGACGCTATGAGGCTGCTTAAGCTTGTTACATGGGAGAACACGAAAAAATTTTAGTTTTGACCATGTAATTTATGCTTCATAAGAAACTCAAGTTGGGAAGTTCACATAGGGCCCTCCCACTGCATATGTCACTTGCGCTAAGCATTGTGGGAGATACGGGAGATGGACGAGGAGAGGCAATTTTCTTTTTATTTTCGGATGTCGGCCAGTAGTTTTGACGGCTGCGGATTGCGTTGTTCATTCGGCAAGCACCCACACACACAGTATAGCGATCTCTAACCAGGAGAAATTATTTATCACACTGAGAATATTTGCACCTGGGAGTGTGGCTGCTAGCATTTTTGCATTAACCACGGAGAGCTCCGAAACAAGGGCTATGGGAGCAAAATGACGTCATTTGTTCTTGCAGCTCTCATTCGGGAGGTGCGAGAACAAACGTCCCCCTTCTTGCAGAGTATGTAACAGCCTGTAGGAGGCTCTGCCTTTTCAGTGGTAGCAACAAGTTGTTGCATGGATAAAAATCATCTTACCTTGGTATTCCAGCAACAAAAGTCTTCCGCCCTTGAGGGCCTTCGATTGACAGTTCCTGTTTACACATACACTGGAGTGTTTGGGGAATTTATCTTGGCCCTGTACCTCCTTGGAGTGCACTGTGGCTTGGAATGGCAGTTTCGAAAGGAGCTTTCATTGTAAATGGGCGGGTACATGTAATACACCGTGGCCTTGAGGAAAGACATGAACGACAGTATGTGTTAGGTTAAGTCTTGTAGATATAGACCTAGGCCGGAGTTCCCATGGGGAGCCAGCAAAGGTCAGTGGTGTTTGGGATCATGTGACGAGTCAGTTCCGTGTTATCCAGTGCACCTAGCTCCCTCTTCTGTCCTGGGACCAGAGACTGAGGACTGTCTATGGAAGGTCACTGAGATGTTGAGATAGGGAACTGACACAATTATCTCCACTGGAAAGGCCTTTGAATACCTGAAGCACTACTCTGTCACTGAGCCACTCTGACAGCATTAAGGTCTGAATAGCAAGATGAGTCAGACGACCACCAAACAAAAAATCAATACATTTATTATATCCAGCATTGCTCCAAACACTACACTGTACACTGATGTACACTGATGTTTTTAGTCAACAGCATACTGTAAAAAATATATGTTCGGTTCTTAAACAACTTCGGAGACAAGTATTCAGGTCTTCTGTAAACTTTATATTGGTGCCGAGCTTAAACGTGTTTAGAGATCTAAAGGTCAAAGTATTGGCTGTGTGAAATTAGATTTGATCCCCCGCCGCTATATGTGTTATGTGCACGGACGACAATAATGTGGTGAAGTGGGACAAACTCAAGGTGTCACGGCACCTCCACAGAATGCACACATGCATGCCCGCACATATCCACACTGCTGTGCATGCAAGCACACTCACGTACACATTAATTTAATTTCTTACACCGCACGTTGCTGCAGCCTGTCTGTCTGTCACCCTCACACCTTAATCCAGGGTCTGAGGTGAGGAGCTACCTTGGGGGTGGGGTGCCTTAGCTGAGTGAAAATTACATTTACACTGACATGGAAAGGCAGGCCAATCCCCGGAGTGGAACTAAAGTCGGGTTGGCGCCCGCCACTGTCAAGCATCCATTCTCATACAAATCTCTCTGGAGGCTGCAGGTTTGCAGCTCACTCTTTAAGAGCTTGTTGAGGGAGATGTGTCAGCACCGTGGTCTCACTGAGCCACTTTGTCATTGTTTCTCAGCTAGCCTCCGTGCACTTACTGCATGTTGCTAACATGTAGCATACAGCATTGTGCTCTTCTTTTCTTGGCTTATTCGACCGTGTCTGTTGAAACCTCATTCTTTGATGTCTCAGTCAGAGTACCTACATGTATTGGTTTGTATTTTGACTAAAGAAGTGTCACTATATAGCATAAAAATAGGAATTGTATGTCATACACAACGCAATGGTGCAAACTATATGTTACGGAAGGGAAACTAATAAAAGCCTCCTTATCCTCAAAAAGCTGGCAGCGTTGACTATAATTTGCAGCTAGTTAGAGTACAGTGGGAAATGGTTTTTAATGAGCAATAAATTTAATTAGCATGTGTTATGTAACTGGTTGGTTGGAAAATTTTAATTCAAATGAACCAACTGGGTAGCTAGCATTAGGAAAAATAGCAGCTATGACTAAACAGGCATAGGCAGAGTGCTACGTAATATAACAAATTCTCAGTGCTTAGAAGGACTTAATATAATGTATGTTATTCCTTCTGGGGAACTTTGTGTGACACTCAGAAGTTCCTGGATGGATGCTAATGGCTCTTTTGTGGTGAAGCGAATCCCAGCACTAAGTTTGACTGACAGCTAAACTACTGGAAAAGCAATATTTGTTTTTAAAAAAATGTTGATCTTGTGGATGGCGTCTTTAAGTACATGAAAATTAGTATATTAGTGGTACTAGTGGGCAGAGTCAAATTGACTTTTAAATGAATGAGGTCAAAGCCAAGAACAAATCTTTGTATACGCTTCAAAACTGCAGCGCTGGTCAGTTCTCCCCCTGTAATGACGCCTTGATGATAGCGCTAACCTCCTCTGAAGAGAGTAGCTGAGATAGACTCACTGCCATAAGGTGACCAATTAGCCCCCACCCCCGAGATCCATGTAGCCGAGATGCAGTGACATAGTGATGGCCGCTGTGCGCATGTTGGAGGCTCTTTAGTCTAGAAAGGGGCAGCAGTGGTGGACCTGGGGTCAAAGGATTGCAGACAAACAGCTAGATAGTGTCATGGTGTCGCAGAGGGGACAGCAGCAATGGGTTTGGTGTAAATCACCGACCCACCAGCCCACCCCCTCCCGCCGCCATTACTACAGCCGCATCCCCCACTCTGGTCTGACACTGCTGCAGAGTCAAGGTGGAATATGTCATACCTCTTCACATACCACGCTGCACATTCCATCCAGGCAAACATTATGGTGTTACTCAGCTGGAGTTTTCTAAAAAAACAAACAAAAAAACATGGTAACTTCATCATTATTGCATGCATAACATTGTGTGTGTGACTGTGTCAAGCTGTATCCTGCTGGAGACTCGATGACTGATGCCATCAAGGAGTGTCATTGCTATGGGGTGGGGGGGCCTGGTCTGGTTTAGGTGGGTCCTGCATTTTAAGTAACATCCACATAAATACCAGTTCCAGAAATTTCCCAGCAGAACATTGAATTATCAGCAGATGTTATTTACTTCTCCCATCAGTGGTCATAATGTTATGCCTGATCGGTGTACCGTATTAAATGTCTCCTAACATTTGATAGGTTTTCAGCAACTTTAAATTTCAGCTCACGGATTAGAGTATCACTGTTTTGCTCTTATTAACCACCAATTCCTGGGTATCCCCCACTAGGCAAGACACATTTAACATTCACTCTACAACCTCCACACTATGTGGAACAATGCTAGTGCCCTCCCACTGAGACGTGGCGCCTGGTCTTTTGATTGTAATGTGCTGTAATAGCCATTAACTTAGCTGGAGTTACTCATGCAAAAATAGCTCGTTGCAGTATTTATTACACTGGGCTGATTTTGTTCCCATTTGTAAAGATCAGGCTTGCCTTGCAAAGGTACTCCAGTGAAATAGCGCACTTCTCTCAAGGAGCAGAAATCCTCACAAACGATCCAGGAAATGGTTTGACGTTGTCTCGGCTGATTCCCCAATAGAAAAAGGTTCCAGAGCGTGCATGCGTTATAAAGGGCAGAACGATCATGACACTCATGTATACAGCCTAAAAAATTAATCTGATACGAAAAAAAAAAAAAAAAAAAACGGAGGTGGGTAGACCATCCCTCCCAGGCTTTACCCCTTGTTAGGAAATGTTAAAAACTTAATTGCATCATCAATATTGTACACAGCCTTCTCAATTTTTCTTCCATCGTTACTGTGACATACTATTGCTGCACTTCTCAATTACTAAATGGGTGCTCTGTTCAAAACATAATCACACTCATATATTTCCAAGTTGCCCTTAAATGCAAAGTGACCCTTTGTTCCCCGTGTACACTTCCATATTTGTACAGGCAGCCAGAAAGTATTGTATTAATACCTCATACACTACACATTAAACAGTTTCAATGTCTGTTATGGGCTATAATTCAAAGCATAACAGCTTTTCTAGTAAGATGTCTCATGTCTCTTAACTTACCAAACAACTTATTATGTAATTAAATATTTACTGATGAGTCACCATCATACTTTATCCAAGCTAATGTTTGTTTTTGCCGAAGAATACCCAGTACTACTCTGTAAGAAAAAAAAAAAGTCCCAACAAGTCTGCTCTCAAACAAGAAGAGCTAAATCATTGATTGCACGGTTTTGCACGTCTTGGAACAACCGCAAAAATCAATCAAAAACAATTGCCTCATATCGCTTTGTTCTACCTTTTTTTTTATATACAGGCTCCAGAGTTTCGGCTCAAAGATGGCTGTTGCATTCTGTCACATATATTAAATGTTGTGATGAGATGTCAGTCTGTAAACGCCATTGCTCGGCTTGACTCGTAATCAGGGTCAAAACGAATCTGATTAATAACTTTATTTCCTCCGTCTCCCCCTCCCCCCATGGTCACTGTGGAGCGACGGCTTAGACCCAAGCCCCAGCTGGGTTACGTGACCGACTCCCAGCTAATCACTTTTTGAGACAGAATCTTCAAAGTGTGCCCTCTTGTCTGATGCTAATCTGGGCCAAGTGGAGGCTCAGAAGATGGCCGAGGATGGGAAGTATTTAGATTGGCTCCAGTTAGCGCTGCTCCATTTAAATCATCTGTCCTATTATTTCTGTAATGTGACAGTGGAAAAACCTGATAAACGGACATCTAACACTGACATTATTCTCTGCAGCCATTAATTATAGATAGTGACCTTGTGCCTGGTTCAAAGAGAAGTAGAATCATTAATTTTTCCACATATATACAGTATGTATAGCGACAAAGTGTAGCAAGTACATGAGGAGAACGTTTTAGAAAAGTTACACACAGGACACACAATAAGTACACACTGCTGTGAGATTTCGCTAACTTTGTGATATTTCGAATTATTTCTATTTCTTTATTTGTGCAATTTAAAAACAACAAAAGGAATAAAATGCAGGAAGAGGCAGAAATACCATGTGGACATGGAGTATCTGAAGCATCAACCTTTGTAATATTAGGTTTCACAATATTATAGAGAAAACAGCACAAATAAAACTACGTAAAACTGATTGAATCACGTAAAGAATAAAACAAAGAATAATCTTAGCAGTCTGTACAGCCAGATCTCCTGAGGAAAATAAATTACCGTGAATGAAGCGAATACAACATGGACCTATGGACTGGTACACAAACACACATGGCAAATGGGAAAAGCTGTTCTATAATTTGGTGCCTCTAAATATTAATTAAAAACTGACCACTGCAACTCAAAACGCTTGGAGAATTAAGATTATGAATACGTGTGACCTTGTGTACTTGCTGAAAAATAGGAATACGGCCTTCACATGAATGCAACTAGTAAATAAAAACAGAATCTGAAACAGAGGAGCTGATGTGACTGTGAGCAGGTTGCAATTCTAAGAAAAAATAAATAAATAAATGAAGTGTAAAGAGACCATATGTAGTAATAAGGTGACTTACCCTCGTTATAATGCCAATAGGTTTATACATGTATTTACTAACCAAGACAATTTTTCTCCCTAATTCAATTCCTCGTCACCTGAAACTAACTTACAACATAGTATAATTTTGCAATATGATTTGCAAATATTTGTAATACTTATACTCAATCTGTCTAATCCTCTGTAGAAATAGTCTGTTAGTATAGACTATGTGTTTCTGATGGATATTATTCACTGGATTAATACTTGTCAAAGTGCTTGTCAAATTAAATTCCTTCAAAGTCTTCACGACACTTGCAACCTAGTGTATATTCTATGCATCTGGACAGATGTGTGTGTAAACTGCAACTCATCTGGTTGGTGGAGAAATGCACGGTTCATTAATCGATATTTCGTCCAAGAATTTGAGGAAATAATTGCCGCTGCCATCACAACTCAAAGAAGACCAGCAAATACAGTAAATATTCACCTTTGGACCTTGACATCTTGCAGTGTGCTACTATATTTCATGTTGTCTACTGTCTAGTCAACAATCCCTTCAAAATACATAAACATAATCAGCTAGAATAAAATAAAGAAATACTGAAGCTTTGGCATTTGACTATATGTCTAAGTCACCTGCACAACTTCAGTCCACCTCTGCTACTTAATGCTTAGGACAGCAATTTACGGCAATTGTGCTAAACAGGCATTGGCCTGACACCAGCTTATTACCCCTGTTTAACAGATTAAACGGCTGATGAATCGAGTGTAGAGCCCTTGGGATTTCGTTTGCTCAGATACGTAAGCTCAGATCATCGTGTTTTCCATCTTATCTTTAGAGAACTGTCATTCCTACCATGACTGTCTTGATCACGGAGAAACTGCTGGCTGTCTTGATTGTGCGTCTTTAGAAATGTGGTCTGAGTAACAGAATCCTTCTGTGGTTTTAACGATACATATAAGTCAATTGACTCTGGTCCCACCGTAGCTGGAGGGGGCGTTCGGTTGACTATGGATGAGACCTTCATTGATCAAAACATGGAAGGGGGGGGGGTGGGGAAATCTGAACGGCTAGAGCGAGCTGACTATGGTAATGCTTCAACAGATCGATTAAAGTGAAGTGCGTCTGAGGCATGAGAGAGCTCCAATAAATCCTCCATCCTACCCTGTTGCTTGCAGTGGTGTGTCTTGGATCCCTCAGCATGGCCATGACTGGGAGACCTGCACAGAATACCAAACAGCTGAGCAACTGTCAAAATACATCAAATGTTCATTCATCACATTAGGACAGTTTAATGAAAATTTGATGAATTGATTTCTTGTTACACACATTTTAATGGCCACTTGAGGAAAAATAGAATAATAACCTGTAATTATACACAAATCTGTCTTTTGACTATCAAATCCTTGTCTGTTGTAGGTTTTACAGAACCACTTCAACATCTACTGAACTACTCTGACTTGGCGTTCCTGCTAAGAGGCAGACGGGGAGATCAATATCACATTATCATCGTCATCATTGTCATATTAGAGAGGAGACAGATAACTTACCTTAGCAAAGAGGCCAATACCAAGGGGGGAACTTAGACTTAGTCTGGGATTGGCTGAAGTGCAAAAATGGCTACCTGTAGTTTGATGAGGCTTTTTCGAGAGGACTGTTCTCTTCGTAATGTTGCCAAGGAACCAGCAGAGATGCCAGATCAGATAGTCACAGTGACTCATTACTGACTCTGTAAATTTTGTTCCTTTGTGGGGGACGATGGCAGCTGATCCAAACTCACACACCTACTAATATATTTTGGGGTCCTGTGGGTTGAGGGGAGGGGCCTCTGTGGATCATCCTACAGATATTTGATCAGTTTGGGATGTCATAGGGATTTACGTATCGATCCAGAAATAGCGATCCTACTTTTTTAGAATTGATCGTCACATCAAAATATCGATACCAAGTCTGTTTTCACAAGAAATTAATTACTTTTTTTTAATGACTCTGATTACATAGATAGATAGATAGATAGATAGATAGATAGATAGATAGATAGATAGATAGATAGATAGATAGATAGATAGATAGATAGATAAAATATACCAGTTATTAAAATGAATAGAATAGAATAAATTACCCCAAAAGAAGCAGCTAATTAAAGAGAAGTCTGATATTTGGCAGCTTGGGGTATAAAATACATTACTCATAAGTCCATTCACAAATTGTAAAAGTCATCATTTTCATATACACAAGTAGCCTTCTAAAAGTATCAATATCGGTATCGGGATATTAGCCTTGCCATTACTTGGTATCAGATTGAAAGTAAAAATAGTGATATCGCACATCCCTAGTGTGTCAGACTGCATCCTGCTGGGGATGGCTGCTGCCATCATCAAAGAGTGTCATTATCATGGGGTGGGGGTCCCTCATCTGGTCTAGGTGGGTGCTACTTGTCTAACATCCACACAAATGACAGGTCAGTGACAGGTGATGGTCAGTGTTATTTACCTCTCCTGTTTTAATGTTGTGGCTGATCAGACCTACATGCTAAGTGACGTCATTAGTGTAACTTGAGTTGCAAGTTTGGACCCAATTACATGAAAGTTAGTTTAGCTTTGATTTCCTCAAGTATCCAAATACCATAGAAACTTGGAGGAAACAAGATTACAGGGAATTTCTATGCACGTTTTTGTTTGTCTGTGTTGTCCTCTGGATGTCAAATGAATCCACTAACTCATGTCGACTACTGTTAGCAGCCTCTGTAAAGACGTACGCTTCAGACATTTAAAGCCTCAGCTTTTCACCGGACTATTGCTTTAGCTGTTAGTGTTTTTCAAGCTCCAATTATTTGAGGAAAAACACACTGTATTGACTTTAAAAATGTGGAGGCTAGATCCTTAATAAAGCCGGTGTTATATGACTAAGCGCAGTGGGTGGAAGCTGGAAGGGTTTGGTGAACACATTTGTCCTTCTGGCTCCGTCTCGTTGATCTGTTGCTGCACGTTTGTACCGCGAAGGACCGTACTGTGAGTTTTGTGCTCAAGCTACCATAAATGCACCTTGACAAACTGCATGCAATAATATCAGACACACAGAGAAATGAAATACGGGAGCGTATAAACATATCTCCTCGGCTCGGAATGAGTTCGCCGTTTTTGCCAGTGAGTTCATCATCAGCCCGGTGAGATAAAGATGACCACCGAAGCCATTACAGTTTTATTTGGTGCAGCTGAAGGATTAGTGGGAAGGGATTAATATGGTAAAAGGAGGACATAAATATACAGCGCTCTCTTCCTCTGCTTTAATTTCCCCTCCCAGATCTGTTAGATTTGCCCTGGCGTTGCCCAAGGGCATTTTCCAAAGTTTAAATGCAAAATGAGAGAATGGGCCATTTAAGACGATCACATCTCTAGACAATTCTAATGGCAATGGTGGCTTACATACATTTAGACTACATGATACCCCTTAATGCATTTATATTTGGGGTATATTCATATCCCAAATTGCTGTGGTGTTTAACAAAATGGCTCTATAATAGAACCGTTAATACCTTTTTAACCGGGCAGCAACACCTGATTGTTCTTAATGTTATTATGGTGGGAAGTCTTTCATAATGATTCACCATGTAATGTTCTTAGTGCGTTCTTTGCCTCTACAGACAGCGTTGCATAAGGAATTTTTAAAGTGTTTCTTTTGGTTGTCAGAAGAAGGTGTGTGCATGTGCGCCTTGGTTGGTTCTCGGGCTCCATGCAGGATTCAGCTGGAAGCGGTCAGCTTGTTGAGTCATACGCCGCAGCGATGAAAGCGCAGAAGCCCCGTTATGTTGTTTAGGTGTTTTTTTTTTTTTTTTTGCGTCGATGTGAATGATCTCCAGAGCTTTGTTCTGGCTCCTCAGGAAGGTTTGTCTTTGCTGTGCGGACAGTCACAAGAATCCCAGAGTCGCACAGTAGGTGTTGATGCGTTTGGGTGCGATGCGAGAAACTATACATCCTGCGTAGAGCTGCAGCCTGTGTTAAAATGCCATTAAAAAGCTTCTGGACCACTGTATATCTTGCGTATTACATATATTTACACTTTCCTCTGGTTGATTCAATCATGTATAAAAATTTGATCTGTTTTTTCTTTTTTTTTGTAAATAAGTATTTGAAATTTTAACAGTTAGATGTTCTGCTAAGAGATGGTTGAGAGGGTGGTTAATCATCTTCCCAAGTGGAGGTCTGCGGCCGAAATCTCACTGTAGCATGTTGTACTCTAGTTTTGCTGATGAATAGCCCCTAGATCCCCACCATCATGCATATTCATGCATGCCCATGTTGATGTAAAGGCACTTACTCTGTGTGGAGCACTTGCTAGCCCTTACTCTGCCACTGTGGAGGGAAATTGTTAAGTCACGCAGATTAATAAGCGGGTTTCCATGGAGACAGTGCAAACGCACCAGCTATGGCGCTCGCCTCTGAATCATAAATGGGAGAGGCTCTACGGGCCGACATATCTCAGTGGTCATTACTATCGGATAATACGCGCAATATATCATGGAAAGGAGACTGGGAACACATGTCATATCTGTATATCTGCATGTATGTGTGTTTGTGTTACAGCAGTTGGGTTCATGGCGCCGTGAACATCGACTCTTAGGGTTATACTTGCACCATAATTAATTCATTGACGTCCAATTGTGTAGTTCACCGTTGTCCCTCAAACTGCAAAAACGCTGTCAAACGAGATCAATATTTGGCCTTGGCTTGCCAAAACTGAGAGACTGTCATAAACACCGCCTGCACGGAAAATCAAATAGTGAGCGAAAAGTAATTGAATGATTCAATCTGCGGAGCACACACACACCCACACACCCACACACCAGTTCACATTCATTTCACCTCCGAGCCGAATCTTAAATTACAATCTGGAAAAAAAGGCCCAAAGAGACCCCGATTGTTCTACCCCTTCTCTCTTCCAGTGGACATCTACTTTAATCACACTGCTCGAGCGGAACGTAGATTTCAATGGTTAAATCTTCGTTTATGACAGAAGCCAGAGGGACGACGTTTGATATCGGTGCTGCACAGTTGTCTCTGGCTTGAGATGCAGTGCGTTTGAAGTAATACCGGCCGACAGGTGGAACAGAAGTGACAAATCTATTAATGAACTGGTTGCTCAACGTGACCCTGATTGCATCTCCGTCCTGTCGTCTTCTCCTGGACTGACGACCCAAAAAGTAAAGGCTAATCTGGGAGACCTCATCGAGGCATTGAACAGAGCGGAACATATACTTACATCCATCAGGGATTCCCAGAGGAAAGGACCCTGTGGCGCAATCCAAAGTTATGACTCACCTCTTGGGCAGTGCTAACACACACAACTGTTATGGCTGACCGCCCATTAATCCTGTACCTCTACCTCGCAGCTGAATCCAGCCTGAGACAAAATGTGGTGATAGCCAGGCACAACCTGCCAAAAGGACCGCACAACTGTCTGTGTATGTGGGGGATCCCTACCCAGGTAAAAAAAAACAAACAAGTATATTGTTATGGATGGGCTCTTTCTTGCAATTCCAGTCATGACAATTCAGTCTTATACATACAAACAGGCCTATTATAACTCGTTCAGCAGTATTCAGACAGAGCATATTGGTGAATAAACAGGTAATGAATGGTTTAGAATATGTATGAATACATGAATAGGTAAAAGACTGCTGGTTTGTCGTTGGGCATCTCTGCGGGCGCTCGCTGGACAGTTGTTGCTTCACCTGCCATGGACAGGAATATGAATGTTACCTATTTTAATGGCGCATCCAGCCCTTTACTCTCTGTGCTCATTAACAGTCAGAGAATACAGACGTGGTTGTCATGTTTTCAGCACTGATGTCTTACGTGCACCGCCTGGAGATTTTTTTCGGGTCTTATATAAAATTCATTCTTTTATTTTTCTCTTTATATAAACCTGAGAAAAAACATGATTCAAGTACTGTATTCTTTGTCATCACCATGCAACTTTTTTCCAGTAACTACGGTTCTGTGTGCAAAACAGAACAGAAAAGCACCGTTAGCGAGACTATTCTTCATTTTAAAGAAGACTAAGATGAGCTGTGCAGCAATAACAAGTCGCATACAAATAGAGCAATGCCACTGCTGTCATATTTGTGGCTGCATAATTCCCACTTGAGATGGATGGTTTTCATCATCCTGGTAAACCCAGGCTTTTCATTTAATGGGCGCAGTGTCTTTCCCAATATAAAGTGCCAGCAATTCTTTAGATTCCATTCGCCGTTGCTCCGTCTTGTCGTTAGAGTGACACTAGAAAGTGAGGCGGCCCGTGTTCAGCGCGTTTTAGATGTGGTTTTGGAAATGGATCGGGAGAGAAAAATCTGCTCCCGCGCCACTGCTTTGCTGCTGGGACAGGCTGGTCCTGCTGCCACTCCCAAACTTCATTGAAATATTTTGTAAATCTTTAGAAATAATTGTGTCAGGCAAACTGTAAGGTGTGTTTAATGCCATGCACAACTTTCTGATTTTACTTTAGTTCAGGTTTTGCGTGATACCCTTATGGCATATCTACTGCTGATGTAACACTGGCACAGCTTGCGGCAGTTCGCTATCGACAGTAAAAGTGAATTTAGTTTCTTCAGTTTTATTTTATTCACAGCGTCACAGTTAATACAAATTGTCTCAAGACATTTTACAAAATCCAACCAGAAACTTATGCGGTTTATGCTTCTGCGTCGATATGATGCCGTAGCTACTCCGATAACCCAGACCCTACGGAGACCCTAACGCTGTAAACCTGTAGTGGACATCCCAAGAAACGTAACTACATGTCAGGGCTATTCAGAGAGCGAGAGCATTGACTGAAAATTGACTGATGAGGGTCGAAAGGTACAAGCATTTCTACGACTCGTCTTGAGCGAAATTTCAGTGAAAGTCAGTCGCCATTGTTGAAAGTGAAGCAGGAAGTAGAAACAAAAATTAACCTGACATTTTACAGAGTCAGCCTTACTGACAAATGCACAAGTGTTAATGGCTCGCTGTGTCGTTGGCTACGTGCTTAGTTTATGATTTCCAGTCCCGCAGAGGCATAAACCGCATGTAAGTCTGACGGTAGTGACGTGCGGATCGATACTGAAATATCGATACTTCCGATACCAGGTCTTTATGCTCTAAAATTGACACTCAAATCAAAATATCGATACTTTCCATACTTCAGACATTGGAGGTGATGCAGTAACACAGTGGAAATTAACTAAACTATTGACTTGTTGCAACGCAACAAACCTTGTGAAACACCTCAGGTTAAACCTACAACACACAATACGAGGCATTTATGATGAGGAGGACAGAAGAGGAGAGAACAGGGTCACAATTAAGATGCAAGCATTCATTTTATAGTGTTTGAAACAGCATTTACACATATGTTGTATGATTGTGTCCTCTGGTTTTTATGGTATTATAGTATTAGCTTGGCTATATAGTAAATGAGGACACTACCTCCTCATACTTCTGAGTTTAAAATAAATGAATTACTCTGATATCTTTGTGTCAATAAAATTTACTAATCTACTATTTATCTTCTGAGTAGTTGATTAATCTTTCAAGTAACTTATCACTACATATTACTTCTACTATTAGAAGCATTTCAAACTGTAGCTTTTACCTAATTATGCTCTCCACTGCAAGAGAATAATGCAGTGTACATATAATTTGTAAATATATATTTTTAATATGTTTTTAAGCTCATGTTAATTGGATGGTGTTTAGTGCACGATTTAACTTCACTGGCTTGTGCTGACTGTAATTTGAAACGCGAGCTGTATTATTTATCTGCAAAACGCCGCTTACATCCACCCGAAGCGTAGCGTTAATGGAAATGTACATTGTTTCGTATTAAAAGTCTACATGCACATTCATAACCTGCTCACGACTTGCACTGGTAATCAGTGTTACTACACTGGTCATTAATGCAGACACAACAACAAACTCCAGCCACTGGCCCCTAATCAGGCATGGACCAAAAGTCACCGTAGCAGTCCTGATGCTGGTGCTGCTGTCTCGATGTTTTGAGGTCACGAAGCCACAGGACGTTTTCCCTAGAGAGGCTTGTGCGTGGCAGTCGTGCTGCTGTGGCGGGTCATTTCATTTTTGCAAAGCATCCATCACGTCGAGCTCCTGGTTAAATAATTGCCACACTTTTTGCGATATGGTCTTTTTCAGTTTCATTTTCAGCATGGCTCATAATCTGAAGTAAATAAATTAAAGTAATGTAAATCCAATTGATGTGGCAATTAAAATGGAGTGCAGTGCACGCATCTGTTGTTTTTAGTGACAGTTAACTCCTATGGCCTGTTAATATGGATCCAGAATTAAATCTGTGGTTGTCATGACCTCATTCAGCCTGGGTTTCTGTTCATAGTTGGCTACTTTTTGGCACCAGCAACAGATTGTGATTCACCTCTTTTAATCAGGTGCACGTAGCTGTCGTTGTTATTTTCCAAGTGGGATTCAACTACTTTGCCAACTAATTTGTGATTCTCACACCAACAAAGATTCCATTTGCCTTTGAAAAATGTTCCTACTGTCCCTTGGTTGGCTAATAAGTGAATGAATGAATTCTGCTCATGTTAGACAGCTCTGTCCCCTGAGATTGACATCCAACCTATTGTTGACCTTTCATTGAGTGTTGCCTAAACCGATAAGGTAAGATAAGTGGACCTGTGGGCTGGTGTTTAGAGAAGAGGAGCTCTGGGATTGTGAGGGTCCAATCACCAATATGTCCAATGCATAGACGTCTTCACCAAGCCACAAACCCCAGAACTGCTCTCAGAGAACTGCATGCATGCCAGGCCACTCTGCTGTGTGAACGAATACCTGCATTTCCCCATTAGAGCTCAATAAAAGGAATAAATCTGTAAAAATGTAATTATTATGAAATTAAAATAGCAAACAACTCTGTCTCAAATTTTAGTAAGTGTGGAAAAACACAATCTATAGTTTTGGTGAACTTTCGAATATAAACTGCCAATTCCCTTCTCCAAACTGTGAGGTCTTTCACTGTGGATAAATCCACAAATGTCACTGTGTACAGTTATAATTGGACCCACTTTCTTTAAAAAAGTCAGCTGCATCTGGAGTTCGGTTGGGTTGGATATCTCTGACCATTAAACACAGACGCCCTGCGGGGACTCGATGCCACCGAGTTAGAATGTGCTAGTTCGTGATTTGAGTGAACTGACCCTTCAACAACAGACAGGAGATGACTCAGAGGAATGTATTTTTTCTTTGTGTGCCCGAATTTGTTTCTCATCAGTGCCGCATTAAAATACGTCCTCTCAGTACTGAGTCACAGTCATCTTTGCCTGCACTAATAATGGACGCGCAGGTCACACTGACGTGGCAACAAAACACTGATGAGACAAACTGTCAGTGGCCAATGACGTTCTGCAGAGAGTCATACATTCCCATTAAGTAACGATGGAAAATCTGAATTTCCCTTCTAAGATCTGTCCTCACACAAAGACTCAGCCCTTTGTTGGCTCATTATCAATCACCCTGCAGTTAATTTGTTGGTTATGCTTTTATATGAGTTCATTAATTTGTAATCCACAATAGCCTTTCAATCAAACAATGTTGTCCATCTGTTGCAGCCTCTTGAATGTTATTTTGTTAAGCCACGGCCCTGTGATGTGACAGTTTGAGTCAGAGCTGACTGAGGGGAGTGTACATGACAGCTCAGCCTCTCCAAACAGCCTGATTTCCTGCTTCAAATCTGCTCGAACGCCTCCCCACCATCCCCCCCCCCCCCCCCCCCCCCCCCCCCCCCCCCCCCCCCCTCCAAACAACACAACCCATCTAGAGGAAACAGACTCCTGTTGGCATGGAAACCATGTGGGCCTGTGTTTAATTTCTTTTGATAAGTAATGCCAAGCACGCTACCACACGAAATGGAGCGCACCTTTTGAGCTGCAAGCATGACAATCCTTTTTGTAGAATTAAGTTTCTTTATATTTTTAATATCGGGCGCCACAAATGCCTTGAAACCTTGAAACAAGCTCTGGGTACCGGGGAGTTCGCTGAATGTTTCTCGCGAGCCAAACTGTGATTTATTTTCGGGCTCTAAAACATCACGGGTGGAAACGAGCGGCCGAAGCCTCCCGGACGTCCTGCATGTTTGTCATGGTCACTGTGCCTTTGACCACATCGACGCCGTCAGGATTGCCAGTGATTACAATAAAAATTATGCAAATCTCCCATTGCGCTTGTCAGCAGTTTCTCTCGGCTGGTGGAGAGCTCAGCAATCTGCCCTTTGAGCTAAATTCATTTTATTCATAGTTAATTTTCAAGTGGCCGCCTGTGCAAATAAATAAATGTATCTCTCCCACAGATATATCAACCAAGGCGCAGGGCTGCGGCTGTTTCTAAGTTTGTATTATACAGTAAATTTTTAAAGGATTTTTAAGTAATAAAATGCTTCATAGCTCCCTTAATTTCAGCCTCTTTATCTAAATACGTTCAATTGTAATTCTCCTTGTGGAGTCAAGGAACCATGCTCAAGCGTGATGTTTATGCTGTGATTTGGTGGCCGCCCCGGGTCAAACGCCGCTGATGTGTTTTGTCCTGCAGGCTGTTTTGCAGCTTTGTGGTTCTGTCAAGCAGGGCTGTGCATCAAGGAGCAGGTGGAGGAGGCAGAAGGAGGTTGTGGACGGGAGGGAGCGGCCTGAAATAAGAGGTGACTGCTGACATTCACCTGGATGCCCTCTGTAAGGGAAGGAATAAGCGGGTAAAGAAAAAAAAAGGGAAAAGGAAAATGATCCCGAGGCTAGGGCGAGAGAAGGAGGGGAGTGTGTGATTACGGTTACTAAGGCTACAGCATGCTGCCATGCTACAGAGGGAGGGGCTTGGAGGAAGGTCAGGCAGCTGAGGTACAACCAGCTAAATCAACTCTGAAGTGTGAGGTCCCCGGTGGCATTGGGGCGGAGGAAATGTAGCTGTTTAGGTTGCTCAGGAGGAACATAGATTGTTGCTTAGAATGGGACCTTGCGCATGCCGTGGCTTATAGCACACCCTCTGGGCTGTAAATCCCTTTGATACGCCACATAAAAGAGGATAAAAGATGTAGAAAGAGATGAGGAGACAAGTATACGAGATAAGATTCCTTTTTGCGAGTTGTACGCTTTGAAAACATTTCCCCGGGGGATGGAGGTCACCTGGTATCTGTGTTCGGCGTATAAGAAGGCGCCCTTACGAACAGTGTGGCAGACCCGCGCTTAACTCCTCCTCCCAGCTGTCACCTAGGCTCAAATCCTCTCCTACCCCGTCCCTGATGTCTGTATCCCGCGACGTCTGAGGCCGCCGAGCTTAAAGCTGCTCAGAGAAAGGAAACGATGCAACATAAATTTTAAGGCGTGGATTCTCTGTCTTTTGTCCTCTCCCCATAAACACACGCACACACCGCAGGATGAAAATCAATAGCCTTTCAAGAGTGAGTCAATGCAGAAACTAATAGCTAACAAAGCTGATGCTGTAAAAAAAAAAACAAAAAAAAAAAACACCAATGGCTCCGCACACACGGTGACTCTAATGTAACCGAGCTGTGCTTAAGCACGCTGTCGATCTTTGTCACCCGTATGTAATTATTTTGCAGGGTAATAGAGGGACCTGGAGGATCTAAACAACCCAGAGCCTCGCACTAAGCCTGTCATCCCAAGGGCGCCCACATTACAACAAACATCACAACACGGCGGCCAGTAAAGGAAACCGAGGATGGATAAAGAAGATAGTCTTGATTATCTTGATTAAGAAATTTGGCCTTCTTCCTCCTCGGCATTGATTAGCCTGAGCGTCTGACGAAGCAGTTTCCCATTAACTGTAAGGGCACTTTATGGGCATCCACGTTCAACCCCAGCCAGGAAGCCTTCCCTCCCCCTTAAGGTCCAAAGTGCTGATCCTCTCACACTGGAGGGTGATGTGATTGAAAGCTGAGCAAAGTCGACCTCATTTGGCGTGACATTATCATCATTATCTTTATTGTGAACACTTACAGTATCATCACCAGCCTTGTCATTAGTGTCATGCTCCATTAGGGTCTGAATAAAATTGCAGGATCATTTTTTTTTTTTTTTTTGGTCTAAGGTGTTATATTCATACATGTGCCGGGTTCATACAAGATATCTGCTTGTTCCCCTTTAAGTTAAAGAGCCTCATACCCCAATGAAGGTCACTGACCAGAAGATGATCACTGAGCGTAGTGTCTGCAGAAGTCGTTCCTCTTGAACAACATGCATTTATTTGCCTTTGTGAGTACGCTCCAGCTCCCCCTCTCCATTTTTAAGCATGAAATATTAAATTCATAAGAGCTTTTGCAGCTGCAGTATATCAGCCGAAGCATGGAGATAAGTGTGCAGGACACATGTGTAAGGGGAGGTCCTATCTGCTGACACTGCCAATTTGCAAGCCTTTTTTTATGATTAAACTCTGTCTTTAGCAGAGTTTAAAGTGCTACCTCTCAGAAGTGTCATTTGTCATCGGGCCACACACACCTCCAGGCAACATTTTCTGTCCACCAGAGGCGTCATTCACTATGCCCTCAGCAAGTTATGTTGCTCCAGAGCTCTGGGTCTTTATTTGTTTAGCTCAGATTATCCCTGGGACAAAACGGACAGAGAATATGTTGCTCATTTAGACTGTAAAATGATCAGCTTCAGGTCATAACGGATCAGAGAGAGTGAGACTCTTGAATGCAACACTGATGGGATTGTGGGGCTATGGCTGCACATGGGGATTGGTGTTTGTTTTTTGCCTGCAGTTACAGCGATAAAAAATCAAGTTCACAGGACACTTTGGATTCAGTTGTGCTCAAAGATGGCGAGTGTCTGCACTTTGACATTACCAGCCCTGCTTTTCTCCCAGAACTCCCCTCCCTTTCCCCCCAGCAAATCCTGCCAGGGCTGTTTTATTCGGAGATCCTCCTGTGTATATATTCGGTGAAAAGAAGATAAAGTCAGACCGGTTGTCTCTTTAAATCAAGCTGCAGTGTTGATGTGCCCTCAAGCTGAAATGGTAAGAACCATTTCCACCTCTGCGGCAGGGAGCCTGACCAAATAGGCGCACTAGAGCGCTTCAAACGTGATTCTCATCCCCTTGGTCACTTGTGGTCTATGGTCGCCTCCACTCCTGGAGAGAAAAAAAGCTATTTGTCAGTCTTTTTCTATTGGATTTTTTCCCCTTCCAAACGCATCTCGGATATATTATTTAATTTTTATTTCTCTCTCTTTTTTTTGTTCCATCCGCAGAACTCAGTGGCAGTCGCCTCAATCCATTTACCGCTGGCTGGTACGCCTATCTCCTCCTCTGCGTTGCAATCTGTTGATAACTCCACTTGCAAGCTGCAGTTTATTGTGTTTCGCAATGGGAAACTCTTTCCTTGCACGGGGAATTCGTCGAATCTCGCAGACGATGGGAAGCGTAGGAGCGTTTCAACACCAGTTGCTTTCACCAAATTAGGTAAGAGGAAATCCATGTTTATCATGATGCTTGTGATGTCAACGCTGTGCTGTATTGCCGACATGTTTACACACACGCGCGCACACATACTCACAGTCACCGTTTATCAGTTTGTTCTGCGCAACATGTTGACTCGCCGGCTTCTGTTCACGTTTCCAAATCCAAACTCTGTCGCTGATTTTTTTTCCATAATAAACAAATACATATATCAGAGCATGAATCAAATCAAATAGCGGCTGCTTTGGGTTTCTATTTGCGATGAAAGTTGTCTGCAACACTTCACACAACAGTCTCCCCAGCTGCAGTAACTGTCTGACACTTAATGCTCGTGTGCATGCGTGTGGTGTACATGCAGGAGTTCTGTGCGTCCGCGCCGGTGCTTTTTGTGCCTTAGCACTTACAGACTTTCCACTTGGTTTCCTTTACAGAATTTGTTGCTTTTCTTGCAGATGGGTGCAGCCTCGGGAGCGCCGTGCACTCCGTTACCATCGCTCTCAGGCACTTCGCACTGGGTGTAGACCCCACCGCAGCCTATTGGGATTTTGACCTGCTGGATGGACACGGTGGCTGGAGGGCAGAGGGCTGCCACATAACAGCCTCCGGTGGCAACACGACCACTATTCATTGCACCCATCATAATAACTTTGCTGTGCTAATGGTGAGTAGTCTACTGCTGCGCGGTACCAGTGTCATTCATTTCACCATGACCCCACATAACGCGTCTTTCACTGCTTAGGGCCTATTACGGATCAAATGCATCTTTTCCCCCCACCATGGAATAGATGGAGTCACGTGTTTAAGAAGCGCTTCATGCGGAGACCTTTAAAAGCTTCCTTTATTGTTGCTCTTCAGGAGAGGGAAGGGATTTGTCAAATGCGCTACGGGGATTTATTGGCTTTGGTGTTTGCGTTACGCCAAATTCCCCCTATGTCCTGGAAATGAGAAGTTGCGCGCGTTGTATAGTCTGCCACCCTTTTCCTAAAAGCAGCACAGCAGCTGAAATAGAAGCGATGCTCAAGAGAAGGAGCGCCTTGTCAGGATCTATTCGCCTCTGAGCGCAAGTGGTGTGCTAATTGGCTGCAACCATCGCCGAGCAAAAACCAAAAAAAAAAAAAAAAAAAAAATGTTGGACTGGAAAGCGTAGCGTCGTTCATCGTTGTCGCTCAAGTTGGTCTCGACGCCGGCGTGATGCCTTCTTCCGACGACGTCTCCCTGTTCAAATTGATTTCATGAGGATAATACCAAAAGCGCAATGGCATCGCATCGCCCAGTCGCTCCATAGAGCCGCTGCGCCTGGTCCGCTCTTTTGGATGAAAAGAAATCCTCCGGATGTTTACCGAAGAGTGGGATTCGTTAGACTGGGAGGTCAGTTCTCAGTGGAGCATGAAAAGTGTTGTGCTTGAGATGTCGGTGCTTTCCGAGAAGCCTTTTTACCTGCATATTTTATGAAGGCACTGTTCAATCCCGCTGTTCGCTCGTGTGTGGATATAAACTGGCTCGAGAAAAAAGCCGCATAGGATGGGGAAAGAGTAGGGTACTGAGGGAAAGCGGCGTGAAAAAACGGCATGGGGGTGCTCAGGGGGAGAGAGTGGGGTGTCTGTTGAGAATACTAAGCTGTTGTCAGATGGAGAGCAGATGTCAGATTGTCGTTGTGCATGTATTTTTCTATCAAACACGGGCTTGGGCAGGCGCGCCGTCAATGGGCACCTTCTTACGGTCAGAGTGAGGCTAGATCGGTATTTTTTATTTTCTTTTTTTGGTCAAATTCTCTGGTATCAGATTAACGATTTGAACTTCAACACACGTCCGGCAAGTCATAGTGATGGTGGAAAGCCGTGACGGGAACGTGCACATCACGGTCTTGTGTGAGCGTTTGCGTCGGGGATTGCGCGTCTACTAATGCAGTTACCACACCCGCCTGGTCTCTGCAGTGCCCGAGAAAAGGACCCTTATTTACGGACTTGTGACATCATTCTCCCGTTGGCCTCATCTAGAATACTGCACAGTGCACCACCTTTATACCTTAGAGCGGCTTCTGCAAGTACTATACCTGTTGCATAATCGTTTCATGTCAAACTGAGAGGAACTGCCAATTGCTGCAAGTTGACCATGTTTAATTTACATTGTTTGCAAATAAGGAACCTCCATCAGTGACGTTAATGTTTGTAATCCTGCACTGAAGGCTCTGGAACAGCACCAAATGATGTTCACTTAAGGAGTTGCAAAGCCTTTATGATTTTGTTTGATATTCCAGCTGCTGTGACAGAGTTAAACGAGGTGATGCTGACGTCCCTGGCATTCAGGCAACACTGTAGCAGTTACATCTATCTCTTATAGGGCTGTATCACCCACTTGCTTTTAAAGGAAGACCTTGAATGCCACCATATGTCAGCTGTGCGCAATATAAAACGCAAGAATCTGTCTGTGATGCCAAGCAGACAGAGGGTGAGCCACAAAGGAGGACGGCTTTGAAAGATGAATAATGCAACCAAAAAAAAATAATAATTTGAAAGAATATGGATGGAAGTGGGCGGAGGGGACCGGCGCAATTTCCTATTTCTGTTGATCCAGACTCTATTGCACAGTTAACTGAGAAGTAAGTGTGTGTGTGTGTGTGTGTGTGTGTGCGTGTGTGTGCGTGTGTGTGCGTGTGTGTGCGTGTGTGCGTGTGTGTGCGTGTGTGTGTGCAGATGATTAGTCGACTAACAGCGTGACACTCCGATACAATAGTTCCTGGGGACTGAGGTTTGGGATATAACAGAACTTTAATGAGGAGCACTTTTTGACTTGGCTCACAAGGAATTACATGGCAGTGAGTCTCCTTTCCCCTGGCTTTGTGGTCAGAATGCTAAATAACCAACTTTAGACCAGATCAGCCTGGAAAAACTACAGCTAGAATCTCTAAGCTTCTGTTTAGGACATTGTGTTTCACCTGAAAAATGACAGCTACAACAAATGCCTCTTTGCCTCTTTTGCGTTGGAAAGCAGATCAGATACACTAAAACTAGTGATACAGCTCTTTACAGATGTGGGTCAGCTGTTGAAAGACAGCACACTTCTGTTTCCCTTTTTTTTTTTTTTTTTTACTTGTTTCCTCCTTGCACTGAGCTGAACTTGAAGCTGTTAGAAAGGAGCCGTTCCAGATTTCAGCACCAGGGACAGTTCCCATGCATTTCCCCGTCTCCCTCCTACTGTCCCGCCTCCTCCTCCCCCATCTGCCTCCTGCAGGCCTGTGTCTGTCTGAAGGGAGGGCTGACTCACTCGTTTACAGCAATGCAGCCTCATCATCTGTCTTCATCACGGTGACAAGCCTCAACCCTACACACCGGCCCCCTTTTAACTCCCCCCCCCAGAAGACACACCTCTTCTCCGCAGCCACCCTGCGTGGTGTGCGCTGTCTCGGAGCTAGCTAATCTCATTTATTTATTAATGTAGTTGCTGAGGTGATAATGTCGATGGAGGAGTTCCTGCATTTGATTGCTGCAATGCTCCAGACTGTTTAATATGCAGGAGCAGACCTTTAGAACGAAAGAACACACAGTGTGGGTGGCTGACTTTTGTGAGTAACCAATCATAACAAAGGCCTTAAGGCCACAGTCCAATACGGGGAGAGCTGTTCAGAGATATGTTCCCATATGCTGTCGAACGCAGAATGTGATGAAGACATGAAGTGAAGCGGAAATGGAGGATGCTTTGGTCACAGTCGAACAGGTGGCCCTTTTGTTTGGACCTGGTAGAGTCACGTGCATATGAACTGAACTGAAAGGAACTGAAGGTTCCTGAGTCTGTAACATTTTGTGAGGATGGTTTAAATGAAAGGATAAAAAAAAAATAGTTCGAATATAACATATTCAAAAGTCACACCACCTTTCAAGCAAAAGTACAGTTTTACTGCATACAACTTAAATGCACTTGAAAGCTTACTTACGTTAAAAATAAGCAGCAGAGAAACTGGCATTGAGACTGATGGTATGTTGAAACAGTGCTATCGTTAGAATGTTAACGCTGAGGCATCGCTGTGTATGTAGCTGTTGTGGTAGCTGAAGGATGTCGAGCAAGTTTGAACTTCCCCGTCCTCAAATCAATCTTCATTTTATAGATCTGATATTGATTCATGAAATCAATGAAACAAACTACACACATACGCTGATGACACTCTGCTTTATGATTGCTTGCAGTTGCGTGCAGGGATGTTTTTTTTTCTCTGTATTGGTTGAAACATGGCCCATAATGAAATCCAAATGACTACACCCTTCAAAGTGTCACAAGGGATTGTTACAGTAGAAAAGTACAGAAGGGAAATTTCCCTATTGACAAAATTTTTTGGTTATTTTAACTTCTACGGCGTTCATTTATTTAAATTAATAGGACTTTCACAGGGACTTTTCTCTTTTGCTAACATCTCACAGATTGTTGCAATGTGTCACAAGTCAGCTAAAACGCCTGGTAACACTTTTTTAAGCTTAAACTGTGTAAGCTGTATTCTGTAAACTCATTTTATGTGTCCATGTAAATTATTCATCAAAAAAGCAGCTAGTAACAGTAGGTCAAATAAACGCTGTGCAGTAAAGTGTACATCATTTGTAACTCAAATGCCAAGCAGTAAATTATTAACAATACCATTTCCAACATAACATGGAAATACACAGGTCAACTGCCTCACAATCTGTGCCACTAGAATAGTTTTAACTGTGAATAATCTGTACGATGATGACCGAGTTTGTGGCTGATCTTAAATATACTCCTGAAAATTGTCTGTAGAATTAATGTTGTGTTAAAGGTATCGGTATGTGACGGGAATTTTAGTGCGGCAAATGCAACAGCTTGTGTTTCCCAAAACATTACGGAAGTCGCTGATGCTTTCCCAACTGTGAAAACCAGTTCATACAATATATGCCACATTGAAAAATATCATGCATTTTTTGTTATCAGTCCCTTTGTAAATTACCGTAATGATGCAGATATTGGATGTAGCAACAAATAGCAGCAGTCTGTCTAGTTCAGTTACAGGAATACTAAACAAAATGCTTTCCATGTGGTAATCTATTGGTAAATGTCTTGATTAAATAAACTAATCTATAGGAAACAGTTGACTTTCAATCTAACTTTAACACTTACAAAGTTAAACTAGGTCATGTTACATCTAGTTTCCTTTGGGTTTTGATCAATTCACTTGAGCCAGGAGAGTCTGCGGGAAGAATGCTTGTGAAAGGGGAGGAAAGGAAAGATGCTTTCAGGAGCAATAGGTAAAACAATGCAAGCGCAACATTATTTGAAATGTGCAAAAATATTTCCATGGCGGAGCAAATTAGACCCTGGTGGGCCCCTATACCATTCACATTGTGTGGGAAATGCTGGCTTATTAGTTGCTGGGAAAGCTGCATTTCAGAAACGGTCTCCATCCTGTCAGCCAGTTTAACGTCACCTGAGATAGACTGCAGGCTGCGGTCCGTCACCCTGGAGCAAATCTTCCCGAAAATGTGAAAGTAAAAGATATGTTCTTCAGCTCTTTGACTTTGGCCAAACAGTTCGCTTGTCTTGGCTGCTACACCTCCATCTCGAACCAAACCGACCAAGACAGGATCCCATCCTGATAAATTAGCTCTCATTGGCTGCGCCTTGTACAGGCTCGATACCACTGTGACATTACTGCTGACTGCTGGCGCTGACCACCACATCCTGCCTCTTTACAAAGGAGCAAAATACCAGGATGGCAGAAGGACTATGACAATCCGCCCATCCATTCTCTTAACAGCTTATCCTGATGACTGTGAAAAAACACAGGAATAATCCGGCACCGTTGCACAAATATCATTAATCAGCTTTACTTTGCTTTATGATGCATTCCAAAATGTGAATTGCCACCTCGATCGCGTCATTGTCCCTTAAAAGGTAGTAGCTCGGAGGAAATAAAGGATGAATAAATGGAAGGGATAAATAAGAGGGATAAAATTAGAAAGCCTTCTGTGCTTCAGCTTCGTTGAAGAGACACCAATTGACTGTGATTACATTCTAAAAAAAAAATCATCTTAAGGGAGTTGCTTATTCAAATTCAATTCACATATGGTGTTTTCTTATTTAACAGTAATGGCTAACACACACATACTGTAAGACTCTAGATAGATGTCTTTAATTGAAAATAACCTCTCGGCAACTTTCCAAATCTCTGTAGCTCAAAAGGTGTTTTCTCGCTTTTCTTTTTCTCAAGTGTCCTCATTAGTCCTTTGTCCTCATATGTGTTCAAGACAGACACAATGAGACAACAAGCCAGCTTTCATTGTTTGCCCTCAAGAGAGCCCCCAGCTTCAGCGTGGTTAACTTTATCTTCACACACTGGACTTTTCTGTCTCTGTGAAATGTCGATGCTAAAGGAGCTTTGGCGTTTCAGGGAAGATGAAGGGATTTACAGTGATAATGACGATGCCCTGCTTAGATATGCCACCCCGTCTCACGGCGGCACCGCGCTGGCATTTTTATTTATTTTTTTGTTGATATGCATTGTAGTGGGAGGGGAAGAAGGACGGGTGATGGCGGCCTCTGATATCAACACACAGGGGGTAATGCCTGACTGTGTGTTAGATGATAGTGGGTTTAAAAGTAGGGGAATTTTTGTCAAGGACAGGGGTGTCAAACACACGGCCCGTGGTGCCAAATCCAGCCCGCCTGACGATCTTTTCAGGCCTTCGGCATGAATTTTTAAAGTGCAAAATGTGGTAATTGCATAGAGGACTACTGGTACTTGGGAAGATTCATTAAGTGTATGGAATGTCCTATGTTCAAGATGGTTACTGAACACACCACAGTCTTTGATTGGCCAATTATTGATGTTTAAGTTAACATGCCAGGTTTCCAGGCTGGTGGGACTGAGAGGAGAGAGATGGAGCGAGAAAGAAGAAAGTCACTGCTAAAAACATAGTTCAGGAAGCTGTAGATTTTTAAGTTTGTGGGAGCCTTTTTGATGGGAAGCCGTGACCACACTGCAGACTTTTGCCAGTTAGCTCCTCGTGCTAGTGGTATAAGAGACTTCAGCTTGGGAAACACTTATTGCATCAAGCTGTTGAGAACCTACTGGATACTTATGAACGTGTGAACCACAGTGACAGGACACTGCTAAAGGAGTGTATTGCCAAACTATGTCAGCACTATGTAACAACATCCTGCATCCCAGGAACTGTGAGTACTCTTAAGACACTGTGGACTGGATTCAAATGAGCTCCAACATGCGCCAACTATTTGGTACCATAGACTAACTGACTTAAAATCTTTTTTAGGTTGACATGAAATTCAAATGTGGGGACCACATAGTCAAAAATAAACATTGGTTGTGCTTCTACAAGTGTCATTGTAGTAATATTTCCTAGTAGGCAATGGGAAGCTATTGGGCTACAGTGGTTTTATTAGATTCAGTAGATGTATGTGAATCTAACCAGGTCTCTCTGCACCATAGAAAGAGTCATACGTTCTGACTGCTAGTATACACACATATCAAATTTAATACTTTAGCAGACCTGTCATTCATTCACCTCCCATGCAAAGAGTGTAAAATAAGAGAACAGTGTGCTACAAAAGTAAGTGCTATTCTTAATTTCTCCACTGTTTTAATAAGAGTAATTATGATCTGGAGATCTCTTTTCAATACAAACAAAAAAATACCTCATGTACTGCCAGTATGATAGTGAATTCTGCTGGCCATACCTGTTACCTACGTACTGATATCTATTATGGGTGCAATTTGCTGAGATTAAGATCCTTTTACAGATTAGGGACGTTACTGCTGGAAAAAAAGCGGATTGTGGGTGATAGCAAAAAGTAATTTTGCTGAAAGCCATAGTTTCACGTTTAGGGAAATGCTTAACACTTGCACTTATGAAAGCGTAAGTAAGCAGTTGAATGAGAATAGGCCTGATACGTCTGATAAATTAAGGGATAAGAAGTAGTCCTGATGTAAATCCACGCCACGTTAGCAGGTATAAGTAAGGAAAAGACAATGTGCTTTAAGCACAACACACGAGTCGTGTCACCTGTAGAAGTTCTCAGGGAATTCTGGAATTGTGGGGTGTATCAGGGATGGACAAGAGCTGGTTCAGGGCCCACCTGCAGCCTATACCCATCAACGGGGAGTGTGTAGAGGTGGTTCAGACCTATAAGTACCTGGATCTACAGCTGGATCACAAACTGGACCGGTCAGCTAACATAGACTCAGTATACAAAAAAGGTCAGAGCCGTCTCCATTTCCCCTGAAGGCTAAGGCAGTTTAATATCTTCTGGAAGCTGCTGGACATGTTCTACCAGACTATTCTAAGCTGTGGTGTGCTGGGGAGGCAGCACTAAGAAGAGAAACACCCCGCAGTGGACAAACTGATACAGAAGACTTGCTCTGTGGTCTCGCTGGAGTCCCTAACATTGGTGGCAAAGGGAAAGACCTTGAACAAACTCCAGTCCATGATGAACAATGTCCACCACCCTCTACACGACACCATAGTCAGACAGAGAAGGTGGATCAGTGACAGGTTGCTGTCTCTGTGCTCCATGGACATGTTGAGGAGGTCATTTGTCCCTCAGGCCGTGAGAGATCTATCAGTGGCTTTAGAGGTTCCGGGATGTTGTTACTCTTGGATGGAGCCAGACTAGCCAGGTTTGTCTGTTTGCACTCTCCATGTGAGGCTAAGCCAACCAACTGCTGGCTGTAACTTCACATGTGCTGGACAGTCATAACAGGACCATTAATCTTCTCATCTAACTCACAGCATGAAAGCCAATTAGTGTTTTTCCCCAACCTATTGCTTTACTGAATGCGGATATCATAGCTGTTTGGTAGCTGATAAAACCACGAGGAGGGACCCTGATGTGCTGGAAAATGCGAAATACGACTGAATGCGCCGTAAAGCCGCAGAAAATATCAGTAATTCATAGTTGCATTGGTGTTAAGCTTTGTCATAATTGTGCAGCTTATGCTAACTCTTAGAGTAAATGCTAATTATCTGCAGCCCACTGAGCATCAACTACCTCTCACCCTTCACCTCGCTTGCACTCGTTCCAAAAGCGAGCATCCGCCAGACGAGCACTAATCCACCTCCAGCCGCGAGAGGGGGCGGCCTCCGCTCAGCCTCCTAACCAGCAGCTGACTTAACCGGTTACACTGACGTTACACTTACCGCTCAAGAGCCGGGGGTTTGGCTTACGTTAATGTTTAATAAATGCACTCGTGTTCCGTTTGAAAGCGTTAACTTAAGGTTGATGTCAGGCACGGTTACTTTAACACGTGAGGATTGCTTTGTGTGTGTGTGTGTGTGTTTATGTGCTGAATCCACGGCGCCACTGCAGACCTTTTTTTTTTTTTTTTTATTCCGTTGCTACTGCTCTGATTTAACCTCTCAGTGTTTGCTGACTGCAGACTTGCTTTGGTGTGAAAAAGGGGAAAGGGACCAGCTCATCCAGCAGCCCCCTGCACTCCCACAACACATTGCTGCTGGCCAGTAACCTGACATGTGATGCAGATTGTTTTCTCCCTGGCTAATGAGTTCAGAGCTCACAGACCAGCATTTATCAACAGTTTCGCTCTGGCATTGCCGAAGTGAGCCGACACCTACCATGGGCCCCCTTTTTTCCCGACGCTCAATGTTTGGCGTTCTATTTTTAATGCGTATCCCTCATTTAGCCTGGGTACAAATTGCATTGCTTTAACCTATTGTTATTCAAATTATGTATGCTCCTCAGCTAAGTGTATGAGAGATTATAATAGCACTGCTGGCAGCAGAAGGGATTGTTGCATGTCGGTGTGTGCGTTAAGGAAGTTAATGGGCTATTCGGAGGTCTCGCTGTTTTGATGTTGTTTATGTGCAGTCACTGATTAATTGGCAGCCAAAACTGTGCAAAGGTTTTATACCCAGGCAAACGGCTTGCTTGAAATGTAAAACTATCCTTGCTGACAAGTCGTCTTTATGAACGATAATGATGTAGTCGCGTTTTGATTTTATTTCCGAGTTGATGATTTTGGCACACACTTCCTCAAACAATTAGTCAGATATGAGCACTTGGGTGAGATGAAAATGCGACTTTTTCCTTTTTTTCTTGTGTTGCAAAAATAAGCAGCGCGGACTCGCATACATCTGCTGCGCGGCCTACAATTAGTCACAAATGATTAAAACGAAATCGCTCCCGCTAGTCCTCTTGCATGCGACGGAGGCCATCTGACATACATGATTCATGTCTGGGAACATTGTTGGAACACGCAGTCACAGACAAAAAAAAAAAAAGAAGAAGAATTGTTCACATCGTAACGTGGCATCTGATCTGAAGCCGTCCATGTCAAAACGTCCCCTCTCCCCGTCCCCTGTTTCACCAGCTGTTCCCTAGCCGACAGCGCGACCCTCTCTGAACCCCAGAGACAGCTTGGTAGAAATGAGGGCAGGCCATGTAAACAGTCTCTCTGTCTTTCTCTCCTTCCGCTATCTGCTTCTGTTTGAGCTTCTGTCACTGGCTTTCAATGGGGTTGCTGTATTTGTGTGCTGCATTTAACCGGACTGGCCAGCACTTCATTTGCACAATGCTGTGCAGTCTAGACAAACACGTTAAGAGCTTATTTTTTTCTCCATTGTGGCACCGGACAAAGTGATCCGACCCCGTTGGCTGCCTGTCTCCAGGTCCACTTCTGTTGTCAGCCAAGCTGGGCATCTCCCATAACGCCCTCCTCTGCCAACTTGTTTCCCTGCAGGCTCGAGGCTCCGATCAGTAAAAGTATATTACCGCAAAAACCCAAAAAGGCAGAGGGTTAAAGGTGACCATCTTCATAATATACAAGAAAAAAAATCAATGCTTGCAAGTAGCTCTTTCGTTACACATCATAGGCTTTTCTGCCACTAGCAGTCACAATCCCTCACAACCGTTTCACCCCACATCCCCATCGCTGTGTAAAAGTGCATCATTCTCCTCAGCATACAAGAAGAGTACAGCCCTGCAGTTGTGTATTTTTAATGTACTGTAAGGGCGTGGAGCTGCCCCTGCTGCTGCTGCTGCTGCTGGGGTTTTTTAGCCTTATAATTAGGGAGCGGCTATTGATGCAACGTGGCCCTGTATGCACTCCTTGCAGGAAGATAAGGACAAGCAGAAAATGAGACTTATGTAATTCGAAGGGGCAGCAATAACATGACGGGCAAAGGAGTATATCTTTTGGCAAGGTCTATTGAGAGCCCTTCTGATTTTTAGTCTGATGTCACGTAGTTTGTAAATCAGTAGCTGCAATTCTGTTCGACTTTTTCGCAAAAATAAAAGCGATGTTTGTAAAATTAAAAGTACAAAGTATGCGTTATACGATTTTCCATTGAAAGGTGTTTTGCGATATCCCGTAATTCTCTTAAATTCTCGTCACACGTGACTTCACTTTGAGAAATATGGACGTCAAATGAACTGGTCACATGACCCCCTGCATCATCTGCAGTGACGCCTGTGACAGGGAAATGCGGGAAAAAAAAGTGTTTCCATTGCACTTTTGTGATAAACTGTTATTTCCATACATCTGAAAAACCACCTCATGAGAGCGTAAAAGTGTTGTAGCTTTGGATATTTTAGAGATTTTTGAAATGTAGGTGTTTCCATTACCATTTTTTATTGCACGTTTCTAGGGGGCATGGAAACACAACAAGTGTGGTGTGATATTCACTTTTTTTTATCCAGGAAAATATTCTCTGGCAATAATGGAGCTGCTGAGGATTTGTTGGATTAAACCCACCCTTGCAAATTGTCCTATTTTCCTTTTTTTTTTTTTCACCTTCATTTTCAATCAGGCGTTATAAGACCACCTGATGATATCTGGGACAGATAGTTCAAATATGCATTTGTTCCCTCTGAGAGGACACACCAGAAAGTGGTAAGAGCTATACACTTAAAGGATGAGACTGGTTCAGTAGTTCTTTTTGTCTGTGAATTTAACAAATATGAAAAACAAACAAAAAACCAGTACTACCTCGTTCAAAGGTGGCCAACGAATTACACCTAGCACATCAATAAGCTACGCTGTCTCATTGGTTGCCATGGTACTTTATTACCATGACCATATTCTTTCTAGTTTATGTGCCGCCCCATTTAAATCGAGCCCTGATACCAAAGAAACGCATAAAACCTTATTGATTGGCACCAAATGTAGGTCCAGTAGATGCATTCCCATAGTGGTTCTTCTGACTACTTCGCTTAAACCAGTAAGACATCATACACCAATCAGCCACAACATTAAGACCTCAGGAACGCAGGCGAAGTGAACAAGATTGACCATCTTGAGACAATACTTCTGTTTCACTGGGAAATGTTTGGACTTGGCATTTGTGTGGGTGTTACTCAGACATGTACCACCAGCCTACCAGCCATCCCCTGAAGGATGCAGCCTGACACAGACACACTCACAAAATCAATTTTGAAACAGCTGAAAAAACAAAACAAAACCTGAAGAGCAGCGTAACGTGTTAGGGTTAGGGTTATGGTTAGGGCCTGGCCTCCGAATTTACTTGATCCAAAAGTGATCAAGTATCTTGCGGGTTGATCCACAGAGGCCCCTTCCCCCAACCCATAGGACTCAAAGGCCCCCCACACTAACAACATCCTGTTTCCAGACACCACAGGACACCCTCAGAAGATCCATGTCCATTCTCTGATGAGTCACAAGTTGTTTGGAGGCTCAAGTTAGACCTACACAATAGTAGGAAGCTAGTCGTAATGTTATGTAAGATTGGTGTATATTAACAGTGCAGGAGGAGTAAGGTAAGGCATTAGTCGATTGCTGAAGTGAAATCTGTATCCATAGCCCAATATCACAGTGGCCCTTATTTTAACCATGCAAATGCAAGAAACGCCTATGTGCACGTCTATATCCTACCTCCTGTGTGTGACTTCAACTGTGGGGAAAGTTGAATACAAATCCGAAGGCGTGATGGTTAATAAATTCACTCTTGGCTGGCCACATCACTGATCTCACCGCCTTGAACATCTGCGTCACAGTGATGAGCTCAACAAATGGGGAGAAAAGGGCCTCTACTGGAAATTATCTGCTTGTCTGAGTGGTGCAGAACACCTCAGATCTGTAGCCAGATGCAAATTGTGTTGGTTTTTTTATGGGGTTTTTTCATGCAACATATGCAATAACAATGATAAGAGAATGTCAATGGATTTCATGTCATATATAGCCAGGGTATGCTGGAGCTAAAAATGTGACCAATCATAATGTATTTTCAGGAATAAAACGTGAAATGCTTCTTTTGTGGTGAAGACAGTAGGATAGAAAGGCATGCCATGGAATGCGGTAGCGAAAGCTTGGTGACACCTCCCACACAAACGACAGAACACCAGTACCGTAGCCGATGAGCGTGTGCACAGTATGGAGCCATTTACACATGATTTAATAAAGGTAAACGCAGCGGAAGGTTGTGCGTAATGGCACTGCGCTCTGACACGGCACTTCTAAAACCAGAGGTGGCAGCTCTCTCTACGTATGTGCGGTCGGCTGGCTGCAGGGATTTGACAGCCAGAGAGAGGAGATCTTTACACAGATTAAAGCAGCTATAGACAATAGGTACCTCAAGGATCACTTATACTAAATTATAGACTAGTGCTCACCACCAACACTCTCGCTTCAAAACAGTGTAATGGCTTTTATGCGGACCGATGCTGCTTTCAAACGTGTTTACAAGAGGGAGCCCATATCAGTAATCCCTTCTTGTGATATTCACGACCTCACAAGTGGAGTTTTCATTCTGCCGCCAGCTTCCATTATGCCTTTCTTGATTTTTAATTTAAGTTTCCTGTTCATTCCTTGCTCAGTGTCCACGTGGCTTCTGGATGACAACAACTGCCTTTACAACTTGGATGCCAAGACTTCAATGTGCACGGATTCTCATGTTGTAACCACAATTTCAGTTTGAAGGCAGCAATAAACAAATCTACTGACCGGGGGAGGGACGAATGTAAATGGTTTAAGAACATTTCGAAGAGTATCCTGTGGATGCCAAACCAACGCCCAGAGAGTGACTGCGCTTCTGAGGCGTCTACTCTCAGCCCAAAGTGTATGACTCCACCAAAATATCAACAGCTCGCTTTGTGTTACCCTATCTGAATGAACCTCCTACCTGTGTGGGTGTGTGTGCTTGTGTGTCTCCTCCCACCTTTTCACCAGTCTCCCTGTGCTCGGCTCCAAAAATACCACACAGATGTGTGAGGTAAAGCAAATTTCAAGGTCTGGAAATCACACATTTTAAGTACTGCTCACACACCGGTTGTTGCGCTGTCTCACAGGGCTTCATAGACCCAAGATAGTAGCAAGGTAGCAACTCCTCAAACCTCCTAATCTCAGCAGATGAGAAAAAAAAATGTAAGAAACCTCAGGAGAATCTGTTCAAAGAGTCTGTTCCCCTACCTCGGACAGCTGTTTGCAACAACAAAGAAATAGCTATTAAAAATGATGACAGAGTTGTACTGTAGACCGAACGTATTCCGTGTAGACAGGGAAGGGAGGAGATACATTTGACACACCTGAGAAAAACTGAGAAAAAAATCAACTAAGAAAAGTAGCGTGGAGGAGAACAGAGAAGAAAAGGGATAAGTTAAAGCTCATTTAGGGTTCTGCGGGACATAGACACAGTAACGTACGCATGTAGCCTACGCTAGTGCGAGTCGTTAATACTTCAGCCACAACATTACAACCACTGGCAGCGGAAGTAGCTAACATTGATCATCTTGTGACTATTCAGTGTTTTGCTAGGAGACTTTTGGACCTTTTGTTTGGGTATTACTTAGACTCCTACCACCCATATAGACCTGTCTTTAAGGAGAAGTAGTAAGGAGGGCAGTAAAGAAGCTTTAAATGTCCAAATTATTGCACTGATGCTGTTGCACCATCTTCCAGAGATCGATTGGCCTTTCACTGGACTGTCACTTCTTGAAAACTGATATATCATACATCAATCAAGCATAACATTATGACCACTGACAGGAAAAGTGAATAACATTGACCATCTTGGGACAATTCAGTGTTCTGCTGGGAAACTTTTGGACCTGACATTTGTGTGGATGTTACTTAGACAGACCAGACACCCCCCACCCCATAGTAATGACACTCCTTGCAGGATGCAACCCACAAAAACAGACCCTCAGAAAACCCATGTCCATTCTCTGATGAGTCACAACTGTTCTGGAGGCAGAAGGGAGACCTACATAATGTTTGGAGGGTGGTCATAATGTTATGCCTGATCGAGGAATAACGTGGTTTGAATTTAATCTGTGTAATATAACTAAAACCGGTTTTCATTTTATACTCATTCTTTGTAGCACAGGCACCGAGCTAGCCAGGCTAACTGTACTATTTATTATTCCGTAAATATTAAAATGATGAGTTGAAAATATAATTTATTCTCCTTTCTGGTGCCCAGCTATAGTTTGGATAAATCCCACACCACACTGCTGCATGAAGTCCAATTAATATTATATTACAGGAATCCTAAGGAAAGAATCCAGTGAAGTGGCCTTAATAAAACATGTGACTGTTCCAGTGTTAGCTCTTCAAATTGTCCAAGGTCTCAGCTGGGCGGCCTCATCGGGCAATTAGGATTACTGACAAGGGAGTCTGAACGAACACAACAATGTTAGCTTGATGGATGGCAGGAGAGATTGTTTTAAAAGGAAAACATTTTTTCCATTGGGTTTTATCTGCCGTGTGCAGTGGGATTGTGTACTCATGTGTTTTGTCTACATCTTGGTGTGAGCTCATGTGTGTTTGGGACTGTGGATACGTGTAAAAGTATCTATGTCAGAGTGAATTATACACCCAAAGACGGGCCTTTGTGAAGCTGCGTTTCAACCTCATAGCTCGCTCAAAAAAAAAAAAAAAAAACCTCTCCGAAATCCCATTCCGGCGGGTGACAGATGCGCTCTGGTATCAAAGGTGAAAACTAATCTGGGCCCTGAAATTCCCTCCACATTCACTGTCCCAACGCTCTGCCTTTGCCTTTACAAATGGCTGTAACGAGATGCAAACATGTAAATTGCCGGCAGAGGAGATTGAGCGTCCACTTAGGTCTAAGTGGCACAGATAGCGCAACTGTCAGATGGCAAAATGGAACTGGGCTGAGATCACCGTGAGCAATCTGTAATCAAAAATGGATGGAAATTGCATTGCGGTACAGGGATACAGGGAACGGGAAAGAGACCAAGGGGGAGACAGAGTGAGACACACAGTTCTTTCCTGGACTGAAGGGCTAATGATTTACCTATCTGTCCTTCTCTCTCTGTCCGTCTCTGTGGTTTTTGTCTATATAATGCTGTTATTATTCATCTCCTTATCTCCTCTGTCGCTGCTTTTTCCTCACTGTCCCTGCTACAAGCGTTTTTTTTTTTCTTCTGGTACATGCACCACATAGCATATTCTTCATGCATGCATTCTTTGCACAGCTGACTGCATTCATTCATGAGTGCCCCTTACCTCCCTTCTTTCTCGGCATCTTTGTCTCAGGGGGCTGAAGCCACCTCATTTAGAGCACATGGCAGCAGCAGTCTAGCACTATCACTTTTCTGACCGCGCAGAGCACAGCAGCACATCGAGGTCATTAATTTTGAAAGCGCTTATTTTTCGGGGGGCGACCGAGGCAAGACCCCTGCAAAGAGGCATTTCGCTCCACATAGCTGTGCCAACATCCTGGTTTCTATGACGATGGAAATGGCGTTATCAAGCGCCCAATGTTGCACGGTTGCTTTTATGTTGTCGGCTGGTGATAAAAAGGGATGTTAGGGGTCCGTAGTGGAGATGAAGAAGCGGCAAAATGGTGGACAGTAACAGTGTGTGTGTGCGTGCTTGCAAGAGACCTTTGTAAATGCTGCAGCTCTGCACCGCTAAGAACCACACACGCACACCTAAGCTTATTTACCGACTGAGACCTGCGTTGCCGGAGAGCGGTGCATTCTGTTGGAGGGGCTGCGTGCAGGCTCGTGCGCGGCTTGCAGAGGCTGGGTTTGCAGTGTCACCTCTGCACCGTCTTTTTTTAACAGAGCAGAACCTGTGGAGCCCTGCCCTGTTCTCATCCACTGTTACAGGAGAAGAAAATGGCATGTTTCGGTACAAACGTATCGACCTGCAACGGGCCGAGGGGCAGGCGGAGGTAATGCATGCTCCCACTCGGCGTGCCGAGCAGCGTGTCATCTCGGGGAGCCGTGAGCGGTGTGTGGATGAGGGGCAGAGGTGGTTCTGGCATATGTGTGTGTGTGTGCACGCTAAGATTTGCCCCCTGTGTATGCATTCATGTGCCTACGAGCGTGTACACGTGTGAGCACACATAGGGCGGCAATCCACCGAGCATTCTGTAGTGTATAGCAGTTGGAAGAGATGAGTCACCCCTCTCAGACAACACCTACCAACCATCTCTCTCGCTCACACACACACACACACACACGTACAATGGCGATGGAAGACAGGCTGGGGAGCGGAGTTTCAGGCTTGCTCATACATTCACTTTAAAATGAAAAAAAGCTTAGTCTCATTCCAGCCTCTTTGCTCTACATTTTAAAGCAATCTTCTCTCAGATTTATTTTTATTGATTCATGTTCACCGACTGAACAGACAGAAGAGCTTTCTCGCGAGTATGGAGGAGCAGGCTTGCGGTTGGAATCCAATGAAAAGCCTCGGCTTAGGACTCGGGTTGAGTGTCTTTGCCTGGTGCCAATTTGTATTCAGTTCTAGGCTCGTTATCTGGATTAACACACATTTAAAACCTCTCTGCTCCCCTTACTTTTAGTTAATAGGCTTTTGCAAGCTTGTGACACATTCCAAAATAGCAAATAGTCACTTTGTGTGTCCTGATTTCACAAGCAAATATTTACAATATGTAATAATTCATGCATTAATATATAATGTATGCATATCATACAACAATTGTCCTTTGCTGCTTTTTTTTTTTCATAGATTTGATAGATTTAAGAGGTAATACTTTGCTGTGGCTGTCACATACAACAGGTCGTTGGTTAATCGCAGGGTGGGTGGATTAATCCCTGTCTCCTTCTGTCCTCATATCAAAGTGCTGTGGAGTCAGACACTGTTCCTGGTAGTCAGGTCAGGTCAGTGCCTGGTTGACTGTAAAATGCTTTGAGGACCAAAGCTCTATTACGTTCTGTCTCTTTCAGAAGGTTCCGTGTCATTCTGTGTTTAATTTTAGAATAACTCTTCGTAACTGTGTGAAGATGCTTCTGATGGACAAACAGTGCAGATGGTGTAGGTCTTGTCCTGTTATTCCATGACTGAGATCCCAACATGTCCCAGCATCATTCTTCAGCTTCTCCTCAAACATCCTTGATCTCAAACATGCAGCCATGTTGATTTGAACTATGCGCGCCAAGTGGTTTGGCCTTCACAAAGTCCTGATCTCAGACTGAGATTACGTGAAGAAACATCCCACAATGAACTGTACACACAGTATATATACTGAAATATATACTGAAAACTTAACACTTCAGTTTACCATATTGTTGTGAATCAGTTTGACTTTGTGCAGGACTCGCGCAGACACAGCCTCAAAGGAAAGATCAAAAATGTTTATGGTAAATTATTCACAATGAGCAGACAAATCGTGAAAACTAAAAACTGAACGAGGCGTGGCGTGAGCTGGCTGACTGATAACTGAACAGCTAAACAAAAGACTGGTGGAAAAACAGGGGCTTATTTACTGCAGGGCTTTATGAGTGTATGAACCTCAGGTGTGCCAGTCACATGTAGAGCAGGAGCAGGAGCGGGAGCCACACATGGAGGGAGTGCAAGCATTGCAGGAGCCAAGGCAAACACTGGCCCTTTAAATCCCCCGGTGTACTGAAGCTATTTAACCAGCAGTCGGCCTGTGGTCAGATTGGGTCGTATGCACTAGCCAATGTGTGTCACTTCATGAGACTAAAAGGAGCCATCGTGCTCTGAAAGTCTTCCCTGGAT
Organism: Mugil cephalus; assembly: GCF_022458985.1. Classification (NCBI taxonomy): domain Eukaryota; kingdom Metazoa; phylum Chordata; class Actinopteri; order Mugiliformes; family Mugilidae; genus Mugil; species Mugil cephalus. Next base: position 5,890,856 of record NC_061782.1, read on the forward strand.
AAATAAAAGCTCCAATAGAAAAGCTATTAGAGTCGTTCTGGTGTCTCTGCCCTATATTTAAAAAGCAGTCTTCTCGTGGTCTCACATTTGTTCGTATTGATTCATTCCGTTTGCAGACTTGAGAATTTGCATCTCTTTGTTCCAGTTGTTGTTGTTGGGTGGGGGGGATTATGAGCTTGTACACTTATTGCAAGGTTGAGCAGTGCACGAGCTCATTTATTTGATAGTCACGGTTTCAATATCTCCTCAGAACAGCGATTACAATAACTTCTGAAAAGGCATTAGAATAGCCTAAAGCTAAATACGACACTTCTAATCTGGGGCTCTAGAGAAATTAATGCTAATGAAACAATACCCCCTTGATGTTTGGGGAGATAAATACTGCACGGCCGATACGTTCGTGCATCAAATGATGGTGCTCGTCTAGAGTGGCTTCATCTTTCATTCCGAACAAGGTTCCTCATCAGCTCATAATGCTTGTTGATTTGATGGATGTGTGCTTGATTCCATGTTATTTGATTACTCGTTTCACAGTGGGCCTTGTTTGCCTCCGCTGTTGCACATTCGCCGGGGCGAGGTGCTGATTACGAGCGTATCTCAAAGCTACGAGCTGAGTGACAGCCACAAGGTACCACCGAAATGCTGATGATCCGCATTAATGGTGCATGACCGTTTTCTTTTTTTTTTCTTTTTTTTTTCCCCTGACGTGCCGTCTAGTCCGGAGGTTATTCCGTCCCTGTCCCCGACCTGTCTCTCTCTGTTATCCACTATGTACGGGCAAGCCACGGGTTTGATTTGCACACGCACTCCGGGTTCTGTTCCAGCGTTGGCGCGGCCACTCAAGGATGATAAAATATAGTGCTGGATGGGAGCTGGGAGCTGGGAGCCCGCGGGCTGTTCACCAGAGGATTTTAATTTTGTTTTGTTTTTTTTTCTCACTCCCTTCCTCTTCCCTCTCCCCCACATTGTGTATGCATCCTTGCATGCACCAGTGTGATTACTTAGATAACATGGAAAGACATTTGCGAGGACATGTATCACAGACTAGCCTCAATTTCCACAATAATAATAATAATAATAATAATATTAATAATAAAGCATACATTAAATTTGCAGAATACGGTGATTATTTGCTTATACCAGTTGTGCAGTCCATGATGATAACCAATCAGCTGTACAGCTTGTAAGTCCTCGCAGATCAGCTATACACTCGTCCCATTTTATTTTACAGGCTTAATAACCCTGCACCCACTGCGAGATTATGGATCAACTTTAATTGACTCTGGTAATCTGATTTTGGCGCGGGGACGGAGAATCCTGGATTAAAGCTGTAACTCCAACACAAACAGGGGATCAGGGGCAGGTTTAGCTGCTGAGACTATAGGAAAGTGAGGGCGTGTTTAGACCAAACATGCCAGTGCTAATCCAGAGCGGGCTAAGCTCAGCTGCCCTGTATGCTAATATAGTTGTCAGGCTTTTAATGAATTGCACTGTCGCGGGGCAGGTCACGCTGCCCTGCAGCACAAACACGGTAATAAAGCGACCACAGCGCTGTGGCGTGATATGATAGCAATAATGGTAATAACTGGAGTGGGGGGAAGCACATTTGAAGGTGGCCGCTGCTACCTCTAGCTGACATTCTGCATTTCTGAGAGGAAAGCGGGGAAGAGTTGTTCAGAACACGGTGCGGGTTATGTGCGTAGCCTTTCAGTTGTCATGACAACCGGGTTAACGAGGGAATCTCAATTTCTGTGTTTATCTGGTGCACAGCAGAGAAAAATCTATACATAACTTAAATCCTCAGTCATCTTATCAGGCATAACAACGACCACCTGCCTAATATTGTGTAGGTCTCCGTTGTGCCTGCAAAACTGTTGTGGCACATCAAAGAATGGGTATGGACCTTCTGAGGGTGTTCTGTGGGCTGAGGGGAGGGTCCTCTGTGGATCATCCCACAGATACTTGATCAGTTTGGGATCTAGTAAATTTGGAGGCTAAGTCAACACTTTCATCCGGCTGGAGGATGGCTTCTGCCATAAAGGAGTGTTATTGCTATGGGGGTGGTAGACCAAAAGTTTCACATTGCATTCTCAAAAGATGTGGGTGTGTTATTCACTTCTCCTTTAAGTGGGTTTTATGTTGTGACTGATCGGTGTAAAACTCAAGAGTAGTCGACCTGGAGTGAAAAGGACAGAGGTCAAAATATGGTTCCCGATAGTCAGTATTCAGTTTATATACAGTATTTTCTGTATATATATTCTACATTCATCACACTCAGGTCCCCGCTTCACAATGTGCTTCTGCAGTTTGGCCCACATCATCCCAGGAGCACAAACGCTGCTTCAAGGAGCCGTGTGAACAATTTGTCCAGGGCACCCTGTAGCCCGTCTCGCCATTTTTTCCGCGGGCCGATTCATCTGTTGAAAGGGACAGTCTCCCTTCATCCTTCTTCCTTTGTTCCCTGCGATTTTTCCTCCACTCCCCCAGCTCTGCCTGCTGTAAGGTCTTTTTTAACCTTTGTCTAGAGGAGGTTCTGCTGACCGCGCACGTTCAGCTCTGCCCTTCTTCGCTTTCATACTATGCTGCACGCCGCCCCATAAAATGGCAGTTCCTCCACCGTTAGCCACCGAGCAGCTGTTCGGCACCTCGCTCAAGGGTACCTCTATTGTAGTTGTTCAAGAGGGGTTGTTACTCATTCACTCTCAGCCGGTCTACTTCCCCCTGCGTGCCTTCTTCTTCTTCTTCTTCTCCTTCTTGCTGTTCTCAAGGCTTCAGGCTACTGCTGGCCTTCTTTTAGCTGGAGTTGCCCTGTTCACTTTGCTTGAGATATTACCTCTTAATTTTTTTTTTATTCCCACATTTCTCTATTTGAAGAAATAAAGGTGGTGAGATGTTAAATTGATATCACAACTTTAATTAAGAAGCAACTGGAATATTTCTGCGAGACTAAACAAATCATTCTGTAGATATTTGTAACTGTGGTTAATGGATTATCAGATAAATTCACTGCAAACCAATTAATGAATAATTATTCTGGCTATATTTTCAGTAAACGTGATCAGATTTTTTATTTTTTTTTTAAGTCTAGCATGATGTAACTTTCTGTAATGCTGGCAAAAATAATACACTTTTGCAGTGAAACTGAACATCTGGACCTCAGCAGTCCTTTGGTCGTGTCCCGTGGTTCAGATTCCAGGACCTCAGTTGGTTGTGCACATTTAGTCATGCCTGTTTTAAGCTGCTCTGTCAACAGCTCAGCAGGGATGGCGATGTTAGGCTCTCTTGGTTCACCTGGACTCCCAGTAATGGTGCATTCTGCTTTTTTTTGGGGAGCTTTTAGGCTTTTAATCAGTGTCCAATTTGCATAGCACTAATTCTAAATGTGTTTCAAGTATCTTGTGCATAAACTGTGAAATGCTAATAAATTGAGCGTAGTCAGAAAGGGCAGCATGTTTGATTTTTGGCTGTGGTGTTAATGGGCAGTACGGTGCCACAATGATGTTTTTAAATGGAATTGAGGGGATTTAATAGAAATCCGAAAACCTTGAAAAGATGGTGGATGATGCGTCAGATAAATCTGTCAATAATTCAATCGCATAAATTCTAAACGGTTTGTAATGTTCCGGAATTGGAAATTGAATATCCAACTCGACTGACATTGAGTTTCAGTGCACAATCCATTCATTTCTTGTATGAGTGCTACTGCTTTTTGGTAAGAAGGCAAATGGCTCAGCACACAGCTGTGGGCTGGTGACTTTTATTTGTTGGGATGAGAAATGGTTTAACACTCAGGAGGGAAGAGACTGACATGCAGCCAATAAGCCCAGCGATGATGATAACTTGTCCTATGAGACTGTTTGACTTCCTCCCTCACAACTAAAGCATTTAACTGGAGCGCCTGTCACTCGTCTCAGTATGGTCGAGCAGGTTTCTACCACTGCAGTGAATGCTTCCTAACGGAATGTTTGCACGAGTTTACGTTTTATGACCCTGTGCTGTTTGCACTTTAAGTATAAAACGGCTTAATTTCATCATGATTTCTGATGCTTCAGGACATTTTTTAACCAGGAGCATCGATTCACAGAGCTGCAATTAACACCAGTTTTCATTGTCATTCCGTGACATTTACAAACGAAATAATTCAGTAAAACTGCAACGGTCGACCTACGTGAAGCTGTTTGCAACTGGGATGTGTTTGGGCCTCATTCTGTCCGTCACTCTTCGTTAGAGTTTGTTTCTTGTATTTTGTTTCATTTGTTCGTCTAATTGCAGGACTTCTTTCAAGCTTTTCTTCTATCTCGGCTTTATGTTATTTCTGTCTCGGCTACAAACTGCAAAATCATAAATGTATCTATTTTTCAAAATCACTAATGATGCTTTCGTCTGTCATTTTCCAAGTTCCCCAATTTCTCGCATCTCTATATTGTCAGTTTCAATCATATCCTGGATGGGAAGTCTGTTCTAGCAACTTTCAGCTTAATTCTTTTGGTTTCACCACTTCTTTTCTTTTGCCTCACCCTCATCAGTCTGTAGAGTCAGGCAGCTGTATTCTAAGCTCTTGTAAGTCCATATGTGTGCAACATGCTTAGCACATGCTTAGCTTATGGCTAGTGACCATGAAGCATTTAGCCGCTGAAAAGATTTCCACTCCGGACTGATTTAATACTACCCTATGACTAGTCAATGCAGCTTTTACCACCTACCTAGGACCTGTCTAGTGTTTTGTTCTGGCCCACTGTTCCTTTGTTCCTCTCAGGGTCTATGCAGCTTTCCTCTAGATGCTCAGGTTTATCCAACAGCCAGAGGGCACGCTAAACCCAGCCACACTTAGTCACTGTTTCTACTTTCGGTCAGACTGCCACAAAAACACACACATCTTTTAAAATAATGACTCCGGCAGATTCAACAGCATGAAATTCTTTTCATGTCATTTTTGAAAGTGGCGGTCCATCATTTCAGACAAACGCTGGCACCATTTCTAGCTGGGAACAGTCCATTTTTTTTTTTTTTTTCTTGGCTGAGATGACAACCCACAGACTTTTATCAGCGGCAGCCAGCTAGCTTATTAAAGTAACAATAACTCCATGAGTTGTTTCAAGATGCCTTTTCCAGCTGACATTTCCAATGTCTCCAGCTGACTGTTTTGAATCGAGAACTCGAGAATTAGTAGAAGTAAATTATTCATGTGTGCGGACATTTATTTGAGAGCAGATGAAGACACTGTTTACTCCATTGCTTACTTTATTATTATTACTATTTATTTGAGTTTATTCAAGTTTATCAAGCAGGTGTCTGGTTAAAGTAGTCATTGCTATAGTATATTATTATTATTTTATTGTTCACTGTCCAACTGGTGCATGTCAAGTTCTGGATTAAATCAATATTTGGTTCTTGTAATGAACGTGCTGGATGCTAGAGAAATGGCGACGTTTAAGGACAAGGGCGACTTTAACAAGAGCCAGAACCTTATGGCTATACGATCAGGTTGGGAGCAACTCTAAAACAAAAAAACTCCAAGGATCTTTTGCTAATGTCTTGATTCCAGATGCTGCAGGGATCCTTCAAAGGTTTTATAGGTCTATGCCTCAGTGGGTGGGAGTTGGTTGTATGGAGCACACGGTATATAAGGGCTGTGAGGTCACAATGTTTGGACGAATGTATGGTTGTTCATGACTGGTATTGATGGTGGATGGTTATTTTGGTATGTGTCACAGAATGCATCATAATTGAGACCACATATACACCGATCAGGCATATCGTTATGACCTTTGCCACCACATAGGGGCCAGTGGGTCCTATGGGTTGAGGTGTCTTTGCTGTAGTGTGTGGTGGTAGAGGCTTGTGTCTGGTCTGGTCTAGATGGGTGCTACATGTCTAAGTAATATCCACACAAATGAATCCCAGGTCCAAAAGTTTCCAAGCAGAACAGTGAATTGCCACAAGATGGTCAATGTTATTCACTTCCTGTCAGTGGTCATAATGTTATGCCTGATCGATGTATGATATATCAGTTTTCAAGAAGTGAAAGAATAATTAGTCTCTGGAAGATGGTGCAACAGTTTCAGTGCAATAATTTGGACATTTAAAGCTTCTTTACTGCCCTCCTTACTACTACTCCTTAAAGACATCAGAAAGGCTCCATTAAACTGATTAGGGTTGTAAGCATCTCTACCGCACGCTTTCCTGCTCTACATCTCCCCCATCTTGTGTCGCCCAAATATTTAATTTCAGCTCGGCCCACGACTTTACAGCCGCGCTTGTAAATGCTCAGTTGCAGATCATGACCCCTGACGGCCCCCGACAGGCCTATCAGCCCTTTCAGATAAACCCGCCGAGAGAGAATATCCCACTCGGCTACTCGCTGAGACAATGATGGAGTCAGACAGCGTGTATGTGGATCAGTCTCGCAGACACAAACTCGCGCTGAGCTGGCGGCGTTATGGAGATAAGGTGCGCTTTATTTAGCCGCGTCGACGTGATGGAGCCCAAGTTGTGACGTCAGCGCGGGTGCCCGTGGCGTGGAGCGAGGGCGGCCGAGTGCATGAACTCGAACTTTACAACGGCCTGTTTTATCTCCTCAGAATGCAGATCTGAAGCTCACAGATATAACGATACACGGCAGCATTATAAAAGCGGGGTGCGCTCTGAGAGTTTTTGAGCTGCAGCAGTCACACACAAAAGCTGAATTCATGTACAAAAAAATTACCAAACAAACCGACTGTGATGTTGATAAGAGCGTAATGGCCATCTGTTTGTAATATGTCATTTAGAGGCATAAAGAGAGACTTTAGTTTGCTTTCGTTTTATTTTGTTTGCCTGGCTCCTTACCCGTTTCTGTTTTGCTTTTGATTCTGGCAGACTGGGAAGCTTAGCTATTGTCGCATTCACTGGCACCGGCTGAGAGTGTCAGCTTCAAGCCTTAAATGCAAAATGTAAATGCAAAGGGAAAAATATTCACTCGACAGGGTTGTTACTCTTTTATGCTGATTTGGACAGCACTCTTAACCCGGAGATATTTCCTTGACATTCATTTGCATTTTTGCTTCAGTATCTCATCTGCACGGTATACTGTGCCCATGCATATGTAGAGCTCATCATCTCCCTCTTTGAGTGGATTGTTGGAAGTGTTGTCCCTGTGCCCGCTCAGTTCTTCCTCGCTGTTCGTATTATTTTTTTATTTTTTTTATGATACTGTATTTGTGATTACATTTGTCTGATCTCTGTTTTTTTCTCTCTCTCTTTTTTTTGTTTTTTTATTTTTGTTCTGCCTCAGGATCTGAAGAAGGTGCTGTCTTTCCCCCCGTACCCTGGGGAGTTTTTGCACCCGGTCGTGTATGCCTGCACGGCGGTCATGTTACTCTGCCTCTTCGCCTCCATCATCACGTACATAGTGCACCACAGGTAAGAACCAATCACCGCTGCGATTCTCTGTGTTAATTTGAAATCATAGCCGTTAACTTCTAAACGCTCATCCAGACTTTTTTTTTTTTTGCCTTTTTACCTTCACGGTTGTTTTTGACTCCTCTGTCATAGATCCCGGGCTGACTCTGGTGTGAGTCAGATGCTTCAGGCTTTCGTAAAGTACCACACCATGCCTCTGCCCATCTATATGACTAAGAGGATATAATGCAAATACACAAATGTGTGCGTGTGTCAGACAGCCAGAGCGGAAATGCACAGACTTTAAGAGGTTCTCAGGTCACGTTCTGCCTTTTTATTCCATAAGAGCAAACTAAGCATCATGTTTCAGCTTCATCTGCAGCAGATGCTGTTATTAAAGCAGGAAGGAGACCGACTGGCATATAGTTTCAGCATCCCGATCCATCCTCTCTCGCTGCCACAGAGCATCACTCACTTTATTCGGTCTTTGGCATTAATGCGATATTATTGTAATAGGCTTCCATCCATTTTAATGCGAAGAAACGCAGAAATGACTCATGTCACATTTTCAATGAAAGATTGTTTCATCTGTAGAATAACATAGTTAACGGGTATATTCCCAGACACACTATTTATATTTTTATATTTTTATTTATATTTTTCTTCCCTTACTGGGACAAAGGTGCAAATTTGAAGAAAGAAAGAGTGTGAAGGCTCAGGAGGATTTCAGTTTATGTCTGTCTGTGACATGTGGGACGGATGTGGCGGATGTGTCCTTCTGCAGTCAGATAGCGATGACAGCATCTGGGTCTCCGAACAGCAGCATCACTCACTGTCATCTAGCGCTGCAGGACTGATATTTGCAAGACATGGTGAAAGTTGCAGCAGAAGACCTGGGTTATTGATTCAAATGAAATGTAGACGCGTTTCTGCATTTCTGCCTAACTAAATATTGGAAAGAAGTGTGTGTGTGTCTTTTCATATTTGATCAATGGGGTCTTCACATAGTTTGCTATTTGTTAACAAATAGATGAGTCGAATGCAGAAAAATAATTTCCCCCCATGGGATCAATACAGTAATTTCTTTTCTTTGGTTTTTAATCATAACAGTGACCTCGTTTTTGATTTGTTTTTCATTCTTTGCCTGTAGATTTCTCTTTCAAATCAAATCAGCTTTACTTGTGTATATGAATGTACATACCAAGTATTTGTTTCCACATATAACCCGTCCAAGTGACCACAGTGGGCAGCCATGCAAGGCACCCAGGGAGCAGTTTGTCTTTTTAATTTTAAGTGCTTGCTCAAAGCAGGTACCTGAGTGTAGCCTCGGCATAGGACCAGTGATCATATGGTCTGCTTCTTTAACCACAGCCTCTGCTTCAGTCGTTCATTTTTGTGTAGTCTTACGATGTAAATGATCTGGTTATGATCATTTATATATGAATATTATTGGTGCATAGTGGACATACACATGCATGTGTTATGCACAGGATACAGGAAGAGCTTTATGCTATGTATTCAGCTCTGCTTATTGCCATGGAGAAATGCACGACTGGTGTGCCACGTGGTGCCTATACGCTTAGATATATAGCAGAGATATAGGATCAGAAACTTGGATTAAGATGCAACATATACGCTGATCAGCCACAACATTATGATCGCTGACAGGAGAAGCTAATGGAAAACTTTTGGACCTGGACATGCACAGATAAGAAGAACAGCACAAGGTGTTGACCTGGCCTCCAATTTAACTAGATCCCAAACTGACCAAGTATCTGTCGGACTTTCCCCCTTAACCAATAGGACCCAAAGCCCAGCACTAACAACATTCTGTTGCCAAACACCACAGCACACCTTCAAAGGCCCATGTCTATTCTCTGATGAGTCACAACTATCTTGGAGGCACAAAGGAAACCTACACAATATTAGGGAGGTGGTCACACCGTTTGCACGGCAGATATTTTGATTTGACACAGTAGGGAACGCACAAGTGCAATTAAACGTTGCACAACAGTAGGACCTCTACAACGTAGCACTCCTTTCCTTCCCATGTCAAGTCTGTTGTACATCCAGTTTTCAGGTTTAGAGTATAGTGTTTAAATAGTTAACACATACCTTGAACCAGATCGGAATCGACAGAAAAGCACCCATTCATCACAGAGTGCTTTAAAGAGCAGGGAAACATCCATTCCTCTCCAACCTAGAGTGAGAACAAGCACATATTTAAGATATGAAGCTGGAGCTTTTGTGGTGTCTGTCACAGACACAGTATTTTTTCTTTCAGCTGTGCTCACATTAACAAACTCCAACACCTCTTCATCCTCCTCCTCCTCGTCCTCGTCCTCCTCCTCCTCCGCACCTCCCTCCAGGCACTCCCCAGCACTAAAACCCATCTCTGTTTAGTAACACTTCAGTTGTGTAGTATCACTCTCGTTGACTGACAGTATCCAAGCCGTGAAGCGCTGGGACTTTGTGTTAAATAGGCAGGAAGCACGAGAGGGTGTCTCAAGATAGACTCTGTGTGTAATGTGCATGTTACAATTTCTCAGTTCAGCTCACTAACACGTAATATATGCATACGATGTGTTTGGTTTGGTTTTATTGGTTCTGTCTCTTTCAGCAAGGTAATCCAAGACATAGTCTGCGATTATGGGTGCTTTAGTAATGTATGATGCATGAGCAAAATGAAAAACTCTGAGGTGTCGTATCTTTGAACACGCAAGCCTTTGAACGCAATTGACACACAATTTACATCAAAAGTGTTCACAGTCATGACTCAGTGAAAACATGGATAAATGCAAATGTTGCTGGAGTAATTTCCTGTTAATAAAACCAAATGTACTTATAAGTTCTTATCAAACTGGGTGGCATTGTGCAGTAGAGTTGTACGAAGTGCTAGTAGCTGTGACACTGTGACTTTTCATTGTGCTAACTGACCAAACTGATTGGGTCACAGACATAGTCCCATCCACGGCACCATTACATTTTATCTTTAGTTTAGTCAAAGTATTACCGTAATTGTTAAGGGGGAAATCAGAATCAGAATCAGATCTATGGGCATCATCCCAGACCATACATGGACCCTAACGGCATGCCCTGATGTGCATCTCCCCAAAAATTGGTCCGCTTGATAGCGCCCACTAATGTGTTTTTTTACTCGCAAGAGCACAAACACAAACAGCTGTCACTGGCATTGACTATGTTTGTAGGTTACACTGCCTTTCTCCTGCAGAAGGATAAACCTTTTACACTTTCTATAGATTGTCTGACAATGAAAATGACTTGAGTATGATGAGCCTGCAGTTAAAGCAAGCGACAGCAGCTGTGTGGTTAATAATGTCCACCATCATGCCTGCTATCTTCAGTGAAAAGTCTTGAGAGTGTCTAGTTGTCGTTTTTTCTTTTGCTGCATGAAAAGAAAGCACTGATGAACCCTCTCCACAGTTCTAGCTCAGCACTAGAAGTCAAACTGAGCATGTTAGTGGCATACGAGTAAACATTATGGAACATTTAGCGGCGGCTAACAAGGTAGATGATGTGTGGAGAACAAAACTGAGCTAGTTCAAGGATGTTTTTTTATTTATTATTATTATTATACAGTATGTAGTTTAGATGTATTATTAATATATTGCATACAACCACTTCATTTTCACCGAAAACAGTTGTGAAGCTTGTGGTTTACAGGACTGTTTGTAGCGTGTCCGCTAGTCTTGGCTAGGCTGTTTAGCATTGGCTAACGATGTAGATGTTGTGTGGAGAACAAAACTGAGCTAGTTACAGGATGTTTTATTATTTTTTATTATTATTATTATTACATAGTATGTATTTTATATGTATTGGCATATAGAATACACTTCAGTCTCACCGAAAACAGTTGTGAAGCGTGTTTTGGCGAGTCCGCTAGTATTGACTAGGCTGTTCGTCTTGGCTGAAACAACTCATTGTACAATGTGTCATATTACTCTGCCCATAACTTTATTGTCACCTATGTTTGGCTGAGCTGTGTATGCGTGGTGTGGGAGCAGATGCGGAGCGAGGACAGTTTTATTCCCCCTACCCTCTGGGAGAGGGGGATGCGGTGGGTTGCCAGGTTAATGTACTTGACCCAATGAAAGCCCAGTGCAGAGCCCATGAAAACCCCCATTTCAGGGCGTCCAGGAGCCGGCCTGATTTACGGCCTCTTTGCTGGATGGGATTCAGTACCTGGGCCGCAGCAGAAGCATCTACAGTAGCAGCTTCAATCCTCGTTCCTGTTACGCAGAGCAGCCTCATGGTTCACCGCTGAGCTGCTGCTTCATCTACAGTTGGCTCACGTGCAGCTGGGGCTTCTCCATTTTGGGGAGAGGAGAATTTCAGCCCAGGGTTGTATAATTTCTAATGGTGACAGCGACTGTACGGATGAAAAGGAGGGAGCTGACACAGGAAAGTAATTAAACGAATAGATGGTCTGGTAATTCACACAGCCCGGCAAATATGTTGCCATTGTCTGACCTATTTAGTCTATTTTTTTCAACAGCTGGATGGAAAGCAATAATGTGGGTTAAGTGCCCCGCTCAAGGCTGCGCAGACCCCGGCTGTTGCCATATTTCACAAAGAGAATATTAGTGCATAGATTTACATTGTGAAATCTTCAACGGGCTCAGCCGACTGGAAGCAACCTCTTTTTTATTTCATCATCAATCCAGCAGAGTCATTCCCATGTGCATGCACGTACCACGACATGTGGTGTGCTGCAAAGGTGGGTGAAAAGCTGTGTGGGACGGTTTGCGCGTCGAATGGCTGAGTTCTTATAGAAAAAAAAAAAAACTATGAATAGCCTTTTTGCCTGAGGTCCACCGTTGTAAAATAAGCATTATGCAGTTTGAAGCAAGGGCTTAAATTAATCTTTTTATGTTTCAGTGTTGTGTCTTTCACCATTTATTGTTCCCTTTGAAATGTGCATGTCTTAAAATTGATATGTTTTTGGATATTTTTCTCTTAATCGTTGGAAGATTTCACACGGCTTTCTCGTAAACACTATTCTTCCTTTGGGAACATGAAAGTGGTCCATCTTCGTCACTGAATGGCGTAGCTGTTTGATCTTTTTTTTTTTTTTTTTAAAGATGATATTTTCTTTCAACAAAGGAAAGTCTTTTGTCCAAAAAGTCTGCCCACCCAGAAACAAATTCAAAAGAAAAACTATGTTTCTGTGCACTTCTTGCTACCTGTAACAATGAGTCATATGAGAAATACAGAAACATTTGGTTGAAGTTTTTTGCGTCTTATGATGCATCCACAGAAATCAGATACTAAAAGGTTAAAACTGAGATACTGTGCAATAATTTAATTCATTAATGGCTTTCTCCAAACATTATGCTTAATTTCATTGAAATAAACTGAACACGGAGTGGAAACGGCATGTTACCAAAGATGTCCCAAGATGTGTGTGTATGTAGAGAAATCTCCCAGCATGCACCGGGGCCACAGCTTCTTGGGCATAAATCAAATTTTATGTGTGCTTTTGCATTTTTACTGTTATGATGCTCTGCAATGTCGCCAGTGTTCAACATTTCCATAATTGTAATACAGTTACTCCCTAAGTGTGCAGGCAGTTAGGCCCATGTCCCCACGTCTGAATGCGAAACTGTTCCGAGTCAGACATCATTTTTCTCTCGACGCAATGTGAAAACACAATGTTGTAATATTTTCTTTGGAAATAATCAAAACATGGGTTTCTGCAAACAGTCTTTAGAGAATAGTTTCCTCTGGCTGTGCTTACGGGTTCACCTTGACTTCACGAAATATTCTGTTATTCACCATATATTGGCAGGGGAGTATATAAAGCTTGTTTGCACTAGGAGCAGCATTATCAGGCTCGCTCGTGGTTGTTAATCTTTATGGCAGTAGTGGGGTAAAGGAAAAGAGGCGATTTATGCAGACCTTGTAAAAGACTGGCTTAAATCATCTTCAAGTGGCTGATTGGTAACACACCTTGAAAACTGAAACTGAGTGACACTTTATTTCTAGCCATGGAATATACCTGCTAAATTTCCCGTCCTTCTTCTTCTTCTTCTTTTTCCCGGCAGCGCGATCCGCATCAGTCGGAAGGGATGGCATATGCTTCTCAACTTCTGTTTCCACACAGCGCTGACCTTCGCCGTGTTTGCCGGCGGCATCAATCGAATCAAATACCCCATCATCTGTCAAGCAGTAAGTGCATTCCCTTTTCATTCGTCACGCTCTCGGAGCTTTTCATAAAATTGTTTGTGAATGTCTATTCAGGTGTCAGCAACCAGGCTACTGAGTGCGCATGTGGACGTACGGTAACCCAGCTTTGTGGGAAATTTCACGGTTTGCCTGCATGTATGGCCCGGCCGCTCTTTTAGAAAAGCGGTGGCACAATGAGCGCTGGTGATTCAGGCGTTTCATCTCTCTGTTGTCTATTTGTCTTCGTGTGTCGCCCAAGGTTAGTGGTGGGGGCGTTACGGCCCAAATTTTGAGGACTTTTTAGTAAGTGGCTGCCTACAAAAGATTTTATAATGACTAGAATTCTGTTCAAAAACTTGTTTCCAGTGCAATTTTAACAGTCTTGCATCTCAGCTCATTAAATGTGACATGGGTGCGATACTTGAGCTCCAGCAGATGCACTTGTTTCATGAAAAGCATTTGTTAATTTTTGGTTACTTTCGCATGAGTGCTCCTGTACGGATGCACAACATTAACAAAGTGGGACCCACATTTTTGTTTGTTTGTAGGTGGTGAAGAGTTCACTTGTGTTATGTTGTGCTCCTAACACATGTAGTTTTGTTGCACTCAGACATGTTTCCAGTAAAACTGTTATTTAAGGGATGTTCATCATCCCTAGATGATTGATGACTTGTCTTTTGGATCGATGCAGGCACTCTGCCGGCATATTATACATAATAAATAACAAAAAATAATAAAATAAAAAATAAAATAGGGATCTATATATTTAAATTATAGGTATTTACAAGAGTGATAAAGTAATTGCATATTTAAAATGTATAATTTAATTAATATTTTAGCACCACAAAACTGGATTACTGTACGTCCCATCCTACATGTAAAAAAAATCATGTCAAAATCTAAAAAGATGTTCATGGTTCCTACAATCACAACTAATACATACTCTTATTTACACAGTCTAACACGTTGACAGTGCGAGCGTGTTGCCATGCTGACACTGCCATTTAGCGCGCTTGCATTTGTCATTTTAAAGCACTATTTTGTAAATCACGACATAGCTGCTTGTTTTCCGCTCGTACTCTATAAGGTTTTGGATACTTTCACTTCCGCCATGCATCATCTCCCTGCTCTCATGAAGCCACGCTCAAACGGCTGTGTCTTGTAAAGCGGCCCTCCCCTCGTGTGATTAGTCATTCACGTAATGAGAAACGCTCCACGTTTGGCCCCTCCAAAAATGTAAACGGATAAGCATCGACGACCGGCTACGATGATGGATTGCAGTGGAGCGAGCGAGGACCCGTCTTGTGGTGCAGACGGCGCGCGGCGTCCTTGCAGCCTTGTTGATTTTGGACTTTGAAATCAGTGTGTGGTCACGTGGGCGATACCTCTGTCTCTGCAGCCTACAGACATGAATGAGTGAGCAAGACTCGTGGAGGCGCGTGGAGATTTGGGATGTCAGGATAGATTTGGAAACAGGTCAGAGAAATGCTTTTGTACCCGGCAGCACTTCACTATTTTTAGGCTTTCATGCAGAAAGAATGGAAGTTGGAACAAAGAGGAATCCCATAAATGATATTAGATTTTAATACAGCGTATAATGAATACAGATTGCATATAAGATTGCAAAGAAACTAGTGCACGGTTAAGTCTGTTGATGATAAAAACACATACATTCTCTGAAGTGACAGGTAATAGATGGTGCACACACACCGCCGGGCCATAAAAGACGTTTCCACTAAATAAAAAGGTCACACACTCTAATATTTGGTTGGATCGCCTTTAGGTTTGTTTGTAGCACACATTCGTCATTAAGAAGCTTCTGCAATGCCTTCTCCAGAACGTACCAAAGGTTCTCAGTGGGTTCAGGTCTGGACTCTGTGGAGGCCAATCCATGTGTGAAAATTATGTCTCATGCTTCCTGAACCACCTTTTCGCAATCTGAGCCCAGTGGATCCTGGTGTTGTCATCTTGGAATATGTTGGTGGCATCAGGGAAGAAAAAAAAAACATTGGTGGAATAACCTGGTCTTTCACTATATTCAGGTAGTCAGCTGACCTCATTCTTTGGGCTCATAATGATGAATCTAGACCTGAGCAACTGCAGCAACCGCAGATCATAGCGCTGCCCCCACAGGCTGGTACAGTAACCACAAGGCATGATGGGAGAATCACTTCATCTGCCTCTCTTCTTGCCCTGATGCCCCATCACTCTGGAACAGGTCAGTCTGGACTCATTAGACCACATGACCTTCTTCCATTGCCCAATCTTCCAGAGTCCAGTCTTTATGCTCCCAAGCAAATTGAAGCCTTTTTTCCTGGTTAGCCTCACTGATTAGTGTTTTTCTTAAGGCTACACAGCTGTTCAGTCCCAATCCCTTTATATTTTATGTTTGGAAATGCTCTTACTTCTTACTATTAAACATTAAACAACACAAACTATTAGCCCTGAGTTCTACTGTTGTTTTTCTTTGATTTGATTTCACCAAAAGTAAGTGATTGACGATCAGTTAAGATGTTTTTTCAAACACATTCCTTCCTCGAAGGCGATGGTTTCCCACTACCATTCCGTCTTCTAGTAATGTGTTGGACAGTTCTTAACCCAGTTTTAGTAGTTTCTGCTTCAGTCTCCTTGGAGGTTTTCTCTCCTTGATGCATGCCAATGATTTGACCCTTTTCAAACAGACTAACTATCTTTTCCACGGCCACGGGATGTGTCTTTCCACAGAAATGAGAAGCTACTCATTGCGTCAGTTGGGGTTCAAATAACTTGTTACCAGCTGAAAGATAATCAACCATGTAGTTTTCCAATAGGAGGCTCGTACCTATTTTCTTAGTTAAAACCAGGTAGTGACTTTTTTTTTGGGGAGGGCCATGCAGTGTATTTTATCTGTGTCTCAGTCTTCTTTAACTTCCTTACATGATTAGAAGGCTACGCGGTCCTGGTGGATTTCCTTTCTTTTTGACTGATAGCCGCACCCGTTCGGGTGGTAAGCATGAAACATCAGCTGAGGCAGAGCATCTCACACTGTCAGCTCACCTCAGCGGGAGGGGGGCATTTACTGTATGTAGCTGCAAAGAGATTGATGTACACCTCTTTTCAACTTTTCACTCACACTCTATTTCCCTCAGTCACTCCGTGTTCGTATCGGTGGACCTCGCTCGCTCCCTTTTATTTTTTTTTTTTTTTTAGTGAGCTGCAGTGCGTTTGAGACTCAGCTGCCTCTTCTGCTGTCACAAGCACTTTAGGTGGCCCCCTCATTCCACGGTGTAATGACTCCACCTCTGCGCGCCGAGATGCGACCCTTGCTTTTCACTAGCTCTCTAGCAGGAGGCTCGGTGAAGGAGTCCTGGGGAAGAAAAAAAAAAAAAACTCAGCCGTCAAGTCTTCCCAACAGCTGTAGCTGACAGAAAATGACTGCTGTGAAATGCAGCCTCCCTCCACTCTCCTGCTCCCTCCTGTTTAACTTCACAGTGACAACTTTACATTATATATACGGTAATAAACAGTTCCCCACATTAGGGAGATGACGAGGGAAAAGTGACTGGATTAAACCTTTTGTTGGAAGTATAAGCAAACCTTTTCCGACTTACATCAAGCATCTATCTATTGCCAACAGCCGAGAGAGAGTTTAAATGTTGCTCACGCTGAGCTAACTGCCCCAAATCCATATCGAGTCTCGAAGAAAAGAGACTGTTTTTCAAATAACCTTTATTTAATTAGGTGATCTAACTGATACCGAGGCATAACAAGAGTCAAAAGTATAAAAGGTAATACATTGTAGTTTTTCAAGTTCACATTTTACCTGAGGGAGTAACAGCAGTTAAACAGATCTGCTCTGGTGCAAAGTGTTTTTTTTGAATTTGAGACAAGATTTGATATATATTCTGGGGAAATGTTCAGAGGAGCCCTTCATGAACACAAAAGGACGGAGCCGGGCTCTACTCCTGGTGCCAGTGAGGACGAGCCTGCCCTTTCAAATGGTACACAATGATGAGTTTGATATTTATCTGCCGTAATGAAGCACAAAGCGCAGTAATGAACTGCATCAAGCTATTTTTAAAGTAGAGCAAGCGGCGGGAATAAAGGGTATCTGTGAAGTCAAAGGCAGACATCACGGTTCATGGTGCTACCTCGTTGTAATACTTTTTTCTGTGTGTTTGACAAAAACGTGTTTTATTGTAATGTACTTTGAGCTGAAGGCCAGATGCATATAGAAATATGTTGACATGGCATAGCCTTTTGAAAGGGAATACGGAACTGAACAATTGACTTGCAAATTTAAGAAACATCTTTTTTTTTTTTGAGTTGTAAACATCCAGTTTGACTGCATGTCCTATTTTCTGAGGACTCTTTGATATCATCGTGATTACTTAATATAAAATAAGAGACCTGTTGTATTTCATTGAGGAGTAAGGCCGTTGGATAGGTGAGCGTGGAAGTCGGTGGGAGTGCAGCATGAGAGTGTCACCTTATAATAAGCATTCAGGTACCTAGAGTTTTAAATGTCACCGGGCTTATGATGATACTATACCATCGGCTGCAGTTTTAATCAAATTCCATCAGCTCGGATTTTCCCCTTTTATCTTCTATGAAGCATTTATGATGAATATTCATTTATTAACCCTCATGCATCGTTATTGGAAAATTTTTCCTCTTCATACAGCCATCATTTTATCTCTGTATTTTTCCATAACAAAGTATCTATCTAAACAAAAATTCTGAGACAACTTACAAACATTTCATGTAAATCTACTCATATAGCACACTTCCTGTCCATCAGCGTCAGTGCTAACAGTGTTGCTGACCCTGAACTTATTAAACATTCATTTATATATTTCAGAGGTCGTCAACGTTTTTCAGTCCAAGGACCCAAAAACTGATAGAGAGGTTAAGTAGGGACCCCCTACCTACTATATATGTTCTATATTAAACTCGGCCTAGTGAAAATTATGAATAAACGTCATTATTATCATTCTGCATTCAATATTAAGCTACTCAAATAATGCTCCCTGTATAATAATCCCTGTCTCCATTAACTCCCTTTACTAAAATATGTTGGATTCATGTTCATGTGTATTTAAACACTAAATAATAATAAAAAAAAAATATATATATATATATAAAATATCTATCAACGAACGTTTTTATGACCTCCTCTGCAGTACCTCCTGTTGAAGACCTGTGATATACTTTAATAAATAAGTGTACCTTAATATAGATTTTTTAATATTTTAATATAATACTCCTCC
The DNA here is from genome assembly GCF_022458985.1 of Mugil cephalus. NCBI lineage: Eukaryota > Metazoa > Chordata > Actinopteri > Mugiliformes > Mugilidae > Mugil > Mugil cephalus. The sequence goes on from NC_061782.1 coordinate 5,909,671, forward strand.
TTTATCCAATCACCGCTAACAAACGAACCCTCCCACATTGTCTGCTGCTCCACTGGGACTGAGACAGGCCTCACAAGATACCGTGTGTGATAATTACAGGACTGCTTGAGGAGATGTGTGATCCTGCATACGATCAGTCAGGTTCACGCACGACACACGAATTCTCTGGAGTCCCCTCCGTCACCCCGCCATCCTTCTTTGCACCCACATGCACCTCCCTCCACCCCTCCTGTAAGGACAAATAAGTATACGATCTCCCACCAAAAGAAATGACTTCAAGGAGCTCTGGCAGCTCTCACAGCATTTTAAGCATGCGCTCCCTCCTCCTCCTCCTCCTCCTCCTCCTCCACCTTTACCATCTCCACCTGCATCCAGTACTACTCATCTCCCCGTTCTCTATCTGGATCCCACTCCTCAGTGCTGCACCGCCTCCCCGCCCTCTGTGGAACTGTCGCTACGCAGCGCCTGATGCCTTGGCGGCGTCAAAGTCATCTCTAATCTCTGTTTCTATCTTTTCTTCAAACAAGCCTTGCCTTCTCATTGATTCGAGCAACACCCCAGCTGTCACACCGCATCCTCGGTTTTTTCCCCGTATAAAGAAGCCGAGCAGCATATAGCGCGTCCTTGTTTTCCCCTCGCCTCGCCTCGTTTTACCTCAGATGATCAAAATGTGGATGGCGCTTCTCAGGTGATTGTTCAGCGAGTGTGACCGCCGTTAACTAACCCATTAATTTAGCAAAGAACTTGGCGAAGGATGTGACCTAGATCTGAGGTTACATCCAGCTGTCAGCTTTAAGATGCTTTACAGAGGATTTCCTCATTAGTGCATCGCTGTGAAATTAGTTGTGACGGCAAACGATGGCGAAAGAAAAAAAGATGTTACAGTATCTGCGGTGATTTGCCTTGTTCTTCCGTTGGGTCCAATTTGAGTTCATTTCCCCACATGGAAGGCTTCCAGAAGACTGATTACCTATGCATCAAAAACAGTCGGTAGCCTGTGTATTGAATGTAACTTGGAAGACGGCTTCGAGGACTTTTGAACGCAGCACAGTTAGCATATGCTAAATTTTTTAAAACAGTTCCGCAGACAGTATTCTTCCTGACAGGGAATGCTACAGTGCACTCAAACTAAAAGGTGCTGTGACAAATGCAACACTTCAGCTACAGATTTGTAGTCGGCTATGACTCATATCAGCATACATTAACATACAGCGATCAGCCACAACATTAAAACCACTGACAGGAGAAGTGAATTGCATTAACCACTGACCGCTGTGGAGGTGAATTTGTTCACAACAAAAAAGACTCAATTGGTCCTAGGACTCACCAATTGTGTGCAGAAGCATTATTTTTTCCAGTGTTGGAAATATTCTGATAAGAATTGACAGTGGCCACACCAGGCTAAACATAGCACAAAGCATCGGAAATGCTATGTTAGGTGCAACTATTGTTAATGCACTAATCGTGCTAAAAGGTCAAAGACCAGATTTGTTTGACAGATAGGCTGGGTTATATTTTTATCTTAACCCGTGTTTAATCCTGGTGTCATACATTTTAATACAGTAATACATTCATGTCCACTTACAGAGAAAGGGGGGAGTGAATGTTTTCCAGCCTTGAGTACTCTCTTTCATACTGCATATGACAGTAATACAACAAACTCCAGTAATACAGCAGGGTAACCTCTGAATAGCCTGACAGGCAACACCTACACCATAAAACAATAATTGGAAGTGACCTGATGAGAGAATTACCATTTTTATCAACTCAGATCACCGCAGGACAAAATTTAGAGGTCAGAATTTATTTATTTTATTTTTTTAAAAAATGGGGACGTAAAGATCCAATCCTCTCAGCCCCAATGAAAATTAGACTTAGATGATTAGATAATAATAAAAGAAAATAATTACCAGAATATTAAAAGTATATCTTTTATGTTTTTAAGTGATGTAGTGCGAGTAGATGTGTCAATTCTTCTTTTAATGTGACATTTGACATAAAATTCCTGTTCCTGCTGAATACTGATTAGATTTGGTGTCAAAGATAACATGTCTGTCTTGTCTTCGCATTTGTCTTGTCACATCTGATCCAGTTTTACACAAATTATCATGAAAAGACATGTACCTGAAAGCACTGCGAATCTGAACCTCTAACCACATCAAACTTGATACCATACGTGCATAAGAGTCAAGCCTGACTACTAATCTACAGTGTACACCGATCAGCCACAACATTAAAACCACTGTCAGGGGAAATAAATAAAAAGGCCCCGACTGTTATGAGGCACAAGGCAGACCTATACAATAGGTTGTAATATTATACCTGATCAGTATTATATAATTTAAATTAAATTGTTGAATTACTTATTGGCACTGCTTATGATTACAGTATATACTTGATGACTTCATCTGTTTTAAACCTGGCTACGTTGCTTTCTTACTAAAGACTGATATAGGTTATGTATTCACGCTAAGTTGTTTGTTTGATCAGTCATTTACTGTAAAACAATGTCCTGAGGATATTAATCAGACAGTCATGCTAAATGTGCTTCCTGCCATCCTCACCATACTGTTAATATGAGATCCCTCCCTCCCCCCTGATAACCATATTTAAAACACATTTCCTTTCTGTCTGCTCTTGGCACTAATGAAGCTCTGAAGTGTGTGGACTCCGAAGCAGTGATTGACTTACCACCCGCTCTCTGCTCTCTATAACCAGCTCAAGGACACTTCCAATTAGCGTCCAGACTCTGGCGCGCTAGCTCCGGTCCCTAAGCCTATCGCACCCGAGAGAAGCCATCTGATTGGGCGTCTCAGGTCGCCATACATTATGAACGGGGCCGACTAGGTGGAGAAAAAGCTTGGTGCATTTTAATTTTCTCCATCCATTCTTCCCTCTAATTTCTTTTTTTTTTTATACCGCAACTCTCCGTGCTCTCGTTCTGTGAGCTGGCAAAGCCTTTAAACAAAGTTAGATGATTCAAACATAATTCATGAATATTAAAACGGGGAGGAACGGAGATATGTGTACAGTTTCATTTTGGGAAAACAGTCACGCGCCGATATTGTCAACGTGACTATCATTCATATTCAGATTTGTTATTCACAGAGCACGCCTCATGTCCTCTAACTCAACTGATAAGGAGCTGCTCAGTTTCCACCAGTATAACCTCACCATAATGCCCTTATCCTCAACAACCTTGATGATTCAGTAGCACTTTTTGAACTCGTCTTTTAGTTCCTGTGCCATTGTCTTCAAGGCAAGGATAACACAAAACACGCAGGTCTTGAAGGAAAGCGTCTGTTGAGACACACTCGGTGTGACATTTTTTTAGAGAGGGCTGCTAGCTCATCCTGAACATATTTTCTTTGAGTTACAGGAATGTAATCAAGTCTGACATCTTTCAAAGGCACAACCTGCACAGTGTAAGCAGAAGTTCAAGAGAGTCATAAATATAGCCTGATTCTACCTCCGTCCCTATCTCAGGTCGGGGTCGTGCTGCACTACTCGTCTCTGTCGACCATGCTGTGGCTCGGTGTGACGGCCAGGAACATTTACAAACAGGTGACAAAGAAGCCCCCGCAGAGTCAAGACGGCGACCCACCACCGCCGTCCCCGAAACAGCCCCTGTTGAGGTAAGTACAAACGTCCTCGCAATCCTTTCAAATCCTCTACCGGCTTCCAGATAAGAAGCACGTAAACAGTGAGGATATGAAAGACTTATACATTCAAAGGTAGTTTCTGGCCCAGCTTTCCTTTTTTGTCATGAGTGAGAGTGAAGAAAGCATTCCAATTAGTAAAAGTACCAATACGACAACATGAATATACTTATTTAATTATCCATGTACTCCATCACAGTAAGGGTTCTTCATTCAGAGAAACAGACCCCAGGGACGAGTGTGATTTTTCATATGCTTCACCACATTTTCAGCGGTTGCATTTTAATGGAAGCTGGAGTCTAAGCTGGTTGGGTGTGTAGGTGAAGTTTCACATGTAATGCTGCTAGCATACATTTCATAAGCAATAGTACAGTACATTTTATCTGACAATGTCTCCGCTTACTTTTCTGAATAAAATTTCCCTAAAGGAAATATATAATAATCTTATATAATACATTTTTTAATACTGGACAGACATGTTCATCCTATTGGGTTGCAACCACAGACAGTGTAAAGAACAGCTCCTCCAAAGTGAAGCCAAAGCAAGTAGAGCTCCCCCTGGTGACTGGCTGTATTATAGGTCATAAGCTCCACCCCCTCCATGTTAGTGGATGGAATGTGCGGAAAAACACCAAAATACACATCAAATCATTTTTTTCAAGGATGGTTTCTGTCGTTTTAGCTAGTTAATATAATATTGAGGCAAGTGTGAATTGTTTGGATATGTTTCGTTTTAGTCACTCATTTAATGCTGAAGAAACAGGATGTGACCAAATGGCGAATGTAGTTGCCATGGCAGCCGCTCAGTAAAGTGTCCTGTGGGACTGTGAGAGTTGTAAAAAAAAAAAAATAATAATAATAATAATGGTGGAGGTAGAGCAGAGTGCAGTATTGAGTGAACGAAAACGCAAGTGAGACTGGACTAAGTGTGGCTCTGGCTCCAAACTTCCAAGATGGCAGCGCCCATATCCCCAGACAAATACTGTCAGTTTGGCTAATGCAAGGAAGTGGGGACGTGTTGTCCATATTTATATACAGTCTATGGTTTTAACCTACAGCTCCACCAAAAACAGTAAGATAACAGATATGGTTTATGTTATTAATGGCTGCACACTCCCTAAGGATGCACAGGAACTCCATACTGTAGCAGTCCTTGCCTTGAAAACATGGTCTTTTGCCTATGTGTTAACTGTGAAACTGTAACTTTGATTTTATATTATTTGGTTGCCCTGCTTTTTCCTGCCATGCGTTTCATACAGTTCAAAGAAAGTGCGTTCAAGTTGTCAGTTGCAGAGTTACCTGGAGATCTTGTTTTGACATTCTGGGGATCATCAAGACTTCTTTTTTGTGTCTGACGGTCAGGTCTTGGGCTAAATTTTCTGTGACGGTCTGTCCTCAACAGTTTTGCAGTTGTTTGAAATCTCCGTCGCTTTTGGGTGATTTCTTTACAGTGGACTGATGTATTTCAAATATTTTGGAGAGACCTTTTTAGAGTCATCTGCACCCACAAGCTTTTTTTCTCAAGGCTTTAGAGATCTCTTTAGAGCCTGTCATGATGACACCAGTATCAAAGAGGACAGCAGACTCTCAGTGTCAGAGCCATTGATTATCATCTCCCTAGGGGGATGGTAATCAGTGGTACCTTATCTGAAACCCATGATTCTGATTTAAAGTGTTTGGAGGTAATAAATGTAGGTATATACTTTGTTTTGCTTTTATGCTGGTTATTTCATGTGTCACCCTTATTAATAGTAATTAATGCATTTGAAATATTTTAATATTCAGAAAGCCAACAGTTTTCATTTTTCCATCCACTCTCTGAGATGACGGTGCATTTGCAGAGTCAGGTGCACTCAGCTATGCATTTAAGCATAGACATGTTTGTGTCTCTTTTGATTTATAATACTTTTTCGTCTCAGGTGTTTGCCGGCTCGTGGTTTCTTTAGAGAGCAGCAGTGGCTTTACACAGATGAGTTATTGCATCGTTTATCTGCAGAGACATCCACAGCTAGTTTGCATTTTTTTTTTTCACAACTCTCCAGCTTGGTTCAGTCTATAGTGACATAACACTCAGGTCTCCCTGTTTATGTCATTTGGCTCCCCTTGTGGAGTTCTACTATGTTTGCTCAAGATCAGGTCTTAGGTTAATGATTCGCTTATTGCAAAAAAAAATTGACTGATAAATGCCAGAGACCTGAGATACAACTCCTGAACTGAGGCTTATTTAGCTGAGATATTCAAAGTGCAAATGACTGCTTATAAAAAATAACACTAACCGACACTGATAAGCTTCTGTCAAGGGTCTCTCTGCAGCAGTTTTGTATCACTAAAGCCTTGTCTGAGCTCAGCGGGTCATACAACTTTTTTTTTTTTTTTTTTTTTCGTGAGATTGTGAGATTCCAGCAGATTAAGCGAAGCAGTGTCTGGCCCTTGGGATCTACAGAGGACCGATGAGTAGCTGTTTTAATTTCATTCCTCTAAGTATCGCCATCACCATTATCTGTAAGCTCTCGCCAAGTAATTTCCCAGCAAGGTGTAAATTAATAGTTGTAAGAAAAAAACATAATTTCTGATGATGGGATTAAAAGAATTTATCCATATAGGTGTTCAGAGGGAAAACATAGTAACAGGATTACAGGATCCTCTGCTTCTTGTGTGATAACCCTTTAAAGAAACTGACTGTATATGATAGCGCACTGGAATCAGCTGTAAGAGAACGACACTGGATGAAAACAAGTTGGCACTAGAGCATATAAGTAACAATAGTTAACAATAGAGTAATGGCTAAACTTTGCTAATCTAAAAAAGTTAGATTACACATAATTTTCGAACAAATTAATTAGCTAAAAGTAAATCATTTTGAACTATTTTGATCATTTGAAATCATAAATCATTTTGAACTATTTTGATCATTTGAAATTGTACATCAATCTGGTATAATCTGCAATGTTGATAGTGGGGGCCTTTGGGTCCTGTGGGTTGAGGGGAAGTGCCTGTGGATCATCCCACAGATACTTGATCAGTTTGGGATTTGGTGAATTTGGAGGCCAGGGCAACACCTTGTGATGTTCCTAATAGCATCCTGCTGGGGATGACTGCTGCCAGTATCATTGCTACATGGTCTGGTCTAAGCAGGTGGTACATGTCTAAGTGACATCAACTTGAATGATGGTCATTAACCCTATTTGCATGGTATTGGTTTTACCTGAGGACATCCTGTGATTCAAATATTACCTCCCTACGTCTCTGTTTCATGTGGCGCATTCACACAGGATAAACAAACTCTGTGTTCTAGTCAAATTTACATTCCGTTGTTGTGGCTCTGCTACTTTCCATCTGTCTCACAGAGTGTCAGAGACGGTTTTAATTACCTTGGATAGTAAAAATATATTTTTGGTATTTTTTTTTCTTGGGAAGAAATTACCAACGACCTGGCCCCATTAAAATCAGACCCACCTATGCTGATGAACACATTATTGATTGATTTAATGATTTCACCCGGGTGAATATTTCAGCTATGTCTCAACTTTGAACCCTAATATCTATCCAAACTTTGTGATTTGCAAAGTAAAAAATACTTAAGAATTATAAAGGATGCAGCATAATTCAGACATGGAAGATTCGCACGGGATTATGATTATTACAAATTGCTGGAGGTCTCCAGGTAAAACTAATCTCATGTGAACAGGGCTAATGTTAATTACTTATAGTGTCAGTGGTGTGTTGTGTTGGATCGTGTGTTTGCACATGTTACAGCTAGTTTTGAGAAAAAACTAAAATTATCTAACACAAAAATTGCACGTTTTTGAACCTCATGTTTTTGAACCTCATGTTCTGTGTTTTTCACATACTTGAATTCCTTCAGGAAAGTGTCTGGAATAGCAGAACTTGGTGTATAGTAAATGTTTGGGCTCAGTTATTCTGTTTGAGGCGTCCGACTGTGCTGCAAGGTTTAGTAAGTAGAATGAAGGGTATGTGAATGTCAGGAGGATGAGGAGGAGGAGGAGGAGGAGGAAGGCCAAATAAGCCAATGACTTTAACAACTTGTTACCATGGCATCACCCCAATACTGTAACTAATTACCTCAATCACCCAGGAGGCAGCGGAGCCAGGGGCTTTATCACAAATCTCAATGTATTTACCCTTTTGACCCATTTAATTTCCATTTGCTTAGACACACTTATCAGATTGAAGTTCTGCTTCTATTTTTTGTGTGTGTGTTATTTTTTGTCCTGCCTCACCTCATTCCCTTTCTGCTTACTACCAACATTTGGCGTGTTTAAGAGGATCAGCTTTTGGACATATGCGGTGCTCTTCCTTGGTGGTGGAGAAGGTGCTGAGTGAGCTCTTCTGCACACGGCATCTGTGCTGCAGAGCCACAGAAATCCTTTTAGAGGAAGGTCTGAGTGCGGCGATACACAGGGCAAACTGAGGGTACGCCGTTTAAAGTGTCGCTTTCTTAAAGTGGTTTCATTTTCCTGAGTTTTCTTGAACTTCATGAAAGATTTTGTAGAAAATATAGCATATAACCCCACATTTAATTTAAACAGGTGCACTGGATATGAACCCTGCTGGAATATTTGCTTTTATGGTCACTTCAATTTGCTTAGTTTAGAGGATTGTTGCGAGGCGTGTCGCAATCATATGGGCTCTACAGCGTGAAACCGCAAAAATCTATAAACCAGAAGTATCACATGTCGGGTGTTATTAAAACTAGAACCTGAGGAGTCACTCAAAGTCTAAGGACCAGATAAAGATCCCCTCAACCTATAAGCAGCACTTTTCTTGCAAAGCAAATCCTCAGACACCTGCGTGAATGGAGGGAGGGGGGGTTAATATGGAATGTTCTCGAGGCTCTCCCATCATGCACTGCTTGTGAATGAGATAATTTGTCTGGGGGCAGACGGAGGGATCCCGTGGCGCGGCAGTCGAGTTGATCCACAGTGATTGACTGTAATGCTCCCCGTCAGACAGGCTCATGAAATGAGACTTAGCAGCTGGAGACAAATCAATTTCCCCCCACCCTCCTCCCAACAACCAACCTATTCCTCCTCATCTACCTCTCTCCTCGTCCTTCCACTCTTGACAGCGTCTGATGGCATATCCAGCCGACCATTGCGCCGACCTTTGTCGGGAATCTGCTACACTGTGTTGGACCACACACCTTTACCGCCGCTGTTCACGCCATTACCTGACAGTCATCTGGTGCGATCGTTGCAGATCATTCCTCCAAAAGCAGCCTTTGAGTTTGAGGGGAACGTTTTGCCTTCCAGTAAAGAACAGCCAACATCTGCTAAATGTCACCAAATACACTTCTATCCAGATGGCGATATGAATGCTATCAGGCAAATCCACATCTTACACAACTATATACCACTTCATTTACATACGCATAGTTTCTATCTATGAATAGTGACAAATGCACCATGTGTGTCCTTTCACTGAATTCATATGTCGTATATAAAAAATGAAATGGCTTAATGAAAAATATTCACAAGATAGCTCATCATGAAAATGACAGCTTTAAATAATTATAGTAGTACGCTGTTAAATGATGTCATTCTCATGTCTGTGCATTAAATATGAAGCTACAGCCAGCAGTCAGTTAGCTTAGCGCAGCATGAATCAATAAAGATTTGAAGCAGGGGTAAACTGGCTGAGCCTGGCCAAGAAATAGCATGTGTGGTGTAAATAAATAAATAAAAATAAATCTGTCAATTTGACACTTTGTAGGATATTCAGTCTTTATTCTAAGCCATTCCAGCTGGTAACTGGCCTGGAGTTTTTGGTGGATGTTCTATCATTTAAGGATATTCAGGAAGGCGTTCATAAAATCACCATGAAATCAGAATCAATTCTGGGATTGAACTACAGACAGTGTAAAGATGGACGCCAGGACAAGGTGAAGCCAAAGCAAGTAGAGCTCCCCCTGGTGGCTGGCTGCAGTACATGTCATAAGCTCTACCTCCTTCATGTTAGAGAATGGGACTTGGGCCAAACTAAAACACTAAAATATATCTCTTTTTTTTATTTTATACTATAGAAACAGAATGAGACATCATGATCCACAAGTCCATAAGTTGCCATGCCAACGGTGCAGTGTATAATCCAACAGTTCTTTGTAACTGGTGGAGGTGGAGCAGAGCTCAGCATCAATTACACAAAATCATACGCCAGAAGTGCGGGTGGGTCATCGAATGCGTGGCTCCACCCTCGAACCCTACTGCACAGACTCTGATGGTGCCACCCGTATCCCTGGGGAAATAACATCAGTTTGGCCAATGCAAGGAAGTGAGGACACATTGTCCCCGTTTGTACAGTCTATGGTTTGAGGCTTCTGTTCTCCCTTCCTCTGGGTGTTGCGATTTCCTACCTCAGTCCAAAGGCGTGCTTCTTCTGTTTTTGAGCTACGACATGCTTCTGAGGATAACAGATGATTCTTCATTCAGTGTAGGTGTGCATCTTAGTGTGAATGTTTCTTTGCTAGCCCTGTGATAGGTTGTGGACCTGTCCAGAGTGTATCCCACCTCTCACCCAATGTCATCTGAGATAGGTTCAAGCCCCTATCAGGAGGATAAGTAGTAACACAGACTGAATGAGTGAATGAATTTGCAATGTACATCTCCCAGATACTAGTATCTGTCTGAATAATGACGGTAGGTAGGTTTTAAGGTGTTCTTAGTGGTAAAACTATAATTTGATGATGATTTTAAGATTAGAATGTACAGTAGTGATGCATCTTAGAGCTTTACTCACAAGCCTTTGCTGTGTGCTGGATCTGGTTATGACCACCATTTGTCCCTAGCTGTGCTTTGTATATGCTGGACCATTGGAGCGTCATTCATTTGTGAAAAACAGTAATTTGATTATGATTTTAGAGTTTAGAGTTCTTAGAGTTTTACCCACAAGCCTTTGCCGTGTGCCGGATCTGGTTATGACCACCATTTGTCCCCAGCTGTGCTTTGTATACGCTGGACCGGGTCCAGAGACAAGACAGTGCACAGTCACAAAAACAGAGGACGGCGGATAAAGACGAACAAGAATAAAAGGAGAGTCACTGTCAAGCTGCTGGCTGAATGTCACTTCAGGCTCTATTTATATCAGACAATTGCTCTTCCTGATCTCGCTCAAAAAGAAATTTGCATACAAAGCCATTTTGTTAGTTAGACTCCTTCTGTAATAGAATAGCCAATGGAAAACGTTTCTGTTCATGCAAACATGGCTGCATTATTATAGTGACGGAGCACTTTTCTGCTTTAAAAGGAAAATCAAGAAGACCATAGCTGATTGGAATAAGAATTCCTTCCTCTATATTTGACCCATCCATTGACACATAGTGTGTACACTCGGTGCAGTGGACTGAAACTCGGGTGGCACGGTTTGGGCGGTCAGGTATTTGATCAAGTCTCCTCAGCCACGCACACAGGAGCCACCCGGTTCTCTAACAACGACACCACGGCCCCCCCTTACGCTGTTTAGCAGAGGATTAGCATATAGCTGTATCTATCTCATTATACATGCTAGATACCGTGTCTGCAGGTACGCTACGTGTGTTTTTCTTGAACAGGTCTCTAGGACGCACAACGAGCATTCCTAGAGGATACAAAGGACAATGATGCAGAGTGCTTTAACAACCACTAGTTGCTCTCGTTTATGCTTATCTTGCTGACGGGTGTGTAAATGACTTTCTGTTGGAGAAGGGTCCCCCGGGGGAATCATTCCACTCAGAGACAGTGACAGGCCGGTAATGCCACAACGCCCCCCCGCCTCTGCCGCCACCCCACCCCACCCCACAACGCGTCTCCGCCTCCCCCCTCTGCCACCCCGCCACCCCTCACCAACCAGCTCAGACAAACATCTTGATTGTAATTGAATTTTTGGGACGGCTGCTGGAGGATAGATTGGGAGGGAGAGACACGGCGAGAGAAGATGGAAGGGAGGAAAGTGAGGATGAAGGATGGAGGAAGATGGAGTGGTGGAAAGGTGAGAGCAGTGACAGAGGCTGAGATTGAACAGGAAGGGGGAGGAAATAGCGTAGTGTTATATAGGAGAGCGGATGACGGTGCAGGGATAGGACAAGGACATTGCGGAGAGCCGCTGGGGATTAGCTTCATTTCTGCAATGAATTCCTAAAGCTCATAATATACTTCCTGTGAGGCAAGTGACATTGTTCCCAAACCTGCCTGCACGCTTTAAATCCGTATTTCCACTGAACTGTTGGTTTCCACTGTGTGCCACCTTGATCGAGGAGCCAAAAGCATTGAATCAAACAAGATTAACTAGACAGAATTCATCACATTAACGGCATCGAACCTTCCAGTTTTAAACTGTCAAGTAGCAACAGTTCATTTACTCAATATCACGGTCAACTAACAAAATACATGTTCCTCATTTAGTTTCCTCATATCTGTCTACACCGATCAGGCATAACATTATAACCACCGTGTTAACCCTTAGATGCATAAGTGCATTAAAATTATTATTATTTTTCTTTGTAATTTTAAATTTTTATCATTTAATCTTCCAACTTATATTCCTCAAATAAGGTGTCTTTGACATGAGTATTTCTAACAGTAATTTGATTTATGGTATCAGCACCACACTTTTCCATGCACAAGGTCATTGAATTGTCACAAGATGGTCAGTGGTTTTAATGTTGTGGCTGATTTCACCCTATTTCAATGTGATGGCATAGGACAGTGCATTACAAAATGACGCAGAGAAAAGTACCTGGCACTATAAAACCAAGTAAATTTAAAACATACCTTGTAATATCTCAGTTACCGCTGATGATATAGAATCTGAATCTGAAATTACTAAACACTTTTTTAACTTCACACATTCCATTAGGAGCACACTTTAGATTGTATTTTGTGTATAGCGTTGGTGTGTTTTGTGCAATGTTTGTAGCGTGGTGTCGTTGGCATCTCTGTGAGTCCTGTGGGTCTGTGTTGGATGTTGTTTTCCATTTTTATTTTTGGACCATAGATGGAAATGAGCTTTTTGCTAAATCTGATGCACACGTCTGTTCATGTCTTTGACACTGTTTAACGAATGTGCACATTGTTCATAAACCTCATAAAAAAGATTCTTCTTCAAGATAAAGTAGGCTTATGAATCCTGGGTGTTTGCTTTCTGTCAGTCGCAGCGGCGCATCTATATTTTTCCACAGCTTATAAATTCTGTCTTTAAATATCATGAGCAGCTGCTCAGTTTTTCGACATTTTCTCAGCTTTCGAGCGAATGGATCCTTTACTCAAACGATCATTCCTATATTGCACTGAACTGTCTCACAGACACTTGAATCAGCCACTGAAGCCGCCTCTTGTGTTGTTTCAATTCACCTCTTCAACATGTTTGGATTTTTAAACCTGGGATCATAGCCATTCAGACCCGCAGCCTGTATGGGACAAAAAAAAAAAGAAAAAGAAAGAAATAATAACATAATAATCCAACCAACCTCACGCACGCCAATTAAAAATTCACTAAACCTGCTCAAATCCAGGTTTCTCTTTCCATGCCTTCAGCTGTAACAAAACAACAGATGCCAAAAACTGCAGAAGTGGGTGATGACAAGTTCATCAGGCTTACACCTACGGGAAGCAGATTTGTTTATTCCATAAAATTCACACTTTGGTTTGGAGCAAAGAAAACAAACTGTAGGTGTGATTGCTCCCGTAGAGTGTGATCGCAAGCACATTGACATGCTCACAGAGTAAGCTACCCATCAGCAATTTGGGTTTTTCCTTTTATTTATCTTTGCCATACAGTGATCTAGCATAACATTATGACCACCTCCCTAATATTGCGTAGGTCTCCCCTGTGCATCCAAAACTGCTGTGAACAAGCGATTACAGAACACTAACTTCTCCTGTAAATGGTTTTAAAGTTGTGGCTGATCGGTGTATTTTGGAGAAAGGACAGCTGGCAAATGCGTTCTCATGCTGTTCTTTGCCGTCAGCTTTTGTTACACAAACTGTCCGTAATTTCATCTGGCACTTCATTTCTCTGTGTTTTTTTAAAATGCTATTCCTTTTGTCTATCCTCTGTAATAATGTCGCATTTTTTGACAGTGTGTCGCTGTAGTCCAGATGTGAAATAGACGATTTGTAAATGCCTTTTTTCCCCCCCACACAAAATATTCTTCCTCATGTTTCTGTGTGCTTGTCTCTTTCTTTCTCTCCATCTCCTTTCTCTAACTTCGCAGATTTTATTTAGTCAGCGGTGGGGTGCCCCTCATCATCTGCGGGGTCACGGCAGCCGTCAATATAGACAACTATGGCAGCGGGGAGCAAGCGCCGTAGTAAGTTCTCGATTTGCTTCTGCTCCTGAGGTTAAATTACTTTTATCTACGCTACCCAGCAAAGTGTTTTTCTCTTTTAATTACTTTCAGAAATGAACCTTAATTTCACTTTTTAAAACCAGGTTACATGTGTATATATAGACATCATTTTCAGGCACAAGAGCGCACCTTCACCTTTGTGGTTTTATTTCCCTTTGGGGGATACACATTCATACACACGCTCTGTCAAGTAAACAACACATTAGTGATTATGTGTGTACTGTGTATATTGGTATCAAATCATAATCTTTGTAATGTTCTATTTTCTTTTGTTCTAAGTGCTAATACGTCCTTCTATTTGTGTGTACTGCAGCTGCTGGATGGCATGGGAGCCGAGCCTGGGAGCCTTCTTTGGCCCTGTGGCCTTCATCGTTCTGGTGACGTGCATCTACTTCCTCTGCACCTTCATCCAGCTCCGGCGACACCCCGAAAAGAAGTACGAGCTCAAGCAGCTGACGGAGGAGCAGCAGAGGCTGGCCGCGGTCGACGTGCCCACCCACTGCCACCAGGGAGCTGAGCCCGGAGCCCCACCCAGCGGGAGCCACTGCCCCGCCGGCTGCCCGGGCATTCCCATCAACCCCGCGCTGCTGGCCAATGAGCACTCCTTCAAGGCTCAGTTGCGAACAGCGGCCTTCACCCTTTTCCTGTTCCTGGCCACGTGGACGTTCGGGGCGCTGGCCGTGTCGCAGGGCCACTTCCTGGATATGATCTTCAGCTGCCTTTACGGTGCCTTCTCCGTCACCCTCGGCCTCTTCATCCTCATCCATCACTGTGCCAAGCGGGATGACGTCTGGCATTGCTGGTGTTCTTGCTGTCCTGGACGCCGCGCCAACGCCTGCTCGGGAGCCCAGGGGGCGGTTCAAACGCGGCCCAAAGTCAACGTGAACGGAGATACTCCCGGGCACGGCCACGGCCACAGCCACTGCCACCATGACTCACCGTGTCAAGGTAAAGCAGTCATGAGCTGCGGCCATGGCAGTTTAGGTCACTGTAAGCACGCCGCCCTTCCGTCCTCTCAGAACCATGTGACGTGTCTGGCGCCGGTGACGCCGTGCTGCGCCGCCCTGCACAGCCAGCAGCTGATGGAAGAGGAGCCCGCCGCGACGCATGTGCTGCTGCACGCCGATCCTGAGGGTTACCGGCCGGGGATCCAGCTGCACCCCTGCCTAAAAAGCAGCACCAGGACTAAAGGGCGTCAGTTCAGTCGCAGGGCCGGGGCGGGCACCTGCGCCGCGGGGGGTGAGAGGGAGTACGCCTATCACATCCCGTCCAGCGTGGATGGAGGCAGCGTGCACAGCTCACACACTGACAGCCCCCACAGCACACACGAGCGCCATGCCCACGTCTGTCCACACCTGGCCCATGAGGGCCACCACGATGGGCACCACACGTGCCACGCTGCTGCAGCCTCCACACACGAGTCCCTGGCATGTCATAATCCCTGCCACCGGCACATCTGCTGTGCCAAGGCAGACCTTTTCCCTTCTCTGTGCCCGGCAGAGGCGGGAGACACGGGGGTCTTCCTGTGCGGCTGCGGCAAAGTGGCCGAGGAGGACCCAATGGCTACACATCACCATCTGGAGATGCACGCACCCCGCAGACAATCCTACCCCCAGAACCCGCCGAATCAGAACGGGATTCTAAAAGGGGGCCTTCAAGAAGGACTCCTGTACACCTCTGACAGCACAGGGAATATACGCACCGGGCCCTGGAAGAATGAAACTACTGTGTAGTGTTGAAAGGAAAACCAAGGGATGCAGACGGCACTACTGCCCCCGCCCGGCCAAAATGAACCTTCACTTCCCTTTCTAGAAATAAAAAAAAAAAATAATGAAAAAGAATGAATTGAATAACGTTTTAAAGATCACAATCAGCGTGGGATATTTTTATTTCAATGTCCTCATGTTTCTATGTGTGCTGTTTTACTGTACAGAAATCCGAAGTCATGCAAACGCTCCCTGGAGAGCATCCACAGACGGAACAGAATCTCTTCCATCGCAAAGAATTTGTGAAATGTGTGTCACATCATTTCATCTGATGTAATTGAAGGTATTTCCACTGTTCCATATTACTACAGATCTCTATATATACAAGAAAATGAATGGTTGTGCGTATGAATATGTGTCAGCGCTCAAAAGCAACACGCTGCAAGTTTTTTTTCTTTTTTCCCTATTTTTTTTTTTTTTTTACACTTTGAATCTGAAACCATCGAATAGTCTGCAACTCTCCAGTACAAAAGTAAAGGACTCTTGCCATTCAAGTTTTAGATGACTAAACCAGCAATTTTAGACTTCATGGGTATTTTTGCCATTCAGTCAAGCAACTGTGAATATCTATTAGAGATTTTCTAACTAATATACAAAGATACTGTCGCTTTCCAGAGACGTGTGGATGCTGGTTAAGTCGTGAAAATTTAAAGCAACAGAAAAAGAGACATGAATTAAGCATCTCCTTACCCAGGTTGGTATTGATCGTGCTGTCTATATGATGTCTTCACTGTTGTTTTTTTTTTTTTTTCTTACTGGAGTAGCAAAGTAAATAACAGCGACAGCCAACAGCAACGGCCATTGTGAATAGAACGTTGGTGTCATCGGATCCAGTGCAGCTTTTAATCAATATCGTGCCACATAGAGAGTCAGGCCCTCACAGTTCATTGCCAAACAAGTGTGCAGGTTTTTATCCTCCTCAGCTCCGCTTGCTTCATATAAAATCAGCGAGTAATTCTTTGTAAAAGCAGATGCTCTAGAAAAAGCAACAAGGTGCTCAACGAAACATTTAAACCTCACCCATTATTGGCCAACTACAAAAAAAAAAAAAATGGCAGAATCTAGAAAAAAACTGCAATCCCTTTAAAGGTTTTTTCTTTTTAATTTGACTTGTAATATCCCTGAAGCATGTTTGTTTGTATGTAGCTATATTTTAACACGATAAATGAATGCCCATCGTTTGCTGTGACCTGACACAACGTTACCAGCTTGCTTTGTATTTTCGTCACGCTCTTGGATTAACCCGTGTTCCCAACAAATACTGTATCATCGCCCCTTTAGTTTTACTCTATGCTTCAGTCCAGAAAATCCTACCGTTCTGCTCTGACCAATGACTTTTTGAGTTGTCACTAGAGGTCAAAGTTGATGTACGGATCGTTCCTTTGCTACCACCGAGGTCACATTTTCTTTGAGGAATTGCATCTCAAAAGAGACGGCAAAGGAGTCTCGTATTGATTTAGAAGCACTCGTTTGTTTTATGAATGACGCTGTAGAGTACAATGCTCCAGACTAAACCAGTCATACATTTTGTCAGAAAAAGCCAACACTTGAAAAGATGAAAAAAAAAAATATTGCACACCCGAGCAGCGCATATAATCTCACGGCAAACCCAGCTTTAGCGACACCACCTCAGCATGCACACCATCTCTTTATCCATCTTGTACACTCTCGTCTGTGTATATAGAATCGGTTTTCGAATGAATTATTTTATATGAGATTTAAGATATTTAAGATTAAAATAAGTCTACATGTAAAGAAAGTTGTATGGGAAAAAAATGACCTCTCAATGTTAATACTCAGTATCTGAGTTTAGAAATGTCCTTTCTCTTTGTTTGTTTTCAAATGGCTTTTTTCTGTTGTCTTCATAAAGTATGCAGACTCGCCATGTGTTGTGAGACTTATCCTGTCATATCAGAAATAGAAATGCACTACCCTTAAAAAAAAAAACGTTTGGCCTGCCAGAATAGAACTTGTCACTTACGGTATGTTTATAATAGAAATGGTTGTTCAGACAGAAGTATCTGAAAAAAAAAGAAAGAAGTGACTTCTGCAGACGAGAAAAGATAGAATATTAATGTGATACTCCCTTTATTTGAATGCCAGGCTTTGAATAGCAAAAAGAGGCCCCGGTAGACATCAAAGATGATGCATGAACCTCGTAGCTTTTCACAGGGCCGCTGGAGTACTTTCCAGGGTCTTGGAACAAAACGGGATATAATGGGCCGAACTTATGGGTTATAAAGTGCTGGCTCACGATTGATCATACGGTAGAAGCTCCTTTGAGCCACCTTGGATGCTGGCAGTCAGTGGCCCCGGCTTTATAGTTATTGGAAAAACGATTTGTAACAGTATCACAAAGAAATCAGGCCTCTCGTGCAAAACCCACATTAAACTGAGAACATTGGTCTAGGTTAATTGCTGTACAACATGTGTATTTGCTGGTGGTGTGTCTTAGGAGCAGCCGGAGCTTTTCAGTGTCTGTGAGACGATGTGTTTGGTATATCACAGGCTGCCGCCGTAGGCCGCCCTCTCTGTTGTCATCAGTAGCAGACGTACTGCCCTAAAAGAGCTTGCTGGCTTAGTTTCGGCTCACCAGACTGCTGGAATATTCACCTGTGGTACTGTGACAAAACCTAAAGCCAGTTTTCACTTTTTTCTACATTGACACAGATTCCAATAAATGTATTTTTTCACCATGCAACGGATGAGAGCGTCTTTGGCTTGTGTTTGTGTGTCCGTCACCTTGCGCGCATGAAGCTGTATTTAACAGAGATGGCAAAAGGAAAAAAAAAAACATATATGTTTATATCTTCTGACAGTGTGATGGAAAGTGAGATGTGTTTTGGAGTCACCACAGGGGAGGAATTCAGATGATAGCAGGCTTCGCTACTGCTGCTGCGGCTGCTGCTGCTGCTGGTGTTGTTGTGTGTGTGTGTGTGTGTGTGTGTGTATAAGTATAAGTGTGTGTTGTGCATGCCCAGACCTTGTCCACATACATGCACAGGCGTCCACATGTGCGCACGCCACCCAGGAAATGAGACCGTGCCTCTTTCGCGCATCGCGACTCACACCCTGGTTTGACAGGCCATGAAACGCATGAGCACATTTAACATGCAGCTGGATTTTTAGTTCTTTTTTTTTTCCCCCCTCTCCAAGGCCACAAGCTCCAAGCTCTCTCTCATTCCTCTCCTTCGTGATCATTAGATTATTCGTCGGACTGAAAGCCGTGTGAAATATCAGACCCCATCGTTCTTTCTCTGCCTGCAACGAAGACCCCGCCGCGGGCTGTCCACGAAAAGGTGAGTCACGGAACGGCTCGAGCCGGTATCTCTCCAAGAAACCCGTATTACTTTGTGTGCTGCTATCAAACAAGCATCTGTGGTGCTTGTATAGATAATGTTTTTGAAGCTAAGATGGCTCTAATCGCAGGACTGTGTGACTGAACCAGTGAACGGCTTTTGGCTCAAAACATCAGAGAGAGAGAGAGAGAAAAAAAAAAGACACTTCTCCGTGCCCTGGGTTTGGCTACGAGAGAGAAACTGGCCCAGGAAGACATCTGTTTCATTAAAAATTAATCAGATTTTAGTAACACAGATGTGTGTTTACGACACAATTAACTGTGTTTTAATTTCCTGTTTTGATAAACAGGTTTGCAAACAGGAGCGCGGGAGCCGGAGAGGAAGCCGAAAGCGAGGGTGCGCCTGATAAAATGCTTGCGTGCCCCCGAGAAGACCATGTGATGCATGTGTGATGAGGATTTCTAAAATGATGTAGGAGCTGTGCGGACCGCTCTTGATGCCTGAGTGAGCAGCTGTTGTGTCTCATTGACACTGCGTGGATCAATCCAACGACGTCAAGCATAAAA
The DNA here is from genome assembly GCF_022458985.1 of Mugil cephalus. Lineage (NCBI taxonomy): Eukaryota > Metazoa > Chordata > Actinopteri > Mugiliformes > Mugilidae > Mugil > Mugil cephalus. Next base: position 5,929,303 of record NC_061782.1, read on the forward strand.
CGAATTATGTTTTCCCTTGCATGCAGACACATGTATTGCTCTGTCCTACGTGATCACAGTTCACCTGTGATTTCTCACGGCCATGGCGACTTGTCTCTTTGTGCCTTTGTGTTTTCTCCACACTCTTTACGTCCTGCGTGTTTGGCAGGTCTATCCCTACCTCCAATAACAAAGCACCGCTCCTCCGGCGCCTGTCTTGCGGCCGGACTTGTGATGGGAGGCTGTGATCATCATGCTAATGCCGTCCTTGACTTAAATATCATTCTGAAGACTGGCAGGGATGGAGAGCGAGCTGGAGCGGTGGAGGGAGGGAGGGAGGGAGGGTGGCGGTGGCGGTGGTGGACGGGAAGGGTTTGGGGCTTAGGGGGAGATCAAAGAGGAAGAGAAGACAGAAAGAGGTGGGCAACACTTCTTATTAGATATCATCACTTTGGTTTCTAGGAAGCTATATTTCTAATGTGCGTCTGTGTGTGTGTTTCTGAATGTGTATGTGAAGCTGCAGTGAAAAGTAAAGATGTGCTATTCACAGTTTTCCGTACGTACGTATATACAGCTGCAGTTGACCGAGTGTTGTACTCATCACAGACCACTGGTACCACACATGAAGATTTATTCATCTCCAGGTGATAATCATGTGTGATGTCACAGGTTAAAAGACGAGCATAAAAAAAGATCTAAACACAGAAGTGATCCTAAATGAGCAGCGAGAATTTCCAACTCCCAAATCAGAAATTTCAACTGGATTACCCCCATGACTCGAATCGGAAAGCAGAAGAACCTCACCAAACCAGACTTCGAACTCCAAGATGGCTGCTCCATCACCTTGACTTCTGGATTAACTTTTACTGGACTGCGGTCAACTCCCGCCAGCATTCCCGCCTGATTTCCAACTTCCAAGCTGAATGGAGTATACCTCGTGTAAGCTCTGTCTCTGCTGCACTGATTCTGGACATGTTGTCTGTGAAGGCTTTTTAAATGCCTTTTGAATCTGTTGTTACCAGAGATGTCAGCTGATTAATTTCAATTTCCATAGCTAACAGGTGCGAATTGATGGCACTTTTAAAAGGATCTTTTCTAGATGTACCTTATTCCTATTGTAACAACTTTAATTTGTCACATACTCTATGTAATAACCTTGTTCCTTATAATAAAGTTCTTTCACTTTGAATTATAATTTTAAATGCATTTTCTGCTATTTTTATGCAGGCCTTTTGTACTGAGGACATGTCACAGTAGGAAAATAAAAATGAGTGATGTCTAAATCCTGTTCAGCTACTTTCAGGGTCCTGGTCTTGTGCACACTGGCTCAGTGTCACATTTCATGGCTTGCTGGGGCACTTAAGAAGAGGAGAGCCATCATTCATTCCCTAAGATTTTCCTGCTTCTGCAGTCATTGCTACGTGCGTGTCAATGATAAAACGGTGTCGCGATGTGTGGGAGGAGGGCGCAAAGACTACATGCATGTAAACAGTGAACTGCACGTGTGGCACTTGCACCAATGTATTATATATGGAACCCGGAGGAGCAACATCATCCATGTAATTGAGGATTTTCAATTCTACAACAAGCTTGAGGAAGCTCGAGGAAGAAAACTCCACAGCTGCAAAGAAAGACATACAAGCGTAACACGGAAAGGCTGATTACGACTTACTTTGTGTTGTTTTATTCAACGTGTTATTAATGATGCACCACATTTCTGATAGATCCTGTCTGTCAAATGGTTCTGCTCAAGAACAGCTGTGCAGAGCATTTGATTTCATCTCCATGGGGCGATGGGTTAAGAATTGCTCTGCGTGCACAAGAGGCCAGTTTCAACAAAATGAGAGCACATTGGATTCACACTTGAAAGGCTGCCGTGCGTTTAGAGACTCTGCGGCAACGCGCAGATCGGAGAATATTACTACCAGTGCATTTGGGCACAAGGCCTTCATCAGTTCGGGTAATATTACATAATTTGTTCCCAAATGTCAATTGAGTGCGTAGAGTTGGCTGCTCGAGCTGATGTGCATCGATGTGGAGCAAATTTGCAACCTCGCTCTTACTGCCGGACATTTCTTGGCAGAGGACAGGTTGCAGTTGGTTGTAGTCTGTTTAACCTGAACAATTCTGCTGTTTTATGTAGCACTTCATTCAAATTTGACATTGAGTGCAGCTGAAACAAAGGAACTTGTGCTTCTGTGCACGTCACTGATTCTGCTTTTAGCTCTGTTTTAGTCTCCGCCGCTCCTCTTTAATGGAAGACCGTAATGCAGAACAGCAGAACCACTGAGGTAACCTCCAATTTATCACATTATCTTTTGTAATTTAATCCACTGTTGAGATAAGAGATGTAGGTTAGCGCTGATGCGTGAAAACATCTGACCACTTCCACAGCTCTCGTGTGAATGTAGATGTTCGCGATAGTCGCGACGCGGTGATGGGTAATGAGGTACGCTCCTGAGAAGCATGTGGCTCTGCCCTCCTACATCACTCGCTTGGAACAGAAGAGCCTGGCTCTCCTTTTGCACACTTGTACTGTAGTTGTTTGCCTGGCGGGCAAAGAGTAGGATATATGCTAATGCGGGGCACAGAGCTGCAAACACAAGAAAACAGAAACGGCTCCGCTGGTTTATTTGGTTGTCGTTGCTGTGTTTCTGCCTCGGCATATGTCTCCCCGAGCAGAGGTTGCCTTGCAGCCAGCCGCTTTCTCTCGGCTTCCCCCTAGAAGACCTCTGAGGACTTATCCCGCTCTCTGAGCACATGAAAGTAATGAACAAAAACCCCCAACCTATTTTACTAAGCTCAACCCCATTCTGCTATCTCACAGTGGCTTACTGTCAACAAGATCTGCACCTGAATTTCCGTCTATGATGTGACAATCCGACGTAGCGTCTCGTTCTGGGGCGGGGGGGGGGAAAGAAAGAACGACTTTGACATGCCGGTGAGTGACATGTCTGAATATTCCCTTCACGTTGTTTTCTTGTCACAAACATTGGCCCCTGCTGCGCCGTTGAATTTCCTTTTGTGCATCAGATCCTTTGTGGAAATTATGATGCGTGCCAAAGACTAAGTCAGGTAAGTGTGAATATTACTGTGCTCCCTAACTCAAAGTTGCGCGTTGGCTTCGGAGGGACCCACTAGCTGACAATCTGCGTTTGACAGCCACATCTACCCACCCTCCCCCGCAGCCCCTCTTTGTTATTTATAGCTTCCTAGCGATGGTGACGCAACACTGGAAAAACTGCAAGGGAGCAAAGAATCATGTGACGGTTTTAATGCAACAATCCAGTGGATTATGAGGGCCTAAGAGGCTGCCACTGCAGTGTGTAACATCAAGGCTCGATTAGACAGTCAGGCAGCTCCCCGCCACCCTCCCCTCCTGCCCTGCTCGTCCACCCTCCCCACCCCTCCTTGAGTGGAGAGAGAACAGGACAGCTGGGGACGGCACAGTGGGCAGAGGACCAGGGAGCGGCGAGGAGGATGGAGATGGAGGAGGTGAAGCCAGCAGATTACGCTACAGTAGCTGTGTGTTATGGCCGTGTTAAATCCCACCAATGAGCATGTCCTCAACATTCTGGAAATGAATGTTGATCCTCTAAAACGGCAGTTATTTTAGTTATGTGGTTCCTAGTAAAAAAAAAAAGAAACAGTGACCAATCAGGCATAACATTATGACCACCTTCCTAATATTGTGTCGGCCTATCTTGTGTCTCCAAAACAGTTTATCAGAGAATGGACGTTGGCCTTCTGAGGGTGTCCTGTGGTGTCTGGTAACAAGATGTTGTTATTGAGGTTCTTTGGGTCCTATGGGTTGAGGGGGAGGGTGAATCTTGTAAGAACTTCAAATTCAAAACAATTTTATTAATCCGTATTAAAGGAGAATTCCAGGATCTAGTGAATTTGAAGGCCAAGTGAACACCTTGTGCTGTTCTTTTTGTTCCTAAACTTTTCTTTTGCATTCTGCTGATTGTGGCTGGTGCTATCTAGAAGTGTCACTGCCACGGGGTGGGGGTGCCTGGTCTGGTCTAGGTGGGCGCTACATGTCTAGTTAACGTCCGCACGAATGCCAGGTCCAAACGTTTCCCAGCAGTATTTATTTTTAGCGAGCACATTGGTATTTTTATTGATTCTGTAACAGTAAATCAAATTCAGAAAAATTCAGGGAGTCTTGCCACAGGTCCAGTCAGGTACAGTATAAAATGCTATAAAATCATGGCAAAGTGGACATCTGTGAATGATCACTTTAAAAAGATTTTTTTAAAAAGAGATGCTGTGAATAATAATAAATACATAGATAAAATATAGCAAGTCTTATGTATGCTATAGCTAGCATACATTAAAACGGCAGCAGCACACTCAGGCTCTTGTGGATCTCTTGGATGATATAACATTTATTTAAAATGTTAAGATCTTTTTATTTTATGGTCATTTTAAATTTTTCTAGACTGGCAAAGTTTTTTTTCTTTTAAACATGAAATGAAAAATTAATTGCTATTTTATGGTTTCACTAGAAGAATTACAGCTGGGACTCAAAATATAGAGCTCAAAGCAGGTCATAATTTCAGTTTGCTTCTTTATTAAAGCCTACTATTGGCTATTATAAGTAATTACTGTAAAATAACTAATTCCTTTGTTTATGTTTTGCTCTGTATTTTTCCATCTTTTTCTCTTACATGTGTGTTTAACTGGTCTCAGCACCCGTTTGACCATATTCTGCTCCCTGTTTCCACCACACTGTCAGTTGTGCTTATGCTTATACGAAACTGAGACAAGCATGGCCATGAACAGCTGCTCCATACTGTTCAGGGAAGGTTAATCATCCACATGCTGCAAACTCTTGCAGCGTTTCAGCCGTGCAACATAAAATATTTTGCTTTCATTTGTCAGTTTCAGGGCTACACTCAGGGACCACTGTTACATGCTATTTCCTCCGTCTCTCCTTTGATAACCCGACATCACTGTACTGCTCTTTTGTCGAGCGAAGCAATATAATGTTAAAAAGAATATTGTAGAACATAAAAAGATGGTTTATGGTCTTAATTTTCAGTGAGTGGTGGGGAATGCACTGCAGGGGGCACGAGTCCTCAACATTTCTACTCCTGGCTGCCTGGTTACAGTTTCCCATTTTAAAACTCTGCATTTCCTCACTGTGAATTCATAGTGTACGTTACCAAAAAAAATCAGTTTCCAGTTTAATCTGTTTACTCCGGATGAGCTCAGAGAATCTCAGACTGCACGTGTGCAATTGACTTGTGCACAAATGTGCAAATGCAAGTTCCAAAATGGAGAAGCAGCATTTCCGGAGCTCCTCAGGGTTCTCTACTGAGTGTGACACGACTCGTCTCCTCGCTCAATTAAACGCTGTGAGCTGGAGAGAAAACCTGCACAAAAAAAAAAAAAAAAAGGCAGCTCCTGACGTTTACCTACAACAAGCGTGAAGTGAAGACAGTGACGTTAATGCATGATGTAATAGCTGGCAGGGCAGGGGCTTCAAGTGTCAACAGCACAAACTGAGACATCAGTCCCGTCTCTGGCTGCGGATTTCTGCTCTCTATACAGGAATGCCATCTAGTGGATAAAATGAGTAATTTGACGTGTTGGAGGTGACAATTGAGCGTTTGTTGACAGCCATCATGCACAGCATCTGTGTGTTGAAAGGCAGAGGTCAGCATGCAAATAAATACATGAGCTGGATTCTTCTTTTTTTTAAATTTTTTTTTAAATTTTTTTAGGTTTTCATGTTATCTACACAGACACCAAAAGAAAAATGTGTACACCGATGAGGTATAACAATCCACAGGACCCAGACCCTGTTTCCAGACACCACAGGACAACCTCAGAAGGTCCATGTTCATTCTCTGATGAGTCACAACTGTTGGAGGCACAAAAGAGACCTACACAATATTAGGAAGATGGTCATAATGTTATGTCTGATCGGAGTAATAACCCACTAAAACCAATAAAAATGGTTTGAGCTGAAGGTGTGAGTTAATTTGAAAATTTCACATGTATGGAAGCGTATTTGCAACACTAACCTACGACTAGGAGGCACACAGCATTCAGCACTGATCCAGGCTCTCTGTATGTGCCCTGCTTACACTCACACTGGCCTGTTTAGCAGATTTTTAATAAGAGAAAGATTATCCGGGCTGAAGTAATTAAGTGCTCAGTCTGAGGTGAAAAATAGGGAGCCTTGACTGAACAGCAGCCCCGAACCAAATGTACGCGAGAATGACTTTTCCCATTCCTTCTCTTACTCTGGCGCATTTTCATCAGGCACGTCCCTGGGCGAAGTTCACAAATGTTTGTCCTGTTGTAATAGATCAAGTTTCGCTGCACCTATTTAACCTGCGTTCATTGCAGAAATTGTGCCGATGCACTGTTTAGTCTGCGGGGCCTGATGAATATGCATAATGTGCCTTCCCTCACTTTTATTCCTGTGTGTTTTCTTACGCTCTCCTCCGCACACACAGATTTATACAAGTGCACCACATAAACCTACATGCATGCATGCAATGTTTTTTTTTACATTCAGATAACTTTGCTAAGTACTTATTTCAGCTCGATGTTAGGCTTGCAATGCATTCACAAATCCACCTTGCCCTTTCAGTTACTTAAGGTGTACATGAGGTGTTGGGTGTTGAAGTCATGGTGTGACTTATCCGCTAATTAATTTGCTCTTCATCGGCTTTGTTGTGATTGTTGTAAGATTTAACAAGATGATGAAAATACCGTAATTATAACTGTAATATTGCATGCCTTACAACTTCAGAATCACACGCTCAAGGCTTCATGCTAGACATTAACATAATTAAAAAAAAAAAAAAAAAAAAACATCAACAAGAGAACACAGTAACGCTGGGACGACAGAAGCAATACAAAGGGGTTAACCACAGGAATGTAATTTTTTACATTTACAATTTTAAGGGAAATAGGAGAAGGAAAGAGAGTACACAGAAGGGTGGGATGAGTATGATAGTATATTTAGAGTAAAGTGTTGCCATGGAGACAGTAAGTTGCAATGGTCTTCAGATGTACAATATTTATTTATTTATTTATTTAACGAAGGATTTGTTTCCATTTTAGTCAGCTTGGACCAGGACGTACAGTCAACAGTCACTGGATGTCTATGATTCTGATAGTCACAATAGTTTTTCTTCTATTACTTCTATCTACATTTAAGGAAAGAAGCCTGGCTGAATCTCTGTGTGTCATGCCTGAGATTTGACCAGAGGTTGTGTTTAATTAACTACCTGTTGTTTCTCTCAGTCTGTCTGTTTGTCTAATGTGCTCCACTAACAGGTTCATGGGGTCTTACTGTGTTTTCCTGCTTGGCCTCATTCTGTGTCTCTGACACTGCAGAGTAAGCACTTTTTTTTTTTTTTTTGATATTTGTGGGTTCTGCTGACGGTGAAAATAAAGATGCACCTGAGGCAAACTGATGGTGAGTATCATGTGTTTGTCCCAAGTCACTGATCACAGAGTTTAGAGGTAGAATGGAACCAGCAGTGTGATTTGTTGTTACCATACTGACTTTACATTTGTGTGGAAACCTTAAATCATTGACGAATTAGAGATAGACATTATGACGACATTTCTAATATTGTGTAGGTCTTCCTTGTGCCTCCAAAATAGTTGTGACTTATCAGAGAATGGACATGGACCTTTTGAGGATATGCTGTTAGTAGGGGTGTTTGTGTCCTATGGGTTAATGGATGGGCCTCTGTGGATCGTCCCACAGATACTTGATCAGTTTGGGATCTAGTGGAGGCCAGGTCAACGCATTGTGATGGTTTTCATGTTTTTTTTAAGTTGTTTCTAAAACGTTTTAGCGTGTGTGTGGGATGCCAGGTCCAAAAGTTTCCCAGCAGAACATTCAGTTGTCACAAGATGGTCAGTGTTTTTTACTTCTCCTTTAATGTTGTGACTAATTGGTGTACATTGTAATTGATTTTATCATAAGTGTCATTCAAAGTACTGCTGTTTTAAAACATATTTTGTTAATCATCAACTGATTAACAAGGTCCATGGTTTAATTGATTCGAGGAAGTTTATTGGTAGGCGTGAGGGGGATGGAATGGAGGGATGCGTGTGGTTGAGAGAACGGATGAAAAGTATTGAAGGAATGGGATGAGGAATGCATGGACGGCTGATGGTAGAGGACCCCAGGGAGTGAGACTCGTAGTAGGGGCATTGCTCAGGTAGCTTCAGCTCCTCATCCACCTGCTTCTTGTAATGAAAAATGGAAGTGGAGGAAAAGCATAGGCCAGGATCCACAGTTTGGCTGATTGTTCTGTCCTCTGGTCTGCCATCTGGTCCACAGGCAGATAGAAAGAACATCTCATTCTTATGTAGTAACAACAGCAATCAAGACTGTTTCCACTTGTTTCTTCTGATTATGTAATCCCCCAGATAAGCCTACCCACGGAAAGCTTGTCACGCCTAATGAAGTTGGACGAGGTGCAATGCATGTGTGGATACCTCCCAGTTGAGGGCTTATTGAAACACACAGTAATTCATTTTTTATTTTTTGACAAGAGATACAACAAAGCTGCTTGTCTTTTCTGCATTGTCCATTGGAATATGTATCTAAAGGTTCAAATGTACAGGGAATGGGCTGAGAAGATACTCCGATTTCCCTATTGATACTTCGGCATGTGGTGGGACCAGGGATCAAACAGCCAAGTGTCAGATTAGTGGACAATACCTAAGCCATAGCTACCCAAATGTAGCTTAGATTACTGTTATGCAATGCCTCACTGTTCCTGACACAAGGAATGAACTAATTAACCAAGCCGACCTAGATGATGGAATGAATAAATAGAAAGAGTTAAATAATATGGGATTGTGGACTCCCTCCTAGAGCTTTTTAATCTCCAGGCTGAAACATCTCAGCAAATATTGAATAGATTTATAGACAGTTATGATAATCAAATGTGAATGCCTTATAGCGACTGCTTCACTGAGCTCTTTGTGTGCTTTCTAAACCCTGGCCAAGGGGGCCAAACAGTTCCTCCATTTTCTGACTTTTTAACAAGATCCTGGGAAAACTGCTCCTTCTGTCAGCTACATCTCTCTTTGAGGGCATCTAAACCCTGAACACACATTTTCAAAGAGAGGAGATGAGAGTAAAGGTGAGAACAGGGCAGAGCTTTGGGAGTGCAACCTGAAGATACTGCTCGGTACAACAAATCCCACCAGGAGACTAAAATGTACAACATGCTTCAAGGCCTGTATCTGTCTGCTGAACTGGAAGAGAATGTACAGGAAGAAAATATAGGAACAATTCAAAACACACTTGATACATCCTTATAATCGAAGGAATTTGTATTCTTGCATTTTCTTATTGACTGGTACATTTAGATACCTTCTAAATGAGCCAGTCGCTTAGCTTAATACACAATTCGTCCTCAAGTCTGCAGGTTCTGGTCACCCGAATTGGAAAATGCATTGAAATATGTTGTTCCATGATTATTCAAAATGATTTGAGCCCTTCAGAATTACGGTTGTCTGTATGAGTTGGTCATGAAACGTATAGAACTGATCTTTATCCAAGTCACAACTACAGAACAATGCACAGAGATTAAGCTAACGGCACAATCTGACTTATTCATTGAATATAACCATTGACTGAACCTTGTTTGGATGCATCCAACTACCATTTTGGAGAGCTCCAGATCAATGTTCAGGAGGAGCTGCTCCATTTAGGGATTTGTTAAGGTTGTCACCTCTGTTCAGGTCCTTCCACATCATCTTTATTAGATTAAGGTCTCCTTTCTGCATCCGACAAAAATATGTCTTGCATCATCGACATACCGTAAGTCAAGGGTCCTTGGGTCATAATGTTTTAGAGTTTTTCAATCAGATACTGTCACCCAGGCTGGCTGTCTGGGTTGATCACGTCCCAGCCAGTGTCCAGGTTAACCTGCTTGCCCACAGACTAACTCTTCCTGGTTTGCAGCTCCATAGAAGCCAGTAAATCCTCTGCACCCTGCTTTGATGGACCCTCAACTCACATACTATCTGTCGCTCTGCCACCTGCTCCACCAGCTCACCATACTTCTGCTTACCATCAACAGGATAGTGAGTTTCAAGAAGACAACCCACTTGGAGGTTAGCTGGTGGCAACACCCTCCATACCTAGGGAATTAATTTTCTCCTGCATCATGGTGAACCATCCTGGCATAAAAGCAAGAAAGCAGCTCAAATTTGTGATGCTACCTCCACTGTACTTCACAACAATGTATTAATGTAGGTACGCTGTTGTCTTTGTAACCTATATGCATGCTTCATTGCTATGGTTTTGTTTAATTTTTGCAATTTGGGTGAGCTCACCTTCCGAATTCTTCATTCAAGTAGGAACCTGAAAGTTGACTTCAGCCTTCCATTATTTTGCTGCCACTGGTATCTGATGTGAAGCATACGAATGACTACAGGGATTCAACATTTGCATATTCCCAGCCAAAAATATATTATATGCTGCTAAGTTTGGCTTCATCTTGTTCCGCATGTTGCTGTTGCTCATTTAAACACAACGGTTCAGAGAGGCTCTCTTCATCCCTCCCAAAAGCCTTCTGGCTGCTTTGCTAGGTTGGATATTCTCAAAGGATCTTCCCCATTGAGATACAACCCTGAGCTACATTTTAAAAATGCACCATACCAGAACTGACAACTCTAGTAATTTTGATACCATTTTCACCATTTTCTCGAAGGTTGGCTAATGTCCAAATGCTTGATGTTGACTATGGAAACTTCAGCATGTATTGGGGCCAGGGTTTGAACTGCAAATTGTCACATTAGTGGAAAACACCTGGGCCATAGCTACTCAAATGCAGCCAAATGTGGCTTAGATTAGTGTTATGCAACGCCTCACTGTTCCTGACATGAGGAATAAGCTAACCAGTGAGATAATTAACCAAGACTGGTATCCCATGTGGTCAGAGTTTAAGAAATCTACTTCAATTCTGCATGGACCATCAAGGGCAAAAAGGAGGGTTTGTGGACTTTCCCCTCTAGACAGTCTATTGGTCAGTCATCTTTTTAACCTCCAGGCTGAAATATCTCAACAAATATTGAATTAATTATATAGAGAGTTATGATAATCAAGTAAAATGTCATCAAGCCTCTTGAGGAATACTTTTGCAAATGTGGAAATGGCTTCCAGAGTAAACCTTCCAACATCAGCGTATTAGTTTTCTTGTAGTGAACGTGCTGTCAGAATTTAGCAGAAACACCAACCGGCCACAACATTATGACCACCGACACTGACTCAATGTTCTGCTGGGAAACTTTTGGACCTGACATTTATTCATGTGGATGTTACTTGGACACGTAGCACCCAGCTAGACCAGAACCAGGCACCCCCACCCCATAGCAGCAGCCATCCCCAGCAGGATGCAGCCTAACACACACTCAAAACTGATATTGGAACAACTCAAAAAAAACATGAAAATCACCACAAGGTGTTGACCTGGCTTCCAAATTTACTAGATGAGATGAGACTTACTTTGAAAATGAAATCAAATAATTAGATTTTGGTGCTCTAAGGGGCATAACAGGTGATTAAAAAGTGCAAAATGGTCAAAGGTGATAAGGTATGGATGGAGGGTAAAGTGTCACATGAAAATGAACTGACTGAGCAGCCATAATATTTTCAGATGACTTCAGATTACAGTGTCAAGCTGCCAGCTGCTGCTCCACTGTAAATGATTCAGCTGTTCTCGGCAGTGGGGAGCTCTGCAGTATTTCCACATTAGGAGCTAATCCTTTTGAAGATGAAACACCTCCTGAATGTATCCCTCTCCCGGCTGCTGCAAGAGGAACGAGGATCAAATGGACTGCTTTGTTCTCCAGTAATAAGTCATCAAGGGGATATGCTCATAAAACATACGATCACATTAATTGTCTGGCTGCTAAATTAAAAGTATTTCCCTCTATTATCTCGACTTACCAGAGAGCTGAGCAGTCAACAAATCTAATAGTGGTTTCCCTTCTGGCTGACCGGAGAAGCTTTTCTATCACTGCTCGGCAGCCACAAGGCACCACAGGCGTAATGGCAGTCTCATTCACCCCCGCCCTGAGCTCAGCATGTTTTCCACCATGACTCGGACACAACACATAGAGTGGGCAATTAAGATAGATCAGAGTGTGTGCAAATAATACTGAAACATGTTAGAGGGTTGCATAGCCGGAGAGTTTTGAGAGAACTGTGAGGCGATTGAGAGAATGGGAAACCAGAATGAGCACATTTGCTACAGTAATCAGTGCTTCTTCTTTAATGGCAAAAGTGTCTGTTTTAAACATTGGTCAAAACTGTTTGCTTCCTCTTCTCTTTCCTTTCTTCACTTACTTCATGTTCCTGTGTCTCTTTTACCTCTTGCCTTAGTTTGTTTTCCTACCTTTGTGATGGTCTGTTTCATCCTCATTGTTTAACCTGTGTCTTCTTATTCCATCAGCTCCTTGGGTTTATATATAGTTTAGCATCTCCCTTCCTCCTTTGATAGTTCATCTGTGAACCTCTCCCTTGTGTTCCTTTCCCATGTTCCTCATTCATTGTTTTGTTTTATGTTGTTGTGCTATGTTTCCAGCCTTGGTTTGCTCCTTGTGGTTTTGTCTTTCTTTTTTTTCACCTTATCTCTGCTCACTGTATTCTGAGACCCTTGTTAAGTTTATCAGCTTTTTATTAATTCTTGTTAGTTGTTTAAACAATGGCTCCCATGTTACAGGCTTTCTGAAGATAACATGCTTTCACTGGAAGAATAACATTAGTATGATCTCTAACAAACCATATATCAAAACTGAGAGCTCCATGAAACAAATGTCTCTGAGCAGTACTGATGCTGTCTTATGGCATCAGAGCATAATACACCGATCAGCCACAACATTAAAACCACAGACAGGGGTGGCAAATAACATTGATCTTAATTGTGACAATTCTGTGTTCTGCTGGGAAAACTTTGGACCCTTGTGGATATTACTTAGACATATAGCCCACCCCATAGCAATGACACTCCTATATGGCAGCAGACATCCCCAGCAGGATGCAGCCTCACACAGACACACACACAAAAACGCTTTAGGAACAACCCAAAGAACATGAAGAACAGCACAAGGTGTTGACTTAGCACACAGACACAGACAAATAAAGGCTGAGGCAGACTTGTTCCAGTGCATCCGTTTTTTTTTTTGTTTGTTTGTTTGTTTGTTTTTTGTGTACCTGTGTCAGGCTGCATCCTGCTGGGGACGTCTGCTGCCATCAAGGAGTGTCATTGCTATGGGGAGGGGGTGTCAGATCTGTTCTTGGTGGGTGCTACATGTTTAAGTGACACCCACATGAATGAATGCCAGGAGAACATTGTATTGTTACAATGTGGTCAGTGTTATCCACTTCATCCCCTTGTCAGTGGTTTTAATGTTGTGGCTGATTGGTGTAAGTGAGTCAAAGTGAAAAAAAATATACAAAGATAACATACATCATGGCTCCGAATTCAGAAGAGTGAAACACTCTTTTTCTCTTATTTATTTAGGCTCACTTCACATCTGATTATGTAGTACATGTCTGTGGCATTAGGGATGGACATGTGGGTTTACTCTGCCCACCACTTTAGTCCAGACTGAAATGCCTACCTCAACAACATTAGGTCGGTTTAGACATTCCTGAGACATTATCCAGAGGAATGATTCTAGAGACTTCTGTAACTTTTATCCGATCCCATCAGTTGCACACTCCTCGTTCATTAAGACATCTCTCCATCCATGTGAGGTGGATTAGCACGTTTGATTTGAGGTATGTGTAGGCACTCATGGTCCCAGGGGAAAAGATTCTTCTGACTGAACTGATTCGAAACATTTCATCTGGTACCTTCATCATAACAAGTGTTTAATTTAACCCGTACCCTTTACAGTTAGAGCAGCACCTCGAAGCCTAAAGCTGGCAAGTTGCAGGAGTATAATAAAACATATCCCAGGGGCATTGTAGGGATTCATGAAGTAACTTTGCACGCTTAGCACCGATCTTAATGGCAAACGACAGACGCGCAGTATCGTGCAATTATGAATCTCCGTGCACGCTCAAAGGGCACGGTAGCTGATGCAAAGCCAGATCACAGGATTAAGAAGAGATAATAACGACTAAATGATGAGTGTGAGTCACTCAAACAAACTGCACTGTGAACGGAGGCGTGGAGCCAACTGTGGGGTGCAGGCAGCGAGCTCTGCTCTCTGCCAGCACTGGCTCCTGCACGGGGAGGAGAGGAGGAGGAGGAGGGGGAGGAGGAGGAGGATTACTGCGGCTCAAGATCGCCTTCAGTGAATCGCCTGTTTCAGAGAAGGTGTTGTAGTCATGACAGCCCTAAACACTAGCCGGTGTCTCCGACACCAGTAGCGCGCCGCAGACTGTCTCTCCGGATGCGTTGCGGTGCTTTACGCGTTTTCCCCACCGTTGTAGTGTTTTTCTTTTTTTTTCGGACCAGAGCGTCCCGCAGTGACCATCGACTGCCTGCCTGCCCGCCTGGCTGCTAGGGCTGCAGCGTTCCCCGAGAGCATAGGCATGCCTTCCCCTGTCTCGACTGGAAACGTTGTAGTCGGGGCCGATATTCGCTTCACTACTTGAGGGAATCGAAGTTGGTGCAATGGAGACTTCCGGGAGTGATGCTGCGGTCACATACCTGGAGAAAACTGAGGAGAGAGAGGCATATCATGATCTGGAACATCTGCCTCCACTACTGGAAGATGAGGTGAGGCCGTGCGTTCAAGTTATTAATCAGTATCGCAATTTAATTAAGAAAAATACAACACTTGATTTCAAACTATGTTTGGGCAAACTGGCAAATTACTCACTGTGTCTTACTCTTTGCACCAGCAAAACAACTTGTAGGTAGGTACTTACTGTCTCAGGTAGGTATTTCTTTTCAAACTGGCACATTGAATTTGATATGACACTGACCCTCTTGTACTTCTTTACATTTGAATATAATAAAGTATAGTAGAATATAAAGTCAGTGGGTCACATCCTTGGTCTTAGATTATTAGAATATTTTATTGTGCCTCAGCCAAAACAAGAGTTCATTCATCGTTTTATTAATGTCTGCAGAGGTGGTTATGAAATGAACTCATTCCTGCTGTGCCTTTTTATGAGACAGCTATCAAGTTCTACTGAAGTATAAATACAGACGTTTTAGTAGAAAACAAAATGTGCTTCAGGCAATCCCTCCATGTTGGCACTGTCTAGAGTTCCAGGCAAGGGCCCACAAGCAGACATCTCTATTTTTGTAGTGAGCTAAAACAAGCTAATTCGCTGTATACAAGCAGTACTGTGAAATATGTCACTTTGGGATGTATTAAATACATTCGATTGAAATGCTATGGCACATTGCTCAGCTACATCACATCATTAGCTTTAACTTGGCAGCCATAAGCTGATTGAAATGCAACGTGTGTCATGTATTAGATGCTGTATGTTCAGTGGAGACGTCCCCAAAGAGATATTCAGGCATTTATAGTTTTCAAATATTTCTAAAAACTTACACTTAGACAGACTTTATTCATCCACAAGGGAAATTGCTTGGTCACAGTGGCTCAGTTGCACATAAGAAACACTCTTGAGAACCACAAATAAAAAGAAAAATAGGTGAAGATAGTTAAAATAAATAAATAAATAAATAATTATAATGATAAAATAAAAGTAAAAATATAGTAAAATAGAATAGTATGTGCAAAAATCAAATAGAGACAGAAGTAAATATATAGTAGGCTGGACTTCCTGTGTACTGTGCTAGTTTGCTGTGATCCTACTTTACATATATACTTGTACATATTATTTACATTGTTGAGCTGAATGCAGAAAAAAAGATTCTCTGGATTCAAACCCGTCGGCTTTGGGGCCTTTCGGTGCCTGCATGGATTTCCTCTCGGTGCTTCCTCCCACAGTCCAAAAAAGCTTGTTAGGTTAATGATTCTAAATTGGCCGTAGGGGTGCACGTGACCGTGAATTGTTGCATGTCTTTCTGTGAAATATGTGTCCAGGATGTACCCCGCCTCTGGCCCAGTGACAGCTGGGATAGGCTCCAGCCCTCTTGCGACCCTCTAGCAGACAAGTGGTAAAAGATAATGAGTGAATGAACGAACAGCAAGAATAATTAAAGTAAATAAAAACTACCTTTGTCAATTTAAAAACAAGCTTTAGAGAACTGGCTCAGCCTTTCGAGATTCCTCAACTCCCAGAGCATGACGACACTCAACACCCTGCCAGTTTTATCGGAAAGCTCGGTGCTCAAAGGCAAACTTTATATAGGACAGCATATTTAACTTGAGGGGGCTGAGAGAGACCAGCGTTCCCCTGCACTGTTCTCAAGGGAAGTTGTCTATTTATGGGGTTTCTGCTGCTGCTGCTTCTTGAAATGGCACTTTTTTGCCCTGTAATTGGGCTCTATCCCACTCAATCACATCAATACGCGTTGTTCAAAGTCTGCTACAGCCCCCAGAAGAGATAAACAGATAGACAGAACTCGTGCAATGAGAGATAATGCAGTGATTGTCATTGACAGAATACAGGCTTTAAGACAGTTTTTTTCCATTCAAATACGCTGTAGTGTGATATAAATAATAAGTTCATGGTAGTTAAACTGCTGGATGTGCTGTTTGACAATCGCTGCTATGTAACACAAAGACTCCACTACTTCCACCCCTCTATCTGAGTTAAGTCCAGCTTTTGTGCTGACTTGTAAACTGGACAGAAGCTCCTGTAATAATAAGACCGCAGCAGTATGCTGGACGGTTCATGGAATCTCTGAGATCACAGTTGTTTGCTTGGAAAAATGGGGCCATTTGGTAATAGTGGAGCACAGACGATGCAGTGTGTTCGTGTGGGTATGTAGATTCACTCATAGAATGTGTGTCATGTTGTGTGCCAAATGCCCTTGCTGCTGCAGAAAATAGGGGATTTTCTACTGCTAGCCCCAGAACTAGGGCATTGTTTAAGGCTCCGTTTGTAATAAAGGTAAGCATATCTTGCGATGACCTCGGATAATTATTTAGATTATGTAGCCTGCAACCATGCAACCATATTAAAGGACCAGGGTAATATGATTTAGGAGAATCTATTAGCAGAAATAAACGATTATTTATTCGTGTAAATAGTTCAGACATTATATTAACATCAGGTTACAAGTGAAGGTGTGAACACACGCACGACGAGCTAAGGGCACATTTGGAGGTGTGATGTGGTCTGGGATGTGGCTTTGAGCACATTCCTTTGGTAGTGTGAACATGCAATGTGTCCTGGGTCTCATTAAGGGACGCCTATGGCCACTTGCCACTGAATTGCCCTGAGTAGATGTCAATGAAAGGTCTGGACGGGACCCAGGTTGGATTTCCATGATTCTACTATAGCCCACAATGAACAAACCAAACTCTGGCTCTAGAGAAGGCCTTAAGTTGCAGCCAGGGCAGGTTTTAATTAAGAAGAGAGGGGTAATTAGGTTGTAATCTGCAATCACACTCAGGGACTATTTTGTAGAATAGGATTTAGTTTTGATGACTTTTGAATGTGTTCCTACATTTTTGTTACAATTGTTTTTTTGATGAAAATCACTGTTGGAAACTTACTGAAACCTTTAAGCAAGTTCAGAAAAACAAGCTGGACCATGTTGTTATAGTTTAAAAGCACAATTCATCCTATGAGATGACAAGTCAAAAAGATGTTTGGCTTATTGTTTCTTAACTTGAATGTACACTACATTCATGGAGCATTAACAGGAGAAAAAATCTCTATGCTCATTCTAAATTTTAGATTTTTTCATTTTGGTTTGAATGTATATACGTATATTTTAAAGATGAATTAATTTTCAGATAAGAGTTCTTATATGTTTTTAATAACTCAATGCAGGAATTAGAAATGACCAGCTAAAGTCTATGTAAAACCATGCAGTCAGTTTTATTTCTGAAGAACTGTATTAGATTCCAAGAATCCCACATGATCTGGCAAGCTGTTCAGGCTTCACACAAGATTTAGATCCAAATGAAGCGAGGGGCTGCAGTGAGAGCATTGATGGGAAACACAAGCAAGAGAACATTATTTTAGCGTCCCTTCTTTGGCTCCAGATAAAATCCAGAATAGAATTTGCACTTCTTCCCCGTACATAGAAGCCCCTCAAAGACCAAGCACCATCATATCTCCAAGGACTCACAGTACCATATCACCCCAATAGATTGTTTCACTCTCAAAGTGCAGGCTTACTAGAGTTTCTAGAGTTGAGTAGTTTGTAGAATGGCAGCCTTCAGCTACCAGGGTCATCTTCTGTGGAGCCAGCTCCCAGTTTGACTTAAGGATGAGGATAATTAATGAGGATAATTTCTACTAAATTAGGGCGGGATCACGTGATCCTATACCATTAATTATGGTGCCATAGGTCTAAGCTACTGGGGGACTTCCTCAATACACTGAGCACTTGTCCTCTACTTTCCTCTCTCTTGTCCTGAGCACCTATCCTCTAATATCCCCTCGTCTCCACTGTCACTTTAGAACTTACCCTTAATGCTTGCTCTGAGAGTTTCAGGCTTTGGTTTCTGTACAGCGTCTTTATAAAAAAAGTTGAATTGAACTAAACTCTCTCTTTGTTGTACTTCAAATATTAGTGCACTCAAAACCTGCAGGAGCCTGGTGTATGTTTGTTTAAACATCCACATATGTCACTTTCCTAGACTTTTCTGAGCTCCTGCAACATCTGCCATTCTTATCTGTGAAGGGTTAGAATTAAATAAAAGATTATTCATTGTATATGGTACAAATGTACTGCCAAATAAACAGGGATCTATTTCCAGAAGCTTTGGATCAACAATGATAGCAATAGATTGTCTTGATTTACTTTACAATGTCTTTGTTGCTGTGCTATGATGCATGTGACTAAGGTCCATCTCCTCCTTCTCTTCATCTGTAGGAGTTTCTCCAGGATTCACATTCACTTTGTCACTATTTCCTGTCCCTCTGTGATGCTGCTTGGTTTTTATTAGATTTTAGTTTTGCATGATTTGGCTCACTGAAATGTAGTTCAGAGCAGATGATGATGCAGTTAGGTGCTCCTAGGGAAATGGGCTGCAAAGTAAATCAAATACTTTGCAAAGTCCAGTCAACACACATATATCGCTTTCTAAATAAGCAGAATTATTAAAACAAGAAACGGCTGGCCTTGCTAACTAGGTACAAGCTATTGAACGATTTGACAAAAAGCTGAAGTGCGCTCCAGGCAGGTAATTAGTAAATGGCAAAGAGAGCTTCTCATTAACATTTGCTATCACACACATTACATTAAAGCAATGATGCAGACCAGACCTCTCCCTCAGAAGATCAGCAGTCTTACTTGTGAATGTTATGTAATTTGTGTACGTTTTTTGTTTTTCTGTTTTCACAGGAGAATGTGTCTCTGGCAGACATCCTTTCTTTGCGGGACAGCTGTCTGTCTGAGGAGGAGGTGTGGGCAGTGTGTGCGGAGTGCGCTCTCGCCCTGCAGAGCATCAGACCCTCCCACCTCTTCCACACTCTGTGCATAACACCAGACACTTTGGCCTTCAACGCCCATGGGAATGTTTGCTTCATGGAGCAGCTCAGTGGTGAGTCTACAGCACAGATATACATACACTGTATGTCATTTGTAAAACTGGAGCAATAACTGTGTCTTTCTTTTGGAGATATGTACCCATTGTACTAATTGTTTAGACTCTTTATCAGTGTTTCCAGGACATCTCATTGTCTGTTACTGGATTAAGCCACTAGCAGGACTCTTTAATCCTACAAGCTGCTGATAGGGCTGAATGCTACAGCTTATACAGGCACAAAGAGGAAATGAGTTTTATACTTCTATGAATACAAGGCAGATTAGATCAGAACTCAGAAGTTCACATGTGACGGTGTCCCTCAACTGGAGCTTAAGCTCTCTTTTTCACTTTTGCACATTTTCTTTTGTTGTAATTTGCAAATTCCTGCCTGAGAATACTCTGGCGGTGTTTCACTGGATTTGTCAGGCTTCGCCGGGGTCTGCACAGATTTGCACGGACAACATTGTCTCTCCCTGAAAGAGCTTCACAGGCCCAGTGGCATCGAATGAAAAAAACATCCCGTCGCCTCTTCTCTTCTTCTGCCTTCCTCCTCACGTCCCTCCTTTCTCTTTTGTATTCTCCGTTGGCCGTCTTTTCTCTTAAACCCCTCAACTCGTGCACGCTCTGTAGCACTTATTCCGTGCCCCGTTGCCAAACGTTAGAAATTGATAACCATCGATTAGATGAGCAGAGTTAGAGTTGCCGAGGGGATTGTTGTTGTGGTAACAGCTTGGCTAGCCTATCAGCAGCCACTCTGCGGTGCATGCACACACACACACACTCACGCACACGCTCACACACATTACACAGCGTGGCATGGCGTTTGTTAAAGGTGCTACATCCGTTGTTTTTTTCTTTTCTTTAAGTAATGGCGGCCGTTTTAGGGGATGTTCTAATTACTCCTGCAGCTGAAATGCTTCTCAGACTTCTGACTTGTTGTTGTGTTCTTTTTGGACGGGGTCCAGTCCGTCTGCTATGATTCATCCTGAGTAGAGAAAGAAACCGCAGTGCCCACATTACCCTTCTTGTGTTAGTTGTACATTCTGAACAGAGTGCATCTGTATCATTAATCATCAAGACTCCTCCACTCTCGGTCTCACTTGCTGCACGGTTTCCTATTGTTTCCTTTTTAATTGTGCGATAACAATGAATGAATGAAGCCGACCCACGCTATAACGCTCTAATCTCACACACAGATAGTCTGTATCATTGTATTATGCAGTGACCTTGAGGACTGTCGCCATGGATCTCGGGGAGAGTAGCAGTTGCCAAAGTGACCCATCAATACTGTTCAGTTTCAGCTGTTTGAGCTGATTAATTACTGCGGTGATACCGGGAAGGGGGTTGTATGTCACCGTGGGTGCTGCCAGGATGACAAAATGGCCCCAAATGGTTTATATAGCGAGATCGCCGAGAAAAATTGCGTTTTTTTTTTTTTTTTTTTTCCTTTTCCCCGCACAAGGTTCAGCATCGCAAGCTGTTCGCTCTCTGATAAAAACGCTACCGGCTGTTCTCCGTGGGAAACACGATGAGTCCATTTGGAGAGCGTGTTGAATCTGTGATATTGCTCAGCTCATTCTACCTGTTGTGCCGAAACGCTGTGGGCATACGTGAGTCACCGAGCTCTCACCATCGCCCTGGAGGCAACTGCGTCACTCGCAACTGCTGTCCTTTTTTCCCTCTCTCATATTCGCCGCCTTTTTTTTCCCCCCGTGATACAGTTCGTCCTGACTACAAAGAGTTTAAAAGTATTCTCCCATTTTTCCTCTCTCCCACCCATCCTCTTCACCTTCGGGTTTGCTTGAGCTGTCAGATGGACAGATGAAAAGGCAAGTGAAAGGGAAGGAAAGTGGACAGAGGAAGAATTAAAAAAAATAGAGGAGAAGAAAGGTGTGGAAACTAGATTAGGATGATAAAGAAGTGAATTGGAATTGCTGAATCTGAATAAAATTGAAAAAAAACAAAGGGAAAGAAAAAATGAGCTTAAATGAAAATGTTAAAGAATGAGGAGATGGGGGAGAAGAAGAAATTAAATAAGAAATGAGAGGAGATAAGGGGGGACAAAGAATGGAAGAAAAAGGAGGTAGGGTAGTAAAGGAAGAAGAAGAGGAAGGGAAGAGTATGATGAAAATAAAAGGAGCAGCGTGAAAAGAGGAGTCAGGAATGAGTGAAAGTAGAGCAAGAGAAGGAGAACAAATGAAAATTATGAAGAAGAAAGGAGACGAAAGAACGGGAAAAGAAGAGAAAAGCTGCTGTGGCGAGAAGATTAGAAAGAGGGGAGCAGGAAAAAGGGGGAGGCGAAGCGATAATTGAAGACAAAAATGCAAAATGGGCGGATTGCGAAAGTACGATAATAGGTAAAAGAAAGCCAGGAAAACAGAGGATGATGGAAAGGGGGTGAGAAATGAACGGGGGCGAAGAAGAGAAACACCTGAAGAAGACGAGGACGGGTGAGTTCGAGGCGAGGAGGCAAAATTAAAAATGGCTAAGAAGGAGACAATGTTAAAGAGGTTAAAAGGAAGAGGGAAGAAACTGAGACTGGCCTCTCTGCGCCCGGGAGGTACATCATAAATCTAGTAGACAAACCAGAACTGTCATGACCCACTTTACTCCCTTCCTTACCCTTCCATCCCTCCTTTTCCTCCCCCTCTTCCTCCCCATCATCTCTCTAAGCCCAGCTGATGGAGTGTGTGTTTGTAGTGATGTCTTCATGTACCGCCGTGTCCTCCTCGTAGGCAGTCTGAGTGCCGGGCTATTTCAGGAGGAGGAGGACGAGGAGGCAGCGCTGCTCCTCCGTGACTGCTCCGTCTTCCGATCTGCAGATAGCTCCTGTCTTGTTTGTCGGGGATTATCTCTGACACACGAATCATGCAAATGAAGCGAAGCGGCTCCACTGGCCCACTGGACTGTTGTGGTTTAGCGCGCCGGATACATATTGCTCTGATTTGCATCTCATTACTGCGAATGCTTAGCAAGTAGGTTAGAGAGCTGACGTGCCTATACATCAGAGTGTTCACACCCATTCATGAACGCATCCCCTCCTGATGAAGCGATGATGCGCTGTGTGCTTTTCAGTCATGCTTAATGGTGCGGCTAATTGGTGTGTTTTTGACCCGCAGATGATCCGGAAGGCTCTTTTGTGCCTCCTGAGTTTGACAACACAGGCAGCACGTTCGAGGTGAGAGATGATCAATCTTCCTGCACATTCCGGTCACAGATGCACACATGTTCGCCCCCCCCCCCCCCCCCCCCCCCGGGAGGCTCTCAATGCAACACACAGTCAGGGGCACCTTGGAGGTGTTTGCTCAGGGAGATGAGAGCGTTGCCTGTTCTCTTACAATTCGCTACGTAAAGAATTCAGTCACATCTATCTGTGACGAAGGGAACGGGTAATACTCACTCTATACTAACAATAATAAGAGTTTTCATGATTTCCAGTATGACTATGACTACTGGTCTTCCTGTCAAATAATGGATCTACTTATTTGGGTGTGCTCATTTTAGATTTTACATCCAAATTAAGCAAAAGATATCATTTTATTTATTAATAATTGCTTTCTGTGTTCATTACTTTATGCAGGTGCACCGAGGCCTTTTAAGACCAGTTGGCGATTTTGCAACACATAAGGATTTATGCTCTCTTTTGTCACTTTATTAGATACACTGCCCAAATCATTTCACCTAAGCAAGCTGTCCTAGACTAAATGACGTCTCTAAATGTCTCCACTTTGCTGTCCTCGCTATTTACATTGATCAAGAGAGGCGGCGTATGAGAACCAACTGAATGTAGTGCCGTTTAGTAAAACCCCGACATAAACTAAGACCCCAACAACTGACCTGTGCAACATTTGTATTGTTTTAACCGCAGGTTGAGGTGCATGAGTTGGTCCCAAACATAGACTGAACAAATATAGACAATATGTCGCCTGCATTGGCCAAACTGACGGTATTTTCCCAGGGATATGGGCGGTGTCATCTTGTCAGTTTGGAGCCAGAGTCTGAACAGTACGGTACGAAAGTGGAGCCATGCCAAACAGCTATATGTGTTTTCGTTTACGCTCTGCTCTACCTCCAACAGTTACAAAGAAATTACAAAGTCACCAGGGGGAGCTCTACTTGCTTCGGCTTCACTCTTGAGGACCAGTTCTCCGTCCATCTTTATACAGTCTATGGTCCCAGAACTTCATTTCAGCGCTTGTGTTTCGTGACCTCTTTTAAGCATGTGGCCGCATTCCCAGATCTCTGTTATTCGCTCGGTCAACGGAAACCACGGCCACAGCTATGAGAATGTGATTCCAGTTGAAATCAGCCCAGAACAATCCTTTAACTTGCAGCACAGATTTTGAATCTGAAGCCAGATTGGAGGCGTTAAAACACGAGCTTCTTCATGTGTATTATGTAACACACGACGTATGGTGCCTGCAGCTCTGTAAACGATATCAGTATACTCAACTATCTGTATGGGTTATCTATCTCGCTGCAATTCCTTTGATGGATAAGTATGCATTATTCTCAGTGGCTATTGTGGGTTAAATAAATGGCCATTTATGCTCTTTCAGTATTGTCAGAGTGGAGCTCTGTACTCATTTCATCCGTTCTCATGTACTTCTCACGTACAAGTGTCGTACTAAAGAGAGCGCGAGATGAGAAGACGTCTTTTTATTGAACACTGCTGGATTCAGAACAGAGAATCTAAATGTGAAACAGGCACACGGCCACTGTGCGGTGTCGCTGTTCTCACCACCACATGAATAAATTTACAACAGACTTATGTAAATTAATTTCTGAGGGAACCTAAATTTGCTCTCTGTGTGCATAGGCAACATTACTGAGGAAAAAAACAAAACAAAACTTTACTTCTTTTATGTTTTTCCCGTGAGAGGTATTATATTCAGTAGTAACTTAAGCAGAGCCGAATGTTTACCCTTCTATTTTGGCGACCCGCTCTTGGACCCGCCTTGCGCATGTGTTTACCACATAAGTACGGGTCCGCTCCACTTCAATTGTTGGGAGTGATCGTTACGTGTGGGATTTAAACTCCAAAGCACCTGGTTCAAGTCGTCTCCGGCCTTAGAGCTGACCATAATGTGCACTGTCGGTGCAGCAAAGCAAAACAGAAGCTCAGTCATAAATATGCACAATATATAACAATTACTGCCCGAAGCGCTTTTACAGTAATTCACAACTCTAGATCACTGCGGGTAATGCAGCTGCTTCCCGATAATGATAGTGTTTTCTCCCTTTTCTACCATTTGCTGCAGGGCCATGTTTACTCTCTGGGCTCTACGCTTTCTGCAGCACTGAACTTTGTCATCGAGCCAGAGCTGGAGGCAGAGCTGGGAGAAGAAATCCAGAGGCTGCTGGAGCAGATGCAGGAGGAGACGCCTGAGGACCGGCCGCTCCTGCCGGTAAATACTAGAATGTGGTTTGCAGTTTGATATCTCACTTCAGCAATCGTGTCCACGTGAAAAATCTGAAAAAACATTACAATAGCTTCATCTTAATGCCAGAGAAAATAAGGGGACCTACACCGATCAGCCACAACATTAAAACCACTGACAGTAGAAGTATAAAATGTTCTTCTGGGAAACGTTCGAAACTGGTATTCATGTGGATTAAGGAACAGCTCAAAAAAACATGAAGAAAAGCACAAGGTGTTTCCCTGATCTCAAAACTTACTAGATCCCAAACTGATCAAGTATCTGTGGGATGATCCACAGAGGCCTCTCCCATCGAAGGCCAGTTGCCAGACACAACAGGACGCCCTCAAAAGGCCCATGTTCATTCTCTGATGAGTCACAACTGTTTGAGACACAAGGTAGACCTACACAACAGGAAGGTGGTCATAATGTTACGCCTTATCTGTGTATCTTTTATATTCTGTGAATAATGAGTTGTTTACCAACAACACAGAGATGTTAAAGTTGAGTAATCTTCGAGTAAACTTTTAATGATAATTGTCCAGCTGCAGCGCGTGCGTTGTCAGTGCTAATTAGGTCCTTATACAACAAGCCTTAATCAGAATCAGAATCAGCTTTGTTTGTATAACACCTCCCACTACCAATGTAATGCAGCAACAGTGCTTTTATTTTTCCCTCTCTCTTGTTTTTACATGATGAGTATTAAATGCGCTACTTGAGTGTACGTGAACTGTAGTCAGTGCTCTTGAGCAGCATCAAGTGGAAAAACGATGTCAGTGCGTAACACGGAGTATACAGTAGACATCTTGCAGTCACAGCCCCTTCATTGTCAGTCTGATATATAAATGATAATATATGAAACTGCAGAATTAAAGAACAATACTAATTATGTACAAATAATGTAATAACATTTATTCATTGTAGGCAGCACCGTGGTGTGGTGGTCAGCACTGATAGCTCACAGCAACAAGGTTTCTGTGTGGAGTTTGCATGTTCTCCCTGTGTCTGTGTGGGTTCTCTACGGGTACTTGGTTGTCTGTCTCTCCGTGTTAACCCTGAGATAGACTGGAGACCTGTCCAGAGTGTACCCCACCCTCTCACCTGATGACACCTGCAATAGGCTCCAACCTCCCTGCCACCCTGTAGAGGACGAGAAAACCAACACATGTTTATTCATGATAAAACTCCAAGTATGAGGAGAGCACTTGCCGATGTAGAACATAATCCTGTCCGCCTGTCCAAACCTGCATGTCTAATACTCCCACAGGACATCCTGTCCCTGGCTGAAGCCCGGCTCTCTCAAACCTCCTCCGCAGCTGTGTGCCGGAAGCTGTCTTCGGTCGGACGGCGCGTGCTCTCCATTGAATCCGTGTCGAACTTTCAAGGTTGTCCACGTTTAACCGCGTCCCAGCCAAAAAGCAGGTGTCCGCTGCCATTTCTCCTGCCTTTCAACTGCCGTCTTTCTCTCTCCGTCCACAGATGGACAGGAAGGCTCCTGGGAGGCGAGGTGGCAGCATTCCAAACCCCGGTGTCTCCTCAAAAGGCTGAGCTCAGATGATAACGCCAAAGACTTTGCTGATAGTTCTGTTAAATCGAATGGCGTGTCCAGGCAGCAGGTATTGTAAACCTACCCGCATGCTGCTTTGTTTTATTTTTTCTTTTTTTTTAGCTCATATGGGGATTTCATCTACACGGATGGGCAGTAGATGGGAGGGGTGGACATTCACAGTAGTTTGGAATTAGCATGTATCTGATACCGGCTGTTTACCTGGAACACAGAAGGTTTGCATGAAAGATCCATGAAAATAAACCAGACATTGGTCATAATATGCCTGGTTATATTTATCAGCATCCAATCACGGAAAGATACAAACGTTTTCGTGATGCAAGGAGGTCTTTTAGTAGATAGGATGTGAGGGAGATGCATGGAGGGATGAGAGGGGTCGTAATCCTTCGATGGATGATGGTAGAGGAAGCCAGGGAGTGAGGAAGCGAACGAATAGAGACATAGAGGGGAAAGGTTAAGACACACCTTTATTTAAAGGTATGCAGAGGAAA
Source organism: Mugil cephalus (assembly GCF_022458985.1). NCBI lineage: Eukaryota > Metazoa > Chordata > Actinopteri > Mugiliformes > Mugilidae > Mugil > Mugil cephalus. The sequence goes on from NC_061782.1 coordinate 5,956,350, forward strand.
TAGCATTCATAAGGGTCGTGGTCTTGCTCTTGAATATACGTTATAATAACTAAACCTCTAATGATCATAATTTCTTCTTCCATCATGATGGAATAGACACATTTTTCTTCACCAGTTTCTGCACAAAACAACCACGGTATGAAATCTAGATGCAAATAGCCGATTATGCACTCCTCGCAGAGAGGGAAGTTTTCCTCTAAGGGTAATGAACATAATCAACACATTACATCTATAATTAGTTTTTGTGGTTATAGCAGAAACGCCGCTTCTCTCACATTGACCTCCATTTTAGCTCGTCTTTTTTTTCTTACACTGCACTTGCTTCATCTCTCAATGACGTCCCTCGTAGACCTGTTCTGTACCTGTACTGGAAATAAGATGATAAAGGAAGTTAATGATAGGTTTGTTAACCGGTGGACTTTCATTTCCACTTCCAAACTGCATGTTACCCGCTAAAGCAATTAAAATGATTTCTGCTGAAACGAGTGGTAATGTGTTAAATCTGCAGCTGTGCGGAGGCTGGGATTCCTCTCTCTGGGCTGAGGACATGGAAGGCGGCGAAGGCGACAGCATGATCCTGAAAGATGAGCTGGACTGCCGATCCCAAAACAGCTCCCCGGTGAGGAGGAGAGCCCAGCAGAGGCTGAGCAGGGTGAGGGGGGCCCTTAACCGCTCCTGCTCTGTCCCCGACTCCAACAACCCTCCCTGTCTGTCCCCACCCACCCACGGAGATATCAGCATACCTGTTTCTGACCTCACTGAGATAGGGGCGGACGAGCACTTGAGCTCCAAGGCTGTGTGGAGCGACAGGCTTCACAGACTCAACCGGGGACAGTCCTGCGAGGCGTACCCGCGCTGTAGCGCTGAGTATTGTTCGGAAGTGCCACAAGGAGACGAGGAGGCTTTGTACATCGGAGAAACAGACAGCGAAGACTGGCTTGAAAGTCAATCCAAAGACTTAACCCAAGACTTAACGTCTTCCTGTACTTCCTGTCAGGAGCTGGATATGGAACAAGACTCTTCTGGGGAACAGAGCTCACTGAACCACAGCCTTTATATTCCTAATAACCACATGACCAAAAGCATGCTGTGCCTGAATGAGGAATCTCAGGATGAGGTTAGCCACCGCCAGCTAGATTTCAAATCTGCTTTTACGTGGCACGCTGTATTTATCATACCTGGCAACACAGCACTGCACTGCACTCAGAACAGGAAATCCTCCTATGAGACTAGCTGGATTAGTTGGATTGGAGTAGTTGGATTATCTAGGATTTTCCCTCTTCTCTCGCTATTTTAGGTCATATGAAGAGGACTAAAAAGAGAGAAGCTGCTTTTTAGTTTGACACAATAATTTTTTGCAGCATCTCATTTTTCTTCTGTTCACAGTTACAAGATTAAAAGTGTAGTTTGTTTTCCCCTTTTAGCTAAGACGTGAGTGACATTAATACTGTAGCTAGCCAAGCAAAACCAATATATTAAGAAGAATCAAGAGACAGTCATTTAATAGGATCAGAATTTAATTATAAATCGAAATAGAAGATTTGAACAAGCAATTTGACACCATCTACAGAGAAATGTGTCACACTAAACAAATGGCACAGAACATCATACAGTATATGACGGTTTATATATTAATATTTTGTATTCATCAGTAGAAGTTTATGAATTTGGAAGTTTGAAAATAGCCATCCATACGAAAGCACCAGAAATGGACATTTCAACCTGATAATAATCCACCAAAAGTTAAATGAAATGAAGAAATTGCAGGTTAAGCAATAGAATGAAAGCTAATTTGTGAATCTGGAACATTAAACCCATGAAAATCCTCACTTTTACAACTGAAGGAATAGAAATTTGGTCAGTTTCTAGCATCTGATGCTAGTGTGTACTTACTTTTTCACAAATAATATCAACAATAATAATAATCATATAATATAACCAAGCAACACAATGTGTGCTCTGTAGTAATATACAGTGCTGAAAGAATATTCAAACATTAAAAAAAAAAATGAAATTAGAGAATAATTGATTTCGATCTAATGACGCCCACAGAGGGAACAGCTGAGCCTGTTTTGCTAATGCAGCGTTTGTTCTTGTTATTTTCTCTCCAGTGGATCTCTCTAAGAGAGTTACTCACTCGTGGATGGAGGCTGACAGTGAACGAGCTGTGGGCTCTGTGCTACACCTGCCTCTCCTCGCTGCAGACCTACATCGACTTCCCAGGTGATTTAATGCTTCATTCGCGAAACCAGAAAGTCACCGTCCCCTGTACGAGCAGTTCATTTAAGGGGCCGCTCTTACATCAGTGGAGGGACTGCGGAGGGGAATTCCAAAGCGGGGGGAAGAGGGGAAGAGAAAAGTTATGCAAATTGTGTTGTTTTTGTTCTGTGCGAATTCTTTTGTGCAGCTGATTTATTTATTTATTTCTCCGTTAGCCTATTTGTGTCTGGACACAGTGTACGTGGGCTGCGAAGGAGAGGTGCTGTTCTTGAAACCTAAAAACATAGGTAGGTTAACTTCAGCATTATGTTGTGTACTGATGTTCTTTTTTTCATTTTTAATATTTGATCTGGTCACTTTTAGTAACTCTCAGTGTCTTCTTTGCAGAAACACGTGATGAATTTTTTCTCGCTCCTGAATATCAGGAGCACGGAATTGTGACAGAAAAGGTCTGTGGGAAGAGTTTTTATTTTATTTTGAAATGAACTAATCCCTTGCTCTGGCTGTAGGTTATTCCTCTTCACGTGTCTTCTGCCTCAGGTGTGCGTGTATGGGGTCGCTGCTATCCTCTGGGCCACGGCCAAGTTTAGTTTATCACCTAATCAAAAGCTGGCGATGCCTCGCAAGCTGAAAAGACTGCTCCTGGAGATGGCTAAGAGGACGCCTATAGAGAGACCCACCATCCTTACAGCTAAAAAGGTATTATTATTTTAACACTTTCTTCGAAGAAATGCACTGCCCATCCACTTTAATCCAGTTTGCTTTTTGTTTTCTAAACACCAACCTTATGTGAGTGTCAGGCAAATTATCTTCAAGGCTCTCTGCCTGAAACTTGAATGCACAAGAAAGCTCATGTGGCTGCCTAGCTGCTCAGTTTTTCCAGTTAACAGGTTTTAAACATACAATTACTTTTAAGGTTTAAGATTCCACAGGAATCTCTGGATTGAACTCCCCCTTCCAACAATGTTTCTGTTTTTAGAAAGCCATTGCAGAAACAGTTTGATGAGTATAGAATAGAATAGAGGGTATGCACGCGACAGCAAGAGAAGAGAAGAGAAATCTAGGTGGTTATAGCCAATGAGTGGCAAAAAGTGACAGTTGAACATGGAAATTAGCCGCATTAGTTGGAGTCAAAGGGTTTAATACTGTTTAAATTGTAAAATTAATTAAAAAAGGTGAAGAGCTGTTGTGTGATTGACTGAACCAACAGATTTGAAAAGCAGTCAGAGATATATTTTTGACTGCTTTGTGTAGGCTTTGTCTGCCAAAGAAAAGAGAAGTAAATGGATCGCTGCTTTAGAAGAAACATCTGGAATCCAGGCTCAGAAACCAGAGGCCTCATTTATCAAACCGTGCATAGAAAAGGTTCTCAATTCTGACGTAGGAACGAGATTTAGACCGTGTGTGAGTACACAAAAATCCGGATTTGTCAATCGTGCGGACACCAGTCCTACGCACACTAATAACTAATCGGTGATGATAAATCCCACCTGTTCTTACCTACCATGCACAATCGTGCATGGTTCGGGTCATTTGCATTCAGAAATGCCCGAATTGACTATATATGTTAGCAACAATCCCTTTAAGAATGGGTGAAGGGAGTTGTTTTTTATACCATCACCGAAATCATAGCAAGGAAAAACAGCCGTTGGAAAAAAATCGTTGCGAAAATCAACAAGACCCCACCAAATTCATAAATGAAATAAAGGATCATCTGAAACTGAAGCTAACCCACTTTTCCAATCGTCCATAGAATAGAATAGAATAGAATAGAATAGAATAGAATAGAATAGAATAGAATAGAACGCCCTTTTTTGACATTATACAGTGTACAACAAGATTGGAGAGCTTCTCCTTTTCAGTGCAAAAGAACACAAGTATATACAAAATAGTGCAAAAGAGCTTTAATTTAAAGGAGTTTTACAAGATAAACTTAACTAATCATGAAAAAATATTGAAAATATAATATAATTATAAAATATATTATTTTTAATAGCGGCAGTGGTAAGAGTGTAAACATGTCTGTGTGAACGGGTTAAGAAAAAAACAGACAGAATAGCAGCATCAATGTAGCTGTACCTGTCTGTTATTGCACATCCTATATTACGTTGACTGTAGCGTGTGAGAGGTCAGGGTGGTGATGGCTCTTGGAAAGAAACAATTTTTCAGTCTGTTTGTCTGTGCTCTGATGCAATACATACAATATATATTGACAGGGTTAATAAATAACCTCGACCATCTTGTGACAACTTTTAGACCTGGCATTCATTCATTCATTCATTCATTTATTCATTCATTCATGTGGATGTTACATGTGTAGACATGTACCACCTACCTAGACCAGGCCAGATCCCCCCACCTCATAACAATGACACTCCTTGATGACAGCAGTCATCCCCAGCAGGATCTAGCCTGACACAGACACACACACACACATAAACACTTTGAGACACAAGGGAGACCTGCATAAAATTAGGAAGGTGGTCATAATGTTATGCCTGATCTATGTATAAATTCCAATCCCATTAGTCTCATCGACTTTTTTTGTTGTAATTAGCATATATTAATGTGTTTAATACTACATTGAGGCAGTAAACATGATTAGGATTGCCTGTTACACAGCGACCTGTTAGCATTGTCACTGTAAGCATGTGATTGGGTAGTTAGCTCTTCGCTCAAAGCAGAGGTCTTACCTAGTAATAATTTCTTCCAGCTTGGCTTTAATGCTGCTGTAGTGATGTTCCATTTTCAAGAAGAGTACCCACACCACTGATCATTTTATTATTTCTTTTTATTTCTTCTACACTTTAACATTCAGCTGCATTTTGTTGATTTGTCCTTCTGTGTTTTATGCGCCGCTTTGGAAAGCACTTTGAATTGTGTTCGCTTGCACCGTTCCGAACAGGCACGTTGTTGAAAATAAATGCCCTTGTTATTTAAATATAGAAAATGCATTTTTCTCAACAATTTCTGATTCTATCAACATAGTGCTCTCCTACAAACTGCCCCTATTGTCATGTTGCCAATGATTTTCTAAAAGTAGCCGCTGTTATTTTCCTTTTTTTAAAATTTCTACTCAAACACTTCAGTTATTTGAGGGCAGAATTAATTCTGACATTATTGGTGCGTTTGGATGACGCGGCCTGTATTGTTAATCTGCATGCATGCAAATGTGTGCTCCACAGAGCTGTCGTGACTACTTATCACATCAGGGGACGGACGCTGAGACTGTCTGGAACAACCTCATCAGCAGAGTTCACCCGGTAAACTCTCCTTTGTTTTTGCAGCATAGGTGCACTCTCCATGTCTTCATTAGTTTATTCGTTTGTGTGTTATTTAAGTCATAGGCTGTCTGTTTCTGTACCCGTTCTGTATGTTAGTTTCTCTCGTGTTTTTTTAGCCAGCTTCAAAGTCCTGTGACGCTGAAGATTTGAGTCCACCTGAGCACTCATGTGAAGAATCTGCACAAAGCAACAGTGGTAGGACAGCTTTACTTAAATATAGATGACCCTCATGCAATAAATTTTACCCTGAAATGTACTGTACAAACACAAAATGACCAAATATCGGGAAGAGCCATGGAAACATACTATAGATGCACTGTGAGATTGTTTTGGTTTTAATACAGAAACTTGTTTGTATCAAACTGTAATGAAAGAAGCAGGAAATCGGGCCATAGCAGCAGCTCTTCTGAATATTGTGCACATTTTGTGTAAGTGTGCATTGCATGAGACAATATCACTGATATTGTAACTGGGATTATTGTAACTGTGTGTAGGCTTTGTGCCCATGGCCACTGAGAGCCGACTGGCTCCTGTGCCTGGCCCTGTTCCCCACAGCTATCCAGTCAAAAAAGAACTCCATCTCCCAGATGCCTTCACTTCCACTGCCACACACTTCATCCCCATCGTCCTGACCAATGAAGAGGAGAGCCAACATCTCGGAGCTGCCACTGAAGGGTAGGTAGTTCGTGCAAATGCTGTTTGTTGTCCCACATCATTTTAAAAGCAGGCTTTCCAAAACTGTTGTTTGCTTGGCAGGACTTTGGATGGATTCACAAAAGGCAAAGATCACATCGAGGAAAGCAGCCTTGGTTTCATCCCGGACTTGTGTGATACATACATTCAACCTAACCCACACACACAAGAGTCCACTGACGGTCAATCAGTCGTAATTACATCTTCTACAAGTTCCAGCAACAAGATTCTGGTTGACTCTCCTTCCGCTCTCCTAGATATTTCCAGTCTTGAATTTTCCCCCCCTGTGCCATTTTCCACTAACCTCAATGGTTGCGGCGTTTTCAACAATTACCTCTTTCGACAGGACCCCACAACAGGACATTTGTCCCTAGTGCCTGTGCAGGTCAGGGCTCCCGAGACGGTCCCGGGGTTAGATATAAATCTGTCTCTGGTCCCGAAGCCTTTGCCAGGAATGATCACAGTTCCAGAGAGCACTGAGGGTTCGTTTACTGACAGTCTGAATATGCCTGGACCGCAGGAATATGATCCACCACCGTCTTATTTCAGCTCCCTCAAGCATACTTTTTCAAGGGCACACAATGGACAAAGAAATCCAAGCACACGAGGTGAGAACCATTCTTCTTCAGAGTCCATCTCTACCAGAGTCCACCCTGCTCTGCAGGAGGTGATTGACCTGCTCAAGGGCGAGTTCTCACTTGACGGATACATGGACAGTGGACAGGAGGACATTGCCATGGGTATGTATCTTTAGGCACGTGTGATATCCTTCTATTATTGTTTTATTTGATGCACACAGCAATGGAAACCTGGAAAATGGCTTTATTGATATGTATGCAGTGATTCCCAAATGTCAGAGGGGAGGCTATGTGGTAGCAAAATGGTGCTTTGATCGGAATAACATATGTTGTAGCAGCTTGAAAAACACATTTTGTTTCTAAGGACCAGATTATAAGAAACCACTAAATTAGATGTTAGAGGAATAGAGAAGTTCATACAGTTGTGATTAAATTGTGTTGGATTTTTAGTTATAGTGATGGATATACAGGTCGAGAACAATAATCAGAGTAATACAAAACATGTTTAAGTTATATTATAGAAGAACAGTCAGCAACAGACCCCATAGTGAGCGCTACAGGACGTCTTTTATACCCTCCTCTATCCATCTGTATAACAGCTCATCTTTTTGTAACCACTAAGCTACTATGACCAATTTATTTTCCTTATAGACCATTAAAGTCTAAGTCTTAGTCTAATTAGCTAAAGGAGAAGTAATAAAAAAAGTAATAAATTTGTTCTGTAATGGAATAACTGTAAGGGGTAAATAAGTCATGAATTTTGTATTAGCTAACCAACCAATAAAAGGCTGGAATAGGTAGATAAAGGGGAAGTATTTAAGTAGTCATGCAAAAGTGATCAATTAAGCTTTGATTATACACTTTTAGACTTTTAGACTTAGACACATACACATGTTTATATGTATGTGTATCATATGGCTTCATTCATATTCACAGACAAATAAATACAATGCAACAATACATGTATTCAGTTAATACTATATGTGTTTCCTTTGGTTTATTGTTTCATTGTACTTCTTCTAGACTTCTAGTAACATTCAGATTCTTTTGATTTGGTTCCCCAGCACGCAAAAGGTTCATCCAGAATATTCCACTTCAGTAAAAAAAATTATCACTATGTTCCTTTAATACGATTCGCCACATTTAATACAAAGCTATTTTTTTTTTTAATATAACAAAGTAACTCTCCTGCATTAATCCAGTCTGGAGCTGTTGATCTACTCTTTTGAAAAATCTACTTTTTTTCTTTCTCTTCTCCGAGGGGAGTACATCTTCTCTTTGAAGGACCTCCAGCACCATGCGTTTGCCCGAGTTGTGAGGGAGAGGTTCAGTGATCTGTACTGGGAAGACGACTTGCTGGGTATACTTCACTGCCTGGTGAACTACAGCCCGTCCACAATGTGAGCAGGTTTTATTGTCTGTTGTTTTTCTCCAAACAAATTAAAAGTCATAAAAAAAACAAAAACAAAACACAGACTTCTTTCTAAATTTGGACCAATCCCAAAAAACAAGATAAGTGTAGCCGGTGGCACTGCTTATTTGCATTAGTCTCTCTTTTATTTACTCTTGAATTATGAGACATACATCTATAATCCTCTGAAAAGAGTAAACAGGGACCTTTAAAAGATCAGTCTGTGGTATTAAGGAGGGGTGAATACGCACAATTTATAAGGATTTATAACCCTAGAACAGTAACGTTGTAATTAACACCATCACTAACGTTGGGTATATTTCACCCGATATAACAGGCTGCTCAATAAAAAATACTTCCCATCAAAATATATCGAAGTACAACAATACATGGTAAATTAAAGTACTTTTCTTTTATTTTCAACTATAAAATGTCTCATAAAACAGAAAAGGGTACCACAGGGGGGCTCTATAAAAAGGCCTCCTTAAAAAAAAAAATAATGGAGCTAGGAACTTGAAATTCGATCCATCTGCTCTTAGGACATGTGAGACATGTCCAGTGAAGACACTGTCTCCCTGCACCACTGACAGTCGTAGTAGAGATAGTCAATAAATGGCACTTTTTGAGAGCATTAAAGTGATGAGCTGACTTTAAAAATGAGTTCAGTTCACTGCAATCTGCAATATCACCACTAGAGTGCACTATATTCAACAGAATGGACCTTTAAGAGGGAATTATTGCATTAATGCAGCATATGTCATGAATCCATGTTCGGAAATATTAATAGATTAAGTCCCGTTAAAATCATGTGACTAGTGGATGATGAATGTGTCATTGGATAGTAAATATTAAATCATAGTTAGCTGGCATCTAATTCAGTAGGCGTTTTAAACCTGTTACCATGCAGATGGTATCTGTCTGTATCATTATTATATTTTAGTCCAGGAAACCAACTGTCACACTGTACACAGCATTTACTAGTAAAGAGTTTGACCTGGGAGCTGAACCAACTAATGCTATACTGTATTATACTGTGTATCCGAGGTTTTTTGGCAAAGCATGTAAAGACAGCAGCCCATTAAAAGAAGCATAGTTCAAAAATAAAATGAAACAGAAAAAATATATAAAATGTAGCAGTGGGCTCAAACAAAACACGAAGAAACAATAAACTTCCAAACAAACAAATCCAAGTCAGTTACACTGAAACAGTAAATGCACAATTTTTGTGCCACTTACATTTCACAGTAGTTTCTTTAAATCACAGTGGTCTCTTACTGCATCTACTCGCTCAGAACGATCAAGATCAAGATGCACTGGGTGAAGTCTGGCTGGTGTTAACATTATACTTTGCAACACTGCCATCCTCTGGCCACAGTTAGTAACATCATTTGCAATCAGTTTGCACTGAGCATCAAACAAAACCAAAATCATGCAATAGAAATGGAACTATACTGTTATTAACAACCATTTTAAACCACTTTTGGAAATATATTATGTGCTCAAAGATGTGCGGTTGTGTTCCAGATTTATTAGTAATTTACCACCTATCTACAATATCTTTTGAATTCCATTTTTAATTAACTTATGGTTTTTGCAAATTGGTACTTGGAAAATGATGGGTTTTCTATTTTCACAGTTAATTAATGATTATTATGAAACAAATGGAAAAAAATAATCACCAGATAATCGATTTGTGACGGATGGTTACAGTTCTGATTTGTGTATTATAGAGCAGCCATCTGTCCCTGGAGGATTGCAGAAAGCAGGCAGGTGGCACTTTTTAATTTCATCATACTGAAATAATGAAATAATAAGTCAAATTCTTGTGGAAATTAATTCATGTAATAAATGAAAGGTGTAATTATTGCACTACTTGTACCTGAAACTGCCAAACAGTCTTCAAACCAGAGCCAGTGCCCTAGAAGTGATGTATTTGTCCTGCAACACTGTTGTCACTGTTGAACATGTTGTCTGACTATCACATCCGAGTTCTAAAAAGAGATTATCCGTCTAGTGTCAGAATAATAACCCTTGCTAACGGCCAGTGCAAACAAAGCTGTGAGTTGAGTGGATTTGACTGCCTGTATATTTAATTTATTCAAATGTGGGCTCTGAAGAATAGGGACAGAGAATGAACTGGTTCTTACTGAACGCGACCTCTCCTCCTCTGCACACTTATATATGCGTGTTCACCTGTAACCCTAACCCCATGGTAGCTGGCATTCAAATAAGCATCAATACAATACACGCTTCGCACGTAAAAGCTGAGCCGGCAGCTTAAAAATAGTCCCTATGGTAACAGCTTTGCTTTATTAGTGTAGAGGAGACTGTGGCTACACTGAAGATGCATTTAAAGCTCCTCCTACATGATATGTTGACAATAAGCCCCGGAGGGATTGGGGGAGAGGGGTTGGTGTATGATCGAACACATGTTCGTACATTTATCAGCCTGTCAGTTTTCTCGGTTATATTTTTTAGGGTTTTGCAGGTTGACAGACGTGCTTTTCCTGCAGCTTGTTCACAGAGCTCATCTGTTAGTTTAGGGTCGTTTTCACTACTTTCCCAGTGAGGGGAACGAGGGAGGACTTCAATCAGACGTGGGCCATCCTGAGCCCGAAAAGGAATCAAGTGGATAGCGTGCTGTTTGTAATAAATTTATAGCTTGATTGGATTTACAAGTGCATGAAGTGAGTGATGAGCTGCCAGATGTGTTTTTCTCGGAAATCTAGAGCGTTGCTGTGGACGTCTATATTGTGCCGCGTTTTCACACTAAATCTTTACAACACCTGTTTTTTGCTTCTGCCACCATCGTTTTCTCCAAATTGTCTCTTTTTTTTCCAGTAGTTACGGGCCTATCATTGCGAATATTCCTTGAAAAAAAAGCTAATTGTCAGCAGCTTTGAGCATGCTGTGTGTTTTCTCTCTCCTGTGCCCCATGCAGCGATTCTAATGAGGAACCTCCATCAAAGGCTGTGGAAAGGGCAGCTCTTACCCCACCCTTGATAGCTGCCGCAGTCTGGAGAGGAAAGAGGGAACTTTGCCTGCACGGCTGTCTTGATCTGAATGGGAACATTCACCAGTCCAGTCCCGTTGCGTTAGATTCATGGGAAGCGACGGAGGCCCGGTCCTGTCGTGAAGAAAATGAAGGTGATGTGCTTGAAGATGCCGAACTAAGATCGGGACAAAGTCGGAACTGCAACAGTCAAGGTAAGAAATCATGTTTCATGGGGGAATATAAGTGTTGGTTGGGTTTAGAAAGCCAGTTCAATTCTGGAATAAAAACTGATGAATATCTTACCCAGTCTTTAATATCCTCACGTTAAACCCTCTGCAGTATGAGATCTGAGTGACTTGCTTTATGTCTTTGGATGTTAATGCTTAATAAGTAAAACCCAAAGATGACATTATTTATATCTTATGCAATTAAAAAAAAGCTACATCATGCAAAACGGTGAATTATTCAGTATTCATTGGAAAAGGCACTTAAAATAAATACTCAAAGTCAAAAGAAAATGTGTGCAGTCACATTTTATAGATTTTATTTTTTATATTTTTATGTATAAATCAAGATAAAGTAGGTTAGAGATTAATCCATTTATTGAAATCCACTTAAAAAATCATAATATCCAAATCTTCTATATAGATTCACCATAGAAAGACTAGTTCATGCTGACGTCCAGACTGTACATTTTTAGAAAACATCTGTGACATTTGTCAATCAATTTACCTTTAAGGTGATGCTTAAGACCTCCCTTTTCATAGAGATGGGGTGGGGTGGGGGTCCTTATGCAGTTTGTGGCGCACGTGTACCGGGCCGTCTGACTCTGTGTTCACCTGAGGCAGCAGGATGCACTAGGGGAGGAACCAAGCTGGCGGAGGCAGTGTGGTGCCCCACGGGGGCGACGTTGTGCTCGGAAGCCTTGGGACCTGGTATTCATCTGAATGTTGACACGCGATGCTGCGCACCCAAAGCATAGTTGTGGACCCTTTATGACATCACAGATGGTTGTGACCTCTTCTCAGCAGGCTGATGACGAAAATCGCCTCTAAACTTGCCCAGATTTCTTTTTGTTTGTGGCGTGGGCTGAAAAATCTAATCAAATTCATGGAGGATCCACGTCGCAGTTTACGGAAATTAGAGGATTATCTGCTAACTTCTTGGTACCACATGACACTTACGGAGGTGATTTTGTGGGACGAGCGGGCCCTACGCAGGACTGTATTATATTGTGTGTAGTGGTGCATTGTTGCGCTAATTACTTGAACTTCACTCGTTTCTATTTCACTCCTCAGACGTAGCATAGCAGCAGCAGTGTTTCCTGTTATATTAATATCACCCTCACCCTGTTCATATTAAACTCTTAGTAGAACTCAAAAGAAGCAAAATGATGATGAGACATAACATCAATAAAACAGTTCAGGGAATATTTTGCATCTTTTTTTCCCTTCTTAAATACAACTCCCTGAACAGATATATCTGTTCTGGTATCTGTAAGTGTTTGTATTGGACAAATATATTTTAAAATATATAGTGGCAGAGTTGCTGTCTGTGGTGTTTTGTTATATTGCTCTGTGTTTGGCTGCTGACTGAAGTCACGAGGGCCATGAGTGACTGCTGGATGTTGTTCTTAAGTCTGCAGCACATTCATAAGAGTCCAAGGCATGCTAGCAAACTCCACAGAGGGTTTTTATTTTTTTAATTTTATTTTTTCTCTTCTGAAACTCATTTGCAGCCATTTCCATTCACCCACGCATTTGTATCTGCTGCGCTATTGAATTATGTTAGACTTGCGATACTCACAAACAAACTCATACAACATAAAAAAAAAAGAAAAAAGATAGTGATAGGACTTGATCTTGGATTGCCTTTAAGCTCAGGCCTTACACAGTGGACGTATTGTGCAGCAATGACAGGGTTAGCAACAAATACCCCCAGCAACACTCTTGAGCCTCCCTCTGTGTGTTTTCTTCACAAATCCAGTTTGTGTTTTTGCATGTGACCCAGTCCGTCTCTCCTTCCCCTCTCTGCAAATCCTCCCTCTCCCGCCTCTGTTTACCATTCGAGGTGTGAGCGCTGACAGTACGGACTCGGGGGTCATGGAGGGTGGAGATCATTCGGGGGGGGGCGGCGATGAAAGCCCCTCTGAACCTGAGTTTCTGTCGGGGAGAGAGGAAGGGCTGATGGGAGCCCACGACGAGCAGATGAGCCCAGACTGCTCGGAGGACATGGAGGATAGTGACTCCCTGACGTCGGAGCGGCTGCTCTCACCCGGATCCAGAGGAGAGGGGCCGGGGCTCAGTTTCAGCCCAAGCTGGGCCTTAGCCTTCTTCGGGGAGGATTGTTTCAGTCCAGAGATTATTCAGTACACAGTGAATCTGGGACAGCACACGGGATCGCCTTGTCTGGATGTGAAGGCACAGGTGGGTGAATGCGTGAAAAGTACTGACAGTGAGTCAGGTTTGACCTTAACCATGTGTTTGAACAAACAGCAGGCCGCATGATTTATTCATTCATTTTTATATACCATTTGGAAGAGTGTGCCTTGTGTATATTTTTATAGGGAAGTAAAACTAGTAAAAAGACAGAAATCCAGGGTTTCAATAATGTTAAAAAATAGTCAAAATATTCTCTAAAACATTTTTTTTTTTTTTTTTTGCCTTTGTCTTGTCTTTATGAACTACAAATTGACTGTTTAATTCACTGTTGTTTCAGCTCAGCTCCTTTCAGGCCTTTACCTAGTCAGGATTTTTGAATAAGTGCTACAATTATTCTCATATCTGTAATGAAGTGGGCCACGGTCGGCTCTGGGGTAAATAGAACAAGAAGATGCGGGGGACTTTAAGATAATTGGTGTATTATTCTCTCCAAACTGGATCTGAATATTAATATGTTGAACTTAGCCCCTGGCAGAGAAAGTTATTATCATTTGCAAAAGAATATTAATGAATAGCCTTTGTGTTGTGTTTGCACACTTTGATGGCACCACTGCCGCTTCAGACGGTCCGTGTAACAGCTAATAACACACCCTAAGAGCTGTGCCGCAGCGACTTTTCGCTCAATTCACTTCAAAGGAGCTGCTGTGTGCCGTTGCTACGGTGAAGAAAAGGGAGAGCGAGAGCCCTGTACACTCTGGAAACACCCGATGGCTTCTTTCACTGAAAGCATGTGGTGCAATTTTAGGGCCTTTGTGTCATTCTCTGCCATTTCCTTTGAACAGGAACTGCAGCAGCAGCTGGTGATTGAAACAAGGAATCTAAAGAAAACAAGAAATTTCTACCAAAAGCTGATTCAACAGGAGAGGAAAAACAAAGGTCTGATGCTCATTTTACATGTGAAATGATAAGCTTTACTTCCAGTATGACCTATAAAGCTGTAAAGTACTTTCTCCCAAAGGCGCTGAGAGCAAACTGATGGTCTCCAAACTCAAGTCCCAACTCGAAGAGCTCAGATCCAAGGTGGTCTTCTTGGATTGTGTGAAGAAATACCTTGAGGTACTCTCGGTTCGCAGTCCTCCCTTTTTCCTGTGCATTACGACCTAGTTCCTCTTACCTTTGATATGGTCTGTCTGTAGATTTTGAGTGTGGACCAGTGGGGGTTGGAGGTTTCATTACTGCCCTCCTTGGCTGTCAGCGGACCTGACGCTTTGGATCTTCATTCCTCTGAAGACTCCTCTGTTCTAAGCTATGGTACCAGCAAAGGGAAGACCACTCTTCAGTCGGGGTCTCCTTTGGGCCTCATGGCTTACCTCTACGCCAGGTACCACTGATGGGCATGTGTCTGTGATATGTTCAAAAATCTTGACCATTCAATCCCATGTTCAGTTGATCTTCAGAGCATGAATCAAACGGACTGTGGTGTTCTCTAGACCCCGGCAATTGAATTTGTGTTTTCCCTTGTACTCGGATATAATTAACGCATATAATAATGCAACAGTAAGCTAGTAATGAGCTAGTAAGCATGCACGTGTCAGCATTTAATTCAAAGCGCCATTATGCCTAAGCACACACTCTCACGACGCTGATAGTGTGGCTGCACTCACGCAATCATGTTAATGCGCAGTTAAAAAGGATGGCTATGGGTTATTCCATTCTGTTGCTAATTCGTCCCACTAGAAGCTTAAACCAACAATCTTTATTCTTTGCTGTATCTATTAGTGCATTTGATTGTGTTAAGACTTCCCCCTCACTTCCATTTAGACTCTCGGCAAACATTTGCCAGAGTTTATCGGTGCGTGCACAGCAAACACATTGTCACTGGGTGAGCCACATTCTCCTGCACCTTCGTTTTGTTCTTTTTTACTTTTTATTTGCTTCTCTTCTCTTTTAATTTTAGCCGTGTTGATCGTCACGGTTAAAAAGACTTTGCAGCATTAAAGTCTGGCATTTATGTGTCTTGCCTTGTACCCGTTGCTACGGGAAACAGCATCAACAATTAAGGAAACAAGGTTCCGATCCATAAATTTATTTTGGAAACTTTCACGCATCTGCTGCCTCAGGCTGAGGCTGCCTCTACGTTCGAGGAGACTGTTAAAGGCTTCTTTTCAGTTTAAGTCCCAAGACATTGCCTAATTTCACAACTTCTTGTTTTTATTAGTAAGCCGCAGAATCTACCAAACCTTGGGGATCTTTATGAATTTCCATTTGTCTAGAAGCTGGTAATGTCGTGATTTTGCAGAATCCCGTTATGGTGTGACTGTTTCTTCTTACTGAAAGGAGTTATTAAAGTAATTCTGGGAACCTCAGCTGGATGCCGCTTCCTGGAAATATTTTTAATATTTTTCTCTGTTCACAATAAAGTTGGAGAAGATCCATATGTGTCATGTCCCGGTGGCACTTGAAGGAGAACCCCTGGAGGAATTGATTCAAGTTGATACTCACTCTTTGGAAATAAAATATTAGGCTCCGTTAATCATGTGCTTTCATGTGTTCTAATTTTCCTTCATTTCCAGTAGAGGTTCTACTCATCATTTTTATTACCCGTATTATTATTATTACAGTTATTAAACCGTTAGTTTCTGAATGTCCTTCAGTGTTATCTCTCACAATTTCTTCCCAGAAATGCTGCTGTGGAGGGCTACATCCAGCAGTTCCTGTATACTTATCGTTTCTTCTGCACTCCTGAGCAGTTACTGCAGTTCATAATGGATAAATTCAGTGGTGCAGCAAGGTGCGGTACATCCAGTAATAGCTCATTACCACACGAAGAAACTGCTTAGTGCAGTGCAGTATGCTCTCCAGCCCTTCTGATAAATAACACAATATGATCCACAATAGCACAAACAGTAGGTTTGAAGAATTGTGTTCATTTTTCCTGGCAGGGAAGGTCCGGATATGACAGGCGACAGTGAAAGGATCTTCCATCGAAGTTTGGACCTGCTTCATTTCTGGATAACAGACTGCAAATCTGTGGACTTCACGCCAAAGTCCAGCCTCATGGACACATTAGAAAGCTTCCTTAATACTGAGGTAGACACGCATGTATATTCTGATTAGAACAGTACATACTGTCAAAATTTAGTTCTTGAGGACCCTGAATTCACTGACTCCTAACTAAAGCCTCATTGGCCAAACTAATACTATTTTCCCGGGAATATGGGTGGCGCCTTATTGCGAGTTTGGAGTCTGATCGGTACGGTCTGAAACCACAAGGGGTCATGTTACCAATGACCCGACCGCGCTTCCTCCGGACTCACTCGCATTTTGGTTTAATTAATACTGTGCTCTGCTCTACCTCCACCAGTTACAAGGAAATGTTGGATTATGCACCGTACTTCACCGAGCAGTTGGCATGGCAACTGGTAGTTATCATGAACTAAAACGAAACTTATCAGAAAGAATGACACTTGACACTTGATTATGCATCAGTTTTATATTAGCTGTCTAAAATGACGGAAAGCATGCTTGAAGAAAAGTCCCATCCACTAACATGGAGGTGGTGGAGCTTACGATGTATACTGCACTCAGCCACCAGGGGGAGGTCTACTTGCCTTAGCTTTACTTTTGAGGAGCTGTTCCACCTCCATCTTTATATACAGTCTATGCTCCTAACAAATTACAAGTGTCCTCATGTGCACGTGTGCATAAAAGCACTAAATATTAAGAATGGTCAGATCCATTCTGAATTTTACTCATTTCAATAGCAGATTGTGTCGCTGTATTCCACTAATGCTCTGTATGAGAATATTTTAATTTTTTTCCACAGGTGATTCCTGTAGACAGCCAAGGAGAGGCTCTTCTCGCCGGTCTCCACAGCTCTCAGAGTGTCTCTAATACGAGTCAAGTCCTGGGAAGCCTGATCAGCTTTGATGTAGATGACGACTCCGTGTGTTTGCATTCATCCACTGAGGATCTTGGCAGAAAGGTCAGCATTTGATTTATTCTTGATGAGTCCAGTTTAGTTCCGGCTTAACCTCTATGAAAAAATATCTGCATATGAAGGTGCAGAATATGTCTCTGGCATTAAGTTTTCAGGTCAGTATTCCACAAACACCTTGAGTGCATTCCTGAAGGATTTAAAGGTTCAGATGTAAAAGGTCACTGTGACGTCACAAAACACTTTTTACGCCATAACTCAACTTGTAAACGTGATATATCAGGAATGGTTTCAGGGGATGTCTTCATATTTGGCTAAAGGATGAAGTGATTTTGAGTCAAAGGTCACTGCGACCTCATGTTTGTCCCATCGTGTTATCTCAGGAACAACATGATGGAGTCAGATTTGGTACAACTGTTCACTTGGACTGAGGGATAAACAAAAAGGTTTAATAGAATAAAATGAAGAAATCATGACATTTTATATCCAAAAGGTCAAATGCCATTTCACTAAATTACACTAAATTATAGGAGTTATCATTCATTGTAACTCTAGTGGTTTAAACGTAGTAAGGAATAAAGTACATCTATAGTCAAATATTATTTCTAATTTTTATTCTTAAATGAAAACTGAATATGTTATATAAACGGTGAAATCTGCTGCGTTCTGATTCTTTTATTATTTTACTCTTTTACCGTATCGAAAGAAAAATGATTTGATTTTTGCAAAATACAACTAATTTATTCATTTACCAATTGTTGCCACAGAAAGAGAGACATTTAATGGGAAAAAATGTTGAAAGGATGACATTTAAATCCAAAAGATGGTGCAATTTGTGCAAAACTCTTATTAAACCCCTTCAAAGTGTTCACTACATATTATATATTATTTGAGTCTGGACAATCAAGTCATTCCTTACTGTTTCACACATTTTTTTAAAGCATTACTCTGGGAAAAAGTGTGTCTGTTTCTGACCGTTACAGTGGAGGATTTCTCGCGTGGTGGAGCCCTCTGGATCCGTGTCCAAAGAGAAAGCCTTCTCCATTGCTGCGGCCCTGCCAGTGCCCTGCTACGGCTCCCTGATGGACGACCTCCCAGGCCTGCACGGTGAGGAGCGACTTCCCTTCAGCCAGAATGAGTACAGCGCCCAACACATAGCACAACAGCTCACCCTCCTGCAACAGGTACGCACATCGCCTAGGACCTTGATGCACCACCTTTTGTTGTTACCGTGTCACACCACTAGAGGGAGGTATGTCTCCATTAATGCGCAGTAACGTTAGTCATGTTTTTCACTGTTGATTCTAGGAAATATTCCAAGGATGTCATCCGGTTCATTTCCTCAACTCCAGAATGCAAGGAGTGATAGACAAAGTCCTGACCCCAAACAAGTGAGTCCAATGCTATAACTTTGTGGGCACAACAAAAACCACAAAGGCGTCATTACTGCAGTTATGTTCCTAGCCTTTAAGAGCCTTTAAAATAGCTTCAGTGCTTCTTGGCATAGATCATAAATGTGTGGTAGTCAATTAATAAGGATTTTTGGTGGTGAACCAGTGCATATAATTGCTTCCTCAAGCATTCTTGTGACCGTTGCTAAGATCATTTTTAAGTGTCTCCACTGATTTTCACTACTTTTATTAATCTGTATGTAGAGTCTACTTCCTTTATTTCTCTCCGTTTCACATATTTTTCATCAAAGTTTTAGCTGATTTATTATACATTCTAGTAAATGTGAATATCTTATAATAATTGACTCCCAAACGTACATATTGTACCTCATTCTGCTCTGTTGGAAAAGCTCCAGGAACAGAAATTAGGTCTGCTAAAGTTACAAGATGAAGGAAAAATAATGATGAAGCTGCCACTTCTATCAAACAAAGTTAAATAAAAACACCTAAAACTCCTCATTATTTCTCAGGAACCTAAATGATCCAAAAGGTCCAACACTGTCCCCCAACCCAAATCTAAATCTTTTGCTAATCTCTGATGTCATTATTACAGTGATAGTGGACGTTTCCTTAGATCTCTCTTTTCTTCCCCCCACCAGGAACGTGCCACAGCTCGTCCCGCCAGCAGAGAGCAGCAGCGCGCTTGTGCGCGAGGCGGCGCAGTCAGGCGGCGGCTACCTTCAGCGGCTGCTCGCATATGCTGACAGTGTCACTAACTGGATCTCTGCTGAGATAGTCATCTGTGACTCTGTCAAGGTGAGGCGAGACATAACTCATGAAAGTAACAAGGTCGGCCGGGAGAGGAGGCAGCCATTACTGTCACAGCGTGCGCTTTGATTTCTCTTTGGACGTGGACTCTCACAGACTTCCCCCATATGTTCTGGCTGTTTCATCTCTTGTGTCATGGTTGAAGGATTTATAGATTGTCAGGAGCAGGAACACACAGGGCTGAAGCTGCTCTTTATTCAGTGGGCTCATACGCTGCCATTTAGGCCTTAAAAAGCAGAGGAAGTCAAAAAAAATTATCAAAACTGAATTATTGCTGTTATTATTCTTATATTTATCTCTCATTTAAGACACTCCTCACATTTTTGATATGTTTCCTACTGACAGGACAGCTGGCAGTACAGTTGCAGCAGTCATCTCCAGCAGAATGCAGCCTGACACGGGCACACAAACAAAAACACTTTAAGAACAACTCAAAAAAACAGCACAAAGTGTTGACCTGGCCTCCAAATTCACTAGATCCCAAACTGATCAAGTATCTGTGGGATAACCCAAAGACCCCCACCTAAAACATTCTGTTACCAGACACCACAGGACGCCCTCAGAATGTCCATTATCTGGTCATAATGCTACGCCAGATCAGTGTATACCATACATTTGAACTGTCCTTTGTGCATCTAATTCATCGCTTTTTTGAGTGACACCTCAAATGCTTTCGCTCATTTTTTTAAAATGTTTTAACTGCTTTCACTTCTTACTCTCACTCCTTCCATGACACCTCAACTGCTTTCAGTTTTTCCACTGCCGTCAGTCTTGCTGCCGGGCGTTAAAATTTCAAAGATTTTCTGGATTCCTCCTGTGTTCAGATCTTGTTTTCAGACTCCTCCAGTACTCCTGCTTAATCAGCGGCTCTAATTCAGCATGCATCAAGTGCAAATGCAAACATTTTAAGATGTTTTTCACAATTTTTTTGCACCTGCCGCTCTAAAGCTCTTACGACCACGTTGAGCGCACACATACACACACACACGCATTAGGACTAAAACTTATGCAGCACGTACAAACAAGGACATGCACTTAAAGCACTTCACCACATCTGGTGCTATTTAATCACGCTACTACCTTTAATTTGACATTTTCTGCTATGCTGCTTCGTTTTGCGATTTAACATTTTATATCATGCTGCTACTTTTTGCTATTTTAATCGCAGTTTTTCTCACTTATTTATTGAGGTTTTGTTATTTTAGTTTTATGTTATTTGTCTTGTTTTGTGTCCTTTGTGGGGGAGCAATCAGCGAGAATTTAATTTTTCTATGTATCATGAAAATAAATGTAATTCATGCATTCATTCATTAAGTCCCTTTTAAGACTTAAGTGCACCGTATGCAGGCGTCTGCTTTCAGAGGCAGATGTGAAGGGAGCACGGTTTATATGCGATTCTCTCCTCATCATGATCTGGGTGACGCATACAAAGTATGAGTTTTTGAATTATTTCAAATGTTAAGTTGTGTTTTAATGGGTTAACTTCTCAAAACTAGAAAGTTGGACGAGTACTGCAGATGTTAAAGGCAACCCACTTTGGCTGCAAATCTTTTTTCCACCCACGGTGCATTCACTTCACTATGCAGCCAGCTGTGACAAACCGCTGGAAAGAGCCACTTGATTTTACTTTGTTTTTTTACTTTGTTTAGCCTTTTCCCTTCATTTCGCTCACTCCAAGCCCTCCTCTCTTGCAGACGCAAGTCGCTCTGCTGACAAAGTATCTGTGGATAGGGAAGCACTGCTATGAGTCGAGGAACTTCGCCACAGCCATGCAGGTCCTCGGAGGTCTGGAGAACGTGATTGTCAGGCAATTACCAGTAAGGCTGCATATCGTCGAATCCCTCCTCGCACCATTTCTAAGTTTGTGCAATAAGTCATAAAGCCCCCGAGCTAAATGTTTTCTTCAGCTGCGATAGAACTCGGATGGTGCTTAATTAGTTTCACAAAAGAGAAATTAACATTAATGAATTCAAATAAGATGGAGAAAGAGTGAACGCAGGAAGGAAGAATGTGGCCGCCCAAAAAGGAGTAATTAAAAAAAAACTCACAATTAAAAGACACCAGTGTTTCGAAAATGAAAGAAATTTCCATATTTTCTTCTGAAGGCAGGTTATATTCATCGACTAGTATTACGCTGAGGCCACTGCATAATTTGCCATCATTTTAGAGATGCTTAATAAAGCTACCCCCTCTTCTGCCAACAGGCTTGGAAACATCTGGCTTCCAAGGTGTACGAGATCCTGGAGGAGCTACGAGCTGTGCAGGTGTGTGTGTGTGTGTGTGTGTGTGTGTGTGTGTGTTTGAGGAAGAACACACGGCTGGTGTTTGTAAGTGAGGACTCGGACGGCCACATATTGTGAAACTGGGCTGCAGGGCAAACAAATCAATAGAAAAACAGCTTCGAGCAACTTGCCCGTGTGCGGAGAGCTTACAGCTGGCTCGGCTTCTGAAAGTTAACCTTAAAAGAACTTCAAGCAGCGTCCATCACTTACCAACTTTCCTGCTTAGCTGGTGCGCTTCAGTGGAGTGCTAAGACCAAAGGAAAGTATAAAAATGTAAAATAATTTCCCATCTCAAGCATTGAAATCCAGGACAAAATATTCACATTTCACTTGTTTGTTTGGCTCACAACGCACAACAGGCTCTGGCATACACTGTTGGCTTTGAATGTAAAAAGGTTGAATTTGTTAGAAGTCCTCTGAGCCGTTGAATACACGGCTATGCTGGACTTGCTTATCATTTCACCTGTGGCTTAAGTGGAAAAATTTCTAAATTTCCCTTTTGTTTACCGTGTGGGCAAATGCCTCCCTCCTCAGGTGTTTCTGAAGAGTGATGATCTGTGTCTCATGGGGGGAGAGCACACGAGGAAGAGACCCACTCTGCCCTCAGCGCACATCCTGGCCATGCATGTCCAGCAGCTGGAGATCGGCGCCTTCACGCTCACTACGGGGGCTTACAAGTGGAACAAACTCAGGTACGCTTCGGTCCCAGTGGTTGTTGCAGTCCTGATCAGTTTGTTTTTAATTCTACAATGTTGGGAATGCAACTCAATATTTCTTTATGTGAGTCTGAAAAGCCCCGGCGATCTTAAAGGAACTTCTTGTACAACTTTTGCAACTCTGTCAGAGTCAATAGGGTTAGGGTTGGCTGCACAATCAGCAGCCAGCTGATTGATTTCCATATCGAAATGATCAATTCCATCTCAGCCAACCTCACAAGCATTCACCACAGTGTCCTAGTTTTCTTGTTTTGTTGCTCAGATTATTACAAATAAATCTATTTTCAACATAATGACCAATAATTTCAAATATGTAACATTAACCCATTACTATTACACTACTATTACAAAGATCCGCTATAGGTAAGATTTAACGTAGAAAAACTCTATAATGAATAATAATTCATCCAATATGCAAATAACACTCAACAAACTAAATGAACGTTTATTGAAAGCTCACTGACAAATTAGGATACTGCTAATACAGAAAGTTTTTTTTTTATTTGAAATGTTTAAGAGGTTCTCCTCTTCACAGAATCATTCACAACTTCAAGTATCTGTATGAAACCTCTCTAAAGCTCTACCCCCAACCCCGACCGACTTCCCAATTGGAGATGTCACAGGTCTAATTTGTGCTTACACTTTTTAAACTGAGATTTTTCAGTGAGCGCAGAAAAACTTTCCCCTTTCATCGGATGAATGGGAAAGCTGCCTTCTAGTGTCAGCGCTGCACATGCATCATCCTGCACGGCGAAGGTCAAAACCACTTTGCCGTTTGGAAGTGAATGTCAGTAACTGTTAATAAAAATGTGGGTAAATCGGCTTGGCACTGGAAATTTACTGATAATCTATAAATCCTTTCATTCTATTTTAAGATAAGAATAGCTCTGTGGGAACCTACTGAGAAGGGCACGCTTGTATTGTGCGATGGCTTCCATGCATGTGCCATAACTGTCAGGGCAGACAAGATAAGAGGACTTGATTAACACCTCTAGTAACCGTACTGAATGCATGTGGTCTCTGTGTTTCTCACCAGAATGAATCACTGTACCAAAGGAAGCTGAAGCCTTTCAAAGTGGTGCATGTTTCCACAATGATTACATAATATTGAATTCATTTCAATTAAGGAGAGGTCATGTGGAACTGAGATTTAATGAAGCAGTAAAAAGATGTGAGAATACATGTTTTGACTGTTTGACACCAATAACTCGTAAGATGGTAGTCTTAGATGAAGGCAGTAGATATGAACAGGACCGTCTGGAGTGAAGACACTGGTGATGGTCGTGGTGATGGTGGTGGAGGAGAAACCTCCTGGACAATTAGGATGAAGAGGGGATGAGGAGGAGGAAGAGGGCTGCTTGACAGATGGTCTGAAAGATAGTGGCAGAACTGCGATGCATTTAATGAATGGGGACTTATCGCTCTTTTAAGGTACTGCGGGACATAGATAGGACGTAGCTGACGCCGGTGCAAGCCACTTATACCTGTGCACTCGTCAGTCTAACTCACTCTGTAACAACTCCACTCAAACATTTGCGCTCTGCGTCACTTCGTCAGATTTCTGGGGAGGTGGACGTCAACTACAGTGGTCTGTGTATTAATGTCTGTCAGGACGGATTGGCTCAGAGAACAGGAAAACACATCAGATATGTTGAAATTGAGACGTTTAATGAAGAGAAGAAAGTGAAAAGTAAAAACTGAAACTCAAATTAGCTGTGAAGGCATAGACACAGAATATGTGAGCAGATCTTATTTATTGAACCTCTGCGTGAGCTTCATGTCCATCAAAGAACCTCGCTCAGAACTTTAACTGAATGAAAACGAGTCCTTGCAAACAAGTGAGGAAAAGGTATAAAAACATAAAACATAACTAATAACCAGTTTTTCTTATTTACTTTTATTTACTTTTCTACCTATTGGTATGTTCACACACAGGTGCCATGCATGGGAGGCAACTGGGGGTTCAGTATCTTTCCCAAGGACACTTTGTCACATGGCATGGTCCAGGGATCAAATCGCTTTAGCTCTCCAGTTCGTGGATAACCCACTAGACCATCTGAGCCACAGACACCACTATTAACTAATAGTCTAGCTCTGAGCTGCTGTGAGGGGTAGTTCATCTGATTATCACTACTACAACTGTCTATAGGAAGGTATATATTTTGTAAAACTATTTGTTTGATTACTATGATGTAACACCTATCCAGACTTTCCAAAATTTTCTCACAAAATACTGACAGACAGCAGATTTGCATCCACACAGCATGAAACATTGAGAATTCTGCTTTAGGTGCAAAAATATCTCTGCAGAGCTCTTGAGTCCTCATGAAGTTGAGAAGTATAATGAGCCTCCCCTTTAAGAAAAAAACAGAAGCCACGAAGGGAAGCTCTCAATCTTTTCACTTCCTCCCATCATTACGTGCTGGAATTTGCACTAATTTCACTCTGGTAAAAGACTGATGCTTGTTAACCACAGATCCAGACAGTGAAATTAGCCCTGTACCGATCCCTGTAGCGACACAAAATATGAACAGTGAGTGTCATTAAGTGAAAATTAGCTCGCTCCCTGTGTATCCGTCTATGACAAAGTCGGCCAGCGCGCATTTTCCCCGCGTCCTTCTCCTTCGCTCCAATATGGCTGACCAGATGCTGAGGTCACAACAAGTGGCGGCTGGACGGCAACGGCACAGCTGTTGAATTTGGGTTGTCGGTAGGGGTTCCAGCATTGCACCAGATGGCGCCTGTGGGATGGGGTTTGATTGGAAAAGAGGTTTCAGGCCAGATGCTGAGAGGTGACTGGGTGTAGCCAGATGCTTGGGTCAGGAGATCTAGCAGAGAGAGGCAGAGACACAGCTGGTTACCTTGGACCGCCGGGCTGTCCCATCTCTTTCTAAATCAGGTCATAGATGACGATGATGTTGCTAAGAAACAAAAATTGGTATAATATACATTTAGACATACAGTATATTCTTCTCATGTTCTGTCTACGTTTCTTGCTCTCTCCATCCATCATTGGTCCTAGGAGCATAGCGAAGGTTGTGAGTCAGGTCCATGCCTTCCAGGAGGTTGCGTACCCCTACAGCCCAGACCGGGACCTGCAGGCTTACCTTCGGCGCCGCATCGCCCGACTCTCCACCTCTGACGTTCACCTCTTGGCCGCCGACAATGACACCAACTTCCAGCAGTCGAGCGAGCGACAAACGCGGAGGATCCAGGACACGCTGAGGAGGGTCAAGGCCACCTTCCAGTGAGACCTGCCTCAGTCACATTTCTCAGCCCAGAGAGAGACAACAACACCAGGTCAATGCCCCATGTCCTAAACCAGAGCCTGCACATTCCTATGTAGTCTTGGCAGCAGAACCTTGCGGACTGGACACTCACACTCTTTTTAATCAGGTTCTGCTGTTAATACCACAACTAAAACAAAAGAAACAAAGTATTTTTCCTACTTAATGAGTACTGGGGGATATTTGTAATTTGCAGTGATTCTTTACTGAACTCATACAGGCAGCATTTGTAACACAATCCTATCATTTAATTGGTAACATTTACTTATAATAATTTCTGGACTAAACATTGTGTCACTGTAGAATGAATGTCCAGTATTTTAGCTGAATTATCACCATGATGGAATAGAAAACTGCATCATGTCCTGAAACCCCCATAGCCTGGGTTCACTATGTAGCAGTGTGGTTAAACAATCATTATTGCTTGGGATTGGCACCAATAAAGCACAGTATTATATGTTTTAAGAGGGACTCTTACATGTGTAGCCATGCTGGAAATAGAAGAGACAGTTTGTCTGTCAGTCCAGACTCTCAAGAACTAGTGAGTTCATTGCCAAAGCACTTTTGTGCAAATATTCTTTTTTTTCCCCTAAAGAATGGCTTTGCTAACTTTCTGACTTTTCCACTTCTTGACTTTTCAACTTCTGTTTTGCATGGATGTGCAGAGGTCTCACGTCAACCAGTCCATCTCGCTGGATGGCCGTAGTGACCTGTTAGCTCTTTATTTATTTGAGGCCAGGTCATTTATTTCATTAACACTTTGCTGTGTGACTCGGCTCCTTCAAAACTTTGTGTTTAGTGCAAATTTTAGCATGCAAACACACTAAACACACACATGGTGAATTTAAATGAACTTCAACCTGTTTGCAGTGTCGTGGTGAGCATGCTGACATTAGCATTTAGCACAAATAACACGGCTGTGTCTGAGCGTAGCAGCTCAGCGCTGCTAACATGGCTGTCATGGATGTTAGTGTGACTGGATAAGGATTCAAAGAAGCTCCCAACACGATTAAAGTGAAAATTGCTCATGAAGCACTCGGAGGATAAAAAAAGATTTCCTCGCTTCCAGGTATTGAATGGAGACAAGCTTTTCAGGTTTGCTAAATTTTGTTTTGACTCGATGTTCTTTGAATTTCATTCTCTCCATTGATACTCAACAATGCCTGAATATCACCATTGGTTGATTAGTCATGCCAATTTTTTTCTGCAACTGGATTGTGGTTATTCTTGCCCGCAGCGCAACAGTAACAGCATTTCTATAATTCTGGTTTAGTTATAAAATGCCAGTGTAGGCAACTGTTCAGACATATTCAGCACTGCAAGTCCTACCCTAAAAGTCTGTGAACCTTTAGAAATTACAGCCAGTCCACTTTGTGTTTTTTTAAGAATAGAACTTACAACATACTTTAGGATCTGGCTGTGTCATTGTAAATGCATCAAGGTTATGAAAATGTGGTCCCCTGGAAAGGTTTCTATGTTGGAAACAGGGCTGTAGAGAAAAGTGAGACAAAAGTGGCAAAAGTGAAATGCCAGATATTGTTCTACAAAGTAGAAAGATTTGTTTAAAGTTTAAAGGAAAAAAAAATCAAACTCTGGCCCCGTTCTCACCTTTGCCCAGCTGGCCCATCTCTATGTGAAGTCTGTGTGACTATCAGATTGTTGCACAGCACATTCCTGAATTATTTTCTACCACCGCTCAGCAAACCTGACAGGGAGACAGTATGCACGGTGCAAAGACACGGGTAGGACTGGAGGTGAACAGGGGATCTCTATTCAGTCATGTCAAGCTCTTAAATGAAGTCAGTTTGATACAGCAGAATTGTGTTTGACTTGTAGAAAGCCAGGCTAAATATCGCAGTACTGCTGTATTCAATTTAATGAACAATCTATTGATCGTACATTTTGCTTAACGCACACCTTTTTTTCTTATTAGTTCGCCAGTTAGGAGTTGAAATGAGAATTATCTAGTTAGATTGATAAATTAATTTCATTTAAACAGCACAACGGGTAATAATTGCATTTATTATCGGCAGTGTGTGGTGAAGGGCAGAAGACAAGCTTACTGTGTCATGACCAAACCATACCATTACAGAGCAAATGATAGAACATAATGAGGTGTCAGTGTGCAAAATGTTATTTGAGGAATGATGTTCAGTCACTGTCTATTTTTCTATTTTCCTGCCCGCTCTCGCTCTCTCCTCCGCCGTTTTCCGCTGTGAAACTCGCCGCGGAGATGAAATGTGACGTGCTATGAAGATTTGCTTAATTTAGCTAAATAAATGAGATTTTATAAGCCTTCTCTTGCCAGAGCGTATTATTGTCAGACAATATCCACGACAGGATGGCTGTACAGCAGGTTACAAGAGCCCTGCTTTATCAGGCTGGAAATGTGGAATTGTATAGATGCAGCTTAGGTTTCCCTCCATCTGTACGCTATAGAGGTTTATAGTGCATGGTTCATAGTGACTTCCTGTGCTTCATTTCTCTCATTTTATGAGAATTTTTTATAGTATGTATTTTAAGCCAATCTGACTGCGCGCATTTTTGTCATACATATGTGCATTCGTTTATCCTCGAATGTAAGTATTTTCTTTAAAATGACAATTCATTTTTAAAGTTAACAGACAGGCGCATCCTGGTTGTTCTGCAAGCCAAGCCTCACACAAGGCCGCTTCACCTGGCGACTCATCCAAGTCCCTTCGAGCTTCTCTGGAGACCAGACAGACCTCCGTCAGCGCCGTTCCTCCTCCATCATCCTATCCCACAAAGGCAATAGTGTTCGACTGTGCAGCTGCAAAGCAGAGCAAAACGCCTGTGTCACATTAGCCTGTTAGGTGGGGGCACGAGGCTATCGGTGGACTTGAAAGGCAGGCTGTGCTCAAACATCAGGCCAGATCTTGTCCTTTGGCCTCACTCTGCACAGTGCACAAAAAAGAGCTGTCTACCCTATCGGATGCTCTGGAGGAGTCCACAAAAGCCTCAAGTATGCTGAGCTGGCAGCAGATGTGGAGCCACTGGAAATCTTGAGGTCACCTGAAGGGGATTTGTGGGGAGAGTGAACCACCAAACTGCTGAAAGACATCAGAGTTTGAGGTCAGGCCCAGTGGTAACCCTAATGGAGCTGTAAGGCTGTAGATGCCTTCAGTTGGCGCATAATCCCACCTCATGGCATCTCCAGTATAGATATGCTTCTCACTGGTTTAGAAGATCTGGTTTAGATCTTTGACCAGATCTTAAACTGAATAATAACGATTCAGTCAATACATTCTTCTTTTACTCCTGTTGTTCTTGTGGTCTTGTAGAAAACTGAATATAGGAAAGTAGTGTGGTTCTACATCCTTCCAAACTGGGCTTGCACACTTAAGGAGACTAAACATCAAAGGGACCCTAAAGAGCAGTGCTGATATATCAGGAAATTTCTTCACATAGAAGTCTTCACTTTGTTATCACAAACGAATTAATGTTATCCTACAAAGTGGAGAGCAGTCAAGTTATATTTAAGATCAGTTTCTGTTATAAAGCTCTATCAACAGAAATAGACTAAGGTATGAAAACTGCAGTTATGGATAAAGAGCATGAAAAGCTATTTTTTTAAAGCGTGTAGTGGAACAATGCATCATCTTCTGAAATATGCCATCAGGCCAAATTCAGATTTACATTTTATTCAAATTAAATACTATAAGCATGTTTTAGGCTGTTAATAGAAAGTGCTAAGTACAAGGTAGAACTTGAAGTACTTCCACTTTACTTGTCAATGTGTGAATGAGTAAAGGCTGAACTAACTAATTTCATGCGTAAATTATGAAACACTGGGGTTCGTTGGTCCATTTTCTCATTGCATTATTTGCTTTATCCAGCCAAGCGTGTCAGTAAAAACACATTTGAATACAATCCGTGCAGCAGCTGTGTCTTCACGACAGACCGAGGCAGAGTCTATGGAGGCAGAGCCGAGGAAATAGGCGCAGTGTGCAGGCGGCGTCCCGGGCGTTTTTTTCATTGTTATCTAACAGGATCAGGGCGCAGCTTCAAAGCTTCGCAGGTAAAGAGCCTCAAAGGGCTGAATGGACTCCTGCCTCCACAGCGACAGATCGCCGATAAAGGAAACAACTAGGTCCAGCCTCTTATCTGCTTTGTAACGTAACTAAACGATCAGTTCAGTGGAATTGCTGAGCAGCTGCATGCAGAGACATCTCAGAGGAGGGCCAGCCCCACACGTTATATAGGCTGTCTCTCGAAGAAGCTGTCTCCCGGACTGATTTGTCACCTAAAAGAATTGATGTCATGCTGTCAGTCTTCAGTTTCCAGAAAACAGAAGACAGATACAGTAACTGACAACTGAAATAGTTTCCTACAGAACGTGGCTTCCATTTGACTCAAATCCCTTTTTAGATCATAATTTATATCGAGTATAATATCAAACCAGCAGCTTTTGGTTTATCAGTCACTTACTGTAAAGTATTTTCCATTGGAGTGTTTGCTCTCAGGAGCTCTCCCCGGCTTCCTCGCAGCTTGTTTTAGCATATTTGCATGTGAACGGGCCGACAGTCAGGCGTAATTGTGTTGCTACTGTAATACCTTTGATCTCTAATGTTTGAAGCGCCTGTGCCAAATGCTGGTTCTTGGGTAACTGGCGCCAGCGCACACCGGGGTATCAAGGACATGTCAGTACGAAACCACTGGAGGATTACTACTGTCTCCCGTCAGATTGAACGGGTTGAGAGAAAACATATGTCACGTTAAAGTGCAATAAAAGTGATCGCCGTGATATATTCGTGTCTCTAAAGTTGAATTTTACGCACGGCAGGATGATTCCATAAACTATTCTTTCTTTTAATTCGCCCACTGATATATGTCTCTATACATCTTGCCTATCTACGGTGGAACCAGGGATAACTAAAACCAAATCTGTGTGGAGAAATTAAGGAAATTTACATGTTTTATATTTATTTTTGAGCTGGTTTCTACTTTAAGAGCTGATCGCAGGTGCTTATGTTGTGTTATAACAGAACACGTAACATAACACGTAACATAATTGTCTGCATAATTAGTACCTTATACAGACACTTATATTTCGATATATTCCTGCATATATTAAGCATTAATTCTTTGGTTTTTGGTGAATGCCTCTTTTCCTCCACTGTATGCAAGCGGCAGCAATATGGAAGTTAAATGGTCACCGCCTCTGCAGGAGATACAGCTGTTTCAGGGTCCCCCAGTTTCACTAGGGGCGGACAAATGTATGAGCTCAGGAGGGTTCTCACAGACTCGGCGGCGCCAGGTCTTCACACACTCACAGGATATGTAAAGACTTCAATAACGAGCCATTATCCCCTAATCATCGGGATCGATCAGGCGTTAACAAGGGTCTCTACATATGCAAATTGGCAGCGAGGGCCAGGGGCTTATAAAAGCCGAGGCCCTGTGCTGGAGCCGCTACAGCACACTCGTTCTGACATTTGGTGGATTAACAGGTCACTGAGCAGCACTGCCAACATGGTGAAATACTTTTCTGTGGACTGGCTGGCCCAGAGCCATCACAGTGCAGAGGAACACGGAGCCGACGTGGATACTGCGCCAACCTGCAGACCTCACATTCCCTGCATGGTGCAACCGAGACCGCCGACTTTTGGCAAAGGTTACCTGCAGCCAAAACCCAAACCATCAAAGCCTGTTGAACACACGGAGCCAATGGAGAGCGGCGGGCATTACCAGGACTCCAACCAGTGTTCGCCTCTGCGTTCGTCAAGCTGCGCATCACCAAGTAAGTAGTG
Organism: Mugil cephalus; assembly: GCF_022458985.1. Taxonomy (NCBI): domain Eukaryota; kingdom Metazoa; phylum Chordata; class Actinopteri; order Mugiliformes; family Mugilidae; genus Mugil; species Mugil cephalus. Next base: position 5,988,124 of record NC_061782.1, read on the forward strand.
CAGCTCTGGCATTCACAGCAGCGATTCGATTTTGTCAAATGCTGAAGCGGGGTTTGTAATCACATTTTCCTTCCTTCAGTTTCAGAAATCAGCGGGTACTCCTCCGGCTACGAGAGCGAAGCCGCTTCCTCCGAGTGTCTCTCTGTGAACGAGGGCAGCGAGGTGGAGAAAGACGGGCCACAGCGTCGTGTGCGCACAAAGTTCTCCCCCGAGCAGATCAGCAAACTGGAAAAGATATTCAACAAGCACAAGTACCTGGAAGTCGGCGAGAGAGTGAAGACAGCGCAGAAGCTGAACCTCACAGAAACCCAGGTAAGAAGAGAGCGTCAGTTCAGACAAATCTAACATTTAATGAAGAACTAGATACCTCATATTGTGCATTTCTCTGGATACTAATGCGCTACTGTTGCACTTTCTCAGGTGAGAACATGGTTTCAGAACCGAAGGATGAAACTGAAGCGGGAGGTGCAGAACTACTTCGCCCCCCACGTCCAGCCGGTCCCGTTCCAGCCTTTGGCTCCCGTTCAGTATCACGGTGTGGCCGGACAGCGACCCCAGTACGCAGGGAGCGCACCGACCTTTTACCAGCTCCCCGTCCCGCAGCTGGTCCTCCAGCAGCAGATGCCTCCTCACCACCCGCCTCATCTCATGATCCACCACCCACACTTTTACTGAAGAACTGTCACTCAAACGAACTCACCTACTGAAACACTTAGACGTCGAGAATGTGCAATAATCCAGAGCTGTTTTTATTTGATGTGTGATGTTTATTATATTTTATATAAAAGCTGTAAAGAATAGTCTATTTATCACAGAATAAAGTTTATCCTCTGCACTACAGTAAGAGAGTCTCCTGTTTTTGCACATGGTGCCATCATTGAGTATCTCACAGATAAAGCAGGTGATATCATCTTTATTGCAGGATTAGCCCCACATGAATAGATCATCCTATCTTTCTTCTTAAGGAGGGAGGGGCTGGAGGAGTGATTAAGTCGACAGTTGAGCCAAGGGGGTCTTATCACAACACACTGTATGGATCTCCTGATTTGATTCTAATGTATCAGCTTGATATGAGGCCAAAAGAGTGGTCAAAGCAGGGAATATAAACAAATCACAATAAATTAAATCAGCGAGTTATTAAATCCAAAGAAAATAAAACCAGCTTTCATGTGCACAAGGTCTCAGGCATGCCCCCCGCCCCCCTCCCAAACCTGTCAACAAAGGTTGACCAAATGCTACGCTTTCAAACGCTTTGTTTGTCCCCACCTCTGCACTTCAAACGCCAGCTAACGGGGAGATCATGGTCGACAATTAGTCTTAATTAAGCCTCTCATTGATGAGTTTACACTTACCACAGGGGCCCTGACCTGGCTCCAGAGAGTCTGGAGTTTTGTGTGGCCAACGGATCCGATCTGTGATGTGAAGTCTCAACCCCGAGGTTAAAACCTGATTATGTGATGAGATCTGGAGATGGCAAACTTGATGCGCAGCGACTCTGGGGATAATTGAAAGGCCCTAAATGCCTGAGACGGGAGACCCAAGTCTATGCCTTTCTAGATTGTCAGAGCACACCGATATCTTTTGATATTTCAAAGCAAAACGCATCTCGTGGCTGTAAATGCGTATTTTTTTTCTTTTCAATGAAGTTTATTTTTGAAAGCCTCGCAGGTTACCTGGTGCGTGGGGTTTCAGGGTGCCCCGAGGCAAATGTCTGATTCAAACAGGTCAACAAAGATCAAAAGGGACTTTCTCACTTTCTGTCGATGTTTTCTGACTGCGGTCACACCCTCCCGGCCCCGCAGTAACAAAGGCCTCATCACCAGGTTGCTTGATGCGCAGACAGCTGGGCGCTTTTGTCTGCAACCAAAAGTCACTCACATCCCAGACGGCATGGAAGCGTCACTCATCGTGACAGGGGGAGGCAGACTCTACAAATACAGTACAAATGAGCTTTTTAACTGAATTATAGTTCAGTGCCACCGGCAAATGACCTCACAAGCCCTGCATGAGTATGTGCTACGTTGTGTTATTTTATGGATTGGCTGGTACCCAGTGCCCACAAGTTCTTTAATTACATCTATGCACTGGCATTTAATCTTCTTGTATTCAGAGGCGGATATAGGCCGGGCCACTTTATGCAGAGATCATTTAGTCTGAGATCCCAACTAACTGATACTCAGACTCACTGGCGCCAGGGCATCTCAGGCCGCCACGAACGTGAGAAAAACTACAACCCAGCCTCTATTAACCTCAATTACAACCACCATCGAGTTTCTATCGTTCCGCTGAGACCCCTTTGCATATGCAAATACAGAAGTGTGCCCCTCCTATATAGCGGCCAAGAGTCGGTACGCACACACACACACATACACTTTGAGACCACCGCTTGGATACACCATGGCAAACTTCTCCATCGAGTGGCTCTCCAAAAGTTATTATGAGGAGATTACTCTACAGGAACGGGACGCAGCGCTTCATTCAAAAGTCCACAGCGAAATGGGAGAATTTGCAAAGGAATCAAGAAGCCAACACTCTCCGACCTCGCCAAACAGTAAGTTCTCTGATAAAGCGTGTCCAAGGAGCTGGGGTTCTTTTGTGTCCGTATTGATCTCGACTGGATTAATTAAGTTCTCCTCCTTCCAGACAGTTGCGGCTACACTTCGGGGTCTGAGAGCGAGGTGGGGGATGACAGCGAGGGGGAGACCGCCCAGCAACGGAGGATGAGGACCAAGTTTACATCCGAGCAAATCACCAAACTGGAAAGCACCTTCAACAAGCACAAATACCTGGGCGCCACGCAGAGGAGGAAGATTGCAGAGAAACTGAACCTGTCTGAGACTCAGGTATGTTACCTTCGTTCTTTTTTGAGGCCTCGGCTGTGATACCAGGTGTAGTTGCATCATTCTATTTGAAACTCCTTGAAAGCAGCCTACAGTGTTCGCCCCGGTCGTGCACAGTGGAATTGCATTGCTATGATTTGTACTTGAGCACTTGAAAAAGAGCTGTTTTAATGGCTTGTTTTGAATCTCCCAGGTGAAAACGTGGTTCCAGAACAGGAGGATGAAGCTGAAACGGGAGGTGCAGGACATGCGGCCCGAGTTCTTGGCAGTCCCGGCCGCTCTGCTGCCGCCGGTGCTGATTCAGCACCCCTTCCTGAGCGGACAGCTCCCCGCAGGCGGCGGCTTCTACCCGCAGCTGCAACCGCTCCACAGGACGATCCTCCCCGCCACTCCTCTGCACCAGCACCGCTCCCACCCAACCATCCTGCCTCCTCCACGCTTCTACTAAACTTCACCCAGAAGTTTTAACACCATAATCACTGTCTAGAATCTAGATATTCTCTATTGCTCCCTTTAAAAGAGCAAGTTGTGAATAGGATAGGAATGCTTTTAATATTTCCGGAGCACTATTCTGTATTTTGATCGTATATGTATGTAATAATGTATTTTATGCAGATGTGTATATGTTTTATCTCACAAATAAAATGAGAGAGAGAGATTTAAGACTGGCTCATGTTTTTGTCTCTCAGCCAAATATATTTCCCATAGTACTGCTGCACTACTTTTTATCGCTTAGGATATATTCACTGTTTGTCGTAAATGCACAGAACAAAAATAAGGCTCACGAGTCAGCCATTAAATGATGACACGCATTTACCGTACATATTCTTGCATATTAAAATATTAAACACGGTTCTGACACTGACAGATAAATAGAAAAATGAAAGGTTCTGTTCGCCATGAAGCAGCAAAGAAGGAGCTCACTGCGAGGTCAAATAATCACAGCCATTGTTACTGAATCAGATCCAAAGTGATGCCATCTGATGCAACATTTATACGAGAGTTAAAAAAAAGAAAAGGAAAGAAAAGAAAATACACTGTGCTGTGTTTCTTTTTGTACCATACACTCGATTTTAATTCTTTCTGATTCTCCCTTTTTTCATTGGAAAGGCTTCCTAGTGGCCAAGGTAGACAAACAAGTATAACGTTTTGTCACATTCAGGTCGCTTGAGAACATCTGCTGGCAGATTTTCTGCATAAAAACAGGCCCCGGCCAGGCTGTCTGTCACTGAAGATGCTGTCTCTGGCTGCTGCAGGGGCGCATTTTCCTCTGGCGTCCGGTGGCATTGCTCCAAGCTGTGCTCGCCCTCCGCTGCTTGTAGATTTGCATCTTCAAAGGGACATCAAAGCGGAGGAGACTGCCAGATCATTGAGATCCATTGAGCTCTATTGTGTCGCGATTGAACAGTTCGCACTTACTTGAAAAGACGCAGAGGACGGCGCCCTCGAGTCTGCCCAAGGTGTATATTGCCTCACGTTAAAGTCATTAGGTGGCACCGGCTAAATAGGTGACTGATGGAGTCGTACTGCTGTAAAGTGGCCGTGCCTGCTTCACTTGTGATCAGAATTTAGAAATAAATGCCTACCGATGGCCTGTTCACATTCAGTGCTATGCAAACCATATCTAGCTCCCTTGGGAGGATCTATGTTCAGCAGCGACACGATTCAAAGAGTTCGGCACCATAGACTTAAATTCATTTTGAAAAGACAGCCATACTGGCACCTCCCACCAGGAGGCACAGTTATCAAAGGGGGTGATTAGACTTGCATGCACCAGTAACTACTACAATCAGATGAACCTTCTTCATTTACAGGCTCGACTGAGCCATATACCCATTTATGCGAGGCCTCTATGCAAACCTGCAGACAACGAAAGGCCCCAGTCTGCAGCAGCATTAACTGGGATAGCTGCTGACACTAATGGATACACGAGCATCGGTAAATGATCCTTTTTGAGAGGGCAAAGAGCTGGCGAGTTGAATGACAATGAGGGTTTGACTGGTCCCGTTTGGATCAGGTGAGTTGGGTAAAGAGGTGCTAACAATCTCAGTAAAGCTGCGGCTGGATGACTGCAGACAGACTGGAGCCAGGGCCGCTTGGTGCTTAAACCTGATTGTCAGTGGTGGAGACGCTGCAAGTGATAGTATGTTTTACTGCACTCTTCTATTTATCAGAGGAAATATTTGACCTCTAAACGCAAAAGAAATGACCTGATTTGAATTAGTACCTACATAAACATGGCCAATGTACGTGATGCAGAGCACTCCTAAATATTAAACCACATTTATTGCTGGTGAAAAAAAGAGCCGAGATAGGCCCCTACCCTGAGGGTGTAACAATTTAACTAATAAAACAATTCGATTTTTAAATTTAAAAGTTTGAGAGAGACACAGATATAAGTTAACATTATTTATAGATGTTCATATATATGTAGAAAAGGCTAAAATAGACAGAATAGATCTATTGTTCCTGTCATAATCCTTTCATTTTTACCCTGTGGTGTGGGAATGAACCCAGTCAGTGAGAATTAATATGTCTCACTTAAAGCTATACAGTATATTGCTAAATATTAAACCAGTGCATCACAACTTTTTGAGGCTTGTAGCCTTTTAAAGGAACCATATTATGTCATGTTTTAGTTGCGTAAACCACGTTTTAGACCAATCGAAAATGCAAATAATGGTTCACCGAGCTCAGTTAAGGAGATATCACAAGTTGCAGAACACTGTTATCTTACCTACATTATGCCCCATTAATCATTTTACTAAACCTTTGATTTTTTGTGACCCTCGGAGACGCCTGACACTCAGGGTGGGAGACGCTACACTATTGTATTCATAGTCCGAACAGGCTCCGTCTAAGCCGACAGTGAAATGTCACTCAAGCACTGATCCATCATCCAACTTGTATTTGCATATTCAAATACAAGTTGTAATCCATCATCACAAAAAGTGATATTTGTGCTTTTACTTAGAATTCATTGAATATTTTTGTTTTACTGTTTTACATTGCAGTTTGTTGTTTTTTCACAAAGAACACAGTTGTTGCTAGTAATTAAATGAAACGTAAAATCTATCAAATAATGTTTTGTTTTTATGGTGTTAAAGCCAAAATACTCAGGCAATTTCGTGGGCACTTTTGCCCATCAGAGTTGCCCAAAAGATTGTCTAGTGTATCACCACCCTAAATCATTAATGTGTAAAAGTCACCATCTTCAACTCAAGTGTTCCAAACCTTGAAGTTCAAAAAGCCAGAATGTCAAATCCGGTATTTAATGTCTTTATTTAACAAACAGCTTTAAAAAAAAAAAAGAATAAATAAATAAAAAATACAAGTGTTCCAACACCAAAGTAGCACCACACAACACCATCATGAACACATCTGATGAAATCTCAGTCACAACTTTACTTAAAAACAAATCACAGAGACATAAAAATGACCTGTATCTTCTTCCTCTTGTCTTCCTCTTGTGAGTCCAAGGCAAGCTGAAGCCCGGAGCGTGCACGCGCATGTGTGTCAGTGTACACACACTGTGAGGTCAGCCACCGTGCGGCGGGGAGGATGATGAAATGACTGCCTGCATGGCGGAATACCTCAGCAGCCCCATTTTCCCATGCCTTATGCCTCTTTAAAGTTACATCTCAAAGAAGTATATGCATAGGAAAAAGGAACAGCGAGTGCAACGAGCCCTGCTGTCCCGCCGCGGCGTGCTGGGACCTGGAGGGCGGGGACGACAAAAGGCACAGAGTTGCATGACTACACGTAACTGAAGAAATACGTTAGATATATTTCAACTGTGCTAAGGGGAGACTGCTTGAAATCTTGACACAGCAGACACAGCAGACTCGTGTTATTGTAGATTCAAATGAAATCAAAGATGTGTTGCAGCTAAGAAAAAGTTTTGCTAGGTTATCTTTCAGTGTTTTCTCATAATCAAAGGAAACTCTTAAAAAAAAAAAAAAAAAAGTCAGAAGCCAGAAGAGATCTTACCCCATTAAGGTCCGGATGAGTGTCTCCCGTGGAAGCACCTCCTGTTGGCCATTTATCCCTCCACAGGGACCTTGAAGATGTTTAGCAAAGACAGTGTAGCTGTTGTCTGTGCCCACTCAGCACTTATCCTCCCTCCTTGGTTTCAAGCCACGGAGGCACACCTGTGAAGAAGCATCTGCGGGGAGGGAAAAAAAAAACAAAAAAAAAACAGTTTGCTACGTGCGCCACAGTGATACACATAGCCCGGATTCCTCTGCAAAGTCTCATCGCCTGCTACGTCCAAATCCCTCAAGTTAACAGTGAAATTGTTTCAGTTATTATCTCCTATCTGCACGATGCCGTGGACGTCAGAAGCTGCGCGCCAGACAGGGAAACATTCAGGACGGCTTGTTCCTGCTTAGTGGAAAACTTTCTTATCTGCTTGCACCAGTTATTATTTATTTTACTTTTTTTTTAATGCCCCGGTTCCCTCTCCCAGAAGAGGCCTCTGTGCTTTTTAGCACTCAAGGTCTCCAGACAAGGACTCTCAGGGTGTGCTGAAGTGAGACACTGACTCACACACACGCACACACACACACACACACACACAGGTTGCACAGTGTGGAGAGGAGGGAGTGTTATGGCATGTCAAGGCCAGTGCAACCGGCTGAGGATGAAACTGTGCTCTTTTCGCAGAACCTCCATGTTTGCGCCGTCGAGAGCAGAAGTTGTACATAACGATGTTAAAACTGGTAAAGTTAGATCTATCTTAGAGGTCCCCACAAGCCCCAGTGTAGCAGGAGGAATCTCAGGCATTAAGTTGCTAATGAGCACTGCAGGCTCTTTAATAATATTCATATCTACAGAGGCAGTGTCTACATCGGGTGTGGAGTGTAGGGCGTGTTGCATGTGATATATCCTGTTTTAACATAGTGTTGTTATTTTATTCTTTCTTTTCTTTTTTTCTTTTTTTTTTGAGGAGGCTGCTGTGCTCTACTTTCACTTGCCACATTCCAAGTGATACTAGTGAATGTAGTCCTCCACTAAATCCCCGTTTATGACAATTTTTTAATTTGACGCCGTAGTTGGTGAAGCAGTTAAACTGGATTAAATTAAACACTACAGAGTTTCCAATGTTTACCCTTGCGCTCGGACTAGAATGGTGTACAATGGCATCGATACAACACAGTACACTCTAGATTCAGACTCTGACACGACTTTATTGATCCACAAAGGAAATTGCTCAGTCACAGTAGCTCAGTTGCACATAGAAAGAAAAAAATTCTTGTGTAAAAGCACACTAAAAACTCTAAGAAAATAGATGCAAGACAGTTAAAATAAATAAACAACAATGATGATTAAAAAAAAAATAAAGAATAATAAAAAAAATATTTGCATATGTACAAATCTAATAAATAAAATAAAATATTTACATATGCACAAAACTAATAAAATAAAAAAAAAGAAAAAGCCTCCAAAATAAAAACACAGCTATATATTCATATTATGGCATGCAGCTACTATTAAAATATATAAATTTTTCTCTGTATATGAAGTTCTGAAAACTTTATGGACACTAACATTTTTTATTTATTTTCAGCTCCTTAGTAGCAGTAGAAGACATTTAAATGCAACAATCTGGATTTATGTCCATGGCACACACACACACACAAACACACACACACACAAATCATTATTTCATATAAAAAAAAAATTAAAAATATTATGACCTGTTTATAGCTGTAAAAAGTGTTTCTGAGTTACGCGCGTAAAGACAGCAGCTTTAGTTGTATTGTGCCACGAATTTTAATCCGCTTTGACTGTAATGATCGACAAGTTGAGAAACTTTTTTCATCCTGTCATAAGTAGAAGTCCTTCGAACCATCACTTGGGGGCAGCAGTCTCAAAGCCTGACTAGCAGCAAAATGAGGGCAAACGCGATTTATATGTAGTGTAATAGTACATATTTGTTTTAATGCACTCACAATAGCATTTCTGCGAGGTTTATAGTGTATTACAGCACGATACACGGTACTGATGTGGAGCCAAATGCTCGTCTGAGTCATGTCGTTTTGTGAGATAATCACTAAACTATTTGATCAAGGTCTGATGAGCAGCAGCATATTTGTAGGCTGACTGGGAGATATGCAGTGCAGGGCCTGCCCGCTCTCTTATCAGTATTTACTTATGCAGTAAATCTTTACTACTCTGGACACATATCTGCAAAACAAATGAGTTTATAATAAAAAAAAAAAAGAGAAGAAGAACAAGTGTATTGCAGCGGTTTCTCCTACATCAACATGTCTGACTCATTTCCACCATGTCTCACAAGGCCCTGCTTTTAATTGGGTACACTTTAACATGCAGCTTTTTAAAATCTTGTTTTTTTTTTTGCTTTTTTTTCTTCTTTTTTTCTGCAGAGCGTTTCATTTGAGCGAGGCGAATTTGCAGAGCTAAGCAGAAATGTTTCACTCTTCAGGAGAGAAAAAACAAAAACAAGGCAACAACAAAAGCTGCTTGTTCATCTCAACACATCTGCTACCGAGCGGGAGCGAGTTCACTCAGCGAAACGTTTCACGCGCGGAACATGGTTTAAGAATTTGACACTTTGACAGGGGCGGTGGGTGTGATATTTTCTGGAATCACACCTGTAGTTTGTCTTTAGGATTAAATTGGAAATTTGAGGATCTGTCATGTTCATTAGGGTGCACTCTGCAAACACGGTGTCAGAGTAAAACATAACTGCTGCACACGTTTAGATGGAGACTCACATTTGTGTAACTAGTTTGTCTGATCTCCAGTCGTTTTTAACAGTTATGTTATGAATAAGAGCTTTTGGTTTAAAATGAGAGAGTGTACATTCGTAGTCCCCAGAGGGCTTTTTCTCCCTAAAATAAAATAAAATAAAATAAAATAAAATAAAATAAAATAAAATAAACACGATTTGCATATGTACAAATCTAATTAAAATAAATCAATAAAACAACAATTAATGCAATAAAAAATAAAATAAAATAAAAAAATACAAAAAAAGTGTAAAAACACACAAAAAACTCATGCCAGTTATTATCATTTCTCATAGCCTCTCCTAACACTCAGTAAAGGAATGATTTTTTGTAGCTTTTGATCACTTTAAACAGAGGTGATGAATTAAATGAGAAATCATGAACTACAACAAAACCATCCAAGGCTTCGAAAAGCTCAATAATACATTAAGCCACAAGAAAAAGCAAGTCTAACCTGTTCAACTTTATACAACTATACCGTCAAGGTTGAAAGCACATAGCATGTACTTGGCATTACCTCTGTCCAAACCTTTTGCTTGTCTTTACAAGGAGCACAGGAGGAAGCGTTGCAGCCTCCCTATGAGAAGTGATTTTAAAAGCTTTAGTATAAAAAGCAGCATGTATATAAACATTCAGAAAACAAAGTGCCGCATTCACTACAGTGTACTCTTGTCAACAATGAAAGATTCAGCCTTCAGGGGTGGGGACTGTATGAAATATGTCCGCCCAAGGTTATGCAGACAAAGAGCGCTTTCAATAGCGACGCCCATGCTAGCACCGCCGCGATTAGAACATTCTCTTCGGTCTGAAAATATCGTTTCAGTGCTGCAACGCTGGTACACGGCGTCTCTATCTTCCCTCTGCTTCTCTCAGCAGTTAGTGAATTTTAACTTCCCCTCCCCTCCGCTTGCCTTGTTGTTGGGATGCAGTTAAACAGATGGAGACGGGGAAGGGGGCTCCCTGGGCCCCTCCGGTAGGGGCCAATCTGCATCAGGCGCAGGGGCTGACAGAATAAGGCCACGGGGTGAGACAAGCAACTCAACCGACTCGTCTCGGGAGCTGGGCCACCACGACGCCACCTGGCTCCCAATGGGGGGGGGGGGGGGGGAAGAGGAAGAGGAGGGGGCGCGTGAGTTCAAGCATCCACAGGGCTAAAAGTTCTCCACGGCGATGTGATTACAGCTCTCCTCATCTGTTCCGCATAGGTGTGTCTGTGTCTGAGGTGAGGAGTGGGAGGCTGATCAAGGATGAGCAAGAGTAGCTGAAATGAACAGGCCTCACAGGAGGTCAGAGGAGAAGCTAGTTCTGCCCTGACAGTTTGGTTTGACCTGAACATAAAAAAAAATAAAAAATAAACGTGCAGCCTGGTTCTGCACACGCACCTCGCTTTTGTCTTCTCTCTGCAATGTGCGGTTCATGTAGTCGGCCGGTGGTAATGGAATGAGTGGGTGTTGTGTGACTCCCAAGTCACCTAAGGTTGCAGGCATCTCTGTCGTCTATTCTTTTTTTTTCTTTTCTCTTGTTGTTCATGGGATATGACAGACTCATTGGCGTAAACAACAGCAGCCACCATTGTCTTCTTTTTTTTGTTTTTTCTTGTTTTTTTTTTTTTCAACAGGCATAGAGATGTTGTTCCTTGCCTTTCATCCTGGAGCCACTCAGTGTTGGACATGTTACATTAAAGGAAAATCATGTTAATAGACTTGCTAAGGGGCAATCCATGCCATACTCAAGGGACAGCTGATAAGGGTTCATGTCACCATTTTGGTGCCTTTGAGCTCAGCTCTGTCGTCAGTAACAGAGAATCCGGTGAAATTAAATTAAATCACCAAGTGAAATGTCACCCTTTGTACCGTCCTTGGAACTCACGCTTTCTCCGCCTCTGACCCAGTCTCCCTCAGCCTGTCTCCTACCCTCTCCCTCTTCCCCTGTCCCTGAAGGTGGCTCAATCAGACGACAACGGCGGCTGTTTCTCATTGTCAAAAGACATTTCAATCTGGCTGCTCCCCTCCCCGGTGGGTCCGGGCAAATTACCACTTCAAAAGGCTGCGAGTCCCCAGGTCTCACCCAGTGGGGTTGTCTCTCCCTCTCTCCCTCTCTCCCTCTCGTGAGCTTGCTTGTGCCCCCATACTAAACAAAACTCTGCAGGAGTACAGGGAGGGGTTGCTTCATTATGATTCAGTGTTCTCCTGAATAATGAAATGTCTTTCATTAGTCTGACTTGGTTTGTAGGTAAGTTTTAAACATTTCATTCAGTTTTAGGATGAATTTGGTATTTATTTTAGGCCCATTACGTCAATGTGTGAAATACGGACTGTTCACAACATATATCATCTATATCATTTTAACTGCGTGGCTTAATTGTGCCAAAATGATAAGATAAACTAATACAGTATTCAACACTAATACAATATTCAACTTGGTTACTACTTCATATTCATCATTTTACCACAGGCCACGTGCCACAGACTGTCTCTATTCATTTATTCACATACTAACTACGTGCGTAGTTTTATATATCTATCTCATAGCATAACTGGACTTGTTGGGTTTTTGGAGATGCTTTGCCACTGCTTCAAGAAGTCTCTCCTGAAAAACTGGTGAGGAGTTGCGTCTAATAGGAACATCTGTTTCTCATGAGCAGGGTCTGTAAACAACAAGATACTTGGCTGTAACTGGAGGATTTATATATATACACACACATACAAAAATACATTTTTTTTATTTATTAAAAATGGTGATTCATTAAAGACTTTCAAAATAGCTCTGCGTATGTATGAGAGATCTATGTTTTCTATCTGGAAATTTCCTCAAGTGCATTGAACGCCTCTCAAGGGGATTTTAAAAAGACCACATCATGTGTCTAAAAATACCCCACAGTGTCACACAAGTTATAAATTCTATATGTGTATTGTAAAAGAGTTTATTTACGTATATTTGTATATTAAATTTATTTAAGATTTGCCTTCTTTTACTCGGTCATGTACATATTGACCAATTGATTTGTTTGTTTCTGGTCTGCCCTTGAAGCCACTTTTCATTCAGCTGGTGCCACCTTGTTGTGTTTTGTGGTATCTGGAGGAGAGAGGGGAGATCTGGGGAGGAGGGAGGGAGGGGGCAGATCTGACTATGGACCAAAGGTTCACGATAAAGTATGTCAGTCAATATCCCCAGCTTTCTACAGCTAGCTCAGATGTTTTATTTTTGTACAATCTACCATGTAAGATGCAGAGGATGGAGCTCGTCCGTGTCGCCTGTCTGTATCTTTCTAATTATCCTACTTGCCTGAGAGAAATATTAATGTTTTCATTTAAGTCTTGTCAAGAAGGTAAATTATAATTTCCCCACAAATGTCAAACAATCCCTCTGGATTAATACTTGATTGTTCTTGTAACAAAGAACAATACTTGAAACAAATGAATCAGAGAGTGATGCGTAGGAGTTGTTGTAAAAAGGACTATGGTGTACTGCCTTAGGTTGGAGGGGGAGAGCGAGAGGGGGAGGTATTTACCTGTTTGTCATCACAGGTTGGGCCATCTTTTGTTGACTTCGGCTACTCTGAGACTTTCAGGGGGAGCTTTAAAAAAATAGTCTTTTTTTTTTTTTCTTCAGAGAAATTTATTCATCCCAACAGGGCAATTCATTTGCAGCTTTTTCACATGCATCCCATACACGGTCAATCGATCCAATAAACAAACAAGCCAAGGAAACAATAAGTGCACGGGCACATAATAATCGATCATAAAAATTTGTGATCCTTAAGATCAATAAAATCAGTAGTGAAAATCCAATAAATAACTTAATATCCCATAGATAAATAGAATAAAGAGATGGTTAAAACTGTAAAAGTTTCATCTAAAATGAGTGGAGTCTGTGTTTAAGAGCTTCATAGCAGAAGGAATAAAAGACTTTGTGTAACGATTTGTCCTACCATTGGGCACATTATAGCAATGACTGGAAGGCAGCAATAAAAACTCGGTCGACAAAATGTGATCTGGTTGGCTGGTTATTGATTTTGCTCTCTGAGCAACTCGTTCCTCCCGGATAGCGCCCAAAGTCTTCTACTTGGTGCCAGTCATTTTTGCAGATACTTTAACAATTGAGTTCAAACTACTTTTGTCCCTCATAGACAACCCATTAAACCAGCACATAAAGGAAAATGTTAAAAGTCTTCCAATAAAAGAATGATAAAAGTTACAGGTTAAGATAGTATCACAGAGCGTAATTTCCTCATTAAATGAATTCTGTCGACAATAAGTTAAGTGTTTTCTTTAGATTTGAATTGCCTAAAGTCAATAAACAGTTCTTTGGTTCTTGGACACATTTTTGACACATTTAAATCCAAGATCATTGCACCATTTAATATTAACCTGTATTCCATCTTCTCCACGAGGAGGTAGCAGAAATGAAAAAAAGAATAAACACATCGTGGCTGTGTGTTGTTATTTGCTCATTAATGTTCAATTTTTCTAAACGTTTGTCACAGTTAATTAACACAATTGTGTGTTCCCTGCTGTGGCTGCGCTGGACTAGAATTGGTAGATTTATGTCGCCACCTGAACTCCTCATTAGTAAGCGGCCCCTGGGATACTTGAAACAGCTCCTTTTTTCTAAATGAATTGTTGTATACAGAATATACATCCATATACAGCAATAATATGTTGGAAAAAAAAACAAAAAAACAAATGGGGTTCAGAGTTTGGCTTTGTAAAGACAAAAAAGCCAAGTTCAAGCCAACCTGACCCTGAACCTGGTGGTGAATTGCCCTTTCATTGCACAAACAAACAATGGATTGAGTGGGGGGAAAAAAAAGAAATACATGGCTGTTCACCAACAAACAACTCTTGGATGTACAGTTTGCATGAAGGCAAAAACTCTGCTGCTTGCTGAAAGGGCAACTGGAGCACGTCTGTCAGAGGAATGGATAAATGGAGTCGTCAGAACAGTTTGGCCCACAAAAGAGCAGTTAAAATGTCTGAGACGAGGGAAAAGGATGTGTCCCACACAAGGTACTGAAAATAAATGTGCATTTATTGTAGGAAACAGCAGCGTCTTTCAGATTTGCCTATATGGTGGCAAAAGAAAAAGAGAAAAAATATATGAAATGTTTGGGCAGCATTACTCAAATTGCTTTAGTAATGGTGAATTGTTTTCTTCAGTAACACTGTCATTGTGTGCGCTTGGATAGTTAAATGTGCATGCATGTAAATTGGAAAATCATAGTGCATACTGCAAAACAGGGCTCCCTCAAAAGCCACAGTCTAACTCGAACTCTGCACCTAAGCCAGACCAGGCACCCCCACCCCATAGCAATGACACTCCTTGATGGCAGCAGCCATCCCCAGCAGGATGCAGACTGACACAAACACGGTTTAGGAGCAACTCAAAAAAACATGAAGAACAGCACAAGGTGTTGATCTGGACTTCACTAGATCCCAAACTGATCAAGTATCTGCAGGATGATCCACAGAGCCCCCTCCCCTCTGCTCATAGGACCCAAATGCCACCACTGACAGGACATCTTCAGAAGGCACCACTATTTTGGAGGCAGAAGAGAGACCTACACAACATACGAAGGTGGTCACAATGTTTTGCCTGATCGGTGTATGTCATATTGTCTTCATTTTTAAGATCTGTTTTACATTTTTGCTCCTGTTCATCCCATTTAATCCTCTGTGACGGGATCAGAACAATTACGAATCAAACTTGAGACACGTCTGTGCATGAGGCTTTGTGTGAACTGTGTCCTTTAAAGGTCAACCTGCAGGATATATGACTGCCCAGCCCACCGGTTGTAAGTAGTCACTGTGGATAAAGGCATTAGCCACGGGCCTAAAGTGTGATGTTAAACATAAATAACTGGAGGCGTCACCAGCAATACAAAGATATGAACTGAGCCGACTTCCTTAACACAGTGAGAAGATTGATTTGTGTTAACAGAGATTTGAGTAATGCCTCTGTTGTTCCAGCCTGTACGTTTTTGTTTTCCTTTGCAAATGAGCGATGGCAATCCCTCCCTCGGAGCACGTGCAGCCCTTCTCGCATTATCGCAGGGACGGTAAGAAGGCTTGCGGCGAGAGAAGCAAAGACATTACAGGCCCTGGCAGGGAGCTGACAGAGAGTGAAGGCAAACTATTGTGTGAGCTGACTGACACTCGCAGCGTCGCCATGCATCACCACCGCCTCAGTGCGGCGGGCTGCTGTTGAGCGGCTCTGTGCGGCTTGATCGAGACTATCAGGGTGGACTAATATGGCAATTAAAGATCAAACGCTGCTGAATAAAACATTTAGCGTTCGCACATCGTTCAGCCTTACCCCTCTGGGAGACGGTTGCCGAGGGTTTACAGATCTTTTCCTGTGAAATCAGTTCCTGGATTGTGTCTGTAGTGTTGACCTGTGGGGGACCTGTAGGTAATGCATGCAGAGGTGTGAAAGAAAACGTAAGATAACTACGTTGAGAAAGGCTGAAACACGTTGTCCATAAATAAATGGTGCGCATTAAAACCGGTGTTGGGCACGTGACTTTTAGGTAGGTTACTACTGAAAGTGACTATTGCATCACAAAAGTAAACAATTTAACAATATGTAGTGCTTTTAACATCCTGGTAGACATGCGCTTTGCTCCGGGACATAATGTAAACTTCAGGTGTACGTTCTTGCTTTTTCACCTCAGTGAGGTTAAAGTAGTGCTTATACTATCTAACTGAAAACGCCGACTTTACCTCTGAATTCTCCAGACTCACCGTTGCTGCAGGCTGTCTGTGAGCATGTGTGTTCGTGTGTGAGCAACACCTGCCCAACTGAACACTGCCTCTGGTTGCCTTACAATGAATCCTAATGCATGATTTATACTACTCTGCAGGACTATGCAAGGACCTTATTTATGCCTGTGTGCTCGTCAGTCTGGCTCACTTCTCCCAACACAACTCCTCCCAAACACTAGATGGCGCTGTGTCTTCTTCTTTTCTTTTTGCCAATTGGCTTAAATTATGCGTCTACTTCCTGCTTCACTTTCAACAGTGGCGGCTGAAACTTTCCCCGAAATTTCACCAAACACGAGTCACGTCAAACGGACCAATCACAGCTCTTGTGCTCTGCGTTGCTGCAGTGTGTAGTTACATTTTTGGGGAGGGGCACATCAGCAACGCAACAAGGTCCGAGCGACATCTGTGTGGGGGTCAATTTAGCGCAGAACCATTACTCTACCTTAACCAGTTATCATCACTTATGTGGTTGCTGCCTTTTATTTTAATGCTGTTATTCCCATCATTGATAAAACACACAAGCAAAATAACATGTGCTTCCAATGCTGAACATATTGATGTACAATCTTGTATTTATTGGTGTACTATATGACATGTTTTCTCCTTGAGTTGTGTGTATATTCCATGGACAGTAGTGTCTGTGCTAATGTTGCCTGCTGTTAAGTATGTCCCCGCATCAAATGGCTTAATCGCTATGAATGCACATAATGTTCACCACCTGTGCATTACATAGATTCCAATGTTTGTTCCAATGTCAGTAGCACATATATATGCTGCATATCGCACGTATCTATTCAAAATGGCAATTATGCACGTATTCAATTCTGTATGTGGTCCCACTGACAACCATTTCCATAGTCCATGTTCTGTAAACAATTATCATCCAATTATACTTTAAACAGCTTGTTAACCTGTATATCCTCCAGCTGTGTAGATACTGTAGGATATAGCACCACTTTGCCCCAGTATTGGCACCTCTGCACATACCTTCTGGTTATATGCTGAGTGTATTTTATTAGTTCTGTACTCGTACTCTGCCGAATGACAAAACAAGCTAATGCAATTTAATGTATTCGCACAGACAGGAACACTGTGGCTGTGGTAATGTCTCACCTTTTTTTTTTTTTTTACTTTTGGAGCTGTAAATCTTTGAGTGACTCCTTAGATTGTTATTTGCTTCACAAAATAAGACTGAATTACAAGAGATTGAACTGATTGTTTGAAAAATGGTTGTTTATTTAAATCTCAAGACGGTGTTTCATCCTAAACTAACATGCAGATTTCGTGTTACTTTATGCTCTTTTACAACAATTTAACTTAAATTGAAGAAATGTGTTTGCTTCAGTTGGATGTTGAAAAGATTTTAAGTTACACACTAACTTCAAGACATTCAACTAAATCGGGAAGGAGGAAGACTGTGTTCTCATTTACTTGGTAATCCACCAAGAAGGATACACTTGAGAGTTACTGGCAGGAAAGAAGTGTAGCGCCAAACTATTCAGGCACACAGGCGATAATCCATCTACTTGTAGCGATGCTAAATCTAAATGTGCTCACAGGTGTGCAGGAACCTATAGGGTGGCGCCTGGGAACTGTTGACAGAAATGGAAATGCGGCTCTCTAACTCTTCCTCTTTGTATCTAACCCCATGCGGTGCAGCTGTGCGGAGCGGAGATGTGAGGGGTCGTCAGACAGCTTCTCTTTTTTTGACATTTCTCTCGCGTTGTAAATCTCTTCCTCTCAGTAAAACATCTCACTCAGAATGAAGTGCGATCTCTCTCTCTGTACACTGCACCCCGGTGGGAGTGATGATCAGATGTGGGCATGGGAAAGAGGGGTTGCGGCCTTGCATGGAGGGGGCTCTCACCTCCTACCTACTCCCTCCTCCTTTTCCGGCCTCCTTCGCTCCACTCTGGTCCAGTGATAAGAGTCATATGAAAGACCTTCCTTTCCGCCGGTGGTGGGAACTCGGAGATAAGGTGGGCGGTGTAGCGGCTGCTGGGCCTTCTCCAGGGAACAAGGAGTCCTCTGACTTCTCTGATACCATTACACTGAGGGGGATGAAGGTTGCAAAGTATGTATTTGCGTTCAATCAGTGCTTTTGCGTACATCTGAGCTTCTGCTTGCCGGATGCATGTTACATTTATCTCATACTACATTGTCACAGTCTGTCACAAAATAAAAAATAAAAAAACAACATCTGATATTTTCCACAAACAAACGTTAGCTCCCGAAATACGAGCATTAGCCTCAAACTGTCTGCCGCATCCTTGGGTGCCTCGCCGCAGCAGCAGAACAACACATAGTATCAGATGAAGGTTGAACCAAAACACAGGTCAGGATGACCAGTGTTGGTGCAAACTGCCTCGACCTTGACTTGCTGCGTTTCTCTCGGCAGTCTTTGTGGGAAGAGTATTGAACTGTGCCGTGGATGAAAAAGAACTGCTCCTTCACATTCATTTCTCTCCAGTCACGAGAACCTTCAAAGTAATTACTCAAGTCAAAGTGAGCGATAAATCACCTTTCTCCCTCAAAGATGTGCCCTTGAATAACTGGGAAGTTAAAGCTAAAAAACAAAAAAGCCTTGGCAGACGTCTCTTTCCTGGTCTTATTGACAAAAAATATAGACTTAGCAATGGGATGCTCCTCCTTATCTTAGGAATATCAAAGTCACAGAACATAAACCTCAGGACGATAGCTCACGTACTGAGGGGATACATATACCCCCCACCTTTCTGCCCGTGCCCCCTCTTGTCACGGAATTCCACTTAATTTCACCAGCTTTACCTTAACTTTCCAAGGTTGTTGTCCGCACTAACGGGAGGGTAATGAGCTGTCAATCAAATGACCCAGGTTTGATTCATGGGTAGCTTCCAGGGAGGACGGAGTTATTTCTCCGTCGAAACCTGAGCTGTGATGACAGCTGATGTTTGCAGAAAAAGAAACAAACAGCAAAATTTGCATCGGTTTCATAGCTTTTTTTTTCTTTCTTTCTTTCCCCAAGCTGCCACCACCTATACAGGTTGACAGAAAATGTGATTATCCCTACCCCTCATGTGGTTTGCGATAAGAAAAAGGAGACAAGGTGTGTGTGTGTGTGTGTGTGGTTAGATATCAGCTCGGGTAAGGAGTCTGTGGTCGTCTTCACACGCCACTCTCTGCCGGATGCACCCTGCGTGTCTCTGACACTTTCTCTCATTATTAGATACACCGCTTCCTGCTGGGGAGGCCAGGTGTTGCCAGGGCTGTCATACATACACCTCCAATCAAGGTGCCTCATGCACACAGACACGCATTCACACTGGCATGCATGCACACTGGCATGAACGCACACCAGCACCCACATAAAGGGTGGTTTCAGGGGAGGACAGATGTGATATATTTATCAGCTCATCACTGCTACACGGAGAAGGCATTAGATTGTGGTCCGGAGAGGTGAAACTGAATCTTCTGGATCCACTTTTCAGCAAATAGTGCCCAGCCTGTTAGAAATACAAGGATGATGAGGACAGGTGTAAAGAGACTGTTCACGTTTCCTAGACTACCACTAAGGAAGACCACACATCTTCATGAAAAAAAGAAAGAAAATAACAGGAATACCAACCCACTGCATCTACTAAAAAATAAATGCAATCAAATTAACCAGCAGACAAAGCAAATCTAATTCAAGGAACAGAATCTTTAAGGGAGAGGACGTATATATAGCACATGCATATAATATGCACAGATAAAACTAAAATAGAAATGTTTCCATTGCAAAAGGAATGGCCTGCCACCTTACTTGGTGTAAAACACAAAATAAAACAGTGCTTCTGGCTGCATTAATTATTCAAGGCCCTGGTGTTACATCCTCACTGAGTGCATACCATGGTTATCTGGGAACCCAAATATTCAAGGAACACTGCCACCGATGATAGTGCGAATATTATGCAGCTTCTCTTATTTTACCCTGAGCTGTGCGAGCAGCAGTCTTACTTTTCCAATGAATCATTTCCAATGTAAACTTGAGGAAATTGACTCACAAAACACCAGAATTTGTTATTTTGTTCTTTAGTTTGTGAAGCCGTCGGATCTCTCCACTGAGCAAACTAGAACTAATTAAAGCCAAGACAGATGTTTACTTGTTGAATTAAATTTTTTTTTCTATCAAAACTATTCGGAAAAAAATTATCATAGCAACAGCAGATGCAGATGTTATTGATGACATCACACTTTTCAAATCAAGTGCTTGACAACAACATAAAAATCTGCATTAAAAGCAGCACGTAAAACAAAGGTAATATAGGACCTGAAACCAATAAAACCAATAAAACACATAAATACACAAATAAAAACAGATTTACCATCTCGATTAAACCCTTGAATGCTCTTAGACAGAAGTAACGATTTAAAGTAGATCACACAAGGCCAGCTGACCCGATTTCCTTTGGCAAACCATTCCACAGCCGTGGGGCCCTAACTGCAAACCACTTTTGTGTTCAGTTGCCCCTGGAGCAGACAGTAGATTTCTGCCCTGGGACCTAAATGTATGAGCCAGCCTGTATGGTAGTAAAAGATCAGTGATATACAGCTTTAAAAGAGATGATTTTAATAAATCATAATGTAATACTGGAGATGTGCTAAGGGTGATATGATCCCTTTTCTTGGTTCTGGTTAAAAGCCCGATAGCTTAATATCTATCTCTATCCATCTAAAGTTGTGTGATTGTTTCATGTATTATAGTCTCTGTTTCTTTATAGGTGAAATGGAACAGATTTTGAAATTATTCCTCATATGTAATAACTGAGTGCCATCATTGTAAAAATGGAGTGAAACACCATGCCTGCGAATTATGTGACAAAGGGGAAAAGAGGAAGCACAAAGAAAATAAAATTGGTCCTAGAACCGAGCCTTGAGGCGCACCACACATTTTATTACCTACAGACGTTTTTTTAAATTATTCACAGAAACATAAAACCTTCTATTTGATAAGTACGAGGAGAACCAGTCGAGGGCAGTCTCTGATATTCTTGTCCTGCACTTCAGCCTGTTTAATAAATGCTGTGATTTATTGTATCGAAAGCAGCGCTCACTTCCATGAGTACCAGGACTGACCGTGTGCATACCAGACTATGCACTTGTCCATATTTAAAAGACTATTCTTGACCTTAAGCTGTGCAGTCTCTGGGCTGTGGTGCATAATATAGTATAAGGTCCAGATATTTATGAAATCAAACCAAATGTTTGACACTAGCTATGGCAAGGATTTTGTACAAGAGTGCAATTATGCTTGGTGTCTAGTGTAGCAGAAAGAAATAAGGCATGAATATACTGCAGCAAAATGTATGCCATTGATATTATGGTTCACACTCTCCTAACACTGTAATAGAGCTCATTATACTGAACTGAGCATATCCTACTGCTGCTGTGATCACTGTGTGCACAAACACATTTCTTCGTCGCAAATGCAGCTTTTGTTCTCAACACTTTTTCATTAATAGATTTTTTTTAAAAATGCAAAAGGATTAAAGGCCCATTCAAGAGTTCAATGTTTGTGTCCACAGATACGTTTACGTGAATGCTTGCACTAAACAAAACAATGGCTACCCAACAGCTTAGAGTGTTTAACATGACAAAAATCTAATAGTAAAAATAATTTTTTCAACATTTTAACCACAATATGACATATGGGTGTGAAAAACAGTGCAAACTTCATCATAGACATCATATACAGCGCATGCATCTACAGAGGTTTAATTTTCTGCCTCATGCACAGCGCTGAGAGGGCAGTCAGCACGGTCTCAAACCATGAGAATCCACTGTGTAATGCTTCTTATTTGCCCGTACTGTAAACAAGCGCAGTATTAGATACACTTCTCTGTTGCATATGTCAAAAAACAGCGGACAAATAAGTGTCTGACATTGTATTGGATCTCATTTGACACGAAAGAGATTTGATTGAATACATCTAAAAAAAAAAATAAGATGAAAACAAGCAACATTCAGGTAGGGATATCTATTCCTGCCTGAATGCATGACTTCAACCTGCTTATGACACCTCTGATACTCATACATTATACCAGCTAACTCGCCTGCAATAAAACCGCTGTCACTGACAGTTTTACGACAATCTACTCTTGTTTATTCCTATAACGGTAACTTTATGAGCACACTGTACCCACTAAACTACAATAGATATTTTCTTTTTAAATTCTGTCTCTAACCATTCTTTTTTTTAAAACAACAACAACAAAAAAAAAAACATTCATTATCAGTCTCTCACGATATAAGATAATATAATACTTTATTGGTCCCAATTGGGGAAATTGAAATGCTACAGCAGCAGAAGTCAAGAAAAAATACAACAGTGACCAAAAACAAAAAACAAAAACAAAAAAGGAATTAAATAGGACACATAGAGTAGACAGTCAAAAAGACATTAAATAGGACAAACACAACAGTCAACAAAAATAGGCTACATATGGGCTCAGTGAGATCAGAACTGTGTGCTGTGCACGCCGCTGTTGTACAGTCTGATGGCGGTGGGCCATCTGAAGCGTTCAGCTCTGCTCCGGGGTGAGATGATCCGCTGGCTGAATGACGTTATCCTCCAGCTTATACTCATGTTTGGGTCATGTTGCTTGTATGATTTATTCACATGCATGTATGACAGGTGTATGCATCATCCTGTTGCACTCCCCCTCTCTCTACCCGGTGTGGTCCAAGCAGATATGACGCAGGTTCTGCTCAAAGTGTCTTCTTGTTAAAAATGAGTTCTTTCTTGCCATCCTGGCCTTTTGCTTCCTCTGCAGTTATTGAAACTATGCAAACTTGATGCTATTTAATGTCACATACAATGAATTAATTGTAATCTAAACAAATGTGCAGTTAGGGCACATAAATATTAAAATAAACAGTTAGACTCATATTACAGGAGAATATGCGCCGCATTGCATAACCTCGACCCTCTGGGACTCTCTTAACTGTAGAGACACCGTGGATGAATATGCATGATTTATAAATAGTGTAAAACCCTCGGAAGTCTGGATCATAATAACCTGCCTTAAAACTGAGGCGTGTTTGCCATCTAGCCATTTATTCAAGAACCTTTCATGGGAACATAAAAATATCTCAAGTGTTTCCCGGCAGAACGTAAGCAACTACACTCTTAGACTCACACGGCTTCCATTGAAGTAACTCTCTGTGATGTTATTGGTTTTTCATTTAACATTTGCATAATCTCGTCTTCTTCAGATCTGAATCTCTTCCCTTTTTCCATTCCTTTTCTTTTGTTTTCAACCACTAGGGCCTATTCTTAACTAATTCAATTAATACATTGCAGATCAGTTTGCAATTCTTCACCTCATCTGATCACAGGCTAATCAGCTGAGGTGGTCTTTAGTTTATGTTTCTAATGATTTTTATTTTTAATTTTTTTAATGATCTGTATTAAAGATAGAAAAATACGTCTAATAGATCACAAAACAGCAGTTCAATGATCTTTCAAACATCTCACAATGTGAGGAACAAGTGGCAAAACTACAAATTCTCTCTAAAAGCCAGCCTTTTAGTATTTATTTATTTTTGCACTGGAGTGAATAGGACAGGTTTTGTAAAAACATCGTGTTGGTTAAAAATAAGCGTAACACATAAAACCTCATTCAAGCCACAGATCACATTGATTTTCTCTCTAAGAACTTAGGAAAGTTCACAACTATGACAAAACTGTTGTCATCACAGGTAACAACAGTGATCATGACAACGTCTGAACCTGTCCATTGAAGTCACTAAGCGTGTTAGTCTCGTTAACTTGGCAAACCGCTTTCACAGCTCGTTTTACATAGCAAACCCAGTTAGCTGCTTCTTTCACATGGAAGTAAAAGGTAAAGGTAAAGGTAAGATAAAGGTAAAGGTAAAAGGGTTTTTAGAGCCTGCAAGTCTTGGTTTTGTTGAGACAGAGCGGTTGAACTTTTTGCTTTGCTGCAGTGCTGTAGATCCATCTGAAAGGCTGCACAGTTCATCTGTTATATCAGTATCAAAGCAGGGAAAAAAAATCAAACATGATATGATTCGATATATGTTTATATTCAGTAATGGGGCGGTGAGGTCAGCTGCTTGCTCACAGTCCACGTCAGTGCTTAGAATAAAAACTATTAAAAACTATTTTCATCTCATCTCAGGGTTTGGGTTTAGAATGTTGAGGAGGAAAGTTCGTATCAACCTTTCTTGTGTTAGTCATAACCCTGTAAATGATCATTTATGGATTTATGTTCTGTGATAGATGGATGGAGGGATGGATAGCACGCTAACAGGCTTGATATCATCATCATAGCTTTGTAAAAAAAAAAAAAAAAAGCTAAAAGCATCATCAGACCCAGCTCAATGCTAGCATGACTGTAGCCTTGTATTGAAAGTCGAATAAAATTCTTTCCCATAATGCTTCTATTCATGCACCATTCAAAAGTTAAAGAAGCCAATTTTCATGTACTGCGAAATGTTAAGCCTCTGACCAACCTTTGCATCGAAGTCTCGCATTATTGCAATGTTGTGCAGCTAGAACACCTTCGTCGGTGTTATGAAAAAAAATTTAAAATCAAGAAATGAACTTGCCTTTAAAATATCAAATGCATTTTTAATAGCAATAGCTTATGGCTATGGCAATAGTTGAAATTAAAACTGGGTTAGTGCTTGATTAGGCTGTCCTGACGGAAGCTCAAAGAAGAATAACTGGGAGGATCACATCGAGGACAGGGCTCTGAGTAGTGGTGTGATGAACAAAAGTGTGTCTTGCCAGTGCCCCCTCTGCCCGTAAAGGGGAGCGGCACATCCAAAGGCCAGCAATTACAGCTGACCGTTAGCTGCTTTGCTTTTTCTGCTCTATCAACGTGTCAGAGCTCTGAGAGTGCTGAGGATGAAAGAGCGGGCAGTAGAAACAGCAGCAGGGCAGGGATGAGTTGCTTCAGTCTGATGGGATTTTAAGCACAATTCAAACACTGACATATATTATCCAACTATATTGGTAAATAATTCAAATATACACAGATGGCAAAAATGTATTTTTCCTTCTGAATCACGATACCATGTGTATCTTTTGACACACATTTATAACTTCTCTGTCTGAGCTGCCCTTGCTATAGTCACTGGAAGTGTCTGTGGACGCCTCTTGATTAAATTTAAAGTGCAGTGTACACAGCATTGTCGTTTAAAGACTAAATTTTGTTTTAGATTTTGTCCGCAGCCCTACATTATAACAAAAAAGAAAAATAAAAAAAACTGCCACAGCACAGCAATTTCTAGACATTTGTAGTCTTTTCTCTTGAGGACTGGAGAAGATTGTAAAGCAAGTGTGAAATTGCACGTTGCAACAACTCGGTTTTGATGTTGAATTCCACAGAAAAGAAAGTCATAATCTTGGACTCAGACTCCTTTCCCTTCAGAGAGCCAGGCTTTGCCTCTGAATAATCCCTGCACTCACTCACTAAGGCCGCTCGCTGGCTTGCAAGTGAAAACAGCTGCGAGGAGAAACAATTCTTTCTCCCCCACTCCTTCTTTGTTTCTCTTTAATTGACTTTTTAACAGGGCTGTGTTCAAGTTGACCGGCTACACGCCTTCGTTCCCAAATACCACTCACACACATGCACTTCTCTCATTGGCTGAGGTGGGAAACTCATTAAAATTTAGTGTGTATGTGTGTGCAAAGCTCTCCCAATTTCTGAATCAATGAGCTATGTGCAGAGGAGCATAAATGAACAACATGTTTATATGCATGATAATGCCGACCCCTCGGTTTCTGTCGGAGGAGGTCAAACTGCATAATGCGTTCTGACAGAAATGAAAAAACCCTCTTGGGTGGATTTGGAGCACATTATTTCAAGCCATTGTCATAAAGTCCCGGTGAGAACCTGTACCAGGAGCATTATTTGGAATGGTAATCAGCCAACCACTGAGTGGTTAGAAAAATCAATACGAGGTCTTTCACTCACTGGGTCTGGACCTAATCACTATCACTTCATTATATCGTGGGACAAAAGCAAATAAACACTGACATTTCACATGTAAACACTTTAGATTATAAACTGGCAATTTAACATTGTTGATGTTGATTCTATAAATTATTAGGGTGGGAACAAATGACAACCGCTAACAACCACAGAAAATTCCTACAAGTGGGAGTTAGTAATAATCTCACAGGAGTGGTACATGTTTGTAGAATAAGTTTTACAAGTCAGATACATAGTTTGTAGGTCTTTATATAAAATTTTGGTCCATTGCCATCGGTTACGCCGTCATTCGGCATCTGGGCCCAGAACTGCACCATCAGGACAGCTAACCAAGCAACTGATTGAGGCTCCACGAAAACAAAAATGAGAAAGGGGCCCTCCAGAGGGCTACATTTTATATATATGCATATTTTGCAATGACACCCAATAAGACATTGCATTGAGATACCCTAGCCCTAATAGGTGGCTTATGCTTCATTCAGCCCTGATCCTACGCAGATCCCAGCGCCGTAGTCTGATGTGCACCCCCCCAGAAATGTATCTGGAAGCAAAAATTCACCCGACTGGCATAAATGATAAAGCACTGACTACCGTTCGGATGGTGTTTTTACCGCCGTAAGCTACGTGTGAAGGTCACGCTGTCTGTGTCCTGAGACTTAAGTCAGTTCTATGCTGGTTTCTTTTCGGTATCAAATTAGGAAGTCGGGAACTTGATACCAAAGTCATCGTTAGCTCCACTTACCACATCTGTTACAAAGATAACTTCTGGATGATAGAACTGTGAGCTGTTTGTCACATTGTGCAATGTTGCCACTGCCATCTGCAGGCCACTTTAATCCTGAAATTTCTCTGTATATTTATCTAAATGTGAGCAGATGATCTAAAGTCCTCCTAACCGCTGCTGACCTAACAATGTGAAATTCTACAGTGTATCTGCAAATATTAGCATATGCTAGCCACCACGAGGGAGGCTTGTTGCATGAAAGCCTGCGCGTGTAACGCCAAGCATTTATTTCCTGATGAATGCATCTTTGCATTTGAGCCATCCGTTCATTTAACATTTACATAATCTCGCTGCTGCTAAAGCAATGCTCATCACTGAAAACTGCACCAAACTAAAAACCAGAATCAGCAGTTCAACAGCGCAAAATAACATCAGCAGATAAAAGCATAAAAAATGCTCACATTTAAACAACCCCCCCTTCCCCAAATCCTACCAATGTCAGCAAAATGAACACAAGCACAAGCAGAAAGTTCTGATGCCAAATTACGCCAAAAGGGACATGAGGCAAGAATATCTGGCTTTGGTGAGTCCTCTGCTGTAGCTCCAATTTGTTGTGTCGTTTGATAAGTATCCTGCCTCCTGCAGGTGTCATTAAGTTTCAACATGCTACATTTGAGTAATGTCATTTTAGATGTCTTGGTTACTACTTTCTCTTGTGGCATCCTGATCAAACACTGGAACAATACAAGTATCTGAAATACACACTGCATCTTCATGTGTCTCAAATACACACTCTTAAGCAAATGCTGATGAGTTAAATATGGAGCAGTCATTTTCTTAATACGTTTGGGGCTGGAGTTATAAATAAAATAATCATTTTCAAGGAGTGACACACGGAGTTTGTTTATCTCCTTTCTGCTTTCCTTCCTCACCTTCCGTTTGGCTTATTTACCTGTCTGAGCTGCTGTGAGGATGGTAGATTAGCAGCGAGCCCAAGGGGAAGGTTGTTCACTTTATAGAGGACTTCAGGGGACTGAGCTGATGTTATCGTTTCCTCTTAAGTCTGTGCTAACCCTTTGAACACACATTATCTTCACATCTCGGTACTAACCAGCAAATGGAGCAACACACGGGGGCTCCTTTGAAATGAATTAGCGATGGGAAGGTGCCCGAGTCACTTGCGAAGCATGCTTAATTTGTATAACATAAATGAATGTTCTAAAAATAAGAACCTCGCCCACCCTTCGAGTGGGCTCACCGAGAGCTGGAAACTATGAAATCCAGACAGTGATGAGGGACGACATTGAAAAATTAGCAAGTCAAAATGTCACCTCCCCCCTTGAAGCATTGCAGCCAAGTAACCGTGGAAAAAAAAAGTACAGAAAAGGAAGATAAATGAACGAAGGAGGCGCTAAGCATCTGACGCTGGAGTCCCATCTGACGAAGAAAGCGAGCCGGAAAAGACTGACAGACTTCAAGGGAACTCTGCGAGACCTCCTCGCTTTGGTCAACTCCCTCTTGCCCCTTTCTGTTATGGCTGGAAAAAGCAATTGTGTGACACTTGGCTCCTGTGGGCCCCAGCTGCAGTGTGCAAGCAGTGAAATGCGATGCTTGCTGCCATGGCGGTGCACTCCGACTGTTATTGTTGTTGTTCGGCTGTGGAGGAATCAGAGTGGGGACTCAGGCTTCTACTGTACACCCAAAGGAGTGTAGATTTCATATTCCAGAGCGAAATGCCTTCTGGCACTGTTCCGCCAGCCCTTGATTTGAATAGACAAGAGCTGCTGGGGAGGATTGAAGGATAAAAGCGGCTGAGGGAGGAAAGTGACTGGAGCCACAAGAATAGACACAGTGCATATGCTGTATCAGCACCGAGACATGTGGCGAAATGGAACGCAAAGTGTGAAAGAGGGGGGATGCATGTCTTCTTAGGTTAGAAGTCACCACAAATATAAGTTTGTCGAGTTTTTTTTTTAAATTTTTTTTATACCCTTATGTATTTGGTTGTGGGTGGTTTCCGACCTTTTTTGCGTTTGTGCACCGTTACAGCGAAACAGGACGACCTGCTGCTTTCTGCTACATAATCCTCACTTCTCCTAGATGATGTAACGACACTGCAGGCTTATGCTAGGCCTACTGGTTGCAATTATTTCAGATATTCTTCGGGTCTGTCTAGCGTCGTGATCAAATGCAACATGAGGCTCAACCGCCATCGCTGTGGAGATGAAGGAAATCTGATATGAGGATCTGAACGGTCGCAAATTCAGTGCACTCTGTCGCCGCGAGCTCGAACTGTGCATTCGTCGCGATTCGTCTGAAGCGGCCAGAAGAGTTTTGTGTCAGTCTAAACCATGAAAGTATTCCAGCTGTCAGTCACTTTCTCCTGGGAGTTTAATAAACCTTGTGCAGGCCGCCACTTTTTTCGATTGTTCTGCCGGCTACAGCAAATACAAATAAACCAGCACACAGAGAATGTGAACTTTTGACTTTATAGATAGACAGATTTATGAAGAATTAATTATTTGTATTATCCGAGGTGGATTAACTTTCCCTTTTTATTGTTTAAACCAATTATAATGTGATACTTAAGTTAATTTGGCAACGACTGTAATTGAGTTACACAGGACTGAGCTACTCTGAGATTATGTCTGTAAGTATTTATGAGCAGTGGTGAAAATAAATAAGCCTGTCAGCCAGCCCGACTTCTACTGCCCACAGACTGTTTGCAGAAGAAAGTTTAGAGTTCCTCTGAAATGGTTAGCCCCTGCCAGGCCAATCAGAACATGTGGGCGGGCTTTATGCAGTGATGGACAGAAGCGCAACATTAATGTGTTCATCCTGGCCACAAAGTTGAACCAACAAAAAACAACACATTGAAGTCTTCACGGACGTATCATTCACAGCAGCGTTGGTTTTAGCTCTTCCTAATAAACTGGCACCTGAGTGTATATTTCAGCACATTTGGATGAAGATGAAGATGACAGATTTGTGAAATCCGAAGAACGCTTCTGGTTTCGGTGTGTGTGTCGAGAACTAGAGCGGCATAGGATTCCTGGATGGGTCTAATTATATTGAGTATAATCATTGATATTCACTCTCACAGAGCAAACGATGACAATTAATCCCGGAGCCTGCAGTATGGGTTAAGAGAAGCAGAAGCAGCGCACCAGTGATTTTTTTATTGACGTTCTGTTTCCTGCACAACAGCAAGAGGTCAACTTTCAGAGCGCTGGAAGGAGCATCAGCGTGAGGAAGATTGTTTACCACGTCTCAGACACGTCTGCGCTGACAGTTTTCACAATGAGCGTTCGTAGCCTTGAACTCACCCTAGGTTTTTACACACACACACACACACACACACACATATATATATATAATTTTCTTTTCGTCACCTCAAATGATTAATCGGAGACTTTTGTAATGCAGCCACAATTGAACAGACATGTCTCTTTCCCCTCCCTTTGACCTGAATGCATGCAGTAAAGACTGCCGTGGGAGCACATCAGACACATGCCCTCTGCAGGGCCTGAGGCGATGAAAAATAAATCAACAAACAAATGAATAAGTTATCACAGAGGGGCGAAAGAAAAAAGAAACGGAGCCTTTAAAATATGTGCGAGGACCACATTTATTTGCACGGTTCTCTGGCCTTTCTGTTTGCGACAGCCTGACGCGTATTTTTGTGAAAGTGTCCGGTCCCTGATCTCATTAGATTTATGTTTGGTGTTATGTTGTGTGCAGCATTGTTAGATGTATAGTGTGCATCATTCCCCACAGGCTCCTTGCACTTGAGCTGGCAGGGTGCATTTTTGGAAGAATTTAATGCGTTTTTTTCTTCTTTTTTTTTTTTTTTTTTTTTATCCCACTAAAGAGCCACCTTGATGTTTTAGAAATAGAAATACCAAGGAGAGCTCAGAGGCATCGTCCAGATGGTCACCTGTGTGCACAGCTGTGTGGAGTGGCTGTGCACGGAGATGCTCATTCAGTTGTAAATAAGTTTATTTTTAAAATCCCTGCATCATCATTAAAACCGTAATCCGTTCAGTGTGTAACTAATTGATTCTGGTCTGCTCGTATGCTGCGGCGTTCACAAGTAAAGTGGAACTGACTTAACGTTTGGCTTCTTTTTGAGCTGCAGACAGATTCACATGCATTTGCGTCTGCGTCTGCGTCTGCGAAGCCACGTCAATCAGCCGCTGGCGGTGCATTAAGTTCTGCCTCTAATGTTGACACAGAGGTCATCAATTCACATCAAGGACACCTCTGTAATAGACTCACATCGTGCAAATACAGTGGCTGTTAGTTTGCAAACAGCTTAGCAAGCAGCGAGCGTTCCTTGAGCTTTGATTCGACGCTAAGTGCTTCATCAATCACAATCCCAGACAGATCATTAGAGCCTTCTAGGATGACAAGACCAGCCAAAACATCTACAGCAGATTGCTCCAGACCACCTCTCAAACCTTTAATTACGCCCGAGGTTGGCAGTCCTCAAAGACATGCAGTGATAAGTGACTCACTCGATAGTGGCCATTACTTACAGAAACTTGTTACTGTCAGGGTTTTAAATGACTTGCATTATAGTACGTCAAAGCCAGAGCATTGGGGTTTATGTGTGTCTGCATGTGGGTAAGAGAAAGATAATATTTAAAATAGCATATTGGGCTGATTACTTGGTGCACAGCACACAACACAGCGCTTAAATTTAATCGGTAAATATAATAAAATGAAGGAACTTTCAAATGAAAAAAAAGCTCATTTAACAAAAACACAACAATTCATTTCCCTCAGAATTAAGTTTATCTTTTAACTAGCACCTCCATCAGTTCTAAATTTAAGCTGTTCAGATGCTGACTTCAAATGTGTTCTTGTTTTGTGTCCACGTGAACCTCGAACAAGTCGTGATGTGTTTTCTTATGCTTTGGGGATGCAAGTTATCTTTTGTGGACGCGTATCGGAACTTAGTCGTATGGAGTTAATCTTGGGAAAAATTGTGACATTATCTTATCGGCTCATTAAGGAACTAAATTTTGGGCCTGGGTGGTTTCCGTCAAGTCACTGGCAGTTGTTACAGCGCACGTATTCTCACCAATCTAACACTGAGCTTTTTTTGTCCTCACCACTTCATTGTTGTAATCACAAGCTTGCAAGTTTCATTTGGAAAACCCCCTGGTTTGTAGCTTGCATCAGACTTTGCACTTTAAATTCATGCTAAGCAAAGATGAGGGCCTTTTCAAGCATGACGAGATCAAAGTGATATGACATGAAGACAACGTTAGCTTCTAGCTCTGGCACCAGTTTATACACCGATCAGGCATAACATTATGACCACCTCCCTAATATTGTGTAGGGGGTGTCTGGTCTGGTCTAAGTGGGTAGTACATGTCTAAGTGACATACACTTGAATGAATGCCACAAGTTTCCCAGCTGAACATTGAATTGTCTCAAGATCACTTTCTTCTCCTGTCAGTGGTTATAATGTTGTGGCTAATCAGTGTATATAGCTGCTGCTAGCAGAACTGATAGGGGTAAACCCTTGTCCTAAAATAGCAGAATAACACATGGACAAGTCTGGCAAGTCTCTTCTTTTTTACTATTTTATTATCTTCTACATATCCCGCTGAGAAACCAAAGCTGATACTAGATTATCCTTCTAAAGGGTTTGCGCAGTCACAGACTGACATACTGTATAAAAGCTAATTCCTTCAGCTCTCCATAAGTCACATTGTTGCATTTGCAGCAGTGATATGAACTTGAGAGGATCTATTCGTAAAAAAAAAAAAAAGTCTTTATCCTTAAACAACCCACTGGTGAACTATAGCTCAGAGTTCAAGATTAGACAGCTACAGATGCTCTATGCAGCTCCCAGCAAGCACAGTCGGTGAACTTTGCCTCAAATAAATACAAGCTATAGATGGGAATTTGTTCAGTGTGTCCTCATATTGCAAGCAAAACATGCCCTTTTGTCCTTCTGGCCCACCTGCTTAATGGAAACACTGTGCAGCACCGGTGTAACACCTTGGGAATGATCGGTTTTCTGTGTGTGTGTGTGTGTGTGTGTGTGTGTGTTTTAATGCCTGTGTACGAGGCGGTTTGTGCTGCAGGACAGTTCGTTATCTTCCAGACGAGCGGCTGGCTGATACATACCAGAGCAGACAGGCATCAGCCAGGGTCACAGGGTAAGTGTCACAGGCCCCTTCACCTTTGTGTGCGCACCGGCAGAGGTGATCCTAGAAAGAGCATGTCTAGACACATCTCCTCACACCAGTCCCTCGTGAGTTAGTCTGGGCTCCAAGTGCCCCCTGGTGAACGGAGGGAAGAAGAGTCCCTAAGCGAGATGAGCTAAGGCTGATTTAATTCGAGACCGACTTTGCCATCAAAGAAAACTGGTCCACTTACATAATTTCTTTTGAGCCCAACTCTAATTAAAAACACCAGATTACACACGAACTACATTACTCATACAAATATTCAGCATATTTCTATATAGCCCGCAGCTTTATGCCCCCTTCCCATGTCTTGTTCTGGATATAGATCCAGTGCAGCATCAATGACTGTTTGCCTCAGGAGAGTTGTAGTGCTTATTCCAGCAGACAGAGTGGAGAGATCACATGAATATCAGATCCCAGTGGAGCTGTAGCTTTGGCTGCTGTTTAAAGCCTAATCAATGAAAGAAACACGACCCATGTCTATCTGTTGTGCATAGGACGACGGCCTGTTTCTGGGAAAACTGCCTGCAGCGCCTGATTCAGGAAAGATAAGATATCTAAGAAAGAAAGAGAAAAAGAAAAACATTTATACAGATACAGTTTCATTTGAGCTCTTAGCCATATAATTTAATGATTACATTTTACACCTGGGCAAATTGTTGAACAGCGCAGCAGCAAAATGCAACAGAAGCTCTGTGGATTTTGAGCTTGCTGACTAAGGACATTTTACTGATTTAGCTGCAGGCACAGGCTACTTTCAATGTCCAAAGCTATTAGTGATTCTTGTAGTACTAAAGCACTGCTCCAGGGTAACCATTCCCCTGCATTAATGTCTACCTTCCAAAAGCAAATCAAAGGCTTATTTTAATGCCTCCACCTTCCCTGGCATACTCCCCAAGTAATGCATGTTAGAGGGCTTTAGGTGGCCAGGATGCATGTAATGGAGAGAGATAGAAACACGCCACTTTTCCTGGTAGATTTGAAAGCAGAACGATTTATTATCAAGAACAAGAATATCAAACAAGAGAGAGGGGGGAAAAAGTTAATCAGTTTCATAAACTTGTTTTCACTGCAATTTGACCACTTAAACGCTTCCAGCACAGACAGAATGACTTAAGCTTGGAGGTTCTTCCATTTAATCTTATAATCTTACGCCTCTAGTTACAGGTTCTCATATTTTTCCCCCTTTAATCATGTAAATATAGAACTGCTCTGCTGAAACCAGAGATTACAACAGCATTACGAGGCTATTCAAAGGGGGCTTTAAATTGTCTGTAAAGTGCTTTATAGCTCCCCCCCTTTTTTTTGTCCTCATCACAGACAAGGTAGTGGCTCTGATGAGTCCAGTGTGCGTCTCTTATTGCCAGTCGAAGGTGCGCTTCACCAGCCTGAAGAAGGTTCGGTTGTGTTCCTGTAGGTACGAGCGAAGCTGCTGGAGTACAGTGCCGTTAACGGCAGGGTGGGGACGCCCCTTCGATTCATGAAGACAGCGCTCTCGGCCGTCGCTTCGGATACAGTAAAACCCCTTGGTCTGGTTGAAGTAGAAGTTGGAGGATACTATCCTGGGCGGCAAGTTGAGGAACCGCTCCACCTTCTGAAGCTCTGGGAGAGGATCGCGAATCAGGGCATCCCCATCCACTATGTGTATCTGTTCCAGGGGGAAGTGGCGAAGCCAGTTGCGCATGTGGATATCGTACAGACTCCTCTGAATGGCCTTGTACCGGATGTTGAGGGCCCCGTTCCGCACTAGCAGGTTCTCGATGGCCTGCACCGGCTTGTGGTTCTCCAGTCGGTTGAAGTAGACCTGGGTGTAGTCAGAGATGACCCTCTCGGCCGGGTCTCGCAAGATCAGAAGCAGCTTGATAGATGAATTCATGGCACAGATGCGTTCTGGTGCAAGGGCTGAAGTAAAGTAACCTGGGGTTTTCTCTACTGTGATCTGGTGCGGGTAAGAGTAGGGCATCAAGTCACGGTACCACTCAAAACCCTTGGCGTAGTTCTCATCCCAGTCAAAGAAGTGGACCTCGGTGGCAGCAACAGCAACCTCGGGGTGAATGTCCAGCATCTCCAATAGCGCCCTCGTTCCTCCTTTGCGCACCCCAATGATGATGCTGTGCGGGGCTCGTTTGCTCGTTCCCGGGGGTGGAGTTGAGGCGACATCTCCGGAGACGTTGGCTGGTACGGCAGGGTAAAGGTCCACGGGGTCCAGTGTTATTCCAAATCCTGCCTGGACAAACTCAGGTGGGGCAGCATATGTTTGGAGAACCAGAAGGAGGGCTGATGTCAGAAGACAAGCCATGGCAACGAACTGACGAGTGAATACTGGCAAACAGTCAGAGGGAAGAACAGAGACGGCAGTTTAGCTGCAGAGCAGATCTGACTTTCTTAGCTCAGTGGGAACAAGAGCGGTGAGAAATGCAGTCTTTGTCTGCCATTGAATTTGAACTGGAGGAGGAGGGAAAATCATCGGCAGTCCACAGCACATCTGTAGGGAAGAACAAAGAAAGAAAGAAAGAAAGAAGAAAAGGCTTTCAGATTCCAGGCATAAAAAGCAGAATGAATATCTGTATTATTCTGAAATGGCTCTTTCCTCGTACCCCTGAAAAAGCAATCCAGCCATAAATACAATCCATGTCTGTTAAAAGTGTATCATCTCAAAGGGATAATCTCAATTCATCTTTGGTTCAGTCTCTTTTCATCTTCCCATCTGCTTTCTCTTCGCACTCTATAAAGTCACTTTCAATTGATACTGTAATTTCTCCGGCTGAAAAACATTTAGCCAGACAGCTCATCAGAAAATGTGTCTGAGATATGTAAGTGTGGCTGAAGGCCAAAAGACAAGACCCGAGTGCTTTGTCTTCCTTCACTCAGCAGGTCAAAATCCATGCCTGAATCAATACACTTAACACCCCCCTCCCCCCAGAGCATTCAAATCAAGGCATCTGGAGACATATAAAGACAAATGTATTGCAGGAAATCAGATTAGTTCCAACTTCCTTTGATGCATTTGATTTCTCATACTGCAAGAAAGATCAATAATAGACCAATGAAACTCAGCAAACAAGTGGAGAAGGATTAAGGGTCTTAAATATGACTTATAATTCTGCAGAAGTGCCTTTCAAAACCATGGGAAAATTCAAATTTGTTGACTCGTCTTTTTTTACTTTCCCCATATTTCTGCAAGGCCTGTTAAATATTCCAATATTTACCTTGCTTTCTTGCCTTCAATAGGCACTCGTCAAGTGGTTTGCCTTCATTTAACTATGTTATAACATCTGACTAAAATAAAAGTAAGTGTTGCCTGCTTCTGCAGCAACAGCACGAGTGGAAATAGCAGAACATATTTTTTAAAATGTCACAGAATTAATTAAATAAAAAAAAAAAAGAAAAAGAAAACGTCTGTGGATACATTCACGAGGAAAACCAACTGAGAGAGATGCTGCTTACAGTGTGCTAGTCAAAATAACAAGGCCGACTATGCAAACACCAGGCTTCAACAGCAAAGGTCACGGTAAGGTAATGTGAACAAACGCAGATATTCCCAGCCTGGGAACACGCTGACACACAAACAAACAGCATTCTGGATGCATTGACTAGACAGAACACAAAATGTTCACTGTATATATCTCATCCGATGCATTGTAGGCTGCGAATGGCTTACAGATCTGTTGAAAACTTGTTCAGGAAAGGACCCGTATCCATGGGATTTCATCACATTTGGATGGGTGTCTAATACGGTGGGGTTAACTAAGACTTCCACTAATGCTGAGAACCTGGCAGACACTTTATCAGTTTGGGATCTAGTGAATTTGGAGGCCAGATCAACACTTTGTGCTGTCGTTCATGTTTATCTAGTTGTTCCTAAAGCATTTGTTTTTGCGCGTGTTCCTGTGTCAGGCTGCATCCTGCTGGAGATGGATGCTGCCATCAAGGAGTCAAGGATCATTGCTATGGGGTGGAGGTGCCTGGTCTGGTCGAGGTGGGTAATACATGTCTAACATCCAATTAATGGCAGGTCCAAATGTTTCCCAGCAGAACACTGAATTGTCACAAGATGGTCTATGTTATTTACTTAACTTGTCTTAATATGATGACTGATCAGTGTATATATGAAGTCTTCTTGTGGTAATATATTCTTACCTAACCTGTGCAAAAATAAATAAATAAATAAAAATGAAAAGAAGGGTTAAATTCAAAAATGGCCAACCATCATAAAGCATAAGTGTAATGTGTGTAGAAACCATCAATGTGTTGTGTTGGTCACCAGTTTGTGAGGCACACATAGAACATCTTTGCTTAGATGTGCCTACTTGAGTTGTTTCCCGTGACCATCTGTTCTTATTAATTCTCCGCTTGCAAAAATACTCTGCCCTGGTACAATTTAATCACAGACATTGTCCCTCTAATTAAGTGAAAGTGAAAAGTGTAAGCACCAATGTGCATAGCACATTTCCGTGATGTCAGCAGTGGCCTTTCTCTCACCTTACAGAGTCTTTCAACCACATAAAGGC
Source organism: Mugil cephalus (assembly GCF_022458985.1). Lineage (NCBI taxonomy): Eukaryota > Metazoa > Chordata > Actinopteri > Mugiliformes > Mugilidae > Mugil > Mugil cephalus. Next base: position 6,025,904 of record NC_061782.1, read on the forward strand.
AATGACACATGCCCCCGCTTCACACTATGATCTTCAGCTTCAGCGTGGAACCCGGCCTGTGTGCTGAACACAGGAGAGCCGACCTGCCCTGCAGGGTCCGGGGTTGTGCAAGGAGGCACTTATGTGGTGTGACAGGCGCGCCTGCCTGTCAGCGTTTCCCTGGCAGAGAGCTGCCAAGTCCAATGCTAACAGCCAGGCAGCCAGACGAACTTTCTGTCTCATCCAATTCCTCCCTCTCCTCTCACGACACACCACCACCTGGAAGGAGCTATTGTTTCACATTCCACTGGGCCCTATTGCTTTATTCAGCACTTGACGCATATCTTTCGCTTTTCATTCGGCGCATGGCAGCCATGTTAACTGGCAGAGCACTTAACCAAAAATATTTTTTTTGCTGAATATGGAAGTCGGAGAGTGAAGAGAACACAGGGTGGAACAGAAGAACTGTGACCACACTGGGTGCTGAGAGTAGGATGCAGCAGCTGTGTTAGGCGGCTCACTGCTACTTCACAGCGAGAACACAGACTCTGATGTCAGCACTGGGTACCTTTTCTTGTTTTCTGTCTTCCTTTTTTTTTTGCATAGAGCTTGCATGATTGCACTATGCATAACTGATAAACCAAACATATACTGACATGGTATGGTGACCTAAAGTTCCTTCCGTCAAGAAAACTTTACTATTGGATACTGGTCATTGGACATTACCCAGGAACAAGATATCAAAGCATTAGTGCCACCCCTGTTATGAACTAATTGCAGCTCTTTCAAAACCACTTGTAATTAGTTTGGACAGGAAGCAGAAGCGAGAGGAAAAGCCAAACTTTTACTGAATTATTTTTACATGTATTAGCTCTGTGAGTGTCCACTCAGATCCCACGTCTCCCTGTTTCATCCCTTCTTTGACCCTGATCATGAATAAGTGGATATGGAACTTGAACTCACCGGGAGCAAAGGCAAAATCGCTGAGATGACAAAATCAAACCTATATTCCTTCTTGAACCCAGGTTATACAACCTCCACACACACACACACACACACACACACACACACACACACACACACACACACACACACACACACACACACACACACACACACACACACACACAAGAGAGCTGCACTTGCCAGCTATTATCTCGACTTGTCTGGCACCAGAGCAAAAAAAAAAAAAAAAACGCAGCCTCCCGCCTGAGCAGACGGCGCAGCCAACAGATCTGCACTATTCATTATATCCCAACAGGCTATGAGGAGGGCTCCACAGGTTCCCCCGTGCCTCAGGAGGCTAGGTTCCCACTAATTAACCCAAACAGCCGCCTCTATATATCTACTGAACAAACCCTCATTCATATTCAGCAGGGCCCCCTGCCATTAACTGTGGCGGGCAGCAGGTATTGTACAGGGCAGCTTTGTTTTTTTAATGGATGCTCATTAGAGACGTTAGTACAAAATAATTATTACTGCAATAAGGCTTGATTACAAAGGGTGTCCTTTGCCATTAAATCGATTCAAGTGAGGAAGTAAAAAGTATCAATCGTTGCTAATATTAATCACAGATTTTCAAGCAACTAGGCATGTAAATAAACACTTTCAGGGATGACTAAGGGTTGGGTTTATTTTATTTATTTATTTATTTATTTTTATTGGCCCAAACCAGCAATCTGAAACAAACTGTGTGTAGGAATCACATTTTTCTCTTCTCTTGGTTGTTTCTTTTCCTCCCCCCCCCCATCTTGTCCTCTTGTATCTGGCTCACAGCACTGCTGTATGGTCTCTTACTGAGACGCCGTCCCCATAAAAACTGTCACTTGGGACACGGAAAATCCTGTACCTTGATTCTGTTTTCTTCTACACTTTCCCCTTCCAACAGAACCTCAAAACCCCAGTACAATACACTTTTCCCATCCATGCCCCACATTCAGCTCCCACATACAGGACTGGTATTAAATAATGGATGCATTTTGGTTCACTGTGGGATCTTTGGCTGACTGTATTAGTATCAGGTACAACAACTTAAGATTTCAGCTACTCACAGGGCACAGAGAAGATCCTTTCCTTCCCTCTTAAACTTTAAAGTGATACATCTCATGCAAAGAGACAACACAGAGGCCTACCCAGTTAGAGGTTACCCAATATAATCTACTAAAATATACGTTTTGGGGGATGATGTACTCTGAAACAAAACCACTGAATGAACTATCTAATTGCTCAGGATCAGCTTTTTAAGAGGCCGTGTTGAGCACTGCTGAACGTTTCAGTGCTCCTATAAAGCTAGCTTGATCACGACTTGAAGAAATAATGAGAGTGGTCCACATCTGTAGTCTCATACTAACAAAAGACTACAGCTTACAGGCAACTATTGGATCCTGTGGCGATGCTTTAGAACAGAGAGTTCATTCATTTTCTGCAACTGCTTGTTCTTTGGAGGGTCGCGGGCGGGGGGTTGGAGCCTATCCCAGCTGCTACTGAGCAAGAGGTAGGGCTGCACAACTAATCGGATTTTAATCGAGATCACAATTTTGGCTAGCACAGTTAAATGAACCTGACCGTTGTCCATGTTTACATTTAAAATGCAGGCGCACCTTACAGTCAACTTACTCTGTGTGTCTGAAGAAGTCATCATGTCAAGAGAAGCGCACTGGGATGAGGAGATAGCACCTCGAAAGGGATCCATATATATTTTCTGGACTTGTTTTAGATTGAGGGCGAGTGATGTGAAACTCGCAAAACTCTATATTAGAGTTTAGAGCTAATTAGAGCTAATATGCTCAATCATCACAAACCAAAGTACAAAGAATGTATCTAATGCTGCTTCACTAAATTCCAGTCAGTGTCCATAACCCTTTGTAAAATAAATAAATAAATAAATAAAAAATTTAAATAACGTTTTAATGTACAATTTCTATTATTAAGAATTTGTTCTACTTTAAAGTTTCATTTTGCACTAAAAACTGTTTTGTGCTTCCATTTAAGACCTTACACAGTCCATATTCCTCTAAGTCTAGACTACCTAACTGTATCCGGAAGTGGACAACAATTGTGATAAAGGCCACGGATTTCCTTGGAAGTTGGCTAATTATCCTTTTAACTCCTAGTGGCTCAAAGACATGATGTTTTTTTTAAACTTGAAAAAAATTAAATACACATTGAGAGGATGTACAGTCAACAGCCTTGGCAACCAACCTTATCTCCTTTTTCACTAATTTACATGTACTACCCAATTGAATGTGTTCCTGTTATCCTTGGTATAAGTTTATGTTGCATTAAAAAAAAACAAACAAAAAAAAAAACAGCAATATCTATGCGTTGTTAATTGGCTATTACACAGTGCTCTGTAATTTAATTATTTTACTCTACATTCTTACCACTTTTTCGCCTTTATGCATGCAAGAACAAAAAGGTAAATTGTATTTCTGTGAATTTGAAATATCGTCTTGTATTTTTCCAATAAAAATATTTGAAAGAAAAAAAGAAAACTGTTTGAATATTGTTTGTTTAAAAGTATGCAATAAAAATTCTTATGTTTTCCTAACATGGTGAATAATCGCGATTACAATATTGATCAAAATAATCGAGATTAGCATTTTGGCCATAATCGTGCAGCTCTAGCAAGAGGCAGGGTACACCGGGAGCGGCGGGGTCCAGGTCGCCAGTCTATCACAGGACTACTAACAGAACCAGAGAATCAGCAGTTAGCCACCTAACGAGCATGTCTTTGGATGGTGGGAGGAAGCTGGAGTACCCAGAGAGAACCCACGCAGACACAGGGAGAAGGTGCAAACACAACACAGAAAGGCTCCAGTCGACCAATGGATTAGAACCTTCCTGCTGTGGGGCATCAGTACCAACCCCCACATCACTGCCGCCTAAGAACAGAGAGTTGCCACTTTCAAATTCCAGCAACACCCAGGACCGAGCTGCCCCTTAACTGGGGTAGCCTAAGAGATTTAGATACAGTGAACATACAGAAGAGATTAGTGTTAGCCAACGGACCTGACACATGTGATCGTCCTCTCCCCAAGCTATTTCTCATCAGCTTACCAATTAAAAGAATTTATCTAGCAGTTAGGAGGACATTGTGTCACACCGGCAACACACTGTGGACTCATCATCGGTGGAATCCAGGGTGGTACATCAAGCCAACAATAATGCCAAGAGGTAATCATTGTGCAGCACGCACTTTCTGGTGATGTTGAGTGGTGCTTGCATTATACAGAGTGGTGTGTTTGCTATTTCACCTACAGTTGTTGACGTGAGGGGGGGTTGGCTGATGTCTGTGTGTGTGGGTGTGTGGGTGTGTGTGTGTGTGTTCATTTTATCTAACAAATTAGCCACGGCGTACATCGCTGCAGTGCCACAGGAGCCAACATTGCGGTACTACTCTCCTCTGGGGCCACCTGCTGGGCTGAACTAATTTCACTTTATTTGAGCACTTCCTGCCTTCAGCAGTGCGCCGATGCTAGCAAGACGAACGACGTCTGAGCTGATTAAAAACGCGCAATGGGGATGGTTTACACCCCATTGAAAGAGTGCTCGTCTTGAAATGAATCAATTCTAGAAATGAAATCTTGTTCCTGCTGTTTCGAAATCTCCAGGGCAAATATAAGACAAATAAGTGTATTGAGGCAATTTAGTTAGATGTGTATATTATAAACAGACATTTTGATTTTTAAATGTTGAAAAGTTCTTATGTAGCGAAGAATCGAGTTGAAATGACAGACTGAGCCAAGGTCAGGGTGAAGTATACGGTTGTTTGTAATATTTTTAGGACCTCTAATGTCCATGGGAGCGTATCCTGGGTGTAAACCTGGTTGCACTTTCAGAATAAAAGAAGTTTCCTGAGAGGAAGACCTATAAGAACAAAGGAAAAAAATATTGTATGTAGGTTGATAAGCCGTAGTGCAAGTACATATTTTTCGGTAAACCAGGCTGGCATTTGGTTCTGATTATAAAACTAATTTTTGATTAATATTTGTCTTCTCTGTTCTAACAGAGATGCAACCGTCTTGTCTACAGTAGGTGTTTAAAACCTTCCTCTATCATCTTCATTTTTCGCTCAGATCGCTGGAGCCAGATGAGGGACGGTTAAAGTGGCGTCACTAAAAAATGTGCCCCGATTTCAAGTCTCACTCGCTGGGTTCCCGTCGGGCCAGTTGTCGGCACAGAAAACCTGAATTCAATTCAGTTTCAAATGTCATTACTGAGAATTATTAGAACCTCTGGAGCCAAACCAATTGCTTCAGTGGAATTATACACTGAACTGATAAGTGGGATAGAAAATATTTAATAGATTATGACATCCTTGAATAGACTTTCAGCTTTGAGTCTGAGAACTGGGACAGATCGAATACTGATAGCGACAGTTCAGTCTGACGTCTCGGCAGCGTCTCACACCGACACTGATGGGAAGGGGAAAAAAATCCTTGTTTTTAGAAGAAATCAGACTGCTGCTTTGATGGTAAGCAACATTTTGCTATTTCTGGAGAGGATGAGTAAGACAATGACCTAATCCACACCCACATGTTAGCAGAGGCATTCATTAACATACTTGAGAGGGGTGTAATCTGCCATTTCCTAGTACACCCAGACACATGTGGCCACAGGCACTAATTACAGTGTTTTAACTGTAATCTTCTATATGTTGAGCTAAAGTGTCCTTTCTTTTTTATTTCTTTTTTTTTTTCAGTGCAGGCTGGTTGAGTGCGCAATTCAGGCTCTTCCAATTAGCAGTCCTTCTGCCCACTGCCATCTGTGCACACGTAGAACATGAGCCACCCAACTTGATGAAGGACTGTGCCTCAGAAACATGATATGTTTATTCTTTATTAGCAACATTTGAATAAATAAAAGCACCAAGAACCGATGGATGAGGAATGTTGAAGAATACTGCAGAATCGTTTCGCAACTGCAACACTCTGCGACGCTGAACTAAATGCACCATTGTTCCGAACTGAGATTTCTCGAGAACCTTCGCTTGCGCCCGCTGCATACCCTGACCCAGGGCTGCTCTGCTTTAGCTCTGACATTTGTCAATGTTCTGAGATTTATTTCAAGCATCAGCTGACATTGTCTAGATTCCCAGAAGGCATTGTCGCTGATAAAATAGCCTGACTTGCTCATCACCCTTGGATGAGTGGAGGAGACCAATCCCAGGGACGCTGACTCACTCAGGGAAGTGCTCCACGGCCCGTCAGGAACAACAACAGCCCATGAGAAGGAATTCAATCAGAGAGTGGCCTGATGATCCTCATTCAGCCTGCCACTTCTGATAAAGCACCTATGCTTTCCACAGCATCGAGATGCTCTCTCTGCAGCTGCCTCCTCGCCGCCGCCACAGAGGCACAGCTAATTTTGCGCCGACAATTTAATGCTACTGTAATTCTTATCATGCTTTTCCCATCACACCTTTACTAGCTCTCGCAATGAGTCTGAGCTTCTCGGCGCAAGGTAATTGTTCTGCGGTTCATCGCGGAGGGCTGATCAAAACAAAAGCACCGGCTCTGTCCTCGCGTCTTCTCCTGTCTCAAAGGCATCCTGCAAACTGCAATACACACATACATTATGGATGAATTACTTCATCAAATAAAAAGCGGGACATGTGGTAATGAACTGCGAGGATACTCTTAATCTTTGATGAGGCCTGTGTGGTGAATAGTTTAATGAGAAAAAAACTTTGCGCAGACCTGCTGGGTCTGATGTGTGTGGTTCAAAACCATGCATTTTTTTTTTTATTGAATGGCATCAATATTACGGCTCATGAACAGCATGAAGTAATACATCAAGTGTAATCCCACTTTAGCCAAGGCTCGAGTTATGCAGTTCTACTCTGGGGCAAAGCACGTGATGCATATTAACGAAGGTGTACATACACTAGGGTAACGTTATTTTGTTCAAGGAGGTCAACTTTTATCTTGTGTTTATTTCCCAACACTACAGCTGGTGTGTGCAGCTCTCTATGACTTGGAAAGGCTTTCACGCTCTGGCACAACAGCATCCTATTGGAAGGCACAAGCTGCAAATCTGCCAGCGTTTTTCCCGCCATCACAAATATGTATTCAGCACAGCAGAACTTGAGGTTTTTGTATTTGGGCCTTCTGTGATGTGCTGTTGGCTGCCAAATGCTTAAGTGATTCAACACCGGGCTGCAGTTAGTGAGCTGATGATAAAAAAATAAATAAATAAAAAAAACATTTCCCGTGGGGTGTCCTGTGTTTGCTCGCGTCAGAGGTCGGAGCATTATACAGTTAGATGCGTCAGTGCTGGTTCTGCCGCTCCCTGCTGCAACAGCGGGATGTCGCTGGCATGCACGCAGTAAACAAACAAGAAGGAGCACGCTACGCAGCCTCCATGGGTGCGCAGCGAGCAGAAACAAAGCATGCTGGGGCAGGAATGTGTAGGGAACGTGCAGACCAACAAGCTGCAGCGGAAAATGCTCCTGAAGTGCGTTACTGACAATCAGAAAAAGGTGATCAAGCAGAAGGAAGTCGGTGAGCACTTGACGGCCGACCACCAGTTCACATGGCATGACTGTCATCTTACCGCGCAGCCAGAATTAGCTTCGCTTTGCCTGTGCAGTCTGGTGCGTTCGACTCAAATCACTCAAGCGCAACAGTGAGACCTGCAGATGAGAAACGGAATCGGACTGACAGCGATAGCCGCGCATTTCTGGGATGTCATTTAGCTGCAGTGAGGAAAAAAAAAAGACCTTGAGTCTGAACTTTCACAGTATCAGGCTACCTCATCTGCATAAGTAATTCAAGTTGTCGCTTTACGTGCCAGTCTTCGATTGTAACGTGATCAGAGGGATCAGTGCGGGCTGCGGCGGCCTTGTCATTTGTCAGTGCACAGTTAAAACCGGCCAAGTCATTCTTTTAATGAACATGTATGAGTGTAACATTAAAAGAGAGGTACACAATTTCTTTGATAAATATTTTTTTTTAAAAAAAGTGTTTAAATGGACTATGAACACAGATGAATTATGGGAACAGGGTGACTTGTGCCACTTTGTATAACCATCGTGTTACCATGATGCTGCTATGTAAATAACGTGCGTACACTAGATGACAACATCAACTCCAGTAGTTTCCCTCGTTTTTTTTTTGTGCAGAAAAGTACAACTACATTGTGGAAATGTTTTCTTTCGATGATTTAATCGATAGTCACATTTCTTAACAAAAAGAAGAGCAAGTTTAGTTCTAGGTCTCAGCGTTGTGTTATGCCTGCAACTCTGACTAAGGTGGAAAAAATTAAGATTATTGGAAGACTGGAACTTCGCCCATCCACAAAATTCCAGAGGGGTGATGCTGGTCTGGAGTCACTCCGTTGGAAATCGATTATGCCCCAGCAAAGATCTCCCAAGCCAGTCAAATTAGAGTATCAGCAACGTAGTCATACACAGAAAAACTGAAATCCCACTATTACCAGGTGTTACCTCCTTTCTGTGTCATCATCTGCCACCAGTAACCATTTACACAAGTACACTGACAGCGTGAGCACAACAACTAAAAAAATGCAGCATAGATTATAAATATACTGATACGGGCAAAATTATTCTCCCTCTTTGAAATATTATTTAAATATATAGATCAATATTTGGCTCTCAACCATCATGCCTGTCTAAGAAGTTCTAAACGTATTCTCAAAATGACCATCCATGCGGTATCACTTGCCTCCTCGCCTCCGTGCTCAACTTTGAGCAACATCCTTGTAATTTCCTACTTGCAGGGCAAACTAGATCGTAGGAGAAATGTTTATCTATAATAACAATCTCCAGCTCCATTTCCCCGTGCCGAGTCTATGACTCTCTGGCGGTGAGTGCATCAAGAGTTCCTGACTGGGCAGAGACGGGGGAGGATGTAAACCATCACAGCTCCATTCGGCTGTCGCGCGCTCTATCATTACATTGTTTACAGCATTTGCCATCGTGTTGCTCCACACCATCGCCTGAGCAGGGCCGGGCTGCTTTTCGGCCTTACGACCGAGAGGAGACTGTAGCGGCAGCTGCGCCTTACAACTGCTTTTTAAACCGAGGTTCTGCAAGCGGCGAGGCTCTGTTTACAGACGTCTTCGAGGAAAGCTAATGTAAAGCGTCGGCGCTCTCTGTTACTTTGCACTTTCTCCCCTTGTACTTTTAGGCGAACATAAGACGCGCAGCAGTTTGAACGCATTCCTGGTGTACAGTGCACTGTCCTGTGTTCAGCCTGCGGAGCAGGGTGGGATTTGTCATCAGTTTAAACCACTGGAGCATGCACACACTGAGATGCGATGAAGAAATGAAAAAACTAAAAAAAATATAAGTCATTGTTTTTAACTGATGCATGTGAAAAGGAAACCCGGTCCGTTAGGTGGGACAGAACCTGTCTGCAACTTAATGACGATGTCGGAGCATGTGCAGTTCTGGGTGTGTGACAGAATCAGGTTAAGAAGATAGAGGGAATAAAACATCGTGTCATTTCAGCGGGGTGACTTTCACAGCAGAGCAGAGCTTTTGTCTGCACCGTGGTGATGTTGGAGCCACAAGCTAATGTTAGAACCCCGCTAAAGCTGATGAGTATGCAGGATTATTTTTTTATTTATTCCCCCTCTAAATGAGCTCAGGCACTCGGCATCTTAGACTTTTTTAAAAAAAAAAAAAAAGAAATGATAATCAACATGGTGCACGATGAAATGAAGCCCAGCCTAAAGATTAATCAACCTCAAGTACAAGACAAGTCTTATCAGCGCTACATAACAACTTATAGCATGAGGACTTCTCACTGTCAGTTTCATCTGCGCAGTTCTTCATGAATAAGTCATCAGTACCCCTCACTATTCCCCTTTGGCTTATTGCTCGTTCCACTGCCTCCATGGCACTGTAAAACCAACTGAAGTGTTTATGGGAGATAAGAGGCAAAGGAGGTCGCAGGCCCAATAACGCCTTTTATCACCCCACATTCTGCAGCGAGGGCCGTTTTATGGGCAAATTTGCTGAAGACGAATTCTTAATTAGAGAAGTTTGTGGACCCAGCATCGGAGGCCTAATGGGGGAATAAAAGGCAACAGAGAAAGGGCGTCTGCAGGGTTACTCGTCGGCTCGCTTTGCTACCGCGTTCTGTCGCAGGAGATGAGGAAACAGCCTTGATGTGTTCACAAAGCAGTATCAGGTAAAAGAGCCTTTTAAAAAGGCTAGGTGTGAATGCTGCGCTTGTCTAGACGAGTCTGAGTCCTTTCGAAATTAGTTCAGGTTATTGATTTTCTTGGGGGCTTATCTTTATTAAAGGAGTCTACCTTGTCAATGGAATCACTGCCTCTGCCATTAAACTGAGCTGATTCTATTTCCTCATCACCGTCAATTCTTGCCTGCGAGATTTTAAACAGTTAATGAGATGTGCTGTGTGTCTGTCTTTCTGTCATGAGCTTATATTATTAATCAAAATGAATATAAATGTTTGATTACCAGCACTTATGATTCCTCAACAGGATGACAAGAACATTTAATGTATTTAAACGTTTTGAATTTTATAGGATACTGGGGTCGTTTTACAATATATATATAGATGGGATAAAAAAAAAATAAAAAAAAGATCTTACACAGTAGCTTCTTCAGTTCCAAGAGACTGGTGGGGAGTTGAGATTTAAATTGGAACATCTGTGGGTGTTGCACATCAGAAACTCACACAACTAGGGCCTCTTAATGACCAGATACTTATCTGGGACTGGAGGAAACTGTTTTTATCCTGTTTTCCTGCCCCAATGAATGACACTCTAATGACCTAGTCAGTAAGCCTTTATAGTCACACAACAGTTACACAATCACAGTTAAATTCAGTCACAACACACACACAAAAACCATCATAAATTCACCGATCAGGCAAACCATTATCACCAATGACAGGAGATGCAACTAACACTGACCACGATGTAGCAGCACCCACCTAGACCAGACCAGGCCCCCCCACCTCATAACAACCCATAGGACCCAAAGGCCCCACAGTAACAACATTGTGTTATTGGAGACCGCAGAACACCCTCAGAATACCTATGTCCATTCACTGACAAGTCACAGCTGGTTGGGAGGCACAAGGAAGACCTACACAATATCAGTCAGGTGGTTATAATGTTGTGGCTGATTGATGTACATTGCACACTGGCTCAGAATGTAGCATTTTGAATATTAAGGTCTTTATTAAAGGGTTGGACAGCTTTGTGACAAGAACTGTTCAATAGTTTGGCGGTAAGTGTAAGTTTTATTGAGCTCTATTGCCACCCTGTGAGCAGGAGGTCAAAAAGGTGGTGGCCAGGTTGAGAAAGAGGCTTTCACAATGTGTATCACATCTTTCTGAAAACACTGAAGCACCTTGTGCAAGATCTGACCAATCCACTAGATTTAATTTTATTTTAGTTCCTAAAAGCATTATATAATTTCTTTCTGATATTGCGAAGTGCTGCCTTTGACAGATACAAACAGGGTGGGTGGAAGGGACCTATAGTTCACATTTTAATTAGCCAACTTGGAAGACATGTTTCACCAGACCGGACCAGACTAGACCAGACCAGACCAGATAATGACTAGGACCCTGCGTTCCCAGTTGCTTGCATATTAACTGAGAAAAAGGGAGAAAATTAATTACTATTTCCCCAAACCGGGAGGAGAAGGATCTTGTCCTTGATTGCATAATTTTAAAACTCCATAATTATCTCAACTCCATAGCAACAATGATGTGTAAATACGAGCGAATTACATTTTCTCCAGCAGATGCCTCAAAGCGGAAGCAGGATGGAGGAGAAATTGCTTTACTTGGACGAGGAAGTGTGTGTGTGTGTGCTTTACTGGTGGCTCTCTCAAAGTAATTTTGCTTAAAAGCATGGCCAAAAGAGGTGCAATTTCTGAGGTTAGTCGCATAGAATCTTTGACTAAATATAGCAGTGGAACATTAGTCTAGAGTGTGGCTCAATCCTTCCCCCTTCCTTGCTCATCAACTCCCGCTGTAAAGCCAAGATTAGCCATCTTTCACTTCATTTAGATAGAGGGTTGTTTTGGGGTTTGCCTGATTATATCTGTCTCGAGCACAGACCATGCTTCTATTGGTATTTAACAAAGATTAGCTTTAAATTGATGATTAACCTTTGTAATCCTGTGTGCATATTGAAAATGGCGTGCTTGTCTTTACCACAGCCACACAAAAGAGACGCCGCATTATCGTTCAGGGGAAAATTGAGGCTCGGAAAGCAAATGAGGCGACGTTATCTGCCTGGTGCTCGGCCGGATAATGAAGACAAATCTTCAGATTGGAGAGTCATCTCATAATGAATCCGAACAGGCAAATTCTTTTGACTTCTCAGTGTGCATCTTTTAATAAAACTTCACTGTGACCCTGACAACCAATTGCTGCCCTTATCTCGCCAAGGAGCAGCAGAATTTACTTGTGGGAATGAGGACTTGCCATTGTTTAGACAGCTGTGTTAGTGGCGTAATCAGACATTAAATGAGTCATTTCTCCATATTTAACTCCAACTGAGGAGGTAATGGTTTAATTTGCTGGGCAATGAGTTTTCCCTTGTGGAAGGCTCCTTGCATTAAATCACAGGCCGGTGCAACTGCTGCATCTGTTGCTTCGGAAATCATTAACGCACGGATACAGCAGAGACTTCCCAAAGCCACAGCAAGAGTTTGATTTGGAGTGCTTCTTTAGAGATTTCCTCCATTTAAAAACTGAAAAAATCTAACATACCTCACAGAAGGTGTCAATCTCTGCCTCTGTCTCTTTCTAGGACTTTGGTGCCCAGCATAATCTCTGTTAATCTGTCAGGTGTTTATTCAGAAAATGGACATCTTGCCTTACAGGGTGTACACACAGGAGGTTTCCAGCAACATTGTGGCAACAAGAGAGCAAAGAATAGCATAAAATGGGCGGGTGCCCATTTGAACTGATCTCAACTTTGCAGTCAAGTCAAATAAGTAGTTTGAAATGGTGCAAAAGTAAGTGGAAAGTGGACAAGCAAAGGGTTGACAACTAAAAGCTGTTTTACATTTGAAAAAGCCTTGAAAGTAAGAATGTTTGGAAAGAATGCCACAAGCGTGTTCACATGTTACATCTGCCAAAGGTAGATGAGCCAAAAGTCTACAATATACTTTGGTTTTAAGAATTGTTTCCATGATTTTTTTTTTTTAATTTAACTTAAGTTGTTTATTTACTCTATGCTTTCTTTTCAAAGAGAATCTGGAAAAGTTTAGCATTTGAGAAGATGAATCCAGAGAAAGTTGGAAAATGACTTTTCAACTAAAATAGCTGCTTAGAAAATGCTCTGGCCTTGCAATAAATGCCTAATTCATTAATTTGTTTCATTGTCAATATATTCAGTCTTTTAAACTTACTGTACTGTTTATTGTAAATAATCTGCTTAGGCTATAAACTAAAAGAAAAAAATAAACTTTCAACCACATTTTCTGTATTTTGACTGATATATTCTCATATGAAACCTTGAAAGCAGACATCAAATGCCGTAGTGAATCCTCGCTGCGCCGCAAAACTAGGGCTGATCACACACCTACACACTGTAATTTTGTTGCAGTTTACGGAGTGGATGTGATGTAAAGAGGAAGTCGTGTGATGAAAATTCATTCTGAATGTCAGGGCCAATTTCTGGTGATGTTCTTTTTTTTTAACCATTATTATCATTATTATTATTATCACACGCTCAGTTTTTCAAACCAAAAAACTGGGTAAGAAAAAAAAGTGTCAAAACTACATGATGATTGTATAGTTGTGTCCTGTATGACAAATACTCTGCGACACAAATTTGGACGAATCTTTTTGTCAGCTCCCCTTTTGTAATATTAGGATATGTTAGCAGCAAAAGAAAGCCCATTAAAGCAATGGGCTTATACACACGATCAACATGTGTTTACACGCAATTAAATATTTACCTGACACTAAAGCAAGAGCTTGTAAGTGGGTTAATCCACAGTGATACATGAATATTAATTGAAAAAACACTCGATTTGCAAGAGATGCATTGCAAATCAGCCTCAATACTTAAACGCACTTGAAACGGCAAAGAAAAATACAGCTTTCGCACGCTTTCGTCAGGCTCTGCATTATTTTCTCAAATCCAATTTATGAAATAATTTGGACTCGCTGCCAAGACGATAAAAATTAATTAATTAATTAATAAAAGCAAATCGGAGAATGTACGTCATTATACCCTTACACCGCCAAATCATCGTTTCTTGTACTTATTATCTAATTAAACAATGTGGACTTAACAATGAACATCTGCTAACGCGCACACTGTAGATTTGTGACAACAAATGATGTTATTACGAGATTAGAACGCGTGCAGCGATGTGGCGTGAAGCGAAATAATAATTAAAAAAAATATTCTGAAAAGGATAAATTAAAAACAAGCTATAATCAGAATGCCTCTAATTTGTGGGCGAGCCTTGAAATTATCTATGCTGATTGTATCTTCATGCCTGGATTATGATACAATGTGCTGTCAGTCATTTTATTTTTATTTATTTGGGTGTAACGTCATAGAAGAGAGGGAAGAACCAAGACTACGAGGCTCAGAAACTAATACAGAGGAGACACATTCACATGATTGAAAAATTTTGAATCAATGATTATTAAAAGATAATGTAGAGTAGTATCAGCATTGACCACAGTCCAGTTGGCTCCTCACAGGGAGGCGTTGTAGGTTCTTGTGTCTGTGGAACAGGACAGACACAGCGGCCTGTCACTGCTTCTCTGTCTGACTATGGTGTCATGTAGAGGGTGGTGGACATTGTTCGTAATGGACCAGAGTTTGTTCAAGGTCCCTGCCTCTGATGTGAGTGACTCCAGCCCTGCCTCCACCACAGAGTCCACCTTCTGTATCAGTTCATCCAACTGCTGCCTCTGTACTGCACCGCAGCGTAGAAGAGGACACTGGCAACAACTGTCTCTTGGAACACGTCCAGCAGCTTCCGGCAGATATTAAACGATCTTAGTCTTCTAAGGAAATGGAGACAGCTCTGACCTTGCTTCTTTTATAATGAATCTATGTAAGCTGACCAGTCCAGTCTGTGATCGAGTTGTAGACCCAGGTCCTGCCGCTCAGGTACTGCTCCTGTCCACCCATGACACACCTGACCCCTTTATAAAACAGACACAATAACACTGGGCTCTGAAATGAGTGGCCATCAAGATCCAGAAACCAAAAACTCACTTACACTGTGATAACACCTCTGCAGTTTTTAAAGTTGTTTACATCCTTCTTTTTCAACCATCATTCCTGTGCCTTGTGCCTCCTGTTGATATTTATGATTATTTATTACCCACAATACATGTGAATACATAACCTCCATAATTCCTGTTTTCCATTTGCACTTTACTCTCTTTATTCTCTTTACTCTTCCTGTCATGTTTACATCCTCCACGGACGGTTTGGAAAGTTTCAAACATTTATGGCAGTGTTTTTGTATATATTGAGTATTGTTCAATTTTTTAAGTTGTGCTTCATTTCTGCCATGTCGAATTTCTTTCAGTTAAGATTTTTTACCCATTCATACCGACTGGGGCCTTTCTGTGTGGAGTAGAGCAGAAAATGAATGAATGAATGAATGATCTACCCATAAGCAGTTGCATTATGATTTGATAAATGTTTCAGCTATGTAATTTTGGAAAATAAAAAATAATGAAAACTAAATACAAAACACTAAAACTGTCTGTGGAGGACACAATGAGTCTGCAGTCTAGTTGAGTCCCATTGCGCTGAGGACATTTTGGGCCCTGACTAATAGACTAGGCGGAGGTGCTTTTTTTTTTTTTTCCTCAAAACAGCAGTCACCACAGCTCCCACATTTCATGCCGTGCTTAAACTTTAGAAATGCGCAGTAATTCTAAGTCTTTCAAAAACACACTTTTATTCGCAGTCCTTCGTAGAGGAGCAGTGGTGGAGGTAAAGTAACATTACAATGTAATGCATTACTGTAATCAGATTACATTGGGGTTCTCATTATAGTTACGTATCAAAACTTAAGTAGCAAATAACTGAGTAAAGTAAGGCATTACAATAGCCTTGTTAATATAAATTACCAATGCTAATGTTTAAAATATACCCTGTAATTTTCTGATTTACCACTGTTGCTATTGAATCTGAAATTACATTAGGTGCACATTTTAGATTGTATTTTATTTATAGTGTTTGTGTGCTTTTGTGCAATGTTTGCAGCGTGGTGTCGTAGACATCTCTGTACGTCCTGTGGGTCTGAGTTGAATGTTGTTTTGTATTTTTATTTTCGGAATACAAGTGGAAATTATCTCTCTGCTTAATCAGCAGAATGATTCAGCTCCGCTGCCACAGTGAACGCTACAGAACTTCCACTATTTCTTACTATATCCAGCTGTGTAAGAGCTCATCTTTTTGTGTCAATTAAGCTACTATGATCAATTAATCTCCCTGTGGATCATTTAAGTCTGTCTAAGTCTAATTTGTCTATTCATGTCTTTGACACTATTTAATGTGTGTGCACATTGTCCATAAACCTAATAAAACTCTTTTTTTTTTTTTTTACAAGTAACTAGAAATGTGTAATGGATTCCCTTTTATTTTTCAGTAACTACTGAAAACACTGAGCAGGAGTTATCGACTTCTGTTTTGAACCAAGCACCATACTTTGGGAACCAGACGGCTAAATGAGGCAGAAATGATTTTCGTTATACTTGAAGAAGGCGATTCAAACTTAGAGCTGTGAGGAGGGAGCAGGGGACTGGGGTAATGGTGGAGCGGTGGAGGAGCAGTGCAGTGAGGTGAAAGTACAGAGGAGGACATATCAGCTTTTCAGAGCCTGAGCAGGGACAAAGTGATGACACCCACCATCCATTATGGAGAAGACACTATGTGTACGCTGGGGCCCTGAGGTTTATTGGTATCCAGTGTCTAGAAAGGGAAATGAGATACTTTTTTAAGTTACACACAGTCACACACACAATTGCACAACACAATCAATTAAAAGCCTAATTTGCCAAACTATTGACCCTGTGTATTTATATGATTAATAATACATTTGCTATAACTCCATTAAATGATTTATCTCCTTTCTTTACTAGAATGTTTTGATGCTTTTGTGGAGGAAAATGCTACTGCGGGTGTCCCAGCCACCAAGACGTGGGGGGGGGGTGATTACTACAACCTCAGAACTCAGTTGACCAGGGTTTTAAAAACGTGTCAGAGAGCACAAAACCAGCAAGAGGTGGCCCGCATCTGAGGAGGCAGCCTTAAAAATGCCTCAGAGCGTCTGAAACCCCTCCTTGCATTTGCACGTACCTGCTGTGTCCTGCACACTCCATGTACCCCAGGATCTGGATGTACATGGAGGCAAAGGCATGCCCTCCAGTTCTAGCCATTCCACAGAGCAGAAGACATGCGGATGTATTATTTACTATTCCTTCATTATTCATTGTTTCCCCAAACGACACTGTGGGGATCAAATGGGGTTCCTTCATGTAACTGTTCTTATATTCAAGTTTTAACAGAACAGTAAAAATATCATTACATTTGTTGATTGAGCAAGGTACGATGTCGTTCAGAAAATCTAAGAGATTAGAAAGAAAATGCTGAGCTGTTTTGTTTAACCACAATTATTATTGAATTATTAACGAAAAAGGTTTTGTCTCAAGAGAATGTATATATAACAAGACTTCATTCTACAGTCCAATACAAAATATTCAATCACCATCTTATAGAAAGAAAAGCCTCAAATCCATTCTTTTAAGAAAATTAAACAAAAATCCACTAAACAAACAAACAAAAACACTCAAACTCATTTTGCTTTACACCAACAAAATGAATATTTGTGTCAGTGTGAGTTTGTGATTGTTTAAGATTTTTTAAAATATTTTTAGGTTCTTCAAAGCCTCACTAACTATAACTTGAGAAATATAAAAAATACAAGAGCATAGTAACGTAAGCCATGACAAGGAGGTCTCTGATGTAGGAGCCTAGTGGACGCACCTCTGATAGAATCAAAAACACTGTGACTGCATTGTGCAAATAGTAAAGTGCATTGTGCTGTGTTTCAGTGTGAATATCTGCCGAGTTGCTTTACAAATCCTAAAATCTCACAAGACACTGGACAACGAGTCAGAGTTTGTCTGGGTTCCAAGTCTCTGGGAATTGTGGGAAGAGTCACATTTTTTTTTTTCCCCCATTCCAGCCAGTAAAGTGACACCAACGTGCGGGAAAGGGCTGATAAGCACCAATATCCTCTTTGTAACTCGAAGCAGCTGTGTTTATGTGAAATGAGGTCAGCACCAGTAAGGTTACCGAACACATTAAATGATTAAATGATGTTTTCTTTTCCAGAATCTTCTTTGCTTTCGAGTCCTGTTGTAATGCGGACTATTTTTAGACTCAGGCACGCATACATTTCCGCGACACGGCTTCGCGCCAACTCTCTTGCCTTTAAGCCAAAAGTGGGAAAATGTAAGAATGAGCTAGATGTATGGCACATTTCAAAGTTCAATTTCAAGTTTGATATGAACGGTTATTCCCCTAGGAGGTCAGGAAAAAGAGAGCCGCTCGTCTGAGCCTTCTCCATTCCAGAAAACCAAGATGAACAGCCTCATTCAGCACCATGGACAGCTCCCTGCACACCCTCAAGCCATCTCTGCTAAACCCTTTGTCAGTAAGCATGAGTGAAACATCATTAGCACTGGTCAGATAGTTTTCTCTGGAGACAAAGCTGTGCTTGGCTTATATCTACTCATAAAAGACCTGTTTGACTCTTTTGGTCACCTGTTTTGTCCTTCAACAACACCTCAGCTCGAATGAAAGCCAGTCAAGAATGGAAGGTTTTGATATGGAGGACAGTGCAAGGTTGATAATTTCATCTTCTCTGTGCTCAACCTGAAAATCATAGAGCAGTTTGTCCGTGCCGCTTTGTTAGGTGTTTGACCTTCCCACAATAAAACCTAAATCAGTGTCTTTTAAGATCAAATTTCATGTTTAAACAGACACTGATATTTGCCTTCACAAATGTCAAGTGTTGCTTCTGGTGGTGGCAAGCGCACCAACCAACGCTTGACATTTTCTTCTCATGAGTATTCTTCCCCCTCTTTAAAATTAACACAAGTAATGTGTAAAGACAAAGGAAGAAAAAGTAAAGACAAGAAAGACTTTTTTTTTTTTTTCCAAATTAACTGTCGGCTGACCCAACTCCTTGGGTCAAAGCCACCTTTGCATGAAGTCCCTCATTGACCTCCCTGATCACCTTAAAAATTAGCGAAAGGCCGTGGCGCGGAGAAACCATTTCATCCGAATGTTAAATCTTCTGCTCTAGGGGCACCCCAGACGCACGTGGAACGTATTTCACAGATCGAAAACCTCACATCGCTATCTATTACATTCTGTTCCTCAGCCCTCAGCACTAAATAAAAAAAATAAATAAAAAAAATAATTCACCCACACAAAATAAATTGATACATATGGCAGAGCAGAGGCATGCGAATCAAAACAGATCTCACACCGCATGACGGGGTCGTGATCTCTCCAAAGCAACAGACACCATTAATCTGATAAATATGACAAGATGTGGAATACTCGCATATAAATACATATACATACATATAAAGTGCATATACATAAAAAAGCGTATGACAACAACACCAATAATGAGGGATGCATCTGACATGTGCCTTCTCATTCGAGACAGGCAAAGAACAAAGGTAATGAATAAATAACTTCGCCCGTCATCATGTGGAATGATAAATCTACTCAATAACACTTGCTTGGCGCCGGCGTCAGGCTTTCTTGAACCTTTCGGTGAAAAAAGTGGCTTGTGAGACGCGCTCACCAGAAGGCATCACCGCCCTCTGCTGTTTCCTCTTTCACCCGCTCCCTTTTTGTACTATTTCAGTATGGCAGCACATTAAGCAGGAAAGAGCCTGTTGTCTCTCATCACATTCTGCACGCCTCTAACAAGGCTCTCCCAAAGGCTGAGTTCCGACTCAGAGGCTTTTGATGATGAAGATGTAGCTCCCATGTGCTTGGCAAAGATAGTTTCTGTGATGCCTTTTTAATGTTATATTGTTGGTGTGTGTCATGGGATTGACCTTTTTATATATATATATATATTTATCAACATATGGACCAAGGTGGCTCTATGCACCATGGCTAGGTGCCTGCTGCGCGCTCATGAATTATGGAATTCGGCACAAATATGCAAATCTGGGCATTAGCCTACTTATGCCCCTGTACTGTAACTTACAGTGACTTATCTATTATGTATGAACCAAGCATTGGAGTGAGAAGGACTTGGCAGACAACTTCACAGCCCTTTCTCACTTACTCACTTCCACATCCCAGTAGAACATGAATAGCAGGGGAGGTACCTCCAAAATGCTACCATTCTTCGGCTCAGCATCTCCGAAGACTTGGGAGTATTAGCGCTTCCTTCCACGCTCAATTGCCAAGCTACTTAAAATAACAATGGCTTCCGCAGGATTTGGAAGCCTGGAAGATACGTAGGGAATAAGCATGAAGTTGTTGCTAATCCCCTAATTTGCCCCCAGAAGGCTGATATGAAATGCTAGTCTGATCAGTAATCAGTCCACAGGGGAGGCAAGCAGGGGATTCAGCCAACTCTACAGGCACACACAAAAATCAGCCTCCGTACGACATTACCACCACAATGCAGGATGAGTGATTGTATGCGGGTGACCTAATCACAGCGGTGTAAATATCCAAAATCAAGACGCCTGTGGAACTGAGAATCTGCTCGGTCCAACGGCTCAGTCTGGAAATCACGCGCACACACTCTGCTCAGGCCGAGAGGGTGGCGAATAAGGCCCGAGGCTCCGAGACGAACGGAGCAATCATTACATCAAAAAAGTGATGAAAGACAATTATCGAGCACACGACAGCTGACAGCTTCTATTTAACTGGCTGATAATGACATCATGATACAGTACCTGGTTCTTGTGAGCACAGTCACTATAGTGACAAGAGGAAGCCACTCCTCCACACCGCTCCGTAGCAGTCAGAAACGTACACTATAAAATGGAAATTTAAAGTCAAACTGGTGTTTACGTTTGCTGTGGGCAAAACTATGGAGCCTCTCGGTGAGCAGGAGCTTAAGCTGGGCTAACAGGAGTTTTAAAATTATATTCAGTTTTAAAATCAGATTGTATCTCACATAGATTCTCACTAATCTCTACCCACTCTTAGTATAGCGACAAAGTTTAAAAGTATTAGTGTAACACAATCCCGTGACAGGTAGCGGCTGTAAAGTGGCGTTTATGCCTCTACGAGACTAGATGCCGCAACCTACAAACGTAGCTGACGCCACTGTGACCCATTTATATTTGTGGGCTGGTCAGCCTGGCTCATTCTGTAAAAATACCACCTGAACACTTTTTTTTTGTCAGTTGAGTCAGGTTGCGTATACTTCCCGCTTCACTTCCAGCAATTCTTGACTGAATCTTTCGCTGAAATTTCGCCAAAGATGAGTCAGTTGTTTCAAGTGTTTTTACCTTCGGACCACCTCAGTTAATCTTTCTCCATTTTAACTGAAAAATCAATTTGAAAATTGCAGAGACGGAGACGCTGCAGGAAATACTAAAGCAGAAAACATGCTGCTACCAAGCGGACCAATCGCAGTTTTTGGTGTCTGTGTTGCCACAACAGCTGAAACCGCCACAACGCATAGTTACATTTGTGTGGAAGTGGATGTCAGGCTACGGCATTGGGGTCTGCATATGGTCTGGGCTGTCCCTGCAAGACGGCCTCAAACTGACACAGAAGCCTAAACCTATAAGAAAGAAATGTGACTGCAGTGGAACAACTTGCTGTAAATCTGCTGATCTACACCCCCAGTCCAGAAGGTGGCGATAATGCACCTAAGGCACCTGCAAGCCAGTTTGTCAAACACCAAACCAAACCATACAATCTTGCTGCGACTTCTTAATGTTTTGCAGGGAGAAGAAAACCCGTAGCAGAAGGCTAATCTGGCATGGATGAGAAAATGGCTGGGGAGACGTAGTTCTATGGTTCAGCAGGAATTGCAGCTACCATCCACCTCAAGGGCCAGAGAGTTTACCATTGGCTGACAACACTGTCAGCTGCTTTATGTCCTTAAGGAATAATTTCTCTCATTGTATTACTGTATTGCTTGTAGTACTGGCACACTCAGCCCAATTTTAAATCCTAAATGGCATGTTTGTCATGAATCAGGCCGACCCCAGTGACTTCACAATAAGCACTTGCTCTGTTGAGTGTGCACTTTAAAGTGAAAGGCCACGAAGCTGTAAAATCAGACTAGTTATAGTTAGCTCAGCTTGCTAATTTTAGCTGCCATTATCTCTAGATGTTGCTTTATGCTGATTCTACTTCAGCACCTGCTGAGTTATTAGCACTCCAGTCTCCCTTTTCTCACATTGTACTAAGAAGGAAGGCTAGTTCACAAGCTGCGATAGGAAGTTCTGTAATCTCAGAGCTCAGCATGCTACACCGGCACTCAAAATACAAATGTAGTAGCTAAAATGCAAATTCATTAAGTGTTGCGGGGAGTGCTCAAATCACAGTCGGCACTAAGGGATAACAACAGCCTCAGACTGGTTACCTGCCCATGTGGAACAACACTGATGTTAGAAGCTACTTTTATTGCCAGCCAACACAGAGATTGCACCAATCAAAGCAAAGTAAGCGCAATTCAATGCAGTGAAAGAAATGCACACAAAAACTTTTTTAACAATCACAGGTCTGACCACAGACTCTATATACACAAGTGAAAAACAAACAAGGTTGAAATTTATAGTCATTTCACACAGACTTCAGACTTCAGTAGAGATTTAAGGCTTTGAAAGTGCATTTTACAGCGCAGAGTTCTTTCATGAAAGCTATTTTATCTCTTGAGGGAGAACCAACCAACCAACCAACCTACCAACCCCCACAACCACACAAAGAGAAGAGCTACAGAATTCATTTGCATTTTTAACAAATATTCCATATGCCTCGGCTAATAGTTTTCATCCTTTAATTCAGCAAACATAACCTCATCAAATATTAATTCCATTCTCTTGTTACTTTCTATTGCATTTGATTAGGAAAACTTGAGGAAGAGAAAATGCACTTTTGTTTTTTCCGATCCTCTCTTCCACCCCCACGCTGCTCGAGTGGAGCCAGCTGGATAAACTCCATCAAACTAAAAACTAATAACAGGAAATTGTGCACAAGAAACAGTTTCTCTCCCCACCTCCTCCTCCTCCTCCTCCTTTATTCCTGTCCCCTCACATGAAACTCTCCTCACGCCGTGCTGTGGCATCCAACTGACCCCGCACATTTGTCTGGTCATACATCACTGAGACACCTTGAGTTTTCTTTGGGGACTTTGAAATCATAACACCTCCCCCGAACCACCGGCGTCTTTTACGAGCGGACTCGGAAATGCTTACTGTCAAGATGATGGTGCGGACCATTCAACCCTGCTGCATTCCCTCTAATCTTTGCCTACCTACACATCTGGTTCCAGGGCAAGATGGAGCAAACAGAAATATGCTTTGCTGTGCACAGCTGGCTTATTTTATGCAGGTACGATTAGTCGGGTATGCAAATATTGAGGTTGACCCCCTTTTCCTTTTTTTTTTTTTTTTGTCAGTATTGCACATTTCAAACCATTTGAGGAATGAACCTTTTAGTTATGATTTTATCTATTCACTATGTTGCATTCGTTATTATTTTTGTCATTTTTAATGAAGATCTTTGTGTCTGACTTAAGATCTTTCATCTTAAGGATTCAAAATCACGAAAAAAAAAATATTATTATGATCATAAGCCTACTAAAAATAACATCCATATACAGCACCTTTCAATGTAATGAGCAGCCTACACGTACAAAGTAACAGTTATTACAGCCAGAATTAACATCTCCACATGGCTCCCAGCAGCATGGCTCCGGAGGCAATAACACTTTAAAAAAAAAAAGCCGAACCTGCATTAAATACAGGCCAATTAAAGTCCACTTAGGACAAGAGAATGGATGGTTCCATTTGAATTTCATCAGAGAACTTAGTCCGGTCAAACGCCGCCTGCCCGATGCCTCTGAGAAACCAGCCTGCCACGGAAGCACATGAGCCAACACCCACATGCTCACAATCAAAGGTGAATTGCACAGCCCGTGGCAATTTGCATCCCCTGACGTTATTACGGTGCCTGCTGGAATTTCACTTGGATGGGTCTGACACCACATATAGGAGATGTGACGCCAGGAGGTGGGAGAAAACAATGCCATATCAAGGCTGCGTTTCACCGGGAGCGGGAGAGTGGCAATTATCATTAGCTGCTCTTGTCTCATTGAGTCTATCCTATGAGCCGAGCCTACACTTTTGCATCAAGATAGGAGGTCTTTCAGCTTTCACTCACCAGCCTTCAACAGTGAAAAGTGGAACTTCCATGGATGTCAGCCTGTGTCAGCTCGTATTTAAACCTTCGTCAAACACACCAACTTTATAAATCCATTCGAAACTTTTATTGCATTAAAATAAGTCCTAATGGGGAGTTGATTATACATGCCAGCGTTCACAGGATCTACAGAGGAGTGTGCTCCTGGGAGCTTATAAAGCTAATTTATTGGATGTAGCATTTTAATTAGTTTGATCAATACTCTATTACAGGGGATTTAAATGGGAAGTGCAGGAAAAAAGACAAGACGCTCGTTCCACAAGATTGAATGATCGTGCTCCGGATTGTCACAGATTCCGCTTGCTGCTAAGCGATAACGGGATTTATTCCGTCTTAATAACTGCTCAATTATCCGCCCGTGAATAAAGCATCCGTTAGACAGACGCATGGGATTCAAGTGTTACACGAAAGCATGCGTGTGAGCCGCCGTTTCACACAGACAAAGTAATAGGAAATCTTTAAAGAAAGGCGGGTTACCTCGCACAGGCGGCTCGGTGACGATCTCAGCGCGCCTCTTGGTTTTTTGGGTCGATCTCAGGAGCGGAGGATGAGGAGGACGAGGACGACGCCGAGCCGCGGAGCGCACTTTTGCGCACCGCCGCTCCACATAGAAGAAACGCGTTTGTCTGTCCTCTCGGCCACTCTCATCACTGATTCACTTGAAAGCGGACACCAAGGAGGAGGGGAGGGGAGAGAAACGGAGTCCTTTTTTTTTTTTTATTCAAAGTGGATAACTCGACTCCGTCTCCGACGTACGCAGACGAGCCCGTGGAGAGAAACGCGGTTATGAGTTGTGCCCAAGCCACTGCTTTGCGTAGCAGACAGGATGGGGAGCGGGGAGGAGCCGTCTGCCGTCAGATGATCAGGGCAAGGTGCTCTCCTCGCTGATGCTCTGCAATCCTCAGCCTTAGCAGAGCTGCAGTTCAGGCTCTAATCATCTCGTGTCAGCGAGAAATGCTACTTACCCTGTCATTTATCTTAGCACACAGCATTGTGCATGTGCATCAACAATGAGGCGAGGTTTTCAGCTTCATCAGTAACCTTGACTAAGACGTCCGTGTGCATTAAACAATAATATTAAACTTGTGATGTTACATGACTGTATCGTGGAGGAAAGCATGCACAGTGAAAAAGACTGAAGCTAGGAGCTGTACTGGCAGAAAAACACTGCCAAGGCCATCTTAGCATCAGCACTGACATACAAGTCCTTATAGGTAAGAGACATTACAGCAACAAACTGTCAGTAGTGGCCCATGAGAGGAGATTAGAAGGACCCTAGAGGGGTCCAAGATGAGCCAACCCTGGTGATGCCATCAGCTCGGGCTTTAATTTCAAACCGTAAATCTGAACTACTGCCTTTTTATTTGTATTGCTTTTTTTTAATAGAGATTTGGATACAGAGGTGCAACCACGCCCGAACCACATTGGAAACAAACGCGTCCTGAGCAGTTCTGACCGGCCTTGCTGCTGGCAGAGTGAGAAGCCAGCTGTCTTGTAGGATCATATAAATATGGAGATGTAGGCGTGCGTTTTCAGACGGTGTCTCCCAAAGCGTTGCACTGGTTCACACAAAAAGTGCTACAAATAGCCTGGTAGTGTTAAAAAAAAAAAAAAAAGTATGAAGAGAAAAACACCAGCGGGAGTCGCACAAATGTCGGACTCTCTTTATTTTATGTTTCCTAGTGAAGATGCACATCTGCCAGAGTGCAAAATCTTAACAACGCATGGGTTAATTTCAGTTCCGTTTAGACTTTGTATTTGGAGAACAGATGAAAACAAACAGAAGACACAACATAGAAGGAATTTTCCAAGCAAAGCCAAGTGCACGTCTTCCCAATCACAGCAGAGAGAAGTCTAAATTCTGGAGTTACAAATTACGACATAATGTATCTAACAGTAAGACACCAGGACAGCAGAATATGACGTTCTGTATTTGATGATGGTGGTGGTGGACAGCTGTGTCCGACATCTCACTTCCGTCCGTGTCCAAATGACTTTAGTCATATTCACGCTCATCAAACCATTCAGTTTGACCCCCCCTCGTGCTACTATGGTTTGTGTAACTGTCACTCAGAAACCATTCCAGTTATTACAAAATGTCTCCTAATGGACAGCAATGGAATCAGGCCCTAGGCAAAGCGTACAGGGTGGATGTGCCGCTCTCTGGGCAAAGTAGCATTTCAGGAGTGATATCATTACAGCCGCCATTACAGGGGAATCAAAGCCCGTCTGTACTGGAAACCACTGCATATTTATATGTCCATATATTTACAAGACGTAAAATATCTGCGCAGAACATTCCGAGGATGTGTAGTCGTTTGTGCCCGTTACAGATATCTCCACATGCTACGGTGGTTTCAGCAACTATTGATTTTTTACACTGCTCTTCACAAAAAAAAAAAATGACATTGCTTTAGAGGAACATGCATCTCAGTTTAAGCCACACATGCCTATTTATAACATAAGCACACTGCCGAATTTTGCTCATCTGCATTGCCACGTGGGTCTAAAAGGATTCTCATGATCTCACAGGTGGGACGCAACGTCTGAAAAAGACAAAGCTCTTTTACAAAGAGAGGGTCAGATATGCCTCGGAGCGACATGCGAATCCAAAAATCCCCATTCATAATGGAAGTGTGTGTGTGTGTGTGTGTGTGTGTCTAACGTCCCCATTGACTGCTCTTCCTACAGGAGCCTGTCTCAGAATCCCGGGGCCGTGTAGCTGGATGCCTAAAATGAGAGCCAACGGGAGGGCAAGCGAAGGACGCATTTATATTTCAACAGCTCATTCCACCTTTAGAGAGGGAGACAGAGATCATATCAGATTTGATTGCTTAAAAATGTATGTTGTAGGACAAAAGACGGCAGCTGTGTGTGGATTTTAATACTGAGAAATGGGGACACTGAACACGTCGCGGCCTAGTCAGCACCAATGAAGCCGACATGGGAATCTGACTCTGGGAAAAAAAAAATAAATAAACCCAGTCAGTTTAACTCTAATTGAGCACAAAAGAGCACTTTCAAGTGCCGGGGTAACAGTTCGGGGAGTGGAAACTAAAATTCTGTCCTTCTTAATAAAATATAGTGCTGTGCTAGATAAAAAATGTTAGGAAATGGGAAATCTGGCACCCCAGGGCTTTCTGACCATACTTTGAGATGTGCTGGAGTGTAAGAGATGGAATAGTTGGAGGCTATACTTTGTGGCGTGCAGATGTAGTTGATAATTTATCAGGTGTCTCGCCTCATAGCGGCAGAGAAAAGCTACGGCCCGCGACCAGTGACACACCTGAAGTCACAACATCTCAAGCTCGCGTCAACTGAACAAAGTTTTAGTAAATGAATGCGATATATAACGCTGGGCAAACAGTCATGCATTATATCAAGCTTATCAAATGCAAGCTATCATTTATTAAAAGGGTTTTTTTTTCTCCCTTTCCCCAAATTGGATCATCCTGAGAAGGATTAGGAGAAGGATTATAAGTGACCCCAACCTCTGCATGCATTCAATCATTCTCCGGTGGAAACATTTGTGTAACATCACTGTGCTGTGTTTGTCATCGCCGCATGTTGTGTAATCTGTATCCAGAGAACTGTTCAGACTTGTCCCATCCCGGCCTGGAAAAGACTCCCGCTGATGAAATTTTCATTGAGCAGATGAAGCCGAGCGCAGTTTCATGATTCCCCTGTGAGTTGCATCAGCTCGTACTGATACCGTTCCATCAAGGCCGACTAAAAGCAGATTTGATGTCTTGATGGCTGAGGGAACTTATTCTGTTTGAGGGTGATCCTTCCCAAGGTATGCCGAGGCGTTGGATTACATGTGCTATGATTGAGACGTTATTTTGGGTAGAACTGGCACTTTTCTCCTCCCGAGCCATTCATTGTCCCTTAACTGTCAATATGGGGATGTTTTCTGGTTGATGTGACTAAAGGATGACCAGCTCTAAAGGAATGCAACAGAAATGGAGCCAGTATTACTTCCGAGCATGAGCAACGGTTTCTTTAAAACAATAGAATAGCAGGATGCATCTAGAACTGTCACTGCAGGGTTTCCAATATTCCTCCTCATCCTGCACGGATGTTTACAAAATGCAATGCCGATTGAAATCTGCACAGATGCTCGAACTCCACATTTGGCTCAAGTAAATGTCGAGACGTAGATCTGTTTAGTAATGCATTAGAGTTGCCAGCGAGTCTATTTGACACATTTC
The DNA here is from genome assembly GCF_022458985.1 of Mugil cephalus. Classification (NCBI taxonomy): domain Eukaryota; kingdom Metazoa; phylum Chordata; class Actinopteri; order Mugiliformes; family Mugilidae; genus Mugil; species Mugil cephalus. The sequence continues at coordinate 6,054,532 of NC_061782.1, forward strand.
CTTTTCAATATTAGTCAAAACTTTTTCACTTTTGCATCGCCTAAGACTCGTACAAATATTTTAATGGGGGAGTTTCTATTGCTTTCAGCACCGCTGGTCTTGCCAAACTGTTGCAACCGTAGCGTAGGCTTCATGTTTATTCAAACATTTGGATATCAGAACAGGCTCTTGGCTAACACTTGGATTTATGTAGATTTTTAATTTTTTTTTTTTACCAGTTTTCCTACAAAAGACTATTGATGCCCGAGATAAAATTCTTTTCAGAAAACGAGTCTCGCTGTCACTCTTCTGTCCATCAGGAGCACAATCAATTCCCAACTATGCAAACTAAGACCAGGACACCAATGTGACATAACATTATGACCACCTTCCTAATATGACGTGTATATATCCCTTGTGCCTCCAGAACAGTTGTGACTCATTAGAGAATGGACATGGACCTTCTGAGGATGTCCGATGGTGGGTTTTGGGTCCTATGGGTTGAGGGGAGGGGCCTCTGTGGATCATCCCACAGATACTAGTGGGATCTAGTGAATTTGGAGGCCAGGTCAACACCTTGTGCTCTTTTTCATTTTATTTTAGTTGTTCCTAAACTGCCGCCATCAAGGAGTGTCATTGCTATGGGGTGGGGGGGTGTCTGGTCTGGTCTGGTCTAGGTGGGTGCTGCATGTCTAAGTAACATCCACATGGATGAATGCCAGATCCAAAAGTTTACCAGGAGGACACTGAATTGTCAGAATACAGTCAATGGTATTTACTTCACCTGTCAGTGGTTTTAATGTTGTGGCTGATCGGTATATACTACCAAAGGACCTCTGTCACACGATGTTTTCATCCTGACTATTCTCCACGTTATATAAAAGAAGAAATAAAATCAGTTTGTCTAAAGAATTCAGAAGGATTCACAGTTAACTATCCCATTTTATAGACGTCAGTCACTTTTATGCCAACAACGCCAACAACGTGTATTAAAACCTGTAACCTGTCACCAGTAAAGCTGCCTCATATTGATGACTAACATATCAGAAAGGGAAAATAAATGTATAGCTGTTGCTAGGAGTTTTCTGTCAGTAGTTCTGAAATATGTAATTAATTTGTTGATTTGGTCCACTGTGAATAAGAAGGACATTAACAGAGACAGGCTTGTGCAGAACAAGGCTACTTACTTACATACAGGCTCCTTTTAGAAATGAAGTGGTTTATACACGTTTATAAAGGACGGAAACCAGAAACACCTAATTCATTCTCTGACAACCTGCAATGTCCAGATCAATAACACCATCCCACAGGTTTCTGCAGTTTAGTCATTTCAACAGAGCATCGGAACGGACAAAAACTGCCTCACAATATTCGAGATAAGTCTCCATATTTAAGAAATACTGGAAATTAATCACTAAACATAAAGAAGCTTGGATTACATATTTACCAAATGGATCTTACCCAACTGTGTGAAGAAGTATTTTAACTTAAAGTTATTATTATTTATTTGACACAATTTTTTAATTTACTTTAACATGTATTGTTCTCAATGCAACAACAATAAAGACATTATCTTCTATTTTATGTATTTTGACTTTGCATGTGAACGATCCCATAAATGCTTAATAACACAGAAGCTCCTTCAGTCATGTTCCTCTGGTTTATTTCCATTCATTCCTTGAGCGTTTGTATGTTTTTATGAGATGGAAACGACCTCAGTTTCCAACTCGTGGCGGATGGATGCATCTTCACCTTTAAGCAACATTAATCATTTTGGTGACTTGAGGGCGGTAGGCATATTATCACATTATAAAAATAATGTGGGGAATTCATTGGCAAATATTCAACAGATATGGAGAAACATTAAAATGGTGTTTCTGAGAGTAGAGTTGCGAGGCAGAAAATGCAAAACGATTACGTAAATGGTGAAATGCGTGATTCCCCGGGCTGATTTACATCTGTCGGAAACCATGGCTTTTATTATGCAAACCAACTACCACGAAAGTTTGTTCAATGTTCAGCTGGAAATTTTCCAGTCTAAAACCAAATCAGAAAAAGGACAAGATCTTTCTGAAACGCCTCACACCTCCTCTGTAACTCTGTCTCCTTGAATGGTTTGCACTATGATTTTCAACAAAAGGAAAAGCCAACACTTCAGGTCACTCACTGCGATTGCTCACCGCTACTTAGCGAGTCACACGAGAACCACTACCTGACATGAAGTGATTCGATCACCATGGTGATGAAGGGAGGCCGTCCCGTCGTTTCCTTGCATGGGGATGAAATACTCTTTTTGCCGGGCAGACGGGATGAAGAGCTGAGACCTCCCACTCAACGGCTCATTGACCTAACACTGATGATTCAAAATGCGCAGAGTTTTGATTATCCCGTGAATGAAGCCAAATCACAAAGGAGAGGAGGGTGTTGACCTATGAGGTAACAATTGAAGTCGGTGTGGAATGTCTAATCGGACGAACTGAAGCAGAGTCAAAATACATTAAAGGGCGAGATCTGAGGTGCTTAGAACCCTAAAAAAAAAAGTTGTAACGAGACACTCAGCTGGATGAGAAGAAACCGATCAGGCATAACATTATGACCACCTTCCTAATATCGTGCAGGTTTCCCTTGTGCCTCCAGAACAGTTGTGACTCATTAGAGAATGGACATGGACCTTCTGAGGGTGTCCTGTGGTGGCCTCTGTGGATCATCTCACAGATACTTAATCAGTTTGGGATCTAATGAATTTAGAGGCCAGGTCAACACTTTGTGCTGTTCTTCAAAAGTCCAAAAGTTTCCCAGCAGAACATTGTATTGTCAGAAGATGGTCAATAGCATTCAGTTCTCCTGTTAGTGGTCATAATGTTATGCGTGATCGGTGTAGTTCGCACAGAAGCACAATAAAAAAAACAAGCTGAGGCAGTGATTCTGCAGTAATTAGTGTGATAATAACTGTTTCATCCATATATCTGAGTATTTTATTTTTACACGTTTTTTTTGCTTCAGATCTACCTGTAACCCACTGCATTATTACCACACCGTGAAACACAAAAGCTTTTCATTCTTATGAGTGTCCTGTGAATTTTGAAATGAACATTTCCTGTCAAATTATAACCCCCATCTTGATTTCCAAAATGTTCTTGAATGGCAGCTGGTAATGAATTATTTTTGGCCCTATACATTATTTGTGCCATTTGCAGTTCAACAATGTCCATGAGTTTTACCAGTTTTGACATTATAAATAGTGAATTGTTGTGTTCTAGATATCCAGCCTTATGAATGATTCGTATGGCTTTTTTTTTTTTTTTGCAGTGAATTTTTCTAGTTGTTAGTCCATACATCAACACAGTCATTTACCCAAGAAGGTTAAATTGGAATATTTCACAAAATAACAAACCAAAATCCTTCATTAATTTTGTTTCATATGTTTGTAAAATTAACCAACTAGAGGTTAAAGTACAGTATATATATTTTTTAATATACCATAACAGTTAACCATGTTTTACAAAAGCTACACAGATTGAGAAACAAAGCGCTGCTTTTAAATGATTCACTTTCTGTGTGACAGAAAGCATTTCCAGGCTGCCACTTTCTCTCAGTGTCCAGCGTCTGGGATAAATCCGAGGATCAGCCGAGGTAATTTGGAGCAGGTGATGTGGCAAAGTTATAATTGTGCTTTTGTTCACACATTCACAGCTGACAATGTACCACCTGCCACTGTGTGAACCGCGCGCTCATAATCTGCTGCCTGTACTTGCCGTGCAGATTTCGCCCTGAGTTTGAGCTACACATTCCATCTACATCCACAAGAACTCCAAGATGCTCTTAAAAATAGGCTCGTTAGGGATTCAGAACATCGCATTTTCTCAACAGTGGCACACTGGAAGTCTGGAATACAATCATAGTTGTGCATTACTTCATGTCTAAATATATTGTTAGCTTACCTTAATTCAAGAAAGGGGGGGTTTGACATCTGTGGTTTTTACTGTGTGGGAGTGCATCATTTCACTGTAATGTGAAATGTGGCCTTGCCGCCAGAGTTCATTATCCTGACGGTGCCGTTTAGAAAGCAAACCTCTGGAAAGGTTTCAGAATCCATTCAGGTGAATGTGAAGTTGCTGGCAGCGCAATCAGATGACCACACTTCTCCAAGTTTAGGTCCATTTCCCTGCTGTATGAAGCCTCCATGACTGGTATTTTTAGACGCGCTATTTAGAAGCGACTGAAGTGAATGGCTTTCCCGTCAATCAAGCTTTTTTTTCATTCCAACATGAAATGCCTACACGGATTGAAAATAATCGGGCCTTCTGATTGGATGAAACGGTGCCGCACAGTCCTGACCTTCACACCCGGGTAGTTACTTGACGAAAGCGTTGATGCCAAAAAGCATTTTCGTCTATAAAAAAAAAAAGAAAAAAAGAAAAAACAAACATGTATCTGTTTCATACAACTTTAACTCCCAGATGCACACTCACCACCGTATGAGGAAAAAAATAGAAAAAATAAAAAAAAAAAAACAACAGAGACTTCATCTACAATAAACAGGCTGACATCAGCGTGATGTAGGCCCACTGTGAGCAAATCCGACAGGGCTACACCAAACGTCTCCTTCCTGACTTATTAGCATCCTGAAAAGTAGGTCAATTGAAGGAGGAGGGTAGAAGCATGTTATAAAAACACAGTGTTGGGAATATTACAGCCATAGTAATACCGTGAAACATGTGTTGCTATTTCACTAAAACCACGCTGATAATGAAACGGGTTTAAAAATACCAGTAGGGCTTCGTAGTTTGATGCAAAACATGTAGTACCAGCATTTCACAGCCACCTTTGCATAAGTAATTGTTCCTCGTTATCACTATAGCTTATTTGCTTTTTACTCATCACAGACTCATGTAAGAACATTCCCAAAGATCAACTCCTCATGGAATCCATGATTCCTTTTTATTTTCCTTTGTAAATCACTATAGTTCAGGATGCATCAGCCTTAAAGTCAGTTTAATTATGATGACATTTACACATCTATCTGGACTCATTGTTACAATCAGGAAAAAACTTGCAGGTGAGTGAAAATTTAGGAATTATTTCATATGTTCAGGAATGTTAATAAATATTAAATTCATCTTAGAAGGTTTTCTGCATCAATTAGACACTGTACCCTACCCAGAAATGTAACTACGCAGACCACAAGAGCTGTGATTGGTTCATCTCAGCAATTCTCCAGTTGATTCTTTTGGATTAATAAAGTAGGAACAACAACTCAGGAGGTTCGGAGATACAAACCTTTGCAATTTCTCCCAAATTCGTCGAAAGTTGTAAACGAAGCAGGAAGTAGAAACAAAAATTAACCCGAATGGCGAAAAAAGACACAGCACCAACTACTGTTTGGGAGGCATTTTTACAGAGCGAGTCACACTGACGAGCACACAAGTATGAATGGCTCACACCTGCACTTGGCTACGTACGTAGGTTGTGACAACTACTGTGTCCCACAGTGCCTTAAATGAGCCTTCAGTCTTTAAATATGTGGTATCTTGGCAGTTTACGAAAAGTGGAGATGGGATTCGAGAAAGCCAACAGTGCGCATTGTGAGGTTTTGATAGAGGCAACAATGGTGTGATTTGTATTTGATTCGAAGCCAGCTTGAAGCCAGTAAAACCTTGCCGCATTAATAAAGAAGATTATGACGATGATGTCAGGATCCGCAGACGAGAAATGGCACAGATGAAGAGAATGCAGAGAGGTAAGTAGAAGACAGGCCTGAATATGAATAAGAAAAGAACCGGTGAATTAATTTAATGCATGGAATGGGAAATGAGAGTACAGTATAGCCGAGTGTGCACGTGTTGTTGTCTATTGTTGATATAGCCTGTAACTACTTTGAGCAGAGCATCTAAATATTTAATGGCATGTAAAGGCTTTTTTTCCCCCTGAATATGCTGCGTTTGCATATTTATTTGCTTTTAAAGCTCGGCAGCAACCACGTTGATGGCTCACAGTGGATTCAATAAAGTTGCGATTATGGGAAAGTATCGGCTTTTGCAAATGGACTACTTTTACATTTATCACTCATTTCACTGTGCCTATAATTCACTCCCTGGCCTGTAATTTAAGAAAAAAAAGGAAAGAAAGAAAAACACAATGCACAGCACATAATGAAAATGCACACATAGAGAGCAGAGGTCTTTGATGGATTTGTGTTTTAATATGCATGAAATATCCTAATTATTCCTGCTGCTGGGAGACCAGGATTGCGAAGGAAAAGCAAAGCCAAGTTGTATTGATGCCGCAACTACAGATTGCCCCAGGTAAACATTTCTTTTTTTGTCTTTTGCTTTTGCAGTCAAATTGTTCTCATGGCAGAGCTGGAAACTGGCCGCACTAACTTTGATCACTTCAGTTATCATGTCTGTGGAGAAATCACCAAAGACGATAGCTTTGTCCCGCATCCAGCTCTGCCCTCATCCCTGGAAATAAAAACAGGCAGAAATGGAGGTAGGGTATTACTTTTAGGGGATTTTTTTTCCCCCCTCACATCTTCGCATTTTCTCTGACATATCTTTGAAGTTATTTGTATCCTTAGGCAAAGCAAAAAGTACTGAGTGTGATGGCTTTTATTCTCTGTAAGATTTGGTTTTTGTTTTGTATCTTTTCTCCGCTCTTTTTTTTTTTTTTTTATGAAGCGTAGCATATTTTAGACACACTGATGGCGGCTGAGCCTAAGGGAGTTACAGCTCGTCTACGCATGGAGTGCACTTGTTAGGGTCTCTGGTTATAGTGGTGAAGATCAAAACGAGCCTATGAACTGAAATGTAGTGAAGAGCTGCAGGAATGTGACAAGGCATTGTGACTGCTGACAAATATAAGGGATCTTCTGTCTATTTATTTATTACTTGCACATTTCTCTTCGTTTTTGAAAGTCAAAGACTGTCAGTGGACTTCTGTAATGTCCTGTTGTTGATGTCGGCTGTAGGAGGTCCATGTTTCTGCACCATATAAGAGAGTGAGCAGGACGACTGTTTGTAGACCAGGAGCTTAGTCTTTACCGGCAAGCTGAAGTTTTCAAACACTCTACTCCGAAGCTTTGCGAAGGCCCCACTGTCACAGCAGATACGATGGTGTACCTCACTATCAATGTCTGCCTTGGCAGAGTGGTGGCTTCCCAGGTAGGGAAAGTGGTCCGCATTTCCGCGGACCAAGTTGTTAATTTATATTGCTGGAGGGGGTGTGGAGACGTCCGGTGGGGGCTGATAGAGAACCTTGGTCTTCTATGCCCAGGTGAAGGCATCACGTATCCAATGAAGATCTTTCTCTGTGTGGATGACGATGGCATTGTCGTCTACATGTTGTAGCTCCACGATAGATGTGTGAGAGATCGTGGACTTGAAACGGTTGAGGTTGAAGAGCTTGCCATCTGTTCTGTAGTTGATCTGATGAACATCAGCGTAGAGAACAATGCATGAATAAATAAATTGTCTGCTGGCACTTTTCCAATGAGGATTCCTTTTCCTACGCTGCAGAGTTGAAAAGCTGTTTCGTAGTTAGGGACGCCAACATTATTACTTGAGCAAACTATTCAGTAGGTCAGGGCGATATATCAAAGTAATTCATCCAGGCTTTTGTTTTTTACTGATATGAAAAGTGGCTAATTTGCCAAATCAAGATTATTTCTCCCTATGTTGTCACCTAAGTACAGCCCTGTTCTTTGTAGCCTGTCACAGTTTCCTTCGAGTTGCCGTCACGCCTGAGTTTTGCCTGTCAAGCTTGAGTAATGGCAGCTTCTAGATGGCCAAATAAGTGAATTCATGTTGCTTCGGCGATATGGAAATGTTCAGCTTCTCAAGGTCCGATGTGAAACGTGGAAAGTTTGTAAAAACGGGACAGAAATAGGTAGCCCAACAAACCTGTGTGCATCTAGCTGAAAGGAAATAACAAATGTGCTTGCATTTCATGTCAGGGCTGACGTGTTACTCATTTAAATCAAATCAAAAAGCCTGGGTGTGTAAAAACGTAAAAACCTATTGATCACGACTACAAACCATAGAGCCGCAAAACAAAAGAAGATGGCAATGCAGCTGTAGAAGGTTATATTGTACTCAACCACAGCAGATCTCAGAGCCACAGAGCCTTGCAGACTGACTGTTATTTTAGCAGACATAATGCTCCTGCTGTGCCGAAGAACTTATCACTGAAGAACATGCGCTTTAAGTGGTGCACGGCTGCATAAAATGCAATCCATTCACTTGCAGCAGCAGTTTTTTTTTTTTTAAAACAGTTCACACTGGCAACCTTGTAACAGCTGCCTTTTAATAAAGAGAACCCTTTTCTTGTGTGTGTGTTTTGAGGTCATGATGAATAAACAGATTCATTTTGTAGATTGGTCATAACACTGGACTGTCCTGCTATGTTAGTAATGTCTCATCAAGTCCTAAAGAGCTTATTCGAGAAACAAATCTGACTTGTCCGAACAAAGTCATGCACAAATGATCCTCTGGCTTCATAGCAATTTTATCTTCCGCACACCTGCTGCGACTGAAGCAGTTGGAATGTTATTGGTTTTTCCCAATAAGCATTTACAAACAGAAAAGTCAATGTCACGTTGCAAATTATGTGCCAGTGAATCTCGGAGACATGTTGCTGTATGCACAAGACGTTCAAACGACTCAACTGACCACTAACTGAGCAAATGGCAACGAATGAGCCATGCTTCTAGTATGGTAACTCACATTTGGGCCAAGCAATTTTAAAAATTTTACATATTAACGCTGGTTTCATTTTGATTTTAGACACATATTCTATTACAGGTAAAACCATCAAGTGATTCCTACAGCCTGACCCACGACACCTTGTGTCTAAATGGAATTATATGCAGTGTTTTTAAAGGGTTCTCAGCTATGAGAGTCAGCTGTGAACTGTGTAATGAGCCATGTTTGTCCAGCAGCATTTAGTCTATTGTTCTGATGGATGGGTAATATTTTAGACTCGTATATACAGTTGGTTAGGGATCTGAAACGTGCTCTTTGAAAATGTTGTGTTTGATATCGAAAGGTTCACGCCGCAAAATCACAGTTAAAACACCACTTGCGTGTCGTAAAAATCGAAGACAGAGAAGGCAGCAAAACCTGCAAAAAAAATGATTATGATTGAACCACCGCATGGTCAGACCTTAGGAGATGCCTGCAAGCCTTCCAATCTCAACGTTCATTCCACTAGTCTTATCGGCCATTTCCCCAATTTTAAAAAAGAACTTCCCCGTTCAGCTTTCTTGAAATACCACTGAAACTCACAGTTTTTATGTGTCTCAGTGGGTAATTCTGCACTCCAATTTCAACAGCTTTTTGTGAACACACTCAGTATGAATGCCCTCTTTACCAGCACTGTGTATAGGTCTTATCAGTCGTGAGAGAGGGTATTGAGGAGATTGCTGACTTGAATGACGTCTAGTGGTACGAGATAATATACTGGGACATTTGTGTTAAACACTGTATGTCCCTAACCTTTCTTCTAACAAACGAGGTAGATTACCGAACAGGATTACAGGGAGTACATCCTCAGTTTGAAATGACTGTTTAACAAAAAAAAATAAATCACAGTGTTCAGATAAAAGAGGGGATGTCATGATTGCATTTATCTCAATGCCTATTTATTTTCTCCTCTTAAGATCAAAGATTCGACGTGTGCATCCGCCTTAATATACAGCCACAGCGAAGCCATTCAAACGTGCTGGAATAATAGCTGCGCTTTAAGAAAACAGAACCGGCATGTCAGCTTTGATTTGTTAATATTCTGCATATGCTATGCATTTGTGGAGACAGGCTCTTCATCTTCATCTCCGGCGTGAGCAAAACGCAGGTGCACTTTTTTGAAGTAAAAAGGATATGATTCACCAGCAAAATGCCACTGTGTAGAGGAATGCAAGGAGAAACACAAAATCAACTGAAAGGGATGCAAAGCTGCTGCAAAGACGCACAAAAACAACTACAAAGATCACGGCGCTGAATGCGGATACCAAATGACCCAAAAGATACACAGAACGGCAACAAAGACCAGCAAAACTACTAAAAATAATAATGATAATCATAATTAGGAAACTGAAAAACAACAAAGAAAAAAATAACAACTGAAGAGACATATTGATCCAAAATTACAAAAGCAAGTGGAATCAAAATTAGAAAAAGACAATAAACACCACAGCTACATTGTTTCAGTTAGAAGTTCTTATTACCATGTCGGTGCCAAGGGTCCTATTCTCATAATCCACCCATTTGCTTTATAAATAACACATACTGCAAGTGAAGCACAGTGATGCTCAGGAGGTAGAGTGGTCGTCCAATAACCGAAAGGTTGGTGATTCAATTCTGCCCTATCCCTAGTCTGTCCTTTGTGTCTGGGGGAGTCTTTGGGCAAGACTCTTAACCCACCATACCCCCAGGTGTATGCTCCCTGGTGTATGATTGCGAGTGAGTGATGTTCGGTGGTGGTCGGAGAGGCCGTAGGCGCGGGTTGGCAGCCATGTTTCCGTCAGCCTGCCCCAGGGCAGCTTTGACTACTGAGGTAGTTTACCATAACCACCGGGATGTGGCTGTGTGAGCGAATGAATTATGCATTCAATTGTAACCGCTTTGAGCATCTAAAATGGAAAAGCGCTACATAAAACCAATGCATTATTATTATTCTTACTCATTTGTGAACCAATCCATCAGGAAATGTGAGATCTTCAGGCTCTTTCAAGAATGCAGCTTGCCAGGCTTGAAGTCACATTCTTACGGTCTAGTCACAGTGGTTTGCTGTGAACTACTGGCTGCTACAGGAATGGTCTGTATATTATAGCAGTGTATGTGAGAAACATTCCCTTTTATATAGTATTTCCAAGGGTCATATTAATGGAGCCATATACAAGGATCAGCCACAACATTAAGACCACTGACAAGAGAAGTAAATAACAAATTCAATGTTCTCCCGGGGAAACTTTTGGACCTGACATTTGTGTGGATGTTACTTAGACTTGTAGCACTCACTTAGACCAGACCAGACAACCCCACTCCAGAAGACATCCCCAACAGGATGCAGCCAGACACTGGCAGAAACACAAAAATGCTTTATGAACAATGTGAAGAACAGCACAAGGTGTTTTCTCACATTCAAAGCTGCCGACTTCAAAAACCTGCACGGAGCATATTTCAAATTACATCTTCACACTATATATTGAACTCAGTTGAATTGAAATTTACAATCACTACTTAACAATGCTCACGAATGCACGCCGGGTCTGTGGTAAATCAGGTTGAAAGGGCGACTAGTTTTTTGCAGCTGCCTGCTGAGAAACTGATTGCCATGTAGATCTCATTTCCCGCGAGGCCGACTCCTACAGATTATAATCCACTTGATTAGGGAGCGATTGTTTCCTCAACTACAAAACAAATCAAACAATCTGAAGTGCCTGTCTGCTGCATAAAGCGATCATATGTTCTTGACTAAAATTAGCTTGCAAAAAGCGCTTCAGCTTTGTCTCAGTCTTTCCTCTTGTGATCATAGAATTCTTCACACCGAACACGCACTTCGGTACATGTTTTGAAAAAGCTATCAAACAGAAATCTGCCTGTAGCTGGCAGCCGACACCGAGGCATCGTAAAGACGATAAAGATGAGCGTAAAAATGACAAAGTATGTTAAATATAACTTTGTTTCAGCAACTCATTAATTAACGGATTAAAAACAAAAATCTCACTAATATAATAAAAGATGCAGACAATTTGTACCTGCTTAAAGTCTTTTCCATCTCATCTCACCTTCATTTCCTTTACAGTTATTTAGATTCATCAACTGGGGTGTAACTGAATGTGAGACATTACTTTTTTTTTTTAATACTGGACAGAATCACTGTAGAAACTGCAGTGAAAGTATCAGTAATAATAATAATAATGATAATAAAAATGCAGCCACATAAAACGCACCCAAAAGCAGAGCATCAAAGAGAATGCAGCAATACACACAACCAGGACGGAAACATGTTTCAAGTTCAGTGCTGCTCATCAGACACCAGGGGCGATGATGAAGGATCCTTTGAATATGAAAAGAAGAAGAAATAGACGGAAAGTGACGAAAGTTGACCACAGTCACATGAAAATGTTATGCATGTAAAATTCATACGAGCTACTAGAACACAGCGGCGTTATCTGCATTTCATGTCATGAGAATGCAACATGAGACGAAGGCATATCGGTCGATAGCAGAGGAGTAACAGTAGCAAAACGCTGAAAGAGTGAAACAACAAAGAGACAAAAAAAAAAAAAAAAAAAACACAAGTTACTCGTTCAGACTTTCTGGTATTCGGTGCCCAAGATCAAAAATCCTTTCAGATTCTGCCTGGAGCAAATCATGGTGGTTGTGGTGTTGGTGGGATGTTCAGTCAATGTGTATAGTGCAGAATTTTAATTCACCCACAGGTCAACATTCTAAGCTGTTCCTGGGGGCGGAGAAGAGCCACTGTTCATGGCGCTTTAATGTTGAAGACTCACAAATTTCCGTTTTGCCCAAACAAGAAAATGGTTGTGACACGGGAAAAAAAATATATATATATATATATAATATATATATATATATATTTTTTTTTTTCCTTTATACACTATAGTAAAAGCCCTTAATGTAACAAATACTACCAGCAGTACAGATATGTGGCAATTTCCTAAAAATCTCAAGCAACATGCATGCACTTAACATATATAGTGATGGTGTAAACATGTGCCAATTATAAAACGTTACTACTGTGCAAACTCTGCCTAACACTGCACTCGAAATACCGTTAACACTGGTCACAAACAACTTCATGCCACTCATGCAAACACCCACGCTGTAAAATTCAAATTAACAGGTGCCAACATCCCCTCAGGCTATCTGCGAGGGGTTTCAGAGTCCACCTGTGCCGAGCAGCTAGGTTGTGAACTCTGCGTGACACCGACGTGTGACGCACCTCTGCATCCATCCCTGAATAATTTGTGGGCTGCCAGCTGAACCAGGCTAAATGCTCTCCAGGCCCTTCAGAAATGCACTACGCTCTGCAATCTCAACTGATCCACATTTCATGCATCTGGGACAGGCACGGTGAAGGAAAAACAAGGTCATAAAGTGGGGGTTGCACGACTGATCTTTCAAATACGTACGTGTTTAATAAATTATATCCCACTCTGAGGGTGTTTTCCTAACCATTCAGTTTGACTGCTATGTGCACATATTCTCTACAGATGCAATATCATGTCTTCACGATATTGCATGGTGTCATGTGTCCAATAAGAATATAATTTCCTTATACAGCAACTGAATGAAAGGCCAGGGACTGTACAGAGTGTGCTGGGAACCTTGTGTCAAGTAACAGAAGTCAATGAAATGCCTTCTCAAAGCCTGGCCTTTTGTACTGGATTTTTTTTTTCACGTTAATCTAACATCCTAACATGTAGACTAACGTGGAATGCAAGAAAAGTCTCAGAATTGTAATGTGTAACAGCCAGTGTTTTAGCACAGAAAACTGATAATGGAAATTGGTGTATTTTCTTAAATATGGTGGTCCAGTTCTAAAAGAATTTCATTGTAATTAAAATAGGGACTTAAAACTGGTTTATTTTACATTGAGCTATGCTTTACAAGAGCGACTTGGATTTTCCTGATCTGTGTCTGAATTTTTATCCATTTTTTTAATAGCTGGCACTCTTTCAAGCAGCATTAATGAGAAACACGATCAGCATTTGTTTGGAATTTCAAGCAAACTCTACCACGTGATCCTTTTAGCTCTGTTTTGATCTCCCTTGGGAAATATCCGGGTCTTTATTTTCTTAACCCTTTATGTGGCAAGGAACCATATATGGTAACTAACTCCATGACATAGATATTTTGCATGAATTTCATATTATTTCAATTGGTTAGCCTGACCACATCCACCAGCTAGCTGGGAACTTTGTCTCCCATTTTAGCATTTTTTGTTTGTGGTCAAAACAGCTTCCTGCTGTGGCTGATCAGATCACCACCAAATCACAACCTGGATGACACTGAAAAGCTCCTTAAAGATGGGGTGATCCTTTCCTGTGTATCTGATCGATCTGTGTACACACAAATTTTGTGTTCAGCACACCAACACACATTCCAGTTTATGCAGTGAGCTAGGTTAGTGCACTGACTTCAAATCATTTACTTTGTTGCAATAAAACCCTATTAAATAAGTTCACAGTTCTGTTTGGGAAATGTGGACAAAACATATTACGCCAATAGGGTGAACTATTATCATAAAATGTAGGTGCACAAATGAGACGCCACAGTAGACAAAATAATCAGTCAAACTCCAAAGACTATGCATCACAAAGATGTAAAATGGTGGAGCTTTTACGCTTTGTGAATCGTAGCAGATTCATTGCGAGCACTTTCTCCGCCGAGATTACTGATCCATGCTTAACCAAGTACGAACAACGGGGATATCAATTAGAAGAGGGGCTCACCCACCTTGTCTGGGTGCCTGATGAGCCTGGGCCATCTGCAGACTTAAGCAGTCTCACACATAGATCTTCCAACGAGCCAAAGCTTAGGGGGAAAACGTTGGATTCACAGCCCATTTAGCCCAGTATTAACATAAATCATCCTTAGGATAAACACCTCTACTATAGCCACAACCAGTCTATGGTATCCCGTTTTACTACAATCATATGGTTTTTCCATCTTCCCCCATTAATGACTAATGATGAGGAATTTATTTCTACTTCATGAGCAATAAGGGATCTTAAATCTATTCCACTATGCAGAATGTCATTTCCAAAAGATTTAATTTTTCTTCACTACTTTGAAGATAAGAAACGGTTCTAGTCCTTTCCATAGGAAACTAACTGGAGAGCATCTGTGTTTAACACATGGTTGTAGCTTAATATTTCAATCAAAATTCACTATGAAAGCATTTGACAGAAATTAAATGAGACTTTGCTCATTCTTTATTTAGGAAGACGGGCATCTCATGCTGACAGCGCAGAGCATACTATACAAGAGACCCCAATTTACCAAACCTAATACGATGCATGACCTCCTCAAATGTTACGGATAAATGATCCTGACCTACAACACATGATGATGAATCGCCTGTGTCCATCATGATCTGCAGAGTGTACCATCACTGTACAAATAAGGTTATACTTACAATTAAGCTTCTTTTCATTTTAATTGCCAGCAATATGTGTGTGGTCTAGCATGAGAGCATGTTTTATCCAATGAGACCTATACGTCTAACATACAGTATTGTCCCACTCATCATTGCCATTTTTATTTAGATGTAAACATTTTATGGTAATATTGTTTTACAGTGCCGCGGTCAGATAACGATTTCCACTGAATGACATGTTGAATTATTCATGTCCCGGAAGTTCTAGATGACAACAGTGTGTACCGGCTATGCACGAAGCAAGGCGCCAAGGATGAGCCACATTACTGCAGCTGAGCGGCAGTCGTAGTCGAGGGCGTAACAGTTACAGTGACACGAGAAGCGTTTATCCGGTCTTCTGCAAACACAGACGTGATTTGCATTTGAGCCGCAAACATTTGTGTCATAAGGAGTGAGCTGGTATGATTCACAGACTGCTACAGAGAAGTACTGTCACAAAAATGGTTTAAACATCTTCCATTTTCTATATATAACTGTACATATCATTATATAGATCAGCCACAACATTAAAACCACTGACAGAGGAAGGGAATAACATTGGCCATCTTGTGACAATACAATGTTCTGCTGGGAAACTTTTGGGCCTGGCAGTTTCACACTTGCAAATAAATGCAAATAAACTCTGACATCATTTGATGTGCAGTAGCATAAAATAACTTCTGCCGTGTCTAATTAATGCAATCACTGAATCAGAACTATGAACAGCTGTCTGTTGTGCGAGCGTCATGACTTGGGGAATGATAGATATTTTCAAACAGACTGTGAAGGCTCCGTCTCTCACTTAAAACACATGCGTTCTTATTTTTATTCTTCTGCGCAAAGCTTAAATTACAACCGGAGCCCTAATAAACGTCCATATGCACTGTAATTGCTGGCTGGAGCAGTGACAGAAAAAAAATCTCTGCTACTAAAGCTAAATAAAGAATCAGATCATTATTGAGGAAATATGTAACTTAACTCCCTTGCTCCTTATACATCAACATGATCTCATCAATAATTAACCCCGTGCCAATGGAATCACACACTGTGTACTCATATTAAATAATTGTTTTTTTTTTGTTTTTTTTCTATTTAGTCAGTTAACAGATATGTACAGGGACATATGCATGTACACCAATCGGGCAAAACCATTAACGTAAGTAAATGGCATTGACCATCTTGTGACAATTCAATGTTCTGCTGAGAAACTTTTGGACCTGGCATTCGTGTGGACGTTAACTAGACATGTAGCACCCATCTGTACCAGACCAGGCACCCCCACCCCAAAGCAATGGCACTCCTTGATGAGACTGAACTGTTTTGGGAGCATAAGAGAGACCTCCTCAATACTCGGAAGGTGGTCATAATATTATGTCTTATCAGTGTAAAAGAATAATATTGGTGGTGCAGTGGTTTTCCTGCAGAAAACATGCCCTTAAATGTAAGTGGCAGGCTTGAAATACCTCGGATTATTTCAATATTGCATCCAACAGTATGAATGAATGTGGAATTCACACTATATTCTCCACTCGGTGGTGTAGCTGTTTGTTAAACCTGCTGTGTAACTACTATCCCAACAATCCTAGAAGGCTGATATGCAGCTGGCTAACAATTCAAATGAGTAAACAGCTTTGACTAAGTAAATAGTTTGACCAGCAAGCATTCAACTGTACTGATTAAATGAAAGCTTAGCTTAACGTGTTTCTTCAAGTGAAGTCTTTGGAAGGAGAAAGATATTTAAATGGAGGTTGCGGGATACTGTGATCTCCTTTGACCTCTACCAACGCGAACTCATCCTTGAATTTCCAGGACACACATGCATTCCTGTTCTCACTGTGTATCAATTAGAAACGTATAATCCTCCCAGCTCGAACAGGCATTGATTGGTTCCAATTCACCCAGCAACCCCTCCCTGAGGATGGATGAGCAGATACAGCTAATCAATTGATGAAATCTTGGAAGAGGGAATGAGAACCATTTAAGCAGACTTACACAGTGCTCTTTGTTGTGAACATGTAGCCATGTCTAATCATGCAGCTTCATGGTTATCCCTTTTAAAAAGTGACTCATTCGCATTGAAAAACAACAATCAAATGGAATTAACCTCCAGTGTGCTGATCCATCTTCTGCACAGTTTTTTAAAAACGTATTACACTGAGAAAATGAATAAACGAACACTCTGAAAAGTTATAGTTAAAATGTTATAGTGACATTTTGTTTGCAGGGGTTATTCGTGGGTAAAAGCCTTCTAGACGACAACGTTTCAAACCACTACCAGTACCACCACTACTGTGCACAAGAAATAATGAAAAGATTCTTCTGCATAATATCTTGAACGACACTGATTTATTGCCATCTAGTAAAGTGATATCAAGTCGCAAGTGTAAAACATTAGGAAAGATGTCTGCAGGCAGAATTATATTTTCTGAAAAACACCCGCACATGACATTACAGACTCCGAGCTTTTGAGTCTTGTGGGTCAAACACTGTTATTGTACAACATAATGCAAACGACTCCGCTCATCATGTCCATATTTCCTCACTTCTTTACGCCCAGCACCTGGCCCTCCATAACTCTGCATCTGTTTGACCAGTATATGGAAAAAGAGTCTATTCAGCTCCATGAAAACACTTTTCTTCCCAAAAAAATCAAAATCTGCAGCCAATTTATTCATATTCTTCATTTCTCGCTGGCCTGGCTTTGAAAAAATAGAAGAGGGAAAGGCAGAAAAGAATTTTTTCTCCCCCTTTTGAAGGTCTTCCATTAAAAATGAATGGTCCTCTGATTTGCTGAAAAGAAGGCTGGGGATTGGGATCATCTTCCAAATGTAGATGGGCAGAATAAAGCCTTCGCGGGTCCAAGTTAAACATCTACTCCTCTCCTTTTCTTTCTATTTCAGTCATTTCTGGAAAAGAGCATGTGCGCTTGGCAAACCCTCCCTGGTTAAAGGTTTAAAAATGTAGTTGCTTAGTGACTGTAGCTGAGATTTAACAGAGAAGGCTACAGCAGCTTGATTTTTGTGCCTCCTAAAACAGCCAAGTTAACTTAACGTCAGATTAAAATCTTCATTTCTCTGCTGTCAGTGACTAGCCAGTACATCAGAGAGCTAGAATTATTACAGCTGTGTGCTTTGATTAATTCTGCTTTGTTCTTAGAGTCATAAAACATTGGTTCACATTTGTCCTACACAGACTTTTATCTCTGTTGCAGGACAAAAATGCTGAATACAGTCAAAAGCGTAATCATTCCAAAGCACCAACGCAACTGAGCTTTACTTGTGCAATGTCTCCTCTTGACTGTGGACCGATGGCAATGTATCAACACTGGGTTGAAGTAGTGTAGTATTACAGTTTTCCCTGAGTAGGAGCGATTCAAAGTAATAATAGACTTACTTCAAAAAGATTTTTATCAGCAAGTTTCTCTTCTCTCGTTGACCTTTGAAAGATGTAATCTGACCAAACATCTACAGCACATCGAAACATTGCACGTAGAGATGGTGTGAAAGAATCACGAGAGTTGCATGGCTGTATGATCAATAGGGTTCTTTAGTAAGTGCCATCCAGTTACCTACAACCAAAACATATCATTGATCAAATCACTTGAGCCACAGCATCAACTGAGGAGATTCTGGACAAATAAAATAACCGCACCCTCTTTCCTGACATCTCAGAGGTATTTAATACCATTAAACCAATTAAAAAAGTAAAGGATAGTTTAGTTCTAGGTGGTGTTGTATTTAATCGATTCCACATCTATGCCATCAATAATGGTGTGCCACGAGGATTTAGTCTTGGTCCTGTTCTGGTTATATCAGTTGTTAATTTGTTAATATCAGTACTTCCACATTTATTTCTGTTCAAATGTTTTAATTATAAAGGTCATCTAATGCACCCAAAATGTCTTTTGGACATCAGGTTTTAATGCTTTCCAGAAATATCTCCCTAAACAGTCTCGTCAGAGCAGATTACACCAAGAATGTGCGATTCTTCAAAATCCTTCATTTAATGAAAATCACCTGTTTTCTGCATTTAACCTGATCATTTCGACATAAAGAGAGTGAGGGCGGACTTACAAGGCGCATGTGGGATCCTTGCTCAAGGGCCAGGGATATAGAAGTGATTTGAACTGTTGGGGTGCTGTAGCTCACTTGGTAAAGGACGTTGGCCACAAACCAGAGGGTTAGCAGTTTGGTCTGTGTTACAATGACATGCAGAAGCATCCTTGAGAAAGACACTGAACCTCAAGATGCTCCCAGTGCTTGGTGCTAGTTTGTGAATGTATGAATGAATGGGTAAATTAAAAGTGATTGAATACCAACAGGAAGAAAAGCACTATATAAATAAAGTACGCTTCTCTGACTAGTCCACAGCTCTCCTTCAAGCAGACTGAATGATATTTTAAGCAATTTAATATCAGGAATTTATTTGTAAAGCTACATCTTTGCTGATTATTTAGTCATGTGTACTTTTATATATTCACTGTTTTTCTATTAAGTCTCAACATGGCACCCATGTCACCACATGCAAATAAATATTTTACGTCTAGCATTTCCCTGCATCATTATGAATGCAAAGAGTGCCCTATACCATGACCATGTGCAGACAAACAGCACATAAATACACATAACGACAATGGCATGCTGCTACTGCATATTTGTAGTCGTGAATAATTCATGTATTTAGAAGATTTAATGATGTGTGCATCATGGTGGATAGCATACGCCTGGTCAGTCAAGGTCCCGAGCCCTGCCTAGATCAGGGCTGCAGCAGAATGGCAAACAAGACCAGCAAATTGAGGATACGAGTGTTTTGATGAGTGTGTGTGGAGGTAGGGAGTGGTCCCAACATCACAGGCACCAAGGATGCAAGCAAAATGCATCTTTAATTCCAATGTTGTTTATCTTTCCTCCTTTAATAAGTGCAAAAATTTGCAAAATGTAGAAAGCCTTGGCAATAATTACACTCAATTTTGTTTGATGCGCAGAGGAAATAGCTCCCGGTAAATCCTGAAAACAATCTTTAACACCCTCAGAGAAGAGTGTTTACATCAAAGCGGCATCAATAAATCCTCACTGAGACTAATTTCCTAGTTAAACTTGTGTTCGTCCCTGACAAGCAAAGTAAAAATGGCACAAGGGTAAATCACACAGAGAAGTAAAGCATGTCCAAGTGTTTGATAAATTAAGCAATTTCTATAATCTGTTTATTTCAAGCTCTCATGCAGTGAAACTTACATACAGCACAACAGCAGAATATGCATGAAATGTTTGTTCACCATCTACACAGGCAGCAGGATGATGGGGATGCAAGGGATGAAGCCACTCTGCCTGTAACTGGATTTACACTGAATTTGCATGAGCCTTTTCCACACTACATTAGGCAGAAAGTGGAGATAGGCTTAATAATGTGAGCCTCTTATTTCACTACAGTGATGAGCTAATTTCAGTCATTACCCTTGAGAAATCTTTTTTTTTTATTATTATTACCTTTAAGAAGAGTTTGCTGAGCGGGCAAGCTTTTTTACATTCAGTATTGTGCAGCAGGAATCAAACACTGACCTGTGAAGGTACAGTGGCACTGCAGTTACTAACATAAATTGGGCTTTGTGATTTCTGTCCGTAAATGCCTATTAAATACAGAACGAAAAATGTTTTACAAATTTACAATGTCCAGATTAAGTTCAAGTTAGTTTCAAAATGTATAAAACGTAAGACTTTTTTACTGTACTCAAAATTAACGATTAATGATATATACACACATGCATATATATGTACATACATACATACATATATGCACGATTACCACACCATGCTCTGGTATGATTACGTCCCACACATAACAGTTTGGGGAGTGGGAACTTGGGAAGTTCTCATTCAGCAGCAACGCTGAACTGCTGTCACAGAAAATAATTTTACACTGCACAGTAACAAGTGTCAAAACTGCCAAAAAATCCCCCCTTAAAAACAAGAGGAAACAAATAGGCAGAAATGGATAAAGACACTGGGCTTTTGAAAAGTAAGTTTGGCTTCAAAGTTATTTTTCTTTATTTACTGTCGAAGTGAACAGGGTAACCACTGGTTCAGGCACACAGCTGAGAGTAAAGACTTCTCCGCTCAACAGGGAGCTTTCGGAGCAGTTGAAATTTTGATAAGACTAATGAAAACTTGAAAACATTCACTTCCAGATGTACATAGTTAAAACAGATTTTTAAAAAGTGAAATTATTTGGCTTAAATTGTGCTTTAATCGTGCATTAACTATGGAAATATTTGAATTATTGCAATTAAATGTTTTAATCTACTGACAGCCTCAATTGGTGTACCGATGTTGAGTTTTAACATGAACTACACCCACTGATTGGCTTTCGTCACTTAGATTTGATGAAGCCTTTGAATAGGACGTCGACTCAACGTGATACTATGCGTCTCTCCAACACCGTATTGTAATGTGCACCTCCTCAGAAATATAACTACCATAAGAGCTGACTGATAGTCGTGTATTTTCGTTTTAATATTTACGACTCCCTCTCCTATCTATCATTTGAGTGGAAATAATGGAATTGTGCACAAAAGAGGCACAAAAATTCAAATGAAAACAAAAGTATATCCTTCCACTCCTCTGGATAGGAAAAATTACTTTAAATAATGTCTTCTTTTGTGGCTCGTTTTCTACACTACAAAGTGGTAATACAGGCATTCCTTCACTACCGCGACACCTCCTTTTCAGCTATTTTTTTTTTCTCCTGGGGAAATGGGAGACAATACATTTTAAGATCTTGATTCTTGAGATTCAATTTTGGTACAAAGACAGGGATGTATTGATTCTTGTTAGACAGAAAAAAAATAAAATAAAAAGATGTTTTTGAGCTCCAGAATACACCTGAATTAAAATATACACATGTCTCAGGGGGCATTGTAACCTAAAAATGGACCATATTAGCGATATTTGGTTCAGATCAGAAGTTTTGAGACTAAAAGGCATCATTTGGGTTTATGTTCTGATGTTCCGTCTCCATCAGAAGCACAATCATCACGGAAATGAAACCGAGTGGACTAGAGCTAAAATTTCTGCTTGAGCAATAGAATTAGCTTACATTTTATCAGGCTGTGCTCAGAATGTAACAGATTAGAAGTAATCTTAACAGTAGACTGAATGTAATGGGAAGCAATGAGATTGAGTGATGAACTCATCTTTATTCGCTGTGAGCAGCATTAAGCTAATGTTTAAAAATGACATCATTGCGTATCATCCGTTATTGCTAATGGAAATCAAGCTGGTTTCCAAGCTCTTGATTGAAACTGCTGCCACCTTAGCTAACTAGCTCGTAATTCCCCAAAAGCCTCGACTTGCTACAGTTCAATTCAGGTCGGATTAGTTGAACAAGAAGAGGTGGAGTGATGTAATCATTACCTGAGCGTGTCTAAACCTGCCACGGCAGTAATTTTTATGGACCGCTCATGTCCACAGCAGTAAAATTCTCTGTCCATTTTAACCTGCTTTACGACATTGGGTGCAAAAAAACAGAAGAAATACAAGTCCAGTTGAACGTGACCTCTCTGAGATTGTTGCCAAATATTGGGTCATTTCCTCTGGGAAAGCACTCCTTCTGTACGGTGGCGGACCATCTGCTCAAATTGCTATTGGCAGCAGGGTCCAGCTAAAAGGGAGAGTGTACCCAAAGTCTCAACTTTGGCTGCGACTTCTCTCTCTGCTTGTCAAGCTCTGCAAATTGAACATCTGATGTCCTATCTCAGCAAAGTCCTGCAAAATACAAACAGGTTTTTAAGCCTGTATAATCTTTAAACAGTTGACAAAACTGATTATCTGAAGCTGTCTGTGCACAGAACTGTTTGACTTTTGTGTGATAAGGTACATAAAAGTGGATTATAACATTCCTTGGGCCTCTTATTTTTATTTATTTTATTTTTCCAATTTCTGCTTTCATGTGCCCGTTCTCACTAGGAAGTTGACTCTCAGAAGAAATAGAATTACTTGAGGGATTTTAATGACTCCAGACAGAAATCTGATCAAGATTAAGTCAAAGCCGGCAGGGGAATTCTGAAGAGGTTTGAAGCCATTTCCTCTTGCAATGCTCAGCAATGTTCAGTACACAGATATGCTTGTTACTGAAAATTCAATCGGTGGTCATCTTCTCACCTTAATTCGAACTGTCACCAAGAGGCCCGGAAGAGGCCTGATGAACAGCTGCGGACAGTTTAATGGCTGTCAGAGTGGAAGCCACTGATTTCATTATTCCACTTAAATAGTGTACTGCTGTTTAGTTAAATTCATAATGGACAGATTTGCCGTCACACAGGCATATAACCAGACTATAACTAGGTTTACATCTTTTGTGAGGGTATAATTTTACTCTATACTGTACTGCATAGATTTAAATGTCTAAAGGTTAATGATGCAATGACCAATGTGCCACAGCTCAAAGGGTAAAAACTGAAAACACAGAATAACCTTAATGCAAAAGTGTGCACATCCCTGAACTGTTACTAAGCAGAAAGGCCTTGTGATTTAATAACAGCCCTTAGTCTGTTTGGATAAGAGTCTGTCAGCTTGGTACATTCTTCACTTGGGAACATTTTCCAACTCTTCTTTCAAATTGTGAGTGCGTGCCGCTTCAGATTGCCCCACACATTTTCTATAGGATTTGGGTCAGGGCTCAGACTATGTCATTCCGAAAACCATCATCTTTTTTTTGTATGAAGCCATTCTGTAGTTGATTTGGAAGTGCTCTTGGGGTCACAGCCATGCTGAAAGATGAAAGTTCTCTTAATTTTCACAAAGTTCTGTGCATTTTTGGCTTCTCTCTGAAATGCACCACATTGGTTTTTATTTGCCATTGCATGGGTTGCAATATTTGAAATAAGGTTAGAAAACCCTTGTAGAGTATAGACTTTTTAAATATCAGCTGTCTATACAATTTGTTGGTTTAGAGAAGGCTTTATAATAATACATTTTATTTAAAGGCACCTTTCAAAACACCCGAGGACACAATACAGGGTAAGACAGGGTTAAAATACACAACACAATAGCATTTAAAAAAGAACGCATTAAAAACTACGATAAACGATTTAGTTTAAAGATTTGGTCATGGTGGGTAACTTTGTTGGAAGAGGGGGATTTTAATGATGGGATAGAAATGGTGGGATTGAACCAGAGGTGTGGAAGGAGTGGATGATGGTGGTGATCAGAGAAGACAGGGCAGGGAGACAGCCTTTGACCAGGACTGTTGGAAGGGGGTCTAGTTGACGGGTGGATGATTTAGATTTTCTGATGAGTTCAGGTACCTCAGCAACAAAAAAAAAGCACAATAGTAAATTTGCTGAAGACAGTTTTGGTGACAAATAGTTAAATGATTCTGATTATTGTCTAGAGCAGAGGTCTACTCGTTTCACTTCAGGAGACACATATGGTCCATTTTACCAAATTTATAAATTCCTTTTTCCCTTTGTTTTGGTGGAAAGAGGAACAACATCATTATGGAAACATCCTTACCTTTTACAAACCATTTTAGGAGACACCTTAAATTTCTCAAGAAAAATAAATGCAAATATGGCACGTTGCCATCATCTGCTGTTTAGTTATGGGACAAAAACAGTGCAACCCCTAGTGGACAAATTACCTTAAAAATTACATTTAATGACTTGATGTCACTGTCACACTTTACAAATTCATCACGTGAGTCAGATTGGACTTTTTTGGGCCGCATGTTCGACACCTTTGATCTAGAGGGTAACACCACAACAGAAAGCACGAAATTATTTTTATAAATATTATTTCTGCTTTTGCAACATAGCCGAGGAAAAAAAAATCTGAGGATGGTCTTAAGATAACAGATATTTATTTGAAAGAAAATCGATTTTTCCAACAGAAAATCAATTCAAAATGGATTTCTTGATAATATCACTTTCCTCTCAAAAGTAAACTATGGTGCAAGTTTAACTTCTACATCAAACTGAAGCAGCTCATTGCACATTCCAGTAATGCTGATGCGGTATAGACATTTTAAAATGTACAGTTCCTCTCTGTGATCAGGTAGTTCTGAACATCTTCAAGGCCTTTCATACTTCAGGCAGATGATACGACTGCGCAAAACTGACATGACATTTTTTTCCCCCATGCTTTAATTAATGAAGGGGGAAAAGGATCATTTCCTGGGAACAGCTATGCCGTTTCCCATATTCTTAATGATGCTGTCAATATGCCAAGCCTGCTGAGAGATTGGATGTGATTATAGTTTTAATCCCAGTATGGCGGGATGCAGCTGGGAGCTATTAGTTAT
This sequence comes from Mugil cephalus, assembly GCF_022458985.1. Lineage (NCBI taxonomy): Eukaryota > Metazoa > Chordata > Actinopteri > Mugiliformes > Mugilidae > Mugil > Mugil cephalus. Next base: position 6,079,972 of record NC_061782.1, read on the forward strand.
CTGACGTCTCCTTACAGATACTGATTATATTTCTCTCAAAATTTAAAAACAAAAGTAGCAAAGAGATTTCCAGCAATGTGAGACAACTACATAGTTGATGGGATTCTTTATGTAGGACAAAAACTTGATTCTTGAGTAATTTTTCTAATTAGTTCGTAAGGTAAGGAAAGGTGCATCATCTGACAGCTCACATTTTATTCATAGTTTTATTCATATCACTGGAAGCCAACCTAAAGTTACTCCTCAAACTATCTGTGGGTGGATTTGGTCTAGTTTGGGATTCATTATGCCCCAGCAAAAATATGCGAAATAGTTTGGACAGTGGTGGACAGAACAGTAACATAAGTGACGTGTTATCCAAGCGTCCTGGAGTTTAACTTGTTCACAACCAAATGTCTCTGATTGGTTATAGGACTATCCAACCGGAAGTATTCTTTTCTCATTTTTCCCTGTGATATACGCCACATAATGAAATCCGAACGACTTCCAAACTACCAGAAACAAAATGCATGACTGGAGCAGCGATTTAAGATTAAAAACAAAACAAAAATAAAAGCCTGAGACACAGGACAAAACATGAACATATCTGCAGATACATTAAACTCACAGATCTTTAAACTACAGTACTGGAATAGTTAGAGATATTGGTATAGATATCTACCGAAAAAAAATCATTCCATAATGGCATTCCATCCTCAGAGGTTATATATTATTAGATCAGCTGAGAAGGTATTAGACTTCATCGACAGTTCTCCGAGTTAATATAAGAGCTTATTTATCCACAGCATTGCCCGAAGGACCAGAGGTGCGGGGGTGGTATGGAAAAAAATATTTGACTTTCTGAGTTTACACTGTTTACTGAGGATTATGAGTTTGAGAGACCAAACAATCCATGCGCAAGGTCTCGTCTTCCCCCACCTTTTGATCCAGCTGTCCATCACTTTTGCTGCCAATCCATCACGGTATCGCTCTGTGGCCTCCTATAAATACACCTGTGTAAACACACGTCTGTATTCCTGGAATGTCTTTTTCGTTCTAGAGGACTTTCAAAATGTGGTGCCCGCAGAGGTGTGTATGTGCAAATGAGCCCGTGGTAGTTGTAGTGGCTTGATTAATGCATGAGCAGCAGAGATTTGTCATTCATTAGCACAGATGCTAGAGCAGTCTTAAATGGATACATGAAATCCCAACGGAATCAGGCTGCGGCAGCAGAAGTGATGTAAATTGATTTTCACACTGTTGAAAATAATTCTTGGCGTGTTTTAACCCCATAAGCTACAGGCGCAATTCATCTGTGTCACTTTTATTCCCACTGAATTACTGACATGATTATCTCTGCTTCTCAGGTTGCCAGTATTATCTGTTATCTCTCACAGACAAATTGATCTAGTCAGATACAGTACGGCGATGTGATGAGAGTGCTAAACTATCAGAAGTTTCAAATGCTTTTTGCACCTTTGCGTTATTTTTGGTCTCTTGTATATTGGCAAATATGCAGCCACAACATTAAAACCACTGACGAGAGAAGTGAATAATAATGAGCAAATTGTGACAGTTCACCGTTCTACTTGGAAACTTTTGGACCTGGCATTCATTTGTGTGGATGTAATCCAACACAGATACACACAAAACTGTTTAGGAACAACTTAAAAAAAACAAACAAACAAAAAACATTAACAGCACTAACAGCACTAGGTGTTGACCTGGCCTCAAAATTCAAGTATCGGTGGGATGCACTGGATCTAGCCTGATCCACAGAGACCCCCAATAGTAGGAAGGTGGTCATAATGTTATGCCTGATTTTTTATTTGGAGCCACATGTCAGTGTAAAAACTGTCTCAGTCTAAAATTGCCACAATTGACCTAAGATGCCCCAAAAGGTCACGGGACAATCCTACTTAGTCATAATAACCGAGGCATTTCTTGGTGGATTTCCTTTCCTGCTCATTAACTCCTGACCCCGGTCATCATTTATTTTCTAAGCTTTCAAAAACAATCACCCAGCGAGCAGGACAACCTTTAAAGAGCTGAATCATCAAAGATAAAAACTCCTTATTACGAAAAATAAATAAGAAATTTCTGCCCAAGTGTTTTAAAGGTTGACATTCAAAAACAAACTGAGAATAGAGATAAATTAAAGGAGCACGGGTACATGTTTTCATATTAACACTGGGTTAAATGACTCACTGTTTGTAGGAAACGGGTCAGTTGTTGTTCTATGTTTATAATAGCCTCAAAGTTACAGAGCTGTTGATTCTAATCATTTTGGCTTTATGGCAATCACTGTTTCGGCTAAGTGTTAATGTTGTCAGCAGCAGCACACAATTAGGTTCATTAGAAAAAGTCTTATAACCCCATTGCTCACTGCGCGATAACATCAGAGAAAAAAAACAAAAAATAAACATCCGACTAGCACTTAGAAGCTAAATGGCTTGATGACTCCTCCAGCGACATTTTAGGCCTCCTTGGTGGTGGAGGCCAAAAATGGAGCTAAAGAGATAATTCACAAAGTTGTAGCGAGGATAGTTGATCTCATCTCAACTTTGAGGTGATCAATACAGTTGACTGATGCATGCACAGAGCTTCCTTTGCATTTTCTCAAATGAGACCTTGTCCATAACTTTAGTTCCTAATATTCACTGTGCTGAAAGTGGGCTTGGAGCTTCAGGTGAACCCGTACAGTGGATTGCAGTGTAGACGGTAGTCTACTTTCTTTTTACTTTGTTTCACTCACACATGCAAAAAATAAATCCAAAGCTTCTGGAAGCACTTCACATTGCCAACATTGCAATTCACCATGTGACACAGCCATCACATGGTAAAATCACCATATGACCCACACTCACCATTAGTTGTATTTGAAATCAAGCTCAAGTAAAACAGCATTTGGTTTAATTTAGGCTACATGTGCCTTACATGGGTGCACGCACTGACAACATCTGGTTATTGGCATTATATCGTGTGTGTTAATTCGTTTCTTACCTGGTGGTCCTGGTACTTCCTGGTAAGGAAAAGGTGTGGCTGTGGGTGGAGCCTAAATAAATGCTGGAGCCAGGTCATCAGGTCGTACCATGTGCTGGCATGACGGGGGGGATTTAAGTAGGGTAAGTACGATTTCCTTTCCAATCCGATACTGAGTAAAAATCAGTTTGGGATCGCCGATACCGATCCGATCCCAGTACTGCAAATACACCCAACGTGTCTGGTAAATCTAAAAAACAAAACTAGTGTATTTGAAATCATAGCTTCATACAGAATACAAGACATCAGAGGAAATTATTTATTTATTTTAAACTCGTAGGTATATTGAGGGAGTGGCCTCATTTACAATGTAGTCGAGCTAATACAACGACAGAAAAACCAAACGGAGAACACATTCATACAAAATGTGTGAAAATACTGTTTCAAACACTAAAACAAAAACAAAAAACTTGTATCTTAATTCTTAATTATTATCATAATTTGAGATTTTAGGGCATAAACATCTAGTATCAGAGATATCGATATATCGGAGGTATCAATCACTGTTTTCTACCCTTTGTGTTTGGTTCAGCACACAGGGAGATTATCTGTTTCAGTCATTGAGTGGGATTAAACATTGTGAGTGTTATCTTAAATAAGACAAATGACAAGAAGCCATCATATTTTTTAAAATCAGTCAAATTTAGATCATAAGATCATAGTTTGGTTGTTTTGGTTTAATTTCATGTTCCACACTCCAGTCCAGTTATGGCAGTAATGCACCTTTGAGTTGTACCGCCATAAAAACAAAAGAAGAAGAATCAGAAATGTGTTTGACAGTTTTGTTCCTGTAAAATTGAGTATAGTAATATTTTATTGACCTGTTCTGCACGTCTATTTTAGTTCTATTTTGATTGGTGGGGTTTGTTTGTTTGTTTGTTTGTTTGCATGTGATTGGTAAAGAAAAGCCGCGTAGAAAAGCCACATAAAAAACATCTATGTCCTGTTATCTAAGTGTTCACTCCCTAGCAGGGGCCAAGTGTGTGGCTTGTCTACCCAAGCAATGGTTTCTAAGATGCCGGGTGTAGACACACTCAGTTACACAAGTCCTTTGGTAATTTACCTCTTGCAAATCAGACATGCTCTACTAAAAAAAAAATATACAACAACCAGCAAAATGGGACTCTTAATTTCCAACCTACGGACATGTTGCTATTCTCAGATCAGCATTATCTCTCCATGCCCACTGCCATTCATGCCTGTAAACACCTCGGTATTTATATCAGCGAGACTCTCGACATCATCTCAGATATCACAGGCAGGAGAATTAAGTCCCGCTGGTTTCAACATCCCACACTTTTTGTCGTGGAACCCACTGATACACAGGAGACTTGCAAAGGAGACAAGTCTTTTATGTTACCACTCCGCCCACAACTGCATCATCATTAGTTGTAGAATGGAACAAGGTTGCTGCAGTTATTTAAAAGTCCAAACGCATGTATATTGGGAGTATATGGTGGAAATAGTTTTGTGGGATTATACATTATACAGTGCTTCTATCACATCACAAGACATTTCCTGTTCCCACCACATCATAGTTTGTTATGTGAATATTAAATGGTGAATCTGAAGCTAATGTCACTCTCAGTAAGAGGTCTCCGTGTTATGCTTTGTTGTCTATTATATTTCATAGTAACTGCCCAGAACGTCCCATTATCTTTTGCGTATCGCCTGATATGATGAACTTGATGCAAACATTTTTTCGGCGACGCCGCGGCTGAGTTTAATAGCGATATGCCTTCATAGCATGAGCCCTATTAAATTTCCTATTAAACGTGGCACGACTGGATATCGGCTTCTTGCAGGAATGTGTGATGTTCACAAGGGCAAACAACTGAATAACGACTCTGCTAAACTTTCAAGAATGTCATTTTCTTGTGGAGCTCAGCCACTGTGAAGTCTAGCTCTGGACTGTTCATGCAAATCGTGTATATTTTACAGATGTGTGTATTAGCAGTGGCTTTATGTTTCTTTTGTTTTGCTCGTCAACACATGCAAAAAAATAAAAAAATAAAACAGAAAGCTGAAAGTGCCTTGGGTTGCTAGGATTGTAGCTCATGATGTAAATAAGTTTCAGTAAGATATGTAAGAGCTGTGATAGACAGTCAGTACATGGTAAAATCATATATACTTGACAAAAAAATACTTTTTAGCCCAATGGATGAAAATATCTACAAGTGGGCTCTAGGTTTTTTTATTTTAAGTAAAACTAAGTTTGCATCCTGCTCAGTGTCTTACACTCTTCATGTGTTATTTTTAAGAGAATTAGTGCTAATGCATCCTTCTTGTTGCTGTTCGTGTTTGTCTGTTGAAGGATGTTTCTCATTCAAATGATCTGGAAAACATTTGTATTTTTCCTGTTTCCCTGACATGAGCTTAGTTGTGTTTAGTTGTGCGTGACATGTTGACTCACTGTAACGTGTTTACGTCCCTGGACCTGATGACTCAGAGATCTTACACTGGGAGCTGCTGTCCAGCCGGAGCAGTGTGTACCGGTTCTGAGGAGTTAGGTTTAGTCATTGCACGCGGAGACACAAATAACACGGACGTCTTGTTATTTAAGATCCTTAAGGAGACGGACGGCGAATCCCAGGAGCCCGATAGAGATGGTGATTGTCTTTTACAATCTGTGTTTAGCATATGTCATGACATCGTTATCATTAATCATCTAATCTTTATTTCTGCTTCTTATCCCTGAATACAGCTGACATCATTCACACAGTAAACCAGGTAGTGTTGCATTGTTGTCCAGAAAGAGCAGACATCCGCAGACTTTGCCGCAGCCATCCAAGCCGCCGAAGTGAAGTGCAGCGCTGTCAGGCTGGATGTTGGATCCACAGGTTTTCTGATGTTATTCTGGGCCTTCCTGTGACAGAGGCGGTTTATACGGGGGTAGCGGTCTGTCTCCACATGCCTCGGGAACAGCACACTCTTCACTTACCAGTGCCAGTATTACAAGAAAACCCAGTGGGCTCAATGGTGTATTTAAGACTTATGAGGAAAAATCTCAGCATTCCGTGCACGTCGTTCAGCTTTTTGCATACTGTTACTAGCAGAGTAATCTTTTCTACCGAATGCTACCCAGTGGAATCGTTATTGTGATATTGATTTAGAAGCAGGCGGCTTTGGCTTAGGCAGCGGAGCAGGTTGTCAGCCGATCGTGGAGCTGGTTATTTGATCCCCGGCTCCTCCTGTCCGCATGTCTTCAGGCAACATGTTGAACACCAAATTGCTCCCGATGGCGAGAGCCCAGTCGCTGCTGCCTCTGTTGTGTGTGAGCGAATGAGCGAAAGGACAGCGCTTGATTTGGATTTTAAAAACACCGCAACGCGCTGCATTGTTCAAAACTCGAGATATAAGCATCAGATGGGAATCAGAGTTCCCAAAGATGTCCGTGTAAAAGCAACAGTAGCTCAAACTTTTGAAATGTCCTTTGTTCTTCTCCTGTGATCAAATATTCCCGGTACAGTCTCCAATAAAAAGGCAAACTGGAGCTGCAGCTCTCACACAGCACAGGTTACAAAGAGAGACTGCTTTACTCTGCGGGATTCAGTCATAAAAAAAAAGAGGCCATGTTTCATTGGCTGTATTGACTGTGTAGACCTGTCTTCACACATGATCAATAGCAATGAATAATGTCTGCTCTCCACTGCTCTTAATAATGAGCCTTGAACACAGCCAAATTCTCATTTTGTTTGGCTTTGAAAGAATAACAAGGTTGTTAGTTACAAAGGTTACATTGATTAATATCCCTTCTCACACATCGATGGATGAGTAATTCTTGGTAATGGAACATGCTTTGCTCAAAGGATCGATCGGGGGCCGCATGGAAGTGATGAAAAACTATCTGGCTTTTTATCAGAGGAATGAATTAGAGGACAATCACAGGGGAGCAATGAGCTCCCGCCTGTTTTTAGACGTCTTGATGGAGTAGGAGCAGAAATACCGGGACAGCGGGGGAGAGGAATTCAAAACTAAGCAAAAACAAAATGTGCATTAATGGTTGCTATTTTCTGCTAAAACAACAGGATGTCTTCATAGCTACCCCCCATTTTTTTTTAGAGCGTAATGTGCAAAAAAAAAATAAATAAGAATAACTAATATATGTGGGCAGCTTGCTTCCAGCCCACATCCTGCTTGTGGACAGATTTATAATGAGTCATTTGATTTTTAGCCAGAAGTGATTATACATATGGCAGATAATGGTCGGGGTGCCTTCAGATAAACCCTCCACCGCACATTAAGCTCAGCTAAACGAGCTCTTATTTGCTTTCAAAATAGATATTGCACTTTCGAATTGAGAAATAAAAACATTCCTTTTTTTTTTTTTTTCTGGCATCACTCTTGAGGTGAGAAGGAGATGGCGTTCTGACGGCCTAACCCGAACCTCCTCCCCGTCCATCCATCCATCCATCCATCCACCACCACCACCCACCTGTCCGTCCCTGTGACTGAGGCAGATACCAGTGGAGGGCCATATGGCGTGTGTTACACTTGTTTTGCTGTTGCGGCGGCTGTTATTTATACGCCACGGAGGCAGCGGCGAAAGCTGCGGTGGTGGAGACGGCGGACCCCCTCAGCGAAAGCTTTTGTTTTCAGAGCTTGAAGAGAAGGAAGGGAGAGACAAAAACAAATGTCCCTAATAGGTTATCACCCCAGCCCCATGTGGAAGAACTCTCGTCCGTCTTGTTTGTGTGTGTGTGGGTGTGGGTGTGGGTGTGTGTGTGGGTGTGTGTGAGCTCGGCTGACGTGGGTGTGACCCCCCCCCCAGCCGTCGCCAGGAACAGAAAACAGCAGTCTTGATATCTCAATATCACCAGCATTAGGCTGGGAAAGAGGCCATGGATCATTTTAATGCCACCCCATGTACAGGAAGCACCGAGCAGCAGATCGATGATACATGTCCCCCCGGCCACCCATGACACCTACCAGCCTCGCTACATCCCTCCACCGTGCCATCCCCTCTTGCCCCATCTCGCGCGCACATCGCCCTCCCCTACCCGCTCAATAAACTGTGAGAAAAAGCAATATCTCTCTTGAAGGCAGTGGAATATGATTAAAGCCTTTGCGCTGCTGCTCTGCTGCCATCCCATGAGCTGTTAACAGCAAGCAAAACGAAGCAAAGTGAATTACCTCCAGCTGTCACTGTGTAGCCCGCAGACCTGCAGTCAAGGGCCTGTAATGTTCAAAGCACTGTTGCCGCTCACAATGACAGATAGAAGTCAAGAATCGCATATCGGGTCTTTGCGGACAGAAGCTGAATCCAGTTGTAGTGAAAAGTTTCCTGCCAGTGTTTTCATTGTTTTCACCCAGAAGTTCCAGGAAAATGCGATAAGAGCTTTCATTGTTACCCTATCAACTGTGCAAGCATCTCAAGTGTTGCCAGTATTGTCGTTCTTCCTGTTTTTGTATGACCAGCTTTGAATTAAAAGTCTTCCAGGGCCCTTCAGAGGCCCTTATCGCTCCCATTCCTGGTAAGCGTTTAATTTGAGGCATCGGGAACAACTTCTGAATGTAACAGAGCAAAGGCAATTGAATTTAATTAAGAAAAAGGAAGAAATAAAATTTCTGTCTTAAGGAACATTTACGCAGATGGAATTAGTGCTGCGGAAATGTGTATTATGCTACCCTCCTTCTTTATTTTTATTTATTGTTTCAACTCTGCCTTTATTTGCTCATGCTGGGTGGTTTTCATCTTTTTTTTTTATGGATAGGCGCCAGCTGCACTGTGCCGTTACATACAGAACTCAGTGAATATATAAAAGGGAGAGGATTTAGCCCTCAGTATATCTCGGGATGGTTCTCAAAAAGCAGATAAAGGTGAGTTTATACCTGGACTTGGAAGTCAAACGTATTACTCCGGGGTACCTCACTCGCTTCCAGAGCAACACAGAATCAAATTCAAAGACCTGTATGTTTCCAGCTGGTTCACTGAGCACAGTCCAGTCACAGCTCTGTAGCTAGAAAAAGATCCAGATGTGGTGGATGTGCTTTGGCTTCACTGGTCCTGCTGGTCCCCAGACTTACCAGATACATGTTTAAACTGAAAACATAAAGCTCCTCAGTTTTCTTAGGCTTCTGGCTTGTTTCCAATTGTGTTTGTTGGCAGCAGTTTCTTCTTATTCTTTGTGTAGTTTCGTAGATTTCGAATAATTCATTACCCTGACTTCTTTTTTTCTTAAGACAGGAAAGTTTATTTGTTACGCCTTTATTTTTTCTATAACCAATAATTCATCTGACCGAGTACACCAGTAATAAATACGGTGTACCAAAGGTGACTGTACTCGTCTAGTAAAGGCCCAGTACGCCTGATGGATCGGTTCAATTAAATTACAAGAGAAATATCCAGAAATGAAAGAAAAAAAAAGTGAATCCAGTTGGAAATGTTTTACATTTTATCCTGTTTATAAGAGCACCTACAGATAAAAGTAATATTCTCAAACAACTTAGAGAAAATTTTGCATTTTTCATATTTAATCTAATAATTAAATAAAATTAAATATAGATATACTGTAGATCGCTCTACACTTGTAAAATTAGAATTAGGGGTTCCAGAATAAATGGAAATGATCAGAACTTCGTTAAGTATTATACAGGGAATCTGTCTGATTTAAACTTCTAACTGTAACCTGCAGTTATACAAGTGTGTGGTGTCATCTTGCCAAAATCTAAAGCGTTTTCCAAGAGATTCTGAAAAAAAAACTGTGGCGGTCGATTGGTCTGGCAAATGATTTAGAAAGATCTCCAAATGATTTGAGATAAATCAAGCCACTGTCAGAAAAAAAAAGAAAAAAAAAGAAAACATGCCACAGATTTTAATCGACCAGCAATTTGTCCAAGACTTGGCCGTACAGGCAAATTCATCAAAGTGAAAACCAAATCTGCGAATCTGAAAAAGATTGTACGAATTTGATCTGCACTGGACCCGTGCCAGGGGGAAAAAAAGGCTTTTGGTGTCCAAAAAGGAAATTGGGTAGCTTTTGGTCATTAATTTAACTGTGCTAAACTACATCATGTGAAAAAAAACAGTGGTAGAAGATAATGGGAGACAGTTTGTTAGAGTTCGACTTTAACCAGAAGTGGACTTCTCATTACTCAAGAAGAAATCCACAAAATAACACAAAAAATAAAATAATAATAAGACTTGAAAACAACAATAAAACTCCATATTTTAATCACATATCTGTCTACTGCTAAACTTAGCATATTAGCTTCTGAACTACAGGTGTAAAGTATTTACTTCCACTACCACAGAATAATGTTACATCTGTTCATATTTTTGTTCAGTAAATGCTAGAAAATCATTTTCTTCTTCCAGCTGTGTTAAATTGTTTACACTTTGACTGGTCATATCCCTGCATAGGACCTAGGGGGTCCTAGGGGGATCGCAAAATCTTTGGTTGATGAGACATTTTTTGTATATTTTTTTTTTATTTCCCCCCACAAATTTAAATTTCTTTAAATGCACTTTAACATGAATCCAATATATTTTACTAAAGGGATAAGGACTTGCTTAATATCGAATGCAAAATGATAATAATGATAATGTGTATTTGTAAATAGCACTAGGCTCAGTTTAATATGGAACACAAATAGTAGGTCCCTACTTAATCTCTCCATCAGTGTGGGAGTCCTTGGCCAGAAAAATGTTGAAGATCCCTGTGCTAAAGAGTAAACTGTTATTCTTGTTTCATGCCTCCTTTGGTGTAGTTGAGAACTTCATATGAATGCAAAACATAAGGGGAACGATTAGTCACTCCTAGCATACCATTTGCTTTGTTATTCCCATCCAGAGTGCACTTTATGGGGCGGGGGGAACATTCGCTCTCTCTTCTTGAGTTCAAATGAATCTTACAATCCTTCAAAGGTACCACAACGACTCACCATCAAGCGAAATATCTTCTCTGGCTGCTGCACTAATCGGCAGCACCAATGAAATGATAGGAGACTCTGGCAAGAAGAAAAGAATATGAGATAGAAGGGATGAGCAGAGTAAGTTGTAAGTAGGAAACTGATTGGAGGCGACTGTCTGATCCCGTCGGTTTCCTAGTTTGATTGCAGCTTTGCCAGCGTACCTTAGATCTGCTTCTTCTTTCTTTTCTTTTTTTTTTTAAGTCGACGGACAATGTAACGGTTTATTCTGTGATCAGCGCTGACTGTAGGAAACGGCAAAGACGTCCTGTCAAATCTCAGTAAAATGTTAGCGTTAAGAGTAGTGTGCCGGCAGAAGTGCTGCAGGCTCCCATGTGCGCAGAAAGGCAGCGTGTTGATAAATTAAGTGAAATAAATTAGGACAGGGACTCATTTTGTGCCAGGCTGACAATTAAAGATGCCTTGGGATTCAGCAAGTGATGACACCCGTCTCCTCTTTTACGTCCATTAAACAGGCAGCAATCAGCGAGATTGACACAATGAGTGCTTATGAAAAAGAACATCACCTGACGCATCTGCCTCAATTCACGTCAATAATCTCATTTTCTCTGTATCCTGTGAAGCGATTGTTTGATAATGTGAGGAGTAGGTGTGTTTGTTCTCTTGCAACAGGGTTACATGAAAAGATTTATGCCACTTGCAGCACTGTCTGTTCAGTTTGAAGTTACCGGCCGCAGCTTGTTAGTTTATTTTAACATCAGCTCACTGGATAAAAAGTAAAAGGCTGGATGAAAAGCAAGCTAGACCCTGCCTTACATTCACGCATCTCTTAAAATGCAGACCCTTTTTTCCAAGGTTATTCACATCCAACTTGAAGGAAATGTGTCAGTATTATGACCATCTGTAAATGTGTCACAGACACAAACCCCCATTTTCAGGGGTTTAAAAATTATTAGACAATTGACATTGTTATTAGCTGAGCAATTTAAAGATCTGTGTAGACACAAGACAAATTCAGTCTAATTTTGAAGTGTACAAGGATATACTGTCTGCAAATAAAGCAGCAGTGATTGGATGCTTCACAGTGCTGATCATACAGACTGTATAAAGATAGACAGTGGAACATCTCCTCAAAATGAAGCCAAAGTTAGTAGAGCTCCCCCTGGTGACTGGCTGCAGTATAGGTCATAAGCTCCACCCCCTCCATGTTGGAGGTTTATTAAGTTTTATTTTTCAAATATGGTTTCAGTCATTTTAGGTGGAGCTTGCATATTCTCCCTGTGTCTGTGTGTTTTTTGGGGGGTTTGTTAGGCTGATTGGTGTCTCTAAATTACTCATAGGTGTGAGTGTGACTGCGAATGGTTGTTCGTCTCTGTGTTAGCCCTGTGATAGACTGGCGACCTGTCCAGGATGTAGCCCCCCTCTCACCTGATGATATCTGGTAACTGGTGCAGGTAGAGCAGTCGGTGTCCCTGGGAAAATGGTGTCAGTTCGGCCAATGCAAGGAAGCGGGGAGACGTCCATATTTATACAAGTGAAGAATTTAAGTAGAATATTCTACAAAGGCTGTGTTAGTACAGTGGTCTCAACTTCCTGCATTCGAGCATGACGTTCACTTGCTGGAGACAAAACTGGAAGCAGAGCAAACCACAAATAAGCAAATGGAGGGAGCTGCATAGGAGGATCATGGTATCGATGGCTCTCGGTTTCAGACAGTCGTTATCTGCAAAGGGTTCTCAACAAAGTTTAGAAATTATCATTTTATTCACGATTAAGTGTCCAATTACATATAAACACCTGAAAATGGACTTACGTATGTAATGGTGCTTCCTACCCCTTTCCTCCAATCTGAATGTGAATGCCCTGCACTTTAAGATCATAGTCATTACAAAAATATAATGTTTTGGTAAAAGGCAAATATAAAAACTGAGTACCTTTGAACAAAACCAAGAAATCAGGCCAATGATTCAGCACTTTTAAAATGAAACACAGATGTGTACATATGTAGTTTGTAAGAACATATCTTTGTAGTCAAATCTGTAGTCTTCCTGCTACTAGCATAAAACACGCTGACTAAACTGTCACTGCCTCTGAGAAAGCAGAGGGCTGCACGTCTTGAAGAGGAAGAATGTGAGGAATAAAAAATGTTATTGCATCAGTTGTGGGGAGGCTGCATTAAACCATAACCTGAGTATTATTTTTTCAGCAAACAGCTAAAAGGCAAAAGTAAAAAATTGAATGCCTTTCAACAAAACCAGGAAACTGATGCTTGTGTTCGGTGGTCGCCATGGGAGCTGCACGAAGCCTGATAAATATCTTCAAGAAATGCCACTTGATTCGGCATTGGTTGGGTCTAAAAACAGGTGTGTACGTGGGATTAGTAGGAAGACATGTTTCCAGACATCTGTAGCCTTCCTGCTACTAGCATAACACACACAAATTATCTGACTAAATCGTCACTGCCACTGGGAAAGCAGTTGATGGTGAGCCCAACTGTGTTGCAGCGTTGTAGTCGCAGTGATGCAACGTTGACTCAGTTCTCCTTTGAGCATTAGACCCGCGTTTGCTTTTCTTGTGAGGACCGGTGCGTCATTTGCTCTGCAAAGTAAAGGTTGTTGTTCTTTGTTATGATCAATATGCAATTTTAAGCCTGTGTAATGTCAAAATGATGCAATTACGGCAGTGTAAATGAAACAAGGGCGTTCAGATTGTGACAGATTTCACACCTCTCACTGCACGGAGCAGAATGTAAAATTAGTTGCGGGGAACCTGCCAATCATCTTGATGATGATCACAGTTTACTCTAAGTGCCTTCAAAGTTATAATTTCACCACCACGTCATATAACAAAGGAAAGGATGTAAAATGGAAGGCCAACTACAAACTATGAGGAAAAGCTGTGTTCGTAACAAAACAAAGAAAGAAAAAACGCTAAAGGTAATAGTTTGCAGGTTTTTTCGTCAACTTGCAGCACAGGACCGACTGCTGCGGAGCACAGTATGTTTTCATTTTTTGCTCAATCCAGCAGGACGGCATGCAGCCTGGCCCTCAAGGGTGGCCAGACGTAGGTGTTTATTCAGCATGAAATGAGGTGAGGCCTAAAAATACATGGAGGTCACTGATGGGGAGGAGGGGGGCGGGGGCTGCTGGGCAGGGTTAAATGGTTGGCCCTCCATTCATAGAATCACAGAATGAACTGCGCCGCCTCATTAGCAGCCTGATACGGAAGAAGGTCCATCTGGAATAGGAGGGAGAGCAAGTGGAGATACTAAGGCTCAGCCCAGGGAGCGAGAGGTCAGGAATAGCTAAAAGATGAACAGACTGCAGAATGTAGGTAGGACAAACACAAACAAATGCACAGGTAAGAAGTCAAAAAGAGTGATGAGGAGAAGATATGTCTAATCCACACAGGCAGGACATTAAAACCACTGACAGCAGACGTGAATAACATTGACCAAGGTGCTACAATCCTACGTTCTGTTGGGAAACTTTTGGACCTGTCGTTCATTCATGTGGAGGTTACTTAAGACATGTAGCACCCACCTAGACCAGACCAGACACCCCCACACTCCTCGGTGGTAGCAGGCTAAGGCGTTGACCTGGCCTCCAAATTTACTAGAACTCAAACTGATCAAGAGTCCACACACGCTCTGTTCCCACCCTGTAAATTCACACTGTGCGACATCTGTTCAATCAAGAATGTACAGGTGGTGTGACAATATAAAACGTGAAGCAGAGTTTTGCTGAAGTGGTCTTAAGCAAGCGGCAGGGGGGAGTCCGCCAACTGTGAGCTAGGCAAACATCGTCATTTAAATTGTTGGTCCAGAACAGCTTGTCACATTTTTAAAGCATAATGAGGAATGGAAAATGTTGTGCTCAGGTAAATTGTCCACCCAGACACACAATAGTTGAGTTCTGCTTGTGTCTCTATTAGTTACACTGCCTTTACATGAATATAATATTAGATATTTTGGCCTTTTTCCAAAAGACAATATTCATCTAAGAGGTTTATGTGGTTAATAACCACTAATATTCATGTGCCGTATGTTTCCCTAATACGCTGACATCCAGCTGAGCTCTTTCCTAATTTTTTTTTTTTTTTTTTTTTGTCTGCATTTGTCTGCATAGTTGGACACCACAGGGTGTCAACATTATATGAGGTTGATGCAGTTATATTCTTGCAGTTGAAAGCTTTATTACTTCAGTGCGTGAGTGTGACCATCACCAGCCCTCCCTGAGAACTGTCCTGTTGATCTTTATTGAGTGTAGTGACCTTGTGTGGCAGGGAGGGCAGTGCTACACCTCAGTGGATAGAGGGAGAGAACAAAGGAAAGAAAAGATGTAGAAGGATGGACAGTGGAGGAGATACATGTGGTGCTAGTAGGAACTAGTGGAGTGCAGGGTTCTGTGCTTCCCAAGTCACCTCACTCAAGTATGACTGGGTACAGTCATCTCTGGAGAGATGAGAGAGTCCAGGGGGGGGTAAGGGTGTCCCAATGGAAGGAGAGAAGTCTGCCATAGGGCACGTAGTGATAGAGTGAAAACAATAATCCAGCCCTTAATAGCCGGGACTCATCAATTCTTTTTGATGTGATCCAGCACGGGCTGGCAGGTGACAACACACATGCATGTGGGCATTCCCTAAATATGAGTGAGAACATTATCAGGGCCCAGAGTCAGGTCAGAAGCCCCAGCGCCCGAGAGCCTCCACCCCAGTGTGGGGCGCATGGGTGACAGGACCAGAGAACCACCGTAGCCACGGGGCAAGCCACACCCCAGCGCAGATGGCGAGCGATGACCAACACCCCCAGACCAACCAAGCGAGCACAAGTCGGTGCAGGCCAGAGCAGCCCCCCATACCCCCCACACCCCCCAGCCACCGCAGCCCGTCCACCCACCGCCGCCAACACCCCCCCCAAAGACCCCACCCCCCGCCCGCAGGGCAGCCATGGACACCTCTCCAGCCGAGAGGACTCCCCCAGGAGCCCAGCAAAGCCCCCGCAGACGGGCACTGGCCCAGCGCCCAACCAGGGACGGGCCATCCGAGCAGGGGGGCCAGGGAGCCGGCCCCATGCCCCTGGCGCACCCGGGCCAGGGAGACCACGGGAAGAGAGAACCCCCATCCGCCAGGGAGAGACCCCAGCCCCCCATCGAAGGGAGAGGGGAAGCACCAAGCCACCACCCGAACCAGTCGATACCGGAACAACCGGGTACCCAAGGAAGCCGCCACGAACCCGTCGCCACGCAGCACCAGGAGACAAAGCCAGGCCAAGAGGACACCAGAGAACCTAGGTAGATACCCCTACCAACGGCCGTGGGGCCACAGACCGCCAGCCCAAGATCCCCCTGCTAGCGGAGGACCAGGCCCCCCAAGCCGTGCCAATGGATAATGAAAAGTGACAGTGTCCCTATTACTGTGCTTCCTCAGTCCCTGATGAGGAAGCAAGCCCCTACACCGTGACCCTGTGACCCTGGATGTGGTGTGGTGCATTAAGACAGGGGGCAAACAGGAGGGTCAGGTGGGTCAGAGGACTGCAGCACACTACTGTCCTGCAGCCTGCCCTGACCCTGACCGATCCTGGGTGGACCCCTAAGGTGAGGTGCATTAAAAACTTGGGATGGGTGTGTGTGGTGTATCTAGCCTTGGTTGTAATGGGCGACATAGTGTATGGTGGAGTGTGAGGTGAGTGCAATTTAAGAGGCAGGCAAGTGAGGGCCAAGTCCCCGGCAGCAGGGCCAAGGCGCAACAGCTGCCCATGGGACCCACAGACGGGGCGAGGGCCCCCAGGACTCAGGAAGTCCCCTGACCAGACCCCGCCCCCAGCCCAGAACAGCAACCAGGATGCGACAGACCCCCAGGAAACCCCAAAGAACCAACACCGACCAGCCGAGCAATGGCATCAGCTACCCCCCCATCCACCCCCCGGGGTGGCAGGGGTGCCCCCAAGGCGGACGGAGACCCCACCCCCCACAGCCCCCCAGCCCCAGCGCGACGGAGCGACCGGACACGCCCAGGGTGGTACTCAGGCAGCCCCCCACACCCTCAGGCTCCGACCCCAAGGCGCCGGGCGTGGCCCCGACCTACGGGGCCCCCCGGACCCCAGGAAGGGCCCCCACGACCAGCGAGGGCCCAGCCACCAGCGGAAGGAAGGAGGGGCCGGAGGAGGAGCGGGGCGAAGGGAGGAGGGCGCTGCAGAGGGGAGGGAGAGGAGGGGACAGGGAGCCCGCCAGCCC
The DNA here is from genome assembly GCF_022458985.1 of Mugil cephalus. Lineage (NCBI taxonomy): Eukaryota > Metazoa > Chordata > Actinopteri > Mugiliformes > Mugilidae > Mugil > Mugil cephalus. The sequence goes on from NC_061782.1 coordinate 6,097,098, forward strand.
AGACCGCCAAGGCCCACCAGGAGATCCAGGGAGAGTCGGCCACCGATACCCCACGACCCCAGGAAAGTGAGCAAGCGCCGAAGCCACAGGGAACCCCAGGCAAGTCTCCATCGCCACCCCACGTGGGGGAGAGGGAGGCCAGCCGGGTAAACCGCTCAGGGCCGGAAGTCAACCCAGGGGTGAGAAGGAGTAGGGCACCCCTAATGCATGCTCAAGGTGTTGTGGTCCGGGGATCCTCCTTAGTGAACCTGGATGGAGAGGGCAATAAAATCTTTTCCATAACGACATTCATCACTGTAAGAGAAATATTATTATAGCATTACAGTAAGTGGAACAGAAGTGGCAAAAGCTAGCAGGCAAAGTCTAGATGTAAATTAAGGTTGAGGGAGTCGCAGAATACGGACCATTTTTTGGCAAACAAAGTCAACTGATTTTTTCGGGTAGCAGATATTTTCTCCAATGATATATAATCGGAAAGAAGGTTCAACCACTGGGAAATGTTTAGTGACTGTTTGTTCTTCCAGTTCATAAGGATTGTTTTCTTGGCGATGGTGAGAGCTACAAGGACAGATTGTGATAGATGGTGAGGAAGACTGATTGTTTCCAGGTCACCAATGAGGCACAAGTTAGGGGTTAATGGGATTCTGCAGTCCAAAATTAAGGCGAGTTTCTGTGTTACAAGTGACCAGAAGTGCTGCACCGGAGAACAGAGCCAGAGAGCGTGGAAATAAGAATCTGAATAGTTTTGGGTGCATTGTGTACATTTGTCGGATTGGGAGAAGCCCATTCTATACATCTTGTATTGAGTTGTGTGTGATCTGTGGAGTACTTTAAACTGGATCAGCTGTAAATTCGAGTTTTTGGTCATTTTAAATATATTTTGGCAGATCTGAGTCCAGAAATCAAAGTCTGTGGACAGGGAAAGATCGGCTTCCCATTTTGATATTGGTACATGTATTAAATGTGTGGTTGATAGCAGCTTATATATTAAAGAGAGGGTTTTCTTCTTTTTCGGTGTGAGTTTTTTAATGTTGGTGACGAATTGTGGTGGCTGTATGCAGTTCTGGAGCACTGGGATTTTCTTTCTGATTGTCTTGGTCACCTGTAGGTATTGGAGGAAGTTTCCATTTCTTATTTCAAACGTATCAAATAAATCTCTGTGATTCATAAGTAAGTTCCCCTGGAAGAGGTGATGGAGGTGGGTTATTCCTTTATGCTTCCAAGTGCTGAGGTGAAGAGGGACTTTGTTATTCACAAAGTCAGGGTTGTGCCAAATTGGGGAGAACCCACAGGGTTCCAGCAGGGATCCTGTGGTCTCTAGACTCTTCCACCAAGCCGACAGGGTGGCGGCAATAATGGGGTTTTGGAAGCAGTTATGACGCTTAAGGGTGATTGTAATGAAGGGCAGGTCCGAAATGCATATGTTGAGGCAGTCGGCCTGTTCTATTTCTAACCACGAATTGTAATCTGCCTCTGGGTTTATCCATTTGGTGATGTATTGTAGCTGATTTGCCAGGTAGTAGATTGTAAAGTTCGGTGCATCAAGTCCTCCTTCTGATTTATTTTTTTGAAGGGTGGTGAGGCTAATTTTTGTCTGTTTGTTTTTGGAGTAAAATTTGGTGACTGCAGAATCTAGGTTCTGGAACTATTTTGCTGTGGGTTTGAATGGGATCATGGAGAATAAGTAATTAATTTGAGGCAAAATTTTCATTTTAACTGTTGCTATGCGTCCCATCAGAGAGATAGGAAGATTGGTCCAGCGCTTCAGGTCATCACAGATTTTATCCAGAAGTGGATCAAAGTTCAGTTGCACTAACTCTGACAATTTAGGTGAGATGTTTATGCCCAAGTATTTGATATTTCCTATGGAAAAGGGTAGTTGGGGTTTATGGTCTGCAGGATCCCATGCTTTGTCCGTTATTGGTAGTATTGTTGATTTGGACCAGTTGATTGAGTAGTCAGAGAGGGCTGAAAATTTTGAAATACAATTATAAGCTTCCTGTAATGATCTCTGAGGTTTTTGCAAGTAAAGTAAAACATCGTCAGCATATAGATTGATCTTGTGTTCAGCGATGGATGAGTGGATACCCTGGATACTGGAGTTCTGACGTATTGCTGATGCGAGCGGTTCAATAAATATAGCAAACAGTAGGGGAGACAGGGGGCATCCTTGTCTGGTTCCCCTCTGTAAGGTGAAGCTTTGTGATGTGAAACCATTGGTGGTGACTGTGGCCTTAGGTGAATTATACAGTGCAGCAACCCAGTGGATAAATGACTCTCCAAAGCCGAAATTTTGAAGGGTGGCAAAGAGGAAAGCCCAGTTAACTTTATCAAAGGCTTTCTCAGCATCCAGTGATAAAACAATGGCTTCTGTATTTCTACGCTGGGACATGCTGATCAGGTTAAGGAGCCGTCTAACATTATTTGTAGATTGTCGGCCTTTGATGAAACCTGTTTGGTCATTGAGAATTATTGATGAAATTACTTTCTCTAGTCTAGATGCTAGTGCTTTGGAAATAATTTTGATGTCTGTATTAATCAATGACAGAGGGCGATAGCTGGAAGGGAGTGTTGGGTCTTTATCAGGTTTTAAAAGTAATTTAATTGCAGCAGTATTCATTTGGGATCTTATGCAACCTGTGTTTTTAATTTCTGTAACAGTCCTTAGGAACAAGGGGGCCAGATCTGACCAGAACTGTTTCATAAATTCAACAGGGAAACCATCCGGCCCAGGAGCTTTGCCCATAGGCATGTTTTCTAAAGCTGTTAATAGTTCTTCCATGGTCAGTGGTGAATCCAATATGTTTCTTTGTTCTGCCGTCAGTTGGGGTAGATTGAGTTTTTTGAGGAAGGCCTGAATGTCGTCAGGATTCGGGTTGGTAGTTGTTGAATATAATTTTTCATAGAATCTGTAAAAGATTTGATTAATTTCCTGTGGCGATTGAGTGTGTTTGCCACTTGAGTCCTGAATTGCATTTATAAGAGATTTTTCTCTGTTGCGTTGGAGTTGATTCGCAAGAAATTTGCCTGATTTATTGCTATGCTCAAAATTTTGGTATCTAAGTTGTTGAAGTACGAATTCTGTTTTTTTGGTCAAGATATTTTCTAATTGTAGTTTCGCATTTTGTAGTTGGGTCCATAATTGTTTCATTTGGGTTTGCGGTGTATTGTTCTGTTATTTCTTTAATCTTATCCTCGATGTTTTTTTCTGCTTGTTGGTCCCGTTTTTTCTTGTAAGAGGAGTAAGATATAATTTTGCCTCTGATTACGGCTTTCCCAGTTTCCCAAATCAGAGATGGGGATAAATTTGGAGAGTCATTTATTTCCAAAAACCCCTTCCATTCCCTCCTTATTAATGAGTCAAATTCAGGGTCTCTCAGTAATGAGGTGTTAAGGCGCCATGTGGGTGATGGTTTTAGGGAGGGTTCTATTTGAAGGTGGAGGGACACCGGTGCATGATCACTGATTATGATAGGGTGTATACTGGTGTTGATTCTTTGTACAATAGAATTGTTTGTCAGAAAAAAGTCAATTCTAGAAAAGGAGTGGTGTACTGGGGAAAAGTAAGTGTATTCCCTCTTTGTCGGGTTTTTGATTCTCCAACCATCGCCAAGTCCAAACTCATCCATGTATTCTTTGAGGACTTTGGCTGATTGTGATTTTTTTATGTGTGTCGAGTTATGGGACCGATCTAGAGAGGGATTCAAGACTGTGTTAAAGTCCCCTCCAATAATTGTAAAGGGTGTGACGGCTATGTCAGATAATTGTGAAAAGACTTTGTGAAAGAAGGCCGGATCATCGTTATTCGGGGCATAAATATTAGCAATTGTGTATAATTTATTAAAGATTGATGCTTGAATGATGATGTATCGACCTTCTGTGTCTGTTATCAATTTGTTTAAGGTAAACACGAGTCTCTTATGGACCAAAATCGAGACTCCTCTTTGTCTACTGTTGAAGCAGGAAGAGAAAACTTGGTTAAAATTTGGATCTATAAGAGATTTTTTTTCTGAATCTTGTAGGTGAGTTTCTTGAATGAGTAAGATATCGGCTTGTAATTTGGAGATATAATCCATAATTTTAATTTTTTTTGCCTGCGAGCGAATGCCATGCACATTCCAAGAGACAACAGTTAACTGTGACATTGAGATTGAGAGCATTCAGTCCTTCTTTGTATGTTGTGTTGGTAGAGGATTTTGTACGTCTTTAGCATGAAAGGATTTACAGACAATGGAGAGAAATCAGGAGGTGAGTGTTGGAATACTTGATTATACCTGGTACAAACAATGTCATACATACGTATCAACAATAGCATCAGTTCCTGGAAAATGGATTGTTAACTTAATAACATTAGCACCACGAGGAAGGAAATTATTGTGTCGGAGATATGTGGGGGGGTGAGGGGGTGAGTGGAGGTAGGTGTGGAGGGCAGGGAGACATGGACAGAAGGAGAAGAAAGAAAGAAGAATAGCAGGGGGGGATGTATGAGGTGAGTGAGAAGGTAAGAGGAGTGACATACATTAACGTTTTGTGAGGTTTTTCTTTTATGTTTTTTTTTTTTTTTTTTTTTTTTCCCTATTCTTAGTATTTATATTTCTATATACAAATGTACACCTTTACAATATACATACAAATAACAAATATACATGGCTTATTTTTCTTAATACTTATCCGTCAGTAGAGCCAGGGGGTGATGTTTGCATCTCTTTCCTAATTTTAAGAGTCTGAACAAGCACAAGCTCCAAGGCCAAAATACACATGACTAACAACAGAAACACATCACCTTTCACATCACCTTTATTATATTTATGAAATACTAACGTAACTTTTAACGTCATCTTTATTTTAAACTTTACATATTTGAAACCAGAGTTGCCACAGTTACCTTGAAAAAGTAATCCGATTGCTTATTACTGATTACTTGATTTTTAAAAGTAAATAAGTTAGATTACAAGTTACTTTATTAGTTAGCAACTTTCAGGGGTTTTCATCCCTAACGTTTCTTACCACATGCTAAGCCTAAAGATTAGCTACACTGACAGGTATTTTTTGAAAGTACGTGACCTGAAGCAGGATCAAGTTTTCCTAACCTAACCTTTCTGATGTTTTTTTTTTTTTTTTTTGTAACAAAGGCACTGTTCAGATGTTGCATTGATATCTGATCAGGTCTGTCTGACTGAACATGACCAGCTTTTGTGTTCAGACTTGGCATTAACGTGCATCTCCAAATCCGATTTCAGGTTCTCACTCCGGGAACACCACCGTTTTATGTCTGGGCTATCTTGGGTCTTAGTGCAAGGATGACGCCCACATGATGTGGGCCGTCAGATTTGAGTTGCAGGTCTACCCCACCCTTGAAAACTACTAGCTAGCTGGTAGAACACATAAAGAGGTGACCATCAATAGCAGGAAAACAACAATAACACATAGTTTAACATTAGCACATCCTGTAGTTTGTCTTAAACCAAACAGTCTACATGTTGGACCTGTTTTTAATGATCAAACACTATCTACAGAATTTGAAGACCTTGTTGGGTGGGTGGTACATGTCATGAATGCCAGGTCCTAAAGGTTCCTGTAACATTATTGAATGTTATTTACTTCTCCTGTCAGTGGTTTTAATATTGTGGATGATCAGTGTATATCTCTTGTGAGACTGATTGCTCACTAATTACTTTCATGTTTTGCTCATATTATAATTATACCATAGTCTTTGTTAGAAGGAATACTATTTGGATTATTTAACAAAAAAAAAAAAACATGATTAGAAAGGTATTGCAATCCATCGCCACCCTCACAGAATGTGCTATATGTCAAGAGATGCCTACAGCACAGAAAAATGAAAAGTGCATATACTGTATATAAAGGGACTCTTGGACAGTTTGATATGCACAAACACTTGCGGCCGCACACAAACACGAAGACAGACTTTCAGCCGCTGTAAGGAAAGCTCTGCATACATTCTCTCTTACAAAGACAAACAGATAGCATTCTCTCGCTCTGCCTGTCCACCGCAAAGCAGAACGAGCAGTAGAGGAATGGAGTGTGGCGACATGTTGCAGCAGATGGCTCATCTCCTCCTCTTCTCCCTCCTCAGCTCTTCCTCCTCATTCCTCCGCCACCTGTGGAGGAGGAAGCAAACCCACCCCCCATGCCGTCCGCCCTCCCTGAAATCGAGGATGTAGGTCATTTGTCTGGAAGGGAGGAGGTCACCTCAACTTAAAGTTTATTGGTAGAGTGTGCGATTCTACGCACATCGCTCCTAATTTGGCCGACTGAATGAGTCTGAAAGTCACTGTGACACTGATGGGAGTTTGTCTTTGGGAGCAAATTATCCTTAGATCCATTTTAAACATGACTCCAATTTATTTAGTTTTTTTTTTTTTTTTAAGGCAAATGAATATAGCGCCGTAGAAATGAATCTCCAGTTCGAACGTGTCTTTTTTAAATTTCCCCTGGTATTTACTAAATAATGAAACATTTACAGTGATGAATACCTTTCCAGAAGCCTTTAAAAGTTCATCTAATGGCTATTTAATGCAGATGACTCGACGTGCTCTTCTGTTCGCTCTCCGTTCTTTAGCCTCCGAGCCGGCCGCAGCCTTGCATCAGCTTCTCCTCTCTGCGGCTGAGTTGATGTTGTGACAGGCCTTGAGAGGCAAGGATACACAGTGTCCTTATTCTGTCACCTTCCCCCATTGGCTTCGACTGGCCCCAACACTTGCATTCAAGCCCCTATAGCGCAGCCAATAAATCACTGTCTTCTGATACAATACAAGAGAAAGTTTGCTCAAGGAGCTCGCCTCAGACATTATCAGTGTTTGGTCTCGATCTATTTTGGTCTTCTCCTTTTCAGCTGCTGGATGTCTGACATGAAAGGATAGATATGCCAGTGGCTCAAACTGTGATGAAAACTGATGTTTCCCCGCCGCATTAATTGAATGGATAATAATAAAACTGATCTCCTCCCTACTGGCATTTCGCTTACAGGCGCTTGCTCTAACCCCTGTCGGAATGCGTCCGCACGATTATCCAAACCGCACACATGTTCCCTCGCCGCTCGCCGTGACCCTTTGTCACGTAACTTTGAGAGGAAAGTGGCACTTCATTTTCTATGTTCGGGCCATCTCTGGGGAAGCTTTATGGCTGATGCATGTTCCCCCAGCCGTGTGTGTCCTCCTCGAACAGTCACCCATTAATCTTTGAGCACTTCCTATCAATGCATCCCGTCCCCGTATCATCAGCTCTCTCAGGCAACCTCATAATGTATGCAGTGACAAATTGACAGAGCTGTAGGATGACCTTATGTCATTTCACGTTGCAATACATCCATGGACGAGTTCTGACGCGTAAAAACCAAAAAAAAGAAGGGAAACTGACTAAACCTCAACTGGCTAAAGATTTGCTGCACCAACAGGTATTTTTTGAAAGTGCCTGACATGTTTATCCTGGAAGCGAGATCAAATTCTCTGCCTACCAGCCTAGCTGATGGTACTGTGTAACGATCCGGTGCGTCAGGTTACTGCTTCTCATTATAAAAACCTCTGTGTGCTTGTAGCTCTACCTTGAAAACTGCTAGGTATCTGGTTTGCGTTCAGCGCATACCGAGGTGACCATCAGTAGAAGGAAAACGTGTACATGTGAACTGCAGTAAAAACCCAACCTGAGACGCATGGTTTAACGTACGGAGCCGTGTGTGCGTCCTCCCCGAACAGTCACCCATTAATCTTTGAGCACTTCCTATCAACGCAGCCTGTCCCCGTGTCATCAGCTCTCTCAGTCAACCTCATAATGTATGCAATGACGAATTGACAGAGCTGTGGAATGACCTCATGTCACTTTACATGGTAATGTGTCCACAGTGAAATTCTGACACACGAAAAGCCTTAAAAGACTTAAACTGACAGAGAAGTAATATCATTTCTTGGTATTTTTTGTCTCTTTGTGGCCATTTTATCACAGGTCTACAATTAAATACTAATACAATTGCTCCTACTTTACATTAAATCAAATATCACTGATCGGCTTCACTGCTGCACTGAAGAACAGGTGTTTAAAGAAGGGAAACTGCAGTGTAGTTTGATTATATATATTTTGCAAATGTTAAAAAAGTGGTAAAAGTGAAAGTTCAGATAGAATGTTCTCATCATCATTTGTATCTCTTTGCAGTCACTTTTGTTTTGTGGTAGCTTTGCATTTCTTCGAGGCCATTTTGTACGTCTTTGCAGACACGTTGTGTATCTTTGGCCCTGTTCAGACCTTGCATTAACATTCAAACTGGGCAACTTAATCACAAGTAGACGGCTTGAGTAGTCATTTTTGTTTCTCGTCTGACCCCTTAGGACCCCCGTCTGTGTCTGGTAGGCCCGTTCTATAATGGATCACTTTGCACAGGCTTGTTTAAAGGTCAGGAGTGAGGCCGCAGCGCTGCACATGAGTGCGGTCCGGCTGGCATTAACCATCAAGACATCGAAATAAAGCTCCCGTGACATGATGGATGTGCCTGAGTTAAAAGAATGGGTGTCATATGGCGATGATTGAAGGCTTTTGGCGGAGGAATGTCACCGAGAACGAAAATGGGGGATTTGAAATGATTGCATAGGTAAAAATGAAAACTGATTGGATGGCAAAATACATTTTTGTCAGCAAATCAAGCACTTTTATGCAAATTCCTGCGAGCAATTTTTCATTTATTCACCCATCTGTCATCTGAGTCAGACCACAGACATCAAGCATGCAAAAAAAAGGCAGTGTTTGCCAGACAGCGAGGGCGCCAAAGGCAATGATTTGCATTGAAAATGGTCCTGTGGGATTGGTTGAAAGTGCTGAATAAACAAATTAGATCTGAGGTTTTACAGTTGGACCTGCAAAAACTCAGACAAGAATGAGTTAACACAATTTGCACTGGAGATCACTCCTTTATTACTACTTCTACGGCTTGGTCAGATTGTTAATTGGAACTACGCAATCTAACAGTGTCCTGTAGGTAGTAAAATGAATATTAAGTTTATCCGTTAAACATCCAAATGTGTCATGTTTAATCAGCTAACGTGAAACTATTTTACTGCAGCATCAGAGTTCACCTATAGAGCTCCAACTCACTTTAACGTCCTCAAACTGTGGTGGTAGAGCTGCAGCTGCGGCTGTAGGGATGAGGAGTAGTGTTTCAATCATTCTTGCTACACACCATATCTATATAACATGAAGTTAGATTACAGAAATTCTTGTTAGCTAAGCTGTTGGAAAAGAACGTGATGCCAACCATATGTCTGATGTCTTTGGATATTTAATGGGAATTTTCTTTTTTTTTTTTTCTCCTTCTTCCACCTCTACATAATTTACTCACAGTTGGGTAAATTGTAATTGGTTTACTGACCACCAGTCTGAAGGAAACGCAGGAGGAAGAAGGAATATTTATTTATACATGAAAAACACGGCAAGTGTGGGCGCAGCGGAGGAAATAAGCATACATGCAAACTGTAAACTGGGGAGGAGACTGGAAGACTGTTTTTATATTAATATAATAATATGCTGCTCCTTTTGATAATAACAGGAAGAAGAATTTTTTTTTCTATGGGAATTAAACTGCACACGTTCATCTAACCTATCAACAGCCACATTGAAAGAAGCATTGCCAGATGGGAAATGAAGTGAACTTTAAAATTATCGTATTTTGACCAAAACTATCATATGTACTAGAACCCACACTAGGACAGTGCATTCAGACTCAAAGCTATTCTCTGCATGTAACTGCAGTAATCTAATTGGAATAGGAATAAACATGAAAGTTGGTCATTTGAATAAAACAACTGGGTTATTCATTTTCAGTCAAAGGGCAAACTATAAATATAGATACAGTCAAAGGGCATATTTGCCCTTTTATAAACACAATAATTATCATATATCTGGCAACACTTATTGAAATTCGAGACTTGACAAAGCATGGGAGCTTCCTTGTTGGTAGTCAGAAGACCAATCAGAAGCCAACAAAGGGCCAAGACTACAAATTACAAATAAATGCCTGCCTTGAATTTAAATATTATAATTTATAATAATAAATTGAAAGATGCCACAACTCACTAGTGATACGTGAGCTTACACAGTTAACATCGTCATCTTGCAAAGGTATAACCAGTTTAATTACTGACATATTTAATGATAATATTTACACTCATTACTATTTAACTTGTAGGCCAAAAGTGTGTTAGTAACTTATTTAGCATTTGCAAATTTGTTAATTGGATGACATCTTCCACAGCTCTTCCTGAAAATGTCATTTTAGCTCTGTTTTTGGTCTCCACCCACCCCTGAAAGGCTGTTTGAATGCTAAATGATTGAACAATGTTTGAGGCTGGAGTCTATCTGCCATGTGCTACTGTGTAATTACTATACGAGGATATTTTCATGGAAAATGGCTGCCTGGTGCATCTGAAATCCCCACTGTGATTCGCAAGTAAACCAAACCAAGGGCTGGGAGCTGGACAGCTAAATGAGTAGCTAAAACTAAAGCTTAGTAAAGCAGAAAGGACTTGCACATTCAGGGGATTCTCTTCTGTGAGTGTATAAGTAAGCACAGCATAATCATTTCGGACTTTATTCTTATACACTGGTCACTGCAGCTTTAAGTGGATTCATTTTATAATGATAACTCTGTAGTTTCAGGTAAAATGATCAGTAAGAGAACAAGGTGTCTAAATTCTTTTGAAACAGATCAGCTGGCCCTTTCCGTCCGTGGTTCAAAGATTTATCCCATGCAAATCTATATATGCAAACCATTTATATGCCTTGCAAAGTAATTTCCACCATTGTGAACTAATGACTTCACTGAGGTCAAGCATTAAAATACTCCATAATCGGTTTCATTGTTAGGCACTCGCAGTTATCTCCAATAGTTTAGCAAGATAAAGCAACTAAGACAAAAGAGGGCTTCACTTAGGAGTGTTTAGTGTTACTGTGTTGCACTTAAATCTTTGCTTTTCCTATTTGCAAACAATTTAAAGCTTTCCAAGACCAAAAGAAGAATTTGTGAATTTTTAAATCGAGCGCTACAGCCGTTTAATCCCTTCACACTGGTGAATATTTAATGTGAAAGTAAAATGAGATCCCATTTGCACTTGAAAAAACAATTAGGAAAAAGAGAGCAGGACAAATGTAAATGTATTTAGGTCAGCTTATTTTATTGTACTCCGGAGAGATCACATTCAGCATCCACAAAATATATATCTTTGCCCTTTCGGAGTGATTTGATAATCCAGGAGAGCCGGCGCTCTGTTCATCTAGTTAACTCGGAAGCTTTAAAGTTTGTTGCGTGTCATGAAGGGCAGCACAGCGGGAGAAAAATGAAGACCGAGTCCAAGAGGGAGGAAGAGGTGGGAGAGGAGGAGGCTCAGGTCGAGTCCTCAAAGTGCTGGACTGTTCTACTTAAAGATCTTTAAATAGGGTGATTCACTAGAATGCCTTGCTCTCATCCGTCTCTGTTCTCGTTGAGGCACCGTGGGATAAACTGGGGGCTGAGCATCACGGGAAAGTGGGTTGTGGTGTGGACAGCTGGACAGGTCGAGTCATCGCTGGAGGAGCAAACCGGACTTACCCAAATTGCCCGGAGGGATCGATGCACTTACTTCATTAGTGAATCATTGTCTTGTAAAATAGGGACACAAATCTTGATAAACAACCATCATACATAAAACATAAGTCAAAGCAATAAGATAAGTTGATTCACTGGAGCCAGAGATGCTCTGAAAGGCAAAATTCATCAATGCGGTTAGTGGAGTCATTTACCTTCCGTCTGAATTTCCCAATGCAACTGATTGCCTCTAATTTCAGCTCAGCATCTGGGGAAAGGGATCCATTGTGGCACAAAGAGCGGCAACTCGGGTTTTTGGAAAAGGGAACGCCAACTAAATGATCTCCAGTGGACGTAGTTTAAAAGGGAGGCTAAATGGCAGCATGGAATTCTTCTCTATCTGAAGCTCATTACCCGCCTCTCAGTTTCCCGGAGGCCTGGCTCAGCTTCACGCTGAGCACTTTTCTGCCAGGAGGAGGGTGATTACAACATTTTGCTCAACAAAAAGCTCCCGTCCCCCACTTTTCTCATTGCTTCCTGTCTTCTACCTCACCCTCTTTCTCTCAGTGGTCACCCCCTTACCGCTGTGTTTCGCTCAGACTCCCTCTCTCTCCTGCACCTCGTAGGCACCCCAGGCTATTCCAGCCCTGACTGATTTGTCTTTTTGTCCTGCCTATGATTACAACACTTGGAGACAGTCAAACCATGAATGGTACGGGAGAATGTTTATTCGCTGGCAGACAATAGTGAATAAGCAGAATTATGAATGATACATCAGCATGTGAGCCAGACGACAACAACATTGGCAACGACAACACAAAAAGTGTATGGAAATCAAAAGATGTTTGAAAGTGAATCACAGGAGAGCCGCTGAACAGCAAGCAGATGGGATAAACACTGATGTACGCGCAGGGTGCCATCCAGCCAGGGAGGAGCGGAGGCCTACGCATTTCTCTGCCAAGGCTCGATGTACTCGAGACCCAGATGGGCAAAGATGTCCTTTTCAGTTGTAGCTGCCAGGAACTCTTTCTAGGGAGAGGACGGAAAACAAAAAAGTCAGCGACCGACGTGTGAAGAAACGCGCAGGAATTTGTCAGTGTGACACTCAGAGTCCACAGATCCACAGATTCCGAACTTTAGGCTCAGCTGGCATTCACATCTTGCACTTTCAGCTTTAGCTGTGCTTGCATTTGGACTTCTGCAACCTGTCAATATCAGGTTAAAGTTTTTACTCTCCCAGGTTGCGTCGAGGTTTGAGCTTCCTGTGACTGTGCAGATTTACATTTGAGCGTCTCACTCGAACTCCAAGCCATAAACACTCCAACCTTGCTCTAAGTGATGGCTCTCTCTTTAGCCGATGAGTATTTTCCCTGACAAATCACGACAGACCTATTAACTGCTGGCTGTCTACCAGTGCCACGTGATGGGTTATGTCTCCACAGGAGTGATGACTGGGCCTGACTCACCTTGGGAGCAAAACAGCCTGGAGATGGAGAGTTGTGTACGCGGACTTGTCCTGCCTTTAAGTGCTAAACTGGGCCTGACACGTTGAGAAGAGATGGCAGAAAAATCCAGAGCATGTTGACTCCCACTGGCGAGCCAAAGGCAGAGATCACTGAGAGCAACTAGTAGGCAGCCAGCAGAGGAAAACAATACACTCGACTTAACTCGAGCTTTATTCATGAAGCACCTTTAAGACAACAGCAGTCGATCAAGGTGCAGTGCAGAAGAGGACGCAGGATATACACAAAGGGAAGTAAACAGATAAATAGATTACAATAAAATTACATTAAACAGTAAAAATGACAATATGTAGGAATTGTGGACAGTGGTAGTTTTTTCTCTGCATCAGTTGACATGCCCCATAAAGTCCAAACGGTGTGTTTTATAGACTATGAATATGGATGGTGGGACTGCTCGTCAAAAGCGTCTGGCTGCAGTATGGGTCCTAAGTGAATGGGAGTTGGGCCAAACTGAAAAACCAAAATACACATCAAATAATAGATGGTTTCAATCATTAGATTTTGTAACTAGTGGCGGTAGAGCAGATCGTAGTATTAATTAGATGAAACCGTGAGTGAGTCTATCGCAGGTCCACATGGGTCTACTCTCGAACCGTACTGTCCAGACTCTGGTTCCAAACTCGCAAGATGGTCCTGCACATATCAACGGTAAAATAGCACCAGCTTGGCCAATGCAAGGCGGCGATGACATATTGTCCATATTTACACAGACTATGTTGTGTTCCCAGACTCATATTCTGATAAGAACTGAGTCTGGCTATTTCAGGCTAGCATAGTCGCACATATTTAGCCAGATCACTTAATGCGCTTAGGCACGTAAATAAACTTTTTCCACCACAATGACAAATAACACAATAAATCAAAAAATATAACACTATTAAACTCAATATGAATAGGGTTGAGTTAAATGTGCACATTACTATCAGTTCAATTTGTACTTGTTTTTCTGGTGTACCAGCAGAGATGTCATTACAAGGGACAGGCTGATGTATATAGGAGAGGGTTTTCTTTCTTTCTTTCCTTCTTTTTTTAAACATGACTTATTGTTCATGGTCCACTTTACTCTCATATCAAAATTCAGGCAGCAGCTTCTCCACGATCCTCAGCCTCAGAGCCATATCAGCCAGACCATCAGTCAGCAACTCCTCCAATTTAACTGTCAGCATTTCCAAATCCAGACTTTTCCAGACCTGCTTTTCAGAGAAATGCTCTGCATGTGCCTTCCACTGAACAAGACCTGACAACAATCAACAAGTCGATTTTTGACACATTATTCTCGCTCTGAAACTCATCCAACACTGGAGAAGCATCAAAGCCCCAGACCGGCGAACCTCGACGATGGTTTTTTGATCCATGCTTCAAAGACAGGGTGAACAGCAAGGGATTTCCTTTATCTACAATCCTGCGTCCAGATCATTAAGTCCGTTGAAAATGTCAGCAAGTTAGGACAGGAGGGCAAGCTACATTTCATTAGAAGAGTTTCCAGCTAGGTGTTAGATTGTTAAACTTTTGTTCTAGAAGGCCTAAGGTGGTGTTCATGGAGCCACGTCATTCGCTTCTCCGTGTTATCATCTTTAGACGCTGCCTCTGTAGTCCGACCATACTTTAGAAGTGATTTGTGTGATCAACAGTAAGTTTGAATTTTTGTCAGACTGTCTCATTTTTTATGCTTTTATATTATGATAATTTATTTTAGCCCATTTTCCACAACGCTGCCTTGAAAAGAGAATAATCTGGAGAACAAGTAAGAAAACGGTTCAGTGAATCAAGTCAATAAAAAACAATTAATAGAAAAATCCATCCAAATTCCAGCTGAAATTAATGTAGTACCTGTTGTGATGTACATCAGAAATACAGGATGGAAACTTTTGATACTTTTATGCAAATGAGTCAGGTTCAGGAGTTAAATCCTACATCATCGCTGGACTGCTTGAGTTAGAAAAACAGACTGAGTCGCAATAATCCATCATACGCATCCCGAAATGCGATAAATATCTGAGGTTCGTCCCTCCCTTGCTTTCATTTTCGGCAGCACACACAGACATTTAATCAGCACTGTCCAGAGAAATATTATCCCTCCTTCACAAAGAACAGCGTATTGTTGGTGAAACAGTATTACGTTTGAGTAAAACCATCCTGAGGACCATTAACTGGTCCACCGCCGCCTGTATTTTTCTCCGTTCTCATAACCCTGAGCCCATTTATTGCTCTAACAACTCAAAACACATGAAATGCAGACGCACCACGCTGCAGTTTACGATATGGCGAGCTATACTGTATTAAGCATGCAGGTGATAAAAAAAAAAAAAAAGTGGAGGCAGGGGGTCGGAAGGGGGAATGAAAGAACGCGGGCAAGGAGAGAGAGCGCAGAACAAAGCTGATGCGATTTGGAGTAAATCCATATTTCTGGCAACACATGGCAGGGCTTATTGTTCAGAGGAAACAGAGGGCAACTCAAGAGATCCAACTAAAGGAGAAAACACAGGGCACAGATGAGATTCTCAACATTACCAATTTAGCCATTGTCCTGGATCAGGGCTAAAGCCCTCTCTGTCCGCTGCACTGTCTACTTCCCTCAATTCCTGCAATCCTTACATGCCCTGAGGGAGACGCTGCTTTATTTACTTACCACAACACATTGTGGGCTCTCTGAGAGATAAATCCACATATCTTATGTACCTCTGAGTTCCCCCCTTTAGGCAAACACAAGGAAGCTACACTTGAAATGGCAACTGCAGCTTTTATTATGGAGTTTTGGTGTATCATGAGGAGCTTAGAGGTAAAGAAGAGGGAAGCAGTTAATTAGAAAGAGAGGTTATCTCTCTGAGACACTCATGTTGTCAATGACTGGCAAGCCATCAGCACCACCAGCCAGGATGGCAGCAGTGTGCGTTACTGCGAGCCAGTGTCCTTGACTTAATAAGGCGCTAATCAGCTACATGTTTCTCTGTCTGCCACGTAATGACATCCCTCGTGAACGTGAACACATATCAGTTCCTGGAAAACATCTGCCCCTTCTCTGCTGCCCGTCATCCTCCCTCTGCCACCCGGCCCACTGTTTGATAGATGGAGCTGATGGACATGGCTGCCTGCCCGACTCCGGCCCGATTCAACAGACACATCAAAGATAGAGAGAGAGAGACAGAGAGACAAAGAGGCAGAAACAGAACCTGGATAACCATTCAACCCTACCTGCCAGCAAGAATCTGAAGGACAGAAACATGGCGGGAGCTCAATATCAGTCCCATTGAGCTTAAGAGCTTCACCAATGAAAAAGAATTAAAACATATTTGGCATGGGATCTGAAAGTATGCACAGTAAAAAAAAAAAAAAAAGATTATAGTCAAATATAGTTGAATCCACTGATTTTTCTGTCATTAACAATTAGCTGTATTGACCCAGGCGACAAATGGAGGCCATGATGGACAGCGGAAGTAGAAAGTGGATGTCAAATTTAAAACAAGCAGAGGCATTATAGTTGAGGACATTTCTTGTGGGTGCAGACATTTCCAAGATTTTACATGTACAGTGGCCACACACAACGGTTCTTTCTATCCTTCTTCAAAGACACAATGGTTTCAGTTGGGTCGCAGACAGGGCCTGACTATGATGGACCTGAAAGTACAGATAGTGCAGGCATTTGCATTTGGTAGCACCACCAAACCTGAGGTAGATGGAACTAAAAGACTGTGTAGGCGATTTGAGTTTGATGGCTTCCGAGGGGAAACAGGTTAAAGCATCTACAGTTAGGTAGCCCTTAGCTGGTTATGCATTATCTAGTCGCTGCTGCCATAACGCATTAAGCCAACATTTTGGCTATGTCTTACTTTTGCCATAATGATAAGGTGACCATATTTCTGAAATTAAATCCAAGGACAATAGTGGTTTAATTTATTTTCACATATTTATTCATATTTAAACATAACTAAACTGCTATGTCTGTAATGTCAAAAGCACTGCAACCAACTGCTGTTGTAGTCTGCATGGAAGATTTTTTATTTTTTTTTCCATTCATAATACACTAATATTGGGGACATTTTTGGGGAATTCATTAGCTGGCTAATTAGGTAGTTACTGTCTTGTAGGAGATGCAGCAAACAACTATTATATTTTATCTGAAACAATTCAAAAATGGACCAAAATCTCAAACTTGAAATGTTTTCATTAGCTCAGCTAAGGGCTTGCAGAGAGACCAAGGCTAGCAGCTAGCGGACTCTGGCAGTGCCCGTACATCATCTGTCAGTCAAAGCGGGAACGTCCTTAATTACGCAGATTTAAAAAAAATAATAATAATCAGCCCCTGTACAGTATGAATAGTGAAATAAACCATTGAGACCAAACCCATTTTTTGAGTCAGGCTGTAAACATGTTTAATAATGCTGTAAAGTTGGGCTTTTTAACATGGGAGTCTAGTCTCCCTTCTGCAGCCAGCCTCACTGTAGTTTTTTGCACTTCCGCATGGGCTTCATCGCTCAGACCTGGAGGCTGCCGCCTGGGAAAAAGGTGGACTGAAGGGAGTAGGCCTGCTAAATAGAGTCGGTTTTGTTTTAGAACCTTATTTTCATTTCATAAATAACTTTTGAATTTTGATGGAATAAAACCCACTCGAGTATCCTCAACCTCGTTCGTTGTTGTGCAGGTCTTGACTGTTAAACTAAAAGTCTTTTTAATTCATGGAGATTGTTGTGTCCACATGTACCGTAAGTTTAATATTTGGCTACGCTAACTTCAGAATGTACAGTTAGGAGCTTCAACCACTGCTAAAGATATACATAGTATGTAAAAAATAATTAAAATGAAAAAGGATGTCATATAAGGCGGCACATCAGCTTGGTGGTTAGCGCTGATGCCTCCCAGCTAGAAAGTCCAGGTTCAGGTCCAGCTCGGGCCTTTCTGGGTGGAGTTTGCATATTCTGCCTGTTTTTGGGTTTACTTTGGGTACTCTGGCTTCCTCCCACCTCCAAAGACATGCTTGGTAGGCTAATTGGTGACCCTAAATTGACCCTAGGTGTGATTGTGAGTGTGAATGGTTGTTTGTCTCTGTGAGATAGGCTGGCGACCTGTCCAGGGTGTACCCCACCTCTCTGCCAGCTGGCATAGGCTCCAGCAACCCCCGCAACCCTAGTAAGGATTAAGCGGTATGGAAGATGAGATGAGAAAGATCTTATATAATACAAAAAAAAAAAAAAACTCTTCGGAGAGAGAGAGAGGTATCTTTAGACTTGCAGTGGTACAAAAGAAAACAGAAGACTGCTAAGAGAACCGAGCTAAAGGTCACGGAGATAAGTATGCAACCACAACATGAAATCCATGCAAATTTGCTTACGCAAGCTCTCCGGTAGAGAAAATGAACATAAACTTCACTGAGAGGGCTGTCACCTCAATTTCAGCCTGCTCAGCCACAGAGAGCATGGCCATGTATCAAGAGCTCCAGTACGTAGGTCAAACTGAATAGCAGACGCACATAAAGCTTTCAAAAGCATCTATATATTAAATATTTTCACACGTCTAATGATGAAAAGACCATGTTCAGAATACTTTATGTTTGAGGATATCCGCCTATATATTTATATATAAAGAACACAAGGTACACTTCCATAAAAGAGGACACTTAAAGGCAGATAGGAATGTGATGTTTTCCTTCCACATACAGTAAATTCAGAGTTATCAAATCATCTAATGTCCTCATTCCACTTCTTTATTTGGGCTTTCTTCTTCTCACTGACAGTTAGAAACAGATTACTTTATTGCCTAGAGATCAAGAAAAAAAAATACTTTGATTGCCTCTAAGTCAATTTGTCTTTATTGCAGCACAGGGGAAAGGGCTGACAGGGGCAGAAAAAGTGGGAAGTCGATTATGCCCCTGTGTCTTCCTCTCGCAACGATCTGCCGCACACCCACGCTTCCCCCTGTGCTCTGGTCTGCAAGAGCTCAGTTCACAGGACAGCCTGAGCAACCAAAGAGGGCACAGACACCTCACTAATCACACCGGCAATTAGGGCAAGCGTCATAAAGCACTGCTGCCTATAAAACCGCTATTGAGTTCAGTGTTATCGTCATTACCTAGCCTTCCCCGGCTTGCTAATCAGCCTGTGCACTGGGCAGAGAGGCAGACGGGTAGGAAATAATGAATTCCTAATCAGAAACAATGGGATCCTCACTCAACGTTCTTGGGTGTTATGGCTCTTTGCTCCTGTAGAGGGGTAAACATTTGCAAATCAAAGTTATTTAGTTGATTAGGCTGCCCAAAGGCAATGAGCACAGACACATCAAATAGTTAGAGAAGTGTAATAAAACCGTTTTGTCTTTCTGTCCTGATAATGTTGCCAGAGCAGTAGAGTGACGCCTTAAAATGCAAGTTTCCACAAGTAGTATACTGTATATCATTATTTCTAAAAGGAACTCGAATGTGCCAGTTACAATTCATGACTCCTTTCCATAGTAGCCTATGCAATGTTTTTTTTGCACACGGTCAATACATAGAAAATAGTTATTTGTTGCCCTATTAAATGCTCACACATTTCTATGTGTAATACAATATATTTATCTAACTTCAGCAGATAATAACAACCTTCAAGCGTTCTCAAGGATCTCCACATGAATAATGAATGAGCAATGTCATATGACACATTCTTGGAATGGGCTTTTCTCCTCTGACTGGAAATAGTAAATTAACTAATTAAAGCAAACCAATGCGACTTCCATCCTGATATATATGAAATGTGGAATACATCACGCACAGTGGCTTAATACCACACAATGAAAACCCTCAGTCATGCTCTGGTGTGCTGCTAATTTTTAAATTAAAACAGAAGGAATGCAGTATTATACCAGCAAAACAAGACTGTTGATAAAGTGTCACAGTGTTAAAACTCAGGAAAATAATTCAGTCCGTGTTTTTAATACTTTCAGCCTAAAAATTAACGTAAAAAGCAGATGAAAATCTTTAGGTGTGGGTTTCAAGACCTCAGTTTTGTTAAAGTTATGTAGAACTATACTCCAGGGTATGTCCGTGCATCATGATGCTTTTGGCAAATTCAAAAATGGGGAAAAAAAATGGTGCTAAAGCAGACAAGTGATGCCTAGGCAAACCGCTAGCTTCTTGAGCCAGAAGCCACCTCTGATTCACGTGGCTATGCCCACATTTATGCATAATTTTAAGCCTTGATATGATTTGAACTGAGGAGTCGTATAAGAAATTCACCTCAAGGCATAGACGCAATGAGTGGGGAAAATAGCTATAAAGATCAAAACCGTAAAGCAGGCAGTGAACCTGCTTATTTCTGCTGTAAAGTCAATCATTCATACTTTGAGGGTATGAAGAGATGGGAACCAGCCCCAAGGGGTCATTTCAAGAAATAAATACCTGCAGAGCACAGTATTGATAAGCTCAGGTGTTTATGTTCAGTTCTGTTGTGTTCTATACGTGAACATTGTTGCTGTGGTAGTAGAGCGTTGTTTTTTTTGTCCTTGATGTCAGTGAATGCACCATGTGAGAGATGGAAGATGGAATATGGAGAGCTCCATATTAAAATTGTCAGACTGACAGCGTTCAGTTCATTTCAATTTTATTTATGTAGTGTCATGTTATTTATATAGTGGGCTGGCTTCTAGGCTAATTCCAAAAAAACAAACAAAAAAAACAAAAACACAATCAGCATTGCTCGGTAGTGTGTAAAGAGCCTGTCTAATCCACCATCACTAATTTTTCCGTAATCTCTGCAATACAGATGTATATTGATTTAAAATCATTGTTTGGTGCTCATTCCAGAGTGGATTTCTACCCTCCAATGCAAAATGTGAACTCAGTCCAAGAAGCTTGTTGCCAATCGTTGAATTTTTTTTTCTTAAAGTGCATCACTAAGGTTGGCAAGTTTCTTATGAGTCTGGCACAGCTGTAGGAGCATCTTCCTAATCAGTAGAGCCTGTAAGGGTAGCTTGACTCTTCTTCTTCCTCACATAGACCCAAACAGAGAACTCTTCTAATGATAACAATAAATTAACTTTCTCTGCTCCATTGAAGCCCATAAATAATTAATTGGTTTGTTGAAGAGGGGCTAGTTTTGCATGACCAATTTGCTTCCTGCTCCAGACAGTGTGATCTGATGCTGCTGGCTCAGCACTCCACTCATTCTGCTCAATTAAACTGGCAAAAGATGAGCTTTGTCTGGGATTTTTAAAAGGCACATTTTCACACTGATATGAGCCAGGATCTTCTAAGTCATTTGAAGAAACTGCAAATCATTGGAATGGGTAGGCAGGTAATGGTGTACTTGATAAATAAAAGTGCAAGCTATAGCTATGCTGTCTCCTAGTTTTGACAAATAAGATAAACTGTAATTACTTCTATTTTATACTCCTATTGTACTAATAGATGCACACTATTGAACCTACCCGACAAGGTTGCGTTTCTAGTTATTTCTGTACTAGTGAAGTCATGTCTGTTGCTTGAATGGAATATCACTCAAAAATAAGACAGAAAAGCTCAGAGCTGCACAGATCCCTAGAGAAAATCTCTTATCTCTATGAAGGTAGACGTGGTTTTCAGGTTTGTCAATGTATGTGGTGCAAAACGGCAGATGTTTACATTCTGTTTCTGCTATTTTTATTTTCACTCTACATGTGAATTTACATTCTGTTTTTTCTTGGGTAACAGTGCAAAGAAACTGTATTGATATTTAATCAGTAATTTCAGCTTGGTTTAATTACTGCACGCGGTACTGGCCCAGGACTGTGACACATCTGGATCAGATGAAATTGTCATGGTGTGAGGCCCAGCATGCTGCCAAGGACCGAATGCAGGATGCATTGAGAGCTTCTAAAGGTCAAATAAAAGCACATTTTTCCTGATGCAAATTTTGAAAAAAAGAACTATTTTGGACGTGGTGATTGCTTTGCTACTCGTGTCCAAATGATTATGCAGTTTGATTCTGTTGTATGTGGTTAGAGCATTGCACATAAATCAGCAAAAAAATCCCAGCACTCTGGGATCTATTTTTGTGACGGTGCATTGGTTGGTTTTGGCCGAGGCATTTTTGCCAAATGTACATGTTCTTGAAAGCACTCATTTTGTGTTTCAGTAACACACTGTGAATGTGCAACTAGGGAGTCAAAGGTAAGCTATATATGGTGCGCCAGTAATAATTAAGCAGTGCAAGGGTAGCCATGAAATGTGCGCTTACAGAGACCCAGAGTTTCATGCAAGAGGAACTACTAATTTTTTCCCTTATATTTGTTGTTTTTCAAAGCAATGTGTTTGCATAGAGAACTGGTAGGTTTTGGGTGAAGTAGGACCCAAATGTAAGACACTGAGGGGAAGCAGGAGTTGGAACTCAAAGAAAAATATAATAATAATTTTAAAAAAAACTCAACTAGAAGGTGAGGACCAAGACTAATACAAGAACACGAAGTCGAAGGCGAAGGTGAGCAACGTCACAAATGATTTGACCGAAAGCAAAGAGAAAGGCAGGATGGGTTAACGACACGCACAGGTGAAAATAATGTGGGTGAAACACACAAGGAGAAACCAATCAATCAATCAAAGTGGGGAAAACACAGGAAGTAAAACAAGACAAGAAACACCAAGAAAGAACTTTACAAAACCAAACCAAACAGGCTTACAGAAAATACAATACCATCCAATACAGGAGTGTTCTGTGCAACGCTTACAGCGTTAATGGTCTGACAAGTACATATATACTTATATATATCACTGGAGAGTTTCCTACATTAAAAAAAAGGTTGATCCAAGAACATGTAGCAAAATCTGCTCTCTCTTCCAACAGCACTTTAATTTAAAGTACGATATATATGTCTTCCCATTGGGAGAGGGTTTCTAAGATTTTTTGGCTTTGAACTGTTCCCTCCATCACAAAATGACACAGCACGCTTGCTCCAACCTGACAGCTTTTTAAAGGAAAGCACCAAAGTAATGTTATTTGTCATGACTCATGCTCAAGCTGACACGACCTGATTAATGTGTTCTTCCTAATTCCACCCTGGTAACGATACCACGTCACTGTGGCCACAAGGTGACCAAAACACAAACAAACAAACAGAAAACAATCCCGTCACGTCATGTGTGCTTGCACCAAAATAAAAATAGAGCCCAGGATCAACAGCTTCTCATCTTTGCCCTCTCGTATTTGGTGAAAAACCGTTGGTTTGGCAAACAGACAAATGCGTCACCTCTGTGCAGGAATGCTCAGAATAGTTCCCGTGCAACCTTTCCTGAACTGTGTACAGACTGATTCATCCCTTTATGGCATCAACTGATGAGGGGGTTGCTGAAAAGAGATAATTATATTTAAAAAAAGAAAAAAAAAACTCTTCATCTTTTTGAAATAAATTAAAGATTAATAGTAGTAGAATTGTAAATCACACTGCTGCACCTATAAGTGTTACTATAAGAAGGGAAAATGATTAACTTTGCAGATTTTTTTTTTTTTTTTTTTTATCCAGTCAGACCAGTAGTCACTGTCAATGTAATTTGGTCACTTGGTTCAAAGCTGCATCATCTTCAAAATCCACTTTTCTACATTTATTACTTCTACTTGGCCTCAATTGTGACTGTTCGGAACTGGTGCCAGAGTAGTACATTTGCTTTTTTCTACCTGTTACATTTTGTTCAGTACAAGACTTCACAAGCCCCATCTGTGACTGGCATCTTAAAAGGGGAAACGGCTCCAAATACTTACCACGGGAAAGCTTAAAGAGGTCAACCAGACATGCATTTCCAAATCAACCCCATGTCACTCTTCTCCTATGAAATGGAGGCATCCTATTTAAAAATACAATATGAAGTAGCAAAGTGCAGGAACGACCCTGATGTCTGACATTAAGAATAAATCATCCATCTGTCAACCACCTCGACTTTTTTTTTCTTGTCCTATTTAGAAACTTGCACTACATTTGCATACATAGTATAATTATGTCTCAGGCACTAGTGAGGAGTACTGTACAACAATCCTGTACTTAATCTTAGCTTCATGAAAGTTATTTTTTTCAGAGTGATTCAACTGTGTGTTCTAAGCTAAATAAGAGGAACATTTCCACATCAGGAATTACCACTTTGTTGATGCATGGTGGGGAAGTCAGGGGCGTAACTAGGTTTTAAGGACACGGGGGGCTCGGCCCCCAGGATCACTCTACCTGACACTATCAAGTGAAGTGAAACAGATTTACAAACATCATATTTAAGTTATCATAGATAATTACTTATTTAAATTCACATTCTGTCTAATTTACATTGAATTTGTCTGCACTTTTTTGTACCAAACACCAAATTATTTAGATTTTAGGCCCTTGAATAGGCCTTAACGACGCCACTGAATTTAGTGCAGGAATGTTAAAATGTTTTAACTAGTGTACCTAATGAACTGGCGAGCATATATGTACATGAGTGTATATAAATATGACAGTATGGTAAAACTGCTCTGAAGTAATAAAATGAACAAATAAATACCAACCAAAAATCTACTGATTTGGTTAAATGGCAAACTGACAAGAAAAAAAAAGAAGATTAAAACATGTTCACAATTAGAGAATGCAATTAATATATTCATCATCAATGATGTATTAATTCACCCTCCTGCGACACTAGAATTTTTATGAACCTGGCATGCCCAATCTGTGAATTGGACACACGTCTCTACTTTGAATGGCTTGTCCTAATTTGTTTCCAAGTGTGGAATGATTGAATAACACGCATAATACCTGCAGTAGTTTCCAGCTCAACGGGCTAAGTTTTATACACTGGGATGAGGCAGAGAGGATGTTGCAGTCGTGCTTCAGAAGCATCTTTTTTTTTTTTTTTTTCTCCCTTCAGTCACTCTGATGTACGCTTCAAAGGTCAAGACAGCTTAGGTCAAAGTTCAACTCATTCCACTTACAGCCAATAGGAGAACTGAACACATCCACCTAAATCTGTTGTTTCTGAGATGGTATGAAAAAAGTAATCCCCAAGGAGCTGACAGTAGCACTTACTTAGAAGCGTAGTGTTTCTTTACTGATTTATTTAGTGACCGTGTGCCTCAAACAGCACTACAGCATGTATTCAGACAAAATAACATGTCTCCATGCTTCTCTGGGTATTCTACGGTGAATGCACCTGTGCTGCTTCTTTTCCAGGGCAGGGCAACACAAAAAAAACGCAGCAACAACCGCCCGAGCCATCCCAATAACTGCTCAGTCGAGCGTCCCTGTAAATAAATCATGGTGTAAACTGAAACGGGATGGAAGGGTGACTGTGCCGCCGCAAAGAGCCGTGTCAATTAAAGTCACGTGACAAGCAGACGTGGACCAGCAACAGGCCCATCTGAAACCTCCTGCCATTCGCTTTCATCAATAATGGAGGAGGATCCATCTCCTGAGTGAGCCGACACGTACTGGCTGATATCAGCCCTGTTCCCTTCTTTGTCATCCCCTTCCATCTCCCAAGCTCCCAGAGTCAACTAATTTCTTGTCATTACACTGTAAAGCCAGAAAAAAATAGATTGCAGGTTGTTGGATTAAGGGTATAATAGCCTGTTATTGAATTCCATTTTTTCCAGTGATGCAAAATACAGGCTCAACAGAATCTATAAATACTTCCCATCTTTTTCTTCTTCTTTTTTTTTTTTTTTAAACCATTAAGCGCCTCTAACAGGCACTGTGTGGGTGGATGGGAGGCTGGAGAAATAGAGGAAGAGGTACATTGGTGAGGTGGCTGTGGTGAAAAGGGTGACGAGGAAAGAAGTGGCAGAATTCAAGCGCAGCAAGTGAACAGCTCATTTTCATGTAATTATCCTTAATGTGCTTCTCTTCTTTTAGAGAGTTTCCTTCCTGTAGATGCGTCCATCACTCTTCTTTGCCCCTTAATTCCCCGTTAATGTGAGGCTATTTTTCAATAGGTCTGCACTCCCTCCTCTATCGTTACCCCCCAAGCCCCCCTCAGTCCAGCAATAGCTGTCAATATGATTTATCAGTGATGCTAACTGATGTAGTTTTCCCACTGTGAAGGCTGATTAGATGACCCTCGCTGCTGGTACAGCCTTGTCAGGGACCACAGTCTGTGGGAATTGGGATCAGACCATCCAGTTTCTTCTCTGCTCCTCATGTGACACCATCTCTCTCCTTCTCTCGTTTCGTTGTCATAGCCGTTCGCCTTCCCTTTAGCACATTAAACGGCAGCCTCGTAAAAGCTGCACTATAGGCAGCTAAGTGAAAATATACTTGTCCACTGTCAACATGAATCTAAAATCGCTTCTCTTTTTTTTTCTTCTTGTCCCCTTCCCTTCAGCGCCGTAGAATCGCCCTATTTGCCCCAGGAAAAAAAAAAAAGAAAGAAAATCTTCTCTGTCGACCGAAAGTGATGAATAGAAACACAAACCAAAGCACAGACAATGTGTCAAACGGCAGCGAGAAGCTGTACATGCACAGAGAAGTGACAGTCAGCACTGTCTCCTGTTTCATCCTTTACTGTCGTTTGCTATGAGGCATCACAGGCTGCCTGTTCACTGATGTCTTTGTCCATGTAACTCAGATACTGCCAGTTTGAATCTGGCATGTACACCAGCTTCTTAAATTATCTTTTAATATTTTTTTTTCGTAAATTAAGAAAACTTTTTGCAGGAACTTTTCTACAACGTGCTACTGGTCCTGTAGGTAATGATGTGTTGATTTTTTCCTTTAGCAGGTGGTTTGGTTTTCAGTGAAATATCTCAGCAATTATGCATTGTCATGTTTTTTGGAGACATACTGTATCTCCAGGTGCCCAAGGAATTTGGGATCTGCCAATTCTTGCCAAGAGCAGGTTAAAATTTTTGTTCATGTAGTAAAAATATCCCAGCATCTTTTAGGTGCACGGCCTAAAATTCTGTCATTTCTCATTATGTCTGAAATGGTATTTACTCTCCCGTCTCGCTCAATGGGAGTAATCTCTCGATTTCTAGCACATTGATTTAATAAATCATTTGTATATATTAATCAGTGACGTTACGTTACCCACTAACGCTGAGGAGGTGCCACTGGCTGTCGCCATCTTGGCAGCGCAACCTAAATCCAACAAAATCCAGAAATGGCCAAAGAAATGGAGAGTGGTGCTATAAAGTTGGGGATTGACTGTGTGGCTGTGTTTGCTTGAGTTTTAGTGACTAATGGCATTCCCATCAGATAGTATTTAGTACTACTAAATGATCATGTTAGTATTTTAACTGAAAGCCACCGGCATATTAGCATTATCTGCATTAGCATGCATGCATTAACATTTAGCTCTGCTAAGCTATGGTTCTGCTGCAATTTTACTTCATCAAGCCCAGACTCTACACAGACCCTAACGCTGTAGCTTCATGTGCACCTCCCCAGAAATATAACCACATAATGTAAGAGCTGTGATTGGTCCAATTGGTGATGTTCCACTTTACCATTTCTGGCAATTTCTCCATCTCTGCAATTTTCAAATTGCTTGCTTTGGATCAATAATGACAAATCACACTGAGATAAGGTTAACTGTGGAGGTTCAGAGATACAAACATTTGTTGGAATCATCTTCAGCCAAATTGCGGGCGAAAGTTTCAGTCGCCATCGTTAACGGTGAAGCAGGAAGTAGAAACAAAAATGAACTGACTAGCTTTTAGGTGAGGAAGCTGAGTACAAATAACTACAGAAATATAAACCGCACCAACAATCCAACAATCTGCTCTCTGTATGTTTAATAAAAGCTCCACATCAAAGTGAAATTCACACCCATAAAAAAGAGAATACATAAAAAAAAATCTCAGTTTGCAAATACAGTATTCATTCATATTAAATCAGTGGACCAGTAGAGTAAAGCTGAAACATACCACTTTTTAACTGGCTCTGCATCACCAGGCTCACTCCGTCCCTGTGCACTATTATTACAACCTCCCTCCCGCTTCACACTCCCCAGTCATTCCCATTAAAGTCCCTTAATTGTTTCTCTGACCTCTATGTG
The DNA here is from genome assembly GCF_022458985.1 of Mugil cephalus. Classification (NCBI taxonomy): domain Eukaryota; kingdom Metazoa; phylum Chordata; class Actinopteri; order Mugiliformes; family Mugilidae; genus Mugil; species Mugil cephalus. Next base: position 6,125,140 of record NC_061782.1, read on the forward strand.
GAACGACCCAATCAAACGGCGACTGTATCCTGAAATGAATGTCCATATTTGCATTGTTCACCTGTCATGGGGGCGTCATTACGTGGCTGGCTGGAGCGAACAGGCATCGTGTTCAAGGGGAAGGAGGACAAAAGAAGGATTCTCACAATGACTATAATGTCACAGCGAAAGACGTGGACAAATTATTTTCATTTTTTCAGCTCTGCTGGTGGCATGCAGAAGAATTTGCTTAAAAATCTGCATAGAAATCCCAACAAATTCAGGAAACTCAACAAATACAATGCAAATACAGTAGGTTTGCTTCCCATAAAATACGTAAAATGAACAGCCAGCACCCTGTGTTTTACATTTTATCCAAGAAAAGGATAAAACATGACTGAGGACTGGTCAGAAAATGTTTTGGAGCCTTCAAGTTACATTAAGTGAATGCTGCCACTGTTTAATCCACCCTGCATCCACGCTGATTTACCTGTCTGCAATCATTCCACTCTGCTTCCGTCTTACAGTCGGAGCCTGTCAAGTCCGACTCAGGGACATACCAGAGGAAACGTCTAAACTGGTGCAATCAAAGCAAATCCCTGAAATGAAAAATTCCTTGAACCCTTTTCTTTTTTCCTTAACTGTCAGAGAAGAAAAATGAAAATATGCACAGGGCCTTTTATAAGAAAATAGCAAAATCGAGTCTTTGTAATGCTGAGTGGCAGTTCCTTTAGAGGAGCACAGGGTTTTTAATCACAACAAATGCTCAAAGACCTCCTGGACAAGGGCAGATTGGCCATTGGGAGTTTTCCTAGTGAGGCCACTGTGCTATTTGGGCTGACTCCCCCGACGCTTATTTTTTTCTTTTAATTCATATATTGGTCTGACCAACCCATAAAACCAGTAGACCAGCGTCCCAATTGAAACTGGGCTGGCTATTAATTGTTTAACTAGTAGACCTGGGTTACGCTACTTTTTAGGTCTAGAAAAAGGTGAGTTTGGGTTGGTTTTTATGTAGCCTAGGTAGCTAAAAACAGGGACGATTTTTTGTCCCTACTTCTAGATGTGTGCTTCTGGCATTACATGGACTAAACATTCGGGCCTCATAGAGGAGATCCTAATTACAGCACCTCATCGCCAACGATCACCATTTAAATATAAGAACCAGTCGATTAATGTTTAAACTACCGGGGTTCTTATTTCTTTAGGGAGGTCTGTGGGCAAGAATAAAAACAAAAGCACAAACAGTTGCCTTTTCTATCTTTTACCAACTACTCAGGTTCACTTACACCTGGAAATGCAGTATTGATCTGGATAGATTATACAGATAATGAACAATCTGAGGGCATTTGATGTTATCTATCTAAGTTGACATCGTGCAAGGAGGGTGAAACAAACAAACGGCTAACAGCGCCAAGTCAGTTGAGAGCAGACAAACTTTAAACTACAGTTGTGGCAATGTGCTTAATGTGATTAACACAGCTTGACCAGAAAAAAATAAATAATAATAATGAAACTCTCGCTTACAAGCACTTTTCATGCCCCTCTGGCTAAGACACATACTACTAAATATCATGGCAGCAGCTCTCAGAATATGACCCATAGCCCCCCATTGTTTACACCAATAATGTAGCCATCACATTTGATGGGTGGATGGTACTCTCTGCAGACACTTCATTCATCCCAAGGTGTGCAATGGCAGTCGCATCAGGGGGAGCGCGGTGGCCGGGTCAAAATGTTTGTTATGGCCTCACAATTGTATCGTGATGTTATCTCTCTTCCAATGACCCGAGGCATGGGATCCATCTATCACGTTCATCTTCCAAGGGCAGGCACTCACAATAGCAGCATTTGGAGATTACCACCATGAAAAAAAGAAAAAACAGCAACTGTGCAGCCTTGTGATACTCATACTTAACCCCTGTCGCACACATGATCCAGTCTTTATCTGTTGGATCACCCTTTGTGGAAATTGCTGATACATTGCACCTGTTTCTGCATCTGCACTGGAATCTGTCAATGTAATTTATCTATTTGTATGCATGCATATCATGTTAGGATCGCTTTCTACGAATGCAAAAAGTCAAACGGGTTTTTAACTCGACAGAGGGTATGCACAGCAAGTGAAGTCTCCATGGTTACGGCCACTGAGTGGCAAACAGTGACAGCTGAGCATGGAGATTAGCAGCATTAGTTTGAATCACAGGCGTTAATAGTGTCTAAATTGTGAAATTAATTTTAAAATAAAGGTGAAGAGCTGTTTTGCAAATGAGTGAACCAACAGATTTGAAAAGCAGTCAGAGATATATTTTTATAGATACCGTATCTCCAGCTCACAAAGAAAAGGCAAGTAAATGGATCACTGCATTACTAAGAAAAAACTGGAATCCAGCCACCAAAACCTGGTGTTGTGGTTTACATTTAGTGTTATGCTGTTACTTCTTAAGTTACACCCTGGAGGGCTGTCAGATACGGTTGTGGATGTTGATGTTCTGGCGTAGTTATGGCCGACAGTAACTATTTCAGTTCCAACTATAAATAACAATCATAAAAATAAACGAAATATTTGTGATCACTCCTTGTCATCCTTTTAACATCTGGTCGGATGCTATGACTAACGTTACTTCTCAGGACAGCTCCACTAGCGTTGGCATCTTCTATTTAGCTACATTTATCATCACTGAAATTACCTAAATCTAACTTAAACTAACTGAAACTGAGACTAATTCACTTTTCCAAATCCATACTAATTTGTATGGATTATTGTCGCGTCCGATTGTCCTGATAATCCACATTTTTCCCAGCATCACTGTATTTATTTCACAGTGTTTCTGCCACTCAGGGGGGCGTGGCCCCAGGCAACAGAGACATCAGTGCATACCCTCTATTAGCATCTTTTTGTCTGAAAGTTCATTCATTCATTTCTGTAACTGCTTGTACTATGGTGGGTAGCGGGGAGGGACTGGAGCCTATCCCAGGTGTCACTGGGCAAGAGGTAAAGTACACCTTGGACAGGTTGTCGACTTAGAATCACCAGTTGACATAATGAGCATATCATAGACACAAGGAGGCCCCAGTCAGTCAATGGATTCGAACCCAGAGCCTTTGCGCTGTGAGGCATCATTACCAACCACCGCCCCTGTCCCAAAGTCATACCCATTTATTTCATATTTCTTAGCACCCAAGCCTTTGCATAGTGCTTACCCAAACTAGAGGCTTTCTGTTATTATTTGGAATAGGTATGAACATTTTACATTCCACACCTGCACAGTTCTTCAGTCAACGATGTCAAAGTCTCCGTTCACTTTGCTCCCAAAAAAAGTTATTTCTGATGACATTTTACTGATGGCCTAGTGCCACGCTTGTCTTGAGTTTGACGCCACACATTGCGAGAATGCACATGTTTGCAACATTTGAGATGGGCCAATTTTCTAAATCCTATTTGAAAATCCGAATGAATCTTGTAATCTGTCATTTCCCGTCCTTATCACATTGGTAGGTGGGAGCTTCTCTTGGAACGTAAGACATGATTTTATGTGGGAAATCTGGAGCGGGGTGGCCTGTAAATATGAGATATGTTGAGATTCTTTAAATCCTGCAGTCTGATCCCAGCTTAAGAAGCTATTCCTCATCCAGCACTGCTCTGCTCCAAGATGTCTTCATGCAGTATACTGGTCTATTTTTGTAACTTTTTTTTTTTTTTTTCCTGGACGACGCTGTTATATCACGGAACAATGTTGTTTGTTGGTTCCAGGGACGATAATCGACCATTTTATGATATGTGACCAGATGAGATGACGTTTCTACCTGCAGTGATGACATTGATACCCGTGGTGATGACATTTCCAACTGCAGTGATAATGTTTGCACCCACAGTGATAACTGCTCTACCCACAGTGAGGACATTTCCAGTCATGATGACGACATTTCCAAATTACATTCCCATGAAAATGGAGACTTTTTATTTTATTTTTTTTGTAAGTATGGTTCTTCTTCGTACACACTATGAACAGTTTCTTGATGTGGCTGCTTCTGACTGAAATCATTGCCAGTTTGCACAGAACTTCTGAGAATCTAACTATTATTTTGCATGCGGTTACATACAGATTCTTCAAAAACTGAAGTAAAATTGAGGGTGACAAAAGCCATGGACAAAGTGAGAATATATCTTGCAAGGTTTTTGCAAATGCATTGAAAAAAAAAAAAAAACTAAATTCTCTCTTCATAAAAGCATCGAAATTATTAAAGGGAACGTTAAGCAATCAAGGTCTATTGAAAGTATAATAAAATGAAGTAATGCATGCATGCAATATTGACCTTTCTTGCTCATACAGTCATTATGCTATTACCAAAATGTGCCAGGATGCACAGCACACAAATGGCCTACACAGAATATGGGTATTTCAAAGCTATGAACTCTAAGACAACACTGTACCCAAACAGTAAATGCACCTGAAATAAAACAGCAGAATGTCAAAATAAAGCTGACCTTTGACTTTTTGGATACCAATGTAATCACATCGTGACTGTATTGTGTTTGACATTTGTGTGAAATTTTGTTTGAGTCATGAAATTAAAACCAAAATCAGGTTTTGTACGGTCTTGGCCTTTGACCACCAAATCCTAATCAGTCGGTCCAAATAAACTTTTGCTCCAAATCCCATTAAGGCATTCCTGACATACTGCATTCCTAAAAATATAATGTAGCTGTCAAGGCAAAGAGGCATGACAATAAATAAGCTCACTATCCATCCCAGCCAGCCAAAACGCTGATGAAAATATTCACATCACATTCTCTGTCCTCAAGATGTGCTATTTTACAGTTGGAAACGGTTGGCTTGAAAAACAACCAAGCAGTGTGTTCTCCGAAGCATCTGGAGCACCTCCTCCAGAACCCCAGAGATGGAAACCAGAAATCCGAGCTGAAACATCACTGATGTTACTTGTCAGCCTGGAAGAACAACAGATTGGACGGCGCTGTCAGATTTGATCAGACTTGTCCCAAGTCCAATCTAGTTTTGTTTTCATTGCGTACTTTGCTTCATTCTCATGCTGAAAGGTGAACGGTTGACTAGTCTCGGGTGTCTGCACTCTGGAGCAGAATTTCTATAATGATCACTCTCAATCTCTCCTATCCTGACTGCTGAGAAGCTGCTCCATAGCATGATAATGCCACCACCATGCTTCACTGTAGGGATGCGGTAAGGGTGCCTTAGCCAGAGATCTGTGCAAATATTTCCAAATTTCTCATAAGTCTGCAGATGTCTTGGTGACCTTCTTGACCAGAGCTTAAGTTTTAAAAATATACTTTTATGCCCTTGTTCTTGCATATGTTTCTACAGTCTACAGAAAGCTCCAAAAAATATTTTTGACCATACATGCAGTGTGAATTATGGGATCTAACTCTAGACACATATCAGCAATTATGGAAGCAAACAGGATGGAAAGGATCACAATATTTTAAGATGTTTACCTGCAAGTTCTTCTTATGCAACTACTCAAACGTCAGATAGAGTTCTTGTAGCTATATGCAGCTGCTTGTATACCAGCTTCCACTTACAGCTTAAAACTTTTTCATTACGTGTTTACATTCTGCTTTAAAATTGGAGGGCTCAAGTAGGTTTAGGTGAAGGTTTATTTCTACCAGCAGCTATAGCTAAAGCTGCACCTCACATATGCATTTGCTCCTCATGTCTCATCTCTGTGCTGCACACTGCACTGAGTTCTCAGCCAATTTGCCGCACTGTGGCTGAACAAAAGTTAAAAGCACGAGAGAGCACAATCCAATACTGAGTGAAAAATCAACCGCTAACAAACCACCCACAAACTGTAATAATATAGACCATTCACAGCAAACTAGAGCAAGTATGGAAGAAGAAAGGGTAGGAGAAGAAAAACTTATAAACTTACAAAAAGATTTATGTTACCTAAAACCAACCTCAGAAGCAATAATAAACAATGACAACAATTCAACCTGCAGCCTCCTCTATGTGCTTAATTTTAGTCCTGCACACTGTTCCAAAAGGAAGGACAAAAAGGAACTTTCTCAGGCTGCACTCACCGTGCTCAGCTATATTTCATATAAACATTGTGAAGACACAGAAGGACTGGGTGTAACCTCATTTTTTTTAAGCAGTCTGGCTCTAGTCCTGATTGCTATTTCTTAAAATGTGTTTTATTGGTTATTATGACCTGCTTTGGATTGCATTGTTGCTTCATAATGGAAACAGAAACGATCTTAAAGTAGCATTTAATTGCGGCGTGCTTTTAATTTGGAACAGGCTAATATTTGTTTTCTTATAATCACAAGGGTTGGTGGCGTTATAAGGCGTAATGGAGAAGAAAGTGTTCTCTAAAACCACAGAAAGAAGACTGTAGGCGAACAGTTTAGTCCCAGTATTTATTTTTTCATTCAGGTAAACCATAAACTATGCCCATTTATGTTCTATCATTGCCAATAAAAAGACGGTTTCCCTGTTAAACTATACAAATTAATTATATATGTCATGTCATAAGCTAGAGTATGGCGCTACTAAATGAAGTGGACCAACTTCTGACCTTGGAAAAAAAAAGAAACATCACAATGTACTGATGTAGGTGCTTTAGAAAGGTTCTAAAGCACCTACATCAGGTTTATTCACCTATGGCTTTTAATTAAAAGTCATAACAGTTGTGCCACCAAGGTTGAGAAGAAACATTTGCAAACATGAACAGTAAGGGTATGGCTCCCTTTCGAAACGGAAAAAAAAAAAAATGTCCCAGCCCTCGGATGCTTAGAGGACAGAGATGCCCGCCCCCTCCTCTGCTCGCTTGTCTGTCACAAAGTACACTCAGGTATGTGTGTATTACACTGTGTGACACCCTGAGGGTCCCCGTGCCACCATCCGCTAAATTAAACCACTCGCCCCCCCTTTTCCCCTGCTTGCAAAAGAGGGGCCCCCTTCCAGGCGGCTCCCCGTCCTCAACGCAAACACCGCCTGTAAACGGCAGCCATCCAGCCAGCTGGGGGGAAGAGGGGGGGCTTTCAAAGCCGTCGCTCCCCAAAGCCCAGTGCAATTGCCCTGTTATTGTCCACTCATCCACTGCTCAGAGGGTGGAGGAGGATGGATGGGTGGAAGGGGAGGTGGGGGAGATTCAAAGCGCCTTGAGCGCTCCACATCCAAGATATTGAAATTTGACAGTTAGCTTCCGTATTAAATTCTGCTTGATGCCGGTAAACTGGCGGAGAAAGGAAGCGGTGCACTTTTAAATTTTAGTTGCCGTTAAGGAAAATTGGGAAAGCTTCAGGATGATTTGGATTTCGTTACATATTAAGGACATTTCACAGAGAAGCTGCTGTGGACCTTATTACCGCAAATGCCCTCACAGATTGACCCGTATTTGTTTTCATGAGCGGCAGGAATAGAGTTTTAATACAACAAAAATAATCCATTTGAATTTTTAGGAACGACGGCTGTCCTGGCAGTCACATTTAATTCTGTACTTTTAATGTGAATAAAGTCTTTGGGTGGTTTCTTTGACAGCACATGTGGAGGATGTTTTTTTTTATTTTAAATCTCATCTGCCTCTAACAGCAGATGAGACACAATTTTGACTTTTAATGAGTTTTATTTTTCTCATAATGCGCATCTACATTATTTGTATCGTTATTTATTGTTTTTTTTTCTGAGGAACAAAAAGAGAAAATGTAAAAAATAATAAAATCAAGTCCTACTTCCGTAGCCTCTGTGAAGTAGTCTAGCATTACATGGGCACAGTGCACAGCCTTTATAGTTACCACTGGGTTAGCTGAGAGCAGCCAGAGCCAGTGGGTGTCAGACAGAGAGAATATGAATGGTCCTCTCATATCAGTATCTCTACTTCAGGACCAAAGCCAGGACATCTCTGCTCACAGCCTTTTGACCAGAACCTCATTAATCACACTCCTACACATGACATAGAGTAATTACTCCCCGAGAAAGACACGTACAGATACACGCGCTCACTTCTCGCAGTATATAACTCACTTCAGGCGCACGGTATGCGAAAGAATGCATAAATAGGCAGAACAAACGACGATGAATTAGATTTGCATGAACATATTTTGAACAGGTGTACTTTGGTTTTGCGCCTGGGAACACCTGAGCTGCGACACCGAGCATTCACACACGCACACACACACACACTCACACACAGAGTAAGTTTCAAGGTTGGTTCTGCCACACATAGGGGTGTGGGGATCTTTTTTTTCGAGGTGTTGGGCAGGGTCACGGATCCCTCCTGCCCAGGGAGGGAGTCAGTCTGTCTAGGCAAGATGAAATCCTCCACCTGTCCTCATTCATCAAGCCCACTACATATATTAATTATCACAAACCTTCAGACTTACAGCAGAGGACACGCGCCACACACACACACCAAACTCCCTCCCACGGCACGCTCCCCCAGCGAACGCCTCCCCCTCCTCAGACTTGAACCTCAGTTAAAATTCAGCTGTAGTGGCCAGGTACGGCGGCTGGTTGTAAGGGCCTGTGGCACTGGAAGTCAGCAGAGTATTTTCGGAGGACGACTAGATGTCAGTTATTGCTAGCAGACCGTGCCGACCCAAACTGGACGGTGGCAGTGTAGTTGCACCGATACGCAGTACACAAAGATGGTATTTTTTGTCCACTTTGCTCCAGGGTGACCAATCAGAAGAAAATCCAACTGACCCAATAGATTTTTTATTTGAAAAGACAGATTTCTGTCACTTTATGGTAGGAAAAGCATAGGTGTGACTAAGGATGAGCATCGATAACCGGTTCTTTCCAACTGGTTCAGTTCATCGATATCGTTAGCCTTCATGCTTATGGATCTTTTTGTTCCGAATCTTTACGTCACAGTCCAGACGGTGGCAGTAATGCACCTACAAGTTGTTTGCCAACCACCATAAAATAAAAGAAGAAGAATTACATCAAAGAAGGTGCACAGGAAGACACAGTGGCGGAGACTGAAACGGTCCAAAGTGTGGCTTCACTTCACCAGCAGGGACTGTTAGTTATGCAGAAAGGACGGCAACACCACTAACAAGCTGAAACAAATTGTCGATGACGCACAGCATTAAATACAGAGAGTGCCACGTGTTCGAGTATCTCCGGTCAACAACTGCAAAACTCAAAACCATGACATACTGTTTGTATTCAGATCAAGACTGTAGATTCAACTGTTGCAAAGCATTACTTTCTACTGCGTCGACTTTACATTCACCACATAACTTGACATTCACCACATTACAAAAAAACTGTAGTTGTTCAAACCCCTAAAACAAACAAGGAACACTACTCCCCAGCCCATATTCTCAACACACGTCGTCATTTGTCATGTTATATGAGGAGCTCCAGCTGGCCACGTCCCTTCTATACCCATAAAGCTTTGTGCTGTGGGGTTGTTGCCTGTAATTGGTTTGGATTTTGTTCCTGAACTACTACCAGAACTTGCGCTTTCTGTCATTTCATTGCCGCTTCAAATTGCCAATCAAAGTGAATCACGGTAAATGCTCAAAACGGTGAACATGCTTGGCACACAGGTATACGGTACGGTGTGAACCCAACTGCATCTGTGTGACAGTTTTGAAGTCTGCGGCGGTTTGAGGATTCCCCTTGAGCCTGTTCTTAATTGGGAGGAGATCATTAGCTTGAGTGTAGCCCTCTAATCTTTTTTTAAGCAGTTTATAATAAGACGGAGACCAGCGTGTGTCCGTTGAGAGTGTCTCTGAAGCCCACAAGATTAAAGTCCTCTAAATGACCGCCGTCGGTCCTTAGCTGAGATGTCTCCCCCTTTAATCAGACATCAGTTCTCATCGCTCCCCTGTTTCTTTGACACCAGTCACACGAGCAGAGCCGAATCCCTCCAAAACGGCTGCCCAATTAGAAGGGACAGGAGAAAGATGAAAGCGCCATTATCGCGTTGTCCTCGGCCATACGTCGAACCAATTAACGGAAGTGAGCGCGGACCAAAAAGAAGGCGGGGGGGGACGCCTCTCCTCTCCTCTCCTGCCCAAAGCGAGAGCGAACAGAGGGAGCAGACAGCAATGTGTGAAGTCAGCGACAGGACAGACGCAGGGACAGTTAATTGATCTTCATTATGTTAATTATGGCTGTGTTGTGGAGCGCAGAATGAAAAACGGGTCACACTGTTGTACGGCTCCGTCTGAACGTACCCCGTTAAAGCTTTCTGCTGACCTTGAAGCTGCAGCTCGAGAAGTGATGGCACCACTTCAGTGTGTGTGTGTGTGTGTGTGTGTGTGCATAAATAGTTTGACCTGTTTTGCTGCACTTTTAAATCCTCAACAGGCTGCCGTAAATCTCCTCCAGTGGTAGCATTTCCTAAAACCCTGCCTGGAATCTGCTTTTCACTTTTTATTGTGTTCAACGCGCCTTTTTAACTCATCAACTCCTGCAAACAGATGCGAGTTTTCTGCAAGAATGACTCTTGCCATTTTTTTATTTATTTTTTTTCCTCCACCGTCCACTCTGGTGCACGGATGACTGCACTGTCAGCAAGCCTTGCTCTGCCCTTGCATTTGAATAAACACCATCTGAGTTGGCTGGTTGCGTACAATATCTGTCAGGAAGCTGCCACCCAGTGATCCCAGGGACTCTGACCTCTGTCCCCAGGGAACAGCTGACGGGACATCGCAGTGACAGGGTGTCTTCCCTGTCGATCCGTGCACTGATACGCCTTACACCCTTGTCTCGCCTCAGCTCGCGACTCAAACGGCTTGCCTGTCTGCCCTATGCATTGGAAATGAGCCAGGCCTGCCTTACAGGATGCAGTGAATAGTCGCGAGGATGGGATAAACAAGAGCTCAGAAGGTGCCTGTCACAAAGATTGATGGTTCCCTGGATTTTTTTGCTGTCGTCTTGTCAGTACTATAAACTTTTTCCCCTTGCTGAAGAATAGAGTCCTTTCGGCCGAAGGATGGTGTTTTTTTTTAAGTTTCCACCGAGGATCTTGTGCTTTCAGGGGTATATCTCAGAGTCTGAAAGCTGTAAATTCGTGAGTCCTGTGGATAAAATAAAGCTGGGTTTGTGCACTTCCAGCTGCCGCATTACATACGAACGACATCAAGGACTGCAAGTGGTGTCTCTGATCATGAATCTTCTGGCAAAGCCAGACTTAATTATATTGCATAGTGTTTAAACTCCCTTACTTGTAGCTGTCTGCATGGGAAATTGTAAAGATGACTGTGGTATCTGCCACTACTGATTCCCAGCTCATCACACTAGTGTCAATACTGATTTTCACGCTTGTGTGGGCTAAAAATACCTCATGTGCCGCAGGCGGAGGGTCTGAAGTGCAGGGCAGGGGCAGGTTAATAATTATGACACCTCATCTAAATGTCATGCTGTTACCATGGCTGCATGATCACTTATCCATTATTTTATCCTGACGCTGATAAAGCAATTCCAAAGATGTTGCAATGCAGGAAAGAAGGGGGAGTTTCAACAGGCTACGCAGTAAAAACTGGTTTTCTCTCCTTCACTGTACATGTTTACACCACGGCATAAATACAATGTGGTTAACTTATTTTGGAAATGTGTGAATTAACCAGTGCACCCTAGTACAATCACCTTTACATAAGGGGGAGTCGTAGTGTAGTGGCTGGAGAAGCAGCTTGGGAGCGATCCATGGCTGAGGTGCCTAGAGCAAGCACATAACACTCTTTTTGTTCCCCAAGAGCTAAACAAGTAACAGCCTACCATTCCCAGTGTACACACTACTGTGCATGTATCAAATTGTGGGATCAACACAGGATAAATTACTATTATTGCTAATGTGCTTACATAATTGTCTCAACCTGCTTTCTCTGAAATAGTCATATATTTGTGAGACACAAAGCACACCCCAGTATAGACCCCTTCGTGGCCTACGTCAGTGTGACGTCACGATGTTAGCTGGAGGCAAAATAAAGGGAAGCTTGAGGCCAACACTGTCACTTTCACCCGTGAAAATGCCGTCTTGCTGTATTTTTGGCAGCCAGCCAGCCGCTGACAGTCTTATACGACGTTTGGCTTTGGTGATTTAAAGAAAGGACTGGAGTGAGAGAATCATCAACAATGGGCACACTTCATATCAGATAAGATTAATATGTAATGCATCATCAGTCTCAGCCTAGATAATGTTATGGGTTAGACTAAATTATGACTGAAATTAGATTAATCATTTAGGGGATTCTTGTTACAGGTTAATGCTAATGCTAACCAGTAGCTAAGGCAACATTAGTTGCGTGTTTCAGGAGTGTCCAAGCTGAAGTTGCATTTGCTACGTTACCCTCCACAGAGGTTCCGCTTACTTCTCCTGATATATTTGTAGGAGAGGATTCAATTGATAAAGACAGCCCGTACGGACAAAAGTCATCATTCAAATTCTTCTATTGCAAATCTTGTCCATGTCCATAAAAGACATTGTTATAGGCGTCTAACGATTTGTATGCCTTGAATTTTTCTTTCGTGTAGACACTGGGTTTCTTAATTAGGTACGTGTAAATGTCTGGTCTTCGCACGGGAGGCAGCCTCTTTGGTCAAATTGTCCATCTAGTGAGTGAGAGTGTAGGGGTCGGTGAATATAGTCCCATCAGTCAACTTTTTAAAACAACACTCACGGTCTTGGGGAGTGAGTGTATTACTATATTCGCTAAAACGTGCATTGAAATATGCTACCTGGTGTTTATAGGCTATAGTGTTTGAGATGTTTTGCCTCCAGCTAAGCCAAAAAACATCACACTGTTTACAAACTGTAAAGGGGTCAAACCCTGCCCACCTTATTTAAACTGTCCTTTGTACTGTGTTTCTTGATGACCCTGATGAAGGCCACCAGCCCAAACGTGTTGGTCTAATAAAGTTATTCAATTTACCACAAGAGTTGCAGGAGTCTTAAACTTTATACAGTTTCTTTTCCTTCCTGTGTGCACTTTGGTAGCAGGTGAAGTTGTGCCAAAAATACGACTCTTTCAACACGAACCCTGGTCACTTCCCATGAAGCACTGCAAGATGATCAAACATTATGTTCCACAAATAGCTTCTATGAGAGGAAACACGTGCAGAGTATAATTTGACACAAGCTTCCTTTACTGTAGCTTTCATTTACTTAACAAAATCTGATTACCAAAGGTTTAGTAGTAGTTCAAAATAAAGCACTTACATGTGAGTTAAGTCAAGTATCTCTAACCTAGAGAGCTTTTTATGCATATTGAAAATGGGAGAACACCAGGGACACATTTTTAACTAGCAAGACAACATATAGGTGACAGTTGGGGTTGACTGAGGTTCTTTACAGATTGTTCGGAGCACATTTTAGTTCAAAATCTCTTTGGTTGTGTTTTTGTCTGGATGGCAGAAAGAAAGATAAAGGAAAACACTGACGCAGACTCCCTGGCTCGCGTAATCCTTTCACAGAAGAACCCAAGGACATAAGCCTTGACGACTGGTGGTTAATTCAATGTGGATAACAAATTACTGCTGTTGCTGACCCGTTCTCTATGTTAGCAGGTGCTGTGCAATAAAGGTCTACATTTTATTATGCAGCCACTTCCTACATGCACTCACACTCTTTCTCACACTATCTTCTAACTATGCTTGTATATATAGACACCAGCATATGTTTAGGTATAACCAAGCTATTATTCTAAATCCGGTTTGGAGCAGTGTGATTTCAAATAAAATAGGAAGTCAAAATGTGTTTTGGGGGAGTCTGAAACACTCGCCTGGGGGGAGATCAGTTTTGTGAAATGAATATATATTAGCGTGGATGTATCTTTATAACAGCCAGCTGCACTTGGGCATATGCAGGTTAAGCCATGTAAGGATTTTTTTAATTTGAGACCTTCCTTTCTCAAGCACAAGGTAACTCACATGGTTTAGAGGGTGCCCTCAGGCTGCGACCTTGGCTGCACACCACTCCCAATCTTTTACCCTGTTGCTTCCTTTCTATTTCCACTAATACCCATCCAGTAGCGGATAATAAAGGCTCAAAGTAGAAATGAGCAACATATAGGACAACTCAAAACATTTAAAAGGTACAGAACAACCCTAACCCAGCAACATTACACTGGACCTTTTAAAGACTGTTACATAAATACACTTCTTGTTTCTTATATAGTTGCGTTATGATTTTAAGACTCTTAACAATGTTGAATACATGTTACAACTAAAACTTCTCCAATTTGCAGCATGTTTCACTACCCTTTTCCTGGTAACAAGCAGCTGGGAGAGTTTACGCACCTCTATTTACGTGCAAAGCTACATAAACACAAAAAAATATGGCCGCTGCTGTTGTTGTTCTAGTCAGGACCAACCAATAGAAAGATCCCAACCACAACAAACCCCAAACAGTTGTAAATGCACACCGACAGGAAAACTTCTCACATCTGAAGAAACTGTCAAATTAAATCAGCAGGAGTCACCGAACAAATCAGAGCCTTTCTGCTCCCATTTGAATATTTTCTGTGAAGACGGGCTTTGCACTTAAACATGAATCTAAGTTGACCAGAGCTGCTGAGTTCTGCAAAGTAGGAAACTCCAAACTCTCCTTTCAAGCCTCCAGTAGGTGCCTGCCTGACACAATAAATTAAACAGAATGACAAATCACTAGAAGAATGTGAGTCATCCATCAAGTGATTATTCGAAAAAATATGAAATCCTGTACAACCTTTCGTATAAAATAAACATCCTTGACACAGAGTTGAATGGATGATGCCATGCCTCTTGTCTAAATCATTTCTTTGTTCTCATGCTCATATGTTCCCAGCTCTGTATTTCTTTGGTATGACAATGGCTATTCTTGGAGCTCATCGGAGGAGTTTTCTGTCCCTGAGGTTTTTTTGCTATTTAAGGTGAGAGATAAGGTTAGGATTAAAATCAATCAAACACTAAGCCTTACCAAGAACATCGCATTCAAAATAATATATTTGGTTTGTTCACATCACTGTACCAAAAAAAAAAAAAAGGAAATACACAGATAAGTCAATCTAAGAATATGTAATATTAACATAATTAAGCCTTAATTAATTAAGTTTGGCTCTTGACATGAATATATTATGTTTTGAATTTGTCTACATTTGTTCAAAGTACCAGTCATTTTGTTTTTTTCATTTACAAGCTTTATGTAGTGGCTCAACAAAATCTTCTTATGAAGACCCCCACAACACTCATTTGCTCGTTGTATTTACTCTGCTCCAGCTGATGTAATTATTTCTGGGTAAATCCCAGAGGAAACTGGAAAAAGTGGAAGAACTGGACTTTAAGCTAAGAAATAAGTTTATGTTAATGATATAGTTGGTTAATTTTTTTAATTTTTCAGGTTTGATATTGTTGTAGAAATGAATAAGTAAAATTACAGGAGACTCTTAATGTAATTTGGAATTAACAATAGCAAGTGACTTCAAAAGACTTTAGCAAGTTGTTTTAAAATACTTGATTCAACTAAAATTTTAAGATAACATTTGCAAATGACCATAATTTAAAATAAGCAGAAATGTGTTTTTCCTTTACGTGACATTATCTTACCGAGCTAACAACGGTTAGCCGTTAGTGATACCAATAGCAAGGGGTTTTAGCAACTTTAGCAAGGCAACTTTTTGCGTCATCTTATCTTTGTTGGTACAAGATTAATTCTGTAAGTGAAGTCAATTTACTTTTGCAGATGATTTATTGTTACAGGTTGACTTCAGTCACAAAAGTGAGTTGAAATACTTTCTTTTGAGAGAAACGTCAACTGGTAAAAGTACGCTGACATCATCTGCAAAAGTAAAATGACTTCACTTACAGAATCACAAAGACTCATGTTTGATCCACGGGATAAAATGATGCAAAACATTGCCATGCTTTTTTAAGTAGATGGAGCGCCATACTTCTGACAGTATTTTCATGAAATATTTTTACTTTAAACTAGTCTAATTTGACCCAACAGGAGCAGTATAAACAGAATATTGAAGTTAGAAATCTAGGGCCACAGGAACATCCAGTACATACACTACAGATCAAAATCACAAGAACAAATATGCTGTTTTCTGGATACTGTCGGGTAAAATCTAATGTCTCACCTTACCTTGGTTTTGTCATACAAAGCGTGGTTGTCAAGAAGCATTCTCCGCTCCATTCTAGCGTACCTCCTTAGATCCCTCTCGAACTGCTGTAGAAATCAAATATCACTTTTAATTGACGGTGAAAGCTTAGAAATGAAACAGTGAAACCTGAATGAATTATGTATTCCTGTATTCTTATTTGTATATCATCAGAATTGTCAGACATCTTATTTCCATTACGCAGACCTTGTCTTGCTTGAGTTGCCTTAATATATTCCACATGTCTCCTTAACTTAAGTCCATGTTTGTCAAAACTAAACAATACCTTGGCCCCGATGCACACCAGAAACTACATTACTTGTGATTTTTTCTTTTTTTTTTTTTCTGGCAACAACTTCTCTCTGCAGGGGCCTCATTGTCTCCATAACCCTTCATACCCTGGAGCCGGTCCAGCCAAGGAGAGTAAAGGCGTAACGATCCATAGGTGGCGATACTAAGTCCACGCGTACAGCCCTCCAGCTCCGTCTGTCCCCCTCAGCACGACTGAGGCCTCCCTCCACTTGGCTGTCCTCTAGCCTCAAGATAAGGAAGCACTTTGCAAAGTGGTCCATGGCCTCAAACCTGTGGCTGGGAAGCTTCGAGATGTCAAAGGTGGAGGCCTGGTAATCGCAGTAGAGAACAATGCCCTGATGAAGAGAGAGGTATTTTAGATACTAGATCTAGCTATGTGCATACGGTAGAAATTATGAGAAAACATTTTTTTGCATGTGTTTTTAGCAAGTCACTTAAAGGAGCATAGCCAATCTATCTTTCTCAAGTAAGCACCCAGAGGCCCTGACAGTCACCCTTCATCTCTGGCCCGGACTTCAGAGGATGCAATAAGAGAATCTATATGAGAAAAAAAATCACTGGAGGACACTGGACTAAAAATCCTGAAGAATAATCTGTGAGCAAGTTGCTGATCAGACTCCGGCCGCCTTCGTCGCCCTAAGCGCAGATGGTTTTCCTCAAATTTATTTCACTGTTGAATCTTGAAAACAAAGACAGGATGCACTGTAGCATAGAACCACAATAGCCACTTTAATGACAATATGAATAAATATGGCAAGTTGAAATAAACCTCTTATTATCCTTTACATTTTACTAATCATCACTTATTTTCTCATTTCTGAAACTGACATGGAATAAAACTTTCCACATTCGGAGAGAATTGGTTGGTAAATCCTAATCTTGACCAGAGTTACGCTGTGACAGCATTGCAGTAATTAAGACAGGTTGGTATGAAAGCCTTCATTATGATGTGTGCCCGATGACTGGCAGGAACCATTTAAGTTTTTAATTTGTATTTTAAAAAGACTCAATTATTGGAATAGCGCTCAGGGTTTAAACTTGGATCAAAAAGCACAATTACAGTAAAATGTTTCACTCAGTGGAATGATGCTACTTGTTATTAAACCAACAGCTTTTTTTTTTTCTCCCAGGCAATCAAAACTTCTCTGTTCACACAGATAAGCTTAAGAAAGTTTTGTGGTATTCGCTTTTTTGCGCACTGGTGCCAAGAAGTGACTTCCAAGTTCATGAATACATTCAATCAAGGGTTTCTCTGGAAGATTCTTTGTAGTGATGACTGTCATTCTTGCATACAAGGACAGTACATTCCTGCATAACCGACCCCACATTTGAAAAACAAGCAAAAAAAATTGGAATCATTCATGATCAAATGCTGTAATTTGACCTTTATCACAGAGCACAGTTCATTTAAAATCTAAAAGGTGGTTCCGTGAGATACCTGGTTGCAAGTTTTACAAAACGCTATTGGTTTCCATGAGCACAGGCACCTTGCTTTAGAAGATTCTTAATAATCACGGTGGATAAAAGGCAGCCTAGATACAGGCCTGGAGCTATTGAGAGTGGCTGAGGCAAGGTTATGTTTCTTTAAACAAAGCTTGAGATTTGCCATCTTCAAATAGCGGGTGAAAGAAATAGTGGATTTTTCTGAGGGGGATGTCTTGTGGAGTGGTGACTCGTGTGAATGGTGAGGGATAAAGGTGAAGGCTCTACAAACTCTCATTACCTGATGGCCCATTAAGTGAGGGTGAATGTCTGGACTTTGTTTGTTTTTAATGGTTGCCACTCAGTTGGACAGTCAGGCGTTTCTTTGCAGAAATGTAGTACAAATTCTCAGTGAAAGATGATTTTTTTTTTACTGTACTGCCACCAACAGATATCAATAGGCAACTATTCGTTATTTTTCCTCTAATGCAACAAAGAGTTTGGAACTTTTTGGGTTTGAGCAAATTATCTTATCAATTATCACAAACTAGCAGCTGTTTGCTAACAGATCAAACAAGAACATTTAAGAAGCTCAACACAGCTAATATTACAAATAGTTTCTCCAAATTAAGCCCAAAATGACTACTGAAGTCATTGCAGTGATTCAACCCCCTGAAAAGAATTCAGAACACACTTTTGCAAATCAGGTGTGGTCTCAAACACAACCAATCAAGGGCTTCATTAGCTGCATCAGGTGCGCTTGAGATAGAACACCTCAAATACCTGTGCTGTTGAGGTGACATTTGATATAAACGTGGATAAGTCAAGAGAATTGTCCAAAAGGGTCAGAAAAGAGATAATTTCCTTGCACAAACAAGGAAAATGATACAAGAAGTTAGTAAAGGCTACTGAATGTTTCTACAGATACAGTTGGAAGCATTTTGCAAGGTTGAAGTTAAAGGAACGGTGGAAAAGAAAAAAGGAGGCTGAAGAGGCAGGTGGTCAGAATCCTTCAAATGACTGGAAAAGACCAGCAGCAAGACTTGGTGGCAGCAGGCACTGAGGTTTCAGTTTCCACAGTTAGGCGCATACTAAATGCTGAAGGGCTTCATGCACAAACTCCAAAACATAAATTACTACTTACCCAAAAGCACAAGAAAATTAGGCTCCAATTTGCTCAAAACTATATGAATAGGCCAAAGAGGTTTTGGGATTCTGTTCTGTGGTGTGATGAAACAAAACTGGAACTTTTTGGGCCTGGACCAGCGGTACGTCTGGAGGGGAAAGAATGAATCATACACTGAAAAGAACACCATCTACGGTGAAGCTTTGCTTCCTCTGGCACTGGAAACCTTTAGCAAGTGGAGAGCAAGATGGACTCAATTAAGTATCAGGAAATCCTGGGAGAAAATGTCATGCCTTCTGTAAGGAAGATGAAGCTTGGGCATCATTGCACCTTCCAGCAGGACAATGATCCCAAGCATGTCCACCAAGGCTTGGTTTCAGAAGAAGCACTGGAAAATACAGTGGTGACCATCACAGTCACCCCATTGAAAATCTCTGGTGGGACTGGAAAATTGCAAGTATACTAGTGAACTGGGGGCCTTTGCCCATGAGGTATAGGCTAAGATTCCCCAGGAACGCTGCCATAAGCTGGCGTCTGGCTATGCATCATGTTTGCAGCAGGTCATAACAGCAATAGGGCACTTTATCAGTTCTAGTAATTTCTGTGGTTTCTGCCTTCTGGCACTAGTAACAGGACAACAATTAAGTAATAGAAGCAGTAAGAACAGTGCAAATGGAAGGCTGGTAATATACAAGACTGTATTAACATGCACGTCTGTGCAAAAGTTGACTGGACGTTTTAACATTATACAATTTTTACAAGGGAGCATTTAGCATTTAGCCACCAACATTCTGGTGGCTGTGGGGACAAAAGGACTTCTTGAACCTCAGTCTTGCAGCGTAGTGAGAGAAGCATCCCTCTGTTGCTGCTTCTCTAGCCCTCCAGGAGCATTTCACTACATGCGTTGACGGATCTGACTCTGTCCCTTCCTGTACATGGCGTCTGTGTGAGCAGACCAGCTCAGTTTGTTGTTGAGGTGCACCCCTTCAGTGTCCTCCCCTCGGATGCTGACTGGCAGGAGCTGTTGCTTAGACCTCCTAAAGTCAACGAACATTTTTTTTGTTCAGCAGGAGGCAGTTCTTAGTGGTCCAGTCACTAAAAGCCCTTGTCAGGTTCCTGCCCATTCCTGATGCACGTAATTTATTGTAAAATGACTCTAGGAAGCAAAGTAAGATTATTTTAAGAAGTGTAAGTGTACTAAGCTTTAGTGGGTGAGTTTCACTCTGGATTCTGACGATCTGACGAGTAAACTTAATAGTTAAGCGACATTTATGAAGTGATGGACACTATGGTAGTTGTAAAGGTCATCTAATTGCCACTGTCGTGTGTACAACATAATGGCTGCTGTGGAAGAATCAAGAGTTCTGGATTCCGCTTTAGCATCTGCGGTATGAAGATAGTGAGAGGAAAATAACGTTAAAAGATGAACAGTTGCTTTCTCTGTGTAGATTAAAACTCACGCTGAAATTCAAATGGTGTGTAAGCAGATTCACATTCTCCTTGTGACTTAACGAGACTAGCAAATGCAGAAATGGCATGGTGACAAAAAAAAAACTAAAGCATCAACAGAACAAAGGTGTTCCTTCAGCCAGTCAATTAACCTATTAAATATTCAATATGCAGATGAAAATCAACATACTGCATTTTCATATTTTTAGAAACTCGCCTTGTGTGATCTCAAACAAACTGAAGTTGAAATGAAGAATGGCTCCATTAATCGTATTGAACTGCAAAATTAATACATGAATGAAATCTTCCTCTGGGACTAAATCAAAAGCAGAAGCCTCCATTTGCAAAACCTTGCTATTGTTGCCCCGACTGAGAGCATTAGAAGAGCTTTAAAGGGGACACGGGGGCATTGTGTGAACATGTGCTCAGACTTGTCATCAGCCTGATTTGAGCCTGAAGTGGCGAGAAAAAAAAAAGGAGTCTGAGTGTAAAATCAAATAGAGAAACGAGCCTTCAGTCAGCCATAGGAGACGGTTGAAGCCCATTCCCTGGTAAATGGTTCCACTCCTTAGATAATGGAAATCTCTGCCAAAGTAAGATGTCGTGTGTTGAAGAGAGAGAGGAGGAGAGAGGGCTGCTGATGAGAAACAAAGCCGGGAGTAGAGAAAAGTGCAATGGAGTAAGTGCAAGAAGAGTTCCAGAATAAAGTGTTCAACCTGTAAGAGAAAGTGAGAAATAGGTTGAACGAGCAGATATCGCTTTGGAGAGATAGAGGAAAAAGACGGATAGTCCATGAATTGATTTCCTCGGGGCCTCGCTCTGGCTGATTATGCTTCTCCCTGGATGCAGGAGTGTTAAGGCGATTACGATTACAAATTGTCAGTTTAATTCCAGATCACAGCATAAACTCTCCTCTCGGTGGCCATAAATCTGCTCCATCTCCTTAAAGAGCAATAATCGGAAAACCCTCTCTCTCGTCCGGCCCATGACTGAGGTTGATCACAAAACATTAAACACCACGTCAGCACCTCCCAAATAGCTGCTACCAAACAGTCCTGGGTCATCGGGTGAGGACTGCAAAGCGGAGACGGTGAAAAAAAGGAAACTCATGGAGCGGATCTCAAGGAATCTGCGGGTTCCTCCTCACTTTCGCTCTAATTACCTTAAAGAGTGCGTTTGCAACTGCAGGTAAAAAAAATCTCCTGACGTCACCCTCTGCTGTACCCCAGAGCCGCTCTCCCTCTGCAATTACAGATAACCATTCACCTTCAAATAACAGGCATCGGGGATATTCTCAAAACTCGCTTTATGTTCAGTAATAGCTCCGCTGAAGGCGGTGGCAGTTCCCACTTAGATAATGAGGCCAGAATGACGGCATAAAAGCACTTAAATACTGACTAATCTGAAATTAAAATCCCCCTGGGCCACACTTGAGACAAGCTGTGGGAGAAGGTCTGCAGCCCATCTGATACACGAGGCCGCAAATGTAGGTCACCTCTCATTCCAGCGTCATATTTCAACCCCTCCTGCGAGCGCATTTCTTTCATCCCTGTATCATATCGATGCCTTCAGAGAAAAGCAGTTACGGTGACAGTCGCGCAGACCATTAAGCACCTGAATGCAGATGCCCTCCGCGCGGCAACGTTTGCGGCCCTCCAGCCCACGCGCATTCGGCGGCGGCGGTGGAGTCGTGCCGCTTTCTCTTAGTCTCTTTCAGCCTGACACACATACACTCGCAAATCTACCATAAAAGCGGGATGTCATGAAGCACCTCCCGTCTCAGTATCGCCGGGGGCTGTTTAGTCCAATAGCGCTCTGTAATCATCTCCTACGCAGCAGGTAATGTCAGCGAGCATCTGAGAGTAAGCTTATTCCACCAGAACTGTTTACAGAGGGAATTACAGAGGAGGACAGCGGGAAGATAATCTTTCCCCCAAAGCTTCGCCTCTGAGCACTAAGTCAAGTGAACATGACTTTTGAAATTGTGATATAAAGGCTAAGCTGTTTTTTTTTTTTTATTATTATTTTATTATTTGCTGTGGGTTTTTTTCTTAAGAGAGTGGGATGAGCGGTCGCAACCGCCACCTGCATGCACAGGATGATCTCATCTTGGCTCTCTCTGACACGCGGAAGCTTCCAAGCGCGCCCTCGAGTTGCAGATTAGCCCGCATTAACCAGGACAGAGCTTCAACTTTGATGCGCGGCTCCACCAGAATGAAAGAGGCCGACTGCTGAAATGAAATGGCGGTATTTTGCGCATCTCAGCGTCAGTCAGAGCAGCCCCGGTTACAGTTTGGATCTCAGAGGGACTAACTCTGCGTCGACTGCGGAGTAATCTCAGTTGCATTGGCAGCTCCGTCTCCGCTATTTATTCAACCGCGGGGGGGAAAGTCTCCAGTCCATAACCGCACTGACGCGGAGATATAATGTGGAACAATAAAGCCTGAGCTCAATGGCGTGGCGTTGTTATGTGACAGCAGGGCATACAGAGCCCAGCCTTCGGAAAGCAGTGCTTATACAGTATTTAGAGACACAGATGATAGATGGAGGGGGGGGTGAAACATGGCCCTCTCCGCCTCTCCGTTGCTATTACCAGGGCCAAGCTGAATCTCATCTGTCTGCTTCAGAAGCCGGTGGCTGACCTTGCCTCTGCCCCCAAGTTATGCTTTCAGAATATGAGCAGTAGAGTTGGGAAGGGGTGGGGGTGTGTGGGGGGGGTGAGGTGGCAAGAAAAAATGATGAACCCCTTTTTACAAGGACGTTTCTGGATAGATGTATTTTTAACTCCCTGCAGGCTGGAGAAGAGGAGGAGGTGCTGGATGGATGGGGGGGTGGTGGTGGTGGTGGTGGTGGTTGGAGGGATCCAGCGGCGGCCTATGATATTAGGCCCGAGTGAAGACACGACGGCCCCCGGGGGCTCGATTGCAGATGACAAGGTTACACGACTTAGAGTCAACCTCTGCTACCTCCACTTAATCACTGTCTCTTGTGTCCTCGTCCCTGCAGACCGGTCGGTCCCCTCTCCATGCCCACTCCACCCACCCCACCCTCCATCCCCCGCTGAGAAGAAAGCTTCCGGTCGCATCATGCCGTTCCTCCTTACACCGCAAAAGCCTCTTTAACACCTGGCCCACTCGCCTAATTCACTGCTTCACATCCCTCTTCTGCCTCCCCATCAACCGCGCATTCACACATCCTTTCACACCTTCACCCCGCTCCCTCTGTCATTCCATAGTGGCTGCGAGTGGTGAGAGCGCGCCACGATAACATACAGTAAGTAGGAGGTAATTATCGTCGGGACGGACCTCTGAAGGAGCGCAGGCAATCGGAGGTGTGGATGTGAGAGCCGTGGATGATGGATGATGGAGGGATTTATTTTTAAACCCAGCGAAGACAAAAAAACGAAGCCGGTAGCCAGACCAGACAGCGCCATCCTGCTCTTCATCACGCTCTTATCTCCTCCCATGACCCTCTTCACCTGTGTATTTATCAGAGGAAGAAGGCGGCGTCCTTCCATGTCCTCTCCCTCGTTTTTTTTTTTTTTTTTTTTCCCTCGCATGGTGTCATGTCACCGTACCTTTTTAAGAAGGGAACTCGCTCCGTAATGTATTTTCATTGGCCTTGAGGAGATCAAATGTCTGTGTAAGCGCATGCAGCAGCAGCAGCGAGGAGGTAATATCTAAGTAATTACAACTGGAGCTTTTTACTGAGGTAAAGTAGCTCCGAAAGCAAACGTAATGACTAGTGCGGCATCGTTTTTTTTTTATTTATTTTTTTTTATTAAATGTCCTTTTTCATTTCTGTGGACAGTGATTTCTTGCTGAGGGGCATCAAACAGAAACGTCCACAATAAAACTTGATTCAACAAACCGACGCTGCTGAGGCATCAAAGGCTCGTGTGAAGCCGCTGTGAAAACTGTGCTGACTTGCAATAATCATTGCCAACAGAAGTATTCTTTGTGTCACTGAATCCACATGTGCTACGGCTGTCGTCACATCTGACCCACGGCAATCGAGCATAACATTATGACCACCTTCTGCCAAAACAGTCATCAGAGAATGGACATTCTGAGGGCGTCCTGTGGTGTCTGGTGACAGGACGTTGTTAGTGGGTCCACTGGTTGAGGGGAGGGGGCTCTGTGGATCATAGCACAGATAATTAATCAGTTTGGGATCTAGTGAGCTTGGAGGCCAGGTCAACACCTTCTGCTGTTCTTCACGTTTTTTTTTTTTTTTAGTTAAAGCGTTTTTGTGTGTGTGTGTCTGTGTCAGGCTGCATCCTGCTGGGGATGGCTGCTACCAGCAGAGCACTGGATCGTCATAAAGATTTCTAGGATGTCAGTGTGTATCCTAGAAATGTCAAGTTTTTAGACAAAATGTTCTTCTTTCTGCATGATCCGATTTCTCTTAAGATTCAGTTCATGGCCAGCTGTTCTGGTATCTACGTTTATAATCCTCTGGTATAAATCAGAATTTATTGGTCCATGAATGATAACCAGTAATTTCAGAGTTTGACAACTCAGAGCACATTTTTTTCCCCAAGTGGTCTTGAACACAGCATCCGCTGCAGCTGGATCTCAACCAAGCTTTCCAAGACCCACACCCTGCCTCTGACTGACTAGTGATGTTTGGAGAGGGAAAGCTGTGTTACTCTCATTATATTGGTAGTTTATATTGTTTTGTTTTTTTAATTGCGATCAAACGCCACATGCTGGTGCTGGAATAATTTGTGTGGGGGGAATGAATCCCAGGTTGGGAACTACAGCTCTAGAAAAATAGACAAATGAAATTTATGGAAATCCACTGAGGTTTTGAGTCATTTTTATACAGAAATAGGGAATAAAATGAAGATTAGGTCAGCCATATCAAAACATTGTATTGTTTTTTAATCTCATCTTCTACTACCGCTTATCCTCGCTAGGGTCGCGGGGGTTGCTGGAGCTTATCCCCCACGCAGGCACAGGGAGAACATGCAAACTCCACCCTGAGCATGTCAGCCATATCTTTTAACACACTTACGAGAGTTAGTGAAAATCTTATGATTTTTTTTTTCAGTTTAAATTAAGTCGAGGATGTGGGCGTATATGTCTAATAAGAACGTGCTGAACATTTGTTTGCAAACTACTACTGTAGTTAGAATCTCAGTTTGATTTAATTCGATTTAAATTGGACACTTAGCGTATGTGGTGCCTTGATATTTGTTGCGTTATTGTGATATTAAGTAATTGTCGTCGTTCGAGCACAGCCAACAATTAAACTATCATGTGTATATAAACATAACCCACCATTAACATTATCCGCCCGTGTGTTTTATCTCTCACTCACACATTTGCTTTTCCTCTTCTGTCCTTCATTCTCTCCTCCACATTCATTCGTTCACCCACTCAGTCTGCACTCCGTTCACTCATTCACTCTTGTTTTGCTGTTGCTAATTTTCCATCAAAGGATCCATTTTTTATTAAGGTGAGTCCCCGCTCAAAGTTCCAAATGTGACCTGCTAAATTGGACTATTTTTTCCTTTTCATGAAATTACTCACCATGTGCCATCATTCCCCACTGCAGGAAGCTAAATTGGTATAAATGAAAAAACGTTTTACCAAAATAAATAACTACATTTCCGAGGATGCAGTTTTGGGTGATGGAAAGGTGACTCAAATACATGCCTTCTCAATGAAATATATTTTCAGATTCGTGAGTTTTTTATCATATATCTAATCTGTGCTCTCAGTTCCAAATTACATAATATTCCGTGATTGTCAGACAATTACTACGGACAGATTAGTTATCAGGGAAGTCGACTTTTCGGGTGCACAAATGCAAATCAAACATCTGTTACAGCACTTGGTATGTTTCTGTGAGTTGGTTCTTCTAATCACATGTGATGTCAATGTCAGTATTTCAATATTAACCAATTGTTCCACTGAATTCTTTTTTCTTATTTGTCCTTTTAACTTTTAAACTTTCTCTGCAGAATAAATATTTGATAAAATTTTTTCTGCCTTGTCCTTGTCTCGTCTCATCTCATAAGGACCGCAGGTTAGTGAGTTTCAAACGAGCAATTTATTAAATCTTGTTGCACAATTTACATTTAGAAAATTTCCTACATAGTTTCACCTTTAATATTGTGTGAAATGGATTCAGGGAAACATATTGCACTACTCCATATATGTAAAAGAGTTTGTTACATATAAAGTATGGAATCCATAAGTGGGCGATGTGTTAAAAGCAAAAACAAGTTCTACAATGTATTTTAAATGTGATGTTTTAAAGAGCAAGCACAAAAAAAAATAATCTAGTGGGACCCTGGGTTCATTATCATCAGATGTATTCTCTGGACTTTTTAAGAGAAAGCACAGTTGTAGTACTGGCCCAGAGATAGAACACACGTAAATAGACAAAACAAGATCAAATTAAGAAAGCACTTTAAGCAATCTGACAACACAGAGAAAAGTACCGCAAACAGATTAGAAGGAAATACAGAAAGCAGACGCAATAGCACAGACTGTGACAGAAATGTTTCAAAAAAGGGCACCAAAAAGTGACGGACACGTACTTCATGAACTCTCCGTGATGGATTCAAAAAATGTAAATGCGCTGATAGCTTGTCTGTCTGTTGCATATGTATCATATTTAATTCAAGTAGCTTCATCCGTCCAGTTGTCAATAATAATTAAACAATAAACTTTTTTTTTTCACACTGGGCCAAACACAGCCACATGTAACTAAAAGTTTTAGTTTCTAAACCACTTTCTGTGGTTTAACTTCAAATGCGATGAACTGTTCAAACTAAGTTCTGAACTTCTGTTAATTGTAATATCACACCTGACTGATCTGAAAATGTAGATTTCATAGAAGATATTACGCAGTGCTCAGATTTGTTCCTTCGAATTTATTGCCTACAAAAAAAATAATAAATAATTATCCAGGAGTCAGAAGTAGATTGTAAATATTCAGTGATCTTGATGTATACTTCCTGCTAATTAACACTACCGGTGAAAAGTTTTAAAACGCTGCAGTATTTCTTTCTTTTTTTAATTAAAATATATGCATTTTAAGTTCTGGGTCGTTATCTTGCTGTAGGATGAAGCTCTGACCAATTATACCAGAGGATGCTGATGCTGTTCTACAACTTTTAGAGCATGTTAGACAGTGTATGTATGTTGTACGTATGTACCAATACTTTACAAATGACATACTCACTTGGTGTTTCAGTCGACCAATTACGGCGGTGAGCAGACCTTCCTCCTTCCCCTCTTGCGGTGTGGACACGATGAAGTCTACATCGTGACCAAACTCCTTCCCCCTGGAGATGAAGACATGTAACGGTCACCCACTCAACTGGCTGCAAACGCACTGAATCACATGGTCACGAAAGGAAATTATCCGAGTGTTGTTGTTCCTCTCAAAGCAGAAAGGATTTATTCCCACCTGAGAGAAATAATATGACCAAACATTTACATGATCTAATTGTTCCATATTGGGTGGATTATAAAAAGTCCCGTCTGTTGTGATTTACGTGGTCACTTATGAAGCCTTTTATTGTGATTATTACCGGACCGCTGCTGCCCTGGAAGTAATGAACTGAATTGTCTTTCAGTCAGTGTTTAACTTATGAAGAGTGGCAGACGGGAGCTATTAAAAGCAAAAGGCGTTGACTTTTTCTCGTTATTTAAAGGAAGTAAATGTGCGTCAAGTAAGTTGTGTAAAAGTCTTGAAGCTTTTTTTTTTTGTTGCCTCAGCTGTCAGAGCTTTAACTTTTATGAGAATCATAATTTTCTGCTGGGATCGGCGCGATGAAGCAGACTAACAAGGCTCTGCAGAGCTTGACGTCTCCGTTGCTACAATGACTTCTGTTCATTTAACTGCTCCTTTTATGAACGTCGAATTCATGTTACATCACAATGTCGGTTCCCAGATACCTTTTATATAAGTTGCCATGTGATGTTGAACAAAACCTGTTGAGCCAAGACGAATAAGAAAGCAGATGTAATATGTAAATGCGTGCTATTTGTTTATCAAAGTCTCGTTTTGAATGTAAAATGAGTTGCCTCGTGTGATTTCGACACACCCAGACACACTGGAGGCTGTGAGATCAGTTTGTGCGACCTCATTGAACCCTCATGCTGTAATATAGTTCCTTGAGGTTCAAAAAGTTAGAATGGAAGTAGACTGGGAGGTGGAGCCTTCTCCTTCTTCTTACCAGGCCCCTCTCCTGTGGAACTAGCGCCCAGTTTGGGTTCAGGAAGCAAATACTCTCCTAACTAAAGACTTTCCTTTTTGATGAGGCTTAAGGTTAGTTAGTTTAAAAGCTAAACTGTAGCTACTTGTTTGTGTACATGTTGCAGCTTTTGCTTTAACTTAAGTCAGAGTTACAGTCTATCATAGGGTTGGGTTTGGTGCCTTGTCTTATCTAGTTTGGTTTCCTCTTTTGCTTTTAGCTGTACTTCCTGCTTTTGTCTTTTCCCACCTCTTTAGTTACACTGACTTGTCTTACTTTGTGTCTTTTGTTAGTTTCACCTGTTTTCACTCACTTCCTTCTGATTTCTTTCCTGATACATGTATATATCCGTTCCAGCTGCTCTTTCAACCCTCGATACTTCTCAACCTTTGCGTGTTCCTTCTTGCTAATGTTTGTGTCGGCTGGTATCGCCACATCTAACACTTCTTCTGCTCTTTATCCACCGCCACCACCATTATGTCCGGTTGGTTAGCCAGGACCTGTTTGTCAGTCCGGAAGCTGAAGTCCCACAGAACCTTGGCCCTGTTGATCTCAACCACCTTCTGTGGTGTGGCCCATTGGGATTTGGGTACTTCTATTCCATACTGGGTACAGACTTTCTTATACACTATCCGTGGTACGCTGATCCGGCCAGTATCTTGTACCTTGCTGTATATATATATATATATATATATATATATGCCTCTCCTCCTCTCCCTTTGTCTCTTGTCAGCTCGTCTGTGTTTCCTCACCGTTCCCTGCTCGTGTTCTCTAGTTGCGTCCCCTGGATTTTTGGTGCATTGGCCTTTTGTTCTTTTTTGGATTCATCCTTGCCTTAATTTCTCCTTTGGATTTCTTCTTTTGTTGTACTCTTGTTTTTGGAATTCCCCGCTCAACACTGCAGCCCCTTTTGTTAGAAGGAGTCGTTTCTTTTTTCTTTTTTAAAGTTCTGTTATTTCCTGTTCCTGCCTCCTCCTGTGCCTTTCATTTTTTTGGTGCTCCACTGTTCCCTGATGCATGTTGTAATAGTACAAATGTGTATACTTGCATAAACTCTGTCTTATTAATAACCTGACAGCGATGTTAGCCAACCTCACCCTAACCTACCTCAACCTTAAAAGATTCTACTCTTCGGCTTTAGCAAAACTTTGAGGAACACACAGTTCCATGGCACCTCATGTTGTTACAGTGTATATATTCAAATACGGTGTAATGTGTTTTATGAACTGGCATTGCTAAGAATGGTAAATATAGCTAGTGAGCAGACCACAAAGCCTATAACCTGGTGCACAAGTTGTGACTTAAGTGGCTCATGGTAAGTGCATATATTTTAATTTCTATCTTCATTTAATAATATATTTGAGGATCATTTCCATTGACATCGTACTTAAATTTTTTATTTCCTATATAGATATTTATTTCCTATACACAAGCTAGAAACACTAATACTATTGACCCCCATTTTTTAAACAATTATCACTATGTATTTATTCTACATTTATATTACGCTTCTAAAACACATGTTACATTTGGTAAAGTTAATTTACTAAAACACATTGTGACATGAATTCCTGTGTTTCCTAAATAAACCCCGACGGCCCATGGGACACAACCTGTCCTTGAAAGGATTCTACATTCGTGCACAACCTTGTAATGTATTCCTCCTACTAGCGACAAGTGCGTCGTATCTCATGTGGCTCAGACACGATTACACAAACGGTCGGCCACACCCACATGTGTCTGCTGGAGTCACTACTTCGAGTTTGCTATACAGGCCTCAGCGCTTCCAATGAGAGAGATGCATCTCTGTTTGCAGTTTGGTGAGATTCCTGAAGCAAGATGAAGAAAAAAAAAACATAAAAATGTGACAGTGTGATGGACTGACCACTTGTCCAAGGTGCCTTTGACTTGGTGTGTGCTCTGTTTGGTGCAGTCATCCTGCAAAACCTAAAGGATGACTAAAGAAATAAAAACACTGCGTTCCTGTAACTTAAAACAACTGCATACGGCAGGTTTCTCACCAGTTACAGAAGCAGCACTGATATAAACATGCAGCTAAAACTAAAAAAAAAAGCTAGAAAAAAAAAAAACACACCAATGCTGCCACACTGAAGAGGGCTGCCTCCTCATCTCGGGCCTACACCAGCGCTACTTGACGAAAGGCCAGGCATCGTCTGAAACGGATCATTACCCGGCACCCGCTCGCACAAACACACACGGCACAGGCACTTGCAAACCCTTTGATAAATATTAGGAACAAATCCTACAGACGTAAGCGCCAGTGTCATAGCCAACAACAAAGCAAAACGACAAAGAATGTTGGCGCCGATAAGGCTCCAAAGAAGCCTCCGCAGCCACGAGGCTCCGTGTTTGATCTCCCCGAACAAATGAGTAACAGCAGCGAGAGAGGGCAATTTTAAAAGGAAGCGGGAGAGCCTGTGAATGGCTTGTGGGAAAAGCTTCAAAGGTCACTGTGGCTAATTCGCGGAGCAAGGGAGTATCAGAAAACAGCCATTAGAGCTGCAAAAGGCATGATAATGTTAATGATTAGAGTTAGTGGCAGACGGCATGTAGCCCCGTGGCGGGAGCCGCTCACAGGTCCGCTCGGCAGATGCTACTTTAGTCACAGTCGTTCAATTTTCTCTGAGATTGTAGACAATTTATCCTCCCCGCGAAATAACACACGCCAGAGGACTCACTTTTACCCTCGTGGTTCGTATTTATGTAGGCCGTTATGCATAAAGTCGACTCTTCTTTAATGAGTTGACTGGTAGGACACAGCTATTTGAGAATGCATCACAGATTTCCATGTGCTGAATGAGCAGCTTTCCTCCAAAACCTCCCCAACACCCTTAATTGGCAAAGCTGAGCTTCCACAACACTCCCAGCTTGTACAGCAAGCGCGCTTAAGTTGTTAAGTGAATCTCACTGCTAGCCTCTGCTGCGCTGGCAAAACTCACCCGAGTGCACTGCATAAATGTGTGCCATGAATAGCAAAGGAACTAAAGAGGGAGAGGCGGCGAGATCGTCAGCATAAATTCAGTTATCTCCAATCGGGACTCAAAAGCAACTTGATTCCATCGCAAGTTGATTTGCGGGGAGTCGGTGGTTATTCGAGGCGAGCACGGCGTTGCACTTTTAAACTTCATCACTGCACTGTGATGTTAGCACGCATCAGGTCGGCACAGATACCATGTTAAGTACAAATCCACTCAGCGGAAAAGCAGACGGCACTATGCCAGGCTTGGTTTTTTTTTGTTTTTATTTTGCATCTAATGGCGGACCTCCAGAACACAGAAGCTTTTATTTAGCATTAAGCGTCCACCCCCGAGCTCAGTGTGAAGACGCAGCTCTAGAGGTTCAGCTGGAAACAGCGGCTCTGATGGGCTGTTAACGCCTTTGTGCTCGGTGAGACGCTTTTCTTTAAAACGAAGTGCGACGCGGAGCGACGAGTCACGGATCCGCGAACACCTGGTGCAGCGTAGCCAGTCTGCTCTCTCATCGCGTGAGGTAAAATGTTCAATTATTAAGCGCTCCTGCACAAAGCCTATAAAATATACATGGTTATTTACATGTGGACGACAAGGCGACACGTATGAATAATGCAGATGGGGGAAGTGTGGCTGCGGCAGGTTCAGCTGCACTTAAAAGCAAAAGGTGATGTGATGCACCGCTTCTTTTTTCCCTCGACTAACACAGAAAAGCAAGGTGATAATCAGCGAGATATGAGAAGAGAAAGCAGTAAGTGTTTGCAGGCCGCGCTGTGATCAGGCCGCTTGTTTTTGCCCTTTTCCCCCAGCGACCTGATAATAGAGTTGGCTTAAAACATCATGACACCCTGAACTAAACTGATAAGGAATACTTATCTCAGCTAATGTTCAAGGGAGCTAATGCAGTGTTCAAGGATTGAGAGTGCGCTCAACGCCCCAACCCTCCCCCCTTCCTTCTCATCAGCATCACTCTGGAGCCGTACTCCAGACGATCTAACGTTAAATAAGATCCACCGCGGGGACTTGCCGGCTTCACACCGAAATAAATGCAGTCCTCCGCTGACACCGTATGATCCTTTCACACACACAGTGGTGGCAGGAGCTGTATTTTCAAGCCTAATCTATTTTTAATCCCCCTCCCCTCCCAACAAAACCGCTTTAAGACTCGTCACCCGCCTTCCACAGCTGTCCTTTCAATAAGGCTAATGTCAGCGGCGTCAACAAATTTTCACCACGCTGTTTCTCTCTGAAGCGGATGACGGCTCGAGTTTTGTTGCTTATTTTTGGGAAACTTTCGGGAGCCGAGGTATCTGTTTCGCGCATCTCATCCAGAGATGAAAGATTTTGCCAGAGCCGAGGGTATCTATTTGAGGAGGTGTGCGGTGCGGGCGCCGCGCCGCGCGTGCATTCCCACTTTTGACAAGGGCTATCGGCTGGAAAAAGATGAAACTAATAAGAGACTCAACAACAGCCTGGAAATTAGAGCTAATTAATTTGAGCTTTGACAGGACTTTCAGAGGGGAGCATCCTCAAATATGTCAAACTGGAGAGAATTAGTGGATTATTAGTGGTGCTGCTGGCATCTCGGAGAGCGCATGAACTATTTTGGCGTAATAGGCCTCATATCGCCTCCTGCCGCGTTTCAGATTCCCGTCTGGAGAATCTGCTTTTCAACGAGATAAAGGTAAATGACGCACTTAGTGACTGATAATGTGCGAGTCGTCGTTCTTCAATTATAGCTCGGCGTGATTCCAATTAGGTCTCACGTAATACTCCCCAAGTCTGCACCAGATATGAGGCGGAAGTTAATGCGCGCTTCATCTGAGTTTGAAGCTATAAAAGCATCTCTCACAGGCCCCTTTACGCTTTGCAGCAGACTACTGGCCCATAAATCTTGAGCTGTTCCTCCCCTTCATTCTTGATGTTAACTATCCATGATGCTCTAATCACTTTCCTCATCTCTCTTATCCACATCTTCCCCTTGAGGAGCAGTTATTTACATAATCAGATATCATTCCAGCTGTCACTCACCCTGATGAAGATTGGAGATATTGGATTTTGTCTTGTGATGTTTGATACCATCTTTAGGCCACTTAGGAAAGTTGTGAACCCATATCCGCAGAGAGGCCGGGGTGCAGGTGTTAAAACGCGTCGGCGTAACGCCTCGTGAACGAAGTTGAAAGCTGGAATCAAATGCTGGAAAAACAGATATCGCAGTACTCTCAGGGAATAAACTAGCACAGTCCTACATTGGACCAGCAGCCTATGATGCCTCAGATGAATCGGGCTGTGTAAACTTTATCTGTTGCCAGATAAAGTTGATGGTTTCCGGGCCAAAAACGGCTGAAATGCGGCAATGTGAGCAGCATGACTGACAAGGTTTTAGATTTCTACCAGATTGCCTACACTAGTGTCACCTGTCGTACAAAAGCGATGCATTCGAAGCATAGACGTCATCCCACAACGAGCTGCAGCAGCACCTCAATTACTGACACACACACTGCTACAAGTCAGCTATACCCGTACCCTACAGTATGTAGGTTATGTAACGAAACAAGATTTAATCCTTGTCCACGTCTCACAGGGGCAATTCCTCCGTGTCCATCCTCCTACGAACCATTGACTCTGATGTCTAGTCATCTGGTCTCTTAGCAGCGTAATTGCAGAACAGAGTGGGTTAATGTAATGTTTACTGTGATGGATGGATATCAGTAATAGGCCCCAGCAAAGAGCAGTCATCTGAATGCATTAAATATCTTCAATGATGTGGTTATTTAAATATACTAAGATATAATTAAGAAGGTTTGAACCCATCGGCCGACTGGAGCCTTTCTGTGTGGAGTTTGCATGTTCTCCCTGTGTCTGCGTGGGGTTCTCTCCTGGTACTCCAGCTCCCTCCCACCGTCCAAACACATGCTCATTAAGATAAAGAGCACGTTTTATAATTAATATTTTTGAGTGCATTGAATTCTCTGGGTGGGCTGCCCCTCGCGTCGTCCACAGGGACAAATTTGGGCGGTTAGGTGCTTGCTCGAGGTACCTCAGCAACAGACATGGGGAGATTAGTGAAGCACCTTAAAATTACCATCACCTGAACAGGGACTTGAACCCTGGACCCTCAGATTAAAAGTCTGATGCTCTGCCGACTGAGCCATCCAGGCCCTGACAGAGACGCCGCTAGTGTCTTGACAGACGCCGCTGCCTGCCTTTTGTGTTTCAGTTTGTGTCCCAGCCAGGATCCACACCAGGGTCAGCTTGACAGGGCCCAATAGCTCTCCCCAAAAGAGAAATTCAGGGTGACACAGCAGCATTAGAATAAGAGACAGCGGAAAATACAATAACCTGCATATTGCACAGTGTTGTTTAAAGGTATTTGCACCCATCAGGATGTTCCATATTTCTGCATAAAAATGGAAACATTCACAATCATTTGTGTTTCATCTGTCTGACTGGGTTCTCTTTGTCTATTTTCAGGCCTCGTGTGACAATCCGCTGATGTTCTATGTTCTGAGTCTTTTATTTGCAGAATTGTGCAAAATTCTGAGCGGTGCAAATAATTTTAAGCAGCACTGTATGTGTGCATATGTGTGAGGGTCTCTGTTTTTTTGTGCATAATAAATTATGACCGTGTGAAATGTGTAATTGCTAATCTGTGGCCCAAAATAGATGCACATTCATTCACTGTGTGTCAAGTAAAACAAACACTTTCCTCCGCAGCGCTGCGCTCACAGCACGAAAAAAAATCTCCAGCTGACAAAAATAGATTTTTAGAAAAACACTTGTTTGGCAGTGTCATTCTGAAGGAGTAGTGGGTATCTGGTGCTGTGGCTTACTATAGAACATTGACTTCCTGTACACTAAAAGAACGGTATAACTTTAAGAAAACCTAAAGAAAATGACAATACTATTGCATACGATTTGTATTCTGCACAAGCACAAAGCCTATTACCTGTCGCAATTTATCTTTTCGTTAATTTGTGTTTTGGCCTTAGCTCTACAATTTTCATTTGCAACCGCAGCATCTGTTCCTCACCAAAAGTTACTTAGTCTCATTTTAATTGTCAGCCCATGGTAATTTTGGAGCAATTTGTTGACAAACAGGAATGGGAAAAGGCAAAGGGGACATTCTGGTCGGTTTTCAGAGACACAGAAACACGCTTGGTGATGTTTCTGGTCCAGACACTATTAAATACCATCACCTGAGCTGTGGCAGCTCTGTCACCCCTGTAGAGAGGCAAGCGCCTGTCCTCGCTGCCAGACTGCCTTTGAATTATTTACCTCACACGCCACTGGTTGTGGCTGGATTTTTACAACATCACAGAGCAGAGTGCTCCACGCTTGCTCAGGCACAAAGTGCAGCACATAAAAAAAAAAAGAGCAACACAAAGGGGTGACGACGCAGGGAGGCGACGGCTGTGAACAAGTAGTTTGCGCTCAGCAGGTAGCTCTAAAAGGGCACTCTGAGGTCTACAATGTAATGCACTGCGGCATCTTAATGTAAATGCAAGACGTGATTGGCCGTCAAGATTTTTTCCTTCTTTCTTTCACAGTCAAGAGCAAAGCGATGAATCTGCAGCCCTGTCAAATGAATCCATTTCCTCTAATAATTAATTCAAACTAGAAGTTAGACACCCAATAATGCCTCTGCCTGCACGCCCACTCCCTAACCTTTATGCTCTGATAATAGTGAATAATAAGGAGCCGCCACATGGGAATCAAGCAGATCCCTTGAGATTTATCAAATCTGAATATTTCCCTGTGCGGAACCAATGTGAATTTAACAATACTAAGGTGGAGAAAGAAAAAAAAAAGAAAAGAAATAGGACGTGCTGTCCTGTCTCATCTACAACATCAACGCTGAAAGGAGGAGACAAGTCTTGTACCTGCGAAAGCCACCTGTCAGTGCCACTATGGCGTCCGATGTGATCGCATGGACAGCTTCGTCAATAATGTTCCCCAGTGCTCGGGCCTCCGGTTTGCTAACAGCCCTAGAGATGTCTCCATAATGCAGAAAACCTGTGGGGAGAAGACCGTGTGGTTATTAGTCGGTGGAGCCAGCCATCAATCATAGCCGTGTGCTCTGGGATAGTGAAGAGTCAGGCAGAATTAAAAGTAAGGTAAAAGTATGATATGTTCAGGCGCCTGATAGAAGGCGACAACCCGGTTGCGTCTGCCACAGACGGAGGAGGATCACGGGCGGAGTAGTGTTCTAAATTATAATTGATGGATTGATGAGTATCTCGTCGATTTCCTGCTTCTCACTTTGTATTTTCTCCTCTCTTTGTGCGACATAAAAAAAAAAAAAAAAGGCCAATTAATTGCCTTTTCTTTTCCACAGACGAACAGAGCCACACCGCCAATTAATTACAAAGGCTTTAATTGTATTTCTGTCTTTACTGCGGTAAAATAAATGGGATAATTCATGTTTCTGCTCATCTAAGACTGACAGGATTCCATAGCGGGGCCAGGGTTCAAACACATTTTCAAAAAACTATTTCGCACTACGCGCGCACTGTTTCTCTGCACGGAGTGGAGACTGCAGTGTTCCCAATGATGTCTGTCAGCATCATACTTTGTCACAGCGTCGCGAACGGAATGGGAACCTGCGAGCAGCGCAATATAATGTCTTGAATTACCACCTCATGTTGTGCATCGAGCACAACACCATGAGCGGAAAAATAATGCAGACGTACGAAAGGCTGCATATCAGTGTTTCATTTAACCACTTGTCTGCCGCTCTGTGGGGTCACGGTGCTCACTGACGACGGCTGATGCTGATGTTACCTGCAGGTCTGGTTGCTCCGGTCTTGAGGTATTTCTGTACACGCTGCAGTGCATCACGTCAGAAAATAATCTCTGCAAATGTTTGCTTTTTTTTTTTTTTTAATTTTTGAGGCACAACAAAGACACAAAAGTGTCAGCATTCACAGACTAAAACATCTCCTTACACCTGGAAGTGTGTAATTGTTACAGGTTTCTGAACCACATTTTTGGTTTGGTGTCTCTCTGTGAGTCAGAGTGAGGCAGCCTAAAAACCCACCTCCCTGCCACCTGACCACACCCAGGAGGTTGTAAAATCACACTTCCTGCAAAGCCATTTCACTCAGAAGAACAAAGAAGATGTAGTATGTGAGTGAAATGGATGTTAATTTGTTTTGTTTTAGAGTTTTCAGGTGGTCAGTCTTTTCATTGTAATTTAAATTCCAATATTGTGCCAGTTGAATTGAACTGATTATGAAGATTTACCAGAAATTGCATTAGTGATGCAAGTTGTCAGCCTCAATTTGCACTTAAAATGCAGATTTGCCTTAACCCTTTAAGACCTAAACATTCGCCTGCAAATTAAAAAAAAAAAAAAAAAAAAAAAGTGGTATTTGAATTACCGTAACTCACCAATGGATAAAATTCAGTGTGGCTGAACACTGGGAAGTTTTGCTTACTGGTAAAAAAAGCTGCCATTACGGTAATGATGACGAACCCTGCTGTCATGTGCAGGTCGAGGAGTGACGCAAAGCTAGAGAGTTTTTTGGAGGAAGTTAGTGATACCCTCGAGATGTCAGGAGAAAGGCAAAACTTCCCAATGTTCAGTCACACTTTGAACTTTGTCAATAGTGCAAACCCACTGTGACTTACAGTAATTCAAATGCCTTTTTGTGTTCATTAGCTCATGCTAGCATGCTAACATGCTAAACTAAGATGATGAGAGTGGTAATCCCGGACAATGCAATGCTCTAAAAAAGTCGTACTGCTAGCATTTGCTAATTAGGAGTGACTAATTTTTCAGTGAATCAGAATCAGAAAAAAACTTGAAAGATATGCGGCTGATGCTAATGGCAAGTAGTTTAGGATTTAAGTAGGATTAAATAATAATGATAATGCATTGGTTTTATATAGCACTTTTCCATTAGATGCTCAAAGCCCTACAACTGAATGCATGATTTATTCGCTCACACAGTCACACCCTGGTGGTGGTAAACCAAAGTGTTGAGTGAACTAAAGAAGGTTCTGAGCAGTACGCAACAAAAAACCCCATATGTCTACCTCATGGTGGTATTAGGACAGTCAGGGCGTTGTCTAAGTTGTTAAAATATATCTTCTGGGGTTCATGTCTAGTTTAAAAATGTTCTGTCAATCCACCCAATAGACGTTATTATCACAGGATAAATAAGGAATTTCACCTCCTGGTGCTGGTGCAGGAAACTTCGTGGATTATCATTTCACAAATGAGAGTACAACATGACAAGCCACCCAATAATTCCTGAGATATTCAGGTCTCGGCCACAGTTGGAAGCTGCCCGTGTGATATTACTATTCCTAGAAGCATATAGAATGCTCCTAGCACTGGTTAAATATATACTGTATAGCTTCACAATGACTGAAAGATCAAAAGCTGCTACAGTTCAAATATGAATTCCGGGGCTCTGCTTTAATCTATTTTGCATTTTTGGTTTTCCTCACACTGAGCATTGTAGCCTCAGAGCTACTGAATCTAAGTTTTTCAGACATTTTTAGCATCCAATTCAGTTCGCTCTTGCTCTGGAAACCCTTCCTAAAGCTTCATCCTAATCAAACTAAGCAACAATGACGTAAAACTGTCAAAGGACTCTTTCTTTACATTTTTCCCCCCTCACATGTCAAACAAATCATAACTGTCCTGCCGAGAGTTGCCAACCTCTCACGGCTTTGATGGCCCACGATTGATGAGAACCCATATAAATTCTGCACCAAGTACTTCCCTTCACAGTTATTCATTGATTTTTCAGAGAGAAAAGCCCCACCGTTTTTTTTTACTATTCACTCCCTGCTGGTCATATCTCATCTCACTTTAGAGAAACCGCCTTCGCACGAGTCTCCTTTGGGACCAAAAAGCACAAAAAAGTCCCAAATGACATGTAGCCCCCCTGGAGGAATTCCAGAGTCCCACTTGGAACTAAGCTCGACTTTGAAATTTTCCACTCTGTAATCTGCGAATGGTGATGAGATGTTGATGTACCAGTTTGCTGCATCCGGTTTAGACGAACGTCGGGCTCCGTCAGAACGTCGCTGAATGAGCGCATCCCTCTGCGGTACCACTTCTCGGCTGTCTTGGGTCCGACCCCAAACACACTCGTGAACAGCTGGCAGGAAATGAGGTAAGGACGCAATCAAGAAGACATGCTCTGAAATGACAGGCTCTCCTCAGAAGGGGTTAGCTTTCACAAGTTTCGGAGAGCTCCGTGTCCGGCAAATGCAAATCACTCACGTGGCGATTTCAAAGCTCCAGAAGGGAGTACAAGGGAGAAAGAAACGACTGAGTTTGTTTTGTTTTGTTTTTTTTTCCATCTACTGACCTTCAGTGTTTGATACCTTTCATCAGAGAGTATTTTCTCAACTTCAAACGACTGGCCGTGTTGTAGGATCTCCTGCAAACATAAAAGCAGATGATATTATTAAGGGGAAAGCCGTTTGCGTCCGTTTGGGCCCTTTTTTCCTGTGTTTTCCTTTTCTCTTCCATCAGCTATTAACAAATGCCCCCCATGAATTGCTGAAAATAAAAAAATAAAATAAATCAGGTGTCCTCATTTCCATTTCTTTTCAAGGAACAACGACTTTGTTGCTGCGAGAGCTGGGATTAACGCCGTTTTTTATGGCATTCATAAAAAAAGCCCAAGGTGATGTTTTCCCTAGATTCTTGGTGTTTGCTCAGAAACATCTTTGTTCCTCATTTAACTGTCGGCCTCTTTCACCACAGCGCCACTAATCTGCCAGTGACATTTGAACCGCCTTCATTACGTGGTGGCATGAAGTCAGGTAGCAGCTATTCAGTTGATATCGACAGTTTCCCATGGGGGAGCTATTGGTGTTTTACATCCAGTGTTTGTGGATTTTAAGGTTGTGCATAAAGGGATGGCGGCTAGCACCAATGAGCCAGTGAACCCAAGATGCAGACTGTTGAGTACAGTGCAGTGTGAAGCAGCCTTCACTGCTCAGTGATGCGTCCATCCGTCCACCTCTGCTTTCCAACCCTCCAGCTAAGGCCAACCTCAAATGCAAGGATAATGCTTCAGCACACACCCTGCTCGGGTAGAGGCGAACTTCTTTGCACGCGCAACGCCTCTCTCGCGCACACACGCGACAATACAAACTGACTGTTCATCCCCAACTCTGCCTCAGTGCTCCCAGACTCTTCTGTCTGGGAGACTCTTATATCTTTTTTTTTTCTTCCCACTTCGGATGTTCAGTCAGCAGTGAGAGGTTCAGTCGCTGCTGACAGAGTGTCACTCCGATGTTCACGAGCACGTCAGGCGTTTTGCTTTTACTCTGTTTGGTTTCACTTTGTTTTTCGCGTCATGTCATTTTCTTGTTTTGAGCGGCGATCTGTTCAAAGAGACAACCCAGCGGATGAGAGCGAGTCACCGCCGGGCCCACGCCTGAATCGAGAACAACAACAAGGAGAGGTCATGCGCAGGCAGTCTAATTTGGTCTCCCTGGGACATTTGTGTTATTTTGTTTAATGAATCTGCCTCGCCGCTGACAGTTCTGACAGATTCAGAGGAACCCGCCCGCGTGTATGTTAGGTTCAACGTGTCGCGGAGTCTGATCACGGAGCTCACCTTGTTATTCTACAGGGACCCGACGTTCTCTCCGAGCAAACATTTCTCGACACTTTTCAGTGACAGCCTGCCATGATTTCTATCCCGAGCCAGGCTGTAGGTGAGAGGATGTAGTGACCCAATTTCTCCCCCCCAAAAAAAGTCAAAATAAATTTGTCTTATGTCCGTCAATGTGTGTTGCGGGTGTTTTGCCAAGTGTGCTGTCTACTTTAAATACTATTTCATACTTCTGAAAGATTTAACTAAGCTCAGCAAATGATTTCTGCAAGAGCGTTCCATTCCTCCTCCTCAAAGAATGTTTGTGCATCTATTCAAAAATGGCTCCTCTGTCTGAAGACAAAATAAAATCTAAACTCAGTTTTACAAACATATATATATTTAAACAACCCGCAGTAGATAAATGTACTAGCCTGGTGTAGTCAGATTCAATTGTCAATGTTTTATTCATTTGGATTTTATTATGGGATATTTTCAACTGATAAAAAGAAAAGAAATAATTCTGGTCGTTACTGTCAACACTGTCATCGCCTCCAAGCATCAAACTTGGAGACTGGGGCAAAATCCACCACCTCCCTCTGCAGCTGGATCATGGCCTTTCAGCCTGACCACAACATGTGAGGTCAGGCTGCACTTGCTCCCCCACACTCAACACCGGTGTGCCACAAGGCTGTGTGTTGAGCCCATTTGTCTACTTCCACTTCACCCACGACTGCAGATCTGCAGTTTGCAGACGACAC
The DNA here is from genome assembly GCF_022458985.1 of Mugil cephalus. Lineage (NCBI taxonomy): Eukaryota > Metazoa > Chordata > Actinopteri > Mugiliformes > Mugilidae > Mugil > Mugil cephalus. The sequence continues at coordinate 6,167,044 of NC_061782.1, forward strand.
CACAGTGATTGGTCTCAGCAGCAACAATGATGAGACACTCTACAGGGATCATACCACTGCAAGAGGGAGGGTGGGGTGCTGCATTTCCTCATTAAAATATTATTGAGCACCCCTCACTTTGTCTCAGCACCCCTAAAAATGGGCTAGACGCGCCTATGGTGTATGATCTGGCCTGCTGCCTTAGCTATGGCGTCAAATTGAAGCCTAAGTCGCCTTCTTTCCATCACTGCATGAAGCCCACCAACATGATTTTATTGCCCTGGCAGATCTGAGCATGATGACTTCTGAATGCAGCAACGCCAGCTTGAAACCCGGCTTCTAACTTGTTGCTAGGTGACACTGATCCTGTGATGGATTTCTGTCATTTTTGTAGCAGGGGAAGTCGGGCTGACTCCAAGGCTGTGAACGTACCCCATGTGCATCGCAGCGTTCATCATCATCATCTTCGTTCCCACTGGAGTGGGCTCATTTAAAAGACAATGCTGGTGCTGTTCTCTTTATAGTTCAGTTCAATTAAAATTTAACATAATTTTAATCAATAACAAATTGATGCTTTGTAAAAATCTGGTCTGAAACCCCCAGAGCAAGCATTAATGTGGAGTTGGAAAGGAAAAAAGTCCATTCTAACAGGAAAACATTTCAGAAGAACCCAGCTCATAAAGAAGGACTCTGCCTATGGTCGGCCTGTAGAGACACACACAAAAAAAAAAAAAAAAAAACAGAACGAGAGCAGCAAGTATCAGTAAAAACAAGACATTTTCCCACCTTTGAATATGTTTAAATATATATTTATATATATGCTCACTAAAGTACATTATCTCTGCTTAAATCAATAAATAAAGTATATTTCCTGTAACGGCTGCATACTGTATTTTTAAACAAAAGTCGCATAAGCAGGAGGCGTGTTTGCTCGGGACAACAAACCAGATTCAGATTAATAATCATTTGGTGATTTATAAATCAGGCCAGCATTGATCGGCCTTGGAGTGAGATCCCCTGTTGCGTGTAGCCTCCCGGCAATGAGGATTTTAAGTTTTATATTTATGGGTCCACTGTGGTTAGTTTTTTTCTTTTTTTCCATCTTTCCTTGTAGTGCACGTGAGTCACTTTTTTTTAATATTATTTCCTTTGACTTCCTAACCTTGAATTTATGCAAAGCAGCTGCTTCAGAATATAACAACTATTCAACAAGGCAATAAACTCAGAGGCATTGTATCTATTAGTAAGTATGATCATTACATTCTCTTCGGCAGCAACTTGCAGCGGGGCCTTCCTGGTAATGTTTATTACCATTAGATAATTGTCACTAACATAAACAGTCCACAGGGCAAACAGAAGGTTGGTTGTGGTCTCAGCCTTCACAGTAAATCATTTGTAATTGCTTTCTTAAGAGAGTTGAAAACGTGAATAAATATTGCCCAATAAGGTAATTTGAGGAAGGCCCTGACACAAGAACCTATGTGAAAAATGTCAGTCAGCTGTGGCAACTCATCAACAAGGTGTTGCTAATCGAGCTACTTCAGAGAACTTAACTGGATTAATAATTTCTTTTCTACGACCTGAAATAACTGCTGCTGTTTCGTGAGTGCTCTCAACTTGTGTAAAACAGATGGATCTGCTGTCAGGTGGACTCTGCGTCGAGCAGACAGCCTAGACCGAGGGCTTTACCTCCATGACAGCCTTAGAGTGTTCCCCCAGGCAGGGCAGGTCCTCTGTGGCTCCCAGACAACGCACCGCCCAGGGCAGACTCTTCAGGACAGACGCAGCTCTCCTGAATGCCAAGCACGGCCCCTCAATCTCATTGAATTCATAGGTCTCTGCCAGCACTTCAAACGCATCCTACAGGGAGAAGCAGGCAAGAACAAATGAAGGCAGGAGGAATAATGTAGGAGAGTGGATTACAAAAAATTCTACCTGTAAGATATTGTATAATAAGTACTGAGCGGCAGCCTTATTGAATGAATCACCAATTCTTTTAAGTATTTATACAAAGGGAGGGTGGGTGGAAAAAAGAACGGAGAGAGCGAGGCCAAGCACAAAATGTGTCAGGTGTGCATTCGCACGTGAGAAGCATTGAACCGTAGACGAAACTAGACAGGGATAGGAGCTCCCTCCGTATCCGTCCTCCAAACTCTGCCACTCCCCCTCAGCCTCTGTCCCTGTCACTGTCCATGTCCATGTAGAGCTTGCCGCATGTTGCTTTTCTTCTGGATGACCAGACAGAGACTTTAGAGGCTGGCGAGCAGCAGACAGGAACCTGTCATTTTCCACTTGTTCACAACAGGCTCCCCAGAGGGCAGGCATGGACTTTTCCTCCTTTTTTTTTTTTTTTTTTTTCAAAAGCAACATATTTGCTGGAAATAGGCTACAGTCAGGACAAATGAAGAAGAAACTGGAGGCGCAAACAGCGAGTCCTATCATTCTCTGATATTAAATTCAGAAGCTTTTTTTGTTTTAGTCTTTTGGCGCCCAGCTTCACTCCACACTGTTTTCGGACGAACCAGATATTCCTCAATATCTGGTTTAATCCCCATCCCCTATCCGAACCAGGGTCTGTATCCTCATCCCACCCCTTCCCTTCAAGGGAGAGAGGTAGCTCGGACACCCAATCGACACAATTTTGTTGAAAGGCAGTAAAAAGGCCAGGAGGGTGGGGGTGACTCTAGGATGCTGGAAGTCACTGTTAAGCATTCTTGAGGTGTTCTTGTAGACTTCTAACTTAATGAAACATTGGCGAAGGGAGGTGCCCACTTGAAAACCCCAATGACGTGCCGCATACTGCCTACTGCCGTTGACTAGGCTAGTTAGCTGGCGTGGAGCAGATGGTGGAGACCAAAATAATGCTAAAAGCAAAGTGAACACAGGTTCTTTACCAACTGTGACAACTTCCAGGCCTCAACACCTACTTCCACGTTTGTTGATGTTTGAGGGAGTGGTTTATTTGTAGTGATGGCTACCCTATATCTGTAGGTGTCTGAGCAGACTGTCTCTCTGTCCTTTGGTTTGGCTTTGTTGAACTTTGTGTTGTTTGATCATATCGGGACACAATTAAAGCAGACATCATCTGCTACCTCCCAACTTGAAATGGGCACTGCGCAAATAATCTTTTAAGTACAAAAGACTTCTGCTTTAGCCTCCTCAAGTGTGACGAGATAATATCCACTGTGCCGATTTTATTAGGCACATCTGTGCTTGCTGAGGCAATATATACAACCATAAAGTCCGCCTTTATGAGGCTTGCAACACTTTTTGAGTCGTAGAGATCATTGTCGGTGCATTTATTCAGAAGGGTATGCAAAGAGAGGGGGCAAATATTGGACTCAAGTATACTGTTCCTAGTAGAATCCCTCTGGATTTAATGGCATATGTCAAACAATCTGGTAAATATTGGACCAAATATTAGTCTTGAAGTTGGGAAAAATTGCAAATTTAGTTGAGGCCTTCTTCGATGGAAGTGCCACATATCCCCTGGGATTTTCTATCCTTCTAAGACAGGCACATATAGACTAAAAGAAATGTTTTACTGTTGGTTATTCTACGTTGCTTTATACGTTATTCTACTGAAGGTGGAGAAATAATTCATAATATAACTTTGGTGTCACTCTTTCTAATAATAGATACATTGCTTTTTGCAGGGGGATTAATTATTCCATAACCAAGTGGAGGAAACCAATTGTTGGTTCTTTCTAAGACACTAATGATCACCTTATTAAAGCATCTCAAGTGTCTTGAGAAATGTCTTAATACAATTATCACATTTCACTCATTTATAGAAGCAACTTGTGTTGTTGCATCCTCACAGTATTCTTGTTGCCAAAAGCCATTTTTGTGCTTCTAAATGAAGGAATGTGATAACTACACCATTTCCACCCAAACTGTTCTATGTGCTATCTCACTATGTGGTTTTATTTAGGCGTGCTGTTACTCTGTACACTTCCTGCAATTATTTTCCAGGTTTTTCTTAACCTTCCTAGGAAGTCTTAATTGCCTTTTTCTTTTTTTTTTGTTCAGGAAAACTATGATAGTAGACAACAAATCATCTACCTTCTTCCCATGTCTTCCTCCTTTATCATTTTTCCAATTACAGTGTATTGATATGCAGTACATTCTCTGTTAAGTCTGCTTCTATATCAGCAAAAATGCTACACCTGAAACAAAACGCAAAGCCGCTTTGTGCAGAAAATGATGCCTTTTACGTAAACCACATGCATTTCTAGAAGGCAATGTCTCAGTAACTGAAATGATCAGTGAAATCTATCAGTCTGGCTTCCACCACAGCGAGGGTCAGTTTACTCTTGGAACATTTACTGGAAATTGTCACATTCAGCCGCCATGGAGATGAAACACCTGCACAGACGTAAATAACATTGACCATCTTGTGACAATTCATGTTCTGCTGGGAAACGTTTGGACCTGGCATTCGTGTACCGCCCACCTACGTACATCAAACCAGATACCTCCACCACATAGCAATGAAGGCAGACTCAGACACACACACAAACGCTTTAGGAACAACTCAAATAAAACACAAAGAACAGCACAAGGTGTTGACCTGGCCTCCAAATTCACCCAAACTGATCAGGTATCTGTGGGATGATCCATAGAGGCTCCTCCCCTCAACCCACTTTAGAACCAAACACTAACAACATTGTGACACCATAGGACCTTCAAAGGTCCGTGTCCATTCTCTGTCCATTAACCAAATGGTTATAATGTTATGCCTGATCAGTGTACGTGCAATTCATGACACATTTAAATCAAGATTGAAAAAAAAAAAGCATCTCACATTGACCGAATACACATATTAGTCCCCCCCAAACAAGATTTCATGGTTCTGCAGGAAGGGACAGAATAAAACCTCTGTATTTTCCTGATTTTGTTCAACTCCATCCTCTGGTTTCCTTGTGCTAGAATTTGACTTTTCTAATAGCACCGGCACAGGTGTTGCTGATGCCATTAGCAATTTTTTCTGCTTTATTCTCGTGTCGCAGTAAGCTGCCATGCACAATACCGTCACCGCTAACCCGCAGCAGCTAAATGTTTAAGTCCTTACACCTGTTCTTTTTTCCTAGTTTATTTAATTTGCCCATTCAACGAGCCTCCGACAGAACACAGCCACCTACACTGGTCACAGATTTTTTTATGCAAAAAAATAAAAAAAATGCAAACTAAAGTATATTTTTATCTGTATTTCCACACATTGGGCCGTGAGCGCCGTCTATGAATGCTTCAGAGTGCAGTGAAGGACTGTGTAGTGTTGACACTGATGAAAGACCACAGATGCTGCCGGTGTCCTGTTGTCGCTGTGCGCCCACTACAAACGACCCTTTCACATAACATTCATTTAACTCAACATAACGGTGTAGCGAAGCTGTTAGGACGCAGCTACTGAGTGCGCAGCTTTCTCCCTCGATGCGAGGCGTTGGTATGCATTCATTTAGAAAACTTGGATCTTAACTCTGGCGCTTCGCTCTGACATTCATATCGCGGACGAATCTGTAGCATTTCAGAGGAATACGGCGATAAGGAGCGATATCAGGGAAATGCCGCGTGGCTGATAAACCAGCTGGCTGGTGCACAGCGCCTGAAGGGCAAATACTGAGAGCCACTACACGGACTCAAGCTGAGGAACGCTAAACCGGGGACATGAACTTAAAGCAGCTCAGCGTTACCGCAGATCAGGACGGACTCTGCCACATTTCATTTCCTCTTCCCCAGCCGAGCCGCAATCTGAGGTCACTGCACCACCCGCAGTCCTGTGCAGACGAGGCAGCCTCAGGTCAGTGAGCAGCAGACTAGGGCCCAGCTCGCCCAGGAGACTCACTGACCCGTTTACGGCGGCACATGGAAAGGGAACGACCATTTACATCTCACAAAGATTTACACACACACACACACACACACAGACAAACACACACGTACAGCAGATCTCTGCTCACAGCGTGCGACAAATAGGAAAGGCAAGCTTGTTATCGGGTAGGTGAGAGGGCATGCTTGTGTTTGCAAGTGTTTAGTGAGAAGGATGTGGAAAGAGCGGCTTGTGAATTCTGTGTGCGCTTCAACACACTGGTTACTGAACGGCTTTAAGCCCGGATAAAGGAAATCCTGGAAATAATGCAAACACTGGAGGTATAAATCCACAGAAATGCATTCGTGTAAAACGGAAAGTACACCGCTTTTTACATTTTATTCTCGTGCAGCTCTGCATTTTTTATACCTTCAGGTGCATTAAATTCTAATCATTGGTGTCAATGCTCAAAACTGGAACGTGACCTCTGATGTCGAGGTTCTGCTCCTCTTTGATACTGAAGTGTGTGGTGTCGCCTTGCCAGGCTCTCATGAAAAAAAAAAGAAGCTGAAGTAAACAGCAAATAAAAACTGTTGTGTGTGCCAATGAGTCTGGCAAGGGATTTGAAAAAGAAAGTAAGTCTACTATGTGTAGATTTCAAAGGAAAATTTGCCCAGAACGAAGCAATGCATCAGATTTGGCCCGAGAGTAGATGGTTTGGTGCAAAAAAAAGAAATGCCAGAATTTCTTCAAAGAATCACCACAACCTAGAGCCAATGGGATATTTTTTTTTTGCTGCTGAAGAAACATAATATTCCCCTCAGGAGATCGTGGGGACCAAAACAGAGATGAAAGAAAAGGTGAAGATTGGATTTTTCATCATCATTTAGCCAGAAACACAACTGGAAAAGCAAATCGCTGCTTCACAGGGATGCGGATATGCAGATAGGCAGCCTCTTGATCAGCCACAACATTATGACCACCAACGGGAGAAGTGAATAACATTTTGACCATCTCGTGACAATTCAATGCCGTACTGGGAAACCTTTTGACCTGGCATTCTTGTGGATGTTACTTAGATATGTGGCACCCACCTAGACCAGACCAAGCACCCCACTGAGGGGAAGGGTGGTATGATCCATAGGACCCAAAGGCCCCCCCACGAGAGCTCCACAATATTAGTGAGGTGTTAATAATGTTATGCCTGATCAGTGTGTGTGAATTTATTTATAAAAGTGGAGCTTATTAAAAGCTGCTGGTGTAGTGTTTTTCTGTTGACCCTTACCTCAAGAAAGTTTCTGACATGAATGAAACTGTAAAAAGTGGAACATCCAATCGTCACATTTAATCATCTCACCTGTGAAACATCCTCTCTCTCACACACACACACACACACACGCACTGATCTCGAAGCTGTCAACTCTCATGTTGTCGCAGCAGCTGTGTGGAGTCAGCGCAGTGGGCTTGAAAAATCCTCCCTGCATATGCGTTCATCTAATTAATGAGGAGTTAAGGCTGGTGAGGGGGGACTTTGGTTTGCGGGGACGTTGATATAGCGCGCCGATTTACCCCCCGTCACCGGATATCACGGACATGCCTGCGAGTCATGTTCGCACAGCAGCCCGCCTCACCGCGTGCACATAAAAGGAACCATGAAAGGAGGTCAGATGACCCACTGAGATGAGTTTTAACACGATTAGCATCTAGGAGATGGATTTTATCTGTCTTTTATCTAATGAACACGCAGTGTATATGATTCTTTTTTTTTTTTACCTACACCAATGAAATAAAAAGTTTTGGTGAACGCCAAGAGAGGATATGGATGGCACTTTAATTTGAAATGTAAGGCCAGTGTATTATTACATGTACACCGATCCGCCACAACATTAAAACCACTGACAGAAGCATTGACCATCCAGTTAAAATACGATGTTCTACTGGGAAACTTTTGGACCTGGCATTCATGCAGCTGTTAATTAGACATGCAGCACCCACCTAGACCAAACCAGACACCCCCACCCAATAACAATGACACTCCTCATCCCCAGACAGGACGCAGCCTGACATAGACACACACAGAAAAACCCTTTGGGAACAACTCAAATAAAACATGGAGAACAGCACAAGGTGTTGACCTGGCCTCCAAATTCACCTTAACTGATCAAGTATCTGTGGGATGATCCACAGAGGCCCCTCCCCTCAACCTATGGGGCCCAAAGGCCCCCCCACTAACAACACTGTGTTGCCAGACACCACAGGACACCCTCGGGAGGCCCATGTCCATTCTCTGATGAGGGTTTTGGAGGAACGAGGGAGACCTACCCAATATTAGGATTAGGTCATAATGTTATGGCTGATCAGTCTTTAAACACATTTACAAACAGCTTGATTCTTTTCTGATATGTTTGTTGCCTCTCCAAGTTCTAAACTCCTACCAAATGCAGCAGGGAGTCAGTTTTGTGTATTTAACGTCCCCCTTTCTCCTCATCCGTAACCTTTCCGTTATCACAACACCGGAGGCCTGGTGCTGCAGGGAAACATATTCGGGATGTTTAGCCATTTCTCTGCGCACCTCTACATCTTCCCTCCCCTCCATTCATTAGGTCTTGTCAGTGCGTTTGCTCATACGTTATCTGCTCGAGTGCATTTTACTGTATATGCGCGCGCGTGTGAGTAGCCCCCGGAGGGAAGGCATTCAGCGCCGTACGTCCATCAGCCGAGACACAAATGTCAATTTTTTGTGTCGGCGGGCGTCAGGTTTGCAGTGGAATTGTGACAGCAGAAGACTCGAGGCTAAGCAGATTTAACAGAGAGGGAGAGAGAGAGAGAGCGAAAGAGAGGGTGTAAGCTCGACTTGTGTACGTACATTCAGAGTGGATTTCCCAGTCAGAGCAAGAGTAAGGCAGGAAGAGACAACAACAACAACAGTGAGAGATAGCACGGCGCAAACGCGCGGGGGGTATATGAGACGTAGCAAAAGGGCAGGGAGATATAATATGGGAGTGAAAGAGAGGGTGAGGGATAAAGAGGGGTGAATAAATCAATAGTGCGCGGCTCAGGAATGACAGGCCGCTTGCTGCCAGTGTGTGATTGACACCTCACTGGGGTGCTGTTGCCGCGACGATGCTCATCCTCTCTTCCTGATCGTGACACCGCTTTGCACCACATACTTCCTCCTCCTCCTCCTCCTCCTCCTCCTCCTCCTCCTCCCCTGGACGATCTCTCTCCGCCCTACCTTCCTGAAATCATAGCAGGTTTCCTCCGACGCTTCCTCTCGTATGTCTCCCCGATCCCTCCACACACACACATACACACTCATAATCACAACCTGCATCACTTAAATCCCACTGCGTGTTATTGTATAGTTGCCTCTCTCCGAGTTGCATGTCTGGAACACGAATGGGCTGCATACTTCAGGTATTTCTACCTAAGGAAGCTGCAACATGCAAATCCAGCTGTTGTTCATTACCACTGAACGCAAAGTGCCTCTGATTTCTTGCAGAAATGCAAAAATAAATACACTTATTTTAACACAAACGTTTGCGCTTTAGAGTTTCTGTCACTGATGAACAAATAAATTTGCACATATTACAAAGCGTAACTTGACCAAAGTGACCTCAACAGACGTCTTTTAAACCATATTATACAAAGCATTCTCCTAATGTCCACACTAAAGCGGTAATTAAAGGCTTGTTTGACCTTCCATCCTCTTTTCTCCTGCTGTTATTACATCCATGCCTTAAGAAGATAATTAATTATTAGAACTGGAAACCACAGTCAAAGATGGCAACCATCCCCTTGCCTACCAAGCAGATAAGTCAAAGGATTTTCTGGTGCCCATGTTTTCTTTTGTGTATTACAGCCCTTTAGTATCCACTGCAGACTCTAAGTAGAACTTAATGCTGCACCTACAGACTTTGTAAATATTTAATCACTTTCTCTTTTATAAATATGAATAAGCAGACTTAAAGTTGATTTGCACAAGGTGGTGTCTGCTCAAAAGCTTTACTGACATCTTTCATCATGGTGGTCCATGAAGAAAAGGCTTTTTGCACCTTTCATCCCCCATATAAAGTTGCTCAGTTGTGCATGCAAAAAAAAAAAAAAAAAACAGGTTTGAGAACACATGATGAATTCCTCTGCCTGAGGACTTTGGCTTCACAATGTCTGGGGTAAAGTGAGGAACACATGAGGGACGCTGTAGCTTGTTGCTGTTAACACGAGGAACCGCTGCAACGAGGCTAAGAGACGGCACCATATTCCTCTCCGCTAATACATTCATCCCCTTATTTCCATCCACTGGCTCGCTTCATTTTGCAGAACTGAATATTCGGTTAATAAACGACAATGATGCGGTGTCCTTTTTTTCAATTTAACAAATTACCATAAATGCAATACCTAACGCTGGGAAAGTTTCAGAATATCAGTAATTTGCATTATTCAACATTTGTTTTTCTTTTCTGTCTTATTTATTTCATTTTTAAAAAGTAATTTAACATTCTGTGTTGTAAAAGTTGAAGTGAGAGGGGGGAGTTTGGTCTGGAGTCTCTCTGTTGGGAACCAATTGCTGCAATTGCCAAGATTTGCCGGACCATTTGGACGGGGTTTATATAGTGATGGACAGAACGATGTGGAGCTGCATTTGTTTACAGCAAAATGTGTTTCAATCTAATAATGAATTCCAAATGACTTGTTAAATAGAACCACAGGAGTCTTGCTGGACCAGGCTAACACAAAGGTGTTTCAATTATTTAGCTTAAAATGAGGTTGTCAATATAACAGAAACCTGTGTTGATAAAAACACAGTTCAAAAGTTCTACAAACCACAACCTCTGAAATTGTAGTTGAACTAACAGCTCTCTCGTTTATTTGAAACAAACACTAAATACTGTAACCTTCATGAAGATTTAGTGCAGGACGGTTATATTAGTAGTTATATTAGATTTGTATTCACTCCGCACATACAATTAAATGGGCTCTTCAAAGTCCCTTTTTTTTCTTTTTGTAAATTCTCCTGGTTGAAGTCTGAGAGCTTCAAGGTTTCTGTGTTTCATAGTTTTTTGTTTTTTTTTTATCTGTTGGCATACTCATTGAATTTAATGAGAAGGTGTGTCCAAACTTTTGACTGGTAGTGTATTCCTGGCATTGTGAGCACAAAGATGTGAGAAGAGCTCAGATTCACAGATTGGTAACACCTCCTTTTAGGGGACTTTCTGAGGTTGCTAGGTGACAATAGCACCGTTTACCAACGACACGCTCCTGAAAACACACTGGACTCTGGAGCTTAAATCGGATGAATGGCCTGAAAGGGTTTGGGTATAAACTATTCATTTGGTTTTTGTTGTGCCGCTTAGCTGGATACTGTACAAGCATCAAGTTTTAAAGCTCAAAATTCTCCTTGCCTTTAGACATGCTTCTCCTCGGAGGACACTCATCACATCGTACGCCGCTGCCAGCTGACATCTAACCCGCTAATGAGCAGGAATGAACTTTCCGAGCGTGTGTTATCGACAGTCTCCATGAAGCAATGGCAGCAATCCATATTTGGCCACAGTCCAACAGTGCGACATGTGCAAGTTGAATTTATTTACATCATAAATGATGTTTCCAACATCCTTAAATCTCCTTTATTTAAGAAGTATATTGTACTAATGGGGTTTCTAATCAACAGAACACACTTTTTGTTCATTTTATTTATGATTTGCCTTACAAAGGTCATGAGAAGATTATTAACAGCCCCTTAAATTCGGGACTACATCACAAATTAAGATCACATGCTGTAGGCCAGAGGTCTTCAACGGTTTTCAGGCCAAGGACCCCTAGACTGATGTATATGTGTTCTATATTAAACTTGGCCTAGTGCAAATTATGAATATGCATTATTATTATCAAAATAAATAATGCACAGGTTCAAATATTCATTTGGTTTTATTTCTATTTTTTGTTCAGGTGACAAAGCGATCCATTTTCCATTTTCAGTAGCCTCTGGGATTTTACCTGTAGGCTGAATAGGCTCTTGGAACCTGACAGTGTGTAATATGTGGCCTTGTGATTGGCTCAGCAGGTATAGGGGTGGGTCCTACTGTGTACAGGAGGTTTAGATTGACAGGTCTAGCATGGAGCTCTGTGTGAAGCGTTGACTTAAGGATAAAGCCCATTGCCTCTATTTATCCCTTTACTAAAATATGCTGGCTTCATGTTAATGTGTTCTTAAAGGAATTTAAATTTGTGGGGGGAAATAAAATGAATATATATATATATACACATATACATATATAAAATGTCTGATCAACCAAAGATTTTGCCCTGCAGTACCTCCGCGGACCCCCTAGAGGTCTCGGACCCCCTGTTGATGACCTATGTTGTAGGCCAAAAAGCACACGAGTCCCCAACGAGTCTCTCAGTCTCCTCCAAAGCTTTTCCCATTAGTATTCACGGGGATTACATCATCACTGTCCCTTGCTATCAAGCAGACAGCAGGGCAGATCAAGGATTGCTTTACCATAGCGGATCAATAGCTCGCCCCTCATTAGCACTGCCACACTAGCATATCCTACCTCGGTTGGCTGGCTGGCACTTATTTCTAAACAGGGGCTTGGTTTACAGTCAAAGGGCAAAGCTTTTTTTTTTCTTTTTCTTTTTTTTTTTTTTTGCGACTCGGATAGTTAAAGTAATTGCATTCTGTCTGCCTCAGTGAAGTGTTTTACCTGTGGCTTCCTCGGGTCCACAGCTAGAACAACCTCTCACTCTAATCAGAAAGCATCCTTTGATGTGGCTTTATGTGGAGATAATGAGTTAATCACGGGGATACGGAGACTGAGTGGGATCGCTAATTATGGAGTTAATGCCGCGGAAAGAAGCCGGGGATGAGGAACCGAGCCGCGCTCCTTCCCCAGGTGAGACGACGCGCGGGCGCGCACATCTGTACCTGCAGCGTCCATGTGGACAAACAGAGAGAGCGAGCGCATCCATTATGTACGTTTACCGTCGCTTGGAAGTTTAGAGACGTTACGCAACAGATGCCTCACGGGCCTTCGGTAAGCTGTTCTTAATAGGTCTGACAGAAACTCATCAGCGGGTCTCCACACTCCCACACAAACACAGCGAGCTCACGGTAATATTGCACATCTCGGAGCTCTGATTTCATATTCCAAATATAGCAGCAAGACCGCGCCTCCAAGACAAACCACGAAAAGCGAAATGAAAACGAATTATGATGCGTTTCCATTAGGTCAGAGCAGAGCTATTAAATTTATAAGTAATTACTGCTTTCATTAAAGATTAATCTGGCAATCGTTTTATTATTAGTTTTCTATTATTGTTATTTATAATTTAGACAGAAAGTGTTTGGGAAAAAAAGTCAAATCAAAATAGTTACCAGTGCCTAAAGTGATACTGCTTCCTGCACACAACAACTCTGGAGCCCCTCCTCCTCCCACATGAACACCACTTATACTTAATTTTACTTTTAATTTCTAGTTTAGTGTTAAACTGTTGCGCCATAGTTGCACATAATGCATCCCAGACTTTGACTTGACTCTAAAATTAAATCTTTGACTCAACAAAGAAAATCAACCCAACAATTTTCACCTGTTTTTTTTGAGTTCCAGCAACTTCTCATGAACTCACTTTTAGCCAACCGACTATACTGAGTTATGGGAATTACCTGTTCTTCTACAGTCAACAGTGTTTTTAATTAAGACCTGCTTAATAAACGATCATTTTTAAGTTGATAGCTCATAAAAATCAGGTTGTTTCTTCACATTCTTTAGGTGTTATGTGCTTAATTATCAAAGTTAAGAACACAGTTTTTAAGTTTACTTTAAAACTGCTGAGCCAAAAGTTTTCTATTTTAGAGTGGCACTGAGACTTGAAGAATTAAAATACTGAGTTATCAGGTCAATTTTTGGAAGTTACCAGAACTTGAAACCAGTTCAGTGCCGAGTGACGCAGAAATATGAGTTTAGACTGGACACAACACTAAGTTGATCTTAGTACCAAAAATACTGAGTCAACTGAACGCATCATATATTGTTTGTAACTTAAAAGTTCAACCTAAATCAATAAATTAGTATTATTTTTTTTTGTACTACAATGTAGTGGTTATAACAGGTCCTTTCAGTTGTTTTTTAAGAGTGTTCACCATTCAGAAAGATAAAATGATAAAGACACAAGGATGCCAGCGAAGCCTAGTATTTGTAAAACTGAAAGTTGTGACTGTTTGATTAATTAATTCACGGAAATACTGTTTAACTTTACTTGATTTATTTACCTTTTCCCCTGTGTTATGGTGGTTTATTCATGCTTTTGTAAATACACCTATCTATGGTTGGCATGTTCCCATCTTCAGGTTTCTCGCTCTACACCTGCGGCTAAATCTCCATTATTGCTGGAACATCACCTCCCGTTTCTTTCACGCTCATCAACACCTAAGCCAATTAACCACTTTGCCATTCTGCCGGAGAACCCGATCGTCCTTTCCTCGGCAGCCCACTTCCACCAGCCCCCCCGCCCCCCCCTCCCACTCGTGCCCGCCAGATGGCAGGGGGACGGATCCATCATTGCTTGTGAGGAGCGTCACGTCCATTGCCCATCTTGGCGTATCGCGAGGCGCCTCAGGGCGTGTCCGTGCCAGCCCCCCGTGCCAGGGATCGTGGACGTGTCAGCTGTTGCGCCTCCGACGTGCTGCAGCTGCAGATGCTGCTCATTTGCAGGTTAATGCATTTTGGGGGAGAGCTGTGTCGGATCGCTGGTGAGTGAAGCAAGGCGGCCGTCCAATTAGAGCAGAACAGATGACGGGGCTTTTTTTGCACTGGAAGGCAGGATTGATAGCCTCTGGTGGATGGACGTGTGAAAGCGTGCTTGTGTCCCAGGTGAGGTTAGAGCAGCGGTTCCTTACTGTGAAAATCTTGTTGTTGTTTTCGGTGGTTGTCCGTCTCTGGCAGGCATACTGAGAAATTCTGGCCACGGGAGTGGGTGGAGTCATCTTTGGCAAGGCGTCCTGTGCAAAAAGCAAATAAATAAATAACCAGAGATCCATGATCACAACACACATACTCATACACCGATCAGGCATAACATTACGACCGCCTTTCTAATGTTGTGTAGGTCTCTCTTGTGCCTCCAGAACAAGTTATGACTCATCAGAGAATGGACATGGGCCTTCTGAGGGTGTCCTGTGGTGTCTGGAAACATGATGTTAGTAATAGGAGTCACTTGGTCCTATGGGTTGAAGGGAGGGGCCTCTGGGATCTATTTTTCAAAATTTTTTAGCTGTTCCTAAAGCATTTTTGTGTCTTTTGAGTAACGCCCACCCCTGCCACCAAATAGTGTCATTGCTATGGGGTGGAGGGGTGCCTGGTCTGGTGTAGCCGGGTGCTACACATTTAAGAAATGAATGTTTGCAGTAGTTGGATGGGTGTGTTATCAAAGTGTAAGGGGAAAGATTCATAGACTATGAAATTCACTTTACCTGTGCGTGGTTTTTATTTAGTGGCTGATCGGTGTACATGGTTTATATTTACGAGTCCAAATTGTTGCCAGGCCAAAAAAAATAAAAATAAAATATCTGTAAGGCTATTCCTGATGAGCGTAGAGCCACGAGTTCAAATTGAATTACATAAAAATGTAGCCATTTGCCTTGGAGAAGTTATTTTTATGACTGTGTGTCTCCAGGGCAACAGGCTAATGACACTCATCTCACAGTCTGGTGGCATCCAAATCCATTACGCTACCTAACCCGTGGCATTACAAATCTGCTTGCTATCATCCAATTTGCCTCCTGTAAATTGCCTTTTCATTCTATGAAGAAATGGTTCCCCCATTTGTAATATATGTGTCAAAAGGATTACCAATGTAATATTAATATTCTTGCAGACAATTAGACATCACAAAAGGGAACATTATGTCCATAAAATTACCCATGGACCGGGTGGGACAGTGAAACCAAGAGGGGTGGGGGCGGGGAGAGGAAGATGGAGAGATTGTCACCGTACAGTGTTGACTAAGACCAGTGCGGCGTAAGGAACAGGGGTGTCACGAAAAAAAGGATAATGAAAAGAACTAGAGGCTCTCACACTGCTGGGCTGAATCAATCAGTGAGGGATTCAAAAAATGTTCATCATTTATTCTCTGCCAGGAGCCTTTCCTGTTCTCCAAAAAAAAAAAAAAAAAAAAAAAGCGAATAACTTTGAATATATTTCACGGCGCAATTTTTATGCCAATCAAAAGTAAAGCTGCCTTACAAACTCCCTGACTGTGTTACCCTCTAAATACAACAAGAGCTCCTCCATCACGTTCCTACCTCAGCTAGAGGTTGTTTAATCCAGTGCGGGATTGTGGGTCTGTGGAGACAAACGTCTGTGCATCAACATGCAGAGGTTGCGCTTTCCCCCATCTGGGCTCAGGTATCATATGTACAAGTTAAAGTATCAGCACATCCCCGAGCGGCTTTCCCTCCAGCATCCTCTCCACCTTTGCTGCGTGGCTTTCATGTAACTAATGTGTGCGTGCTGCTCACTGGGGTTTGTTTTTTTTTTTTTCCCCCAACAAACCATCTGCTGAAATTAAAAGGTACAGCAAGTGTTGCAGGACCTCGCCTCCTCGCGCGCTCTCATCTAAACCGCAGAGACACTCGAAGCCTCCCGGCGCATTAATGCCCGTCACATAGACGAAGTCAGCGGTGGGTTAATAAAATCCTCCAGGGCCACCGAGCAGGTGAAAGGTCACCTGGGTGCCGCAGCCCGTCTCCTAAGAGAGGGGGAGGACACATGTTCGCGAGCCACACGCAAACTCCCTGGCAATCATTTCCATTTACACGTCTTAGCGCATCTCTACTTTAACAGGTTAAGCAGCCTCTCAGCGAGACATGAAGTAATGGAAAACGTCGCATTTCAATGGGTTTAATACTCAAAAATTCCTCCTCCCCGACTCGCTGTGGAATATTTATGACAGCAAAACACATCGCATCTGCAGCCCGTCGTGAAGCGCTGCAGGCAAATGTGTCCAAGAAGTAGCCCGTTTGGGGAATCTTTTTTTTTTCTTTTTTTTGTTTCCTCTCTACATGGTAGCTCCTTTAAATGGATTTATCACTCATAAAAAACGATCTAGTGGAAGAGCCGCGCGCATAAATGCCACCGCGCGTTACCTCATTTGCTTCAGAGAGAGGCTGCATCACAAAAACGCGCACACAAGTGGGCCTGTGGTTACCTGGGGAGATGGGTCAATAAATGTCAGCACGGCATCATTAGCCTCGTCTCCTAATGATGCAGCTGACTAGAAGTGCGCCACTGATGTGCCACACTTTGGTGCCCCTCCCGCGGAAGGAAACAACGGCAAGACAACGGCATTTTTTATTCTTTTTCTTTCTTTTTTTTTAGCAATGAGGGGAGGAAATCGGGGGGGGGCTGTTATTTCACATGGAGGCGCAAGCAATTTGATCGAGACCGTTAAAGCAGTCACAGGCTGTTAGCGCGCATCATAAATGGAGCCTGGCAAACTGGCAAAGCAGCAGAAAGAGACGGAGGCAACATATTTCTTCGCTTCAGATCCATATGCTGCCGAGCTCTCGTGGCGGCGTCCACATGGGAGACTGTGTGCGTCTCCGAGCATGTGTGTCAGTGGGCCACTCCGAGCCCTGACATCCGGCTGATGGGTTCATTTGACACTCCCACGCAATATGGAGGATGTTTCTCTTGCTATCAGCGAGGTGAAGTGCGCTAATATGAGCAGAGACTGAGCTCACTGCCACGGGGGAAGCATGAATGAACTATAAGGTACTGTTTAAATATATTCATTTCTTTCACAGTAACGAAAAGGACGATTGCGTTTTCCTAAAAATCCTCATTTCCCTTTTGGTTCGTAGTGCCACCTTAACTGTCGACATATTTCTGGGTGGATTGTGTCCCAAACAGACCTGGATGAGGTGTCTGGTCTCCACAGCAACCGGCCTCCCCTCCTTCATGCTGTCAGTGAACCAGGAGATGTCCAGCACGTGCATCGCAGGTAGATTCTTCAGAGCGCGCCCCTTCAGCCACGTCCAGAGAGATGAGGCCTGACTGTCCTCCGACACCACGTGAGTGACCACGTCGCTGTGGTGTGGAGGCGGAGGGGGAGGAAGAACAAGAGCTGTCAGAAAAACCCAGAGATCAGCTTACGGTCTCATTCAGCCTGTCACGAGGACAGCGGCGAACAAGTGCTTGTCACGGTAGATCGTGTACATCTATACAACGACGTTCTTGCAACAAGCCTGTCTCAAATTGAAAACATGAATTCAAAACACAGAAAAGTGACAAATAAAAACACATTTTTTTTATTTGATGAACTGATTTGCCATGCTTGAGAGTAACCCGGCAACACCACCTCTCGACTGATTCTGATTAAGATGTTGCTAACTGCTGATTGGCCCACGTTGTTCTTCAATTCAAAAGATAACACTCTGAGATTTTCTTTGCTCCCCTCAAGAAAAAGGGAAAAGGAAAGCTTTGGGACCCTGATAGTCGATACGTGTGAAAAATCAATTCAGCACTGATGTTGCGTTTGTGTCTGCCTGACTAACATTTGCCATTTCACCTGCTTTCTGACCGACAAATGCTAGCAATGCAAAATAAACACTGACTACGAGGGGGGGCGTGGCCCATCCTTGCTACTGTCACCTATCACCTTTTTTCAAACCGATACCCGCCCACTTCTAACCAGTGAAAGGAGCACAGTCCGCAAAACACAAATCTCACTAAAGCTCCGTTTCTACCTCTGAAACGGATCGACGCAGAGCTTCTGTTCACACCCCTCCACGTGCAACGTACTCCATAGGGAGGTTTAAGCATATTCCTGCGCTGCTGTGTTGAAATCGTTCTGTAATTACTCCACCAAGTGCTTCAGTACTTCACACACATGGCGAATAAAACTGAGCGACTCATGCTAGAGTTAATAAATGTGGATCAGCAGTCACTTTCTCTGAAATCACTGCAAAAACGTAAAGAAGAAGGTCTGTAGGACGCTGAACTGGGGAGGAATTTACGTGCTACGTTTCTGGGAAAATGCACGTCCGTTTATGCCACAGCTATGGCATAGAAGTGATGCCCAAGTTTAAATTAAGCTGTACTTGAGTGGCTTATGCTGTTGTTGGGATCTGTACTTGTGCATCGCTCTGCGATTAAGCTGCTAAAAGACGGCAGCTAGTCAACTGAGTGTGTTTAGCTTCTCTTTGTACTTTACACAATGCCAATTAGAGCTGAGTGGTTCATATTAGAGCGGGAGCTAAATAACGCTTTACAATTACCTTAACTGAAATCAGCGCAACACAGGAAAGGGATAAGATAGCCAAGCTGATGGCGAGTGTGACAACTAAACGAACTGAGGTTTGTTGTGCTTTTCCATGTCACTGAGAGACGTGGAAGAGGAAACGCACCTCAGATCGATCACACCTGTTGGCAACTATGTGATTAGCAATTTCTGGGCAGGTCAGGTCAGGCCTTTACATCCTGTTAAGCTAGATCTGTGCTTCTGAGTGTTATCTGTGCCACAGGTATATGCCAGGGATCAGCCTCAGAAGTGAAGCTCTAGCTTTAGAGGACGTAATAAAACCCAAACTATTTAACCTGATTGAGAAAATGCCTAGTGGGAGACCCTTTAAGTAATTCAATTTCTCTTAATGCAAAGCCACGTTCACGGATTAGTAGGATTCTCGAGTTGCCTCGAATTGTTTCATTTGAAAGATTTCCTCCCCTGCTCGAATTACCAAAGAGAACCTTCCTGTCTTGGTCTCAGCAGCCTTCAGAGAGCGCAGGGGTGCAAGTGAAGCTTTGAAATGCAGCTCAGATCTCAGCATCACAGTCTTACTTGTGCTGTTCGGGGATCAACACTGGGTAAACAACAATCACCACAGACCCCCAGTGCCTCCCTCCACTGTTTGATAGCTGAACTCACTCAACCAGTGCCTCCTCCGACTCCGCAGAGACTTTCCTCAACAGACTTTTTTTTATTTTATTTTATTTTTTTTATCACCGCCCTCCTTCCCTTTCACTCCCTGCCACGCCATCCAGCTACAATAGCCAATCAGTGCACCCAGCCGTGCGTAATTACCCTCAGCATGCTCCTCCTCTTCCTTTTACTTGCCATGGATAATTCAGTGGATTCTTTAAGGGAGGTCCCCACAGAGCTCAGGCTGAGGCCTAATTGGCCAAATCACTGGCGAAACTAATCCTCTATCAGCTCGATGTACTAGTCTAGCCACCGATGGTCCGTGGTTTACAAAAAAGAAATCACAGGACATGGGCAGAGACATGGGCAAAGAGCTTCACAAAAACACATACTGGGAGTATCTAGGGACCTCAGTATTATCTGCCGAAGCTTAGATCCACTTGACATGAACAGTTGTCTAACCACAGTTATAGAGATTAGGCCCTTGGGCTGATTTCCCCCTCAAATCTCATGGGGGTTAAGCTTAAGATCATCATTTCCCTCAAATAATGTTTACCTAGACGTAATCTGCCCACAAAATTTGTATTTGTGCAGAATATAAAACGGCAGATCGGCGTGTAACTGAGCAAGAAAAAGCCAACCCAGCACCAGATTGTACTTCCCCAAATCAGTAGGAGCCCAGACACAAGGACAGGCTAAAGTCAGTGGGCTTTGATATGGAGAACTCTCTCTCTCGAGTCGTCTCTCTGCCCTGTTCCTGTCAGCAGCAGCTACCCTCCTACATGCCTTCCAAAAGTGAAAACCAACAGGCTGATCAAAGGCAGCGAATGTCCAGAACAGATTTTTCACACCATGGCGAGGTTTCATCTGTTTGCCTTTTTCAGCTGCTGCTCCATCTTCACAGAGACATCCATGATAAACAGTTCAAAAAAGAAAAAAAAAAGAAGAAAAAAGAACTGAACGGAACTGAACTGAACTGAACTGCCAAACCAAACACCAATTGTCTAATCACAACATAGCAGTAAAGTTTTGGGATTATCTGCATGTTCAAGTGCTGTGTTCAGGGATAGTGAAATTGAACCCCCAGTGCAAACGACATATATCAACAGTGTGCATTTTTTAAGATAAGAAATTAACAAGGTTATCTTACAATGACATATTTCCTCACAAATATTATTTTTACATTTAGTAAAGTTATGATTTCTTGACTTTGTATTTAAGCAATCTACATGCATCATCTTCTAAGATACTAATATGCTTTACAACCATAGACTGTATGAAGATGAACAACTCAAAAGCGAAGCCAAAGCAAGTAGAGCTCCCCCTGGTGGCCGGAGGCTGCAGTATAGGTAATAAGCTCCGCCCCCTCCATGTTAGTGGATGATATTTGGGCCAAACTAAAACACTAAAATACACCTCGAATACTTTTTTTCAAGTATGGATTCAGTTATTTCATGTAGTTAACATAATGTTGATGCATGTTCAAGTGTCATTGTTTCATTTTTAGTTTAGTTTAGTTTAGTTTAGTTAAGAAACCAGCTGAGACATTATGGCAACTAATGCTCCATAAAGCCATGTGAGAGTTGTAAAATAATTAAATAACTAGTACAGTGTATGATCCAATATTTCCTTGTAACCGGTGTAAAATAGTCCACCAGTTACATATTCAACGCCCCAAACAGAAGAAAAAGTCAGTAGCCTTCTGCTTTCCTCTGACAAATGAGGTTAACATTAGCTTAATTAGTAACCGAACCACAGCTGATGAAATGTGCAAGCTACTCCTCACTATGACGAAAATCAATTGTCCCCAACCAGAATCCTATTCTTTAACTTTGTGGAAAATCTAGGACCCATTGTTTCACAAATGACAAAAATATAAATATAGCCTATACCAAACAAGGCTATTGAAGGTACAGTTTGTTCCAGAAGTATAAAGTCCCATCCGTTTTTCCCATAACAAATGTTGGGTGACTCACTTCTGGGGCCCAGTTCTATCATCAGTCTGGATCATTTACAACCGTGTTACCGCAGTGCTTCCAAGGTAGAGGCACAAACAAAAACTTGCAGACATAATATTTGCAGGGGAGAGGCTGAAAAAGATTATCAAGGTGCATTTATACACCTTTAAATTTTGTCGCCTGAGCTGCTAATGGCTGACTCTGTTCATGGTAAACGGTCTTTATACGGTCTTTTCTACCTGTTAGCGCTCTTTACAGCTGAGATGACACTTTCATCCTTTCATGCACACAAGTCAATACGAGCATGCAATACTTGCTCAAGGACGTCTTGGTCGTTTGGTGCACAAGCAAGGCGTCCTTGAGCCAGACTCGTCTGCTAACCCTCTGCCTCGTGGCCCTGCAGAACCTCGGGTTAATTATGGTGGAATTCAGCGGCTATGTTAATAACCGCCCGTTTCGCATCTCCTACAGCTCCCATTCATCCCTCCGACCGGCTCCAGCCCGACAGCGACGGCAAAGTGGGCTCAGGTTTCTCATTTGTTAAGCAGCTCATTCGTCATCCAGGAGAAACATGCCGATACTTAGATCCAAGTTCACGTGCATCACACTTGAAATGAGACAAGAGGAGCCTTGTGTGGCGCACGCATGTGTGTGTGCGTGTGTGTGTGTGTGTGCGTGCGGGCACACTCCTTCACGCACGGAGGAGAGCGGCACCATATGCTCAAGGCAGCCTGCCTATAACTTGTGTAAGACTAGATACGGGGAGGTGTTGCTATCAAACTGCAGCTGATATCAGTTTTGTCAGCTTGCAGAATTAATGTCAGTTTGAGGCAGGCACGCTCTACTTCCTGTCGTTGGTTTCAAACAATTGTATCAAGCCAAGTGTAACCGTAGGAGCGTTCAAGCTGTGTTTCTGGGAATGCTGCCACGGCCAAGCTGGCACACGGCTGGCAGGCGCACTGAGACACACACTAAAACACTCTCACACACGCACACACATAGTGGTTACACTATACACGTGGGAACTCTCTGACTACGTACTGCACATAGCACCAAAACTTCAACCAGTTTTTCAGCCTTAAAATAGCGTTATTTTCATTCAGATTGGCTCTCTGAATGAAAGTGAAACAACGGAGGATACAAATACACAAATCTGCTCATCAGAGGAGCTGAAACACTGAGCTACCCAGGCCCTGAAAACGAAGCAAAAACTCACTCGCCACAGAGGAGCCTGACTCTGAACAGTCGCTGGTGTCAAGCAGAGGACTTCTGCTGTGTCCACAGTTTGGGATTTAAAAGATACTTTCAGTTAGACGCAGGAGGGGGGCAAAAAAAAAAAAAAAAAAAGAAGAAGAAGGCACGCTGCTTCCAATTACACCACAATAGATGATTCATCATCAAGAGGAACAAGTTCACAAAACCTCTCTTCTTAACTGCGACTCAACTAAAAACTTGCGGCAAACTCATTAAAAAAAAAAAAAAAAAAAAAAGTTTGCATCTGTTACCTTACTTGTAATAGTTTTTCTCACCGGCTACAAGCTGGAGCTGGTTTAGCCAATTTACCCCACTCCCCCTTTAACTCAAACTTGTTTATGTAGGAGCTGTGAGTTATAGCTCAAAGGGAAAATGCACCAAAGGTGAAGCAGAGGCAGGATGGATGCTCTTACTCATCTAAATTAACTATTCATGAGACAATAGTGGCTCATTAATTAGCTAATTGGATTGTAACTTCTTAAAAAAAAAGAAGAAAGAAAAAAGAAAAAGCACATGTTTGTAAAAAAACAGCACGCTGGAGAAGTGTTTGTTTTTCAGTTATGTCCTTGTTATGTATTTATTTTTTTGCGGCCTCATCTGTCTTTTCTGAATACTCTGGGGTACTTCCAGCATTCTGTGCACAGAGCTAAAACAAATAACATAAGTACGTATAAATGAATGTTTATTTACAGAGAGTTTTTTAATGTCTGTTATGTATTCTAAACCCTGTCCTTGGGTGTTTTGTAAAGGTGCCTATAAGTAAAATGGATTATTATTATTATTATTTAGGTTTACATATTATAAGCCTTTCGGTTAGACAGTACATCCTTGCTGAAAGTAGGCATTTAATTACCATCTTCTATTTCACAGGATTACGACACTGATCGTGAACCACAAGGTCAAATGATTCTATCTGCAACCAGAAGTACCAGAAAAAAAAACAAAAAACTACAGTCTGCATTTCTCTTGTGCTTCCAATTCATAAAAGCTTTTAGGTCCACAGCCCCTGCCTCACTCAGTGAACAACAAAAAATGGCAAGCTTTTCCCCTAACCTGAGGGTGTCGTCCACAATGAAGCCCTTTGACCTGGCCAGCTGGGTCAGAAAGCTTCTCCTGCTGCTGCCCATTTTCCTCTCCACCAGGTACAGTCTGACGTCCTCAAACTTCACCTCCTGGCGCCCGGGGACCGCGCTTTCCGCCGGCCTCGACCTCTTCCTCACGCGGGGCACGGCAGGAGAGCGGAACATCTCTTTTGCGATGAGTCGTCCGGAGTGTTTCTGCACCTCTAGGAATTCTGGCTTTTGTGAGCTCGCTGTTTGTTGTTGTTGTTGTGCGCCATTTACCTTCTATCCAGGGAAAAACAGCTCGCTGTGGTAATACCACAGATGTTTCTTTCACACTTGTAGCTTGCTTTTTTCTCTTCTTCTTCTATTTTTTTTAGTGTGTCGGTTGGAGCAGAGTTGGTGAGAGCTGGCAGACAGGAAAAGCCTCTGGCAACAGGTGTTGGGGATTTGGTGTTTACCAAAAAAAAAAAAAAAAAAAAAAACACCTGCCAAGATCGTACGATACAGAACGCAAGAGAAAAAAAAAAGCCTTCCTGTAAAAGTTGTTCCGCAAACACATGTTGTGTGAAAACATGGTGTGATCCAGTGGCTTCGCCAAGTTAGTTTTCATGAAGTTCCACTCTCTTGGCTGGGAGACGCCTGGATTCCGGTCACCTCGCGGACCCCTCACAGCTGTCCTGCCATGTCCGGTTCGTCTCGCCACTCACCGTCTCATTATGTCCGGACCAAGTCTGCGCCATCTGCTCCAGCGCTTTAATTAGCTTACTGTCTAAAAGGAGAGCCTTTGTAGGCATTTCCCCCTGAGAGCCACCGAGCTCATGCGCGGCCTTTGCACGCGGCACCGGTACTGTCAACGCCAGCCGTTGGTGATTAGGAGCACTTACGTGGGGAATATAAGTGCATATCAAGTGGTCAGAAATGCAAAGTGAGAATAGACTGTATGCGCCGAACCCACCTACTTGCTTTGATTTCAAAGTAGTAATTACAACGTGAGTCACTGCCTCTTGTTGTCTTGATTCTTCTGCTACAGCAGTCGCCTTTGTGTAAGAACATGTTTAAATGTGTCTAATTATCTTCTGTAACGCATCTGCTGCCGCAGCAGACAAAGTGATTTGTTGATTTTGGCAAAGGAGATAAAAGATCGTACATCTAATTACCGCAGCTTCTTCTCCAGCTCTTTAATAAGCACACCTTGCTTCCGTCTGCTAGACTGAAGCTATTGCACGGCTGCCCCCCACCTCCCTGTCAGCGTGGCGTTCTGGGGGTTAACGGGTGTCACGGGGCAGAAGCGACTAATAGTCTGACTGTTAACCCCCTCCAATCACTCAGCTGCATGCGAGGGTGCTGGCCTCCATCCACAGTTGAGTCCAACTAAATTCTACCATCACTAAAGACGAATGGCTCTTCCATTGCCAGCAGCAATCACTGCAGGATGAGCAGCGAATCCAATTCCTCTTCCGACAATTTCGCTCTGCGGTGCCAAAGAAAATTGTCTTAAAATTACTGTTAATGGACACATTCTGTTTAGTTTACAAGGGACAAATCGACGACCATATCTAATCGAGATCGCGTCAGATCGCTCAGAGGCGCTGGGCTACAATTTCGAAGAAAACAAACGAACAACGTTGTGCGCTTTGAAAATGAAAGTTGAAAGATTCAAAACATACACACCCCAACAATATGTCACAATGCATCTTTAAGAAAACAGTCTGTATGAGAGAGCTTATTCTTCTTTAAGTTAGTTAGTTTTAGTTTTGTGAAGGCTGCTCTTGCAAAAAAGTAATTCTATCTGTTTAAGTGGGACTGTTAGGTAGAAACCCTTCCTCCGCCACCAAACACATTCGGTTAAAGCCGTGGTCTCCCATCGTTTAAATAATTCTCTCAATTGAACCGTCATATACTTTCAACAAAATGTCCAGGGGTGTGGATTCAGATCACTTTAGCAATGTTGAAGCTGCAGTAATATATATATGTATATATATATTTATTGCTAGAGCAAAATGCTTAGCATCCATTCAGACACATCATGTCAGGACTGGTGACAGCAAAAACACAGAAATGAGTCGTGGCGTGAGTTGCTGAAGAGTCTGGGCGAGTGCATGGATCGGAGCTCCAGGGGTCTCGGTCTGGGCTTGCTGGCAGGCGGCTCTGGTTTCAGGCAGAGGGTGTGAAGGTGAGCTGATGCGACGATCCGGTGGGGACTGGAAGGTCGGACTGGTCTTTTATAGGGGAGTTGATTAGGTGACGAGGAGTGCAGGTGAGATGAGTAGCAGGTGTGTCGTCTGGAGTTGCCCAAACCACGCCCACCAGCAGCCCCTAGAGCGAGTGAGACGCAGACAGCCAAAACAAAAACTCACCAAGCACACAAAAGGAAGCACAAGAAAATCCAAAACTACACTCACTCACACTCACATACAAAATAGCAAGCTCATGGCCGACGGGTCGTGACACATCCAGCTGACAGGGCACATGCTTTAGTATAGAGTTGTGTCTACAAGAATTGAGCGGCCCCGTTCAGAGCTTACATTATCATCGTCATCCACCCTGGCAAATATCCAGACCAAATACAAATGTGACCACACCCTTATTGTTATATTGACCTTTATTCCCAGAAACGGTTCTGTCACTGATTCAAACAGCACAGCAGTGTAATTTCAGTGCATTTTGCAGGTTTCAGATATGGGTTTTTAAAATACGCAGCGTGTGCTTTTGGTGAGAGGGAAAACTTGAAAAAATGCGGACGCCACGACTCACGCTCATACACCAAGCAGCTGTTCAGGAGCAGCGGTAGAGATTCATGAGATGCAAACATGTCATAATATTCTTCTGCATCCCAAATGATGTCAGTCATGCACAGCTTAATCTAGCTATGCTTGAAATCTGACTTCCTGAATGTGGCCCTTGGAGAAAAACGAATAACTGACGCGAACATGTCCTCCTCCTCCTCCTCCTCCTCCGATAGGTGTCTTTTCAAAGTTAATAAGGCCATCTTCCTGGTTGACCTATTACATCATATAATAAACAGCTGGAGTCGTTCATGCAACAGACCGGCATTTCAAACAACAACAAGGTGGATAATAGTTCAGCTTTTTAATGTTCTGGGGTCATACGGCAGCGTAGCAGTTGTGGAGCATACGCACATGCGCTGTCCAGTTAAAGTCAGATTAAGGCAATCATTTTTTTTTTTTTTTTTCATGTGCATGTAAACGACCTGAGTGCTTATTTGAATACAGAGAACAAAACTGAGATTGGATCGCAGGAGCTGGTTGGGGACATTTTGAAGCCTGGTGCAAAGCTGGTCACTTGCAACTGGATTGCTTAGGTCAGATGTTAATGAAAGATCTGAACAGGGCCTCTAGTAGGTTTCCGCTCCAAAGAAACCTAATTTGTATTTGTTGAGTAGCATTTCAACTGCATTGCCAACATAAAATATTGATTTGCTCAGTTTTTAAGCCACTTAAGGCGAAAAACTAACAAGAAACGAGAACAAGAGGTTAAGAGGTGTTACCGTGTAAACAGCCTCGTTTCTGATGAGAGCCTGTTCCCATAAGAGGTCAGAAAGTGCGAGGTCTAGAGGCCTCGCTGGAGTTTCACATCAGCAGCCAACTGAGCACAGGCTCAACTAAGTTTTATTATTCAGCTTCTCTTGCTGTTGTTGTTTTGCATCATCAATATTTCAGGTTGGGAATGCTTCATGAGCAAGTAAGAGCCCGTACTGAATAAATATCCCACTAACAAAACAAAGTGAAGTACTGCTCTCTTTTGTTCACTGGATGCGTTCATTGCTTTGCATGTTCTAAAGAAGTGTTCCTGTGCTTTTGTTGTTTTGCAAATGTCTTTTTATTATTTTTTTTTAGGCAAGAAAACTAAGACCTTTAAAGAATAAAGGAAAATGACATAATAAATACAGTAAATAATCACTAAGAATTGTACTGAATGATGTTTTAAACTTCTTTAAAACATAGTTTGAGGATTTGAGCTGGGGTTCCTTACTTACCCCACTGCGGAATAAATTGATGCTCTGCTGCTTGTGCCTGCAGCCAGGAGTGATTAACTTACCTTTACAAGTGCTTTATTTCTAGACATTCTGTGTGTACTGAAGAAATTACATGAAAGTGTCAAGTTTTAGAGACGCAAGTGAACACATTCCCGAAGTCTTGAAAGAGCCAGGTTAGCTGTTAGCTCCATCTACTTCCAGCCTTAATGCTACGTTAACCACCACCCATGCATATTTAACGAAACCTCCCTCTTTAAATTCTTAGCTAGGAGGCCATTAGTGTTGCCCTAATGGAATAGTTTGACATTTTTGACATGTATTCATTTGCATTCTGGCAAAGAGTCAGCAACAGAAGATTGATACGTGTCTTATGTCTGTTGTGCTGCCTTCAAATGTAACTTAAGCAGTTAGGACATGGGAAGTTGTGCATACAAAAGGTATTGTATGCATTATACATTTGCATTCTTTCGCATTCTTGCAAAGAGTCAGCAACAGAAGATTGATACGTGTCTTATGTCTGTTGTGCTGCCTTCACATGTAACTTGAGCAGTTACGACATGGGAAGTTGTGCATACAAAAGGTTCGGCGGTGAAATGGCAACATCAGCCCTGAGCCATGAGAAGACTGGGTCATTCTTTCACTCTCACTCTTTGCTGGTACCTGCAACCTGTTAGCTTAGCAGATGTAGAAGCTAGCCTGGCTCAAAGGCTAGGAAGGCTAGGCTAATATATTCCAGCAAATATGGCAGGTAGCCAGACTAAACTCAGCTAAAACAGGGATGCAAGTCAACTCAGAATGTTTATCACACAGCGGTTCACATGCTGGCTTTAAGAATGAGGCTTTGAGGGTAATGGCGCGGGACGACATGTACACAAAATGCTTGGTCACAACTCGGGAACTTACGAGGAATAAAACAGGTTTACCCGTGAACTCCATCAACACAACACCCTACGAGGGCAGCGACAACTTCTCTCCGTTTGATTTTAAGCATTCTTGACAAATGCCTTCGCTTTTAACCTCCTTTAAAGTTATTTTGCTGTCAGAACCTCTAACAGCCTGTTAGGTTTCTGATGAAGTGGGACCCAAACACAGGACACGAAGTGGAGGCAGGAGGAGCTGGAAAAAGAAAATGACTTGCAAGCCAGGGAACAAAAGGTGCTTCAAAAACACAAGAACACAGAGAAACGTGAGGAAATGGACAGTGAGACAAAACGTGGGAACATCACAGAAAACTTGATAGAGGCCAAAGGGGACAGAGGTTAACGAGACACAGGTAAAACTAGGGTGGAGCGAGCAAAGAGAAACCAATCCAACAGTCAAAGAGGGGAAATACAGGAAGTAAAGCAGGATAAGAAATAACATCAAAACAGGAAATACAATGAAACCGAATGGGGTCAAATACCAAAAATTCTAAACCACGGGACAGCCTACAGCTCACTGCATAAAACCTAAACTATTGCATTCCCAACAGAGGTTCCAGACCAACAATCCTTCCTATGCATATAAAATATATTTACTCCTGTCTCCTCTATTTCCTGTACATTTGTTCACATGTAAACTTTGTACATTTTTGCTTATACTCATTTATTTTTTATTAGATTTTTTTTCTTTTTACTTTTTTGTCTTTTTACTTGTGGATTTTTCTTTTTTGTTATGTGTAACTGAACTACTGTGACCTTGAAATTTCTCTTTGTGGATGAATAAAGTCTAAGCCTAAGTTTCTTAATGGATATTTTCAAAAGTTGAACTTACACAATTTATATAACTAACTCGAGAAAGTGCAGCTGTTGGCGGTCTTTCCACCAACCTTGCACAGTTTAGTCAACTTTAATAAATTTTCACCTTGAAATAAAAATAAATTACACACTTTGCCTGGCAGTAAATGAAGCATGTCCGAGCTGGGAGGAGGAATCAAGTTCCAGTATTATGACACTTTGGTTTCTTAATGTTTTTTTTTTTTTTCTTTTTTTACACAGAATGACATTGAGGAAGTCCCTGCTTCCCTTTTGTCGGTGGCTCGGTGCAATCTCGGGGGCCACTCCAAATTTTTTATGTTTTGTTTTTTTTTTTTTAGAAAACACCACGAATTGCCACATTGCTTATGGATGAATGAGTGGGTGTTGGTTCTAACGAGGTGACCTCCCCTTGCGCGTGTACTACTCCCTTGTGAAGCTGGGCTGGAGCCACGGTGCGTGACGGGTCAGTCTATTACTGTACTCCTGAAAGCAACGCTCAGAGGTTCCCTGTTGAGACAGAAATGAACCTGCCGTCAAGAGAGGAGTGCGAGGGGTGGGACCACGCACAAGTAGCCTTCTTTATGTGCAAGGTGAGTGCCAGAAAAATACAGGGAGAGAGAATAAGGTGCTATCAGGAAAGCCAGTGGATAGGGAAGGAGGCACGCTGCCTCATTCTGTCATGTGTAATTTACATTTCTCTGTATATTCATACTGTACATATACAGCTCAAGCATTGAATGACATGAAGCAGTTTGATATTCAGTTCACTCAAACAGACAAACTAAATCAATACGTTTACTGTCCTCAGAATAAAATGCAAGAATGTGTCACCACCGTGAACAGGCTGAAAATAAACGGACAGAGGCTCCTGGTGAGTTTCTTTCATTTCTTTCTTTCATTTTTTTTTTTTAAACTATTTTCTACCTGAGTGCTTGTTCTGTCCTTCTCACAGTTAAATAATCCAACTAATCAGGATCATATCGAGGTGTGTGGCTGTGTTCTGGTTGTTACTCTAATTACACCGACGTCGACAAATCCTCGGAAATAATTACAATTACGGTGTTAGAAACAGTTTCATAATTGCATGTCCTGGAGCAGTTTGTGCCAATTTGTCTGAGAAAGTACTGTTTGTGACATTATCACATGCAGAAGTTGTTTTATATATATATCCTAAGCATTTAAAATGTGATATTTTAACTGAAACAAAGACAGTGAGTACTCCAGCCGTGAAAATATACAATGATGAAAAACAGGAGTGTTTACAGGATATGAAGCACAAGTAGTGAAGCTCAATCACTTGCATTACTTCCCACAGCAACTGTTTTAAAATATACCCCTCCTAACATGGAAGTTGGTAAATCTGTCGCAACTTCTGCTTTGACGCTGCTACGTTTCCATCACCCACGTTGTACATGTGCGGCGGCCTTCCGAGAAGCACAGCTGAAAACTTTTATGCGTCCCTGTTTGGGAAAGAGGAACAACTGTGAACATGAGTCTCATGCCTAATGTAGCTGAGATCCCTGCTTATTTAAATGCCTTTAAGTCTTCTTCGGTCGTGAGGAGGCGGAACGCTGATTAAGGGAACTTTATTCAGCATGTAACTGAAGTGTGGCTTTATCCTAATTTAGGATCCTAATAATAGACTTAGACCAACTTTATGGTGCACAAGGGAAATTGCTTCCTCAGAGTAGCTCAGTTGCCCATTCTGTTGAACTCTTGAAACACTCTTGAAAACCACAAGTGAAAAGAAATATAGGTGAAAAAAAAAGAATTAGAATTATTTAAAATAATATATATATAAATAATTTTAAAATTATAATAATAATTATATCATAAAACAAAATAACATGACATTCGAGTAAATTGTAGTTAAATAGTTAAAGTTCATAAAATAATAAAATATAAATAAGTTTAACATTATTAAAAAATATAAATAATTTTACAATTATAAAAATAAAAATATAAATAAACTAAAATTTGAGTAAATTGTAATAAAATAGTTAAAGCTCATAAAAAATAAAATATAAATAAAAACAAATATTTTTTTAAATAATTTTAAAAAATATATATATAAATAATTTTAAAATTATTTAAAAAAAAATATATATAAACAAAATAAAATAATGTCAAGTATATTGTACAAAAATTGTTACAGCACAAAATGTACAAAATTTACAGAATTTGCGTATGAACATGTACAGAAATAGGGACAGAAGTAAATATCTATTATATATCATATATATTGTATTATATATTATATACATAGGGAATAAAAGTAAATATATTATGTATATAATTCTTACTTAATACAAACTAGCAAACCTGTAGGAGTATTCATTCCATTGCGTTCAGTGGCCACTTGTAAAGACTCCTTGTCACACTATAAATGAGAGCCGTGTTCTCCTCTGCTTTTCATTATTCACTGACCCTGAGCTGATTCCACTTCAGGTGGAATCAGGCATCGCTGAATAGCTTCCCTAAAATCGCCCTCAAAGAATGTCGATGTGTTTTTTTTTTTCCTCAGTCAAAATGATTAATGTTTCAGAGCAGAGGCGTTTGATGTTCAAGTTACCAGCACAGATCTGAAAAATGCATCTACATACAGTATGCGCATTGACCGACAGAATCCCCTTGGCTATAGATCCAGTCGGTGCACCAGACCTCTATTAAGCTCGAGTAAACCCATGAGCGCATTGAAAGGCTCTTGCAGCCTTGTAGTTTAACAAGCTTCAAGGCTGAAGAGTCTGACAAACATTCCCAGTCACACACTATCAGCTCAGATTCTTGAACCGTGTTGGACTTTTTTTTTTTGCTGTATTTGATTTATGGTATTTTTATCACATATTCATTGTCCTCACAGGATGAATCGAACTGAAGTTGGAAACTTTTTCTAATGGCTACAGGGTTGCATTGCCACATAATCTACTGCAGAGAATTAATGTCTCCAAAAGACAATTCCTAACTTTTTAATTTGCACCACCAGCAGGATTTTATTTTTAGCCACTCGTTTAAGAGGAATATCCCAACACTTACAGGATTTATATGCAACAACTCTTTATGCAGACATTTTTTTTCTTAGATGACATGAGCTACTTTGATGATCCTCCAACTCAAACTTTTATTAGAAAATAGGAACATGCTAACAACTAACATAGATGCACTAGAGAAAAAAAAAAAGGTTTCTGAGTTCTGTAGTAATTCTTATCTTATAATTATCTTTTATTTTTATTGTTTTAATCTTTTTTTTATCCACTTATCAGTCAAATGTTTACAACCACTATCTCATACACTAGTCAGTCTGATCTCTTTTCTGTGTAATGTCTTTTTATGGGTCTGTATCGTATTGTTTGCCTTTGCACGGGGTCTCGTTCTTGCACCGTTGGCACTGTTTGCATGCATTGTGTGCGTAGGTTTGCACAGGTGCACTTTATGATCGGTTGCTTGTACTTAGTCCTATGTTACTTTCGAGCAACTGAAAGTTGTTCCGTTCTTGTTTTCATTTTTGGAGGCTGTTGTTTGTAACATTATGCTACTATGCTATTACTTTGTGTTGCACGGAAGCATGTCTCTGTTATTTTGATAATCCCATTTTAGTCGAGGTTAGTCCAGTCTTAGGATAAGATGCTAAATAACATAAACATTTTAATGTTAAATCCAATTAACAAAAACTATATCCTGCAAAATAACCATCCAGTTGAATCATTTCGTCATAAACTGCACATTAGAACAGTCGTTAAGGAGGATTCAGTGCAGGCCTTTTATATTAGAGTGTATTTGTATTCACTTGGGCCAGCACAGTGGTGTGGTGGTTAGCTTGTTTGCATGTTCTGCCTGTGTCTGCGTTGACTCTCTCTCTGGCTTCCTCCCACCATCCAGAGGCGTGTTCATGTCTCTCTGTGTTAGACCTGTGATAGACTGGAGACCTGTCCCCGCTGCGACCTTCCAGAGGACAGAAAATTAATGAATGAATGAATGAATGAACGAAGGTCTTCACTCGAACCCAATGAACTGGATATGTATGTATGAACTTTGCTGATGAACTACATGATCAGCATTCTGAGAAGAAAGCCTTCCTTTCGCAGTAAGAGTGATTTATCTGTTTGTCCTTGCGTGTCCTTGTACCTCGTCCTCACCATGTGTTGTGATTATTTGCAGTCTGCGCCCTCGTAGATTTATGTTTTGTCAGATTTAGCTCTAAATACTGAATCCCGTAACGGCGTGGAGTCAGGACGAGAATCATTCTAACTTTGATTTTCTATCGACGGAGTGACTTTCAGTAGGTGGTGCTCTTCCTCTACCATGTCAGTGCTGTTGCTCTCGACTCTCTAGTTCCTCTTCTATTTTTGACGCATGTCCCGAAATTGTCCCAGGCAGTGAATGTCACTTCCTTTATTTTCACAACAGTTACTTTTTCACTGAATCAGTGAGTACTGACTCACCTCTGTGCTACAAAGCAGAGTGAAATTTACTCACCTGTATTTCCACGTTTAGTTTATGTAGTTTTATTTTATTTTATATTTTATAACACAATGAGTTTGAGAGCCAGTCATGCTCCAGGAAATAACTTGTGTAACTTGCAGCCAGTGGGACGAGGAAGTCCATTATTAGATATTATAATAAGTCTGAGCTATAATTTATGTATTTAAATCTTTTAACATCCCATCTGGATTTCATCATGGGGCGTGTTTCACGGACAAAAAAAGAAATACCTCCCAGCGTGCACAGTCCAACAACCAATCAGAGCCATTTTGTGTTGACAAATTCAACTGTATGTGGCAAATAACTGAATTGGCCTGGCAGATCTTTGCAGCAGCATGCATATATCATGCATGCACTATTAACGTTGTTTTTATTTACAGTGCTATCACAATGTTTCCCCCACAGGCTTTGAGCTCAGCCCGGTTATACAGGTTGCCGTTATCCATGGCGGAGGTTAATTTACAGTGTGAACACAAGTTACCCACAGTCCAATACAAGTACTGCTCTAATTATCTAATCAAGCTGTTTAATTGTGTCTTCGGAAGAGAGTGGACCTGACAGAAGTGTGTAGCAGCAGCAGTGAACCATCTCCGTATTGTAAACCATCTCATTCTCGAGTCTAGACTCTCTGGGCTGTGTGTTTTATGGAGGTTTGAGTCTTCATCAGTCATTACAAACACAGTGTGACAGTATACACACAACTTTCATTCCTTCATTACTCCACACAGGGAGACTGTCACACTGTAAACAAAGACAAGCAGGGACTAAAATTAAAGTTCTCAATAAAGAAATCATTTGACGATAAACATAAGTCCTAAAATAACGTGCAGCATGAATCAATATGATAAAACTGTATCCATAGCCTCCTGAGACCCTGCGTCCCCATATGGGGACATTAAGTTTTAAGTGTTATTGCAGCTTATTCTGCATCATTTAGACCTGTTGTCCTCAAAATTCGACGCTTTTGTCTGAAATCTAGTGGTAGCAAAGGGTCAAGACATTCATTCATTCTGCAGATAACCACGGGGCAAAAGTGGACAAGGCACAAAACCTCATCAAGTTTCATGGTTGAAACTTCTTTATTTATGCTTTTTAACATTTCTAGTTTCATGTGACAAGCAAATTCAACTAATTCCATCAATAACAAGCTTCAGCGTCGCTAATTAGCAAGTACTCGTTTGAGGACGCAGGGACTTCATTGTTTGCAATCCTAATTTTGCACAGAAGTGTTCCGGCATTAAAATAGTTCCATGCATTTGTTGCACGTCGGTTACTTTGTTGTGTTACACAGTGAAATAATCCATGTGAGGACTTCTGATGCTAAGCTTTTATAATTCTTACGTTCTACTCATCCTTAATGTCTTGGAGAAATTAAAAATGCTGAGACCCAAACAAATCTGTATCGTCTATTCTGACGTACGTTCAAATGAAATATTGTGACAATACCGTGCAAATTTCTCTCTGAATAGGGACAAAATACAGGTGTGAAAGCAGCCTTTAACGTACGTAGCGTGCCCTCGCAGCTACTCTGTGTTTGGGAAATTCCGCCAAAGAAAAAGAAGAAGAAACATTTTTAAGAAGTTGTGTTTGACTCATCAGAGAGGAGTCCGGACTGTGGGTCTGTGAATGTCGTCCAGCAAGCTTCTGCTGAGCTTCGCCTTTGGCTTAGCTTGCATATTCATGTCATGTTTATCCAGTAGATTGAAAAAAAGGTCATAACACACTCTCAAACAGACGGAGTCTGCAGAGAGATGCACGGATCTAAATGATACGACAACCTCCTTCACTTTAAACCTGCCCTGTCCCTTCGGAGTTTAGTGGTTATAATTAGTGAGTAAAGAAAAAAAAAACGAAAGCACAATCTAATCTGTCTTGAGTGCTGGATGGCTGTGCAGAACGGCAGCGGCGGGAGTGACAGGCCGTCAGCGCGGCGCAGATAAAGGTAATCTCTGTCTTTTTGATGCCACATTCGCTCACACAGGTAGACGAGTTAAAAGAGATATGGAGGAGATCAAAAGAGCCGCAAGCCTCCATGCATCAGCGTCACAAACGAAGGCCGGTGACAAAAAGCCTAAAATGGACTGCAGGCACTAGCGGAATTCATAAAAAGAACAAGATAGGTGTTAATACAGGCGTACGCTGGCCTCGCTAAGCCTCATTTGAATCTAGTCACGGTTGCCTTGTGACGGATAAAAAAAAAAGAAATGAAGGAGCAAAAAAAAAAAAAAAAAACACTTTAAACCGGTATTAGCTCGTCGTGCCTGTAACTCCGAAACACTTAGTGCAGATCCGTGAACACGTGGAAAGTCTCTCACCTAATGACAGTCAGGAGACCCCCCGGGCGCCCGCCTTGAAAGAACCCAAGGTAATTTTGTGGCCGTGTAGCTGCGGAGCTGCTCTCTGTGTCGTGAAATGAAACTCATTTCAAGAAAAAGGAAAGGGAAAAAAAAAAAAAAAACGTTAACAAATGTTCTGTGTGTCAAACCCCTCCAAACCCGCCGCGTGCTGTTTCCAATTCCATCAGGAAACCACATGTGAACAGAAACAACAGCGGTGGCGATGTTCACGGTTTTATTTGGAGGGGGTGGGGGGGTGAAACTGAAACTTCACATACAAGCCACCGCGGGTCACGTCCTTTAAACTTTAAACTGGCAGCTTAACATTTGAGTCGTGTTAATGTTGCGTGGGTTTCCCGTCTGCCACAAACAGTTGTGACTCATCTGGGAATGAGCGCCGGCCTTCTGAGGGTGTCCTGTGGTGTGTGTGGCGCCGGGACGTCACTAGAGGGGGCCTTTGTGGATCACGCAGATGCTCAGTCTGTTTGGGATCTAGAAAAAGAGCAGGAGGACTGTTTTTTTTCATGTCTTTCATGGTTGACGCCATGGATAAGATGTCGTACACTCTAAAATGAAAAAAAAAAAACAACTGAGAAGACCTTTTACAGCCACTTAATTAAATGTATTGTCGCAATACAAAAAACAAATGTATTGATTTAGGTTAAACTTTTAACTTACAGACAATATTTGATGCGTTCAGTTGACTCAGTATTTGGTGGTACTAAGATCAACTTAATACTGTGTCCAGTCTAAATTCATATTTCTGGCATTGAACTGGTTTCAAGTTTCTGGTAACTTCATTAAATTGACCTGATGACTTAGTATTGTAATTCCGCAAGTCTCTAAAAAAGAAATCTTCTGGCTCAATGAAGAAAATCAACGCAACAATTTCCATTTGTCTTTTTGACTTCTTCTCAACTTCTCATAAATTTACTTTGAACCAACAAACTATGGACCCCAAAATGATGCCAAATTAAGTAGTGACCCCCTATCTACTATATGTGTTCTATATTAAACTCAACCTAGTGCCATTTAAAAAATATACTATATTATCATCATTCTGCTTTGAATATTAAGCTATTCATTTATTTCACATGTGCAACACTATGGTGGCCGCGCAACTGCCGTAAACATAAACACACCTGATGTAAACATACATACATACAAATAAAACAAACCGATCCATTTTGGCCTCAGTGCTAGCTGCACGGTTAGCTTCTCTTCTGCTAATGTTGCTGCATACTTCTCGATTTCACAATGGGACATAAAAGTTATAATAGGCAGAGACAGCGTATAACATGCAGCCTCGTTATTGGCTCAGCAGCGATAGGGGCGGGGCCTACTGGGGCCAGGAAACTTAGATTGACAGGTCTGGGGTAGTGAGGTGCTCTGTGTGAAATGGTGCACTGTTGAGACAGCTCCTGTATCACTGAATGAGTGGAGGGATGAGTGAGAGACAATGTCTTCTGCCTCCATTTATCCCTCTACTATTCTTTTTTTAGGTTATATGTATATGAACACATCTGCATGAATGTCTGGAGACAAGGTTTCCCAGCAGAACAGTGGATTGTAATGACACGATGCATGTTAGTGTCAAGTTGAATCATTAGTTATAACTTACAGCTTTCTGAGGTTTTCTTCAAGTCGAGTTCAGTCGCATCTTTAAGGCGGCAGCTCAATTCTTTTTAAAATGTTTAACAGTGCCGGACCAGTAAGGCATTCATCCTCATTGCACTGCTCCTAACATGAAGCGAGAATTTAGGCCAGAGAAGACCGAAGAGGTGATATCTGCTCTCGTAAGCTTATTACACCGTAAGTCATAAAAAACCTGTAAAACATTTGGATGTGACTGAGCTGAGATTCCCACTAAGCGGTGGCTCCAGGTTTACAGCACAAAGGAGAGGCTGCGGCTTGTAGAGCTGTTGTGTCTCATTTGAACAAGCACAGACGCTCTTATAAATAATTCAATGTGGGAGCAGAGCCTGAGTATCCACCGGGGTGGACTATTTGATATTTTATTCGGTGTCAAAAGGCTAAGTCTGATTTTATACAGACATTCTTTTTTCTTTTTCTTTTTTCTTTTTTTTTTTTGCTCCCCTCCCTCCTTCCTTCCTGTAAGCCGGTGTGATGATCAAGTGTGTATCTGTGAGGGGCAAGGTTCAGTCCTTTGAAGGAGGTAACGTCTTTCATATTAAGTGATCTCCCTCTCTGATTTACAAATGATTAAATCACAAGCTCTGCTTAAAGGGCTTCCGCTCCGCTGTGGGCTCATTCCTGGAGTCCTTTTGTTGCAGTTTCTCATTTCCACACATGAAGGTGGTGCGCTGACCCCGTCCCTGCTGAATTTCCCGTGCATCCACCACAGCTAGCATTTAAGCAACCGTGGGCACCAAAGCAGCACATCATCGCACCTGACTCTGCACGTAAAGGGCCCCTCATGCATCATTCATGTCCGAATTATGTCAGCGCCCCTGCCTCACACAGTAGCACCTTGTGGCGAGCTGCTCTGGACGTTTCTCCATTTTTTGACATCTCACAAACTCGAACAACTTTCCCAAACGTTTTGTTGTCATTCTGTTGCTCGTCGAAAAAAAAAAAAGAAGAAAAAAGCGAGGAGAGACTGAGCAAGTAACGACCTGGAGCGATGAATTATGAATGAAGAGGGGAATACATAATTTAACGGGATTTGTTGCATATTTTATGGTAATCATTTTCCTTTCATTTACAAATCACAATTGGCTTGCTGCCGCAACAAGGACAGAAAGAGAAATTCCAGTGCAGCGGGTAGTCAGGTATCCTTTTATTCATTTATTAATATTATTACGTTCGGTGATTTGGAAAAACTGTGCGACGTGACCGAGCAGTTTTCTTTCTCCAAATAAAGGAAACAACAAAACACATGTTGTCTTTTCACGTTTGCATCATTTTTTTTTTCTTGTAGAGATTCTGTCCTTTTTTTTTTGTCTTGGTTTAGTAATTCAGTGTATTTCCTAAATCTCTTTTAGTTTTATTGCTTTATTAAATGAGCTGCAAATACTCTATTAACCATAATATAATATGATGCTCATTTTCTTGATAATTATATTGTCGTTTAGCCTCTAAGCAAAGCTTCCCCCCCCAGCAGCTTCTCTATGGAGGAAAAAATAAAAATAATAATAATAATCAGGCCTAACAACTGCTTGGTGTTACTAAAATATATGAATGAATAAAAAGTATATATATATATATATACTAATGTAATGCAAAAACATAAACGTGTTCTTCTACACTGGCTCTTAGTGAGATGCTGCCATCTTGTGTTAGCTTCCAGGTAATGCATTCAGCTCAGACACGTGCACTCAGTGAAGGTGATGTCCTTCCAGTATAATAAGGAATCACAGTTATTTGTGAACTCTGCACTCTCTTATTTTCCCCTCCTTCCCGTCACTTGTTTTTTTTTTTTTGTTTATGCTCGATTACTCCTTTCTTCTTTTTTTCAGAACCTGTCCGACAGTGACATGAGCAAGTTTAGTCTCATGCAGCAGCCGTGAGTAACACTTTCATCCTTCTGTCATCGTACCCTTCAATCACACCCTCCTTTCTTCTCACCACGACTCGCTCCTTCAATACTTCGCTTCTCTTCTTTCTTCCCCTTTTTTTTTCGTTGTTTGCCACTGTGGCCTGACTCCAGCCTTTCAGGAACACTCTCACAAAATATCGAAAGCCATTTATTATTATTATTATTGTTATCTTCAAGCTTATTACGTGTTACTAAGCAGTGGGTGGTATGGATGTGACAAGAGATGACTGCACTGAATCTACTCACAAAACAGGAGGTTCAGACATAAAATTAATTAATTGTATATTCTGAGTGGGTTTACAAGTGTCTGTGCATGCAGCTGGTTTGCACATATATACATATATATAAATATATATATATATCCACATGCAGCTGGATTTGTGTGTATGTGTGTGCAGATGTTTGTGTGCAGGGGCTTGTCTGCCTGCACCTGCACATTTGTCTGTTCTTGTTTGTTAGGCACAGTATGTTCCGGTTAAACAATTCCCATGTGTACGTGTCACAAAAACATCAGTGGAGCGGAGTTAATTAATCAAACCGGAACTAAAACGGTTTAAATCGATTAATACTTAGTGAACCACACAGCCGGCTGATCAGGCGTAGCATTATGACCACCTCCCTGGCCTCTGCGGATCATACCACAGATACTTGATGAGTTTGGGATGTAGTGAATTTGGAGGCCAGGTCAACACCTTGTGCTGCTCTTCGTGTTTCTTTTAGTTGATATTAAAGCATATTTGCATGCGTGTCTGTGTCGTCCTGCTGGGGTGTCATTGCCATGGGGTGGCAATGGTCTAGGTGGGTTCTACACGTTTAAGTAACATCCACACAAATTAATGCCAGCTCCAAAAGTTTCCCAGCAGAACACTGAAATGTCACAAAATGGTTTTAATGTTATTTACTTCTCCTGTTAGTAGTCATAATATTCACTCAACAAACCATTAGATACACTGATGCATTCTGCTGTAACAGTTCTGAGCTA
Organism: Mugil cephalus; assembly: GCF_022458985.1. Taxonomy (NCBI): domain Eukaryota; kingdom Metazoa; phylum Chordata; class Actinopteri; order Mugiliformes; family Mugilidae; genus Mugil; species Mugil cephalus. The sequence continues at coordinate 6,208,117 of NC_061782.1, forward strand.
AATTCTGCTTTGTGACTGTATAAATTTATGTGGAAGCAGCATCAGACAGATGGGGGACGTAGTTTGTGGGGCTGTTAAACTGGATCTATTTATTTAGCCTGGCTCACTGGCTAAAATGGGGCAGTGAAAAAAAAAATAAATGCAAACACGTCAGTAGAGCACAGCACAGTTCAATAGTTCTACAAACCACAGCCTCAAAAATGAAAGGCTAGTGGAAGCATATCTTAGTTCAAAATGAAAATTAAAAAAAAAAAAAAAAGTGTTTGCATTTCTTTTTATCTACAGTTTAATACGAGTTAAAGTTTAGCCAACGTGTGCAGTCAGACCGCTCGGATGTGTTTCCCTTTTACTGCCTTTGTAAATGGAATCATTGTGAATGTATATTTTTTGTTTGTTTGTTTTTTAGGGAGCCAGGAGTATGAACTCAAAGTAAAATTTAAGAAAATAAAAACTCTCAAACGAGGGAACAAAAGGCGCAGCAGTGATGGTAGGACAATCCAAAAACACAACTAGGACCAAAAACCAAGACAAAAACTAAGACAAGCACAGAAGAACAGTCAGATAACTCACGTTGGGCCATATAAGGACAGATGGGTTAATGAGACACAGATGAAACTGACGTGGAGCATGTAAGGAGAAACCAATCAAATACTGAAAGTGGGGAAAAAACAGGAAGTACAACAAAACCAAGGAAGAAGTTTACAAAATAAAAACAGGAAACACAAGGGCAACCAGACAGACTCACAGAAAATTTAAAGTCACTTACATGATTCAACTGAGGTCATTTAGGTTAAATTATACTGGATATTGGACCTGATTCAGTTTATTAAATCAATACAGAATAGAAACTTCCCAGGGAGTGGACACTTTTTATAGCCACTGCATATTTAAATTCTGATACTAACATGAACATCTAAATTCACATCTGTATTGCGTTTAGTGTCATTATAACTAAATTATAAGACAGGATGATGCTTGAGAGTGCACAGATTTTAATTTGGATCATAAACTTATAATTTAAGATTTTCCTTTAATCCATTTTTTAAGTTTTACTGTAATGGTGAATTTAGGTAGCTTGTAAGTAAGTATTGACTGGTATGAGATGCAGCTTAAATGTATTTACATCCTTCAGAATTTACTACATTTCTTCTTAAAAATGACTCAAAACATCAGCTGAAAGACAAACTAATTTTGCTTTCGTTTTTGTTTATCCATGAAAATGAGTCACTATTACAAATCTGTGACATGCAACCCTAGTTTTCTGTATCTGCAGTAACGGCAACTAAACATTTCCGGTAACTGCTGATCAGTCAGCTGCAGCAGCTTTAATTTATTTATTTATTTCCCAGAACAGAACCGCTTCAATACACAGATGTTAGAACTTGCTTGCTTCAGGTCCTCCCTCATGGTGAATTTAGGCATCTTGTAAATAAATATCCATTGGTATATAGTGCCACTAAAGAATTTAATACATTTATGCATGAAAACGATCATAACTTCAGCTTAAAGTAGTCTAAGAGAACCCAAACTAATGAAAGTAAAATAATATGCTTTCATTTTTGTTTATCCATGCAAATGAGACAATATTTATACCTTATGCAGCAATAAAAACAAATGAACATTTTCGGTAACTGCTGATCTGCCATCTACAGTAGCTTTAATTTTTAGCACATTTCTCAGAACAAATCCGCTTCTGTTCTGAGATGTTGGTGGATTGCTTCAGGTCCTCCCACAACATTTCTTTGGGATTAAGGTCAGAACTTTGTCTTGGATACTGTGTTGTGTGCAACAATGACACATTTTAGTGTAAAACTGTCTCATCACACACCCACAGCTCATTACGTAGCACAGATGTTGACTTCCATAATGGGAATGGATTGAGAAATGTCAGTGCGATGACACCAGCGATTTCCTACTCTTTCTCATAGATACATATTGTATGCGCCCAGGTGGTTTCACATCCATCCATCCAACAAACAGCTTCGGACTAAATGACAACTAAAGGCTTATTTTCTCATGTGAATCATACGCATATTCTTCCTTAAAAATCTAAATATGTCCCCAGTCAGACAACCCGGTGCCCACACGCATTGTCTCCCTCCCCTCCCAATTTACCAGGAAACACTTTCCACACTAACACACACACACACACACACACACACACACACACACACACACACACACACACACATATATATATATATATATATATATATATATATATATACACACACACACACACACACATATACATATGTATATAAATAGAACACTTTAGGTTTCATCATGGTGCTTTCCATGACACAATAGCTGTGCACACAGAGCAAAGTTAAAGACAAGGGCATCCGTCAACCTCAGTGACGTTACACACTTATTACACTCAGAAATAACATGTGAACTGGGTGTCAACAACACCTCTCTACAGAGTGCCTCCAGTGAGGAAGCTTTCAAAGCAGTAAGTGGTGAGCCGCTAAGAAGCTACAAGCCAAGAGTGCCACTGCAAAACAGCTCCTTCAGACCCAGTTACGTGCAGCTATTAAAGTGACCGGAATTGACGAAAGGCGGCGGAGATGTGATGCAAGCGGCTTGCCGAAAGTGCAGTGACTGAAATCTGTTTTTGAGTGTGTGTGTGTGTGTGTGACTGACAGGGGAGTGGAAAAGAGAAGTGACAGAGGCAGCCAGACCTAATTCCCTCCCCTCTGTGGCAGAGACATGAGACTGCCCAAAAACACAAGTGCTCATTTACAATCCTGAGAAACAATCAGGCAGCACGGTTTTAAGGCGCCTGAGGAATGAGGCCCGAAAATGTAAACTCTTGGATTAAACATGAACATGGATACGTTAGGTAAACTCGCTGCTCCTGCCACGGCAAAGTTTCGGTAAGAAGATGAGTCTCGTGTCAGCTTTCTTGCACCTATGCAGCCGTTGTCTGTCACTATCTGTCACACTGTCACTAATCTGAGCTAATATGCGTTCCTCCAGAATCATTTCTTCTATCTAACGACACCTAATATTGTATGTTTTTTCAGGCAGCTTCAGAAGATTGTTCAAGACATCAAGAAAAATGACGGTGGCATACTGAACAAACTAAGAAGGTTAGTGTGTGTGAGTTGTTTTAAAGGTGCTAATATTGTTAATTTAACACTGCCCGGTTACATAGGGGACAGAATCTGTGAGAAGTCTTGTGATCTTAAAAAATTTCCACGTGGTTTGTATACATGCATCAGTAGAGAATGCCAATTCCTCTTTCACAACCGTTGGAATAAAAGAGACTCGCAGACCAAAAATAACTAAGACAGATGGCTGTTCTCTCACTTTCCTTTCCTGAAATGAGTCGCCTTAACACAGAAAAGGATAGATACTGTCACAAGTCATTTGTATCCATCCTGTCTGGAAAATATGCACATCCATCTGCTAAATGCCGCTATTTAAATATAGTTCCCTCACAGCACAGACATCCGCTGTGATAATGCAAATGTGTTTTTTTTTCTTTTCCTACCAGAGTCTCAGTAATTAATTTAAATCTCAGTTCATATCTTTCTTATCGCAGTTAAGTTGTCACGGTCTGACGCTGATGTCAGTGTTTCTTTCTGTCTGTCTACAGACTGAAAAGCAAACCAATTCCAAGCGTCCCTGCGAGAGACTACAGAGGTAAGACGGAAAATAAACAAAGCCCGAATGAAGTTTAGCTTTATTTCACTGTAAAACGAGCTCAGACACCCAAGAGTTGTTGAAAACCGTGATCAGGCGAAGGCTTATTTAATCTTAATTTGAACTTGATCACCTCACACCTCGGTCCTTTAATTCCCCAAATCACATATTTAGTTTCGCCATTCTTAGCCACTGTCGAGGAAAAACGAAGAGGAAATTTGTTACAAAATGGGATTGTGACAGCATCAGTCATTCCTCTGGTGGTGACATCAACCAGGAAATCTTTCAGTGTTTGCCGCTGTAGTGGCTAAATTTAATGGTCAACTTGATAATGAGTGAGATTTCTCTCTTAAACGTGATCTGCAAATGGCAAAGCTAAAGGTATGAGGCGTAAACATAATGAGATAGAAGTCATCAACACCAAGGGACAGAATAATTATTAATATTTACTATCATAGTTCACTGACACGCCTGACAGAAAATACTTAAAATAGTCTCAACTCAAAGCTTAATAGAAAGCCAGCAAATAGGTGGACATGAAGTTAAGGTTATATTGTGAGTCAACCATTTCCAGGGCCAGAAATTATCAACTTAAGCACATGTTTTGTGTTATTTATTTTTTTTCTCCAGAAATCATATTTTAAAGTGCATTTAACTCTTTATGCTAATAATGCTAATCAGGACAACTGCACTCAGCTCAAACATGCAAGGAAAACTCTCATCACCGACTTTGAATTATACGGCCACATGAGGCTGACAATTTCCTGCAGCTTCAGTTCTGCCTCAAAGCAAACAAAATGTGCCAAACTGCTTCATGAAAACAGCCGTGAAGTGACTTGGGGGGAAATTACCGAACAGGTCGAGAGGTGGGAAGACACACTTGGCTGGTTCAAGAACAGAGACGCGCTCATTTAATGTCGAGGCCTCGTTCCGCAAATTAGAAAACGTGCTTCTGTTGCTATTAACCGTTGAGACGTGGTATTAACTGGAGAAGTTCACAACTGATTTGTGTTTCTACGCATGTTTCTAAGGTGCAGTTTTCTCTCGTATTAGACTCAAATGCCTTTAAATCTCTGTGTTCACAGACGACAACAAGGAAGGCGACGATCAACTGTCTGATTTCGATTATGTAAGTTATTAAAATACAAAGACTGGTTTTTCGTTTCGGTTGGAAGGTTTTGCTGTTTGGCAGAAAGAGGCAGCATAAACAGGAGGAGCTTGTGGTTGATGAATGGGTCAACAACGCTTTTGTCCAGAGATTAATGTACTGTTTGAAACCTGTGAGTTGAACAACAGATCCTGATATTGATCAGCTGATAAATATATAGAGCTCACTTTGTCTGTATCTCGGGATTTAAGTTCAGATAGAGCCTTTTATGTTTTATCAACACAAAACACAAAGCCTCTCAGGGCGAACGTATCCATTTGAAACATTATGCAGTAAGTGACGCTGTTCCCAGGATCCACATGAGGATGACAACTACGAACCTCCTCCAAGCCACAGATCCTTCACCGCAACTCCATCCGCTTCCCTGCCGAGAGGAGAATATCTCGGTCAGTACAGTCATTTGACCTGTCTGTTTTGCACCAACATTTTATTTTTTTTTTTCTGCCAAAAGCATGTTTTTTTCACCCCTTCTTACGACTTCTTTTCATGACGTTTTTCTCTATACCCTTGAGAGTTTCCTCTGCAGCCACCGGCGCTTTCCTGAAAGCGGCGTAATGGGCCCGTTGAGATGAATCAATACGTGCGCGCTGTTGAGCCACAATACACAGAAGACTTAAGAACTGTGCATCATGCAAATGCTGATGTCCTGTTTCTGCTTCTGCTTCTGCTTTCCAGACAGCTGCCGTAACCGACCCAGCCGGCCACCCAGGAAGCCCCTCCACCCTGGCAAGGGCTCCAAACAACTGCCCCCAGAACCCGCCCAGGTGGAAAGTGATGATGTAAAGCTCTTTTTTTTTTCTCTCCCCCTGATTAATTTTTACTAAATCCCAAAATTTTGACCTTTCGAATTGGAATGCTGTGTCTATAGGAAGACTACATAAATCCAGATGAAGACAACTACATAGAACCGGCGGAGAACCCACCTGCCAGTAAGGAGCACACCAGAAAGACTTGATGTTTCAAATGTGCGTGCTTTTATAGCGTATAATGCTTCTTAATGCTTCCCCTCAGACCTCATGTTGCACGGTGGGAACAGAAATAGAAGGGACCAGCCCACCTCGTCTCCTCAAAGTCCTGGTATGTACGACACAAGTTCACCTGTGGTCGTCCTTTCTCAGCCGCAACCACGGTCGAACCACATGTTCAACACATGCTCCAAAAATGTGCTAGCAGCAAAAAGAAACGGTGCATGATACATTCAGATGGCCCCTCTCCTTTCCATTCGGGTCGTTTGAAACAAGAGCGTTTGTTAATTTGACGTTCTGGAAATGCAGAGAAGCGTATACTAGTGAATTATTTTAAATATGGCACAAAGGAATCAGTTTGCTATGCGAGGCTGCACTATTTGGCTTTATGCTAAATGCTAACTGTGAAAAAGGGCCCTGTGGCCGTCATGAACTCATTCTAAGAGCTGCACTGCAATTTATATTTTGATCCTTTTAAATGAAGTGGCCTGCAGGATATCATTTCCTGTTAGATTGTGAGGGCATGTGGAGAAGGTTGTACGTGAAGATCTTTAAGCTTTATGGTATTTAATGAACTCAGGAAAACAACAAATATACAGTCAAAAACTCTGAGTCTGTATCACTCAGACCCACCCATATAGTATCTGAGCCACATTTATTATTCATCCTCCGCTGAAGTCATGTGAACTGGCTCTTTGGTGGTGGCTGTGATGTTTACAGCCCAGTTCAGATTTTGTCATATGCAGAAAAACCATCCTTTTTTTTTTGTTTTTTTCACGAAGGAGAGGTTTTCAGACTTCCTCTTATTTGGTGTGAGATTTGTGTGCGCAGTGTGAGAGCGCAACACTGAGACTGAAAGTGTGTTAGAAATGGAAACTTGGGCTAAGGTCAACAGGCTTACAATTAAATGCCAAAGAGCCAACCTTTAGCACGTATTATTTTGACTTCGTCGACCATCTGCATTTGTCGCTCTAGCATGCAAACATTTACTCGTAACCCTGCACAGCGGCTAACTGGAACGGCATTCGCTTTGGCCAATTTTGATTTTTTTGAGGAGTTGCAGGATAGTGGTTGAAGAGGTGGAGGTACTGCAGGAGCGTCACAAAATCTTTGGTTGATTAGACATTTTTTTAATATATTTTGAATTCCCCCTAACAAATGTACATTTCTTTGAATACACATTAACATGAATCCAATATATTTTAGTAAAGGGATAGCTTAATATTGAATGCAAAACGATAATGTATATTTATAAATAGCACCAGACCGATTTTAATACATAACACATATAGTAGGTAGGGGGTCCCTACGTAATCTCTCCATCAGTTTTGGGTCCTTGGCCTGAAAAACGTTCAAGACCCCCTGATTTAAGGCACAAGTGAGCAGCGGGACGTGCAAGAGGAAGACACTTTTAAGGAACGAAAAGACACAAAAATACAAAGTATATACAAAAACAATAAAAAACTATGCCAGGAATGTGTTAATTATCCAACTGGTCCAGTAAATAAACATGAATTACAGGGATTATACTGTGTATTTACATGTTATTGAAGAGGTAGAATGGGTAATAAATATAACTAGAACTGCAGTTATCTCCGGGGAAGGCTTTTGTGATTCTGCCTAATTTCATCTCTGGTTGTTTTTTCAGGTTTTTACGAAGTCCCCAATCAGGTAGGCTGTTAATGTCACGCCACTTCTGAGTATTCTTTGTTGCGCTGCACATTTATACGTGGAATTACATATTGATTGTGTGTTACGGCATCTTTGCAGGAGACCTCTTTAAGTCTTCCAGCAAACAGGTCAGTTTAAGCCTTTCTTAATTCACATCAGTGTATATCTGTCAGTGGTGGAATGTAAAGAGATATTTACATTGCTTTATTTATGCCAGTATATTTGATTTACAGTTTTTATTTGATTGGAAATGACACTTGAATATCAAACCTTTCTGGGATAGCTCCATTAAACCGATAAAACCGATTCTTGAGTTTCAGAGTTTTGCGAAACACTTGGAAATGATTTTTTTCCTCTCATGAGCGAACAGATTTATCAGTCACGCATTTGGAGAACATTTAAAAATCGAAATAAAACCCAAATTCAACTAATAATACTTTAGCAGATGTTAAAAGAAAATGTTTTATTTATTTATTTTATTTTTTTACATTGCAGTTTAATTAGTTTTCCTTGAAAAGCAAAAGATCTGAATACTTCCTCGACCACTGTCCAATGCACAGTGATGACTAATTGCTTAATTTCTTTGCGTCCATGTAGCAGAGCGTGTCCAGTCCCCACCACGCAGTCTCACTCTCTGCCACTGAAACCCAGCCCCAGGTGCGACTAACAGCATTCCGTTATAAAGTGACTCACGTCATCATTTCTAAAAACGGAACCTCGGCATGTTTCAAAAATCCCGATTACAACATTTCTTTTGAAGCTATTATACTGTCACACTGATATGGAAACACGTGTTGTATTTTTCAGGGTGAACGCGAGGAGATCTCCCCCTCCAGTGAGTGCTGATAATTATCCAGTGCTTCATTTAAAACAGGCGCTTTGCAGAGATTTGACAAACACTGCACATTTATAGAGGACTGACTGATTTTGTGGTTCCCCAGGAGCCAGCGGATGACGACGAATACGAAGTCTGCGACCCAGATGACAGTGAGTGTTTTACGAAATGATCTTCAGTATGAATCCTGAGATGGGAGCCGTTTATCACAGCTGATCATGTCTTAGCACGAGCGTAATCTCACTTTGTGCTCCTCTAGGTCACTGTAAAAAAACAGCAGAGGGTCCTCCTCTACCTCTGCCCAGACCTTTACCCAAAGAGTAAGCATCTCTTGGCCTCGCATTTTAGATTGGTAAATCTTCAATAAAAAAAAAAAAAAACCAAGCCTTTGTCTTTTTTTTTCTTTTCCTAGGAGATCACCAAAACCACCTTTGAGGCCGGTAGGAATGATTTTTAATTAAAAACCGATACATTTTACTATACACTTCATTTCTGTGATACTGAAATCTGTGAAATCTTCTGTTGCAGAGGCCAGATTTAAAACCAAGGGAGTTTGAAAGTAAGTGTTTGAAATTGACGGAGCCTTTGAAAAAAAAACGTTAACAATGAGCTAATTAGTCCAATACAGAAGAAGAAGATTAGACTGTGGATACATCTGTTGTGTCATAAATTATCATTCATCAGTGACTGAAAACAAATGAAAGTAGTTTCCAGATGAAAAGGAGCATAGATAATCGGTGAAAACAGATGGTTAAAAAAGGGCAGTAAGAGCTTAACTTACACATTTTATCTGTGGAATTTATCTTCACTTGCTAATTATCATAAAAGAGCAAACAGTGTATTAGAGTACGTCTCTGTTTTTCGAAGGCAGAACACTCCCTGTGGTGCACAATGACCAGAAACTTTCCCCGAAAGCTTTTACGATGGACATGAAGCGACCAAAGTAAGAAACTCTACAAACCGTTTTACACTTTGCATCATATCTTAACTGAGCATGTGCATCTCTGGTGACGCTCGAAATGAGGTAAAATTGCCTCTAATGACAGCTTTGCGCTGTGCACCGGCACTTACTACGTCTTCTATTTTTGCAGAATTCCTCTCCCACAGTTTACCCCCCTCAGTGAGTATGGCTCCTTGTTGTGACTCACAGCAGGTTAACAACCATTTGAGACTTTGTGCTTTAGCATGGCCTGACGTAAATTACTATATTTGCTGTCCCAGAACCACCTGAGAGAAGTGTTTCTGCTGAGAACGGGTCAACGGATCAAGATAAGGTGCAAAACAAAATAATATAATATATAAAATAAACACACTTTTATGGTTTCTGATAGTTATGATCTCCGTTCTCTTCATTTCAGGATGCAGATGTTTATAATAAACCTTGGTATGCCTCCTCGTGTGACCGCAAGGCCGCTGACGACGCCTTGATTAGCTTTAACAAAGTGAGAATCTTACTTTGGAGTACCCAAAAGCACTGTTGCTCCACCAGCTAAGCTGCATGCTAATTATTCCCTAATGAGGTCCCTATGTTGGTTTGACTGTGCAACGTTTTTCTGTTCCAGGACGGAGCGTTTATGGTGAGGAAGAGCTCCGGTCATGACTCACAGCAGCCCTACACGCTTGTGGTGTTTTACCGGGGAAGAGTGTACAACATCCCGATCCGCTTTGTGCCGAACACTCAGCAGTACGCCCTGGGACGGGAGAAGAAAGGGGAGGAGGTACGGGGAGAGGGCTTTTATTTCTCACATTAGAGGAGGCTAGGTCTGTTAATGCTGCTTGTCCCATGTGTCCCAGCAGGAACTTAGGCAGGTGAGATAGGTAGGCAAATATGACCCGCCTCAGGCAGATAGATAAATGTGACAGTAGATGTGCTAACGCCCATCCATAGCAGTTTCTCATTATTGTTAATCGTGCGTTCCATTTACCTCGGAGGGTGGAGATCTGCACTCGGCGTTCCAGTTAAAGCTAGGTGGCTGTGTTCATTAAAGCTCTTGCCTTGTCCAGATATAACTTGGTGCATTCAATAATTACATTTTTTGGGTGCAGAGTTAATTAATTAATTATTGCTATAATGTTAAACTAAATTTAAGCTTCACAAATTGTAAATCGAACAGATAACTTGAACCAACTCATGAGTTTTTTGTACTAGAGTTATTTACAGTGATTAAATCTACAAGGCCACACAACGCAGAAGTTTATAATTCAAAAGTTTTAATTGTTTAACTTAAATGTAGACAAAAATACACTATTAATCACAGTTTGCCCCGACTGTGTTTCGTACTGTATTGGATTTACCAGGCTATTGTTTTTAGCCGTTGTTAGCGTCACATGGCCTTGTAGTTCCCGTATAACACATGAAAAACTTAAATTACACTATAACAGGGTTTCAACGTATGTATGTGGAAAAATACTGTCTGTACGGCCGATTTAATGCAACAAAAACTAATCACAAGTAATAAATTGAATAGTGCAGGAGCTTCTAATTACTGTTTACATTGGGGGTGGCAGCCATCTTGGCGACTCAACTCAGGGGTAGTGAGGATTCTACAAATTTCTGAGTAGAAAATACGACTTTGGTTGTGGGCATTCCAGCTGATTCCAACATGGAAAGTCGGGTTTTTGAGTACAAATGGAACGCACCATAAGGACAGGTTTTACTTCTATAGGGGTGAATCAGAACCAGCCCCACCAGTCTCTCAAGTACATTAGGCAAGGCAACTTGTCTAAAGCCGCTTGACAGATTGCATGTCTCACTCCCGGGCTTATAAGGAAGTTGTTTTCTTCTTTCCTTTCCTTTCCTGCATCGGTTAAAGATGTGTTGCAAGGCGACAGACTGCCGTTTAGTCAGAGACTACATAACTATGGGCGTGCTATGACCAGAGTGGGCCGCCGCGTCTCGTTGAAGTTTCTCCAGCTGTCTCCCAACATGGCCGATGGTCATGGGGGTGCGGGGGTTGGGGTCGGGGGTTTGTGCTTCAATACCGGTGGGGTAGGGGCAAACCAAGGATTTGTGTTTGATAGGGTGCGAAGAGTGTGGGAAGGAACAGCAGGAGGTCCAGAGCTAAATCTGCTCGGTGCTGCAGCCAGGGATTTACTAAGTTCAGAACTCACTGGTGAGCCTGGCTGGTACGGTGGTTGTGATCTTCAATGCAGTCAGTATTAAGATTAATGTGAACCTGTAGTTTCAAAAGACCTCCTCACAGTCCTGGTGTAGACAGGCTGCCTTTGAACTGCAGGAACATACTTAACGAAATGATCTGTGGTCTGATCTGCCATGTGGGCACAGGGCCACAGCTCTAGTCTGCATCCGTAGCATTTGCATACAAAAGGTCTAGAGTACCGTTTTCAACAAGTGGTGCAGTCAACAGAGCGGTGGAGAGCTGAGAGAGCACATGGCTAAATTACATTACATTGCTGTTCCGCCATCTGATTCGGAAGCCACGAGACCAAGAATATACCTGGCTCAACAGAGAAAGGGGCCCCTCAGACAGCTACCTGACCCCCTTCTATCTAAGAATCAAAGGATCACCACTGATAAAAATCTCTATGGGACAGTTTGAAGACTGCAGTTAACATGCCACCAACACTTATTAGTATTTTTGGTGGTACATTAATTTTACCTCTATCTTTAATTTTGTATCTGTGATTTTCATGCTAGTATATGTGGCTATAGCAAAAGGCTTATTTCATTTTTTTATAGAAAAAAACAGTGAAACACGCAAAAAGAATTGATTTATGTGAATTATTTAATTGAATATTAAAGTATTAAATACATTAAATGCAGGAAATGCTGTCTTTAATTTCTGCATGGGAAGGAAATTACACGTTTTTTTCTTAAGTCTAACACCTTACCCTCCTTTTAATGCAGTACTTCCGCACCGTCTGCCACATCATCGAGAACCACCAAAGGAATCCCCTGGTGCTGATCGACAGTCAGAGCAACTCCAAGGACGCCACCAAGCTGTGCTACCCCGTGAAGCCATAGATGACCCTCACCGATGGCGAGCGGTCGAAACTGAACATCTCGGTACAAAAAAAATAAATAAAAAAAAGGGCTAATCCAGACCCGTCTACTGCAGTGACAAAAGAAGCACAGGAGATCTCTATCACAGATGTACGAGAGGACTTCAGAAGGCGTGCCTGAGGGCTTGACTGGATGCAGTGTGGCAGAGGAATCATCGTTTTCATCGTCTTATCTGTGCTGTGGCTTTGTTAACACCACATAGATAGAAGCTCTCAACCAACATGAGTGAGAGTTTGCATTGTAGGTGACGTCATGTGCGTAATCTCGTCGAGATTACCGTCTTGGACGTCGACCAAAACCACAAAATGCAACACTGGTTTTTAGTTCTGTTCCGCCTCTGAATATTTCGTTTTCATTCTAAAAACCTTATCTCGACTGAATTTGTCTTCACTTCAGATAACCGACTACTTTTAACCAATACAGTTTTTATTATTTTAGTCACATCATCACACATTTGGTTGCCTTTTAACCCTCCGCAGAATCAGCACTGTCAAATAAAGGCTTCAGTATTACATTTGGAGCTACTATAACTGTATGTCCCTCTTGCAACAATGGTTAAATAACATTTTTTTTTACAGTGTCATCAGAAACATAGATGTTTGTAAAAATGATTTGCTGTGTAAATTCATCTTTGTTTTTAACCACATCTGCAGCAGTTCTTTTTCTCACGTGATACGGCAACATCATTCAGAATAAACTACAGGGTCGGATTAAACCGCAGATCTTCGGCACACGCCCAGAGCGACAATGAGATCCAGACAACCCCATCCTAAACCCTAAACTCCAGCTAAACGAGCAGCAACAGCCCCACTCAGGCCGATGCGTTTCTCCTCATCTCAAGGTTCTGCGTCTGCACTGCTGGCCATGCAGAGCTAAACAGCACTGACTCGGGAGACTTTTTAACTTTTTATTAAGATGTATAAATATATTTTTTTTAACGCTCAGGCGGTAAACAGTGTGTTCAAATTAAAATGTGAAGAATGGGACAGTGTTTCTGTAGTGGAAGGAAGCTGGCAGACTAATCATGTGTTTGGAACAAAATACAAACCTGTATGTTTTGTATTAATAAAACTCTTGTCTTGTGTAAGTCATGTCTTCAGTCACAACAAAATGCCACCAACAACTGACACGCTCTTTCATTTATTCTCCGTTTAACAAGTAATGCTATCATACTCATGCACATTTTGTTGCATAACAATAACTTCTAGGCACTTGGTGAGAGTTCTCAGGTAATATTTTACAGTACCTCTAGTGGGACTATGTACAATTATAAATCTTTGTATCTAAATTGCAAAAAAAAAAGGGAAAACAGGGATTTGTGCACAATTTAGACATCTATCGGATGATTCGCACGCACACACACTTGAGCCACAGTTCCCTTTCTGTGAACGTTGAGGGACCGTGGCTGCATAAGGAAATGTTAAGCCACAGTAGGACACTGGTTGAGATTGTCATAGGCTTAGGCCTGATAAGGTGAGGTAACGGGATACAGAAATCTTCCTTCCATAGTGCAATTAAAAAAAGATAAGATTATCATCATTTCAAGTCAAGAGAGAGGAAACCCACAGAGGAAGAACAACACGTGAGCCAATCATGCAGGGCTCTTGAAGTTTAAAAATCCGGATCTCAGATGATTTTTTTTTTTCTTTTTTTATCGCTGACACAAAACACAAGATTGCTTTTTTTTTTAAAAATAAATCAAATGCATCGTCAGGGATAGCCACTGAATGAATGAAAATATACTACCTCTTACAGTTAATACTATATCTGAACATAATTTGGATTTTATACAAGAAAAATGTACACTGATTCTCCAAAAGGTCCAAAAAAAAAAAAAAAAAGGATAAAAGGAAGCATATAAAGGCTAAACCTAAAAAGTCATAAATAAATGTAGAATAAAACAGCTTATTGTCTTTTTTATATATATATATATACAGTTTTGGTATATCTGAGTAACTTGCAGGGTCTCTGTGTCCCATTCCAAAAACATAAATATGACAGCTACCTTACTGCATAGCCTACCCGTACATAAACTGATCCATAAAACAGATGGTATGGCAAATATACATATTACAGTGTTCTATAAAAGATTCCATATGACAGTGTACTCAAATCACCTTAAATAAAGCTACTGCATTGACAAAATACAAACGACATAAAGAACTAACACCACATCCGCGTGGCTTTCCAAATAATTACTAGTCTACCAATAGGTTTTTCAAATCGAGCTACTCAGACCGGGAGAGAAACAATAGGTAAATGTTAAAATTACCCTGAGAAAGTCAACACTCCAGGAAGCATGAGAATAACTCGACTCTGCTCAAAATCAACCAGTCACAATTAAGACTTTATAAAAAAAACAAAAAAAAAAACTGTCATTATTGTTTTGTTGTATTGCAAAGGTTTTCCAGACTACTTTTTTTTTTTTTTGAGTTTTGTTTTTATCATCCAGTGTGCGCGACGTTTAAGAGTTTTCACAGTTTGGCTTATTCCACTCCATCAGATGCCGCTGCCGATGGGCCATCCACGTTTCCTGCCTCGTGAAGACCCTGCCGCAAAACCAGCAGCGAAACTTCGTCAGGGCATCCCTGCCGGGCGAGACGGCGCCCACTATTTCGTACTTTTTCCTACTCAACCTCCGGAGCTTCAGCTTCAAAGTGAATCTCTCCTGTACGCAGTTTTTGGCGTGCCGTGCAGGTTCGGCCTGGGCACCTGTTGAGTCGTCCGCCTCGGGGACTTCGCCGCTCAGAGCCGAGAGGGCGGCCAGAGTCTTGCGCGAGAGCATGACCTTCTTCACCTCCCCTTTGTTCCTGTTGACGATCTCCATGATCCTGGTTACCTCGGGGATGTCTGCATCTGGATGATTTAGCACCACGACGGGCTGGTCTCCCACTGGACGCTTCACCAGCTGATAGGGGTTTATGGCTACTAACTTCAGGGTCCTCTCCAGGTTCTTTGGGATCGGCCACCACCGATGCCCGGCTGCTGGTGAGGGCCCTTGTTGGATGGCTTTATCAGCAGAAGTATGGATGCTGCTTGGGAGATCTGAGGGCTCTCCCCTGTCTCTCATCCCTCCAGTGCTCTGCTCTGCGGGAAGAGAAAAGCTGGAATCTTCCACGCTTATCTTACCTGTAAGATAAAGAGGGACAAACACTCAATACTTCAACCTGCTTTGCTCTTGGAAGCAAACTCAAAACTTCAAATGTGCGTCAAGTCTAAATCTTTAACCATTTTGCCACTGTAGAGACTATAATTTGCCGTCTTACCCTGCGACGTAATAACAGGGTGGGAGGCAGGGGATGAGTTGCTGCCGCCGCCGCCGCTGCTGCTGCAAGGAGTCACTCCATCAACCGCTGAACTCGCATGGCAGCCGGTGCCACTGTGTGAAGTCTGAAGCTCTTTGTTCTCTGGGCACATCTCAGTCACTGATGCAGCCTTCAGACTTCCCTGGCTCGTCCGATCGGCTGATCTGCTCCTGTCAACTTCAGTTCCCAAGTAGTGCAGTGACTTCTCTGCGTCATCGTGCATTTCTTGACGAGCCGACGGCAGGCTCTCGTGCACGGCGGGCGCGTTTCCCGTCTGATTTTTAGATCCCGTTAGCGTTGCGCCGCAACTCGGAGCGAGTTCGTCGGCTGGTTTTAAACTTATGGCTTCAGATGGATCGGGTTTAGAACCGCGAGTACATTTCTGCTGGTGTACTGCCTGTGCAATTTCGGGAATCTGTCCCATCTCCTCCGTTGCAGTGTGAGGGTCTGGCAGTCCATGATGGCAATCTGTAGCACAACTACCTGAAGGGGACAACGAGCTCTGTGACACCCACTGTTTCACCTTCACGGGATTCTTCTTCAACACTAACTTTAAGGCCAGTCCCGGTGACGTTTTATCCGCTCTTTTAAATTTGCTCTTTCTTTTCCGTCGTCGATTGTGTCTCCTTTTTTTTGGCGGGGCTTTACGAACAGACATCAGCTCCTCAACCTCATTTGTCAACTTCACATCGTCACACACATGAAGCCTGTCAGCATGAGCAGGCCCCTCCGGCTTTTTACCATGTTCCTCTACGTCCTGATCAGTCTTTAACTCCTGATTCTCTCGATTTTCTTGCATTTGTGTGCACACAGACGACTCGCTCTGGACTGACAGAGAGACGTCACGAAGTAGATTGTCATCGCCCTGTGGGCAAGGCCTCGGATCAATCAAATCGGACTGACATCCATTTTGCTCGAGCGGACTCTGAGCATCAGCAGCAGGAGAACTTTCAGGAGAAACTGGTTCCTTATCCGACGGCGGCATCATTTTTAACCTTTTCGCATAAGTGGCGCCATTCTGAGCTACAGTTATCTTGTTCTTCACTGTGAGGAAAGTGACATCCGACGAGTCCGACATGATGCCATTTTCTGACTTCGGGTGAAGATTCATATCTTGAGGGACATTCGACAAAACAGTTTTTAGAGCCTTGGTCCATTTCTGGTCGTCGGTTTCCCCGGCGACCGATTTCATCAAAAACTGCTGAGTCTCCTCTAGTGTTGTTTGTGGATCCGACAGTTGGCAGTATTTATCTAGGAATTCCCTCCCTGGCAGAGAGAGGCAGTCTTCTGTCAGCCAGCACATTTCCCTCACTGCACTCCTTGTTAATCTGGGCTTCATTTTAGGGATTGTGTCATTTGGTTTCATTGCTATGGAATGAACCTTCTTCCTCCTCCGGCTCTGGTTCCCATTCTGGCAAACATGGACAGCTTTTATGTGCTTAGTAATCAACCACTTATGAGACGCTTCATAGCCACAGTGTTGACAACGTAAACTTTGAGCCGCTGTTTTGGGTCCAAACTGATTCTTGTCCATTATGCGCAGCGACACATCGACATCGTCCGCTCCTTCCAGGTCCGAGTTATGTACACACACGTGCTCCAAAAACGCTCTCACGTCACTGGTGGAGAACTTCTGACACATTTCACAAAAATATTTGCCGTTTGGGCAGTGACACATAGTCAGGTGCGCACTGAATTCAGGCCATGTACGTTGAACGTTGTCCTTACAAATGGTGCAGCTAGAAAAAGTGTCCTTGTGGCTTATTAGATGAACCTGAAGGTAGGAGAACTCAGGTGTACTAAAAGTACACAGGTGACAGGAAAACACCGGCGGGATCCCCGTGTGTTTCTCCTTGAAATGTCTCTCTAAGTCTTTGGGAACATATTCCAAGTCGTCCTTGCATTGAGAGCACGTGAACCTGAGTGTATTTTCGCCGTCATTTGTCCTGCCTTGACTTTGTTGTCCCCTCCGGGGGGGCTTCTTCTTTGATGAAGGCCACGCTGTGCTACGCTCCCACTCCCCGACTATCTTCTTTGGTCCGTGCTTATCTTCGCTTTGCATAGCTGGGGGCCGAACGGCGGTCTTCCTGAGGTGGAGCCGTTTGTGCCAATCTCTATTCTTCTTGTTGACACGCCGTTTATTATCTCTCGCGGAGCTGGCTGCGCAAATATCCACCGAATCCATGCTTTTTTTTGTGTGAGGGGTGGGGGGGACAAGTGCAGGAACAAAAAAAAAAAAAAAAGAAATGCATGAAGGTTAATGCAACAAGTCTAGAGTGTGTCTTCCAAAAATTAAATATGAGATAAGCATGAATTGAACAGCAAATATTACGTTTTATAACTTTACAGTATGCCCATAAAAAGAAGCTGCATGCACTGTCCTGCTCTGCATTTCTCCGAGTTCACCTGTTGCTGGCCTTGGTTCAAAATGCCACTGCATGAATCTGAATCCTTAAAAACTCCGAGCAGGCAGAAAACAATGACCATTTATGCAGAGACCAACACTTACCTGCACCATTTGTTAACTTCCCACCCTGCGTAAAAAAAAAAACAACAAACATAAACTCTATGGTGGGCGGTGCGAAAATAAAAAAACTTCCACCGAAAAACACAACTAACGGACCAAAATTGGCACAGACTGAGCTAACACTTTTTTTCTTTGGTTGCAGATTAATGTGTTGCATCGTTCGGCCATTGTGCAATTCGACTTGACAACAAAGTGATAGGACTCGCTTCTGCAACCATGGTAGTGAAGTTACGATGAAACTAAATGAGCGAATAAGCATTACAGGTTCTTTGGTTTCGCTTGCAAACGCCGCTTATTGTTTAGCAGCCGAGCTAACTGTGAAAACCGAGGTAGCGTTTTAGTGATTTGAATTAACGTGACGCACCAGAGCTTACAAAGACGAAATAACTTGAGGCATACAAAGCGAGGAGGGGAGGTGGGGGGCGGACAACAAAGTTAAACCGCACCCGGCTGTTGTTTTTTCTCAAAGAAAACCCTTGCATCGAGTTACCGCTGCAGAAAGACAGAAAGCTGCTTTAAATAAATAATACAAGCTGGAGAAGATTGTGTAGGTGTCTCGGTTTTTACCTTTTCTTTTGTGGAGAGCTTGACAGCTCAGCGAGTGGCCGCCATGATGGTTTCATCCGGGGATTACAGCCTCTGAGCTCCTTTAGCCTTTAGCCTCCGTCATGTCCCAGGCCTACTACATACACACAGACACAACGATGTTTCATGTCAAAAAACACAACAAAAATAAAAAACCTCTCCCGGTGCCTTCAAGTAGCGGCTATGTGGATAAATTGGGGGAAAAGCGACCGTATTATCAAATTACCTCATAGCCACACATAATTAAAGCTGTTTCCCACATTTAAGTTTGTCTGCACTGACATGATGATTGCCTGGTGGCAGCTAACTAATTTACATCCGTCAGTTTTGCTGAGGGGTCCAGGGCGGTTTACAGATGCAACTCAAATATTCATGAATGCCATTGTCAGCTGTAACAGTAACAGAAAAATGATTGCACGCAAATAAGGGCTGCCGTGCAAGCAGTTTGTCGCCCCCTCTGCCCCGTACGTGTCCTAGATATTGGGGGCTGTGATGAGTAGCTGTTAAAACACACAGAAATAACATGGACTCTGGTCTGGAGATGTTGCTTAACAATGAATGACTCGTAATAGTGATTAATGCAGACAAATACCACCGTATGTTTGTGTACTAAAATTGTGTAACATTTGCAAGGAATTACATGCAATTAACATAGTTTTTTTCATTCTTTTTGATAAAAAAAAATATATATATATATACATGTGCCTTTGTGTTACAATTTGTTCAATTAGAATTTGATTAAATGCAAAACTTAAGAATCTTAAAGGGCAACTGAAAATAGTAATATATATAACTGATTATTTAATTTTTCGTTTCATGCTCACTTGCTTAAACTCCTGTTATTCTGCAGAAAGCACAATCAGTTATCTTGCAAAACCCTGAAGATGTGAAGCCATGGGGCACTTTTTTATTTTGTTTATTTATTTTCATGTGGAAAGAGAAGCTGCATGTCCTTTGGGTGTGTCCACCATCTAACACACAGTGTTTCAGCAACAAATGTGTCACACTTTGTTACATTTTGATGATAGGCTACAAACAAATTCACTCCAGCTACCCTGTTAGGAAAACAGCATGTAAATATATACCTTCATGTGGTTAAAAATAAGCATGCTATTTCTTTTATTCAGTGACATAAATAGAACATGGTGTGATAGCATTTGGCATTTTGGCTTTAATTGAGCCCTGCAGTGTGTCAGACATGACTATACATGTTCCCCATGCCTGTATGAGTAATTCTGTTGACGTTGTCGGCAACACGACCTTTGTGCTGCTAAGAAAACAACAAAAAGACATAGTAAAGATGAGCTGATGTGTGACAGAGAAAAAAAAATCAGTGGTTCAAATAAACCAGGTGAGTCATTCTGTATATTTAAGTTCAACACCCTCAGTGAACAGAATATTTCAGAAGTAATCAGATAAGTGGTAGACAGAGGTGAATCACTAGGACATCAAACTAAACTGTTTGGGGTCCTGTGAAAAAAAAAAAAGAAAGACAGGAAAGGGGGCCTACAGAAGGCTACCATTTGGCATTTTGCAGCCATAACCCCCCTGAAAACCTATGAAGGCCCTTTAGGGCACCGACAGTTTTCCACAACCACCCCTACGGTGCACCTTCCATCTACTCAAAATCAAATGTTAGATTAATAACTAAACGATTGCATACACCCTCTACTGTGGTATTTCTATCCATGTGTCTTGAGAAAGAGTTGGCGGTGGTGCGGTCACACTACTGAGCATGTCGGTGGCAGTCAGCTGCCCTCCAGCTGCAGGAACTGCATGACACCGTGTGGACGAGAAGCACTGAAAAGGATGGCCAGCAGCTCCCTCCACCCAGGACACCATTTGTTTCCTCTGGGAGACGGTTCCAGTCGATTAGGTTCGAAACTACCCACCACCTCGAGGGCAGCTACCACAGAGCAGATAGCATTACCAATCCTCTTAAGGATCACCCCCTGCATGCTGCCACTCTCTGGATGGCTCCTTTCATTATCTGAACACAGCATGAAATCGCTACGGTGGCCCTTTAGCAAGTAAGATTTACTGTATATTGGTTTTACACGAGGCTCCAGACTGCATAAGTAAAAAATAAATAATGTTACTAAGATAGGCTGGCGACCTGTCCAGGGCGCACCCTGCCCCTCACCCAGTGACAGCTGGGATAGGCACCAGCCCCCCACCACACTCCAGAGGACAGGCGGTTAAAGTAAATGAATGAATGAATAATATTACTTACTCACTTAATAACCGGTAAGTGCCTGCCCATGTGTCCATGTGAACAACAGACTGGACTGGTGGGACAACAGGGATGCTGTGTACAAGACGGGCCTGAATAGACTTTAATTCCTGATTTCACATGGTGAATGTGTGCAGCAAGTTGCTGGAGACTTTCTACCAGTCTGTTGTTGCGAGCGCCATGCATTTTGCAGTGGTTTGTTGGGAGAGTAGTACCAGCAAAAGGGACATAAGTCGGATTGACAAATTGATCTGAAAGGCTGGACACGTGATCAGCAGAGAGGTCAGCGAGGGACAGGAGGACACTGGACAAACTGCGCTCCATCATGGACAATCTGTCACACCCACTTCGCTGGACTATAGTGGGACAGTGGAGCGCTGCAGGACGTCGTTCATACCGTTCTCAATCCAGCTGTACAACGACTCACCTTTCTGTAACAGATAACTCCATGTTTTTAATGTTAAAGCACATTTTGAACCTTTTTTTTTTTTTATAATATAATAGGGGCTGCACAGTGGTGTGGTGCACTGATGCCTCACAGCAAGAAGGTTCTGCGTTCGAATCCACCGGCCGACTCAAGCCCCCATCTGCATGTTCTCCCTGTGTCCGCATGGGATCTCTCCACCCACCATCCAAAGACACCTGTCCAGGGTGTTCCCCCGGCTCTCTCTCAGTGACAGCTGGGATAGACCCCAGACCCCTACAGAGGACATTTGGCATTCAGGCATTTGTTCATTTGCATTTTTTTTTTAATTTTAATTTGCTCTTTTTTTCACTTTTATTTTACTTTATTTACCATATTATTTTTCCCCCACATTTTTTCATTTTACTCATGGTTCTCAAGAGTGTTTCTTATGTGCAACTGAGCTACTGTGACCAGGCAATTTCCCTTGTGGATAATTAAAATCCGCTGAAGTCTAAGTTATTTGTTGTTTCCAACAGCTAAACTCTCAGTGTTGCAAGATAAGGACAAGATAAGGCACTATCTGCATTGTCTCATTTGATAAACCACATTTTATCCTGTTGGTTTAATGCACTCCTCTGTAGCTCATGATGCTTTATATACATTTTTAAAGGTGCATACTGTGTAGTACAATCAGTTTTTCTCAGTAACACCCACATGTATTTTTCTGCTAATCTTTCACACTGTTTTATATGGTAGAATGGCACCAATGCATCACTGGTGTTGCTTCATCCCACTACTGTGAAATAATTTTTGTCAGCATGGAAGGCAAAGCTTCAAATAATATTTTAACACAAGCATTCTTTCATATAATTCATCTAGTAGGAGGGTCAGGCTGACCTCAGAGTAGAGGAAGGAAATGAGTCAAAGTGAGTCAGACACTGAGTTCAGTAAATGTGTTCCAGACACATGGGCATGCTTATGCTCATTCAGAATATTTTCTTTGCTCTTTTCAAAAGAAACATGAATATCAGTTAACTTTTTCTTTTTCTGTGCAGCCTGGCTTGTGCCTGTGATCGGTCAGCGTGTTCCTTGAGGTCAAATTAAGTACAATTTTACTGTACAATAAGCAGTTTTACATTGATTAATGTATTGATCAGCCGTCTATCTATCAAAATGTTGGTCTATTTATATACCTAGATGAGATTTATTAATTTCTGGCTGAAAAAACATACAATCTTCCATCAGAAGCTTCAAAATACACAAAGTACATCAAAGGTCACCAGTGAACTGAAGCAATTCACCTCCTAAACAGAATAACAGACACAAAGAAGTTTCCATAATGGAATCCCATTTACTAGCTATTGGCCATATTAGGAAAGGAGCCGATCCAGGCTGTGAGCTGATTGGATGTTGGACTATTATTTTACTGATCTGTAATTGGCTGCGTCCTGTGCTCTGCCAATCCGGAGATTGGAGTGATGCTTTCAGGTGTAAAACTTCTTCACTCACTTATCTCTAGAAGACCCTATAGAAATTCAAATGTCCATTTTTTTTTCCTGCACAAACAACAATGTTTTGGGGCAAAAATATCATAGTCAATGTGTACATTTTTATTTTTTATAAAGATGTTTTCAAGTTGGCTACAGGCTTTGAGGGCATTAAAATATAGATGAGACAAGGCAAATAG
Organism: Mugil cephalus; assembly: GCF_022458985.1. Classification (NCBI taxonomy): domain Eukaryota; kingdom Metazoa; phylum Chordata; class Actinopteri; order Mugiliformes; family Mugilidae; genus Mugil; species Mugil cephalus. The sequence goes on from NC_061782.1 coordinate 6,231,174, forward strand.
GCCTAAATATCAATAAGAATAATAATTTATGAATATATTTATTCACCTTTTTTTCAGTCAGCTAAATGTCGCTCTTCGACTTAATCTCAGCTCACTGCGCATAAGAGTCGAGTCGAGAAGCCGAGGTTTCGGGCAACACTGAACGCACCAGTAGCGTTTGCTGAACTCGTGCAGCTGAGCGTCGCTCAACAACTACAACAATGAGCGCGAGCTGAGCGCGTTCGGCTCGTTTGAATTGAAGTTTACTTCAGTGGAGCTGCCCGTAATATTCACTACATGTGTTCTTTGGGTGAGTCCCCACTTTCCGAACCGTCACAAGCGGCTTTCGTTCCTCAGTTTTCAGTGTAGAAATTAAACAAACTGGGAGAAATGACGTGGTGACGGTGTCCTCTCATGCTACCCAACAGTTGTCTGTGTCTGTGGGGTTGCGAAGCTGGAAGTGTCACTTTTCTTTTTCCATGTGCAGAGCATCTTCAGCTCCCAAGCGTTAGTTAGTCGATTAATTGCCTCCCCCCCCCACTGTGTACTGCCTTTCAGAGGTTTCCAGAGCACTGTGTTAAATGGAGCTAGAGGACCAATGGTGGAAAGGACAACTTGCTGCAGATATATACCAGGCTCTGCGATACAAAGTGAGTGGGGCACAGTCACTGATGAAGTGTGCGTGGGTGCTGAAATGGATCGTGAGAAATGTTACCTTTAAGTGGCATGCTTCATTTTTATCCATGACATCTGGCGATTAAATCATTTTTTCGATATTGGATACGCAGCTTTTGGTTTGCACGCGCATTGTATCCTATTTTAATTATTTCTCTCCCCCACACAATATGTAATGAGAGAGAATGATTTTCCACGTCCCACTTAAAAACGTTTCTGAATTCCAACTTCAAGCACATTTTAAGATGGGGCCTTGGATGAGTGAAAAAATGAAAAAGTTTTGTGTTTCAGCTTTCATTCACAATTACACTTGGTTCTTTCTAGCAGTGATGAAGTTATTTGTGCGTGGATCAGACAGAAGCAAGAGTGGAATAAATGGCAATAAGAATATGTGACAAAATAAGATAAACTATGTAACGTAGAAACAGAATGAAGGAGGAATTGTGCATTCGTTTGGATATAATTTTGTATAATAATGCATGATTAATATTAATATGTATGTTGCCTGTGACAGGAGCTCAAGTTGCCTTCCTACAAAGGCCAGTCCCCTCAGCTCAACTTGAGAAGATACTTTGCAGACCTCATAGCCATCGTCAGCAACCGCTTCAGGCTGTGCCCTGCAGCCAGACACCTGGCCGTCTACCTGCTGGACCTCTTCATGGACCGCTATGACGTCACGGTGCAGCAGCTTCATATGGTCTCGCTCTCGTGTCTCCTGTTGGCCAGTAAGTGTGTTTTTTTAATTTTTTTATTTTAGCTTCTCCAGCATCTTACAAGCCACATGTGGCTTATTCCAACTGTTCGTCTCGATAGGTAAATTTGAGGAGAGGGAAGACCGCGTGCCAAAGCTGGAAACCCTGAACAGCCTGGGCTGCATGAGCTCCATGAACCTGGTCCTGACCAAGCAGGGTCTGCTGCACATGGAGCTCCTCCTGTTGGAAACGTTCCAGTGGAACCTTTACCTCCCCACAGCCGCTCACTTCATAGAATACTACCTGTCCGTTGCCGTCCATGAGGGAGATCTGCACGATGGCTGGCCTGTGACGTGCCTGGAGAAGACTAAACTATACATGGCCAAGTATGCTGATTATTTCCTGGAGGTTTCTCTACAAGGTACTTTGTTTTACACTGTTCACCCATAACTACCCATTTTCTGTGCAAATATATGCACCAATATGGACGGTGAAGTGGTTGGTATAGCAGCATCTGTTGAACTTCCTGAACTTTACTGTTAAATGTTGCCATTTCATTTAAGCCTGGACCAACCATTGCACTATTTGCATTATTTGCTTGGAATGTACCGACCCTCAATTAGGAGCTACAAATGACACTAAATGACACTTTTTTTTTTAAAGAGGTGCAATCCAGCAGATGCACAAGCATGTGTTTCTTTTTCCAACATTTGCACAAACTGTGGATAAGTTCCTGATGTCCAGAAGGCACCTAATATGATCTGATGACTTGGAAACCCTGAGAGAGGTTCAGTGCCACACAGATAAAATCAAAAGTGAAAGAAGTTCAAAACGACACAGATTTGTTGAGGTGTACAAATGGTTCACCTCAGTGTCTCCTTTCATACTGCAGTGAAATGAAAGACTGGCAGACGAACGTCACGACAAAAGAACTACGCTAAGTCTTTTCAAGTTTGTGCATCTACATGATGCAAAAGATTCACACGCTCCCTTTGAATGACAAAGAAATGCTGCATCCGTCAGTGAAATGTGTTCTTTTAAGCTAGCTTAGCTAGATATTACTTTAATTATTCACTTCATTATGTCAAGACAATAAAAGGTAACTCAGTTCTTGTGTTTATATTGTAATAAAATAATAAATTAACATTGACTTGAACACTCTTAGCCTTTTTAAATTACATGAATTCCATGCCACTTCGCTAGGCTAGCCAGCTCTAGCACAACATTCCAGGGACAACTGGTTTGAGCTTTATTTAACAGAGTAAGAAACGGTATTTAAAAAAAAAAATTAATTAGCTGCCAGTGTTCACAGTCTCACCAGCTAACTTTTCTAGATCATATCTCTGTTTTTTCTTATTTAGCTCTCCCTTGAACTGTCTTTCCATAGCAGACAGGAAATATGGGCAACCACCTCTCCAACAGTCGCCTGATTACCAAAGCTGAGTAAAGATCCTGCAGCCTGTGCAGCAGTGCAATAACCCCGGTGCAGCAGCGACGCAGCCGGGGTTCATTTACTGAAGCTCGTCTTGATTTTTAGCTCTTTTTGTAGTGTTACTGCACAATGCATGTGTTCTCTAACCCCAGCAAAATAATAATTTTAACTGCTGAGACCGCTGCTTCCTCTTTTTCCCCCTCAGATCATGTGTTTTTGTGTTTTGCCCCTTCACTTGTGGCCGCCGCCTGCGTGGCCGCCTCGCGCCTCATCCTCCACCTGTCCCCTACGTGGCCACCCCGACTGCAGCGCCTCGCGGGCTACACGTGGGAGAACCTGGTCTCGTGCGCGGAGAAACTTCTCATGTACGTATCTGGCCGTCCGCTCCCGCGACGCCCGCCCGCGTGCGCGCTCATGACGGGTAATAGAAGCTGATCACGGGGGGGGGCGGTTAAGTGCGGGATTTGATTTTGGTGACTGATGCAGACAGATACTGACAGCTCCCGGTGGCACACGTCACCCGAGGACAATGGGGTCTCCGGCACAGTACAAGCCTATACATTTCACACAGCACGTGTAACAACAGAAACACACTGGGGCTCATCTTGCGGCACGGACTCTTTTCACTAATCAACAGTGCAACTCTTTGTCCCCTTTTCCCCCTAGTGCACATGACAGTGATGTCAAAGAGGCCAACAAGCAAAAGTGCCAGCAGCCCGGACAGCAGCAGCAGCAGCAGAGTCAGACAGTGTACCACAGTTCAGGCCAGACAGCCACTGTGGCGCAGTACCTGCACCGACCCGGCTTGCAGTATCCCCAGCAGGCTCCGCAGCCGGGCCTGGCCCCCAACCACAGGCCTGCCTCCTACCTCAGCCACTCCACCGGCGGCCTGCAGGGGCCCAACGGCCCCCTGCACGGCAACACCCAAGCCATCACCGCCTCACTGGATCCAAAGTCCAGCATTCCGAACAGGGCCTACCAAGTCAGCATGCATTACCCCTGCGCTGCCCCGTGCTTTGAAAGATGATGGAGATTTTTTTTTTTGTTTTTTGTGGAGGAAGAGATGAGATGCGGCGATCCGTTTCTCTCGAAACCGAACAGAATTCACTGAAGGAAAAACTGTTTTTAATTTGAAAAGACTTGACGAGACTGGTGCAGCACTTTGAACCATAAGGTGTACGCAGTGTGCAATATAGCCTACCCTGCTGTGATTTTCTGTGTAGAGCCTGTGCGAGGGTTTTTTTTTTTTTTTTTCTGTCCGAGATATGAGGTATGAATGTTGTAGAGAGTTGATTAGAGGTACAGATGAAGATGCACCTGCGTCTGCTAGTGTTACTGTATAATTTAGCTACAGACGAAAGTATTTATTTAAGCCAAAGCATATCATAGGTATTAAATACACACATGCCTTGTGCCTATGGTCACTGTAAGCATTACTATGCTCAGAGTTAACGGACGGTAACAAATGAGGATTTACGTGGGTTTATGGTTGAGTTGGAAATTTCTGTAGGTGTCTTTTTTTCTTCCGAAGAGTTTGAAGAAATGTTAAAAAAAAAAAAAAAAAAAAAGGGGGAAGAATACACAATGCTCTTCTGATTTCAGTCAGTGCTGTCCAGTTCTGCAATGACGCTTTTAAATAAAATACCCTTTAAACAGTGTTTCCATGGCAGTGGCTTTGTTTGCCATGCAGCATAATGGCTCATTCAACAGCGGTGACTGTGACATTGAGCGGTCAATCAGGTGCTCTGTGGTAGAGCAAACGTCAACATTTTGGTGTCTCAGTCATCCGCTGCAGCCGACTGGCAGACTGCTCCAGACTTACTTACGTTAGGTCACGTGTGTGTGTGTGTGTGTGTGTGTGTGTGTGTGTGTGTGTGTGTGTGTGTGTGTGTGTGTGTGTGTGTGTGTGTGTGTGTGTCTGTGTGTCTGTGTGTCTGTGTGTGTGTGTGTGTGTGTGTGTGTAGTCAGAGGAGACTCAGTGACAGGATGTACACAGTTAGTCATGAATTATTAAGAACAATACATTGGTACATATGAACTACTACACTAACAACAAACCCAGGAGCCATTTGAGAGGTGTGAGTTATTCACAGCAGCGCTCTAACATGCAGTCCATAACCAACCACTCTGGAGTACAGGTCAATAATCTGGACACCTTCTCATTCATGGGTTTGGGTTTTAAACGATTCTCGATAATAAAATACTGAAAACTAGACATGTCTGTGTGTGAAAATGTTTTTAAAAAATACTCCGGGCTGAGGCTGTGCACTGATCAGCCACATCATTAAAACCACCGACAGGAGACATGAATAACTTCGATCATCTTGAAACAATTCAGTGTTAAGTCGGGAAACTTTTGGACCTGGCATTCATTCCTGTGGATGTTACATAGATAAATTAGACATTTCCCACCCACCTAGACCAGACCAGGCACACCCAACCCAAGCAGCTATCCCCAGCAGGATGCAGCCTGACACAAACACTTTAGGTACAACTCAAAAAACATTAAAAACTGACCCAAACTGATCAAGTATCTGTGTTGTGCTGTAACAAGTCTGATATCTTCTAACTGTCGTAGTGGTGTGATGCACTGACTAGCCAAGTCAGGGCATTATCTAGGGTAGACGGTATTTGGCACACCCCTAATTAGGACAACCACAGATCCAGATGACCACGGGCCCGGTCCCGGGGGGCCCCGTGCATGCACGGTGATTTTTCTGACCACAACATTTCTTTTAAAGCATCTTTCAGCTTTTTTTCATACAAAGCTCAGCATGTGGTTTCCTACTCAGATAATAGCGACAAAGCATGTGCACCATGAGAGAAAAAAAACTTCCTCTCTGAGCGACTGTTTTACGTGTAATTAAAACCTAAATCACATTGCTGTGTTTTAGGTTATGTGTATGGTAATTTTTCCCAAAGTAAATGTAAAAATGGGTTTAAAATATAAGCAGTTTTATGCGCCATGTATCAGTCACTATTCCACACTCATTCTGTTGAGTGAGAACCCGAAACAGAAAAGTATGTGAATGACACGAGCTGTACCTAAATATCAGAATGAAACGCAACATGACGGCAAAGTCAAAAGAAACATTAATCACCAGGATGAACAACATGAGGGTCAGTCTCTGTTGTTACAGTCACGTCAGTTTACATCCTCATATCTTTCTAGTATTTCCTTTGTCTACTACTTTGATTCATTTACCCAGACAATTGAATCAAGTCATTTTTATACAATCTTGTGATTTGCTGCATTATTTTATTCAATCAACATATGGTTTCACTTTTTTTGTTTCCTCCATTAGATATAATTTAATGAAAGAGGGGCACGGCTGTTTGTCTAATTTCAAAGACGTCTTCTTTTTTTGTGTGTGCTTTGTAATCATATAGAGAACATTTACGCGTAAAGCGTGCACGGCCTGGGTGAGTGCACACTGAGGGATTTGGGAATGGCCGTAGGAGGCGCCATCTGCCTCGCTGCGGGCCTAATGGCCGAGGGCCCGTTTGAAACTGACCACGGCGGCGTCGGAGCCAGGGGCGGGTTCAGATGACGGCCTCAAATGAAAAGCTGCGTCTCAGTTTCTCATGTACCCCCCAAGGAATTTCTAAACCACTTTAAAAAAAAAAAAGAAAAAGAAACAGCATATATCAGGGTACTAGGCAATCCACGGGCTGCAGAGGGCAGTGTGTGCCACATTTCTGCTGATGCTTTTCACATCTCCTATTTATGTGCATCATAACATTATAGTTTGATTTTAAGCACCTCATTCACTGGACTGGATTTATGATTGTTTGCAAAACAGGAAACTGCCTCATAAAAATCACAGAAAGAAAGTGTTGCATAGTAAATATTGTGGAGAACAAATCAAAGTAAACAATGTGCGCAGTTTCATAACCATCAGTTTTGTTTTCTAAGCTTAGAAGTTAAGATAACGTTGAAATTTGTTAAGTCCTCATTCTGAATGACAGAGGAGGAAGACATCTTTGGACTGGAAGACAGAACCACTCTCAGTTTATTTTCCAGCCACTTCAGCATTTTGTTTATTCATCTCTCAGTCTGGAAACGCATCTATTCTTTAATAGAAAACCCTATAAGCGGTCTCAAGAGCCCCTACTTAAAGTGAGTTCCTGTTATAAAACAATGCGGTCAATTTAAATGGAAACAATCCTCAAAAGTAAACCTCTAACGCACTCCTGATTCCTGCATGTCATGATGTGGCAGACCTCTTAAAATAGCATTTCCGATCCGAGGTCGTACGCTGCGGAGGGCTTCCTGTGGAGGAGGAAGCAGCCTGAACCTCAGTTGCTGCACCCACTCCCAGTTTGTGCATATAGCGCATATGCTCTCCAAAACCAGTGGGTGGAACGAGATTTACGAAGCCCTCCTGCGAGTTTTATCTCATTTATCAGAATCAGGATCAGAATCACTTCTTGTCACAGCCGCTCCTACTCAAAGTGTTCCAGTGTTCAGAACAAAGAGCAGCGCAGGCAATAAGAATATGCAAGAATAAGTAGCCAATTATAATAAGAATACATGCATCAATGTAAAAAATATAAGAAATATACACTCACTTTATTAGGTACACCTGTTCAATTGCATGTTAACACAAATAGTATTTATTCATGTAGAGGTGACCAACACAACTTGCTGAAGTTCAAGCTGAGCACCAGAATGGGGAAGAAAGGGGATTTAAGTGACTTTGAACGTGATATGGTTGTTGGTGCCATGGGCTGGTCTGACTATTTCAGAAACTGCTGATCTACTGGGATTTCCACACCCAACCATCTGTGGGGTTTACAGAGAATGGTCAGAAAAAGAGGAAATATCCAGTCAGCGGCAGTTGTGTGAACGAAAATGCCTTGTTGATGTGAGAGGTCATAGGAGAATGGTCAGACTGGTTGGAGACGATAGAAAGGCAACAGTAACTCAAATAACCACTCGTTACAACCAAGGAATGCAGAATCTCTGAACACACAACACATCGAACCTTGAAGAAGATGGACTATGGCAGCAGAAGACCACACCGGGGGCCACTCCTGTCAGCTAAGAACAGGAAACTGAGAACTGTAAACAACATGGAAGCATGGATCCATCCTGCCTTGTATCAACGGTTCAGGCTGCTGGTGGTGGTGTAATGGTGTGGGTCATATTTTCTTGGTGCACTTTTTTAGTACAAACTGAGCATGGTTTAAATGCCACAGCCTTCCTGAGTATTGTTGCTGACCATGTCCATCCCTTTATGACCACAGTGGACCATCTTCTGACGGCTACTTCCAGCAGGATAATGCACCATGTCACAAAGCTCATCTCAAACTGGTTTCTGGAACATGACACTGAGTTCACTGTACTCCAATGGCCTCCACAGTCACCAGATCTCAGTCCGATAGAAGAACCTTTGGAATGTGGTAGAACAGAAGATTCTCATCACAGATGTGCAGCTGACAAATCTGATGCAACTTTGTGATACTATCATGTTAATATAGAGCAAGATCTCTGAGGAATGTTTCCAACACCTTGTTTAAAGTATGCCACCAAGAATTAAGGCAGTTCTGAAGGTAACCTTTTACTAGCAAGGTGTACCTGATAAAGTGGCCGGGGAGAAGCAAACATTCGCCTAATCTTGGCGGATTCACACGGCTTTTGTCAGCCAGCTTTTGACTCCACGGAGGCGTTTAGTGTGCGGTCAGGGTGAAGCAATGAAAACCACAATAAACGAGGATGGAAGGAATAAAGTTAGCCCGAGTAGAGTTGTGTTGAGTCTCTTCTCAGTGAGACTTGAGACCTGAAATGTCAAAACCATATGAACATTTTTAAATTTCCAGACCGAGTTTAAGAGAAAAACAACAAGAGAAGTAGGTTAAATGTCTTCCCCATACTTTTCTGTGGTTGCTTAAATGTTTTATTTTTAAAAGAACAAAAACTGAGAAAAGCAGCTCTCTCCCCAGTCTGTTCAATAATCAGGATGTACTGTACACTGTAGCTATAGGTGGTTGACCCTGGCACACCTACAGAATGCTGCACATACAGCTCACAGTTTAGTAGCCGGCAGACATTGTTTAAAAAGGCTTAGAAGGCTTTATTTTTTGCTGGATCATGCAGTGAACAGCAGTCATTGGATGCTCTTTCAACGGTGTGACAGTGTGAGGAATAAAAGCAGAACAGTTCTTGCTTCTTGCTTCATGTTCATAATATGATGATATTTTTTTTCCTGCAGACTGTGCATCCTGCAAATGCCACATTGCAACCAGCTCCTCCCCTGTCCCTCAGTCTGGATGCATTTCACAAAGGACGAATGATCCCAGATACGCTGACAAATGTTTTATCACCTTATGAGTTTGTTGCGCTGTGATAATTTAAATGTTACTATATTCCGCAAGTGAGTGTGAGTGTAATAATAATAAAAAAAGCGTCATGCTCTACAGATGGTAATCCATGGGCAACCATGCAGCTACAGTAATGTCAGGCTGTGAGACTAAAACAGGAAAAAAATGACATCAGGGAAGTTTTTACTTTAATTAACTTTTACAGTAAAACCAAAATATGCTCCTACAGCCATGATGGAGCTCTGGACTCAGAAATTATTTCACCATTTAACAGTGACTGTGTCTGTTTTGAAATTTACATGTACCACAAAGTGCCCTTGAACTCAAAGCATCAGCGGTGTCTAAAAGTCTAAAAAAAGCTCTAAAAGTAGACATGGAGAACCCAATTAAACAAATAAAACTAAAATATGCTTGTGTATTTATTTTTTTCAACAGAGTTAATCATTCGTAGATATACGGTGCTGTATGTGAGTTTCAGTATTGACAACTTAAGGTTTTCGGTAACTGCTGATCAGTCGGAGGAATTTTAGCCCGTTCCTTAGTACAGAACCACTTCAGTTCTGAGATGTTGGTGGGTTTCCTCACATGAATTGTTTGCTTTGGGTCCTTTCACAATATTTCTATTAGATTAAGGTCCGGACTTTGACTTGGCCATTATCAAACCATTGATTTGTTCTTCTCTAATCATTCTTTTGTAGATCAACTCGTGTGATTGGTGTTCGTCGTCTCGCCTCTCAACCCAGTTTCTCTTCCTATTCAGCTCATGTACAGATGTCCAGACATTTTTTTTTTCATTGGTACAATTCAGAATTCATTTGGTTCCTCAGTGATGGCAAGTCGTCCTGGCCCAGACGCAGAAAAACAGACACAAACTTATTACATTGATTGGAAATCCTTCTGAACAGATGGGCTCTAAATTGGCTAGAAGTGCTCAATAGACAGGTACAAAAGTATAATATTTCAGTTTTATTTGTTTGATTGGTAATTTTTCTTCTTTTTCTTTTTCTAAGATCTGTCTCAACATAGAACTTACAGAACATGTCCTTATACACTGATTAAGAGAAAAACAAGTATATTTTAAACTAAAAAGACAGACTCTTTGGAAAACACAATCTGAATTTTACTATTAACTTGTCTTATAACCTTTTTTGTGCGTTGTCACCCCATTATGCAAGTTGGAGTATGTACAAAGATAGATAACATCATACAAATAATATATCATGTATCTCCGACCTGGGTAAGGGTAATATGTTAAATAATTACCCTTTAAAACACATAGTTTAATGTTATTATACAGAAATGCAAGGCTCACTGTGTTAGTCTAGGTTTACTGACCCTTGATGACAAAATCTGTGATTTTTGTAGGTAAAAAAACACACCTTTCTCAAATAGTTGTTGCCTTTGGGGGAAACAACAAAGACACTTCTCTTATTGAGGCATTGTCTGTTTGCACAGTTGACAATGGCACAAAAGGAGAGACAAAAAGAAACAAAATAATCAGAAATAACCCAAACATATCTGGGCTGTGGTTCATCCTCAAAGAGAGGAAGGAGCTAAATTCATGCTCCTTAAATTTCAAATGTTGAAAGCACTCTGACTTGTCAAGACATTTGTTAACCATGAAGTCAGAACGGCTCGTTCGGGGCACGCGGACGAAAGCTCGTGTTTCTCCTCGTCTCTGTTCATGAGCCAACAGCAAGGGGAGATTGGTGTAGGGATGGCGTGCTGCCAAGCCCGCATTGGCACGCCACTGCGCTTCACATTGCTAAAGGGCAAAACGCACCTTCAGATGTAGAAACATAATCAGTAGGATGACTTTAACAAGCACATATATGTCGTTTTAACTAACATACAAGTTAATTTTATGCCAACAACTGTTGCTCCCACAACATTCACGGGTGGTAAGTTCAGGGTTGAGGGTTCGAGCCCTGGGTGGAGCTCTAGACTAGTGATTAGAAAAGCTTTCTCTCAGGTGCCTTGAACAACCACCTAAAATATTTTTTATAATTAATTATTTATAGTATTGTTCTGCAATTTTCCCATTTTGGGACAAATAAAGGGGTTTCTATTCTATTCTATTATAATTTCTACAGCCTGGAAATGTACTGGTGTAGGAAGTTCAGTGTTAATGCTATGTAAATACTTTCACTAGACATGCCTTAAGGGAAAGGTTAAGGTAAATACTTACGGTCTGTTGAGTCAGAAGAGGACAGAACCAGTGCCTTATTTGCGGATACTTTGCCTACTTGCTAAACCAGTTTTTAAAGGGCCAGTGTGTAGGAGTTAGTGACACCTAGTGGTGAGAGAATGCACTCGAAAACAAAATACTAAACCTTTTCAAATGGGATAACCAGTGGCGACTGCCAATCAACTTAAAAAACTTTAAGAGTTAGACTTTAGTGGAAGGAAGGAGTAGGAGGAGGAGGCAAGAGTAGTGGCAATGAAACTGAGAATTAAACAATTTGGCAATTTTCGCAAAAATTCAAGTGGAAGTCTTATATTTTTTTTTGCTTATTCTAATTATTTTTATTTATTTCATTTAATTTTTCATTTATTTTTTTAATTATTGTTTTCATTATTATTTTTATTGAATTATTTAGTTAACCTATTATAATTTTTTACTAGTATTTAGTTTTGTTTTTTGTATGTGCAACTGAACTGTCGTGACCAACCAATTTCCCTTGTGGTTCTCTTAAAGTCTAAGTGATTGAGAGAATGGACCAGTGGAAATGGCCTAAACAGACCATAGATCTTCCTCATAGGACTTACGCTCAAGTTTCATAATCATGGTAGCCCAACATGGTGACTTCCCTGAACCAGGACCCGCTACCTGTGTGAATACACTACCAGTCAAAAGTTTTAGAACACGCCAATATTTCTTTTTCTTCTTTTATTGAAATATAACAGTTTAATGTCTCATTTTACTCTGAAATGAAAGCACAGACCAAATAAACAACTGAAGTTAAAAAAAAATAAAAATCATGGAATCAATATATAACCTAAAATCTATTCTAAATTTTGAACTCATCACAGTAACCATCTTTGGCTGATTTAACACATGAACACACTTGTGACATTCTTTCTTGCTAAAATGGAAATCAAATGTTTTTGTTCACACTTTTTTGCGTGGCACTTGTAGGGAGCTTTGCTTTCACTCTTCTGTCCAGTTCATCACAAACCTAGAGACTCTAGAGACTGTTTTCAAGCTTCCCATGTTGTTTTTTATCCTGAGGTAGTTCTGGTAGAGCTTGGACTAAAGTTTTGGGTCATTATCTTGCTGTAGGATGAAGCCCTGACCAACTACACCAGAGGAAACTGATGCTGTTCTAAAACTTTTGAGCGGTAGTGTATAAATGCACGCTGTATAACGTCTTACAGCTAATATCTTTAACATTGTAATATCATCTAACATGTTTGCGTCCGTGTAACGTCGTTAAGGAGAATTGTACTGTGTACAGTTCACTGGTGGTGTGGTTTTGGTGTAATACTATTACATGGAACAGCTTAGTCTGAAAGTGACAACTCCACTCACAGATTAGACAGAGTTCATGTCGGGGCTTTGCAGACAGAGACAAAAAGAAGCTATTTTTATGCTCTACAGGGACTGATATATCCTTCTCCTCCTCCGTACTCATGAGCTCATCACACCGTTGGCCCGTCCAAGGAGGATTACTAAATTGCATACATTCAGATAGTATATTGCATTGAAGGTTTTTGATATTATATATGTATTTTTTCATTTAATAGATCTATTGTTCCATCTCTGCTCAGATGACAGATGGTTTAAATGTAAGACAGTATGAATATTAATATATTATTGGGATTTATATAGAAAGGAGGAAGTGTTTTTACACTTTGCATACAATGACAGGTGCCACCTCAATGTTATACGATCAGATATACTGTAATATATTTCATGATATATATATTTGTTTCCCCAAGTCCACTGGATGTATTCTTGTAGAAAAGCTGCATCAGACGTAGCTGACAAAATCCATGTCGGGCAATATTTGGTAAGAGTAACACTTCTCCGCGATGCATTTTCCATATTCAAATCAGTTTTCTTGTGTCTGTTTCTGGACTGTACGGCCCCGTTTACTGACAGTTACTGACATCAGAATTTAAATTGTCAGCGAAGAAAATTTTACATTATTGGTTTAAGATATGACCAAGAACAAATGGAACAGGTTAATATTTAAGACACTGATGATTTCATAATACCAGAGTGAAAATAAATGTCACTGTACCAAGGCCTATGCAAAGAGATGAGACAGGAGTTACAGTAATCTAAATGTGAGCACTCACCGTACTCCTAACAGTGCTGCCAGTGTGCTTATTTTAGACGTTGCATAACTACCTTTCATAACCAAAAGTCAGAAAACAGACAGGATGCTCATTACGTGATAAAAAAGTAATTCGTAATCATTGTGGCTTCTCTATGCGCTGACCACAAAACCTTGATGTACAAGATTGCATGAAACTCTGACTCTCTAACACTCATCCACCGCTCAGTCCGCCGTTTGACAGATTCTGCTTTTGTAGTAGCGGTGTTCTATTTTTAACAATAAAGAATATTGTTTTAGACGCCTTGCAGACCTGACAACTGCAGTTTACAAGCGCCGGAGTGCACAAAAGCCACGTCCGTGTGACGGCGGCGCATAGTGGGAAGACGCTCAGGAATACAAAGAAAAATCCTTCAGATAATAGAGGTCGCACCATACCTGCGAGGTTCAATCATCGCATTTATTACATTTATATCTCCTTTGCGATACTTAAACCTCTGATATATAGAAGTAAGACTGTGAAATACTGTGAGAAAGGTCACTCGTGGTCTTCTTTTACCTCAGCTGTCTTCAGCTATGAGGAAAAATGACTCACATACATATATACACAGCTATTGTGGCCTTGTTTGTGATCAATATCCTGTCACTGTTTCTCTGTATTAAGTGCTTGCCGACTACAATAGACTGCATGTGTCATTTACAAATACTTGTCTGCATATTCGGCCATCTTGGTAATCCTCGCTTAATACCATGCGAACAATAGCTATCTGAAACACTTAGCATGATTAACCTTTAGTTAATGCCACATGTGGTGTTAGCCAAAACACTGGTATTTCTTCTTAAAGGGGAAGCTTCCTCTCTTTGTGGCAAGGGATTCATCCACAATCCAAACTAGTACCTTCACCACACAGTCGTCAGCACGCCCCCACTTTAGAGAAGCTCAGAGAGAAGCTGTTATCTCTTCAAGGTCTCCAGACTCCATTGACAAAAGTGTGGATTTTACTTTGCAGATGTGGTCTTCCAGCATTTGTTAGGCTCAGAATGAACATGTTCGCACGCTTAAAATTACACAGTAACCCGATCAAAGCGGCAGTAGACCAGCCACTCTGGTGGTCTGTGAGGTAGCAGTACAGTCTGGTGAATCTGGTATCTTAAAAATGAGCATTGGTTCTCCATATGAAAAGGTTATCTGATGGCGAGGCAGTGACAATGTGTGTATCCAGAAATGCTAAAGAAAGGCAGCTGGACTTGTAGAGTTACTTTTCATTCAAGCAGTTCATTCACTTCTAAAGAACTCTTTTAAATATGCACATCCGTGGGCGTTATCCATCAAAAAACTCGCAGAACAAGTGTCTTTTACTGTCAATAAACCTCATACAGCCCCACTTCACAGAACTATACCTCTAACTCACTTCTATGCTCTGCTCAGCGTCCAGCTGCAAAGAAGAGCGGTGAAAGCGAATGTCTTGAAAACACCTCAAATCTAAAAAAATTAAAATGACATTATGTTACATTCATTTGAAATAATAATTGTGCTGATCCCTTTATCAAGACAAAAAGGAATAGGTGAGATTTATTTTAAATGATCTACCCACCTGCACCTTTTCGCCTTGATAATCAGCACCATTATTCATGTTAAATCTTTGGATAGAATGTTTCTAATGATCCCAGATACTGTAATAGGTATAGATGACATATATCTATTTAAGATCTCATCTCTTGTGGCTAAGAGGACCATTGAACGTTGGAGGCTGTGGAACGAATGACCTACATTCTACGAATATAAACAGAGCTATATGCTGTAAGATGGACTAAATGGCACCTTCATGTGAGAGGTAACATTTCTGCCCCTGTATTGGTATTTTTGTTCTTAGTACTTGTTATTATTGATTATAAAAAGAAGACAAAATGAATGTTTTTGAGATATAATTTGAAATAACATCTCTCTGGTACATCTTTGAGAACCTATAACAGGACTTTAATGTGATATCAGGTTTATTACATTGTGTGTTTTATATAATTGTTTAAACTTTAAAGCTGAGTCAACATTGTCTTATGTCATGTTTGAAACAGTGAGGAAAATCTTTTCACATATATTTTGGCATCGTACACCAAAAGATTCTGTGTGAACTTCAGCAGATTTGTCATTGAAAAAACAAAGATTTTTGTTTACATTTGGGAAAATATATTATTTGGCTTCCATAATTATCCTAAGACAGAGGGAAATGTTATTTTCTCATGAACTTGCGTTCAACAGTTCAACAATTACATTACTTAATACAAACTATTTTGTTGTTTATTGGAAGGATTTTGAACAACATTTTATTTTGTTTTATTTTATATTATTTTATGGCCATTATATTTTTACAGATCTTCTATGTCTCTTAATTTATTGCACTAATTGTATTGTACTTTATTGTATTTATGCCTCGTACGAGCTGTTATAGTTTTTATTTATTGACATTTATTTATTCTTCTGTACAGCACCATGGTACTCTGTGGTTATTTTAAAAGTTATTTTTTGTTTTAGTTTTTTTCATTGCATGAATAATCTTTTTTTTTCTATTTTTTTGCACTGCCTTATCTTGCACAAACCACCCCACTGTCTATATTTAATCATTTTTGCAATTTCTTCTTCTTCTTTTTTTTTTTTTTTTTTTTAGAAATTTTGATTATATTTTCTGCTATACATTTTTCAGAATACTGTTATTTTTTGTATATTATTTCAAATTTAGTTTTTTATTGTTTTTTGTTTACATCCATGTCTAATTCCGGATATTGTGACAAGGAAATCTCTTATGTCGTTTATGTAATTGTTCTTCTTCTATGCCATTTACCTGCATACTTTGCATGACAGTTCTTAAAAAAAATAAAAATGATTAAAAAAAAGAAGCCCTTTCCGTTTTTTTCTTTTTTTTTTTTTTTTACTCTATTCGTTTCCTCTTTTAACGTGCATTCTGATTGGCTCTCCCTGACGCTTGTAGCCAATCAGCCTCCGCCTGCTATGGAGGAAGGAATAAATGCAAGATGGCTCCTCATATAAAAACAGTCTTCTGGGTTGCCCTCAGCGTGCAACTAAATAACTCTTTAAATCTTATCAGGTTGAAGTATTTATCCGCGAGCAGTGCTGAAGGGTGAATTGAGCTTCGGGTTGATTATATTTGGGGATTTCTCGACGGCTGCGTACCGGCAGGGACAACTTTGACGGCTTCAAATTGGCTGTGAAGTGGCTCTCCTCGGTGGACTGGGGTTCGGGAGAAGCACACAGCACCGGGCCTCGGCTAGATAGCGTTGGGGGAAAGTTTCAAATTACTCTCAGCCTGTTGAATGCTGGAGGTGGAAGTTGGCATAATAACCGACAATGGCTGTATCGAGGTAATATAACGTTCATACTGACTCTTATTTTTATGTGTCCGACTTTCCCTAACAATTAGCTAGCTGACGTGCTAACGGATGCTAGCTTTTGATGTTGCATGGCGACGGCTGAATAACGTCATTAGCCAGTAAGCTGGAAAAGAGTAGAAGAATGTGTTTATTATTGTCGTAGTACAGTTACAAGGACAGTAAAGATGACCTAAGGTCCCGACCTAGGTGCTGTAGAAGTAAGACACGAGACATTGTTTATTTATCCTACGTATGGGAAATATCCTTGTCACAGTAGCGCGGAATTAGACAAGAATATTTGCAAAAAATCAATAGCAAATTTGAAAGAGTGTACAAAAAAATGACAGCACTCTGAAAAATACATAGAAGTATAAAGACATTGTGTATATACAGCGCGGAATGGGGAGTAAAATTGCTAAACAAATCTTTGTTTCAGTCAGACGTTGTATGTTCTGTTTTATATTTGTATATATTTATATTTAATATATGTATTAAACACCTGACATCAGCCTGCTACCGGAGATTGTTGCCAAACTAAATTTCGTTGTAACTTGTGTGCAATGGCATTAAAGTTCTTTCTCTTCTTCTTCTTAAATGTAGCCAGTGAGTTAGTGCAACTTCAGTTTGTGCAAGAAAAGGCAGTGCAAAAACATCAGATTATTTGTGCAATTAAAAAAAAAAAGAAAAAAAGAAGCCAAGGTTTGAGTTATTGTTAAGTTTGGGTTGGTGTTGTTGGGATGAAAGACATGCGGTCCTGCACCTTGCTGCTTGTGCAGTGTGCATGCAACAGTCCTGCGCTGAAGGGCTTGCTTAGGTGCCCTACAGACGGAAGCAGTGGGCGAGTGGGGTTGTCCATGATTGATGTCAGCTATCCTCCTCTTACCCACCTCCTTGATGCAGTCCAGAGAGCAGTCTAGGACCGAGTCAGCCCTTCTGACCAGCTTGTTGAGTCTCTTCCTGTCCCTCTCTGAGCTCCCACTGCTCAGGATGGTAGAAGCCACCTCAGAGTCATAGGAATCCCAGGAATAAAAAAATAAATACAAAGACAAAGGAACTCTAAAAAAACTAGAATACCTCATAGACTTTGTACAGACATTTTTGCACTCATAGATGTGTATGTGTATATGTATTTATATACACACACACACACATATGCTCACATTTCATATATCTTATCTGCTTCCTGCCTTGCTTGTAATATATCTTTCATATTTTGTTTTATTTCTAATTTTTTTCTGTACATAGTACACCTATGTGTGCACTGTTTGCGTTGAACGTTTCAGTACCGCTGCTGCTAACAAAGTGAATTTCCCTATTGTGGGTTAAATAAAGTGATAAATGTCTTATCTCACGTTATCCCACAACTCGGTTTGAGTTCATGTTTGTCACAGGTGCTTTGACGTCAGTTAAAATGAATTTAAACTGTAGGAATTTACAGTCCTCTTCTGATGCTCTTCCATAATGTGGAGACAAACTAGTTGTCAGTGAAGGCAGGGCTTGGCAGGCCTGTAATGCCACCACTACTACTACCTACCTGTGGAAATTACCCTGTTATGTTGATTTAGGTGACACTGCGCAGCAACACAGATTATCACTCTTACATTCACTTTGTATAATGCATAATTTGCATCGTATATTTGCATTGCGTAGCTCCTTGACGCAAACATCACTTTAAAAGTCTTACCAACTTGTCTGACATCGTTTTCATGTGTAAACAACTGTGGTTATATGAGCGTTAAAAGTCCCCATAGTGTGTCTTTTGGATGGCTCGAGTGTAGTCCTCTAAAGGCGAGCTTTACAGTATCTGTGGTACCCGGGGTCATGCCTGTACGTCTAATCCCCTCCACTTATTAATAGACAGCTAAGGATCTCAGTGGAAGACCAGGGTCATTAGCCAGGTTACCTTGGCGCAAAGCCAATGAAATGCCATTGTGAAGTTACCTTTAAGCTCAACAATCATGTGTTTTGTAACGCATGGCCTGTAATGCTTTGCTCTTTTGTTTTGATGTGTCTCTAGACTTGACCGGTTGTTTATCCTGCTTGACACCGGAACAACACCCGTAACCAGGAAAGCAGCAGCACAGCAGCTTGGGGAAGTCGTCAAACTTCACCCACATGAACTCAATAACCTCTTATCAAAGGTGTGTGTTTGATGTATATATATATTTAGACTTGACCTCAACAGTCCCTGACAAGATATTAACCGAGCCAACTTGGGCAGATGTTGCTGTTCCTGCAGTTAGTAATTAATCATGTCTAACAACGTAATATTTTCCAGCAGGTAAGGTATATGTCTCAGCCGTACCTGTGCCTGGATTGAACTCTCTGTTTTATTCTGACACAGATTGTTCTGAGCTATTTACCCCCTTCTGTTTCATCGACTTTTATTTCATGACGTATGAGTGGTGAATAACATCTATTTTCTGTCAATTGCAAGGTCTTGACATATCTAAGGAGTCCCAACTGGGACACACGTATAGCAGCCGGCCAAGCAGTGGAAGCCATTGTGAAGAATATTCCTGAGTGGAATCCGACTCCCAAACCCAAAGAAGGTGCATTTTTAAGGCTTGTTCTTAAAGTTAATTGGTGATTCTAAATTGACCGTAGGTGTGAGTGTGAATGGTTGTCTGTCTGTCTGTCTGTCTGTCTGTCTGTCTGTCTGTCTGTCTGTCTGTCTGTCTCTTTTTTTGACTAATTGCTGAGCTGCTTTCTTTTTGCAGTATTGATTGTGAATTGTTATTTACGGCTTCTATTGTATTTCTTGGGAGTTTAGATTCAATATATGAGATCACTCTGTATGACTTAAAAGATGCCGTCCATCTAGTGGAACAAAGTATTTTAAAGATCGGTACCAATTGCATTACTGGGTTCACTTGCTGCGTTTCCATTCCCCCTAGAAATGTGCAAAGCCTAAACTGGTAATGGAAACGCCTACATTTTGAAAATCCTCTCAGATATTATTAGAACATTTTTACGCATTTCAGCGGAGATGACGCCAGGGGGTCCTCAGTCTTGACTGAGGAGAATTTAAGAATTATGGGATATCTCGAGTTGAGACTTTACAAGAGTTACAGCTCATTCGCAAACTTCTTCTTTACTTCATTGAACTTTCGGACAAATTGCTTTTATTTTGCATAAAATTGCATTGAAAGGCAGCTAGTTATAGCCTGCATGTTGTTCACCATGGTCATTTACTGTTTTTCTGTTGTCACTTGAGTGTAGATGTAAAAATAAATGTCAGTTTAATCATGGCTTATAAAGGCTCATTATTAGTCTAGTACTTAATCTTACTCCTATATCTCTTAGTCACATGACTCATGATCGAAATAAAAACAATTTAGTGATATTGTGCTATGAGTTCTTGCAGATGGGGTGGATTGGGGAAAAAGCCTTCTGTCTGGCTTTTAGTACTTTTTGAGTGTATCATTTTCAGTGTATTATGAAAGACAATGTGTGGGTTTATGTAGTAGTTAATACAGTTACAAAACTTGTTATGTTTGTTTGTAGAGTCTTGTGAAGACCTGTCTCCAGAAGAATCATCTTGTGACCGGTTGAGTTTCTATCATTTTGACATCTCCCGCTTACTCAAACACGGGGCGTCTCTGCTGGGATCTGCTGGGGCTGAGTTTGAACAGCAGGATGACAAAACTGGTTGGTAGTAGCTTTTTTTTTTTTTTTTAAATGTCTTCTTAGCTGCAATGACATCCATTTTGTGTTTTTCTTGCACACTGGATCCTGCACACACTGGGCATTTTTAATCAGTACTTCGTGACATTTAATCGTGATGGAAAAGACTGCATTATAATCCTTATTTACTGAACAAAGTTTGTGCACTAATCTTACTTCCTGTATGTAAAATTGTATTAGAATATTTAGAGGTGGCATAACACAGATCCCCAACAAACCAGCCAGGGCTACTACCTGGTCACGAATGTTATTTGAATAGGGAAAATGTGTCCTTGTTATCTTTTGACATTCATTTGAATTTGAACTTCCTGCCTCCTCGTTACTATGTGTTCTGTTGTACTAGTCGTTACTTCCCTGTGATCTGATTTCGCTTCTTGATCAAGGTCCCTTTTTACTATTGAACTTTAACTAATTTTAGCAAATCGTGGGCGGCTTTCATTGCTATCAATGATTCTTTTTCCGTATTCATTTGTGGCCACCATGCTTTTTTTTTTATTTATTTTTTTATACTACTTGGCTACAGAGTTGCCCTTTTGTAGTTCACATACTTGGCAACTATATCAATTCTAAAAATGATTGATCTAAATTACCTTCCCGTCACTTATTCTCAGGTGAAATGGATCCCAAGGAACGCCTTGCCCGTCAGAGGAAGCTCCTTCAGAAGAAGCTGGGTCTGGACATGGGAGCTGCCATTGGTATGAATACAGAGGAGCTGTTCAATGACGAGGACCTTGACTATACCTGTCAAACAAGTACGCTCAAAGGCAAAGCCGCGGCTGGATCCAGCTCCCGCAACCATGTGGTGGGTCGCAGTTTATCCCCTAAATTTGAGTCACCGGCAACGGAGGTTGTTTCCGGCCAAGTTGAACTAAATTTGACTATCTTAAGAGAGGAAAGGCAGACTGTAGCTTGTCTTGCAGCGGGGGTGTTGATGTGGAGCTGCACAGGCTCCAAGAAATAGCTGGCTTGTAAGATGTTAATAAAGGCTTGTTGGCACAGGATATTTGAATAATAAGCTGTAGTCAATTTCTTCTGATTGCGTCATCTCCCCCGTCCCTTTTTTGGTAACTTAGCCTTTTCTCTTTCTGCTATCAATCAGTCAGACCATTGTGCATTTAGCCATACTGTTTGATTTTTAATATCTTTCAAACCAGTTCCTAGTTGTTAAGAACTTTAACAGGTTTCTGTCAGTTGGTGTTAAATTGGGAATTAAATCTAGGTAGTGATCAGGTTTTGCCAGCACAAAACGCTGTAGTCGGAGCAACACTCTTGTTCTGTGCTAAAAATGAGTTTGCCAGAAAAAGAATCAGAAGATTTGTCTGTTTCAATCTGTTGTTACAATCTGCCTGCATAAAGCCGGGCACGGCGTAAAACAATAAACATGGCTTGTGCATGAATAGACAGGGAGAATGTATTTGGCCCAGAAGAGCTGCAGTTGATTTGGAGTGGGAGGTTGGATTTGCTTAAAGCAGTATGCACCCAGTTTGGAGATATGAGATTTTGTGAGAGAATGAATTTAGTTAACAGAATTTGGTCTACGTTGCATTGCAAATGGTGATGGATGGATGGGTGTGTCTTTGTGTTGAACTGTACAATAAACTTTACGGTTTTGTTTTCAGCCCATGCAAGCTGCTGAATTGATCGACTCTGAGTTCCGGTCTGGCATGAGCAGTCGTCAGAAGAATAAGGCCAAGAGGATGGCTAAACTAGTGGCAAAACAAAGATCCAGAGACGTGGATTCTAACGAAAAGAGGTAACATCATGATTAATGGTGCAGTTTGATTCGTTATGGCTATACAAATAGTAAAACATTGTTCATACGAAAGAAGCTGTTTCTAAATTTACATCTGCATGCATATCTATCCACCTTTAGTAATGACAGTTTTGAAGGTGAACCTGAGGAGAAGCGAAGGAAAACCACCAATGTAGTCATTGACCAACCAGCAACAGAGAGTAAAGTCTTAATCGACAACGTTCCAGATAACTCAAGTCAGTTAGAAGAGGTGAGGAATTTAAAAAAAAAAAAACAACAACAACAAAATAACATAAAATATTTTTTACGTACTGTTTGTTCACGTAATGTTATGATAAAACCGATGTCTTGTTGCTTTGTTTTAGATTCAGGAGTGGCCTCTGGAGAGCTTCTGTGAAGAACTCTGCAATGACCTCTTCAATCCCTCATGGGAGGTAAAAACGAAGCATTCATGATACAAAACTTGAGCTCTCAGTCTTTCAGGATTGGAATATTCTGTGTGATCAAATCAACTCATTATTGAGCACAAGTTTCTGAAAAATGCACACAACTTTTCTTCCTTGGTTTTAACACATGTAACTAATGTAAAGTAAATGTAAACTAAGAAGAAATTTCGTGTGGTGTTCGACAGATTCGGCACGGTGCAGGCACAGGGCTTAGAGAAATCATCAAGTCCCACGGGGCCAGCGGTGGGAAGCTGGTGGGGAGCACTGCAGAACAGGTATGTTCATTCATCCATCAGAGTTTTTCTGAACAGTTTGTTGAGAATTTAAACGTGATGCCAACTGTTTTGGTTCAGATGCTGCGACAGCATCAGGAGTGGATAGAGGACCTGGTCATCCGGTTGCTCTGTGTCTTTGCTCTGGATCGCTTTGGAGATTTTGTATCTGATGAAGTAAGATTTCCTTTA
Organism: Mugil cephalus; assembly: GCF_022458985.1. Lineage (NCBI taxonomy): Eukaryota > Metazoa > Chordata > Actinopteri > Mugiliformes > Mugilidae > Mugil > Mugil cephalus. The sequence goes on from NC_061782.1 coordinate 6,254,293, forward strand.
ATTTTCTTGTTTAAAAAAAAAAAAAAAAAAAAAAAAAATGAGACGGACATTTGAGCAGCAGTATTTCAGCACAGTTCTCTTTGGTGATGTCATGGTTATTTTTGTGTTTTCAACAATACAACTATGATTTTGGGATAAATTTGCTTTTAACACGTGTTACGTTTCTTTAAAGTCAAAAATGGTCAAAGTGAGTTCAGTAGATTTATGTACATAACATTATGACCACTGAGAAGAGATGTGAATAACATCCACCATCTTGTCACAATTCAACGTTCTGCTGGGAGACTTTTGGACCTGGAATTCGTGTGGATGTTACTTAGGCATAAAGCACCCACCTACACCAGACCAGCCCCCCCCCTTCACCCAAAATATTCTTTAGGAACAACTCAAAAAAATATGAAGAACAGCACTAGGTCCTGGCCTCCAAATTCAGTGGATCCCAAACTAATCAGGTATTTGTGGGATGATCCACAGACGCCTCAACCCATAGGAGCCAAAGACCCCCCCCCACCCACCCACTAACAACCTCCTGTTACCAGACACCATAGGACGCCCTCAGAAGGCCCATGTCCATTCTCTGATGAGTCACTGTTTTGGAGGCACAAGGGAAATGTACACAAAATTACGAAGGTGGTCATGATGTTATGCTTCATCAGTGTATAATATTATATATAATTCAGGGTGATAGATCAGTGTCAGCTGTGTTGTGTGTTTAACAAGTTGCCAAGTTACAAAATTCATGTCGTTCAGCTTGTTTTTTTTTTTTTGTTTGTTTGTTTCTTTATTTAGTTTGTGTGGTATTTAACCTGTATCTCTATCATTTGGGTAGGTGGTGGCCCCTGTCAGAGAAACGTGTGCACAGACTCTTGGCGTGGCCCTTCGCTACATGAGTGAAACTGGTGTTTCCATGACAGTAGATGTCCTGCTGAAGCTGCTAAAAGAGGATCAGTGGGAGGTCCGTCATGGAGGCCTGCTGGGGATCAAGTACGCTCTGGCTGTCCGTCAGGTACCACCTGTTCTGTGTGTGTATAATGAGCTGTTAAATAGGCATAGCCGGGCTCTACAGGGTGTTTGATGTGGGCACCATATGGTCATGAATATAAATTGTGGGGGTTGCGGGCTTTATGCATGGACAAAAAGCTTTAGTCAATCTGGAAGCATATGGGATACTTGTGCAGGGTTGCTACTTTAAAGGCCATCATTTTTTTTTTTCTGACCTCGTACCCAAACATCTATACTGATCGTCCTGTCTGTTCCTTTCTTTTTCAGGACTTGATCGCTGTTTTACTGCCCCGGGTGCTCCCCGCCATCACAGAAGGCTTACAGGACCTCGATGATGATGTCAGGGCTGTGGCAGCTGCGGCTCTCATCCCTGTGGTTGAAGGCTTGGTGCAGCTACTGCCAAACAAGGTCAGGAGCAAAACTACTTCCCTTAACAGTTTTGTGTGTATATTTAGAGCTTTTAGTCTGTGTGGTGTGTGTCACCTCTAGTTAGTGATTTTTACATACTGTCCTATTCCAGGCTTTAATTTAGATGCACGATTCAATGTTTCCCAGGTACCCTTCATAGTGAACACGCTATGGGATGCTCTTTTGGACCTGGATGATCTCACAGCTTCCACCAACAGTATTATGACTTTGTTGTCCTCGCTGCTAACTTATCCACAGGTCCGACAATGCAGGTCAGTCTCTGAAGGTCATACAAAAAGCACTGCTCTCTCAAAATGACACGGTTCACATCTTGAATGCACAGAGCTTCTGAAGAAGTAAAGAAGAAACGACTCGCTCGCTGCAGATCTCCAACTTTCCTTTCAAAACATGACAAGAATTTTGATGTGATAAGAGAAAACCGGTGCACTGCAGCCTGTGAACATTGGTTCTTTGTCACTTTGGATTATTTGAACCAACGGTTTTTTTTGTTTGTTTGCATTTTGTCAGTTTGAACAAACTTTAGACAGATGCCATGCTGAGGTTAACAACAAGAGATTTGTACTATAACTACAGATGTCGCGGTACAAAAACTTTTGACAAATTCCATAAAACAAATACTCACATATTTGTCTTTTAAACTGCTGCATACACTCATTCACATACAAAACTGAATGGTTGTGAACCTGCTAGTTCCCTAAAAATGCTTGAGGTTTGGTTGAAGTTTTTAAAATTGGCTTTTATGAAGACCGTAACAAGACGTTCATTTGTAGTTTTGAATTCCTTATACAGATACGTCTGTCGAATGGTTAGATATGATTCCTACTTTTGTTCAAAATGCTATGACATGGTTATTTTTTGTCGGTTTAAATCCAGATCAATCTTCACAATTTATTCCTTTTTAAAATTCATTCATTCATTCTTCCTGTCTAATTATTTATGGGAACTGTTTTCTCGTTATCTTTCAGCATGCAACAGTCATTAACCGTCCTGGTTCCTCGAGTTTGGCCGTTCTTGAGACACACGATATCATCAGTGCGAAGGGCAGCGCTCGAAACTCTCTTCACGCTGCTCTCTAAAGCCGACCAGGTAAACCGGACCACCTGGATATTCATGTGATGTGTGGAAAAAAAGTACGTTTTCAACCGTCTACGCTACTGTGTTGTGCCTAAATAAGGCCGTTTTTACCTTTTCTGTTCTTCAGAGTTGTGCAGTGTGGATCAATCCAATCCTACAAGACATGCTACGGCACATCTTCCAGTCCTGCATATTGGAGAGCAGTGAGGAAATTCTTGAACTAATCCAAAAGGTTTGTTGTAGGACCCACATCACTAGTCCATCTGACATCGCCTCTCGTCTTTTAATGTCTTGGATGTTCTGGGTTTCGCCTCGTTTAGTTAATGTGCCTCATTATGTGCAGGTGTGGATGGAGCTGCTGTCTCAGGCCCCCCAGCAGTACGTGGTTGCAGCCAGCTGTCCATGGATGGGCGCATGGCTCTGTCTCATGATGCAGGCCTCTCACATTCCTATAGACCTGAACATGCTGCTGGAGGTGAAGGCACGCTCCAAGGTTGTATGCTTTCTTTATATCTAACTTTGATGTCATATTCTGTTTTTATTCTTACTGTTGCTGGGCTTAAATCCTATAGTGTGTGTGTGTGTGTGTCTGTTGGTCGTCTCTAAAAATAGATGCTTATTTAAAATAACTGTCGTAATTGACGTAACGATCACCTGCATTACATTTTGTATTTTTTGAAAGCTTAATGTCGTGCGGTCTGTTTTTAAAAGTCACTGTGACATAAGTTAGGAGGTCGGGTTGTTTCTCTTGCTAGTTACATCAACAGGTTCTTGCAAATCCTGCTACAAGATACACAAAATCAATGCAACTCATGTGGTTGCTAGGTGACAGACTAGCAGACAGCGTGAAGGCAAGAGAAGAGCCTTACATCCCTTACATCTTCTGTTTGAGCCAGAAGAGCATTAACAAACCTGAACAGGCTGGGGGAGGAAATAATACAAAAAAAAAAAAAAAAAAACGTAGAACAGAAGCAAAGAGAGATTTAATCATCAGATTGTTTAATGAACAGTGGCTGAGCTGAGGGAGAATGAGCGCAGGCTGGAATGGAAACCTTTTTGCATTTATCAAATTTATACCACATAATGTTTGAGTGATAAATGATTTTATTTAATGGTGCCAGCGCACTGTTTGTTTTATATCCTCTAGAGACCTCTGTAATGCAACATGTAACGAAAGTAGATTAACATATTATTTTAGTCAAACTAACTGGAATAATGTGTTTTTGATGCAACAGGACAAGGCTGGTGCAAAGGCACGTCTGGGGAACAATCAGGTGAAGGAAACGGTTCAAGAATATATCGCCGGTGCCGAGACGGTGACGGATGAGCCAGGGACAAGGGACTATGTTGTAGTTCGTGCTCGCCTCATGGCTGCCAAGTAAGTTCTGATATCTGCATTTCTCAAAGTGATCTGCATTGCCAAATAACTTCAACTTTCAGGACCTCATTTCTCTGCTCTCTTTGTAACTCTGTAATCCAGATTGCTGGGGGCTCTGTGTCGATGTATCTGTGACCCTCAGCTCAATGCTGCATCTCAGGAGATCCGACCAGCTGAGTCCTTGGGCCAGCTATTGCTCTTCCACCTCAACTCCAAGTCTGCCCTGCAGCGCATAGCGGTGTCGCTGGTGCTTTGTGAGTGGGCTGCATTGCAGAAGGTAAAAGAAAGGAAAAAAAGAAAAAGAAAAGGCAACGCACTGGGGGTTCAGGCACATATTTTGCCTCATTAGCATGAAATATCCGTTGTCTAAAAGCAAAATGCATTATGCTCAGTCGTTTCAGGATTGTCAGGTGGTGTCCTCCATGGTGCAGCCCCGTCTCCTGGCCATTCTGTCTGAACAGCTGTACTACGATGAGATTGCCATCCCCTTCACGCGCATGCAGAACGAGTGCAAGCAGCTAATCGCACTGCTCGCCGAATCCCAGATAGACCTTCAAGACCGCCTCAACTGTAGCGTTTTCACTATTGACCAAGCCAACGAACTGGTAAGACCATACACGCACATACCTACTATCACACGTGTGAACATCTTTTCTCTGCTCACTGTCTGTAAGTGAGAAGTTTTCTATAATCTGTAGTTACGTAAGTTTTTTTATTGTAGGGGTATATGCACCAATCAGGTATAACATTATGACCACCTTCCTAATATTGTGCATCCTCATTGCTGTATGCTGGGGGTGCCTGGTCGGCTCTAGGTGGCTGGTGCATGTGTAAACATCTACACAAATGAATGCCAGGTTAAAACGTTTCCCAGCAAAACATTGAATTGTCACAAGGTGGTCAATTTTATTTACGTCTCTCCATCTGGTTTTAATATTGTTAATGATGAATCAACCGCATTCGTTGCGTCATGTAGAGTAGCAGTGTTTGTTCCAACTGCACTCTTTACTACAAGAATAGTTATGTTGTTCTTCATTAAAACTACATTAAATGAGTCTTTCTTAAACTTTACCTTAGGGGGGCTGTAGAGCTGTGCAGTGTGGCATGGGTGACCAGATGGAAAAAAATCCAGAGTAAAACTAAATCGAATTTGATTCATGTAGCAGGAAAAACGATAATGATGCTATCACGCTGACCTTTATTTCATTAAAATTAAATCTGGGTCCTTTTTATTAGTTGCTGTCTGTGTCGCGGTTAATGAATGATTCAGAAATGTGAGGTGGTGGGATGTGAACTTTTTATTTTTGGGTTCTGAAGGCGTCCATGCCAAAATAAAGTAGATCGACCGTGATTAAGCTGTCATGGCATTTGGCTTTTATTACACTGACTTGTAGTTTCCCATATTGGCCGACAGTAATACGTTTTCGGTCCAAGTATTTATTTGCTCAACTGACAGTTTTGTTAATAATGTTGCCCCGCTCATTCTCGCCTCCAAAGGTTAGTGGATATTGCACTCTTTAACAAATCACTCCCATTCCAATCAGACACATGATTTCCCCTCTCGGTTGTTTCCTAGGTAACCACCATCTTCACGGAGTCCACGGCGGGTCTGAATGTCAAGTCCAAACAGTGGCAGGCGCTGGACAGCAAACGACAGCAGGCTCAAGCAACAGTGATGGAGACCAGCGCCGAATGGCAGCAGCTGCATCTGCGTGTCCACATGTTTACAGCCTGCGCGGTGATTAACCTGCAAGTTCTTCCCGATAAACTGAACCCTCTGGTCAGGCCTTTGATGGAGGCCATCAAGAGGGAGGAGAACACCCTGATCCAGGGTTACGCTGCTGCTTTTATAGCCAAACTGCTGCAGCAGTGTGCCGGGCGCTCGCCGTGTCCGAACACCAAGATTATCAAAAACCTCTGTGCCTCCGCTTGCGTAGATTCAGGCGTCACACCCTCATCTGCTTGCCCCGTCCCCCCCACTCAGGAAAATGCAAAAGGTAAGAGTTCTTCAAGTAGATCAACTTAAAATACACACATGGAACATGTACACCAGACAGGGTCGTTTACTGCATAATGATACGTACAGAAACATCTTCTTTTGCCAAAAAGAAAGCTTGGATTAGTCTTTATTAGTCTCCTGACAAACAAAATATATAAACAAAGGAAAACAGATTGAGATACACAACTGTTTTCCATAGTCCTTTTTACAGAACGAAATGTGGGAAAAGAAAGCAAGCAAAGAACAGAGGGGATCTCCCCACACAAAAAAAACTTCCAGTGTCCTTTTGTGCATAAAAAAGTATAACGAATATTCAGTGTGTATTACAAAACAAAAAAACCTATAGTTCTCCAATCAGAGCCAATATTCAGTGTTAGGATCGCCTTCAACCTTTTCAGTGTTGTCTCAGGGAAAATGTTATTATTTCCATGCTATGAATTTCTTTAACTATTTCTGTAAAAGTGGTGTACTCTCATTCAGTGTGTTTACATGCACAGCTTAATCCAGCTATGCCCAAACTCGACTTTCTGAATGCGGTCGTTGTCTCAGTTTCGAATAACTGACAGGAACATGTCCTCCTCCTCCACACTAGGTGGCGATATGTGTCTTTTCAGCTTGTTAATATGGCCTCCTTTCCAGTTGACCTATTAAGTTACATGGAGTCGTTCATGCATCATACCGGCATTTCAAACAACAACCAGATGGATAACAGTTGAGCTTTTTTAATCTTGTACGTGAAATGCGCGCTGTCCCTCAGGTGGTTCTTCCACTGGCTCCGTTTACCGTCTTCCTCTGCGACCGTCTTTCTTGGATTATTTTTTTTTTCTTCCAGGGTCATACACTATCGCAACGGTTGTGGAGCATGCGCACGCATGTTGTCTCGTTAAGGCTGATTAGGGCGTATACATGCCGGAGAAAATAGATTTCCAGTCACATTATCTGAGTATCTTAATCAAATAAGGAGAACTCAGATTTTAAGGCAATAATTAGTTGTTTTTTTTCACGTGCATGTAAAGGTACTGAATGCAGTAGTTATGGAGAAAGTGTAGGTTGTGATTCACTGACTATATTTCTCATATTAGGAGGTGGGTTGGACAAAGATGGCATGCATCACATGGTCAACAAAACGAGAGGTATCATCACCCTGTACCGTCATCAAAGGGCTGCGTTTGCCATCACCAGTAAGAGGGGGCCAGCCCCTAGAGCCCCAAAGGCCCCCACCACAGAGCTGCCTCCTGGCAGCACCCTCAGCACTGATAATGATGAGGTACAAAACCCTGCTGGAATACACTGTCCTCACATTTAGCTCATATCAGCGTCAGGTTGTGTTTACAGATTCTGTTATGTTTTTCACTTCCAGAGCAAGAAGCCTTTTCTCATTCAGAGACGAGGAGCAGAGTTCTCCCTGACAACTGTTGCCAGGCACTTTGGTGCTGATCTCACCAAGTCGTTGCCGTACCTCTGGGAGCACACGGTGGGACCGCTCAGGACAGTGGCGACAGAAAGTCAGTGCATTGGTACGTCGATCTATAAATTGTTCACAAAACTAATCGCTCTAACTGGTTTTATATATATATAATCAACATCTGTGGTCAGTTATCCACCTGAGACCCTGCGTCCTCATATGGGGACAGTAAGTTTTAAGTTTGTGGCAGCTTATTCTACTTCATTTCAACTTTGATCCTATTATGACTGTATATTAGTTGAAGTAAAAACGTTATAACGGGCATTTCATGTAACAGAAGTGTACAAGGTACAAAACCTCATAAAATTTTACTTTTCTAGTTTAATATGTTTGAGGACGTTGGGACTTCATTATGTACAATTCTGCTTTTGCACAGCAATGTTCAGAGATGAACATTAGCAGTTTTTTATTGTGTTACATATTGGTGACTTTATTATAATGAGTGAAATAATCATCTACACATGAGAACATAATATTCTCCAAAAAGTACTTGCTGGTCAAAGACGAGCTTTTATACTTCTTACATCCTATTAATCCCAAATAAAGAGAAACGGAGAAATTAAAAATGCAAATAAAATCTTGGGTGTCAGGAGGTTTGCGTATTTCATTAAAATGCACCTGGTGTAATCAGACTGTAGTCAGCCATTACTCTGACTGTGTCTCTGTTTGTACGTTCCAGATAGGCACGCTCAGCTGGAGAGGGGAGACGCTGCTGCTCAGGAACTGGTCAACTCTCTGCAAGTGCTGGAAGTCATGGCTGGAGCCATGTCTGCTGAACTCAAACCTTTGGTAAGACTGCAGCTCCACCCAGACGGCTTTACTGTGCTTTAATGCCACTGTTTACTGAATGCTTATCATGGATTCAGCATTAGTTCAATAATTTTCTTACCGTGTACCATGTCTTTTTTTTTTTTTTTTTTTTCTTTCCTGTAGTTAATGGAGCACCTGCCCCATCTGTTCACCTGCTTGCAGCACCCATACACAGCTGTGCGTCACATGGCAGCGCGCTGTGTGGGTGTGCTCAGTAAGATAGCCACACTGGAGACCATGAGCAGTTTCCTGGAGTGTGTTCTCCCCTGGTTGGCAGCTATTGAAGACTGCACCAAACAGGAGGGCGCCATCGAGGCGTTAGCCTGTATCCTTCAGTGACATAACTGCTCCGTTTCTTACCCGAATTATGAAGCGTTTTGTGGTTGTTTCTGTCATTAGTTTGTGTGCAGTACTTTCCTTAACCAGCACCTCTGTAGGTATCATGGAGCAGCTTGACGTGGACATTGTTCCCTACATCGTGCTGCTTGTAGTACCTGTTCTGGGACGTATGAGCGATCCCAGTGACAGCATTCGTTTCATGGCCACACAGTGCTTTGCTACACTCATCCGCCTGCTGCCTCTGGAGGTATGAGCATCCTGCCAGCTCAAGGCTAAGACGCAGTTTTATAAGGAATGATTTTGTTCCATTGTTCAGTTTGATTCTGGTAATATATCCTTTCCTCTCGACTACCAGGCAGGTATACCAGACCCTCCCGCCATGTCTGCTGACTTGATCCGCCAGAAAGCCAGAGAACGCCACTTCCTGGAGCAGCTGCTCGATGGCAGGAAGTTGGAGAACTATAAGATCCCTGTGCCCATTAAAGCTGAGCTCAGGAAGTATCAGCAGGTGTGTACCGGTTAGGACCGTGTTCCTGCCAGGTTCAGGGGGGGGAAAAAAAGGTTTTGCTTTAAATAAATAGTGTAGACAACCGATGCTGACAACAAATTGATTTTTTTTCTTGACGGAGTATGTTTCAGCAGTCTAATGGCCATAGGGTAAATGCCCTGGTTCCCTTTTTAGAAATGTTGCTTGCTGGCAGCTCTGGGAGCAGCCATCCATCTCTTTAATGGAGAAGTTCTTCCATCCAGTTTGAAATGCTTCCAAATTTGTTGCTAATGTTGTCAAGTCTCCATTTTAGCTCCCTGACACCAAAAGGTTGAAAAACGAAAAGTAATGCCAATGAATTTGTTTTATATATATCATCAAAAATCTTCCTCAGTTCTTGGACATTTTTGTGAAACATTCACACACAAAAGTGTTGTAGTATTTTCATTTCGTCTCTTGGCCTCCTCCTGCAGGATGGAGTGAACTGGCTGTCCTTCCTGAACAAATACAAGCTGCATGGGATCCTGTGTGATGACATGGGTCTCGGCAAGACGCTGCAGTCCATCTGCATTCTGGCAGGCGACCACTACCTCAGGTACGGTCCAAATAACACCTCTACACTTTTAAAAGCTTAACAACCCACTGACTCACCTCCCGCACTTCACTCTTGATACGGTTTCATTTAGAAGCAATGTCACACAATGATCATTTCCTCTAGAGCAACTTGACTAGACTGAAACTATTATTGTCTTGTCTTCTTGATAGAAACAATTTGCAGTGCAAACCGAACATGCACGTCCCCGACTAGGCTGGATTGAATGTTAAAATATTTGCTGTACTTTATAAAGACATGGCCACGGACGTTATTTTTATAGATTGATCTATTAATTATTTTCTGAGTGGTCAAATAATCCTTTAACTCGTCACTAAATACACTTAGACTTAGACAGACTTTAATGATCCACGAGGGAAATTACTTTGTCACCATAGCTTCGTTGCACATAAAAGTAAACACTCAAAACAACAAGAAAGATGAATAAAATAAGATGAAATAAAATGAGATTAAATTAAAGTAAAATAAAAATGAGCAGTGTAATCAAAAAACTTCTACCATTTGTATTTGACATGTTTTTCTTATAATGAATGAATCTGTGAATGGAGACGTCTTTCCAAACTTTATCTTAATGATACTGTTCAACAAAAAAGTAAAGGTTTATCTGATGTAGACCAAATGAGTCATATCGCTTTCCGAATTTCCCGTCGGGGATGAATAAAGTAATCTATCTCTCCATCTCTCCATCTCTCTCTCTCTCTCTCTCTTTTATCTATATATATATATATACCTATCACATATGTCTTGTACTTGTTTGTGTCATGGTAATATGCTGCATATATGCTCTATTCAGGTGTATAAGCATAAAGTGCTTTACAGCAATAGAATAAAAAGCAACAACACATACAATACAAATAGCATTAAGATAATAATAATACAAGTAAATAAATTACAATAATTAAAAAGGTGACCAGCTATAGGCTATTTTAATTCATCTCATTCCTACTTCCTTTTTCTGTTTCGTCCGATCTGTCCACCCATATGTTCTATTAATGTCCTCTTAGTTCTTGCTCATATAAATACAACTGACTTGAATATTCTTTACTGTACTGTGCCATGCATGGTTTAGTTTTCCAGGGTTTTGTGCACAAAAACCAGCTGCTCACCACTCACAAATGCACAGGAAAGCAGCGTTGCCATTAGCAGCAACTCCTGATGTTGTAGTTTTTGAGTTCTTGACTGAAAAACAACAGATGGAGACGTAACAATAGATCACGCTAAACTCACTCAGCTCAAATACTGAGGCTGCTGTCTTTCAGTTTAGAGCTCAAAGGAAGCAGATCTCTTCAGTTGTGTTGCTCACGTAGTTTGTAGAGGATGATGACGATGCTGCTGATAAGATATTATTGTTTGAGGGTTCATCATGATCTTTATTTAAAACGTTCATCCTCGTTTGAAAATGTGATTCATTCTGTTCCATGCGTTTATCAGGGCACAGGAGTATGCCAAGACAAAAGCTGCAGACTGCAGCCCCATGCCCTCTCTAGTGGTGTGTCCTCCCACACTAACTGGTCACTGGGTGGACGAAGTTGGCAAGTTCTGCACCAAAGAGTACCTCAACCCACTGCACTACACGGGGCCTCCTACGGAAAGGATGCGGTAAGAATTAGTCAGAAGGACTTTTTAAAACAAAACGAGGACATGAATCATTTCCCTGCAATAATCTCTAAGCTGGAAGAGAAAGCGCTCGCATTGTCCTAACGGAACGTTTTCCTTTCCAGGCTGCAACACCAAGTGAAAAAACACAATCTTATAGTAGCCTCATACGATGTTGTACGAAATGACATTGACTTTTTTAGGTGAGTACTCATTGAGGGATGTCACTGATGGTTTTATATGTTTTGGGTGCAGCCTTCACATTTTAAAAACTCCTTTTTTTCCCCCCCATCAGAAATATAAAATTTAATTACTGCATCCTCGATGAGGGTCACGTCATCAAGAACGGGAAGACCAAACTTTCCAAAGCCATTAAACAGTTGGCCGCCAACTTTCGAGTCATCTTGTCAGGAACGCCCATTCAGGTGAGGCCCCATCCGAGACTGTGAAGATTTAACCTCTTTTCCTCGTATGCTTTGCTGTCTGAGCATGAATATAACTTTCTGCTCCGTCTGCCCTCAGAACAACGTCCTTGAGCTCTGGTCGTTGTTTGACTTCCTCATGCCGGGCTTCCTCGGGACAGAAAGGCAGTTCGCAGCCCGCTACGGTAAACCCATCCTCGCCAGCCGAGACGCTAAAAGCTCCTCGCGGGAACAGGAGGCGGGTATGTCAGCTCCGTTTTACTTTGTTTGTTTTGCAGTCATCTTTAGTTAAAAATCAGAAATGACATTTTGGTTTCTGCTTGCAGGCGTCCTGGCGATGGAGGCCCTGCATCGACAGGTGTTACCCTTCCTTCTGAGGAGGATGAAGGAGGATGTCCTTCAGGACCTTCCTCCTAAAATCATTCAGGACTATTACTGCAACCTGAGCCCTCTGCAGGTACCTGTGGACCCTCATGTCTTTGAGCATTTCCAGTGTGTCAGTGTGAATACTGAAAAGTGTTTTGACAGTGCCTTAGTTGTGCATTTTTTGAACGTAGCTAAAAATATTCAATATGCATGTATGCTTATTTAGTTCTACCATGAAAATGAGGTGTTAGTGTAACAACCTCGTGTGCATCGTGGTCACTTCCTGCAGGTTCAACTATATGAAGACTTTGCAAAGTCTAGAGCCAAGGCTGGTGTGGAGGACAGCATCTCCATGGCATCAACGGAGGAGGAGGAAAAGCCTAAACTGAAGGCTACAGGCCACGTGTTCCAGGTACAGATCATTGTTTACATCAAATATACTAAACCTGCTCTTTCTCACCAATACCTGCTGTGTGTGTTCTTTACATGTACCTTATGTTTCGAATAGAAATCATTCCTCACAGGTTCCTACTCATGGAAACTAGTAGTTGTAAACCGCATGTTACCTTTTTAAGTGTCTCAGTTATTAGAATGCATTTCACACCTAAATGAGATACCGCGGATGCTTCTTATTTTGATGGTGCAGTTATATTTAACTCCGTATCTAAACTATTTCAGGCGCTGCAGTACCTGCGAAAGCTGTGCAACCACCCGAGCTTGGTCTTGACCTCCCAGCATCCAGAGTACAAGCGCATCACAGAGCAGCTGGCCAGTCAGAACTCCAGCCTGCGGGACATTCAACATGCACCCAAACTCTCTGCTCTCAAACAGGTTGGAGATGCTGTTGAGTCGGCTTTGTCACGGGGTTCATGCTTTTGTGGATGCATTCATGGAAAGAAATCCTGATTATGAAAATGATTATGTTAAATGAAACAGAATATTTGTCGTATCAGACACAAGCAACTAACTGATCAGACTTGTATCTCTCAACAATAACCTTTTCTCACTGTGCTCCTGACAGTTGCTGCTGGACTGTGGTCTCGGCGGCGGTGGAGGATCAGAGGGGGGCACTGAGGCGGTGGTGGCCCAGCACCGTGTGCTCATTTTCTGCCAGCTGAAGAGCATGCTGGACATCGTGGAGCATGACTTGCTGAAACCCAAACTTCCCACCGTCTCCTACCTGAGGCTGGACGGCAGCGTGCAGGCCGGCCTGCGCCACTCCATCGTCTCCAGGTCAGTGGTCTCGTCTCTAGAGCCGCTTCTCATCGAGAAATTTGAACCTTGCTTCAGAAGTTTGAGAGAGAATGTTCCTTCATGCCACAGGTTTAACAACGACCCATCCATTGATGTGCTGCTGCTGACCACACATGTCGGAGGTCTGGGCTTGAATCTAACCGGGGCAGATACCGTGGTGTTTGTGGAACATGACTGGAACCCCATGAGGGACCTGCAGGCCATGGATCGCGCCCACAGGATAGGACAGGTGCTGTTGATGGACATTTAGCGCACAGCAGAGCGCGCATAAATTTTTAACTGCGTAGGTGATACTGAATCCAGACTGCTTCTGTATCTGCACCAGTAGGAAGTGACTTGTTCATCAGTGTTTCCTTGATGCATTATTTAGTATATTCTTAGGTCAGTCTTGGATTATGTGACACCGCCGCTCTTGTCTGAAACCAGCGATTGTAAAATGAGTCAAGTGACATTACGCTGGCGTCGAGCCGCGTCCAGCGCGTCCCGTTTACCATTGTGTGCGTTTGGTGCAGAAACGGGTGGTGAACGTGTACAGGCTGATCACACGGGGCACGCTGGAGGAGAAGATAATGGGGCTGCAGAAATTCAAGATGAGCATCGCCAACACCATCATCAGCCAAGAGAACACGAGCCTGCAGAGCATGGGCACGGACCAGCTCCTCACCCTCTTCACCCTGGACAAGGTGAGAAGCAGATCTCCCACACGGATCTTAACAATGTCTCAGGAGGGGTCGTCTCTGAAAGCTCTCAACGCTTTTAGAGTCCCGCTTCAATTAATGTGTCAGTCCTAAATGCTTGACGTCTCAATAGCTCTGCTATGCATTAAGGAAAAAAAGTGTCCTGAAAGAGGTTCACTTTATTTTATACACAACAGTAGAGCCAGAAATTAAAAGTTTTTTGATGGTTTGATCGTATAAATAGTCTACGTAGCTTCATGAGACCTGAGGAACTCGCTAACATCTGCATTGTAGCATTTACAAATCCCTGTCTGATTAGCTTTTCTCTTGTTATTGGTTCAAACCTGCCCAGTGATGAGGGGAAAAGGAGGGAGAGTGATGCCCTCAGACTTCGGCCCTTTATTTTTCCTTCACAAACCAGCAGATTAGCGCACTGCCTTTGATACGCTGCTCAACAAAGTAATAAAACTTACCCCGAGTGCGGACAGCCGCTTCCGTTTCATGAGGCTTTTAGCCCCGTGAGCTCTCGCACACTTTGCTACCACAGTCTCTTATGTTGCCTTCCCTTTAACACAGTGGAAAGTACTTTGACTTTTGTACAGAGCAGCTGTAAAACAAATTAAATCAGGTTAGACTAGGTGCTTAATCTGATCCCATCTTTCTAAAAATGCCTGGATGTTTGTGTCTGGCATTGGACGTTCAGTATGTATTTATTTTATTTAACCTTTATTTTACCAGGCTAGTCCCATTGAGATGAATGATTTTCAAGGGAGACCCAGACAAAATACAAAACACCAGTAACTTGAATTGTGACCATCAAAGTTAAAAAGGGGTCACAGCTTCTTTCTCCAACATAAACACACATACATAAGATAAGTCATTGTAGTTTATACCAAATTATTGTCTGTTACCCTGCAGCAGGACAACACTGATAACAAAAATACCTACAAAAGTCCGACCAACACCCTTATCCTGCTTGAAAATCTCGTCGTGTAAAAAAAAAAAAAAAAATGTCTTAGAAATGCATGAAGCCTGTCGGTCCTGAGTTTAGGGGAACAATGCCACAAATGTTTTACCAGAAAGTAACAGTGAAAATGCCGTCTGCTTACATTCCTGTGTAATCCCGACACGGCACACGCCTCCTACGCTCTTACGCTGAAATCCCCGGTGTGTGTTTGTGTGTGTGTGTGTGTGACTGCGTTCCAGGAGGGTGAGAAGGGCGAGCAGTCCCAGTCGACGTCGGGGAAGGCCTCCATGAAGTCGGTGCTGGACGGCCTGGGAGAGCTGTGGGACCAGCAGCAGTACGACACCGAGTACAACCTGGACAGCTTCATGCACTCCCTGCAGTAGCACCGCACCACCCCCCGCCCCGCCCAGCCTCCATCAGTCGCCTCGTACGCTGGCCAAGCAGGACCTGGTCAGAGGTGCGAGGAGCCCCCTACTGCTGCATTCACCTACCACCACCCCCCCTCCCCATGACACGTTAAACAAGATAACTATGGCTAATAGTTAGCTATAGCTAAAACAGCTGAGATAAGAAGCAAATATAAATATTTTATTCTTCTACAGGTCATAAGTCTTTTCTTTCCCATAATTCCTTGTTGAGTGTAAAGCCCCCCCCTCCTCCCCCCGCCTTCAGAAACCACTGAGACAATAAATTAGGTTCCGCCATAAACAGCTCCAGTGTTAGTACAGTTGTAATCTGCAGTTACCACAACCCTGCTGCTCGCCTCAGCTCACACTGTATCATAATTCTACTTATTCTTTATAGTTACAGCAGCAGGTGCTTCTTTTACAGCCCCCGACCCCCCCTCATCCGTCTGTCTCTCTTATATTACCAGAGTATTCAGTGTTAACTGCTTCAGATAGAAAGTCTTAACTTCACTGCAAAGCCCCGTCCACACCTGCCAGCGCCTCTCTCTGACTGATGGTTACAAACATGTTTTTGTATGACAAAGAGAAGGAGGGGAGAGTGTGACAACAACAAGCCACAGGATGTCATCACACTACTGGCTTTTTATAGCACACCGCTGACTGCTCGGCACAGGAGGAGGAGTTTGTGCCACCGAAAAGTTGGCTCCTGTCCTCCAGACGCAACCCTAGGACAATCTTTTTTTTTTTTTTCTCCACATAACCTGCGGCCGACAAAGAGACTTCGATGAACCGGATTCCTCCTTTGTGTCCAGCTCCGCCATGAGTCACGGCAGAAAATGTCCCAGATGGGGGGGGGGGGGGAGCAATGCACTTGAAGCAGCATTACAGAGACTGAACATGGGGCCAAGCTGAGACTGGTACCTGAAACTTGTCACAAGTATTTTAAAGGAAAAAAAAAGAAAAACAGACTTGTACATATTTCTGCAGCTGCTGCTTTTTGTTTATGATGGTGGAATTGTAATAAATTCTACGAACCTTGTAACTACCAGTCTTTATTTATTTGTCTGTGAACTGCCAGCAGATGGTGTGATTGTACATCCAGGAGTGGGAATATTAACTGCAAGTGTCAGAGTGGTTTAATTCTGGCATAAGGAAAACAAATATGGATTTGTGACGGCTTAATAATTCTTTAACAGATCTTTGCTATCGCGGATAATGTGAGTAGCTTGTTTTGTCTGCTTGTGTTTGCCGTTGTAGACAACATGTGCCCAGAAAAGTTGAAATTATATGGCAGGAAAGAAAGAAAATGCAAATTATAGCTTAAGGAAAGTCTGCTTTTACTCTCCTGTTTGAACTTAAGTGTCTGAATTGTTTTTAAGAAAACAAATGTTCTCAGTGTAAGTCTTCTGCAATCATACGTTTGCAAAAAAAATCCTTAAAACCATATGAACTCGGACGAAGTGGCCAAGATCATGCTGGACAGAGATGGAGGGGGATCACAGTGCAAAGGGACCACAAGGTTTCACAGGGTCGTACAACTACGTTTTAATGAGATTAGCTTATTAGTACAGAAAGAAGAAAACTGAAGGTTGGAACTACAGACTCTGAAGCGGCAGGTAAGCATTAGCCTCCTTTGTTTTCAAATCAAAGTTGTACTGCAAAAAAAGTATTCTAGAAAACCAAGATCCAAGTCAACAATCCCCAAAGCCTCGCCAAGGTGGAACAAGTGTTCAAGTCAGAAAAGGGAAAAACAAACACTTTTTTTTTTTTTTGTTTAAAAAGGAGGATGTTTGTGAACAACCAGCAACATGACGACACCGACGTTGTTAACCTACCCAGAGAATAAAGCAGAGTGAATACAGTATAAACTACCCAAGTCTAAATACACGAAATACATGTGCGTTTCTATAGAGAGTAATATATTGTTTAGGCATAAATATTTTTGTTGAAGTGAAACAGAAACTTAAAATAGAAAAGGCGAGGGGATGGATTAATATTCGGTGGTGACTAACACCTGAAACCTCTGAAGCTCGGGCGATGGAAACATGTCGGACTAGTTACCGGGGAGGGAGGTGGTTGGCGTTGGCTTCATTTAAGCTGATAGAAAAGGCCAGACAGAAATTAAGCTGGGACTAAAGAATTAATTTGATATTTTCAGTATCGATAACTCCCTGAAACTGGTTCCTTAAGCCAATTGAAATCCTGCTCACTTGCCACTTCATTAAGTACACTTGTGAAAACCTGAGCTTCAGGAATGTTACCGTATTGAATATTTGTTTCACATAATTCAGAGCTGTTGATTTATTATTTTTTTAGGCTGTGGTTTGTACAGCTATTTAATCGTTTTATGTTGTACTGACACGTTTCTATTATTTTTGCAGCCCTATTTTAGTCACAGGGAGAGGCTACTCATTAGTAACACCTGATTACCCATTATGCCCTCTTCAAATTGACTACACACACCTTCGTGGCAAAAATTTAGACGTACAAAGCAGGCGTAAAATCCCCCTTATTTTTCTCCACAAATCTCTTAAGCAACTTCAGACTTGCCAAGAGTTTTATAAGTGCCAGCCTGAAAATATTAATTATTATATGAATGTGATTAGTACGGAAGAGGATTAGGGCCACATTTAGAGCAAATCATTTTATATAAGTTTTATTTTGTTTTAGTTCTCAAAATTCTGACTTTTCTAAGAAAAACTTTGATTTAAGTAAAAATTCTGAGATTAAAGTCAGAACTAAAAAAATAATAATAATAATCTGTGGCCCTAATCCTCTCCCATATATTAAAGTTTTGGATATATCAAAGATTAGCAATAAAATTGATTTGTGTTCGTTTGAACGTGTATAATTTTGCCATGAAGGCGTCCAAAGGGCGCAAAATACATCATGAGAGTAAACGACACTGGATTTCAAAAGAGTTACTGCAGAAATTTATGCCACAAGCTGTAACACAGCCAAAGTGATCACCAAATGAAAAGAATTTACAAAAACAGAATAAACTGTTCAACTGCATCCTCAAAAATTAACATCCAGTTGAATTAGCGCCTTTCTGAGGTGCCATTTCAACGTAAACTGAATGTTAATAAAGTAGCCATGAAGCTAAGGTTTAGCGCAGGGCTGTTACGTTGGAACGCACTAGTTTTCACTAGTGACTCTAATGAAGTGGCAAGTGAGTGGTAAGTTAATTAGAGAAGTGTTGTTAGATTTGGCCACAGCCACGCCAGTTGGTTCCCAGTCTTCACGCTAAGCTAACTAGCAAAAAGCTTCTTACTGGGAAACCAACGAGAACCTTTTAGCTTAGCCCGGCGTAGCATTAGCGACTTGGCTTGGCCTCGTCCAAAAATATGCACGCGGCCGCCTGTGAAGCTCACTTATCGACACACGACCCCCTCCCCCCCTTTCTTGTGCACAAAAATGGAAAAACTATTTTTAGGTACTAAGCTAAGCTAACAGGCTTGAAGCTTTACAGATAGCAAATGGACAGGGTCAAAGTATTCCTTCTCCGAAATCAAAAGCGGGAAGGGGGAAATGTGTGGTTTCGGAAACTTAAATAAGAAAATACATTAAAAATAAAAGACACTTGAGACCATCGCCTGCTGTGAGGACCTCTGTACCTCTGTATTTTACAGTGCATCTCTACATTTACATTCACACTTAAATACAATCACGCTGTAGTGCTCTGCAGGGACCGAACCAGCTGCAAAGAGAAGGACGTGACTCTTCTTTAGGAGAAGCTGTTGAATATTTCACACAGGGTATGGGAGTAAGTGAGGACCAGTCATTGTAGCGGTAATTGTTGTGTACTGGAGTAGCAGAGGCAATGTTAAGTGGTCAGCGGTGTCGCCCAATGTCCACAATTACACCATGACATACTGCATGTACGCTCCATTCTGCACTTTTTATTTTATTGCCCATTCATTTGTTTACATTGCGAATCACTTGAACATCACCAACCACCAATCTGCTTCTTTGTGACTAGTTATATATATATATATATTTATATATATATTTATTTTTTTCTCCGTAGATCATTTTCACACTAATGTAAGCGACATCAGCGAGTTAACACATAAAGCTTAGCATTTCAAGAAACGAGACACTTTAGTAACAATATTACAAAGGTTTTTTTCTTTTCAGCTTCAAAAATAAAAGTGAACAAAAAAACGTGAAAAAAATAAACTTTTTAAAGAATTAGCATCATAAAATTAATTTATTCCAAGTAAAAATACAAAATAATATTAATGACATTGACCAGATATGAAAGTCTCCCCCAGAAATAACTATTAATGGTTGAGAAATAAGAGGAGAAAAAAAAATAATAATAATATGAAATAAAAATGTAAATATGTTTAAATTCTTTTCTTTTTTTAGCAAAAAACTTTCTAAAAAATAATGAAAATTTCTCAGTACAAAGGCTACATTACTACTGGAAGGTACTAGCAGGTAGAGTAGGTAAATACACAGTAGAAAATGATTTTAGTGAATCACAATGCTTGCAATGAAAATAATTCTGCAATAAAGATTTATGCCTCTTTTTTCTTGTTTTCTTCTTTTCTACAAACAGTACAAACAGTATTGCACATTACAACAAAGAATCAAGGTTCTTAGCCTTAAAAAAACGGGACTAATTCAAGTCTTGCGTGAATAGAAGGCCACCAGTCAATTGATGCACCTTGGGGGCTTTAGGTCAAGTTACAGGTGAAAACACTTGTGTTTGCTTTGTGTTAAAAAGAACATTCTCGTCTCTCTACCTCCAGCCGTCCAGTGACTCTCACAAGTCTCTCTTATGTTTTTTTTGTTTTTTTCCTCCCAGGCTAACGAATCAGGGCTGCTTTATTTTATTTTTATATTTTTTTTTATTATTTTTTCCCCATTTTTTTTTTCGTACAAAACAAAAGGGAGCACACACACTTTTAGGAAACATAAAAAACTTTTCTTAAAAAAATAACGAACAGAAGATTTCTTTCCCAACTCTGGTCAGCATAGTAAATGATTGACTATAAATATACAAAAAGGTGGGAAATATGTTTTTTTTTCCTTTTTTTTTTTTTTTTTTTTCAAACTCTCAGAGCACCTGATATTTGATTTCCTAAAGAGCTCCTTTTACCTCTCCTCCTTTTAATGTTTTGGCCAATTCGACCAGTGGGACACTTGCACCAGCTTCCACCGTGATAAAGTAGACCGTACTCCCGCTAACTACGTCATTATATTAGTTATAAAGCTCTAGCTCCTTCAGTTGTTGTCTTTTTCAAAAAAATAAATTCTTAAAATAAAAGCAAAAAAAAAATAAAAATAAGATAAAAGCATGATAAAAATAAAAAAAATCAACCATCTGTTAAATCATTTCTCTTGAAGAGTTAAATTAATATATATTTTTTTTCATCTGAATAAACTCACTTAGAAAATATCTGTTTCTCTCCTAATATATTTCAAAATTGAGGTATTGCAAAAGATCTTGTCAGTCAGAAAGCACGCTTTGTCGTCTTTTTTTTTTTTTTTTGTCTCTTAACAAAAACAACCGCTGACTGTTGAAAACTGTTTCAGATACAAAGAGTAGTGCATAACAAATATCTATCATAGAGAAGGAACAAACATAGAAAACCTGTCTGGGTGGGGAAAGAAATGTCACAAAAACACCCAGGATTCACTTTCATAGGGATATATACGTATTATTACTCATGGTTAGCCTGTTGTTGTTGTTTTTTTTTCTATCAGTACAAAAGTATCTTCTGCTGAGTTTCAATTAGCTTTTTTCTTGGACAAGAAACGAACAAATACGTGTATCTTAGAGCGGAGGAAAAAAAAACAGTTTACGACTAAAACGAGAAAGAGGAGAGGGACTGCGGGGGGCGCTGTCACGGGACAATCGCAACTCACGGGCACATTGGAAGAAGGGAAAAGGGGAGGGCACGTATTAACTCGCAATGATGTAGGATCCCGTTTAGGATTGTCCACAAAACTGCTAAAACCAGTGTAACTTGCCCCCCCCACCCAACCCCCCACCCACTCATCTAACCCCGCCTCCAAACCAGAGCCACTCTGCCTCCAACACTTAAAGTCCCCATGAATAATTAAATTCCGCAATTGCACGTGATATAAGTTTGTGGTTTTACAGTGACAAAAAAAAAATATTTTCTGTAATTTGTAAATAAAATAAAAATGTTGATGATGATGACTCATCCTGCACTAGTGGGCGTGTACTAAGTTTTAATTGTTACGTTCCTTCCCCCTGCTTTTGGTTCACGTACGGGGTACTTCCTGATCAGGCCGCCGGAGCTGACCAATCAGAGCTTTACCGTGAGAAATGGGGCGTGGCTTTCTGAGACTAGCAACTAGCGCGGTGCTAGCAAACTTCATGGGGACTTTAAGTTGCCATTCACTCAACTGCCGCCCACCCCGGTTTCAACTGCACCCCCATTTACCTTTTGATAAAAATAAAAAATATACATGTCCACCATTTTTTTTTTTCGTTAGCAGGTTCATTACTTCAAGCTTTGCAGGAAAAGAAAGTCTGGATAGATGTGGTAACCCCCCCCCCCCAGCTCGCACAACTGCATGTTCTGCATGGCAACGTCGTTCCTCCCGTTATCCCTAACCCAACCCACCCCCCACCCCATCCATTTTTTTGTGAGAGCGTGTGCAGGGCTCAGTTTATCAACCTCAAGTCTCCAGTAGATTCAATGTTTCGTCCCAAACGGCGCCCGCCCCCGATTCCTTTTCTCCTTTTTTAAAATTTCATTCCTCACTTTTAAACCGACTGCGCCGCCGTACCGTGTCAGGGTGGCCGTTCATTCCGTGTGTCTGTGTGTGCGCGTTGTCTGTCGAACGCCGAAAACACGTGAGCTCTTTGGTTGCATTCTGGGACGTAAACGTGGGCTTTTGTCAAATAATCTATAGTTTTTTTGTTTTTTCCTTTTAAAAGAGAGAGATCTCAGTTTAAGCTCACAGCTGTTTCGCGTCCTCTCCTCGGGTCAGGCTCGGTGTTTGTAGGCCTGTTTGTGTGCGTTAAGAAAGACAGCCGTCCTTATGTGTGTGTGTGTTTGTGTGTGTGGTGTACTGGTGCAAGTGTGTGTACAAGAGAACATATATATATATGTGTGTGCATACACTAGTTATGAAGTTTCACAGGACTTCTATGTCGGACATTGACGACAGTTAAAGCGAATCACAGTTCTAGGCATACTCAGACCTAACTACATACGGTATAAAAAATTGCACAATTATATCAACAATCACTGCAAAAAAGTACTTCACCTATCATAGACATTTGTAAATGGTAAATCCTACATTTAATTTGATTTCGTGATTATTAAGGTTTTTTTTTCTCTTTTTTTTTTAACCCTCCCGTCCAGATGCGTTCACTGCCCCGTGTTTTTTTTTATTTTATTTTTTTTGTGCAGGAACCCTCCGCACGGTTCCTCCGACCGGTCTCCCCCCGTGTTTCTGTCCAGTTCCGTGCGAGTCGAACGTACGTACTATAGTGTGTTTGTGCAAACGTGGGCAGAATCGGGTAGTAAGACATGATATCGAAAACTCTATTGCATGCAGCAACCTGATTGAAATAAACATGCAGTTAGGGGCGACCCACCCCGACCCCCCAAAAAAAAAAAAAAAAAAGTTAGCCGCCGCCGTTGCCCTTACGACGGCTCGTCTCTGTAAAAACACCAGGTGCTTCTTCTCTACATCTGTTATTTTTTTGTTTTTACACCCTAGCCTGAATAAAGTACGTATGGTATCCGTTTATACCATGGATTTAGCAGCAAAGCTATTGCAGCATTACATTTACATTTAAAAAAAAAAAAAAAAAAAAATGTTATTATAAAAATAAAGACCTAGAAATCCAAAGCAAACTAGTCTGATTGCGCATATGAGGTATTAATATTTTCAGAGTCAAGATTGAGAGCGAATAATATAGCCGTGTTATTTTTACTCCGGGCGATACGGGCCCACACTAATGGATAGCTGTTGAATCTTGCTACGATTTAAAGCCGCCTATTTTGCTCTTCTTGTGTGCATTAATTGAAAATCGCCTTTGGTAATTACTTTTTACTAGGGGCTATATAGCTACAGCTTTTGAAAATAAGTGCATGCTCCTTTTACATAAAATTTAAATTATCTATATATATGTATAGATAGGTACAAAACAAAAAATATATACTTTTTTTTTTTTTTTTTTTAAATATTTGTATGGTCCCACCTCTGTCTCAGTAAGGAGGGGTCCCACAGGACGTACCACACCACCCAGTCAACAGAACAGGGAACTGAAAGTAGCCAGGTGTCTAAACATACCATCCTGTGTGTGTGTGTGTGTGTGTGTGTGTGTGTGTGTTTGTGTGTTTAGCTTTTGTGCCGAAGTGCAAATTTCTAAGCTGATGGACTTTCAATGAGTTCAAAGCCGTGTGGTATGAAGAAAGTCTCTTGTATATTTGAGGGTATCCTTTTTGCTTTTTCTTTTTTTTTCCTCATGACGTGTTTGTGGGGAGCAGGGTGGAGATGTTGGGGCTGCAGGAGGTGAGGAGTTGGTGTGCAGTGCTGACCCCGGCTTCAGCGGGGTAGCGGGGAGAGGAGAGGGGGGGTGTGGGAGTTTTTTTTTTTTTTCCTCTTTTTTCGTTTGTGGGGTCGGGTTCACCGGGGGACAGGAGGGAGGGAGGCAGGGAGGCAGGGCCGACCCCTCAGCTCCAGCGGAAGGACACGTGTCGAGGGCGGTCGCCCCCCTCCTTCACCAGTGGCTTGTGGAACTCTCGGCCGGCGCGCGAGTGGATGCTGGCCCAGCAGTACTCGCAGTAGTACTGCAGGCAGGTGACGTTGGCACAGAAGAAGGGCGCGAACTTCCCGCCGCAGCGCGCCCCCTGGCACTCGTCGCACATCTGGTCGTCCAGGACGTACGGCTTCACCTCCACCTGGGAAGAAAGAGAACGGAATGAGAATGATTCAATCATTCCTGTTCGGAAACACGCATGTGCTTGAGTGCAGTCATCTCCTTTGATGTGATGACCCTTTTATGTGGATTCATCCCTAAACCTGCACTTTCTGGGTTGTGTCATCATAACATATGAGAAACATGAGAAAAGGGGTCTCCAGATGTCGGCTTTGTGGCATATTCTGCAATGACAGCCATCAGCACCCCCTGTGAAGGTTTTAGTCAGGACGCTTGTAAACAGATCTAGTGTGTACGCCTCTGCCTGTTCCCACCCCCAGAACCTAGCATCCCTGCTGAAGGTCCAAATTTGTCCTTCTTCTTTGTGAATCCAGGACCAGATCAAGGCAGGCAGGCAGTTTCTCTCCTCGGTCGCCATGGAGACGCCTCAACGTACGAGGCGGGCAGGGGTGGACGCTACCGTGTCACAGCGTGGTCACAAAATGAAAGGTTATCAAATCCTCCAACAGCAGGAGACCGTCCTCCTCAGCTGCAGCGCAGAACCCGCAGACGAGAGCAACGGCTCCGCGAGACAAACGAGAAGAAGCGATGCTCGTTTACTAAACACTAATACTAAACTAACCAGTGGGAATTAGATTCTGTGTCAAGAGTTGAGGGAATTGTTTAGGCTGAAAAAAAAGGATAAAACCTGCACCAAACGGGCATCATCTACAACTCTGAGCCCACGCATCTCAAGAATGTTCCACTTGTGCTCCACTTCCTCTGGTCCGCAGTGAACATGGTCATAAAATCATTTATGGCATCTATTTATAACAGAAAACGAAAAAAATAAAAACTTTGCCAGTTAATGGCTCAAAATAAGTTTTCTTCTTCTTCTTCTTCTGCTTCTTCTTCTTCTTTTCAGCATTATTTTCATTGCCACCCGGTTCCAGTCACAATAAAGACACCCTAAACCCCCACTGAAGATAGATGGTGATAGCTGAGGCGGGGTGGGCTGCCCCGCCCTGCAGAGACTCGGCTTTCTGGCTGACAACCAGTCTCTCTTGGTCACAATCTGTCCCGCTGCAATTGGCCGGCGTGACTAAAATAACCGGGCTGCAGCACAGCCTGAGAGGATATACATGCATAAGGAACTACTATAATTAAACCCTATGTGTCTGCAACTTGAAACATCTGTCGAGACTCCGGCAGCCAAAGGCCAGGGTGATTACACAGCCAGGCACGGCCTTCCGTTATTGTAGGCTGCACTGAGCAGCTGGCTGAAAACCCAACTATAATGAGAGCTCTGATACATGGGAGACGACTCGAGCTCAGAGTTCAGCGCTGCAGTTTTTTTTGCCATAGGAATGACTGCGAGGACCAAACTTGTGGCTCGGGCGCCGCGCGCTTCGAGAGGAGGGGACTGTGTGAACGGAGCTCGCGAACCCGCTCACCCTTTTGTCGATGTCATTGTGCTGCAGCTGAACGAAGCGAGCGCTGATGGCGGCTATGTAGCTCTGCTGGTTGGAGAAGGCCACGCGTCCGGCGCCCTTCGGATATTTGAGCTCCGGGTCGGTGTCAATGCCGGCGTAGCAAACCCCTCCGTACAGCCGGTCCATGATCATAGCCAGCTCCACTGAAGAGAAAGAAGGAAAGGGAAACGTTTATTAGCGTACATATTAAATATGGCATCGCAGTTGGCTTCGTTTGTTTTAATAAACGGGATAATCGGTTTAACTTTCGTGATAATCTTTTATTAACTGATGTAAAACTCCACCGTGCTCCACTATTCATCTGAGCGGCAGCCTCAAACTGCTGGTATAATTAGCGTGGGTCACATTGCAGACAAGCCAGCGATGTTTATCCCAAGAACAGAAAGAGTGCGCCTTCCATTACACCATGAATTCTTAACACGATGATCACTTGGCCCGGGTCCTGGAAACCCAAGCAGAGGATTGCTTTCTCACAGGGAGAACTTTCATTACAGCCTCCGGACTCTGCGCTCCATGCCAGTCGATGTTATGAAGCTAATTTGGAGACTTATTTGGCCAAAAAAAAAAAAAAAAAAACCCCAAAACAACAGTTTTAATCAATATTAGCCCCAGTTACCTGCACGCAGAGGACGCGGAACCCCTCCAACAAAGATAGTCTTGCGGGGATCCAGAGGTTGGGAGCCGTCCATGACGAAGTCGCTGTCGCTCAGGTTCCAGGGACGGATCTGGACCTGTAGACGACAGACGGTCATTTTTAAGGCTCTGAAACTGTCCAACACAAACTGAAATATCTCAACAATTGTTATTTTTATACTTATTATGGTAGCGCAAACTTGTAGAGATATTCCCAGTCCCTACAAATGTCTGGTGATCCACTGTCCACTGAACCTCTACAGATTGCTAATGGAATAAGAAAGCAGCTCGGCTCAAAAGTTCTTTTTTTCCAAGAAGCATGCTTATAAAAAACGTCATATAAAGGACGTCTCCAACTGCAAACAGGGTTAGAAGTCACTCTGTCCTCTAGAGGGTCGCGGGGTACACGAGTCTCACTTACACACCTACGACCGATTTCAATTCATCGAGTAAGCTAACGAGCATGTCTCTGGACTGTGGGAGGAAGCCAAACAAGCAAACTTCACACAGAGAGGTCCCAGATGATCATTGGGTTTGAATCCAGAACCGTCTCGCTGTACCACCCACATCATACATTATAGACATAGAGATCCCTTCACGGTTTGTAAACAATGTGACATTTTTTGAGGGGCGGGGCTTAACTGGAGGCTAAACATCTCAGAGACTATGTGAACAGATTGTTTTGGCAAAGATGGACGAGGAAAATGCGTATTTTAGAGAATGTACTAATACATTCACTCCCTGAGACCGTGAGTCTGACTGATGGGACTATATTCACCGACCCCTACACTCTCACTCACTGGATGGATGACTTGACCAAAGGAGGACACAGACGGGACGAAGTCTGGTCTGTCTTTATCAACTGAAGCCTCTCCAACAAAGATATTACAAGAAGTAAGTGGAACCACTGTGGAGGGTAACGTAGTAAATGCAACTTCTGCTTGGACACCCCTGAAACTTAGCTAGTGGTTAGCATTAGCATTAATATGTAACACGAATCCCCAAAATAAGAATGAACTTATTTAATGTAACTTCACTCACAATTTATTCTAACCCCTAACGTTATCCAGGCTGAAACTAATGATGCATTACATATTAATCTTATCTGATATGAAGTGTGTGTGTTGTTTATTGTGCCACTCCAATCTTTTCTTTTAATCGTCATAACAAAAGTTGTCTACGACAACTTGTTTGGCACCAAAACATACAGCAAGATGAAATTTTCACGGCTGACAGTGACAGTGTCGCCTCAAGCTTCCCTCTGCTTTGCCTCCAGCTAACATCATGACGTCACAGTGACGTTGGCCACGAAGGGGTCCACATATCTGTATATATGGTGCTACCTAGCTAGCTATCTGTGTACACGTTATAAAAAGTATTCGACTGATTGGCGTGAACATTCGGAGCAGATACTCACTTCATTCACTTTGTTCATATTTTTACATTTGAGTTCTAAGTCAATCCTTAATGATCATGGTGGGCACAAACATGCTACCATGCAAGTAAAATCTCACAGAACCACTGCAGACTCTTATTTACAGTATTGTTTCTTAATAAGTGCTTTTGTATTGTCACTGTACACCGATCAGACATAACATTACAACCGCCTTCCTAATGCAGGTAGGTAGGTGGTACATGTCTGAGTAACATCCACATGAATATCAGGTCCGAAAAGTTGATGGTCCGTGTTATTCACTCCTCGTGTCAGTGGTCATAATGTTATAAATCGGTGTAAGATTTCCATAAATTGAAGGAAATATTGGTGCCTCAATACAGGGGAGTCAAAACAAGAAAAAGCTCTTTTGACCCCAAATATTTTTCACGTTTTTCACTCACCGGTTTGTCTTTGATGGTGGGACTGGACACACACAGGTAGAGTTTACTGTCCTCCTCGATGCAGGCGTCGATCAGGGCCTGAACCGAAGTCTCTTCCTGGAACAGCAGGAAGGCGTAGCCTGTAAAGGGAGGGGAACAGGACTTTATGAAAAACATAAACAACAATTCTCCAACTCTGTTTAAAAGTCACAGCCCTGAGACCGTGAGTCTTTACAAAGTCCGTCGTACAAGTTTGAATATTTTTACAGCGACGATAATGAACAAGTGACAGTCCCATGACTAGGCCTCGTGTACTTTTCCTTCTAACAATTCATAGTTTCAGACAACTTGGGCCCACGGAGGCATATGACCTTGTGGCGTCTCCTTCTGTACTCATTTCCCTCGCCTGCCTCCGTGAGACTCCCCTGCTGCCTGCGCCGCCGCGGATTAAATGGCTCGGAGGGCTTCGCTTCTAAAGCAGCCATGCAAAATTGATCAGCCCGGCGCACGGCAGATCTTCCGGAGCGCTGTGGCAGGTAGGGAGAGTTCGCCGGTGCCTCGGCGAGGGCACAAAGAAAGAGAAATTCAGACAGTCACTCTGTACTACTGAATTATTCACCACCGAGAGGAGAGACCTCGTCCAAGGTCGGAGCTATTAAGCCGCTTCGGGAGGGACAGAAAACCAATTCAGCACGGTGCATCCATCACACAGAGCTGCAGGGATCAGTGGGAAACAGAGGTCTGATTTAAGGCGAGAGACCAAATCCACTTTCTTGAGAGCTAGCTAGTGAATTCACAAAAGGGGCTGATGTCAAGTCAGGGGAACACAAGATCCTGTCCGTCCGCAAGATCGCACCCCCCGTCAACTGTCCCTTCCAGAGCACGCTACCTTGCAGAGCGTCTCTCTGGATCACTGCAAAACTCGTGCGTGTGCGTTTAGTGTGACTCGCCAGCACACGCCCATAAACCCAGACCGTCACGCGCTTTTGTGGACAAGTGCATGAGTGGCAGCGACAAAGAGGAATGCGCAACCGTCACGTTTCACTTTCAGCATTCCTGAGAGGAGCTGCTACTGTCGAGACGAGCACAAAAGGAGAACAAAAAAGGCCTGACTCGGCAAACCCAGTCAGCTGTGGTATGTGGCTACGTCTGAGTGTATGTGTGTGTGTATGTATCAGGGCATGGGAGCGGAGGGGAGGGGAGGGGAGGAGCAGGGAGGGGAGGGTTGTGAAGGAAAAAAATAAATAAAAATAAAGGGCCTCAAAGGTGCGTAAGCAGGCTCGCGTGTCCTCAATAGAGGCCTGAGTCAGCGGCGTGTATCCTCAAGCATTTGATGTGACGCCGTCCGCCCCCCCCGCCCTCCCGGAGCGGCGATGACAACCGTGTCCCTTCTGACTTTGCGTACATCCGCAGAAATGTGTGCAGATCACTTTGTGTCATATTAGGCTTCAGCATTTCCATCTGATGTCT
Source organism: Mugil cephalus (assembly GCF_022458985.1). Taxonomy (NCBI): domain Eukaryota; kingdom Metazoa; phylum Chordata; class Actinopteri; order Mugiliformes; family Mugilidae; genus Mugil; species Mugil cephalus. The sequence continues at coordinate 6,283,849 of NC_061782.1, forward strand.
TTGAAGTGGAAGAAAACCACGTGTGTGTGCACAAAACTGGGCGACAACAACAAATGGAACAGGACCCAGAATCAGCGTTTTACAGAATCCGCCAAACATCATAAGATAACTGCTGGTCACAGCTTCTCGTGTATGTGTTTTCCTTGCATGTGTGTCTTGGGAGGTGAGAATAGACACTTTTCACATTTAGTTTTTCTTAAGTTTTCAGGAATGTACATTAGAAAATCTAGAAAATAAACTGAAGGTCATCAGGGATTGATGGACCTTCTGAGGGTCTGTTGTGCTGTTCTTCATGCTTTGAGTTGTTCCTAAACCTTTATTACCTTTATTGTTTGTGTGTGACATCAAGGAGTGTCATTGCTATGGTATCCAAAGGTTTCCCAGCACTGTTTGTCACAATATGTCATTCATATCTACTGTCTGTGGTCATAATGTTGTGGCTGATGGCACTAATCCTTTGAAATGATACATATATCACGATAGATCACATGTCTTCAACAGGGGGTCCGACCCCTGGGGGTCTGCAGAGGTACTGCAGAGGAGGTCGCAAAATCCTTGGTTGATTAAACATTTTTATATATGTGTATATATTTTTTTATATTTATATTTCTTAACATAAACATTAACATGCATCGAACTTAATAGTAAGGATAAGGGATAGCTTAATATTGAATGCAAAAATATATAGTACATATAGCAGGTAGGGGGTCCCTACTTAATGTCTCCATCAGTTTGGGGTCCTTGGCCTGAAAAACGTTGAAGATAATAGTTGAAGATAATAGTAGGTTAACTATGAATATTAAAGCTAAATGTGCCATGCATTAATGATAGTAACGTGTCCTGGTGGATCAATATTAGATTTTGTTCTACGCTAATATAGCATCACACATGATATTGAGTCTTTGTGTGTACCTACTATATTATGCAAAGTAGCCACAGAGGCTCTCGCTAATTAAAATAATTCCGCACTTGTTATTTGCAGGCTAATAAGCTCAGTGGGGCTGTAATGTTTTCCTTAGTAACACGCTGCACCGTTGCGTGCAAAAACTGCAAAAACTGCAAAAACTGCACATGCAGGAAATACAGAATCACACTCGACATAAGGACAAGTTTGTGCATCTTCCTCCACGCGCCTTGTCATCACCCGACATAAGGCCTCTGTTTCTGTGTTGCAGGCTTACATAAAGAGGGTTTGTCATTGGGAGGAATCATGTGGTTAAGCTCTGACATCCCCCCTCGGAGAAAAAAGAAAAAAAGAAAAAAAAAAAGTCTTGCTCAGTGAAAACGGCATGAAAAGGCAGAGCTAGCCAGCAGCTTATACAGTCTGAAGGAGGGAACAACATGTTCCCTGACCCAGGGCAGAAGAGAGAGACAGAGAAGAAGAAACAGAAGAAGAAGAAGAAGAAGGAGGAGGAGGAGGAGAAGAAGGAGGAGGGGTTGGAGAAGTGAGACGGATGGAAAGAGAGAGCAAACAAGTGAGAAAAGGTAGGAAGAGAAGGAGAGGAGCGGCATGAATGACTTCCACACAAACGGGAGAGTTCGGACATAGATGGGAAGGAGACGAAAAGAGAGCTGCTACTTAAACGGAGCCTCGAATCGGAGCGGCCCTGATGAGAGGAGCCTAGAAAGCCAGACGGACGACCATTTCAGGGCGCTCCACTCCATTTCACAGCGAGCAGTAGCCCCGTGTGAACTCCTCTTACATCATCCACACCTGTCTGGGCAACGGGAAACTTACAGGTGGAGGCAGCGAACGTCCGGGAAAGATTTATGTCTCTAATAAAAATCAGTTGTTGAGGTGGGGAAAAGTGAGAATTCAAGAAAACGTTGCTGCCTCGCCGCCGTTTTGCAGCATCCACAAACAGCAGCTCCTAATAAAATCACATGCAAATCCTATTTATTTTCTTATAATATTTTATATTATTTTATAAATTAAATTTTTTTTTTTTTTAATGTCTTACACCCATCTTTCTTTTTACTACAAGGGTGTTTTTTCATGAGCAAATGAGCTACTGCACTGCAAACATTACAAGAAAGAAGCAAAATATTGTTATATTCAATCAAATCATCTTGTATTAATAAAAAAAATGCTTATTTGTGTCAAGCAAAACTTATTTTGCTTGACAAAAAAATCTTAAAATAAGCACAAAGTTCTTGTCTCTGAACAAAATATAAGATGCGTTTCTTTGATACGGGGATTGTTTTGCTGTCTCGAAATTGCTTTTTTGCACTGTGTGACCAAGCAATTTTCCTCGTGGATGAATAAAGTCTATCTATAAAACTCCCTACCAGTCATTTAGAAATGAAGGAGCTGCTTAGATAAGTAGCGAAACGTCTTTGGGAAACTGAACTAGTCCATTTGTCTTCGATACACCACGATCCGGACTGAGAGCCTTCACAGCACCTTGCCATCGACGCGTACGTCTACAACACATCATACAGACGTTGCGAAAGAAAAAAGAAAGAAAATTCAGTCTGTAGCCGGGGGAACGCGGTGCGACTTTGCACTAATACGCCTCGCTGCCAGAGGCCGCCCATTGCAGCAAACTGCACCAGATTCCACAGGGCACTACGCCACTTGAATGCTCTGCTATTTAGTCTGAATGGTGCTGAGGATCTGTCTCTGTTTCCGTCAGCCTTGCGCACTGCAGAGGCTTACGCCAGGGGAGGAGAGCGCAGATCTGCAGTGGCTCGTGCCTGAGATTTATAGGGCTTTGCTGCTGCTGAGCTCCCAGCGCTGTCTGGTGAGGAAGAGGGATACGTACGCCGGCTGCATTTTCCACCCTAAAGGGGGATGTTTACAGGCGAGCGATCGGCACTTGGCCCCCGTGAGCCGTGCGTACAATCCGGTGACATCATGCGGGGCCGATTCTTTCCCGTAACGGAGAGCCAGCAGCGCGACTCGCTCCGTCAGAGGGGCCGTTACTCCCACAGCAACCTGAGGACGTTTGGTCAAATTACTGAACGCTAAAACTCACAACCACTTAACCAAAGAACTGCCACCGGGAAGAGTATTAAGTCAGGCTTTATGGCGGCTTAATAGTTAATAGTCTGGGTGAGGGCATCATTACCACTTTTCAAGTCTGTACATTTAATATGAACCACAAGGAGCCAGTTATAGCTTAGCACAAAGGCCTGGATACAGTGGGCAAACGGACAGTTTGAAGAAAATCCACCTTTGACTACTAGTCCCAGATAAGATCTGGACTATTCCTTGGCCGGGGACTAGCGCTAAGCTAATTTAATACCATCGATCTCCTGGCTTTAGCTTCCTGTTTGGCAGAAGCATGGGTTCAACCTTCTAATCTAATTGTGAGAAAGAGAATAAGCATACAGTAAAGTATTTTCCGTAATGACTACTCTTTTTTATTGTTTAGTTGGAGCGGGCCAAGACATAAAACCCACAGCGCTCATTGCTTTGGCTCAAATGAGACATAACCTTCAGATTTATTGGATGTATATAAAAAACAAATGTTGATTGTTTCCTTCAGTTTTAAGCTATTACTTGCGATTATTGCTCTAAATATACTCGACTGAGTCAAAGCAGCCTGTCGCATTTGTTTCCTCGCGCACGGTTCTCCTATTATGTCTTTGCAATTGATACCGTAGGGTCAGATCAGTCGTTGAGTGGCGCACAAACATCCTTCCACTGGTCTCAGATTGCAATCTCCCTATTATCTCATCAGCCGAAAGTTATGTTGGTTTAGCCGAAATCTAATCCACGGCGACTGGATAAACGCAGCAGCGATATTAAGATCCAAGCTTATCATTTCGCACTCTGGGACCCTTCGATCCAAAGCCGCACCTCTAACCACGATCGAGAAACAAAATCAGCCAAAGACACATGGGAGCAAACCTTCAAAAACAAACACGTGCATCGCGAAAGCCTGGAGGTATTTTTCCGCGAAGCCAAACCTCCATGTTTACTACATACCGCACGACAGCAAAGGCGAAGAAAAAAAGAAGAAAAAAAGAAGACTCTGCCACCGAATGCCGTCTCACTGCAGAATTGGAAGTGGTGGAGCAAAGCTAGGCACGCGGGCATCTGCTCCACTGAAAACAAATACCGGCCTTGAGGCTTTAAAGCAATTGGAAAGTAGTTAGTGACAGAGTAGAGGAGCAGCGTCGCTAATCATCTCAATTTGAGGAAGCCACCCGCTGAACAGAATCCCAAAACGAGGGAGGGTAAAGACAATAAATAAAGCAAAGTGCGAATGACACGGCAAGATGTGAGATTCCTCTCCGCTGCATTTAAATAGATGCAAATGGAAAAGAAAATGGAAAAGAGGAAATGCGGCTGTTTTGTCCGATGATGACAATAATAAACCGTAAACATTATTTATAAAGCACTTCTCAAAAACGCAGTCACGTAGGGAACTTACAGAGAAACTATGAAAACAATGTCTTTTAAGCTTTTAAGAAGTGATTTGAAAGGCGTCACTGATTGTTTCAGTGTCTTCGCCTCGAGACGTTATAAAATTCCAGATTTGTGACTCCGCAGCGAGAGGAAAAACATCTTCGGACCAAGCCCGACAAGCCGTCATTGTTTTATGACGTGGGCATCGGCTCCCAATGCTCCCAATGCTCCGGCTGCTGCAGACGACACAACCCTCCTCCTCCTCCTCTCTTTTTTTTTTTTGTCCCCAGTCACAGACGGAAATAGCTCCCCGGCCTTTCCAGCTCAGTGCCAGCAACGGTGACGACGGACGGCGCTGCAGTGATAAGAGAGGGCGTGAGCGACAGGAAGACGGCCAAGACCGCGGCATCAGACAGAGATGTTCCATCTGTTTGAATAGTAACTTTATCATGACACAAGGCTGGTATATTTTTAAAGCTGCATGAGCTCATTTTTTGGACCCATCTCACACTGATTCACGTCCTGCGTTTACTGTCCTTCTAACTCAGTTTTGTTCTCCACCAACTGCCAAGGAAAATATCTCTTATCACTACGACTACGTCCTGAAAATGTATTCTTAGGAAGTGGCTGCATAGCAAACAGTGGCTACAACTGAGCTTCCTACTTTTTTACTGTTGATTCTCAGGGCCTGTCTATGTGGAGTTAGCAAGTTTACTCCCATTCAGAAAACATGGGCTAAACACAGGACCATCAGTAACTTTGTTGTACAATTTCCTTGTAATAAATGAATAAAGCACTGTACATAACTTAAAATTGTGAGACTGATTGTATACATTTGTGGAAAAAGGTTTTTGAAATCCAAAAGCTAGCAGCGCTACTCGTGAAAGAGGAGCAAGGAGACATGAATATTCAAGTAAGTGTTTCACTGCATGTAAAATTAGTATACGCCCCCAAGTGCAAGATGACTCATCTATATTTTTATTTATTTTTTTATTATTATTTTTATTGTTTCCCAGAATTAACTAAAAAAAAAAGCATAAAAAGGCAAAACACCTAGTCCAACTGAAAAACCAACCAGCAGGCTAGCAGTCAGCTAGGAGCTAGCAACCAACAAGAAGACACCAGCTAACTAGCCTAGCCAACAGCAGTAGATAAGAAGTGATGGGATATGCGACTACATGTCAACCAACACTTCTCCCCTCTGCAAAACACATTTAGAAACCAAGTCCAACTGAAAAAACAGTTGGCTACCAACTAGCAACCGACAAGAGGACACCAGCTAACTAGCCTAGCCAACAGCAATAGGCTAGGTATGCGGCACATCATTGGGGTTTTCAAGCGGGCACCTCCCTTTTAATTCATGGGGACATTAAGGTAACGAAATGTCAGATATTATCCGATAGCATTTTATGGCATCTTACGGAATTAAAAAAGCGGTGCGGATTAGAGCGGATGTTACGTTTGACTTAAAAACCAATTCATACGCGTGCATTAGCATTAAGTTCCTCAGAACCTCTCAAAATCCTCCTGAAACGGTACAATCTGTTTCACCGTCGACGACCAGATGTGCATGAAAAACAGAGACGTTATACTTTTCCGTTCATCCCGTCCAACTTTCCAGCCACCGCCATTCAGATAGTGAATAAACTAAGTTCTAATAATAGATCCACAAAAACCAGGGATGAAATAGGCCACGATAAAACCAGACTTTCGCCACAAAAATATCCACTGATAACAAATATACTAACGACAGCGGGATAAAAGCAAAGGCTGCAGACGGACAAAACGCTTTACAGTGAGCGCACAACACAGTCTGAATTGGAAAAATAAATTGGAGAGGAGACGACGTAATATTTCAAAAGTTCATGTCTGATCTTACTTCCAGTCGTCTCTAACCCTGCCCCTATACTCAGCCTGAGCCACGATGTGAGTCATAACCTGCACCAAAACACTTTCATAACCGTACAGACGCATGCTGCCGGCGGTTTAATATGAAGTAGGATGGAAAGTGACAGCTATCTTCCATTCGGTCAACCTCTGAAGGACGGTTATATGAGGCCGATGACCTCTCGATGCGAGTCCCACATTTGCAAATCACTCATCACACGGTTCGGGACACGCACACGCACCCGTGCACTTCCTCTAAACCTTAAGCTGTTAGCGCTAGGAACTCTGACTCCGGGCGTCTGTCCAAGTAAATATGGAGATTAATACGGAGAGTGTGATATAAACAGGATATTTTAGCAGCTTCCCTTGGAGTTTTGCAGTGGGGTTTTAAATTAAAGAGAGCGCGAGATGAATTCTACGCAGATCACTAGTCCCACGTGTCTCCTCCCCTTACATGGCGGAGTCCTCCAGCTGCTGTAAGCTCATTCACTGCCCTAAAAGGATGATGCATTTTTTCTCCCGGCTTTGAATATTAGTAGAGCAGAGCCTATTCAAAATAATCCTCCAAGCTAAAAAAAAAAGAAAGAAGGGGATGATGAAAAATGAGAGTGGGGGAGAAACTGGCAAAGATTTTTGCAGGTCCTCCAGATGCAGTGTATTACCATCTGCCTATGGAATGTGAGTTATTTCCAGAGCGTCTTTAATAGCTTCCCTAATATGACACACTGCAGCTCCCAGGCCCGAGTGACTGATGTAGAGGCTTGGACGAAGAGGAGGAGGAGGGTGGTACGGCCCTCGTCACCTGCCTAAAAAAAAAAAATTACACCCGAGAGTCCGCGCAGGAAAGGGGAGAAACTTTCACACTTCTCAGGTGCTCCTTGGAGCGAGCGGTTGTTAGGTCAGAGCTCTCGGTGGCCAGTTACGGAGCCATTACACGCTGCAGGTGTCTCTCTGTGAGATGACTACAGGGCACCGCTCAAATAAACAGACACCACCGCGGCCTCCCAGCGTGAGCCGCAGATTTCTGGTAACGCGACTCCTCGCTGAACTCCGAGGCGGCCGTGCGCCCGCCGTGATATTTATTGGTGCAGACTTTGATGACTGATGGGAAAATACAGATTGGGCCCGGAGAACCCGCTGTTACCTTTCGGTGGGAAGTAGGACTTGCTCTCGGCTTTGTGGGGCCAGTCCACCACCAGGTGCCCGTAGCGGCGGAAACTGTTGGTGATTTCGTCTGTAAAAGAAATGCAGGAGAAAAAAAAAAAGCGAAAGGGTTATTTTTAATACAATTTCAACGCGCACTCGCGGCCGCTCATGTAATATGCATACGCAGGACGCCATGCAGAGACACACTCGGAGCTGAGAGGGGCAGGGCTTCTATTTTTTGACCTGTTCCCGCTGCAGTATAGTTGCCACTGAATTAAACAGGAACACAGGCCGGGCACATCCAGTCTGCACCGGGCCGACGCGTGCAGTGGAAACTCATGAATTTTTCAGCCGGCTAAGAGCACGTACTGCGCATTGGTTCGAGTCGTAGGTGTGCTTGTTCGACCGCGTAGACACATATAAAAGTAAACTTCGCATTAGGGCTGGGCGGTGTGACCAAAAATATATAGTATATCACGGTGTTTTTCAAGATTCTGACAGTATCACGGTATTTTATTCATTGTTTTTTTCACGCATGATCACATGTTCTACTGGTTGAGAGAAATTAATACAGCAGATTGACTAAAGACGGACTATTTTACCGTGATGAGGAGTAAATATTGCAGAATAATCCCACACTGATAGTAAAATAGGTTTGCATGGCCCCGTTGTTATGTGAGGCTGATGACCTCTTGATGCTAGTCCCACATTTGCAAATCACTCATCACACGGTTTGGAACACGCACTCGTGCACTCAGCACTGCCTGTTGATGTGGAAATCTGGGACATTTACAGCTCGGAGATAAAAAGAATGAAATGTTAAACTGGTCCAATTATGGTTTCATTTATTTTGACATATTTACTCATATTTATTTATTTAAACTGCCTAAAATGTCTGAAATGTCAATAGCAGTGCGACCGGCTACCGTAATAATTGTAGTCTGCGTGCATTTTTTTTTCTCTTTCATAAAAAGCTAAAATTGGGGACATTTTCAGGGACAGCTACAGCCGGGGGACATGTCATCCAAAACGGGACTGATCTCAGAAGTCGTGGAAAAAAAAACAACCATTCCAGCACCATTTTTTTTTGGCACAAGGCTTCTCGTTCTGCTGCTTCATTTTTCAGACTTTTCCAACTTAACCACACCTCGCAGTGGAGCAGTCGCACCATGCATGTCTAAAAGCGCTACATGGTGAAATGGTCTGGTCTGAAACAGTGTCTCGTGGCGCAACGCTCCAAACGCTGTGTAGTCAAATACACCAGTATGCAGGTATATTAAAAATTCATATCATAACGGAAAAAAAAATACGAACCGGTATAACACCCAGCGCTAACTTCTGTATTAAACTCTTTGCAGGCTAAACGATGCAAATGATGAAAAATATCAGTAGATAACCTTAGCTCAGTGATGTAAATTTGTCTCTTTTGTTTGTTTACAGTGAACAGGAGGCTATCACTGGCCCAGCTCTATCAGCTAGAAACCAGGTGAAAACATGTACAAAGCTCGAGCTCTTTCCAGTGACTGATTCTCTAATCTATACAAATGTCTATGCACTAGCGTAGCTTCCACGTGTTTCCAGGCTTTTGAGCTGTGTGAGGCTTGGGAGTGGTATTTTGATCTTACTCAGCAAGAAACGCATTTGCCAAAACGTGCCATCTGTTTTTTGTTTAGGGGTTAAAAGTAGTTTTTAACAGCCAAAACAGAAAAAAAAAGTTAAATAATGTGAAAATTTAATATCCTCAACAAGGAGAGTGAAGGTGCCCTTAAGCAAGGCTCAGACGTGCCAGTGGAGCCGTTAGTGGCAAACAGCCAAAAACACACTTTGTTCTGGGGGGGTGTGTGTGAATATACTGTACGGTGTGTATCAGCATAAATCTGCTGCAGGGTGGTGCTGACAAAGAGGGCCTGAAGTTGAGTGAGCATCTGTCTCCACAGGTGCAGATGAAAAGCTCACCTTCGTCTATGTCGGGAGGGAGGCCTCCGACGAAGACCTTCCTGGAGTAGCGCTCCATCCTCTCGCCGTTCTGACAGCGGGTCGGCGAGTTCAGGCCCGGAGTCAGGGAGGGGTCCCCGTGGCCGTCGTCGAGGAAACCGTCTTCGAAGGGAAAGAGACAGGAGCGACCTGGGAGGAGATGAAGAAAGAGAAAGAAAGAAAGAAAGAAAGAAAGAAAGAAAGAAAGAAAGAAAGAAAGAAAGAAAAACGAAAAAGGACACCAGGAAGAAGGAGACGGACAGGGATAACGGGGGGAGGGAAAAGATGGAGAGGTGTGGGGTACGAGAGGCAGAGTGGATTAATCACATATGGAGACGCTTTTAGCAGCAGCAGCAGCAGCAGCAGCAGTAGTAGTAGTTTGGATTGTGGTAAGAATGTTATATTAAAAAACACCAATTGCAGAGTTATATCTTAGCTCCGTCACATGTGTTATAACCCACGTTAATTATTTCCAATGCATATATACCCATTTGGTGCCAACTGTACAAAGCCAGATGAAAAACTTTAAATTTCCAGACAGGATGAACTGATTTGTTCCTTATCACCATTTTTACTCTGATCTTTCCACCCTTTAAGCAACATGCGTTAACGAGAATGGAGGGACCGCTGATGAGCCGGCGATGAGCGTGGTCGTGGTTGAAAAATGAACTATGGGAGGTAGCTCCTATTTTCTGACCGACGTCGCCAGGCCAGCTCACCCGCCCACAGATTGTCCGTGGGCGGGAAAGTTGGTCTGGAACGTCTCAGTTAGGAAGTGATTACGCTCTGGGAGCGATCTGCTGGGCCAATCAAAATGGTTTGGGCGGGGCTTCGTGTGGTGATGGATGGAAGCAGTGGTTGGCAACACAATGGCTCTGGTTGGTTGGAGCACTGCACCAATTGTGCGCAGATATACACCGATCAGGCGTAACATTATGACTACCTTCCAAATAATTTGTAGGTGTGTCGGGCGTGTTGTTAAATAATGTGGTGACTCATCGGAGAGTGGACATGGACATTCTGAGGGTGTCCTTTCTTGTCTGGCAATAAAATGTTGATATTGGGGGGTGGTTGGGTCCTATGGGTTGAGGGGAGGAGCCTCTGGATCATCCCACAGATACTTGATCACATTTGGAGTGAATTCAGTGGCCAGGTCAACACCTTTTTTCATGCTTTTTTTCTATTAGATGTCTGCCATATGAATGCAAGCAGGTCCAAAAGTTTCCCAGCAGAACATTAAATCGTCCCAAGTTGTTTACTTCTCCAGTCAGCGGTCATAATGTTATGCCTGATTGGTGCATTTGTGTAGAAGCATTTCCTGCCTCTTCTGTATGCGTGTTCCTCTCAGCGCCTACAGTGCATCACCTTTTACTGAAAGCAATTTGGTTCAGATATCATTCACTGCACCTCGCCAGCTTCACCACACCACATCTATACCGCGTAACCCCTCCACCCCCCACCCCCCGTCCCTCCCCTCTCCCCAAAGCACAGCACTGCAGTGACCTCAGAAAAGGTCCCCGAGCAGCTTTCCTTCCTCCTCGCTGAAGAAAGACAGAATTAGTTCAAAAGCACATCAAGACAGAGATGAGCCACGTCGGAAGCGCCCATCCTTGCCATCACGGCGATGAATTACTTCTGAGTCAGCATAAAGGGGAAGCCCTTAAAATCAATTTTGGAAGCGCTCCAGCCAAATGTGCTTTATGGTTTGGGGTTTTATTGGACGGCAGCATCGTGCCGTCGCAATATGTTTTTTTTCCGACCTGATGACACTTTAACGGTGAGATGCGCGATCCAAAAACTGACTTGAAAACTGACTCAGAAGCGAGAGGGAAGAAAACGATCACAACTTTTTTTTTTCCCTCTCGCCTTTAAGCAAAAAAAAAACAAAAACAACAATCATATAGGCAGATTTGATGGAGCAATGCCTCGTCCAGATTAAATGCGACACATGGAAAACTCCGTGTGGAAATTAATATGATTTTCATTCAATCACAGCACAGATGAAAAGCAGATAGTGACACCACACTAAGGCCACCCCCCCTCATCCCCTTCAGCCTCGGAGACAGACAGAGAGAGAGAGAGACGCGGCCAGCAGAACCCCAGAGAAAATGCCACACGTTACCTCTTCTGCGGCCATAGCTCCGGGCTGCTTGTCAGCACAGTGGGAGAAGGAAAGGAGGAGACACAAGGAGGACACACAAGGAGGAGACAGAGGGTTGGGGCAGGAACAAGGACAGGAAAGAGATACAGAGACATGGGTTTTGTGGATAGAAACCAAACCGGCAACATCTCTAAGACTACAGTGGAACCACAGATGGCCACACCTAAGCTTCGGCAATGGGACGGGAGTGATTATTACCGCCTGGCATCCGGCCACGGTAAACCTGCTGCACCTGCCTTGGCAACAGGCGCGTGCAGATGCTGCGCGGCAATGGGGAGGGCGATAGGTGAGGCTTAGCCACGGAAATGGGCGAGATGTTTAGCGGCATAATGCAACGCCCCATAGCCAAAGATTGTAATCTCGGCTTAATGAACGCGCAACTGGCTCGGGTTCCTGCTAATCCTCTGCGAATATTCACAAATGAGGCCATAAAGCAGAGTGCAGGCCGGGCCGGAGGTAGAGCGGGTTAGTCATTATCGCGGCCTTGGTAAAATATTAAAAGTTGCTCTCGGGTCGAGTGTGGCGGGGTTAGGCGCAAGTGGAAACTTCCCACAGGATAAGAGGAACGCACGGACGTGCCTCGAGGTTCTGATACCAGCTGAACTGATGGAAATCTACAGCAAGGCAAAAATGATATGCACCAGATATCGATATTAATTGTCTCATGTCACCAAATGGTATTAACAATATAGAAAATAACTAAATTTGGCTAATAATTAACTAATCCACTGCAAACCATGTTACTCAGTTTGACAAAAATGAATTAAAACCTGACTCACCAGCTTCTTATTTTGGGGATTTAGGTAAAAACCCTAAATCTCAAATGCATTTCAATGTATTATAGAACCAAACTATCATACACCGATCTAGCATAACATTATGACCACCTTCCTTATATTGTGCAGGTCTCCCTTGTACCTCCAAAACAGTTGTGACTCATCAGAGAATGGACATGGACCTTCTGAGGGTGTCCTGTGTTGTCTGCTATCACAGTGTGGGTTATTTTGGGATCTAGGGAATTTAGAGGCAAGGTCAACACTTTTTCCTAAACCGTTTTTTTGTGTGTGTGTCTGTGGCTGCTGTCATTGCTATGGGGGGTGGGGGCGGTGGGGGCGCCTGGTCTGGTCTAGGTGGGTGCTACATGCCTAAGGAACATCCACATTAACGCCAGGTCCAAAGGCTTCCCAGAACCCAGCTTGTATTTTCACGAGATGATCGATTGTTATTTACTTCACCTGTCAGTGGTCATAATGTTGTGGCTGATCGGTGTATATCACATATCTCCATCCCTTGAAAAATGTGTAGTATTAAGTGTCCTAAAAAGCACTCAAAGAAGCTGGCATTGGGATTTATTTTGTCAAAATGAGCTGCATTATCTTACTTACTTCATGATACATTCACTATCTCTTTGTCAAGCTTTCGTCTGCATACTGAGCACTAACTGGATCACAGCTAGTTTTTAAATTGATGTAACTCAGGTATTACATTGCTAAATCCCTCATCTTGTTTCAGGATTGCGTGTTGAGTGTTTCCTCCTGAAATGTTCCCACAAACACTTTTTTTTTTTTTATGTAAATCCTGCCATGCTGGGGCATGAAACCGCAACAGAGACGAAATGCGGACGGTGCAAATGCCAACAAACAGCAGGAGGGGTAACTCAGCACTAAACGGAGCCTCCTGCTCCTCTAAACTCATCAGTCACAAAAGCAGACTTGTCGCCTCAAAAACCAATATGGGCCTTTGCATTGTGAGAGCCTCCATTATGTGCCTTGCCCCTCTGGCTTCTCTCAGGGAATATATTGTCTGTGAGCCTCTTCTCCCTTGCTATGTTTTCATTAAAGCAGATCTGGATCTTCAATCCAAAAAACCTGGGCAGACTCTCTGCAGCTTTGCCCTCTCACCGCCTGGCCTTGGTAGAAACAAAGTCACCTAGCAACCGGGGTGAAATGAATAAAACGTTGTGCTGGGAAACCATCAGATGTCTCGGGGAGAGAGAACACAATCCGTGAGGGAGGAGAGGACGCAGGAGTAAAGTGAGGGGTTAAGAATAAGTACATTCTTCAAACTGTGTGGTGTCTGGGAGAGAGAGAAAATGTTTGAAAGGAAACTGGTTGATTCCAGTGGGCATGATGAGTTTGATGTCTCCTGCTCCACTCGCTTTTCAAAGCCCCAGGCACTTCTACTAATCTGTCTAGTGAACAACACCAATAACTCTAGACGGAGGACCTACGCTCACTCCGTTTCTTCTTCACTTCAAGTGCCAACAACATCCGCGCAAAGCCCTCGCAGTTTTTCACAGCGTGGCGCCTCGACACTAATGGGAAGAAATGAAGGAGAAACGCGGAGTAAAACTCTTTCGAGTTGAAAGAAAAGCTTCCCCGTCTACACACATCACAGGCTGCGGCGGAGAGAGTCATCCCTGGCAGACTTGGAAGATCTGGACAGATCTAGGCTTGCCTGAGCGTAATCCCATGACACAACAGTTTAACATCAATCCGAGACACGTTCTCAGAGGATACATATGATGAAAAGAGCACAATGAGGGAGGGAGCACCAGTGCTGTCAAGATGTGACGCTAGAAACGGCTTCGCTGAGAAAGTTTTTCTATGATGAGCTTCCTCTGCTGTTACCCGCTCCTATACCCTGTAGGCCTACTGCCATGTCCAGAGAGGAAACTAGGGCTTTGCTGATTTGGCTTGATCACCTGACGGTTAAGACGTCCTTTGCTTGAGGTTTGGACTGGAAAAAAAAAGAAGACGATTGCACCTAGAAGGCCTGGGGAAGCGTGGCTAAAACAGATCAAATTCACACCAACCAACAACTTATAAATAACATTACTGTTACAGCAAATGCTTTTTGTGCAAAAATGTGAAAATAGCACCATAAAACAATCACGACAGAACATGACGGCGTCGGACATGTGTGTCTGTCGCCTGTCAAAGAAAAGCGGGTGCTTCCCAAAATACAAACAGAGGCTTTTCTAGAATGGAGGTTAGCCATTAGCAAACCCTGTGGTAGCTTCAATACAACGACGGTCAGTTGTTAACACCACACAAGATGCATCGTACTGCATCACTTCATGAACCGCACCACAGTTTACTTGCAAGCGAACCGAGACGCCCATTTCCAGGCGTACCAGAGCTGCTCAAACGAAGCGGACTACCGGAGGAAACGAACGGTGGTCCGTTTAAAGCGGACCAAACCGCTCTGATGTGAAAGCGACCTAAGAAAATCATGTCACTGATTGAATCCAAAGACCATTCATAAAGGGTAAGGTCTGGCTTGGATGATTTTGTTGCAGCATATGGGATAAAGACTCGACTCCCCCCGCTGCCTCGTCTCTTGTCACTCTTGACCGACTGGCAGGACACTGAGGGAGAATCTAGTTTTACATGTCGGGAGTATTTCTGGAAGTGCTATTCATAGGTCAACTGTGCTTTCCACTGCGCTACGGGGTCTGCCCGAGGTTTATGGTGTCAGGGAATCCAGGTCTTAGCAAAGGGTAGGCAGGTGCGCCACCACATACTGACATGGACTCCCGTGGCTAGGACATATGTTCATTATAAGGGCATGCAACCAAAAGGCCTCCCATTCTTGATTATTTTTCCAAACAAAGCAGACAGAAAGCAGCATTAACACTTCTCTGTAGATCTGAAACGATCATGATTAATTCCCTTAATGAAAACGTGACTTACTGTTCAATGGCATTATGTGGTCTGCTCCAGGGTGATGAAAGTTGAGGCCCATACGTCCTGTCAAAGAAAAAAAAAAAAAAAGCAAAAGAAAACCATTACAAAGGAGGGAAAACATGGAAATTGCTGATAAAAGTCAGCCTGTCGCCGCATATTCATATTTCATTCCACTGTGTGCAGAGGGAAATGGCAGCCATGATGAACACGGAACGAATAAACAGCACATTTACTCAAAGCGACACAATGGCGTAAAGGACAAACACAGACAGCAGATGTGAATAACGAGGTGGGAACACATTCCTTTGTTGTCACATATCTCATATGCACATATGCTCGCGCAAACAAAAGCGGCTACATGGGCTAGGAATTCAACCGAGCTGCTATGGTGCAACGTGTGCATGTTACAAGGGCCCATCTGTCAGTGCTTTTATGGAAAGAGGGTGGTGGTGTGGGTTCTCTAAATGGTAGACTTCCGGGTTATCTCCATGCCCGGCGTCCTGCTGGTGCAGGAAGCAAACAGAAAAACAAACTGATGCAGAAATAGCCCACCTGGTTTATGATAAAACATTGCTGTCTCACAGTCAACATCATTTGCAGTGGAAGCCACAGCGGCACTCCCTCTATCCCTAACCACTGACAATTAGGGCCCTGTGTCACAATCCACCTACGTCAGCTTTATATTACCCAGCATGCAAGCAGCCTACCTAGGGTCATTTAAAAAAGGCAGGAGATGAAGAAACATCAGTGGGATGCTTTTCATACATCAATATTTGCTGATGAATCACGTCATTGTAACACTGGAGTGGTGTTGGGGCTAAAGGTTAAGGGGGACCACTGCCGCGGATATATCGCTTTACTGTTGGTGTATGTTTCCCCATACGGAGCATGGGCCCACCGGCTTCGTGTTGCAAGCCGCTGTGTCGCAAACAAGACTTTCAAAATTCGGCCACAGAAGAAAGATAGTGGGGACCGCGAGGGGCCTCTTCCTGGCTCGCAAACAAGAGTGGAGCTAGCAGTTAGACCTGGTAGAAAACCAGAGAGGCAGGGTTAGGGGGAGGATAAGGGGGTGGGTAGCCACCCTGCAGCTCCACAGATGTGGATTTCCACACTCCTCTCAGCCACTCAGAATCCAGGCAACAGTGAAGCTCGGGGGCAGATAGTGTGTGACAAGCCCATGCATTCACGCACATGTCTGCATGAACACGTGGATGTATGACCTTGTGTCGTGTTCGTTCTCCCATTTCCAGCCCGAAAGACAAAAGCATCCACTGCTGTGTCCGGACACTAAAGGTTCCCTAACCAACCACTGCTTTCTTTGTCTCGCCACCCTTCCATCTGATAGTGAAGCTAGGGCTGTCATCCAAGTTCAACAGAACCATGTATTGGTAAATGTGTGGGTGGTCTATTTGTTAGTTCGCCCACCAAATTACAAGGTTTCAGCCCAAATGTCTGGCTGGCTTAAGTGTCCTTGAGAAAAAAAAAAACTTTTATCCTCAGTACAGACTGTGCACTTTAGTCTAGTACCGGAGAAACAAAAAAATTAGATCAATAAAGCACTATTACACACTACAGACAGTATGCTACACTGAACACAGTCACAGTCAAAGCTGTGACTTTGCTCATTGGAGGGTAAATGTTAAAACAAGCACAGAGGTCGGTGCTTGCTGTTTGTTTGTCATTTTGGGAGACACAGGGTGGGGGCATGGGGGGGCAGTTGCCTTCTTTAAGCCTTAAAATAACTTTGGGCATGTGCCATCTGCTTCCCCCAGGAGCTGAGTGGCAGGGCCCGAGGGGCCCCGGAGTTGCTGCCGCTGCCACTGCTGTTCTGGTGACATTTCCTCACAGAACGCCTGAGCTATTCTCAACCTCTCCGTGACGGTCGGACAGCAGTGCAGTCGCTCGGGAGAGACACGGCATCCACTTCCTTAGGCGAGGATCCAACTGAAACTCCCCCTTCACATGCCTGACCCTAATCTGCAAACTGGACAATGACCTCACTGTGCCCGCTCCGGTAGAAATGGGTAAAAGATCAGGAGATGGCCTAGCTAGACAAAGTCTGCTCCAAAGATGTCACCGTGGGAGAGCATGAGCCCCCACGAAGGTCAGATTAACAGGCGACAACAAACCAAAGACGACAAGGTTTATGAATATCCTAATATGATGTAGGTCTTTCTGGTGCCTCCAAATCAGTTGTGACTCATCAAAGAATGGACATGGGCCTTCTGAGGGTGTCCTGCGGTGTCTGGTAACAGAATGATGTTAGTGGGGGCCTTTGAGGGGAAAAGCCTCTGCGGATCATCTCACAAATACCTGGTCAGTTTGGGATCTGGTTAATTTGGAGACAATAAGTCTTTTTTAGTTGTTCCTAAACCAAGTTTGTCTGCGCCAGGGTGGGGATGGCTGCTGCCACCAAAAAGTGTCATTGCTATGGGGTTGGGGGGTGCCTGGTCAGGTCAAGGTGGGGGCTGATGGGTTTATAGCGTCTAATATAGAGGGCAAAAACATTTAGAGTCTGTCTTTCCGACAAGTGTGAAGAGACAGACTTAAAACATGAATAAAAATGCTTATTTCTGATTTGATTTTTTGGGTTTGAAGAAGGTCTACAACTTAACCCTAACCCTTGTCCTAACCCAAGTCTTAACCCGAACCCTCAGAGCACCATCTTACTACGGGCAGGACAATGAGCAGCCAAAAACATCTGGGACGCTGGTACTAATCAACAAACCTATCTATTATCACAGTAACTACAGGAACGTTGTTCTTCAAGTTCCTCTGCAGTTGTATCTGACACTAAATTCCACGAGGCCAACCCCACCGACTGTGCCCCACCTGGACCTCCTCTCATCTACTTTGGTTGTGTCTTGCTTCCTCTGGTCCACATTAAAAAAAGCCCCCAATAACACCTTCAGGAAAAGAAAAAAAGCCCCTGCAGACGTTCAGAAAGCAGGTGTGCCAACAGAAAGATGTGGATTGTTAACCCTACCGGAAAAAAAAAAAAAAACAACCACTCAGCAGCAGGGTGCCCCAAAGCCTCACGTCTTACTGACTACTGCCAAAAAAATCTTCAATTACAAACACATTAGCAGGGACGGGGTAAAGAAACATGTCAAAACCCAACAGGTTGCCTGAGTTTTGCATGCAGCCAACAGATGAATGGAAAGACTGAACGGGATGCTGGGCCTGGTGAGAATTTTTTGTGCGTCTGTGCAAGAGTGACCTACTTATTCCACTTCCTACAAGCTCGAGCTAAACCAAAACAACCCTCGCCATTACAACAAGGCCAAAGTCTCTGTTACTACCAAACCAACGCACGTGAAAATTAGAGTCGTAGAAAATTATTCATAGAACAACAAACTGTTTGATGAAGTAAAACTGAAAATGTCTTGTCATTTATTGTTTCATAAAAGTGATCGTAAAACTACCAAATTGTAACCGGTGACTTGCTGAATGCCGTTAACCCCTCGAAGCACTGCTCAGATGCTTCCAGCAGCATTTCATGGTTTTGTGAGATCTGGACAAACCGTGTTTCTTTAATAGACAAAACAAGCCCGGACTTGTTTTGTTGCCTGGACCGAATTAGCTCAGTCATGCTTGCAAGAGTCATGGATTTTCCACCATAACAAAATATAGCACTGTGGTGGTGCAGTGCAGTTTATTGGAAGCAAGGTGCGATCTAACCTTTAACACGTCCAATAAACACATCATCATATCACTACACAGCCATTACCGGCCGTTTAAAGTGAAGGGAAATCACATCAAGTGGTGTTCATTACAAGGGCTGAAAAGTTTAAACGGGTCAAAAGCGAGTTAAACAAACCAAACAATTAATGACCTTTAATGTCAGGTTAAGCTGGTGTGACCCATCCGTGAACCTGAACCAAAAGAAAAAAACTTATATAAGGACTGAAAGTACATCTGGGCTGCATCTTTGGAGGAGGTTTAGGAAAAGCTGAGGCACACTCTTTCCTCCTATTGGGCTGTTACTCATCTGACCTGTACTGCGCTTGAAATTCACCTTTTCCTCCGTTTCCTCACGCTCTTGTCAACCAGCGCCAGCGTTTGCTCTGCCTTCGTTACTTTCTTCGGTACATTTTACCAATCTATCTGTGGCAACAGCGTGTCCATTGGCGATGTCAATCTAAATATGCTTGTGCATCTACAGAAATTAAACTAACAAACTGATTTTTGCGGTATTTTTCTTCTTCTTTGTGGGTGAATACAGCCAGCTACACTGTTTGCTTATATAGCATCAGCACCTGTCGTCCGAGTAATAATACAGCACTTGGAAACTCATAAACCTCCAACCGGCTGTTTTTGCTGTGTCCACTTCTTCCATTAAACTAAGCCAATACATCTTCTCATCTAACTCTCGGCAACAGAGAGTCAGTGAGTACAATTACCAAAATGCTGTGAGCTACTCCTTTTATTAATTAATTAATGAAAAAAAAAAAGTTGCACTGCTTGCAGTCCACCTTTAGGGTTTACAGTCCTGAAAGCTGAACTCACACGAAGACACAATGCAAACAGCAACTGACACATGTGTAAGATCATGTGAGTCAGACCAGCTGAGGTGTGTGTGAGTTCAGAGGGAGACACCGTGGGCGGGGTGGGATCTACACAAAGGGACTTATTAACACTTTTGAGTGTCTTGGGCGACAACCTTCCGGAGGCCGTGTTTGTCTGCGTGCGCGCTGCAGAGACGCCACCGCATCTCCCGGGCGGAAGCGTGCGCGGGGTAGGAGCGCTCTGCGTGGAATGTCACGGCTGATTTACACGCCGGCGACGATCTGGATGCGCGTTTCCTGCGTTTGTGTGACGCCACCGCTGGCGGCAGAGATGGCAGCTGTTGTCAAAACGGTGGTGTATTTCCAGACCAAAGTGGAGAATATCTGGCGCGCGCGTGTGTTTGTGTTTGTATGGGAAAGGGGGATTGGGGGGTGGGGGGGTTCGCTTAGGTCGCCACAAGTGAGCTCAGCTGACCCAGTTCAGAAACTACACCGAGACCAGAGTGTGTTGTGTGTACGTTGCTGCAGAAAGAGCCCGTTTGTTCACATGTCCCTGCGGCCCTGTCCACCCCCCAACCTCCCACCCCTCAACCCCCACCCCCTGCAACCGGGAGCAAAGAGCTTTTGGAAAGTTTGAAAGGGCTGGAATAAAGCGTCTCTCTCACAGATAACACACTTTGAAACTGACTCTTCTCCAAACAAATGGAAAACAGGTTGGAGATCGAGACGACGGCCTCAGCGCCTTGTCGAGAGTTGGACGATGGCAGCGAGGGCGGGGTCACCTTTAAAAATTCTAGATTCTCATTCGCATCGCAGCGCAACGGCTTTCTCTTCTTTAAAAACAAACCCACACACGCGCGCGCTCATAAAACACACACGAGGAAAAACAGCTATTCCAGGCACAATGAGAAGTATGCGAGAAATGCCTGTGATGGGATGTAGGGCGGTAGTTGGGAATGCAAAACTGGGCCTGCCGGGTTAATTAGTTTTGACTGGTGGTTCTCAGCTGGTGAGCTCTATCCGGAAAGCACGATGTCCGAGTCACTGCAACAGCAGCTAGCTTCGGACACGAGCTTGGTGTGGGGATTTGACGTCTCAGTCTTGGTCGACGGAGGAACAGAAGCTAGATCAGACAGATAGCTAAACGCTGAAATCAGCAAAGTTATCATGGATATTTTCTTTTGTAACACTCTCGCTTCGCCTGCCAGGAGAGTTGATCAGGTTCGACGGGTCGCACCTGTCCAGTGGACGACTCATCCTCAGTGCGTCAGCTGAAAGCTTCCCTTTTTATTACCCAGGTGACGTAATCCTAAAACCTAACCCTAGGCTCGAGTCCACCTTGGCCGTGAAGCTGAAAGACGAAAGCAAACACGGAGACGTTTTTTATTTTTGCCACAGCGTGATGACACACTGGCCCAGTCCCAAAACCTGAACCCAGTCTCCTTCTTCTTCTTTCCTCTTTCTAAATCGACACATCTCTTCATTTGCTTTCGCGTTGCAGACCAGGCTGATGTTCCCAACAATCAGAGTGAACCAACTTACGCAACAAAACGTCATTGTTTTTTTTTTTTTTTTTTTTTTAAATGAATGAATATAACATGAGAACTGAAAAAGGTGTGAGCACATGAGCGGAATACCAGCCTGTTAAATGAAGTGAAAACAAATTAGCGTGACTGACCTAGTTTTTAAAAGCCTCAACTGCTACTTCCACATTCGTGAGCTAAAGCTAAACTTTCTATCTAAATCACACTTCTGCTCTACTCACTTTCAGCTTCAAGGTGATTTTTGCTACGTCTTGGGATCAAAGCTGTAAATGCGTCTGTGGTGGACTACATATGAGATGGGGCCCCGGCACAGGGCCCCCCTCAGACAGTGAGTAGGTATGCTAGCAGGGCAGAGCCGCTCTGTGGTTAGCATGGTGGTTTACTGCAACCCCACGCTGTCTACACGAGGAACGAGACGCGTAAACATGAGCGATTCAGTGATGCACGCCCAGTGTCCATGGACCCACCTCCCTCGCATCTCCTCTGGGTTCGTTGTTGTTCGACAAACAGCTCTGGCACCTTTCCAGTGAAGCTGGGGCCATGAGGATCAATTGGCTACAAACAATGCACCCTCAACACAAGATTGGGAAACCAGACTCTGCATGTGAAAATGACATGCTCCGCTCATTATACACCCCTCCCACCAATCTTTCCATTGTTAAGATGGGAGGACAAGAGGGGGGTGGGGATAAAAACACCCAACCTGACCGGGCCCCATCTGGGAGTCAGGAGTTTTTACAATAGACACGTGACCAGAGCTGCAAAAATATTGACTTAGAAGGCCTGACATACGTTGGATGGCCTTATAAGGGTTTGAAGAGAGATTTCTTAACCTTGTTTTCATAACTTCAGGAACAATTCCCGAGAGAAAAAACGGGATGACATTATTCATTTTGGGCCGAATCTGCATTTCACTGCATCCGAGTATGAAATTATAGGACAATGATTCAGAACGTAGCATGTCTAAATATACAGTTGGACACAAAATAACGTTGATTGTACGGCGACATCATCCAAAAAACGTCAAAGAAAGGCAACTGGAGAGTTGTAGAGTTTCTTGAAGATGTTTCATCCTCATAGCTTCTTCTACACATCCGGTGGCCTTTCTTTTACGTTTCTAGATATATATCGTGACACAGACATATGGCGACAACACTGTAGACGAAAAGCACGAGTACGCACATGCACTCAACATTTACACTCACAGCACACTCGGTTAACAAAAGAGCAAGTCATGTGACATTATCGCTTGATCCACTGATTGTGATCAGCAAAGTTGACAAGCAACAGAGAAAGAAAAGGCAAAGGAAAATTGCAAATTTCAAAGAAGACATCGTGACCTCTCTGGTCCACTGCACACACTCATGATTTTGCAGGTAAGGTTCATAAAGGTAATTATTCATTTCAATTTCAAACAGAACAAGATGATCCGTACTGGTTTGATTAAAAGATTGGCAAATAGAGCAAATATAATAATATAAATAAATGTACCCAGAGATGATATATGCCCATGAAGCAAAAAAAAAAAAAAAAAAAGCGAAAAAACAAACAACCTGAATACTTTGTAAGCATGGACGTATGAATATTCCTAACCTGCAAAATGATTCCTCCATATAATATCAGCGATAGTCATTGGTGGGCCACCGGCAGGGTGTGGTTTACCTTTGTCGTGGTCAGTCCTTATCATATCCATTAAGGAATTCTCCAAAGAGTGCAAGCTAAAAGCATCAAAGGGCCGATTCCGGTCCTGAAACACAGCAAAACAGGAAGAGGGTTGGGATTAGAGTCACCATATGGGAAGCAAACACGAGGAAGGACATACTTCAATGCTACCTTTGCTGCCACACTTAGAGCTACGTCTTTTGAAGTCGCGCAGCTATTGTGCAAAGCAGAAACGTTTTGCTCAGACGGGCCAATAACTACATTGTGAGAAGAGCTATAAATATCCTGGTTTACCGCTTACATAAACTGGCAAACTTGAACTTGCACATTTAGCCTTGCTGCAGAAATTCTGGTTGTTTGGTTACCTTGCTCAAGGGCAGATCCCTAGCAACAACCCCCATGCATGCACTGACAGCTCCCGCTTTTGTTGAAAAAGGCAAGACAGTCAGGGATGTAATGTTAGCGTTATCCAGACTCATGTAAATGAAGACATCTGAGTCTGGATATGAGAGGTTAACCAAAGGTAAATAGGTGGTATGTGTCAGCCCCAGGGAGATGATGGTAAACACACATGATTTTGAAAAGAGATATGAATCTTTAGTGGTTCCATGTCCTTGAAAGGAAGAAATGGGATTCTTCCCCGAAGATAATAAACTATCTGGTCCACGTAATTTATGAGACAATTTCTCTTTTTTACTTTCTTTACCATCAGCTCTGTTAGTGGTGCTAAGATGAATCTGTGACTTATAAACAGCTTAAGTCCATTTGCAGGCAGTTATTATTTACGCTTTGGCATTTATTTTCTTCAACTGAGAGATTCTTTGATCGTTTTGCCTCCAGAAAGGCTGGAAAATGGTGAAGAATTTCCCCACATTTCAGCTTCAAGTCTGTCAAAGGTATCGACTGAAGGAAAAGTTTGCTTTAGTTTGGTATGCATTTTTAATTTCTCCAAGATATTTGGGATTAGCAGGAGCTAAGAAGTGTAAAAACTAAGCATCATCTTTGAACAGGAAGTATTTTTTTAAAGAAAGTGAAAGTGTCCTCGTATATGGACACGGGGATTATTTCACTGTATATTATAATAAAGCCACCAAAATGTAACAAAATTTAAAACTGAACATGGCTGTGCAAAGACAGAATTATAAATAATAAATTCCCAATGTCCTCAAACAAATATTTGCTAATTAGCAAAGTTAGAACTCATTACTATTGATAGAATTTGTTATGTTGGTGTGTCATGTTAAACTAGAAAAGTTCATAAGCATAAATAAACAAGCATAAATAAACAAGCCGTAAAATTTGATGAGGTTTTGCACATTTCTGCACTTTTGTCACGTGATCAACCGCAGAATGAACTCACTGAAATGAGCGTCGTCATGTTTTTACACCCACTAGTGTCTAGTTAAGAGGACATCAGGTGTAAATGAAACATAAGAAGCTGCCACAGCTGTAAATCCTAATGTCCCCATATGAGGACACATGGTTTCAGAAGGTTAAAAGAAAATCAATCAAATTATTCACCAATTAACTAAATGTCGATCGTTCGAAACACTTCTCGCAGCTTTTCATTCATGAGAGGATTGTTCAAGAGCAGATGAAGTCCAAACCTGCCTTGTCTGTCACAGAGGAAAAAAAATCCAGTGGTTGATGGTAAGAGAAGTGTTACGTCAACTGATACCACTTACTGATATTAGCATCACAAGTATCACAAAGCCTGGAAGTCCAGTGTTTTGTTTTGTTTTTTTTTTCCCTCACAAATTTAAATTTCTTTAAATACACATTAACATGAATCCAGTGAAATCCCAGACACATGTTGCAATATCAGCAGATGAGAAGTTTACTGTGTTAGAACTTCAATCTGTCAGTTATTTTAATTTGTCAATACACCAGTTAGGTATGTTTATGTTTCCCCTACTGCTGCACATATTTGAAATAAGATAATGAATATTTGAACCTGTGTAATATTGAATGCAACATGATAATAATAATGTACATCTATAAATAGCACTAAGAAGAGTTTGATACAGAACACATATAGTAGGTAGGGGGTTCCTACTTAATCTCTCCATCAGTTTGGGGTCCTCGGCCTGATAAACGCTGAACACCCCAATCTTACGCGTCCATACAGAACCAACCCTACAGGAACTTCAAACATACCTATGTGATGATCAAGGGGTAGTTACAGAAGATTGTGTGAAGATGTTCCAACTAAAAAAAAAGAAAAACATCAGGTTCTGAAAAGCAACAGTAAGTCACGTGATTGCGAGGAAGCACTGAGCGACTTTTGTTTGAGTGTCATTGTCTCGTCTTACGAGGCCGGTTAGTTCACTTGACTCCTGAACAGTGCACCTGATTCTGCACCAAACGGCTCGACGTTAAAACTGAAACCCCACGGAAGGAATGCTTGGATTCCCACCGTGTGTGAACGGGTCGGTGGGAATGACATGTGTGCCAAAGGTAAGGACCCGAGAGCGTGCCGAACCGGAGCTGGAGGGCCGAGGCCTTGGCAGCTGCGTCCTGTGTCCAGCTGCCCGTGATGCGGGGCCGCATTGTTTGCACGCCCCAGCCATTGTTGCCCATTCGGCTGAGCATTCAAAAGCGTTATTCCCCCCACTCTGGACCCGGCAGCGCCACACAGATAAAAATCTGCCCACTTGGTACAAACGGTAAACACTTAAAACGCTGAGCTTTTAGTTTCCTCTCCTCCTCCTCCTCCTCCATGTGACACATGTGGATGAACGCAGTGATGGGAGATCAGACATAAGAGAACTCACTGTAGTCAAATGAACCCGGGAGTTCAAAAAAAATAAAAATCCTAAACTGAAAACAAGCCCTGAACGCATCACAGTAGTTACCAATGTGCGGAATGCAGCTTCGAGATGACGTATCTCGACTACGCTGCATCTCATCTTTCCTCGTGAGCCATAAACACGATAGACTGTAAGAGCGTTTACGAGGGAGATCGAGATAAGAAACAGACCGAGCGTTTAAGATACGCCCGGATATGTTTTTAATAAATAAAGTCTGCTCGGCCAGGTTCAGAGCTTCCAGATTAAGAAGCAAAAAGTGGTGTTTTATCGTTTACCAATTTTTTCCCCCCTCAGTAAAAATGTTTTTATATGCAAGACCTAGATGTGACGTTTAAGGTGCCTTATCTACAGCACAAATCAATCAGTGACGAAAAACACCAAATAAAACTAGAGCTTCATTACTGGGGCTGTAGATTCACAAAGTATTTTTTAAATTCATATTATAATGAGTCTTCCCAGGGTTTATTGGGTATATATAAATACATTAAATGACAATGAATAGCTACAACTTTATTATCATATTTATTATGGCCGCAGTAAACTCATAAACCTGCCCCTAAATGTTCTGACTGTAAGAATGAGGGCTGTAAATATAATTTTCAAAGCAATAATGCAAAGATATTCAATCTGCAATTAATTTAAAAGCAACAACAGCAAGTTTAGGTTCGCAATAAAGCAAAAGGGGGACAACACATAATGTAAATGTCACTGGCTACGACCATGACGCCGACTTTGACCGACGCTTGGACCCAGTCCGCCAGTCTACCTGCAAACACAAAAATAATTGCCCCAACCACCGGCTGAAATCAGGGTATCTCCCGAGGATGTCACGTGACTTCGCATCTTGAGCCTCACACTGACACGTTAAGTTGAATTCCACGCATTCCTCCGTCTCTGTAAGTGGCAGCCAGCAGCGGGCGAGTATGAGCACATATCAGGGCCCACGTGATTCGACACTTCGGCCCCGGGGCCATTTGGGCCACGTGAAGAAAATGCCGAGGAAGATCTCAAGTATGACAACGGGTACACCTGTCACCAGCTGTCCACATGACAGCGCGGGACCGGCTTCGGGCTGCCGCTGTTGCTGCTGCTGCTGCTCGCCTCAGCGGTTTGCCCGAGTTTCATTTCAGTAAACAGACCAGCTGACGCACGGCACCCTGACCTTGCATCCTGGTGATAACTCTCCTTCAATTATGGCTGTAATTGTCGAGCAGCTAGGTGTGAGCTGGAGCCAAGAACTCATGAGCCAGTTGAAAAAAATGCCTCCTCTGCCTACTTGCAGAGATAAAAAAGGGTTTGTTTGTTTTTGTTTTGTTTTTTTTCGTACATGCAGTATATGCCTGATCGTAAAGAGAACGTCACACACGGATGAAGCAGGTTCCTGTTTGAAACAAAACTCCTGCAATAAAGGTCAGTGAAACAGGACACCGACGCTGTGAATTATAGAGACGCCTCCATCATAACCAGGATTTAGCGCAAATCCTTAAACATACATATGCGTATTAAAAATGTATTACCACTATCTCTACTGTCAATTATCTGTCAGACTTTTTCCTCAATTAATCAGTTCATCGTGAGTGAGTTTCCGTCTTCAGCTTTGGCCTGATTTCAAAGAACGATGACCAGACGAAACGGGGGATTCATTTTGTCTACGGGCCGAGGATATTTCACTTTAATCCGAATGTTTAATCTGGCAACACTTGACCACATACGAGCAGATGACTTGCTGCGCCTCATCTCTGCCATTTGCCCGAGTTTCACTTTGGTAAACAGACCACTCCACCCAGCACGACATGTGGCCCTCTGACCTTGTCTCCTGGTGATAAATCGAGCTGTAATCCGGCCAACTCAAGAGAACGGAGATAGAGGAAGCTGAGTAGTAAAGCCTAGAGAGTCGTGACTGACACACACACACACACATACACACAATCTTCGTCTCTTTAAAAGGCTATATGTTTCGGGCCGGCTGGAATTTCACGGCGTCGAGCCGCGTTCCGTCTGCACATGTAGTCCCCTCTGCAGTAGCAGGTTAGCTTTTTGGCTCGAAGGCACTTGAAGGCAGCTCCCTGGCTTTGATCGGCTGAACAAGAGCTCCTTTTTAAGTAAGCCAGTGACTTTATTTATTTTTTGCTTGTTTGTCAAGCAGCATAGCTAAAGATAGTAGTGCAAAAATGTGTGACTATGTAAAGAAGCCAGACTGTTTTGGGACTGTTTATGTTTAGACTACTCTTCAATCAAGACAGAGTGACACGCTGAATTGAATATGAAACCAAAATTAAGTTGGTCCCAGTTCAAATATGGACCAAAACACAAGTAAAAATATTAACATAGCAGTGTGGGGATTCGTTTGTGGGTTAATATCAGTGTTTTTGTTCTATTAAAACTTCCTTCAAAGAATAAACAGGACAACTTTGGCCTTAACCATGTCAGTGTGTGTTTCTGTGGCTGTGGTAATGCTATATTTGGATGGGTAGAAATGTGAAAAATAAATCTTTTTTTTTTCCACGTTTGTCAAATTTTAATGCCAATTTCCTTGTTTGCTGTCAGTTTTCTTTTGGCCTTTTCTCGTCATAAGCACTGATATATATCAGCTGCATTACACAAAATGTTGTGTCTAAACTCATAATAAAAGTTTAATATTCATTTCTGTAAACTGTAAATTAAAAATAAAATACAAATCTATACCTTCCGGGTTTAACCTGCGGTCCGTTTTCATCTGGGGAATAAGCCCCGCCTACTAGATACCATAAACCAATCAGATCTTTGTATCAGTGTTGCCTTCGTGTACTGTCCAAAATATCTAAATTATGTGAAGAACGTACATAAATGGCAAGAGAAAATTGAAAATATCGTTAAAAAAACTATTTTATATGAATAAATATAACGTTAAAATGATGAAATTGTATAAAAAACATAATACGTAAGTCAATATATTCTCTTTTATTGTTACGGTAGAATGGTAACCTGGTAATCATAGTGAACAGTAGAGGTCTTGTCAGCCTGAATTTAGAATGCTCCCAGGAGCACCTGAATGCGTCGAGTGTCCTTTAAACCCCACGGAGCGTGAGCTGGCAGAGGAAAAAACAACCTATTGGTCCAATAAATCGTGCGCAGTCTACTATTTCCAGGGCTGACTCGGGCGTTTTTTGACTCCGAATGAGTAAAAATAACCCCGATCGATGATTAATACTTGAAGGACTCGCTGTCTCGTTCGATTTATTTGACCTCCACACTACACAATCTCCCAGCCATGCAGACATGCCACATTAAAACGCTGACAGCTACCGGCAAAACGCGACGGTCATTCGTTAAGTTAGCTCAGGCACATAAATCACAGCCCGGTTATAAAAACAGAGATGTCTGTGCTAAATTATCGATGTAAATTCACATTAATAATCGTGCCATTGCGGCCTAATGATGAAACATAAAAGATTTTTTTTTTTTTGATCTTTGAGATTAATTCGATACAATTATTAAGTGCAACTGTGATTAGGAGCTAACTATTCAAACATCGACTATAATGGGTTGATATGGACACATAATGAAGCTGTGGAGCTGATGAGTTCAGGGTGACCTTATCTTTTGTCTCGTTTGTTTGTGGCTATATTTCTGCCAAGTCACTGATGATTTATACCCAAGAATAACTTTTTAAAAACAGCTTATTTGAGGGGTCAACTAGATTAGATTACATTAGATGTCAAAGTGCAAAATTAGATACAGACTGAAGCACTAAAGCTCCAGGACTAAGGGCCTGCTCTTGTTTACCTGGAAAGGCAGTATGTTGTTGCTGTTGTCAGTCCTGAATGCGCTCTCCTCCATCCAGGGCTTCGGGGTGAGGGGACCGGGTCTCGGAAACTTTGGGGGAGCTATAACGTTGCTGGTATAGGGCTTTTTCATGGGGGAGATCGGGTTCAGGGGTGACGGCACTCCGATGCCGACTCCGACCCCTACCCCGACGCCCACCGCTCTGCGCGGGTCCCTGCCCGCCTGCAGCCCGCTCCAGGGGTTGGAGGCTGTGCTCCACGCTGCGTTCTGGTGATTATTCCAAGCGGACGACGAGGCAGAAGAAGAAGAAGAGGATGACGACGAAGACCCCTTGCTGTTGTTCATGATGGTCTGATAAGCGTTTCTCTGGGGGAAGGGGCCCTGGCTGGGACTGACAGGGGACCTCCTCTGCTGGGGCTGGGGCTGCTGCTGCTGCGGGGCTTGGGGTGGATGCTGTTGGGACTGGGGGGGCAGGCCGACTTGCGGGGAGAAATTGCCCCCGAAGACCGGGTTGACGTGGTGCGGGAAGTTCTGGAAAAGCATCGTCCCGTTCACCGAGGGTATTCCTTGGAAAAAGCTATCGTCCACGGCGTTCGTGGTTCCCGTGGACCAAGTGCTCCCGAACGAGGAGGAGGAAGGGGAGGACAGGGGTCCGCCGGTCTCCTGCGGCTGCTGGTGGAAGCTCAACCCGGGCAGGATCGGCGACTCCATCGGCACTTTGTCCCTGCTGCCGCTGTTCAGCGCTGAAGCCGCTTGGTTGCTCCCGGTCGACGGGCTCTCCGACTCGGATGAGGAAGAAGTGGGATCCGATGACGGGGTCGGCGTGGAGGGGGGAGGAGGGTCTACTTGCGTCGGATCTTGCTGATGGTGAGGCTGGGCTTTGTTTTTGTCCATCAGTAAATCATCCTGCATGGTTTGCTGAGCTGCAACAGGGGGAAACAGACACGGGGAATTATTATTATCACTGCTGTAATGTAGGAGATCGCGCACAGGACTCGCCGGGCTGCTGTAGTATCTGATGAACTGGGACAACTCCGACAAGGATATGATGTTAGAGGGACCTGGCAACTGCAAAGCGAATGCGTGATCACCCATTTAGCCGAAAAGAAGGAGGAAAAAAAAAACACATTCCCCACGACTACACCAAGAAGGATTCAGAAATCCCACAAATTACACACGGAGCATATGGCAGCAGATATTCACCAGATTTCGCCACGTCTCGTTTTTCCTTCCACGCAGGAACTCCGGAGCTGCAATGTGAAACTGATTCAGTGTGTGTGCGTGCGTGTTTTTTTTTTTTTTTTTGCCCTAGGACCTCCCCTATATTCATTAACATACGTCAGTAAATACAGCTGTCCTTCAACAAGGTTAAAATTCAATTCCACCTTGACACTTTTAGGCGATTCGACGCACTAGAACGCGCAGCTTTTGTAAAATGACATCCATAAGAAAAGACACAGTTTGTCCTTCTTTTTTTACGCAGCAGAAAGTGACGCACCTGGATCATAATACCGCAAAGATCTCTCCTGTACCGTCTATTTAAGTCTTAAAATACAGAATATCTGCTTCTTTTGTATGATTCACGGTGCATAGGGAAAATAAATCACCTTATAAATAAGTTACTGACCAAATGTCGGTGCAGTATTAGTCCCTACCATGAATAATAAGGGGTTTTATTATAGCGCAAGGGACTCTGCCCGAGATCCGCATTGACACAGCCAATGGGTTGGCACTGACATATCCTGATACAATATGTACTTTGCATTTCAAGGCAGTAGTAAAATAACTTAAAGCCGTCATCCGAGCACTGACAACTGTACCCAGTGTATATTTAATGTCAATAACGGAGTCTTTCACGCAAAACTGATATTGCATTTCAGAGACAACGCCTTGCAGGAGCCCAATAAACAAACTCGGACACTATCCCGACGACAGATTTGCATTTAGAAATCCATAAAGTTGGCACATTAAACTTCACAATGAGCACGCAGGACAATTAGAAATCACAATTATTATTGCAAGGCTACACGGCACAGTCAGCTGTAAGAGCACAAACAGTGGACATGACACAGTGTCAAATGATCCAAGGTTAAAAATATGCTAAATTTAAACCCAATGGCAGCTCTGATAACGCTCCTGTGGACTGTTTGTAGGAACCTGGCTGCAGGAGAGCTAATGCAGCTTACACTATGAGGCCTGTCATTAACATGCGAGCGACAGTCTTTGAAAATAACACTCCACGATGACATGCCAGATTATTTTCAGCACCACGGTGGCAGCGACACAAGTTGGGACTTCCAAGGTAACTGCGAAAGCCTGCGTTACACACAACGCACCGGTTAATCCGCGTTTTCTCCTCCAAGAGCCACGATTCCAAGGTCATCAAATAGAGCACAATCAGCAGTCTGGGGTGGCTCGACAAAAACCTGACCCTTCAACTGCCCGTTTGTCGCGAAGATCGAGGCATCCGATACACATTTCATAAAGCTGCTGCTCTCACTGAAATCCCCCCTCTAATCCATATGTGTTCCCCTCTTCTTCCATACAAACGACAAAACAGCATGCACACAGAGCGGGGTCACCTCTCCGCCTGGCGTGGAGCTTGAATTACCTTTATCGTTCACCTTTTGGGGAGTCTGTAAATAAAAGATATTTCTGTTTGCCTCGGCTGGGCTCAGATATGACAAGCGAGCTACCCTTGTGCAGTGGTAGTCAGCAGTTGCCTCAACAGCTGATTGACTGCGGCGCATGGGTGATGCCGAGGAGGCCGACGGGAGTTGTAGTTTGTCACGGTGCAGCGCCTGATCAGCTGGTTCTCGATGACAGCCGAAGAAAACGTGTAGCGCAATTATATAACATTTAGTCTACAGATGAGGTTTGTCTGTTTTATATGACATAAGCTATGTAATTTTCATAATAATTTTTAGTATTTTAGTGCAGTATAATAATGTCTGTAATAGTTAACTCCATGTTATCCATGTTAATGTACACTACTGAACCTATTATTCCTATACTGTATATTCATCCGACTCTGTTTCTTGTACATTTGTTGATATGGCAATTTGATTTTTTATTTTATTTTAATCTTATTTTATTTTATCTTTCTCTTTACTTGTGGTTCTAACTAAGCTACTGCGACCAACCAATTTCCCTTCTGGATCATTAAAGTCTATCTAAGAAATATCCTACTTTAATAATAATAATAATAATAATAATAATAATTTAAACATGTGTGTTATTACAATAATCATCTACGTTTACCATTATTAAATGTGTTTTTATAAAAACTAAGTGACTGTTCAAATGGTGGCCGTATTTTCAAGATTTCATTGTTTCTACCTGAAACACACATGACTAGATTTACAACATTATAAGGAGAGAATATCCAAAAAAAAAGGTTCAAAGAAGGAACTGGGTAAAGAACAAAACAAAAAACATCTGAAAATTGCTTGAACAGAAACTGGTGCAACTAATTTTCCATTAACAGCACCATTAGAAGGAGAGAAGCATAGTGGAACTACATTTCCCATGGGGCAGAGGGAAGGGAACTCTCGGAGTTGCGGTGCTTGTTTTGATGACGCAGACACGCATGGACGCACTGACGTGCTATTTTGCGTTACCTCAGAGACGGCCAGTCAATGGAGTCAAACGGTCACGCAAAACGAGGCCGTAGCAGATGCAAAGGGGATTTTTAAGTCGAAATAGCGCATCGGTCGCAGATAAATGCCGCCAAGACTGCCATGACCGCGAAGAAATAGTTTTATGCGAACCCGCTGGCCTGTTTGCAGCTGACGCGCCGCGTACCAACACAAAGGCCTTAGCGTTAGCTCCTCGGCTAACTTCCTAGCAAGTGGTTTAACGCCGACCTCAGCTGCAGCGAATTAACAGGCGTGTCATTTTAATGTTTTATCCGTAAAGCAGTTAAGCTTTTCTACTTACTTTGAGCCTGTTTTTTTTTTCTTTTGCTTCTCCACGACAATGGCTGAACAGAGTGCAGTGGTCATGCAACAGAATTTGGACAGGTGAGTTCAAGTTTGGGGCTAACGCGCTAGGAGCGGCTACGTAGTTAAACGTAAAATCGCGTTAATTGGGGAAGTTTACGTAAAATATTCCGAAACTCGTCAACTTTAGTTAGTATGTAACTTTTTACACAGACTGCATCCTTTAAATTCTGTTATGCACTTTGATAATTGTAGCTAGTACCATATGTTTGGTGATGTTGATAAAGGACGAGTAATAACTACTGACATTAAGTTTTTATTTACATCATTTCAACTTTCCACAATATATTTACTAACTTCAACGTTTACCATGTCAGACTAACATGAACCAAAACACACGGTGTCACTTTGACCTGACGCTTTGCCCGTCACCTATTAACCTTTAAACAGGGAGAAGACTGAATTGAGAAAGATTTCTAAAATTGTCACGTCCCCAGTTGAATCATGGTTGCTCTGAATGGGTAAACCTTCTGCTTATCGCACATTGCAAAAGTCACTGAACACCACTTCCATGCCAAGTGTGCCTTTCAATCGCCCATGAATGTACAATGTACACGTTCAGCGTACATTCACGAGTTCCTTGGTCAGACTGAATTGTGTGCATCATCAAGGTTTGTGTGGACACCATTATTCAATAAAAGCGAGAAGGTGATATTGATCGTAGACGGAGGAAACAAAAGTAGTATCGAAAGTGCTGACATCTTAAAGTTGTGCGACGGAGGAACGAGAATGCAGAATGCAAACCACACAATTTCAAGGCAGTCATCGTGGGAAACTTGAATGCAACATCAACATGTGAATTTGAATTGGCATGTGCAAAAACAACATAACGCTGATCAGCCAAATTCTTAATAAGGAACAAATCTTTTGTGGTACTGATCCCATTTAGCTTCGCCCCATCACATCTAAATTTTACAGCTGTGTCAAGACTACACATAATGAAATTGGTTTGAATCCCATGGAAAGTGTTGCGGTTGATGTACAATGGACCTAAGAAGCCACGTTTGAGCTTCTCTTGAACAAACTGAGCCTCACTCAGGAAGTTCCCTGGACACTGACTGATTTCTGCAGTCCATGGTCGATTGGCTCTTTTATCACCTGTGAAAGCCAGCGGCCGGCTTCTATAAGGTTAATATCAGAATCTGAAACTCTGGAAATGTGTTGGAGAAACTCTGTAAAGAAGGAAATTCACATATGAAATATTTGCAGAGATGGCTTTTGAAAACTTTAATGTAAGCCTTCAAAAGTTAGTCTTTTTAATTAGATTTCCAAGCGCAGACTTTTAACCTTATGAAACCCTAATCCCATCAGTCTCCCAAGGCTACAACTTTAAATCCTAGAACATTATTATACTGCTAGTGCCTGGCTTTTCATTGGCTAGCAGATCACTCCTATTGTTAACATTTGTTTGTGTTGTTTCATTTCTTAATGCAGTTTTTTATTCAACCGACACTAAAAAGAAGACAATTCTTCTTATGAGTGTGTAGTTCAAAAAAGTCAAAGTATTAAAATTCCAGCATCAAACTGACTACAAAGCCTATTGCAGATCTCTATGAAGTAGTACTGGCAGGGTAGTTCGAGTAAACAGCTTTCATATGTACAATTTGATCAGATTTACCTGTAGGATTGCAGCTAGGTTCTGTGTTATGTCGGTAGCTTAGGGTGACTTGTACTGCTGAGGTTTTTGGCTCGCCTTAGTCAGCACAACCAAATAAGGTGTTCAGTTTCATGTGATGGTGAAAAATGAGAACTAGCACCAGGCATTTTGTGCCACAGCCTCCCCATATGCACTTTTTATTTGCAGCAAAAAAATAATTAGTGGGCAGTTTTAGTTTTAGGTGTCAACAACCAAAGCTAACTGAATGAGAAGTTACCATTGAATTAAACAATTATTTATTATTTTCATATACAGTTTGTCAGGGATATGTAGGGAGCCCTTACCCACCAAGATCCCTTCACAAAGTTGATCACCGTCCCTGAGTGTGAAATCATTCACATGTATGGGTGTTTTACAAAATTCACCCTGACCAAATGTAAACAAAAGAGTTGCCCCACCCTCAAAATTCAAATAAAACATTTGTGAGGGAGCTATTAAGAATTTCAGAAGCTCTGAAATTATTTCATAACATTTGGAAAACTGTTTGAATAATTAGGACCAAATTAATTATGGCACAATGAGCTAATAAACTCCAGTCTTCTGTGGTTTAAGGAGAGTTGAGCCTTTTATGATTTGAAGTGAATTTGTAACTAAGACCGAAAAAGGAAGTAAGTTTATGGATACTTTTTCAAACGAGATAATAACATTAGCTGCGTTCCAAGCATTGTCATCCTGAGTATGTGTGATGCGGGGCATGACTGTGCTGCAACATTTGGGTACGAGCATTTTTGAGCAGCGCTTCCTTTAAAATAGTCACAGCTGTTTGCTAGCTGCTGTAGTGCATAATAAAAAGCATTTACAGTCCTGCGACTCTGCACTCTCTGTCAATATTGAACTTTGGGCTTTGAAATAATTTCACAAGTTCACAGTACAGTAGCAGAAAGGAGGAAAGAAAGGAAGGGCATGTGAGTTTTGTGAAATGTGCTTCCACTGCGTGCTGCGGGCGGGTGGCAGAGGCAATAACCCAGACTGTGTTTGAGGAGCCGATAGCGGGAAGATGTATGTCATGTCCCCTTGCTTCTAGACAGTTGTGTACCCAGTCTGTATCACTGACAAACATAAGGTTCCACAGGCTCTTATCTGGGCCGGCCACAAGCAGCCAGCTGCCCCTGCAATGCAGTGCTTCACAAATAGATGGAGGCGACATTTCAGTCCAGCCGGATCTTTTTTGTTGGCTCTAGCGCAACCTCCCATGTTTCACTCTGTTCTTGTTGTCCGGGTTGCTGCCCCTGTTGCATTCTGTGTGAATGCATTGACGGATGTGTGTTGTTGGTGTGTGTGTGTGTGTATGTGTCGAAGCTAACGGCTGCAGCCATGATTTTGCACAAGCTCTGCATAGGCTTCTTTCAGAGGCAACAGGTTGTCTTTAGTCCTGAGAAAGGAATGTTATTTTTTTAGTTAATATTCACTGAAGGACGAGTTAATTATTTACATTAATGTGAAAACGTACATTTTATCAAATTGTCTTGTAACAAATTTAATCCAGTAAACCTAAAACTATACCTTTATAAGATGAGATGCACGTATCATTATATTTATATAAATTATTATCATATAACATAGGTCTGATTCTAATTCATCTATAATGGTTCAAACTATTTTTTTAACATATTTTCATTTTCTTATTGACAATCGCAGCAACACAATACATGTTTGTTCTTTGATTTCAATAGAGACGTTGTTAGAGATTATAAGTTATTTTCAGTTTTCAGTAATTTCTCAGTGTGTGTTTCATAATAAACAACTGCACAAACTTTTCAACATTTTTCTGATGAAGTTATGTCATATTCCAAGAAAGAGAAATCTTGCCTCAGTTAACTGTAGCCTAATAACCAGTGATACACACAGAATTATCATCAGTGAAAGCTCATGGGAAAGACACATCTTAAGCTGGGTGGTTTAGTGAACAGGCTTGAGTTATTTAAACCCCAACACGGATAAACTGGGGGCCGACCCCTTCACATTATTATGGCCCAAACTGAGGCTTTTTATGTTGAACATTTAGAAGCAGCACAACAGTATGGCTACATTATTGAAAACACTGCATGTGGACATGAAATGAATCATGTGACTAGTGAATTCCTTGGGGGGGTGCAAGGTTGGGATGAATTAACTGTAATCATTCACTGGTGATAATCGTCTTAACTTTGGTAGTCAGCCAGTCTCGACCTCTGAAAACATAAACATACACCTTTTCCTGGACGCCTGTGCACGTGTTAAAGTACAAAATACAAAATAAATACAAAGGTCACAGTACCTAACACTGCACGACTGCCTGATAAACAACATAAGGAAGCCTTCCTGAATAATGGCATTCATTGGAAGTGCCATTATTTTTATTTAATACCATGACTGCCATGTACTGTAACTACATATATTATGCATGTAACAAGTGCAGGACTGAATGAACTGTAAAAGCTTAACATGTTTTTGTTGACTCTGTCCAAAGTTTAAAGTGGCGTGACTCAAATCTGGTATTTTTAGAAGCTGGAGTTGGTGTTGCTATATTTGGTTGTACAATATTGTAAGGACACGCTGTTATTTCGTCAACCTTGTGTGGAAAATACCCAAGACTGTAAAGCCATGGCAACTTTTTAGAGTCTGTGTGGCAGCTGACACAAATTTATTCGCAAAACTGACAGACAAAAGGTATTCCTCTCAGACTGTGGGATGGTTGTGTCCTATACTGTCTGAGTGTGGAAAACACTCAGAGTTGTTGTTGTTGTTGTTGTGTCGGAGACTTGTTTGTGATTGTGTAGAAGCAGTCAGACAGGGAGAAGCCCTCCTAGGCCTTAACCTTTCTTTGAGATCTTTGTGGACCAGAATCCGGTGCTCCTTTGCCTCGCTTTTGTTTTGAGGAACCTCCAGTTTTCCCACAGTCACGTGGCCGTCGCCGAGTGAAAGGAGCCTTTGTCGAGTGGCTTACGTGCCTCTTAAAGATCGGGAGCCTGACTTGTGAGACGATGAGAAAGTAGCTATGCTTTCACACTCATCTTTGTACAGAGTGTCAGTCACATCGTCCTTCTGGCTTCCTTCAAAGTGTGCCATAAGACCGCTCTCCTCTGTCTCTATGCGACAGGGTTATACAGTCCTGCACGTTCTTCAATTGTCAGATTTAAATCCACATCTGAGGTGGAACCTGCCCAGGTTGACGGGATCTACGGTCCCTCACCGCTGCTCGTTCTTTTGATCCCGGCAGCCTGAACATTTTTCATAAATGTTGAAAGGATAATATACACACTGCTGCTCGCCGGCCCTTGAAGTTTCAAAGCAGTCGGTTAGCATTAGGTGGATTAGAGCTCATTGTGAAAACACCAAAGCCCCACTCGAGTTTGCCTGTTTAACATGTAAATAAGTGGGTGAGAGAGCAGGTCACCTTGATTCAGTGAAGCTCAGGCATGTCGCCATCATGAGTTCTTACGTTCATGAAGGACATGTTGGTGGCAGCTGTTCAGACCTTGATTAGAAATAAGGAAATGTGTGATACTGTTGTTAATCTTATGCCTGTTATTGGGGCTCCTGTTCCATTGATGTTTTTGTATTTCTAATCGGTTTGTTATGACATTGTCTACCCATGTCTGGTTTTGTAATTGTCTACTGTATGATTCATTGTAAGTACGTGGCTTGGGACAATGGCTGAAAATTAGCATTTGTGCTAAGTTCTGCACATTTACACTGATGCCTAATACACCAATGCTGATTAATGCGCATTGTCCCAATTCACTAAATTAATAAATGAAACGAAACCTGTAAATATGCACAATTTACAACCCAGGTTTCATGTCAGACTGCACAGGATTTTCTATATGCAGCAGGTATTGTGTACATGTACATCGTGGGGTTATCTGCCTGAGTGTTCTGTTAAACAGGGCTGAGGTGAGATTAAGGTTTCACACTGGGGATAGCATTTCGGTGCTGTTGTATTAGGTCCTGTCATGCTCCAGGGCTGGGTTACAGGAACAGGAGCCAGTGAATCTAAGGTGGCGCAGGGCTTGGTTCTCCACTGTCCTCCTCCTGTGGAGACATCTGTCCACCATCCTCACATTCTACACCCGCCCTAGTTTCAGCCTTTTGATAAAACGCACTGTAAGATGAACCTCATCATGCATTAGCCCTTTTTCACCTTTGCAGCGCTGCAAATTGGGATAACTACATATAACGAGCAGTGTTCTGCAGGAACACACATCTGTCAAAAGCCCTCAGCCCTCCTCCAGCGAGGACACGAGAGGTGAATGGAGAGTTAATGTTTTCGTTCATCTCAGATTCACCACATGTTCCCACCGTGACTCTGTCATCTGAGCACCTCGACCTGAAAGCTCCTCTCCTGCATTGTCATGTTTTATTCAGCACCAGGAGAGTATTGGAAAATTATTCATTGCAGCCAGGCAGCGGTGTGAGCAAATAATCCAAGTTGGCCAACCGGTGTCTGACAGGGGTCCCCCCCCTCCCCAGCCTCCCGTGGCCCCAGTAACGGAGCACACCAAGACCAAGTGATGACAGAAAGCCACAGATTTGACATCTATTATTCAGCTGTGGGAGCAGAGGGATTGAAATATACATGGTGTTCTAGGTGGGTTTGCTGAATCAAGGACTCTGGGCTGGATGTTGAACTCATGGTGAGTTGCGGGTAACATGACTAAACTAATGCAACTACTACTCACTATGAATGCATTTATTTGGCATCTAGACCCAGTGGTAGTTTGTATGTCATGTTGCTAATTTTCCAGGTGCAAAACAAAACATTTTCTGCTTCATGGTAAGAGCAGAAAGCCTGTTGTTCTTCTGCATTCCTGTCATAACATTGTTAAGGGCAAGTACTGTAAGTGAAGGGTAGATTTATCTTACTAGGTTAGACGCATGCAGCTGGTCGTTTAAAAACCTGTTTGAGAGAATATGTAATGAAGTTTGGTGCCTCTGAACTCACGTTGGCCCCAATTCATCTTGCTGATTGCCATCATCTTATCAGTAAATGGGATGATGTTCACATGCTGAAGTGCTCAGTGTTGGTTATTTGTAGTCCTACTCGTATAACCCTATCTATGCTTTATTGAAAATTGATCATTCACTTTTGATTATGAATAGACGAGGCTTGACTTTAGATGGTTAACGCTGTAACTTTGTGACTAAACTCACCATGTATTTGCAGTGAGGGTGGTGGCGATGCCGGATTTAATAGCACAAATGTCCCCGTCTGAACGATCCACGCGATGCAGATAATCAGCCTGTTCCTCTATGTTGAATATATGCCAGGGATTCATGGGAGGTGTGTGCAGGGTAATAATTTTTTCATTCATCCTGTGAAATGCCAACTGTTCAAGGTTCAGTGTAATTATGAAAACGAGAACATAAATATCGCACACGGGTAGTGGGCTGAAAATGGGACGAAAGCAGCAGGCAGCCTCTGAACCAGCCCATCTCCTAGCGACAGGCTAGTCCCAAACCTAATTTAGAAATCCTGACATTTTGCCATTTGCTTGGTTGTTTTTCCTCCATTTCAAGAATATCAGGCTGGTGTCAAAATGATATTTCTAGTTTGAGTCACCCCAGTCATCCTTTAGCATCTTGATTGCGTTAGTCATCGCTAGACGCAGCTGATTTACTTAAATCCGTCATTCAGCTCCCATCTGTGACTTTTCGTCAGTGTATAGCTGCTTAAATGAGAACGTCACCGCTCCATATTGTTGAACTTCACCACACGTGGTGCGGTGAACCTTCCAGACGGTCGCGCGCTGCTGATTAATTATGGAAAAGCAATATAATGTCACAGTTGGAGATGTACTGTTGTAAGGTCAGGGAAGTTGGACATCAAATTACCTCCCACATGTCGGGTGACATGGAGCCTTTTAGGGCCAGAGAGTTGGACTGTTGGCACAAAGAGTGCAGTTAATTGGAAAAGAGACCAAACTTATCAAGGATCCTTTCTTGTAAATAAGGTCCCACAATCCTTTAGAGTGGAACAACGGCTTCCTTAAAAAGACCCTTCCTTTTATCAGGGAATAGAGGAAGGATGTTTTTTTGGGGGGGTTGATGAAATATGGTTTGGCTCGAGGCCAGTACAAGGCATTTGTCTGGATGTCACACACAAGGGAGACTGTCTCCTCAGTTTGTCTGCATCCAGCGCCCCTCTGCTTTCACTGCACATCGCGGCATCAGAATAATTCGGCCACACACAGTGAAGCTCTGGCGAAATTAGGTTCGAGTAGCAAGGTTATTAATACTGACAGCCACGTTAGCAAAATGGAGCTGGAGATAAGGCAAGGATGGAAAAGGGTGCACAAGTAAGGTATAAGAAGGGATTTTCCGTTTTTAGAAAATAATAGACAAAAGCAAAAAAGGGGAAATGGGACACTGTGATGTGATCTGAAAAATAATCCCCTGGATGTGTTGCTTTGTGTCCAGATTGCCGGATGAAGGGTCTGATTATTTGAGCTGCTGTGCATTGAACTGTTTCTGCGTCACTGTCAAATATCCTTGAAAAGCAGTCAGCCTCGCAGCTTGTTTGTCTTTAGGGTTTATGTATTGGTCTAAGATGACTTCATGCAGTCGCTGGCCCAGAGCGATGCATGTGTGTTCATCTAGGCCAGTTAGACAGGAGTAATTCGAGACACTTTGATCATTTCTTCCGTCACTGTTTTGTAGCTGCTGAAAAATGGCCATGCCAGCACTTTTGAACTCTCAAATGAACCTGATCTAAGCTGAACCCTTTGACATTGTTTGTAGAGTTTCTGTTCTTTCAAAAGGGAAATGAAGATTGCATTAGTCTCGCTCGCCGTCTCGCACACTCAAACGGATGCTTGCACACACAGTTCAGCGACTTCCGACTCGATCGCTGTCGTCAGACGTAGAAGGAGTTTCATCTTAATAGGAGTCGCATGAACCCTTGTAACTTATACACAGTGACACTTTGGTTATTCTGCCACAGCTGTTCCCACGTTTATGGGATCGTTCCATTGTTTTATCTCACCTGGGTGTGGGTGTTTGTTCTAGGAGCTGCTGGGTGTGCTTCGCCACGGACGAGGATGACCGCACGGCAGAGTGGGTGCGTCCGTGTCGCTGCCGCGGCTCCACCAAGTGGGTTCACCAGTCCTGCCTGCAGCGCTGGGTGGACGAGAAGCAGCGGGGCAACAGCACGGCGCGAGTGGCCTGCCCGCAATGCAACGCAGAGTACCTCATCGTCTTCCCCAAACTAGGTGGGTTGCATTTCAC
This sequence comes from Mugil cephalus, assembly GCF_022458985.1. Classification (NCBI taxonomy): domain Eukaryota; kingdom Metazoa; phylum Chordata; class Actinopteri; order Mugiliformes; family Mugilidae; genus Mugil; species Mugil cephalus. The sequence continues at coordinate 6,326,216 of NC_061782.1, forward strand.
GGAAGGTAAAACTGGGGCAAACGCATCACGTCGAAGTCTTAAAAATGACGAGATGTCACATTGTCTCGTTCAGCCGGCATTGGTTGGTGGTTGTTATGGAGACGAGTATTCCTTCAGATTTATTTCCAAGGACAGCTGTGGCTGCGTGGAGCTTTAAGTAGCTTCATTAGTTAAAAGTCACATATTCCGCACGGTTATTTATGTTAAATGCAATTTGCAACATTAGGGTCACTCAGGTATATTTTTATTAGAGATATTTTTCACAGCAACATTTAATAGATTGGAGGAAATTGGAGTGCCTGTTGGTTTCTGAGAAACTGACAGAGTTCCTAACTTGTACACCACGATTTAATTTTCTGTGAAAATGCCACGACCGCTCTCATTTTCTGTATAAATGTGCTGCTGAAGGTCCTCGTTGAAGGCTCCCTAATTGTTTCTGCTTGAAACTGTACCCAAAAGCTCTGAGAACCGCTCAGCGCGTCTCGTCTGAGTGTGTGTTTATTTACTCAGAGCCAGCACAGGTTCTGTGGTGATCTGGGTAAATATTTCCTTTCAGCTTGACAAAGAACAGAAGGGCGCTCACTTGTTATCCAGCCCAGCTCCTGGCTGACAGACCAGCAGCAGTTCAGAAAAGCAGCTGCCTCAATTATCGTGACACGTCAGAGTGACGACGGCTTCAATTGTTCCCAAAAGCTGACTCATCTAGTGAAAATACACCAAACACAGCCTGCTCACTTTTCAGTTCCTCCCTTCATATATTTTAAAGACAGTGACTGTCTGTCCTCGTGTTTTTTTTTTGTATTCAAGACAGACACTAGTCACATTAAGAATAAAGTTGGTTTTATCCCCAAGTAAAGTTTACTCAGAAGTTAATTTACACTTGTGAAAACATATTTTAATGTTTTATACCATTCGTCATTTGGTTGCCCTGTAGCCACTGGGCCGCCGCCATCTCAACTTCATAGAAAAGTTGCAATTTGAGACAGAAGTGGGACTAGCTTGCAGGAGGCTGGGCCCAGCTGGTAAACAGGTTCGTGTATATATAGATCAACCATGGTTGTGCCGTCACTCACTGTGGAGCTATTAGCAGACGTTTCTGCTCAGCTTCTTCGGATGCTTCCTCGTCCTCAAGTGGATGTCGGTTTCTCTCCTGGAGAGTTGATTGTTGGCACAGGATATTTGTGGATGCGTCTGTCACCTTTTACTTTTTTGTATGCATGGGTGGGTTAATTGGCTCGTAGCTCCTGGTAGCAATGTAAATAAGTTGCACATATGAAAAAAAAATAATATTTGGTAGAGCTACATTTTAACCATTAAGTGATAATTCACAAGTCATCTGCTGGGTTGCACATTTAGTGAATACTGTGGATGAAAATGGTGACAAACTCAGATGTATTTGTTTATTTCTAGTCGTCCCTTAAATGTGTGTTTTAGCCTCTTTAGTAAATGTATTGATGAGCCGAACAACAGTTACCGTGGTCATTGGCAAACCTCTCTTAACCGTGTACACAGCACAGTACCAAATAAGGAAGCCCAAAAACATGAAGTGATGCAGCCTAATTCAGGTGAAGCCAAGTCTGACTGGTTGCCAGGCAACATGGTAAAAGGAAGTCTGTACAGCAGCAATATTACAACAGATCTCTCGGTTAATAACGTGTGTTCACGTACCTTTTCATCCCATTTTTTCCTGTGATAACTGCATTAAAGGAATTGATAATGTCTCCCTCACATGCTCTGGCTTTGAGACGTACATTATTCATGACTATAGACTGTAGTGCTTCAGTGTGCCCGTAAATACGATGGCTTTGTGGCTAGTAAACGCTCCTTTCAGTTTCATTAAAAATGAGCTGTGGTCCAGGAGGTAAAGTGGTTTACCCTGAAGCTCATGATGCATATACTGCAAAAGTTTGTGTTCTCTGGTCATTGGTTTAGGTCCTACAGCGAATTGGCCTTCGTGCTGTTCATTTGCAGGTGGTTTGGTGTGAAACTGTGGCTCATGTGCTGGGCGGTGGTGCCCTGAGAGAATAATACATGAGGCTTATGCCGCCGTCTCTCTTCACTTATTGAAGCCTGGATACGAACAGCCAAGAATTGTGTTACCTTTGATCTCCCTGCATTTAGATGATGGACTGTGAGGACGTTCAGAAGAGAGTTGCTTTCAAGATGTGCAGTGGTAGTACTCTAAATTAACCTTAACTTATTTTTGTTAGAACAGCATTACGAGTCCTCTTATTTTAATTGAATTAATAGTTTTTAGTTTATTTCAATGTCTAACCCAGCCAGGCCCACATCAAATATGTGTCCTCCTCATTTTTAGTGATTTAAAGCCATGTTATTGTTCTGAATGTAAAAAAAAAAAAAGAGGCGGATGTTCTTCATAGCAGCTGAAAGTATCTGGATAGGAAGTGCAGTAGTAGTGTTTGATTATATGTACTGTTCCTGTGTGGCTCCAACAGGGGGAAAGGGTCTGTTTCCTAATCCCATTAGCGAGTGTCAGACAGAGGTGGCGAGGAAGCCGTGCAGGGAGGTTGGATGTGTCTGGGAGAGAGGAGTGGGAGTGAAAGTGGGTCACGGGAGGAGCCGTCAGAAGAGCTCATCAAAGGCTGACGGAGCAGAGGGGAGAGGAGTGAGTAACGCTGCCACTCTGCTGATGCACTCGTGAAATTGCAGCTTTGACTTTGCGACTCAAACATTAAATTCACACTTCTTTAGATCTCAGGTCCGTGATGGTAACTTTTCTAGATGTGAAGGACAGAGTGTGCATTCAGCGGCCACCTGGCACATGTGTTCCTGTTAGCGTGGAGGCTAGGAAGAGCTCCAGAGCGGCTACAGAGGCGGCCTCTCCTCAATCATGCAGTTGTTTTAGTATTTGTGTATTTAAATACCACACCAGGAAACGCTGACCATGCTCTCCACCTTTGCACATTTGATTTGTTGTCTATTACATGTTGTGTGTTGTATGTCTCGTTCAGTAGGATACCTCGCCCTTATCTCATATTTGGGTGTATCAGGTGTACTTATGTTATGATATTATTATATCGGTAGCAATAAAAGGTCTTTAAAACGACGTCGGCCATTGCAGTAAATTCTGGGAGAGTATAGTGCTCAATAAAAGTAGTTATCATGAAAAGCTTTTCTTTCTAACAAAGAATGATGTGAAGCTTGGTCCAAAGTGCCTTTCAAACTATCTTGAGTTAGTTGTTTGGTTCACATCTTAGCGTTTCCACCTTCAACCTGCAGCAAACAGAGGACGTATATCAGACGTCCCACATCTGCATTCAAAACAGAGGACAGGTGACTCTTAAAGATTACTTATTAATACAGAGTAAACATACTAGGTGATATTTTATGTGGTCTATATGAGGACTATAGACTTTAGCTGCAGGATACACCGTGTGCTCCAGTGCAGTAGGATTCCAGTGTTGTCTGTTTTGCTGCATCATTGCTGCAGTGCTTCCTTATATAGATACAGTGGTACCTTATATTTATGGTTTGCACGTTGCACAGCCAGCCAATGGCTCTTCAGTTACAAAAAAAAAAATAATAATAAGCACAAGTATGTCTGTCCCCTTTGAATATAATGTGAGCGTCTTGGCTTCACGAGCTGTGGTATTTGCGGCAGCTTTAATTAGCCATCAGAATAATAGTTTCACGGCTCGGTGAACAATAGCGTGATGACAGCTTTCTGTTTGGGCGATGGAGTTAAATCTGTGGGGCCGGTAGAGACGGGGAGCTCTGCTGGAAAGCTGCCACGGTAGTTACTTTCTCAGGGTTGCTGCTGAGGCCAGCTCATTTCTAGAGGCTTGACAGGAATTACTCGTTTTTTGGCTCCGAAGGCTGGGACCCCTGCCTCCTGCTGGATCAGATGTGGGGGCTGGTTTGAAGTCACAGATCGCCTTTTCTATTAACCCAGGTTTTTGATTGTTTTCACTGACGTGTGGCACGGGGGAGGTGGGAAGCTAGCAACGTCTCATACCTCGAAGAGCAGGGCGGCTAGCTGTACGCTGGTTCTGGCTGCACTCCCACCAGCACCTGCTCCACAGCCAAAGCCAGCCTATCATGCTAATTTGGCTGGCGATCCAACTCTGAGGACGGTGTGTCCTTGCCGCTCCTCCTCCACTGATACTCTGCGTAAACAAGCCGGCGTGCCAATGTGCGGACCCACTACCGAGGAGCTGCAGTTGCACTTTTCCCCTTTCTCCTTCACTTCCCCTCCCTCCCTCCTTCCCTCCCTCCCACCTTTTTAATTATCTTAATTATGGAATCTGCTGCCAGCGGCTGAAACGAATTGCTCAGCGCTGCGTCTCGCTCGCGACCATTAAAGGGCGGCCCAGTCGCCCCCAGCCGCGGCGGCGTAATGCTCAGACGGGGAGAAAGCCCGAAGAGATTCCAACCCTGTCATCAGAACGCGCCCGTACTGATGCCCTCAAGCATTGAGGAGATCAGTGCGGTTGGCAAACGCAGGTGCGGTAAAAGCAGTTCTGGGAAACATCAGGAGACGAGACAGATCTTCTGCATTAAGAAGTAACTTTCGATATTTCCGTCGGGACTTTAAGTAGCTTTAGAAGTGACAAACGCACCACGCTACTTTGGGGTTCTTTTCATCAACAAGTGAGCCAGAGCACTGGTGTCTGGAGAAAAAAAAAAGACCTTAAGCGTGACCTGCTTAAAATGCCGCACAGAGCTCAAAGCTTTTATAGACTCAATGTACTCAGCTGTGGAAATTGGGTGCACTGCTAACAGTGGCTGAATTGTACACAACTTGTGGCAAGTACTTATGGGTAACAGCCGCATAGTGGGCTCGCTGTGCAAACACCTTAATAAAGTCTGTCTTATGTCTCAGCTGCAAAAAGTGAAAACCCCAAAATAACCATGGGAGCCCAGAGTTATTTTAGAAAGCTGTGCCTCTTTTTTGTACCTGGTGTGTAGACTAATGCAAACGCTGTAGTTAGAGACGTTACAGTTCGGTGTCGACGCTGTGGCTTCATCTGAAGGCTCATGAAAAAACCCAGCTACTGTAATTCCCCCCCCCCCCCGACCTGCAGCACTCATCCTCAATATAAAGGGGATTGGAGCTCAGTGCGATACGAGGTTGATGTGTTTTTATTTTGTTTTTTTGTTATGTGCTGCACACCAGCCTGCCTGCATATATGAAAATATGTTTATCAGTTCGCTGCTGACACGGCCACAGAGAAAAGTGTTTCTGAACCAAGTCCTCCTTTCACAACGACCAGTGACTCAGCGCCTCCTTAACGACCTTTCACTGCCTCGACTCTGAAGTAGACCAGCGATGTGTCAAAATCACTATTTTAAGAAATCGTTATAAATGTCAGCCTTCTCAGAGAGAGAGAGCCTGTAAAACTGACCTTTGAGCCCGGTTTTAATAAATGTAGGGTTTTAACAGCTCAGTCTAAACAGTGTAAACAGCGTGTCTACTTACTTATGGAGGATAATTTAAGAAAATTGTAATAATTGAACTAATGTTGTCGTTGCCCTCACAGATATTTAGCCTCTAGTTGGCAGTAGGCTTTTATCCAGCTTCTGTTGTCATACTTCTTCAATCTGAAATGCTTCAGAGCTTTGTCGCTCACGTTTGACTGGTCATGCAGAACCAGATTTCCGAGGCCGAGGTTTCTATTGAGAAGATGCAGGAAATGACATTTAATAGATCGACCCAAGAATTTTATAAATGGATGTCGGAGCTTTTAAACAAAAATCGATTTGAGTTAATCCAGCGCGTATATTAAAGTCCCCTTTTATTTTATTTTTCCGTTTATGAAAATTGATGAAGTTATGATCAAACGGAAGTATCTTTATTAAACTTTGCGTTTCTCTGCTCTGACGTGACCTCCCGTTGTATCACAGCCTCCTACGTGTGCTAATCCGGTGAAGTGTTCCACTCAAGCCCTGTTCTCGACTAACGCATCTCAGCTTCTCTTCTGGAAGATACTAGCCTCGTTTCTGGCAAACACGGCGGTTAATCCTCACCGTGTCTAGTCCTTCCTTTTGTACTGTTTAATATCCAACGTGGAGTTTAAACACAGGAACCTGCCCTGCTTGTCTAAGTGTGTAAGCAAAGACGTCAACAGCACAATGAAATAAGAGTCTGATCTTCTCTTCACATACCTACGCTGCTGTGACTAACTAGTAGTGATGTGCGGAACGATACTGTATCACAATATCGATGCTTTTGATTTGTCATTAACAAGAACACAGTGGAAAGTAACTAATCTATTGTTAAACCTTGTGAAACAACTTCAGATTAAACCATTAACACTGAATATGAGGCATTTATGATGAGGTAGAGAGGAGAAGAGAGCACAGCATCAGAATTAGGATGCAAATTTTTATTTTTATAGTACTTTACATTAATCTAATTATTTTACTTATTTTTTTAGTGTGTGAAACAGCATTTTCACACATTTTGTATGATTGTGTCTCTGTTTGGTGTTTTTATCATTTATTATTAGCTTGGCTATATAGTAAATGAGGCCACTACCTCAATATACTTCCAAGTTTAAAATTAACAAATAAATTACTAAATTAATATATTACGATTTGAAACACACTACTCTTTTTTTTTTTTTTAGATTTACCAGACACATTAGGTGTATTTGTATCTGCCGATACCAGCCTGAATTTTACTCGTATCGACAGAAAGGAAATCGTTTTTTATCCAACATCACTACTAACTAGAGCTGCAGGAATCGGTTCGATAGAAATGTTCTGTGTTCAAGCAGAGACGTTTCTGCGTGGAGCGAACATCAACTACGCTGATATATTCAGCCACTGAAATCAGCTGTCGTCTCTTAAACGTGAGAAGGCTGCTTTTATTAGCCGCTGTGATAAGAGTGTTTGTTCCATATGACGAAGGGTTTGAAACAGTCATTACACAAACATATACACTGATATGACCGTGTCCCCTCTCACTGCCCAGTTCATTAGGTTAAAATAATCAATTCTAATATAACAGCTACTAAATCCCCTCCAGGTCTGTTCCGATGGTCAGTTTATGGTGGTAATTCACTGGTCACTGTTGGAGGATCCAGTTTGTGCTGCTGTTAAAACTCGACAGAAACCAACTATAAGGGGGTTAACAAATAATAGAAGCACGTGTCTTTACAGTCTAATCCCGTTAAATAACACTAGAAACTACAGACTGTAAAATGAAAGCGCAGTTGAATCAACATCTCTCTCTGTTTAGAAACAAATGTGGAATACTGCACCCGCCGCTAAGCTAAGATTTACTGCAGGATTGTTCATTTGTGTACCTAATGAACTGGCAGGTGGGTGCACAGCATTGAGCACAGTAGGAATTTGCAGGAGAAACCTGCTCTGATCTTGCAGTTAAGAGTTTCCAGACTTGTGTGGCACACAGGAGCCCAGCTCCCTCTGGTCACATCCCCACCCAGCTCTCCTCCCTCTGACTCCTGGCTGGTTATTAATAGCACGTACATGGCTCTGTCTGAGTGAGGAAATCAGGTTGCCTTCCTGTAAATATTGCATGATTTCCCTCGAGTCCGCCTGGAATGCCAGGGAGCAGGATGCGGCAGATTCTTCTTTTTTCTTTTTTTTGGGCCGTGCTCCTGATGTCAGGCGGGGACGTCCCCGTTCTGAAGGCATGTGTGGAATGAAGATGAATCCTTAGTCATGCGTGTGCAGGACCAGCCCAGTTGTTTTTTAATCTCGGTTGAACTGGCCCAAGAAGCTCCTCCCTGTCTGTCAATAAGTTTGCAGCACAAGGTGTGGACCGCATTGACGTGCCTCAGAGTTTGGGAACGCTTCAGGGAGCAAAATTCACTTTCGCGTGACCGCATTGTTGACATGTTCTGTTAGGACGCATTGATCGTGTGATGCCTCCTTTCGGCTGACTTTCACACAAGAAGAAAAGTAATGAGAGAGGGAGATGCTCTGGTCTAGTCGGGTGCTACATGTCGAAGTAACGGCCACACGAATGTATGCCAGAAGTGTCCAAAAGTGTAAAAATATTGTCCACTTAGTTCCTCATAAATGTCAAGAACCTCTCAGCTCATGAATGTAACCGTCTGATCTTTGCCTCCATCAGGTCCCGTGGTCTACGTCCTGGACCTGGCTGACCGGCTCATCTCTAAGGCCGGCCCCTTTGCTGCTGCAGGCATCATGGTGGGCTCCATCTACTGGACGGCGGTCACGTACGGAGCTGTCACCGTAATGCAGGTATGACCAGAGACTTTCATATTCTGTTCTATTCTTTCTGCTTTGTGAGTACGAATCAACCAGTTTTCCATTCTGACCGTCCTCTCCTCCGTCCAGGTGGTGGGACACAAGGAGGGCCTGGACGTCATGGAGCGGGCCGACCCTCTGTTCCTGCTCATCGGGCTGCCCACCATCCCGGTCATGCTCATCCTGGGCAAGATGATCCGCTGGGAGGACTACGTCCTGCGTCTGTGGAGGAAATACTCCAACAAGCTGCAGATCCTCAACAGCATCTTCCCAGGTCAGGACGCACTCTCTGATAACGTGTTTAAATCGTTCTAAGCTCTCGTCTTAGCGCTCGCGTTGCAGCGTAGCAACGTGTCCCCGTTCAGACGTTTAAGCCCTGCTCTTAACGAGATGCATCATGATTCAATTTGAGGGCTAGAGGTTGAGTCTTTAATGGATGCAGACAATGAGTCACGAACACAATTACCACAACCTGACGACACAAGACCAGTCAGAAACAAACACAGGACGGAAGTTTCATCATAAACCCTCATCTAGTTTCATCAGAGCGGATAAACAGCCTTCCTATCAGAACCAAAACGTTTGAACTGTCCGCGTCTCCGCAGGGATCGGCTGCCCCGTCCCCCGGATCCCCGCCGAGGCCAGCCCCCTGGCGGACCACGTGTCGGCCACGCGGATCCTGTGCGGCGCCCTGGTTTTCCCCACCATCGCCACCATCGTGGGGAAGCTCATGTTCAGCAGCGTCAACTCCAACCTGCAGAGGACCATCCTGGTAAGTGGAGCCAAAAGAAACACCAGCAACCGGCAACGGTTCAATTCAACACTGGAGGAAAGTTGAGGTTTTTATTAAGGGCCTGTTTGTTTTGGCGAAGTTACACCCGACAGTAACTATTTCAGTTCCAACAATAAATAACAATAAACAGAATAACACGCTACAGTATCGTATGGCTAACGTTACTTCTCAGTAAAGCTCTTAGCGTTAGCATCTTTTATTTAGGTTCATTTATTATAACTGAAATGAACTAATTGAAACTGAAGCTAATCCACTTTTTCAAATAAGAGGATACTCTAGTACTAAAGTACCAAAAGGTCATATTTTAGTACACAGGTGTCAAACATATGGCCCGCGGGCCAAAAGTGGCCCGTCAGAGGGTCCGATCTGGCCCGAGGGATGAATTTGCAAAGTGCAAAAATTACATTGAAGACATGAACTGCAAATTTTCCAATAAAAGTGACTACTTTTCCTACGTTTCACACAATTTTAGTAGAGAGCTGTGGACGTAACACAACATTGAGACACACAGAAATTGCACTTTTTTTTCTAAAGAGAAAGATTTTGTAATAGTGCAGCTCATTAAATGTAAATACTTTCATAATGTACTTGTTTGTGCTAAAACAAAGGGGAACATCTGAAGTTGTCATTATTTGAAGGTCTGGCCCCCTAGAGATCATATTGTTCTGTACGTGGCCCCTGAACTAACATGAGTTTGATGCCCCTGCTTTAGTTTTTTGTGTATTTTCCCAGTGTTGAAATCAAGTCCATATAAAATCAGGAGAACTGATTTCAATGTTTGTGGACCATTTGTTATTCGGTAGTTCATATGGATCATTGTTGAGTCCAGTTCTTAATTTGATCTGATAATCCACGTTTTTCCTGGTCTCACTGTATTTACTGCTTCATCTCATGTGGGAGGTGCCAGCTACAAGTCACATGACGAGGTCACGTCACATGTTAACAACCAGGTCCTCATGTGTAATTAGAGGCTGTAGCTCAGATTCATATTTAGATTTCTCAGGATATAAGATCATCTGGATCTCTAGAGACGTCTCCCCTCTTTCCTGGGTTGACTGTGAATCACATGAAGCAGCTGAAGATGAGAGCGGCCTCACGGAGAGGACGGAGAGGTAACCAGAGCAGCTCATGTGACCCCGGGCTGCATTGATACCCGGGGACACCACGTCCTCATCCTCTGAGCTCTGAGTGACAGATGGACTGCCGACTCGGAGCCGAACACAGCTTCTTCATTAGTCTCCAGCTTGAAGAATAATCAGAGTTAATGTTTTAGAGGAGGATACGATGAAGAACAGAGTCTGAGGTTTCACTTCCTCGTCCTCGCCTGATTCTAGGAGCAGGAACCAGAGAAACGGTTTTACTGGAACGATTAATCACTGGCTCCAGTGTTTCAGTAAAATTCCTTGAAGAACCAGTCGGGACATTATGAGTGACCTTTAATCAGGAGACAGAAAAAGGAACGTCTTTGTTCAGAGTTCGTTTCAGTGCAGCAGCTTCCTGTTTAGATTTTAAAGCCCTTTTCACATGGGACCAGTTTTACCTGGAACTCTAGTAATTGGTAGTACTTGTGAAAGTCGTCTGTTCAGATGGTCCATGTGAGTCATTTGTGAAGTAAAAAACTGCAAAGCAAATGACGTCCTGTGAGAAAACTAATGCAGAGTGGATGAGTTTTGATTGAGAGCTTCTTTTTTTTTTTCTGCCTCTTGTCACATTAGAATAATAAGGATGTGCCATAAATCAAAGTATGGACGTCACTCTCCCATACAGATGAAGACGGAGTCCAGCATTAATGTGTTCATCACATCTAGGATCAATAGTTTCATCACGACATGTTTTATTTCTAAGAATAGATGTTTTAATAATCAGAAAGTTGCAAAGTAACTGAAGCTCAGACCGGCTACTTCAGTTACTGAAGACTAAAACAGATGTTTCTAAACCGTGTGACGTCCTCGGATGAAACTAATCCCGTGTTAATGGGGTTAAAGTTTGCACCTCCTCACTGTAGCATCCCAGCGTTAATCTCCAGCCTTAACAGAAGCAGTCAGGACTGATGTGTTCATGTGTTGCTGTGTTGATGGGATGGTGAGTGCTGCTGTCGTGTCTGAACGGAGTTTCCTCTCTTCACAGGGGGGCATCGCCTTCGTGGCCATCAAGGGGGCGTTCAAGGTGTACTTCAAACAGCAGCAGTACCTGAGGCAAGCCCACCGCAAGATCCTCAACTTCCCCGAGCAAGAGGAGGCCTGAGGAGGAGGAGGAGGAGGAGGAGGCCACAGAGTCTGGAGGAGTGAGGAGTGAGGATGGACGAACCACACGCCTCAGGAGGGGGGAGAGGAGGGAGGCTTCATGAACTCGATGAGCAGGAAGTGCTGGTGAAACAGACTTGGAATCAGTGTCACCCTCATTACCTTCCCCTCCCTGCACCTCACCCCCACCCCCACCCTCACCCGACTCGTCATGGAGCGACTCATCACACCCACGCAAGCATCTCCTCCACACGCTGTTTCCTTTTTTTTTTTTTTTTAAACCGCTTTTCATGAGGTGAACACGGATCAGACGGGAGCACGTTCAGAGTCGGCGCGCCGCTCCACGTCTGCACACGTCTCTGCGACGGCGGCTGGATGTGCTTCAACAATCACCCGAGTAACACTTCATGTAAACTTAACTGTATTTTAAAAGAGAAAGAGAGGGAAGAAAATGCGGGGCATGTGTAATTAGAGTTTTATAATACTACTAATAATAAATGATTGTTTTATAATGTTTGTTTTGAAGCGTCCCCTTTGCCATTGTCGGGGGTTTCTATTGAATGATGTCCAGTGTTTGGAATGTATTAATGAGAAAACAATAAAAATGTGTTTAACAGTTGTTGATCATGATGCAGTAGAGTACAAACAAAAAAACCACAACCAGGAGGCGTTTAGGGAACACACGGGGATCAGAGGAGGCCATGTTTTTTTTTAATCTCTACATTCACATAGACTCAGTTTGACGGCTCGAGCCCGTCGCCGTGACGATACTACAGATGTTTCAAGATGTTGGACTGACCAGCTTTATTTTTACTTTTACTTTCTCGTGTGGTTCTCATTGACATTCAACTCGGCACTTTTCACTGGTGGATGTTCGCCGATGCTAGACACAACCTTTTCTGTTTGGAATTTTTTTTTTTGATGATGATGAAGGGATTTTACTTTTGAATCTTTTCTGCCCCTCATGTGATGATGGGACTGCCGTGTTGCCTGACTGTGACTGTGGCCTTCAGCTCGGTTCAGACCGTTGTGTAATTACCAGGAAAGATGCTCGTGTGGCTGTGAGAGTCAGTTCAAACAGACAACAAGTGGGAAGCGGGAAGCCAGCCCTTCCCTAAATCTGTTCAGTATTTCTAAATTAAAAGGGGGGGGAAATGTATATTTAATATTTAAATGCAACAGAATTAAATTGGTGCATTAGTGGAAGTCTGAAAACAGCTCACTTGCTGCACCTGCATGGGCTTGTTGTCATTTTTTTTGTGAACTGACCTTGCATGATGTGATAATTTCCTTTGCAAACGCGGCAGCCGGCTTGGAGACGACCCTCTAAGCCGCTGCTGCTCCGACGAAAAAGGCACGACGACTATTTAACCTGCACATGTGACCCAGGCGTACATTCACCCTCTGCCAAAAAACAAAAAAAAAAAAAGAAAGGCGCTCAAGTGTGAACTGTGCTGTAGAGAAGTTGCTTCTGATTGTCGACGTCTATGGTGTCGGTTCTGTGAATAAATGTATTTTTCCACATGTTGACGTGTGCGTGTTTGTGTGTTGAAGGATGAAACCGTGAGACGGAAACGGGTTCCATTGACTTGTTTATTCATTAGAAACACACAGGAGACATAAAAAGACCAAACTCAAAAAGATCAGCACTCTTCACCAGCCCATGAAGCCAATCAGTCCGTTTTTTTTTCTTTTTTTTTGCTAAATACATCCAGAAATGAAAACCACTCAGTAGTAGGTACTTCTTCACAAAGTAAACAGTGCATGGCCCAAACCACCCAAGCCTGATATGTAATGATGCTAGTTTCTCGGAGGACGCTCTGAAAGCTGTGGGAGTGGGACGCTACCTAAGGCCGGTGGCGGCGGCGGCGGCTGCTGCTGGTTGTTGTTGACGTCGTCTTTGGGTTTGACCACAAGGGAAGAGTGTCCTTTATAACAGTAGCAGGTGGTAATGAAGAGGCCTGGGTTTGAAAGCTCTAATAATAATAATAATAATAATAATAATAACTGAAATGGTTTCGATGCAGTTGAGGAAAACGAAGAAGCAGCTTTAACTTCAGCCATATAGTGGATTCAAAATGACCTTGTTTAAAACTACGCAGCATCGTGTGACAGAGAGAATGAGGCTAAGAGCCGCGATGGTGCTGGGGACAAAATAATGTTTTTTTTTTTTTTCTTTTTTCATTACTATTATTCTTAAAAACACAAAGTTGGTTAGCACCTGAGAGAGCAGGTCACACCATCTACTCCAGGAGTCCAGCTGCTCTTTGTACTCAGCGGTGGAGACAGAGCTACGTCTCTTTCTGTCTGTCTCACACCGGTCCCTGTCCACGAGAGGAAGGTTATTGCTTCGCGAGAGAAGTGCATATATATATATATAAATATATATATTATATATGTTCAGAAAACAAGTCTGGACTCTTTAGACTAAATGTTTCAAAATAAAAATAATACAAGGCTAGCTGCTTTGTTTGACATCTACGCTGCGAGAGCCGTCCCAACTATTTAGCGGTGGTGGTGGGGGGGGGGGGGGGTGGGGGTAAAATCCTGCCTCCGATCACAATATGACACCAGCTCCTCCCCACAGGACAGAGGGTACGAACAGCGACAGCCTCCCTCAGGTCTTAGAAAAGGATCAAATAAATAAATACTCTTCGTCTCCACAGCCGTCCCCTACCTCCTTTTCAGTCTGAGGACTAAAACCAATTCATGAAATAACAAAAAAACAAATAATTCGCTGATAAAAGAAGGGTTTTTATTTTAATTACTAATAAAACTTAATGTCAAATAAAAAAAAAAGAAGAAGAAGAAAAAAACAGCATGGACGTACCCCTGAGATGTAGAATTACAAACTACTGTAAAATGCGAATAAAAAATAAAAACTTTTTTTTTTTTTTAAATGGCCGTGGTTCAGTGGTTAGCAAATTTTTCTTTTTTTTAAAACAGCTCCTCGAAGGGTCCCGACATTTTCCCAGGTCACAGGCTAGAAACATTCTGACACATGCAAAGATTAAAACCATGATGGAGCAGCTTCAGGTGAGCAAGAATAAAACGTCCCGTTTTGACTGAGTGCAACTTTTGCCGTAATAATATTGTGGAGAGAGCTGTGGGCGCCTCCCACACCAGTCCGACAAATAAAACAAGACCTTCGTGGGGTTACCGCCTCCGGTTCATGCCCCCCCTCCCCTCCCCTCCCCTCCCCTCTCCTATGACGCCACAGCAGCACGACTCTGAGTCTGAAGAACTCAAATAAAAACACCTCTGGATGCGAAGCTCCTGCGGTACACTTGGACTCACTTAAAGGGATCTGACCCTCGTCTTAACGTGCTCTTTTTCTTTTTTAATTAATGTTGCTTCTATTTCTCTCTAACAGTCTACACTGTGTCGTGATGCGTGCGAGTTTTGCATCTCCTTTGTTTTTTTTTTCTGCTTTCTTTTTTTTTTTTTTTTTTTTTGGGAGACGTGAACATGAGGCGAGTCCAGTGAGACCTCTACCGTTACCACGGCTACGTCGACAACCACGGAGCTAACTTTGTGATTTGTTTTGTTTCAGAGCATCTCTTCTCCAGCCTGCCACACACACACGCACACACACACACAAGCATCCATATGCACCCGCGCAAACACACAAACACGCAAACACACAGTCATGCAGGCTCAGTCAGATGAAGTCTTCCTGATGTGGGGGGGGGGTGTGAGGGTGTAGGTTCAGGCTCCAGAATCCGGCGGCCCGCTTCCTCCCCCGTGCTGCTGCGTGTCGACCCCCGGCCTCGCTCACAGTTTGGCAGCCATGAAGTTGATGTGAGGCTTGACCAGGGGGAACAGAGGCAGGCTCCTCTTGAACTCAGTCATGTCCTGAACCAAAGTGGGCTGGAACAAAAAAATAAATAAATAAAAAAGGTTGCAAGTTTTCTACCTTTAATTTAAAAATGACCACCTACGCAACCACTAAAACCAGAGCCGACTTCCTGCCTTTAAGCAAAACCACCCAACCCAGACCTATTTGAGCTGCTTCCTATTGAGGACATAAAGTCAGAACCCTAACACTAACAGACTCTGATTAAAAGAAAAGGCTCAGTATTTTCCTGAAAGAGCAGAGCAGAAGAGATTTTAGCCAATTTTAGTGTTTTACGAATGGAAAAAATAAAAAGATGTTGCGCGCAGACTACAATCATTACGGGAGTTGCCATTGACGTTACAGACATTACAGATTAAATATGAATATCAAAATAAAAGGAAACCATAAATGTCCCTTTATTTAATTTCAGGACGCACTGTGAGCACAGAATTATGCACGAAAAAAAAAACAGTGTGATACAGTTTTGCTCGATGTGGAGCAGACGCAGTAGGACCTGATGTCCCTGATGTCTTCATAGGCTTTAGACAATAGACAGAGGAGTAAGTTATGTAGATGGACAGTTCTTATTAGGATCTGGACACTGTTGATGATGAGAGACGTGTTTCAAACAATATAGAGAATGAAATGACTCCGCACACAATGATTAGAGCCGTATCAGTGTAAACTAAAGAGTCCAGAGTATAATTGACCATTTTTCAGGACTCCTGGTTTTACCTTTATATTTCATCTTAAAAATGGTTTACATTGTTGCCTTGTTTGGTTTCATTCTTTTCAGGACAACTCCACCTGTGTCATTTTACAGTTATTTTTTCATTTTGACAAATGTTATTAACACATTGGACCTAAAACCGTCAAATCCGTGCAGGAAAAAGTTGGATTTTTTCACTGTGAAAACCACAAACACGTTTAGAGAATCATTTTTAGAACTTAGAATGCAAATCTAAAGTGTAAATTTCAAAAGCTTGTTAACAAATTTAGCAAATAACAAAGCTAGTCATAATATCAAAACAGTAATAATATCTAAAAAGTCCCAAATCTCTGCTCTCCGTCTCTTTGTCTTCAGTCACTCCATAGACTGAACATAACGTCACTCCCACAGCTTCTCTCTCTTCCTTAGCAACAGCTGACACATCATTTCCTCATTGGACACAACCTGTGTTTCCGTTACGTTTTTTTGCAAAATAAAACTGATATTTCAGGTTCGTACGCGTTTCGACGGAAAGGTGTTTTGTGAATGAGCTGTAACTCTCGTAAAGTCTCTTGATTCCCTTCAGACTCCACTTTGAGGAAGACTGACTCTAACTGAACTGGTCACATGACCTGACGCCGACTCATCTCCAGTGACGCCTTGGTTTTTGGACTCTGGACTGCGAGTTGCTGCGTGCCCCTCAGTTATTCTTTAATAAACGTGCGTCATTAACGTTGCCAGTATTAGGACAATAAACATTTTACATAGCTGGGGAATAAAAAAAAAACAAAAACAAAGAGCTTTACCTGAGGCAGGGAAGGAGCAGGAGCCAGGTTGACATCGTTCTGAGCCGGGAACTCTCCCACTATCGGACCTGTTGGGAGACGCAAAGACACCCGGGTCAGCCTGACTCAAACTAACGCTCAGAGGCTGTGGAGGAAGCCGAGCGGCGCAGACACTCACAGGAGTCCATCTCTCTGGAGAGGACGTGCACAGACACCTTGTGTCTCTTCAGGGCGTCCACCGTCAGCCGTTCCTGTGGAGACACAGATGAGGATGATGAGGAACTTGTAATTTATTTTCGAGGCTTTAAACGAGGAGGAAGGAGACGGGCGGAATGACTCATCGCTCCATTGCTACCGCGCGGCGTTTGTTCCCACCCGAGGCCGGGATCCGCTTTGACAGACCCGCGGAGGTTTAGCTCCACGTCGCTGTCTCTGGGTGGAGGATTATATTAGGCTGAAGGTTGAATCTAGCGGCCTAAAAAGAATGAAATGATAAAAAGGTGCCTGTGTGATCCGGCAGGGGCTGATGTGACATTAGAAATGCATGGAGGGGCTGTGAGGGTTTCTGCAGGGCTCAGATAATGCCTGTTCTGTCTGCGGCCCCGTTATCCCCCCCCCCGTGAAACAGGACGGCTGTCATTACGCTGCGAGCGTCCCGTCAGTGTCACCTCCACGGATATGAACAGAAGCAGGAGATGAAAGCTGGGGGGGGAAAACGCTGAACCCCGTAAAACCACGGACACACAAGCGGCCGGACGGAGCGGCAAATATTTAACCATCGTAGAACTAAACGTTCACATGCAGATAAAAAAAAAAAAAAGCTTGTGGTATTTGAATTACCGTAACTCACATACGGATAAAATTCAAAGTGTGGCTGAGCACTAGGAAAAAAAATTGCCATTACGGTAATGATGACACAAGATCAGGAAGAGAGAGTTTTTCGGAGGAATTTGTTGGTAAATGCGAAGTTAGTTAAACCCTTGAGATGTCGCGAAGGTTTTCCAGACAAAAACACAACTTCCCAGTGTCCAGCCACACTATGAATATTGTCAATAGCGCAAACCACTGGTAATGGAAACACCTACATTTTGAAAAACCTCTTAAATATCGCTAAAATATTTTTATTTACCTCTAATGAGGTGGTTTTTCAGACATATCGATATAAAACTGCATCACAAAAGTGCAATAGAAACACTTCTTCTGGGGGGTCAGGTGCTCATAATTATGGTCACTTATGTTTAAAATAAAAAGTTGTGTCTCAATAATGGCGGTGCCGCAAGAGGCGCAATGCATGATGGGAAATCAACCACCTGTTGTGTGACCATCAGATGCATATGGTTGGATTTTGCAATGCTTTATGGGAAATGTTGAGTTGCCTATGTATGGGAACAGAGTTGGATCATTAACTACTAAATGGTGTAACTCCTGTGTAGGGCCCTATATACGGGTTAGGGGGCGATTTCAGACCAGATTACCGCCCATCCACTGCTCCGTAAGCCATCCAGTCAACATCTATTTATGGTACATTCAAACTTTCTTCTCCTAAGTTTTTTTTTTTTTAATCTTTTCGTCTCTCCAATTATATTTAGAATATTTAGAACCTCATGTCTCAGCGTCCCCGCACGGAGTGGCAGCGGAAGACGAACACAGCCTCAGTAGATGTCAGTCAAGGTATTTATGAGGGTTTAATTATACTCTGGAGGTTCGGATATTACTGCATAGTGTTCAGCAGCAGCACATGAAATGGAATTGAAAATGCTAAAAAAATTTCCATTTTTACTTTTTTAAAGTTGCAACTTTAGATTTCAAGAGGAACTGGGTGAAAATTTGAACCTCGGTAACTTGGAAATTTGAATTCACTCTTGAGTTTTCAATGTAAATAATAGGTCTGATAGACATTGATCAAATAATGTGTGGTTGAGTCTAAGTCTGGACTCAATTATCAGAATCTTTTCTCATCAGGATGAAGAGATATTATCCACGTCAATGTATCCAATGGTTGACGGACCCCGAGAGATCTCATGATCTCATCATGAATTGCAATAATAACCCCACATCGTGATTAGTTGCCTCCTAACCAGAGCCACAAAGTAGCACAATTAAAATCAATTGAGAACCATAAATTAACGATGCTCTGATAAATGCACTCAGGGACATATTTTATCATCATTTCTTGTATTAGGTCATAACTTCCATGTTAGATGAGGAGCTGAAACTGTTCTGACATTTATGTTTTAGGCTTCACAGCATGTGAAAATTAGGATATCTAAACGACTTCCACCGATCAGCCACAACATTAAAACCACTGACAGGAGAAGAAAATAAACACGGATCATTCTTGTGACAATTCAATCTCCTACTGAGAAACTCCTGGACCTGATATTCATTCACGTGGATGTTATTTAGACATGTAGCTCCCACCTAGACCAGACCAGACACCCCCACCCCATAGCAATGACACCCCTTGATGGCAGCAACTCAAAAAAAACATGAAGAACAGCACAAGGAGCTGACCTGGTCTCTAAACTCACTAGATCCCAGACTGAGACACAATATTACACAATATTAGGAAGGTGGTCATAATGTTATGCCTGATTGATGCATTTAAAAAGAAAGCCAGTAAAATGTCTCAAAGAAATATTTTTATGGCTTTTAATAAATACGAAGCGGAAGCTTAATTCGCAGAAACTAATGAGAGTTTCCACTTTACCAGCAGCTGCAGTGAAAACCAAACAATTACGTCGGTTTGAGCCGAGGCGTCTGAGGGACTGAGCGAGACGAGACAGACGAGGCACCGCGTGACACAAAGTGCTACTTACTCTGTAGAACTGCATGACATTTTCCTTCGTCAAAGTCTTCAGATATGCCACTTCAATGTTATCTGAAACACAACAGGGGGAAAGAGGAGTCGGCTTCAGACACTTCACTTTCAAATGAGTGACAGAAATATATGTATGTGAAAAGTGAAACGAAAAAGGACATGAGACTAATGCACACTGTAAAAAGTTAAAATAATAAAACATCAATATAAAAAAATAAATAAAAATATAAATCTGATAAAATATAAAAACATAGTAAAATATAAGAATATAAAAAATTAAATAAAAACATAAGACAATCAAAATAAAAATAATGATTTAAAAATATCTAGTAAATAAATTATTAAATGGGAGAATATAAAACTGTAAAATAGAATAAAATAACTATAAGACTGTGACATAAAAGGGTTTTTAGCCTTATGTGTAAAAGTGCCTCCCTCTGCATCTCAATTAAACCTTACATTTCTGCTGGAGCTGCAACAAGTCTCAGCTCAGGAGTGATTCATCATTGTGAAATTATTCCCCTAATTAGGTCAAAGTTATCGCTGCTGTGTCATTAAATCTTCGCGAGACGTGATGCGATGTTTTGCCGCTTTTGTTTAGTCTCTCTGTAATAATATACGAAGCCTGTAGATGCAACGCTGATCGAATTGGATCGTTAACTGTTGCACAAACACGGCGATGACCAAACAGCTTAGGAAACCGAAGCTCTGGAGAAAAACACACGGCGTAACCAAATGTGGAGTGTTTGTCTGAACAAACTGTAAAAAGACGGTTATGGAGTCAGCGCTGAGTTATCCCACGGAGCGGTGTGTACTGTGTGCGAGCTCTTATTAAAGGAGTGCGCTGTATGTTTCCCCCTTGGCGTCGAGCGTGTTAGCTAACCCCCACCTCCCACCTCTCCCCCTACACACACACACACCACTCCCTTGGCAGAGTTTCAGTGTTGCCATCACTCACAGCTTTAGGTGGATTACTAGCGAATCAGCCCGTTACGGCACTCAAGAGAGCGCTGAAAGAGGGAGGCGTGCTACGGCTGCAGATTATTTCAGACTTTAATTGATCCTAATTTGTGCGTCTCTCAGCCGACGCTGCGCTGAAGTCAGGAGAAATATTGATAACTCAAGAACTCTTTACGTCACACAAACCAGATCAGGAAGGGGCCCGAAATCTAAACGCAAATAAAGAGCTCACCTCTGTCAAAGTTATACTGCTGAGAGATGATCTCCCCCCAGTACTTGGCGCACTCGGCGGACAGCTTCTTGGGTTTGTCCAGGCGGCGGATGGCCAGGGCCTGGATGTGTTTCTGGAAGGCCTCCTCGCTCATCTCCTCCACGGATTTCTCCATGGTGCAGAGGAAGGCCTCCACGCGGCTCTCCAGGTAGTGGGGCGCCTTCTCCGACTGGATGATGAAGCGCAGGCCCTGCACCCCGTTAGCCCGCCGGGGGCCGCTGAACACGATGTAGCCTTGTAGGGTTTTGGAGGAGGGGAAGTGAGTCAGAGTTTGTTTTTTTGTTGCTTGATATTCTGTGACTAGTGCCGTTTATTCCCAAACATGTTCACCATCCTCATGGTTGACAGCACGTTAAAAAGCGAATTTATATGGCATGTGGCGTTCTAAAACTGCCTCCAATTAGTAAATGAGGCGTAACCCGAAAAGAAATGCATGTGAAAGGACACGGATGAGCCAAAACATTAAGACCACTGACTCTAGAAGTGAAAAACATCGAAGATCTAGTTGTGACAACTCAAAGTTCTGCTTTCAAACTTTTATATCTGTCATTTGTGTGGATGTTACTTAGACATGTAGCACCCACCTAGAACAAAACCAGGTAACCTCCCACCCCATAGGATGTAGGCCAACACAGACGCACACACACACACAAAACAGTTTAGAAACACCTCAAAAAACAAGAAAAACAGCACAAGGTGTTGATCTCGTGCATTGTTTCCATGTTCTTAAACATTTGCACAAAGCAAGCGAGTATTACAAACATAAAATATCAACTAAATGCAGTGACAACAGATGCAAAGAAGTTTAACTCACAAGTTAAACCGTGAGATTAAACATTTTAAAAGATCGGCAGCCTTCGTCAGAACGCCAGCACACTTGCAGTGATAATTCCTCTGGTTAGTCATGTTTAACGCTGTAGTTTGGCAGGTCACCATGCTAACGTCTGCCAATTATCTCCTTTCAGACAGTGTAGCCGAGGCTTAGTTTTGAGGATTTAAACAGGAGAAACGGACAACGGTGAAATATAATAATCAGGAAAGGTTTGTGCTTTTGAACACCTACGCGATGTCAGGAAGGTGGTCATAATGTTACGCCTGATGGGTGAAAACAGCAGCTACAGTTGCTCCGCTGAGAGTATGCGGTGGACTCACCCAGCTGTTCTTTGGTTCTCAGCGTGTTGAAGCAGGGCTCAGAGATGATCTGGCAGAACAGCTCCAGCAGCATGTTGTCGTGGGTGGTCTGCATGTCCGTCTGGTAGTAGATCTCGATGCCGCAATTGTTGTGCACGTCGTTCCTCTGCTGGTAAACATACCAGCCACCTGAGAGGAACAGAGGAGCGTTGGTTTATTTGTTTTTTCTCTCCACTACAGTAATCACACAGTAAATACGTTTCGCTCCGGCCCAGCCTGCAAGGCCGGGAGAAAAACACCACAACTCCCAGACTAATACAATTAAAGGAGCTGACATGCGTTTAGTTTTTCTGTCTGTGATTTATACAGCTACTGAAAAAGTAAATGCATTTTGTGGTTTTGGCCATTTTCTCCCATCCCCGATCGTACTGCTCCAACTTAAAACAGATTAGAGGACGGAAACATCATAATATGAGCCTTTTAATGTCTTTATGTCGAGTGTGCAGATTTAATTTAGATTAGAAACTTTGTAAAAGTTCCAGTAATTCTGTCAAACATGACTGAACCGCGCTACGATACGTCGCCGTGCTGAGAAACCAGCTTAAGCAGCTAAAGCCAGAATCCTTCTCTTATTGGCCTCAAATCCTCCGACTCATCAACTCAGATAAGGTGTAAAAATGAATTTGGCCAGCCTGGTTGAGCGTCTTCAATTAATCCATTCCACGCATAATCACGTCTCTCGGTGCCTCTGAGCAAGTTGCACAAGTGACGCCTGCAGTTGTGCCTCAGCACTATTGTAGAGTAAAGTTCAGAAAGGCGACAGTGGCGTCGAATGCCTGCGCCGAGCTTTCTGCTGAGTGGCTCCGAACGTGTCCTCTAGCCTTTCATCTGTACTTTACAATTTAATTTTTTGACTAGAACGTGGAAAGGAGCCATCCATTGTAGCGAAGAGTAGGAGGGGGTGGGACTTGGCTCCTTTTCCTCTCTGCTTCAGACTGCGCGAGTCCATTGAAAGTGAGCTTAATCACACCGGAGGGCGGGTTGAGGTTGGGTAATGCAGGTGACTTTAAGCGCACGCTGCTGATTCAGCGTTTTCTGGCTCCGTGCTCCGGGGGCCGTCCCGTCCACAGTCCCTCAACATCCTCCCCTCACATTCTTAGGAAAACTTTTGACATGTCGAGCGAGGCAGAGGCAGAGGCAGCGGCAGCAGCAGCAGCAGCGGTGGTGGATTAGCCAAGCCGCTAACGTGAAGTGTGAACGTTTGAGACTTTGTTTAACATTCTATGACAAAACTAAATAAACAGTGTCAGTGTGGCGTAAGCGAACCTTCACTCAGCCGAAAGAAAACCACAGCTGTCTAAATGCTCCATACGAAGAGGGAGGAGGCGCGTTTTCTACTGTGCAGTGGGAAAAAAACTGCACAGTTTAATGATTTAAATGTGCGGCCAACCGTCGTTTGACCATTTAAATTACGGCTATTGCAACAAATGCATTAACTTTAGCTGTTGATTTAGCAATAAACAGCCTTTCGGCGTGAACGCGTGCATGAATGTTTGACACTGGGCTCACTTTCTAACTGCCTGAGGCTTTCAGCTGTGAGAGTAATGACATGTTCCTTAGACGGACAGTCATCCAGCTGGTTATTTTTGAAGCCTTGTTTTTTTTTGCGCATTTACATCCTGTATATCCTTCTCCTGTTCTACATCTGACTGGCAGTCTGGAGGCTGGAAGCCTGGAAAATCCCTGAGTGAGTCACAGGATGCGTCCAGGTGGCCGCGCGCGGCTCTGGTTCTCTTCTCCGTGTCGTTCGGCGTTCCTAATGTAATCAGAAAAGGCGCCGCAGGTAACCGGGTTTTGCATGTGCGCTCATTGTTTGAGCTGCTGAGGCGTGTGTGTTTTTTGCGCAATGACGTCCGGTGCCACTCGGTTACCATTATGTCCCCCCCCCCCGGGGGGCAAACGTGGGATGTTTAATGTAATCAGATGTTTACAACGCGAGACGGCGTCACTGATGACGAGGGAGCTCTGGGTAAGGACTCTTGTGCGCGGTCTCTGTGGAGACGGTCACGACTGGCAGATGATGATTAACAGAGCTTAACTGGTTGGCGCGTGTGTGTGTGTGTGTGTGTGTGTGTGTGTGTGTGTGTGTGTGGGGTGGAAGTGCACGCGACTTACCGTCTGGAACCTGCACCTCTCTGTAGCGAATCAGTTGGCTCGGGAGGAGGGGTTTCGTGTGAGCGTGCTCGATGAGCGTGTCCTCCAACATTTGCATCATGCCAAGAGCAGACTGGAGAGACGAGAGAGACGAAGAAAAACAAAATATTTTAGTCCACAAAACCTCAGGTTACAGTCATTTCGACATTATGTATCATTAAGCTCTCTTTTTCCTTTTAATCTTTTTACGGACTTTCCACAGGATCGTCTCAGACATTTTCCAATAGCTTGGACTAAGCTACTGGACATCTTGCCCACAACTGTCACCGAACTGGGTCTGTGTTGCTAAGTGCTGTCCACGTGAACGGTTAACCTGCATTTTGGTTGCATGCACAGTCCATACTAATGCAAACCAGAAAGCTTCTAATACCAAGATTTATATGGCAGCGGTAACAAATATTACTGAAATGCAAAATATCCTGAAGAAACTTTGTAGGAGATAAATGAATCAAAGTAACAACAGAGGTTTGATTCATGGAGCAACAAACATGATGTATAATCCAGAGACCTTAATAATTATTATTATTTTTTTATATGTAGCAGACAATAGTAAGCACTGAAGCCAAATTTTAATTATCAAATATGTGAATAATACAACAGTTTGTATTATTTAAGTGGCTGCATCACCAATCACCAATTATTCATTCATTTTGTGTAACCGTTTGTCCTCTGGAAGGTCCCAGCTGTGCAGCGCACTTTATTCAATAGTGTTTCCAAATTGTCTTCCATTATAATAATTATTCAAATCAGCTACTTTTTCTAAAACAATAACCAGAGATTTCAGCCAGATTCTTCATCCATCCACTCTCAGACCTCTGCCGGCCTATTTAATCAGCACTGTTCAGAAAGGAGGGGTATCGTTATGGTTTTATTTGATACTTTAAGAATGAAAAACGGTCAAACTTTTTAAAGCATTTTGTGACGTACAAGTTGAACAGAACATTATTTTACACATCTGATTTCATTTGACTGTAGTTGGCTTTGTGTGAACCTAGTCTCTCTTTATATCTTATTTCATGCACTCCCCTGTTCTGTTCTGTTTGTTACTGTTTCACTGGAATAATTAGGGGTCCGTTAAACAAATGGAAATGGAAAAATCACTTAAACTTTCTGCAAACATCACTTTTTATGTACTTGAAGGACCAAGGCTGTAATTAATGTATGTGATAGAAATTTCCCTTTCCAAATAAACATTTTAAATATATACACAACTAAGACGAAGAAATAAATATAAAATAAATTCACAATAAACCATGTTAATTATCATAATAAAAACAGTGGCGTGGGGTCTTGCAGACTATCAAAGAGAGCAGATTTAACAAAATAAAATGTTACACGCTATCAGATGTTTAATCAAATATCTCCTCAGTCTGCATCTTTTGAGATGAAGTACAGCCAAACATTTGACCATCAACATCTTCAATGTTCACTTCATCACGTGTAGTGTAGGGGCGCTAATTAAAAATTCAGTGGCACTGCTTTTCAGGCTGGTTACTACCATTAGCATCAACACCGTTATGGTAACAAGTACCGGTACAAATCCCTCCTGCTTAGGTCTTAAAGAAGCAGGTCTGTGCTGCAGCTTGATGGTGATCATTACTCCCACTTGTGAGACTCATTCTCTTTCCACCAGACTGTGACACGGTCGACATTACAAGGCGTTATGGCAGGGAGTGTGACCTCAAACGAACTGTGATTTCATTTCAGGATCTCATAACAGGTGTTTGAAGAAAAGGCTTACAAAACTTGACATGACAGGAAAGCTGCACGATTCTAAATAAAGAACTCCATCACGGTAGAGGGAATAATAATTCAAATTGTCTAAGCTGGCAGTAAAAAACACACAGAGTCTGCACAAACCTCCTTGGTGATGTTGCCATGGAGAAGGGCTTCAATATGTAACCGTGACAATAGCTGAGGTATGAAGGCCTTGAGGCGTGGGAGAGTTACATCTGGAATACAGATCACAGACAACAGCGATCAATCAGAGAACAATTTTCGAGAAGCTGCAATCAAGGCGGAACAAATAACAAAACTTCTTAAAGTGTGGCTGTTTCATTGTACATCCTGTCACGAAAAATACGACAATCAAGAAAGCTGGTTAAAAAAAATATATATATACACATTTAAATAAAATCACACATGACATGCCCAAAAATCAAGTCTGTCTGCCCATCTGAATTCAAACTCCGTCTGACCCAGATTCAAGGATGAGCTACAGACACACACTTTTATCTAAATGATTGTTTGTCGACAGCAGAGACGAAAACAGGAGACTGACAGAGGGTCCGCAGACAGGGGACGACGGGAGGGAAAGAACGCCGATAAAGGAACAAGCGGTGGTAATTGGAGGCCCAAGTGACTAAACGGGAGGCTTTGACCCTGCAGGTTAATTGAGCCTCATGTGAATCGGAGGGCGCGCCGTGGTAAAAATAAAACCATGTGCCCTTCAGACTCCAGACTGGCGCTGCGTAGAGGAAAGACTGCAGCTAGGGAGGCATCTGCTGGAGAACGGCCTCAGCATTCAAATGAGGATTTAAGGACGGAAACGGAAGACTTTAGGTGAGATGGATGAGCCCTTTATAGACACTAAGCTAAACGCCAGGGAACTTAACTCCAGGAACCGCAAGCCGGCAAACTAAGTACGTTTACGTGCACGTGAAAACGAAAAAAAAAAAAATAAAAAAATGCCGTAATCTGACTCTAACTGGACAACTTAAGCGCATGTAAACACGTTATTCAGACTAATATCAGAGTTCTTCTTATCCGATTAAGATACACACATTACGCACAGATGCACACATTACATACAAGATTAAAAGAGCTGTTTTCTTCTGATACAATATCGATTTTGAATGTCTTAACATCGATTTTAAAAGAAAAAAAAGTCACGTTTTGGGCCGATTGTGAACAACTTCGGCACCTTCACCGCCACTTTTTCCTGTACAACCCCAATAAATTGTAAATGGTTCATTTGGGTTAATATTGCTTTTATCACCGTCATCTAATCTACATATGTACAATATGTATTTTAAGCTTCATTTAAAATTTCAGTGAACTACGTAGAATATTGCAATGTATCGCAATATCATAATATCGCAATAATGTATCGTATCATGACTCAAGTATCGTGAAGTTCTTGACAATACCCACACCTAACATCACGTAATAGGCCTAAGGGAAAAGGGGTCGTATTAACCCACCGAAAACACACATATCGCCACCTACTGTGGAGGAGGAGGACATTCCCGTCAGTTATCCGACTTTCTCAGTTCCATGTAAACTGGGCAAGGACCGCATTCAGAAAGTCGAATTTTGAGCTTAGCTCAAAGAAGGGCTTCATCGTACATTTTTCTAAAACGAGCACTGATAAGTGCAAGTGCTGGGTCAAAAGTAAAGGAGGAACGAAAAAGATTAAGAGCAGCATCTCACCGTCTAGAGCCTCTCTGAGCTCATCTTTGGTCCAAGCCACCTCAGTCATTAGGAGACGGAGGTAGTACATGGCGTGCTGGTGAGGCTGCTCTGCTCTGAAGTTATTCAAAGACCTCATGTACTGCAGGGAGACAGACAGACAGAGAGAGGGAATCACTTTAAGAACTGGAAGTTTAAGGCCAAACTTGACCCAGACTATCAGAACTACTACAGATGTTATTTCACTGATCTGTGTTGCAAGGCAGAATAATAAAAAAAAGTTTCTCAACACCTCCGGATCAAGTATGACTCATCGTGAGTCTGCCTTTCGGTTGGAACTTACCGCTTCTTTGATGATGTCAAAGCGCTTCTCATCGATCTCAAAGGTGGCCATCTTCTCAATGATCTTCTTCAGCAGGATGTGCTGTTTGTCGTTGTAACCTTTCACAGACAGCTGTAGCAGACAGCGGTGGATGACACACATTATCAGCAGACAGAAAGGACAGAGTAAGATAATAAAATGTGATGTGGTTAGTACGAGCTCATTTCAAGGTTCTGCATTCATTAGCCAACGTTTACCTGTGACTGTGCTGTGTCTATTTAATAAATCACGTGGCTGGGGAATTGGTTTCGGGGGCAAATTATAATCGTTGTGCAGATAAAGACGACACAACAAATATTGGAGCAGAAAGTAAATAACTTTCGTAAACCCCTGGAGGCTTATAGATTTAAAGAATAATCCCTACGGACGTCTAAGACAGCAAATATCTGACCCATCATCAGCCCCCTTCAGTCAGTTAAATCTTGGGACAGCGGAGGCTGACATTGTGCAAATGTAATAGAAATCCCATTTTTGTCAGATACTGCACCTGGGCATAAACGTGACGGTCTTCAAATATCAATTTGTACAAGACGCATCATTTCATCTCACGCAGTGCAAATATGATTAACTATAGTCTCACTGGGAGGCAGAGCAGACCCAGGAAAAGAACAGCCAAGGTTATTTAAAGCCTCCATTTCTGCAGCGTCATACGCACCTTACAGCCCCTCATGATTCAGCAAAAATCCTCCCACTACATGGCTACCCTCTCAGACTCATCCCCAGGAGTCCCTGAGGTGACACCTTTTAAAAGTAATCTCCCCTAACGTCATTAACCTTGACCGACGCTCGGCCGCGCCGATACTGCTGACTCGAATCAATTACCTGCAGCCCCATCACACAGGTGCGCAGACAGCGTGGCTGAACGGCTTGTCTCTAAGGTTGCGCCACAGTCGTGATTTCACAGATGAGAGGTGGCTAATGAATGCAGGTTACTAGGTCGTGAAAAAGGGGGGGGCAGAGTGTTGGTGAAAAGGGTTAGAAAGAGAGAGCGAAGCTGAACACAACTGCAACACGAGAATCATTCATTGATGGGTTATTACTTCGCGGTGCGACTTTTGATCTGAGATACGCGCTCCCACCCACGCATGCTTGAGCAAACCGCTGTGTTCACAAACAAGGGGGGGTGGAACAAAAAGTGCAAGGTTGAGCAAACGAGTCCTGACAATGTCAAATCTCTTTCATGCACTAGACGCACGCCCAACATCCTTTGTGCACTTGCATCAGCAGGGATGTCGCTATAAATAATCAGAGAGTCTGCATCAACTGGAATTATTCAGTGTGCTTTGAGAGAGAAATATTGTTTGTTTTTTTTTCCATTTTATTATCTGCAAGACGCAAACGGTGAATATAAAAGAATTGAAATTGTGCCTTTTGGTATTTTCTCTCTTTTCTTCTGCAGAGCATGTCTGAATATATTACACTGAACAGAGTTTCAAGGTAAATCTGTGAGACCAGCCACCCACATATCCTCAACTAAACCCTCCAGAGATCAGCGTATCCTAAAAGTCCTCCCAAAGTTTTAAATTTCTCTACTTTATTGATTCGGGGGGGCTATAATGAACACAAATCAGGCATGACATTATGACCACCTGCCTTATATTGTGTCTCTAAAACAGTTTTGACTCATCAGAGGTTCTAAGGTGTCCTGTTAGTGGGGGCCTTTGGGTCCTATTGGTTGAGGGGAGGGGGCTCTGTGGATCATTACACAGATACTCCATCAGTTTGGGATCTAGTGAATTTGGAGGCCAAGCAAACACCTTGTTCTTAGCAAAACATTGAGTTGTCACAAGATGGTTTAAACGTTATTCCTTTCTCCCATCAGTGGTCATAATGTTATGACTGATTGGTGCATATATTCGCCGACTCATGTCATCAACAATCTTAAAAGTTTTAACAACCAGGTGGAAACGCATGCTCTCCTGAAGAAATATAATTAAAATTACTATTTTAAAAATACAAAAGGATTTCAAATGAAAATTTTTTAATTTGTAACATTTCCAGAGGACCGGGTACGAAACAGGACAGCAGCATTTCACACAATCAAACCCAGGCGTAGAAAACCAAGCCATTTCCACTCTGTTAGTCCCAGAGTGGACCCCTTCAATGGAGCCCCCACTTCCCTCCAGACTTCAAACGCGTTACTTACGAGGATGGCATTCATCCCTGAGGCTACGCCATACACCAGCCCGGCCAGGCGGGCTGCATATGTATACTCTTTTAAATCATCCTTCAGTAACCTGAGTAACAAGTAGGTCATGTTGCAGTGCAGGGGATCTGTATAAAGGTAGCGACTAATGAAAGGAAGAGAGGACATAAATAAACAAAAACATGTTTGTTGGGAAATGAGAGTTTGTCAGAAAAAAAATAAGAAAAAATAAATAAATAAAAGAGACATTGCATGTAAGAAGAATGATAAGAGTATGTATATGCAGCCACATGACCAGTCTCTGTCCAGCAACAACTGGCAAAAACTATTTTGTTAAGAAATTCTTTTTAATATATCAAATTGAATCGAATACTGCCTCACCTGACGTCTCAATTACAGGTGCGCAGGCTACTCTGCTAAGTCTCAGAGAGAGAAGTGATGACGATTTCTTAGGTAGTCGTGGCGGTTTTGCAGGAGGTGCGTGTGCAGGGAAAAGGATGAAGATGAGGATTCAGACGGAACTGAGTGTACAGCAGCCAGGTCTGGGTCGGAAGGTTTGAGTGACTTTTTTTTGTGCATTGATCACAAGTGATTAAAAATACACCACAGTAAAAATATACAACTTATGCATATTTAACTATCTAATCTTGGTCAAACCAATCCGGACGTAGACATGGTGAAATGTTACCTGTCAACCCAGGGCTGGCTGAGCCACAGCAGCTCATTCTGACGGGAGGATGACAAAGGGTGAGGCATCTCAGGGATGCGGCGTGAGGGCGTTGGGGGAAGGGATTCCGAATACTTACATACATCCCATAGACGGTATTTTGGAGGTCATAGTTCAAGCCAGCTAGCTCGGCTGCATATGCATACTCGTTGAGGGAGTCCTTGAGGAGCTCCAGGTATAAATATGCCATGTTACAATGCAATGGGTCCACATATGCAAACGGGCTGCAGAGAAAACGGTAGCAGTCACACAAACCATAAGTAACACAGCGTAGAGCCGCATCTACGTTTTTCTCACAGTGGGAGCTGATGGACGTGCAAGTGTCGTACAGTTTGTGTTTCTACGTGGTAAAAATGTCATTAAGTTCAGTTATCAGGACAGTAAAGGTATTCAGTTCATGAATAAACTTAATTCCAGTCCCATCCAGAAGGGTCAGGCTGGTGTTGACTATTAGCTACATGCAAATCAAAGCCATTTCAGCCCATCCCAGTTTACGTAGCATCTTCTGCGCGGCATATGGAAAAGACTTTGTGTTTCTGGAAGCATCAAATCCTCTCAGTGCGCCAAACTGAACAAGAAGCAGCAACGGCTCCTCTGACTTTTGGAGTTTTAGCAAGTAGGAGTCAGAAAAGCGGCCACAATAATCTACAGTTACGTTAACAAAACAGTCGACTAACCTGAACTAAAATCATTTCCACTAGAACGGTTTTCGAGTTCAGGTTTATCTGGTGTGGGCAAATTAAAACCGTACCTGAAGAACTCAAAGTTGAGACACGCCTTGGGCAGGAAGAACTTGTCGTCCTGCTTGAACCACACCTTGCTCATCGCCGTGTTCTGGGGGACGACAACACAAGAAGTTCTCATTTTCATATTCATTCAAGGGACGATTCTCAATTTGTTTATGTAAATTATTGCGATACGTCTTTTGTCAGTAAAAGGTAAAGAGAAAGCATCGTGGCTTTTTTCCTTTTTTCCTTCAGAGATGGAGACACACGCACCATGTTTGTAACAGCTCAGTTGACATTAGTCTCAATCACAATACCTTATTTCCATATGAAAGAGAGAATGGGAGTTAAGCGGAGATCGTCTGGTGCAGTTAGGAAACGAAGAGTGACAGAGCTTTGATGACGGAGCCGAGAAGCCACAACACTTGCCTTGATTAACGTGGGGAACGAAGGGGAGTCTTTCTCAAGGGGGTAGATCTCAAAGTTTGTGGGGATGAACTCGTTTTTCATCGGCAGTTTAAACTTTCCGTTCAGGTCTGCTTTGGCCCATGTCTGCAACACAAG
Organism: Mugil cephalus; assembly: GCF_022458985.1. NCBI lineage: Eukaryota > Metazoa > Chordata > Actinopteri > Mugiliformes > Mugilidae > Mugil > Mugil cephalus. The sequence goes on from NC_061782.1 coordinate 6,358,138, forward strand.
CACATGAATAACAGCCGATGTTTTAGTGAACTTTAACAATTATCAGCAGCTAAACGAGACACACGGGAACGTGTAGGATGTGGTTAGAGTTCAACAAGCGCAATCATCCACCTTGATGGTTTCTTCCAAGATGGCCTCCTGTTTGTACTGCGTGCCGTACCACTCTTCTGTCTGGTCTGTTTGTCCTTCAAATGATTTTGACACCACTGCAACTCTGGAAAACAAATAAATAATTGAATGAATTAGGTGAATGTATACAGAAACCTCTGACAGTGCTGGTAACAAAGTGCTTTTCTGTTACTCAGGGCAACTTAAAGAGTCAGAATCAGAAAAGACGTTATTGCCAAGTATTTTTGTACATACAAGGAATTTGCCTTGGTGTTTGTTGCATAAAAAATATAGAATAAGATTAAATAAAATTAATCATAAACATATACACTCACTAAAATATGCAAAATATACAAAAATATATTCACTGTGTAAGGCAAGCTCAAGACCTGCCTTTTTAGTTTGGCTTTTAATTTAATCTTATTTACTATTTAATTTTTTTTAATCTCTTTTACCGCCTCAGTAGTTAGCATTTTTATAGTGTTTTTATAATAAATAAAAATGTATCTAATTTTATGTTCCTAGGTCTGAATACTATTTTTAGAGTAATTTTCTAATGAATATTGTTTTATTTGTGCTAATTTTTAAATCTGTGCATGTGTGTCTGTGTTGGGAGATACAGGTGGGTTTATTGTACACACCACTTTGTGCTACTTTTTCTATGAAAAGTGTGATTGATTGCTTAATACTATCATGTTTAAGGTAGTGTTTATAGTTTCTATACCGGCCGGAGTCTGTAGTCGACATTTAGATTTATTTATTTATTCAAAAAGTCAGATATCATAAAGTGACGATAGCACGTTTGTGCTCACGACACAAAGTACAAGGACTCAAAAGCTTTCAGTCTTTCATCAAGCAGTGTTAAATGTCTAGTTTAATAACGCAACTAAACTTGCAGTTAATTCATTTGCAGCCACTATAATGAGATTTATATGTTAAAAGTATAGTATATACAGAAAAGAAAGAGACTAGCATACATCGTGTCCAGTTCATGTCAAATAATCTTTGGTAAGCATGAAGACAGTAGACTGCAGCAGTTATATTCTCATGCATCACCATTAAAATTAATAACATGACTGCTATAAAAAATTTTACGCAAGTCCAATTTTCTAAATCTACTTAAAAGCACAGAATGAACTAAACATTTATTATAGTCTGTTCCGGACCATTTTATTAATTTTAGTTTATTCAAATTCCTATGAGCCGACCAGAAGTAAGTCTAAAAAGGCAAATCCTGATAATGTATTCCTGAGCACATATTTCCATCTCCTACCTGTACCTCTCTACAAACCCCTTTTGAGGCTGCAGAGATAATCAAATCTGTAAAGCCGTCTGGCTTTTTCTTTCCTCGATAGACAACTGAAAAGGTGTTTCATCTGAATATCAAACAGATTATCTTTAGAGATACCAGTTACGAAGACACGTGATTAAATAACATATGGTTTGCCTTTTATGAATAAATATTGCATAGTAAGAACATTAAGGAAATATGCGTTATTATTATTATTATTATATAGAGATAAAAACTACATTTTAAAGGATTGATAATTTCTGGCTGCTCTAACTTTAGATTCAGGGTTTTTTGTACATGACCAGTTTGTCACACTGACCTGACGTATTCTGGTCTCAGCTTATCCAGCACCATCTCAATCAGATCTGGCCTGAAATCCTCCAACAGGTACTCTGCTGCTAGAACTTCTTCAAGGGGGTAGTACTGCAACACACAGAACAGAAAACAGTTGGGGGATGATCTGTAAAATGTGAATTTAAACTATTAAAATGTGCAGTAAGATTAGACAAAATGCTCTTATTACGTCCAATATCCTCATATGTGTGTGTGTGTAATGTAAGAACTCTAAATGTCAGCAGCAGCCATTAGGCACTCAGCTCTAGATTCACTCATACAGAGGCTGTGGAAAATATAAAAGCTAAGCTAATTCTGACTGAGCCTCTGCAAAATTTCCAGCAGCACCAGGCGGCCGCGTGACGACAGCAGCTGCAGTCTCCCTGGAAACAACCTTTGCGGATGGAGAGAGGACCTACGTGTAGTAAACCTGCCACTTTGGAGGTGTAGCCACGGGGTCGCTCCTTGTCCTTGAACCTGAAGGCCACTTTGTTCAAATCCTAAAAGACAGAGGGAGACGGAGAGGGCGAATAGGTGAGGTCATAACACATGAGCAGTTAATTACCGTAGAAGTTTAGAGCGTGCACGGGATAAAATCTGCAGAGCTGATCTACCATCGTCTCTTTTTTAAATAGGTCATGTTTGTTCCGCTTCTGTCAGAAATGATGTTGCCAAACAGACGACATAAACTACCTTGCATTCCTCAAACACCCACTCCTGCGGCCCCTCGGTGCGCAGCTTCTGGATGTACTGGAACATGTGGAAGATGATGTCCTCCACGTGCACTGCCGTCGCACATAGAAACACGTTTCGGTGAATACATTTACATTTCTTTTATCTGCACCGACTACAGGGTAACGCTACTTACAGAGGCCCTCCTCAGTCAGGTCCACGTTGATGATGAAGAACATGAATCCCCTGGCTCCTTCTTTTTGCCCTCCAACAAGCGTGTTCACCCAGCCTTCAAAACAATTAGCACAATAATTAGCATTTAGGAAAGGTTAGAGACGATTTAGAAAATCGCATTTTATTATAGGAAAAGAAATTAACCCTCTTAACATACACTAAAAAAGATTCACTTCTATTAAATTAATTAGTAGAATAAATAATATATTATGAAAATCTTCTATTTTTTGTACTTAACATTTTTTTTCTTTATTTTAAGATGCTTTTCTGCCTCGTATGACAAAACACTAAATACTCCGCTTGTCATCAGATTTCACGTCAACTTTGTGTCCTCGTACCTTTAGATTTCAGCTCAGATAACAAACTCCCAGGTCCTTCATGGCCAATCAGATGTCCGAGATAATGTCCTGGATTCGATTTGTAGTACTTCTGTAGGTCTGGGATGGGGAACGTCACATACAGGTTCCTGATGTCTTTGATAGGAACCACTTTGTAGAATTGCTGTGGAGGCAGAACAAAAAAAAAAAAACGCATCACTAAGGAGGTTAAATGGAAACGTTAATGGATTGTACAGGGAGGTGTGAGGGAAGTGAGCGGCTCACTCTGAGGTGTTCTTCCTGAAAGGGGTGCTCAGGGAATTCTGGGATAGGCACATTCTTGTTTTCCACTTCTCCAAACAGGTTCACCACCATGGACGTCAACTCATCTAGAGACTCTGGAGGTAAAGAGTTGAAAATTCACAATTAACTATAATTTATTTTTATGTTCTAACACAAACTTCATATGGTCGTGTGTGCAAACAAACCCTTATTAGACCTCATTAGTCACATCACATATTGATCATTATAATCAATTGTCAGGATTTGATTTCACAAAAAGACATTCAGCAGCTCCATGGTGTATTTGTCATTGTTTTAAAACGTAGGGAGACGTGTACACACAGTTTTATTTTATGAGCTGCACTGTTGTTAAATCCAAAGACCAAAGCGTCTTCATAAAACATGAAGATGGTGTTGTCTAAAGGGGAAATAGAGTTCTTCCAAATTACAGAGTAAATTTGAAATTGGATGAAAAGCCTGTGGCTGGTAAATACGTCACCACATCAGTGTTGAACAAAAAAGACTTTTTTACAAGAAATGCTACATTTGACTTGTTGGACTTCTTTGTTTCTGTTGTTTCTGAAACGAAAGCACAATGTCACAACTTATTTCAGAATTACATGCAACATCGCTGTATAAAACTCTATACACTGTGGCGATGTGATAAATGACTTGCGTTGTTTGTTCCTCTCTTGGGCGAGTGACGGGTTTGATAAGTTAATCGAGGGCCGTTGAGGCCGAGAGAGGATTTCACAACATTTAAGCCTCACATTCGAGAGAGAGATAAAGTCTCACCTCTTCCTAACACGCACAGGCCCATGAGGTTAGAGGAGTAATACGTAGAGTGAAATTTCAACAGCTCCTGGCGGATGTCGATCCCATCCTTGGACGGTCGGGTCTCAAGAGTCAACTTGTTACCTATGAGAAAAATTAAACAGATCAATGGATTTAATCCTCCTAATACAACTTTAATGGTCAATATCTGCAGCTTATAACCAACAACATATTCTTTAGGTTCACCTTCATATCCAGCTTCAGTGTAGTGTGACAACTCCTAAATTAATATGAGGGGGTATTGACAGATTGGTAGACAGGGAATAATGCAGAATGGCCAGCTGGTGCTCGGTTCCTCTTTTAGATTACAAAGCATGTAGCCACAGAAACATGTCAACAATAACAAGAGACTTGATACTTTATTAACTATTCAGAAAAAATAAAAAGGGAATGAACTGTTCAATCTGGATTAAATTCTGTGTAATGTCCTTGTGAAAATAATATGTCATGAACAAAGCCACCATCTCTGTGACTGAAGTAAATTTCAGAAGCAGTCTGGGTCCAGCACATCAGAGACAAGTCAAGTAGTTGAGTTTTTTTTTCCCCTTCTTTAAAGATCACACTGACATGCTAAGAGTGTGCAGCTTTCAGCCCCGTCTGATCCTCTTCTATTCTTACGCAGAATAAAGATTACATAATTCAAGACTGCCATCAGGTGGCTATTTTGAGCTCAGAGCTACTTTGAGTCCATGTCACACTGATCTGATCATTTTACTCCTTTCTTGATCAGACATGAATTCCCACAGAGCTACCATAATGAGCTTTATTCAGCTCATCTTTAATAATACTTGTGACATTAAAACGGACTCTGTTTGATCAAATTTTTACACAGCTATAGCAGCTTTGTTTTCAAGACATGTGCAACATGTGCGATTATATTCTGAACTGGGAAAGAAGGGTAATCAAAAATCACATCATCTCTACTGAACAGCCATTTAAATAGTATGTCACTGTGGCCTTATGACGGTGGATATTGCTTTCCCGTCATAATAGGTTAGAGACAGACATGTCATTCAAGATAGGAAGTAAAAAGCCCAAAGTCAGAGAGAATGATGAAGAGTTATAAAATAAGGTGCAGCACAAAAGAGAGTTTCTACCTGTTCCAAAGTTGCTGAAGGGGTGATTTGGGTTGCCAGTGGCCTTCTCCAGCTGAAACAGCCTCCATGCATCATTCATCAAGTTCTTCTCATGCTCAGAGTCCACAGCGTTCACCTCACGGTCCTTGCAGCTCTCGTCAAATAACGGGCACAGGAAGAACTGAGCAAACCTGCAGAGTTCACAAAATGACAAGTTAACAACAAAACATTACAGTGTGCATAATACACTACTTGAATGTGCACCAATAGTAGCAGCGTCGCGATCTTCGATTTAAAGTTTGTGCACTGAACAATTCTGTATTAAATGAAGATTGTCCATCTACAAATGCTTTCCACTGTATATACTAACAAAAGGCCAAACAGATGAAATGAGAACAATCCATTTGCATGAGTACAAGATCAGAGCAACTGCCATGCAAATGAGGATATGCCAGGCACACACAATAGGTGATACTACATAATAGATTTAAACAGCACATCTCTCAAAATACCACCGTCATGCTCTTTACTTCAACTTGTGTAAATAACTTGGTCTTCAGTGCATTTCTAATAGTTGGGTAATGTCTTTTTAAGCCAATCATGACATGGTAAGCAGAGAAAAAAAAAAATAAAAATCTAGTCATTTGTTTAAAAATAATCAATTAAAGTCTTGAATTTCACAATAACTTCACATAAACAGTCTGGATACTTGGATGGCTAATGATAAATATGATGCTGTCAGACACAATGTTTTTCATCATCAATGATTCAGCTCACTCTGCACCGTCTTATCCTACTGCTAAAGCCCAGATGGCCCCTTTCAATCCACTGGTGCGAGCCAACAATTAGGCCTATACCACAGAAACAGGTGCTTGCTAGACCATCATTCATTTCTAATTAGGTAAGCTTATCCTTATAGGTCCAATTCTGACCCGCCCGAGTGTCCTTTGCAAACCACCACAGCCAACCCGTGAGCAGAGCCCCCCTGCAAGGGTGAGGCCATCAGTCACACACTATGCTGATGATTACAAAAGAGAAATACAATAATGCAGGGTCTGGTAACCGAAGAAGGGCAGACAGCGACCGGGCAGTTCTCGTGGATTGACACCTGGACACCCAAGGGAAACAAGGTGTCCTGCTAACCAAACCTCCGCTTACGCAAATAGATGACATTTGTCTTAATTTGGCCGTGGTTTTCTCAACCTTAATTAATATACGCACACTATGTGTGTTTGAGAAATTATTAAAATCCTGGAAAACAAATTCCACAGAAACAAATACAGCGAAGCACAGCAATGAAAGAGCTACATGAGATGTGAGCATGTGAAGTACATAATCAAACTAAACGACAATCAAAGTACCTATCTAGAGCTCCTTGCAAGTGCTCATGGGACACGTCAAAGTAGTAGTTGGTATGCTCTCCGCTGGTAAAGGCGTTGGAGCTGCCTGCGTGCTCGCTCAGAAACTGGCTGTACTCATTCTCCTTTGGGTACTTCTGTGTTCCCAAAAATAGCATGTGCTCACAAAAGTGCGCCAGGCCTGAGATGTTTCCTGGGTCTGATAACGAACCTGAGGAGAAACGGAAAAAAGACATTGAGTGTGTGAAAAAAACGACAACATCAGGCCTTTAGTAATGCTTAGTCAGAGAGAAGTTAAAGCCAGAGGTGACAACATTTTCACAGAGTTTGCTCAACAACAGTTTTATGAGAAATGGAAAACTTGACAGGTTGATAGTAATATTGTTTAATGCATGAGATCCCTACAGGATAACAGACACGTAAACAGGACAGACGTTTGATTACTACTGAGGTTACTTTTGGTTTGTTATCATTTATTTGCATGCATTTAAGAATACCTGTAATGATAGAAGCTACATGAGGGGGGCAAAAAGGAGACAGCTGACACAACAAATGTCAATGAAAACCCCTTTACCTATATGGACATCCAAAGCAGCTGAAGACTTGTCTGTTGTTGGGTCACTGATGAGCATGGCCTTCAAGCCATTGCTGAATTCCAGGCCCCTGTACACCCGTTTGTCCTCGGGGGAGCGAATTACGTCACTAATCACCCTCTGCACAGCGGGGTCGGTCATTCTGAGTGGCAGGGATGACACCAGCCTGTAACAGATGGAATGAAAACACACATTAGAGCTTTTATAGGTCGGTTTTGCCATATTATTTTTTAATCTAATTCAGTTTAACTTAAGATTTAAGCTCAGAGGATGCACCTAATACAGTTTAAGCATTTAAACTGGGGGAAAACATCACAAGGAATATTGATGGTATAAGGGTCATTCAAACCAGACAAAATATTGATAAAGATATAGATTTAGAACCAAGGTGTTACACCAAACTATGAAATGACCCCAGGAGGAGTTCAAAGCGACATACAAAGATTTATAGAGATGCCACAAGGTTACCTATCCATCTATCACCTTTGCTGTTTGCCTCGTCAAAGTAGCTTTCTTATTCTTACAAAGGTGTGCTGCATCAGACATAAATGTGCCAACAGTTCACTCTTGCAGTGATGCAACTAGGTGCATTTAATTGCTGCGGAAACTGAATGAGTGACAGCATCGTGGTGATAACTCTTTAAATCTTTCATAAAAAAATAAAATAAAACACTAAGCGTTTATTTTTTTTGGTAACTGATTTAAAACACGACTTTAACGGAGCACAGAGACAATAAACTACGGTTACCCTGTGGTCGGCACAACATCAGCCTAATCCCTCACTCCCTGAAAGCAAACTAGCGTTAGCTTCATTAATCAGCAATAAAAGCTCCTTCAGAAAAGTTAGCAAATACCGTGGTGGCAACCGGTTTGCTTTGTCTAGTTCTGTGGCAACCGTTAATTCCGCACAGCTGAAATATGTGTTTTCGTTTCCGAAGTTACACAAGAGCTTTACACACAGACCATTTTAGTTAACACCCAATGTAGCAACATAGCTCAGGGTGCTGGATTAGCAGCTAAGGGAGATAGCTAGGGCCACAAACCGGCTTTTTACGGCGAGCTGCTATCATTAGTTTGGTTATTTTTAAGTAAAACTTACATTAAGCGAATGGCGGTACTTACCTAAAATCTTGGTTAAGGAGGAAACCGTTCCCTGCTGACTGGAGATATCTCGTAAACTGGGCCGTTCGGTTAATGCACTTAAACATACTTTGCACCCATGGAAAACAAACCTTGGCTTTTACAGCGCCATCTTTGATTAGACTCGAGCAGTCGAACGCAGATCACGGAGCGATCCACAACGGCGGGTTATAAATTCTACAAATATTTCTGCCACTGACACGTTTGACCACAAAAGCAGTAGTCAGTTGGCCTTATGCTTAAGTGGAAATGATTCACAGGCGGAAAACTGTCTATTTTAGTTTGGAAAAATCACGTTTGTCACCGACTATGATATCGATTGGATAGCCTGCCTATGGATTTCCTTTTACGTTGAACGTAATGGATCAAGTTTCACAGCCTTTTGTCCTGCGAGTTATGCCCGTCCTGCTGCGTTGACAAAAAGAAAGTGAGAAGTCGTTACAGGTGCAAATGTACGGAAGAGTAACAGGGCCACCCATGAGAACGAAAAAAAAGAGAGGAGTTAGATTTTTTTTTTTTTGTCATCATCCACTTGCACGACAGAAAAAGTGTAAATAGAAGAATCAAGTGGAAATATAATGTCTGAAAAAAGTTGACCTTTTGAGACTATAACAACCAGCGCATGTGACTGCTTTTACAGAATGCTTTAGTAACAAAGAAATACTTTATCTTTAAGCTCATAAAGGATTTGGAAGAGACTGTGCTGAAAATTGCAACTGTTCCCAAGGATAAACCACACAAGCTTGGAAGAGGTTGCCTCATTCGTGCAAGCTAAAAAATATAAATAAATATACTCTTAATTAAGAAGTCAGAATTTATTTATTTATTTTTTTGTCGACATTGTAATTCCAGTTTAATCTCTCGAAGTGCATGATAGAAAAAAAAAATCTACTTCGACATTTGTTTTATAATACTCATCTGTACAAGTGTACATTTATAACATAAGATAGATAATATAAGGCTTTATTTGTCACATGCACATTTATACATAGTAGAATGCACAATGAAAAGCATTACTGTACGCCTGTGGCCACTAGTAAGAAACTAAGTAGAAACAAAAAAAAAGTAAGTAGAAATAGTAACACACTATACACAATATAGCTATTGATGTGTGAAATATGCATATATGCGTGGATTTACAAGTGGTGACAGTGTAGCTTTATAGGACCTCTTATTAGTTAGCTACATTTAGCTTTATGTTATTCTTAAATATGACTATGTCTAATCTTAATCGATTAGACATAGTCATCCTTTTTTTTCCAAAAGTTATTTGCTTTATAATTGTATAAAGCTCACATAAAGTACCTGATGCCTGTGTATTAGGCGCATTCATAACAACACTAATATTAACAAACAATAGTAATAGAATCATACAATTCCATAGACTGTATAAGTAAGATGCAATATGTCAAGTGGCCTTCCATGGTCATGGTTATGTAACGGCTGAAGGTGTTGCCGTCGATCAGACACTAGATGGCGACAGATTTCTTTACTTGTACATTAAAACGACCTCGTTACCTGACACTTTAGACCAGGTTCGAAGCAGTAATCCATTACACTAGTCGTGTTTTCAGTTACAGGTTGAGGGGAACCACGAAAATACAACTGCGGTAATGACCTCTTATACATAAATGCTATTAGGTAGAACTGGTTAAAACAATCTGTAGCAAGTAACCTATTATCGACCTTTGAGGCTTGATAACCGCAGATTGTTTTCTGAGCCCTAACAGTAGATCCAAGCCGTTTCACTCAAACAAGCTGGCTAAAGCACAGTTTACATTCAGTGACGACCTTTTGACATCAGCTTTTTGTTATCTGTCACTCGTGTTTGCTTTGAAAAGGGGAAGTGATTCCGAAAGCAACGTTTGAGGGATCCACCTCTTTTAAACCTTAACTCGTCAGTCCTGTAAATTGCTGTGAACAGGGGAGTGAGAGCGCCAGACCACCGGAGGACCCTGAGCATAATAATGGACGGATCAGCTAGAGGACAAACCAAGAAAAAGGTTGTGGCAGTGGTGGGCGGTGGTTTGGTAAGAAAAGAAAATGAAAGGGAATTATTGATTTACTGTACCTTTCCACCCTTGATCTCTTCATCGCAACTGTACTTTTTCCATGGCAACTGATCTCTTACAAAGAATTTACTTGTACAATGCAATATTTAGGTGGGAAAGGAGATACTTTCTTACTACTTTTAGTTTCATTCTATCTAACCATGTCCATACAGCCTGTGCCTTGAAAATATTGTGCAGTATAACAATATAAATCAGTGATTTTGGGTTGTTTTCCATCAAATTTCCCTGTCATTATTAGGTTGGTGCTCTGAATGCCTGCTTCTTTGCCAAAAGAGGTTTTAATGTGGAAGTGTTTGAAACTCGGGAAGGTAGAATTCTCTTCTTAAACACTTTCTCATCATAATGACTCCCTTACTGTAACTAGACACACACAGGCTAAAATGCATTTTATTTTTCAATAAATAACAATCACAAAAATACTAAAAAAGGAACACTGTGTGTGATTGTGGTCAGATATCCGAGAAGCCAAAGTTGTGAAGGGGAGAAGCATCAACCTGGCTTTGTCTCACAGAGGCCGACAAGCGCTAAAACATGTTGGAATGGAAGAGAAGGTATGTAAATATCCTGAGGTAATGTGTTCATGGCTTTGCTAGTGAGATGGGGTAAGATAAAGTGAGGTTTATCCCATGATGGTAGAGCCATGGTGAACTTCTTCTGCATGTTTGTTGAAGTAAATGATTGATACTCTGATACAGGCTATTGTATAAGAGTTTTATAGTGCAAAATTGAGTCTAGCATTTCCTTTTGTTTATTTCCAGTGATGAAATAGTAAATGTGTGGCCATGCCCCAGGGAATCTGCCACCCTACTTTCCTCACTCGCGGTCCACTCAGCCTTCCGTTGGTCCACATTTGCCACACTGAGCATTTTATACTCAATGCTGCATCAGTCCCTTATTTTTGCACTTGCATGACTTTACCAGGTTTTGATTTCATGGATCAGCTGTGGGTCCATGTCCTTATTTCAGTCATTTTAAAACATTGAAAACTTATCACAAGATATTATCTTATTGTTGTATGTTTTGATTTTAAGATTTGATGGTCTGCTATGATCTATTTTTTTCTTCTAGATTATCTCCCAGGGGATCCCAATGCATGCAAGAATGATCCATTCACTCAATGGGAAACAGTCTCCAATCCCTTATGGCAAGAAAGGCCAGGTAAAAACACCATTTCTGTCAAATGATTCCTTTATCAATTATGGATCAGCAGAATCTTACATTTCTCTGAGACCTGTGTTAATTGTTTGCTTGGAGGAGGTTCTGCAGCATGCAATCTGTGTCTAATTTATGTTGTACAGTTTTATTTTTCACTCTTATTTAGGTTTTGTGTTTTCTGTACAAGAGAGCAAAGTGACTGGAGTCAAACTCCTTAAATGTGCACAAACGCTTGGCCAGCAAAGCTGATTCTGATTCTGATAAACTGCTTCTAGACGCCTGCCAAATTAACAGGTTCTCCACTATTCTCAGCCTACCTGTTATATATTGCTGATAAGAATATATTAGGCTGTGTCCACATCAAAGGTGTGTGGTTATTAGAAAACAAACCGTAAGAATATCCTCATGTATCATTAAATATTCATTCTGCAGCTTGGCGGATCTTGCATGTTTTTTTCATGGTGCACACATACAGGTAGCTGCTAGCTCAAGTTCCTCCTGGATGCACCAAATGATGACCAGTGCAGGAGAAGACTTGTGCAGCCAGACTGACTTTGGTCACATAACAGGGTGATAGTCCAACTAAATAAATAAACGTGTGCCTGTTGTTAGTGTGCAGTGTTAGTCTGTCTGAAATGAGTTGTCTCATTACACTGATGCCTATTAGGCAGGGATTCTTAATCATATAGGGAATCAATTGGAAAAGTAATAAAAAAATAAATAAATTGACAGGAAAAATGGAGAAAACTGGTTGAATCATATGTCTGTGAAGGTTCTCAGTCATCCGGGTCATGGTAATCCAAAAGGCGTCGAATAAGGTCAACTGGACTTGTAGAATTTCTTGAAGGCGTTTCATTCGAGTAGCTTCTTCAGTTCTGATAGACTAGTGGAAAAGTGAGGTTTCCTACTAGTCTATCAGAACTGAAGAAGCTACTCGTCTTTTGGAGTGTTGAATCATGAATAAACCCTGGAGGTTCCTGTTCCTATTTTGAATTAAAGCAGTTACAGCTTTGTTTGTGAAGCTGTAGTACATGTGGAACTTTGCTGCATTACAGATTGTTCTCCTTTCAGTACATTCTGTCAGTGGACCGAGCCAACCTGAACAAACAGCTGCTAACAGGTAAGTGTTAATGCTGTTATGCAAATATACTGAACTGAAGACAGAGGAGGTAGTGGGCTGAAATACTGAGTCAAATGTCGTTCTTAACATTAAAATTAAATTTCAGACATGCAGACAGTTAATTTAAAGGACCAGAAGTGATATATAATATTCATGAGTTTGTCATATATTGTTCTTCGACTAATTTCCTGGTACTACAGTAGCTTAAAAAGGACAAACAGAACGCTGATACAACAATGATATTTTATGGAACCTATGTCCTGCTACCTCTTAAGATCTTAAAGGTCATGTTTTTTATCTTGCACTAAGAAATTATCATTTTGTCTGGATAATCTTGCATTTGTGAAGTAGCGACTGCAATCTGCACTCTCACCACTAGTTGTCAGCATACGTTATGCACTGGTCCTTTAATCTGACACTGTTTGATGCTTATGTCTAAATGAGTTACAAATACTTTTATGTAAACTTCAGGATGGCATTTTTATGAGGTGGTATCTTTCTGAAAATCTAGCCAAAGGAAAAGTAAATGTACAGTATATCCAGGATTTACGCACAACACAGAAATTATTTCTTCCTGTAATCTAATAATTTGCATTGGTAGAACACAAGGAAGTAGAATTAGTTGTACTTTCTTTTAAGTCTATATTCTTGGTACAATTAATGAAGAAAAAGGACTTCTTCTATCCCCTGAAAGTTGTCCTAATTTAGGCTCCTCTGTGGCGAGCTAAGCCTTAGCGGCTGCAGATACTCCCTGTGCGCTAGCTCCCTGCCAGGCTTTAAACTGCCTGGGTGCACCAGGCGAAGTCAGGGGGACGTGTTAGTCTTTTAGCTAAAAGGATTTTGCCGAATATTTAATGAAGCGCCTCAGTGTACGTTCACAGATAATGTGTGACAGCACGGCTCGGGCTTTAATTAGATTCAGTGCACGCGCTGAAAGAGATAGTGAAGCCGTCAGTGTTATCGGGCCCGATCCAGGCTCCTGGAGTGAACGTTGAGATAAAGAGATTTCGGGTAGTGTGACAGTCTAAATATTGTTTTTCACAAAACCAGATGCACTGGCTGCCGCGTTACGTCGTTCACAAGGTTCATGCGTGATTGGCATTGGGGTTGGAGCGGGGGATTGTGAAAGCTTATATTTACCTATTACCTGTCATTTGTAACATGAATCTGTGACATAAGCTCTTTTCGTAACGTTTTACTCCCACAGAGGCAGAGACGTATCCAAACACAAAGTTGAACTTCGACCACAAACTGCAGGACTGGAGTCCTGAATCAGGGCTAATGACCTTTGCCAGGTAAACAGTGATCAAACTTACACATGCGCCCCCCAGACATACAGAGGGCTATCTTAAGGCCAAATCTACTCTTGTGGACTTATTGACTGAGTTTTCTCCCTGTCCCTGCCTGTAAAGATGCGTGGCCTTGTGCATGTTGACTGCTCACGTGTGCACAGTGGTGATGAGCATGCTTTTGAAGCCTCTGTCTGTGACTCAATGTTGCTTTGTAATTGCTTTTCCTTAACACACAATTTACAACCCAATTAACACAGAAACACCTCCAGGTCCTTTTAGTTGTGTGGATTAGCGTACCCATGCAGTGAATGATTAACACGCTTTGCAGGAGCACAAACTTTGTTTAGTTTGATCACGGAGTCTGTAAATTGAATTCAGCCTTATCTAAGCGGTGTAAAAAAAAATCCATTTGATGACTACGTTGTCTTTCCTAGTTATTTATTTATTTATTTATTTTTATGCCCCTTGGTTCATAGTGGATTAGAGTGAGTCACTGTGCAGCTATTACCACGGTGAAAAGACACTTTAAAAGCAGTTAAATCAAATCAAGTTTTATGTAAAGGCTCCAAATGTCACCTTGACATGCACCTCACACATCCAGGACACATCCCTCCCCGTCCCCTGTAGCTGGACTGACACAGTTTGTGTTTTTTTTTTTTTCTGCCTTATTTATAATTACACAGAAAACCTGCTACCAGTGTAATAGTCAGTTATTTCCAACTGGTCAGGAAATGTACAGAATGGCATCAGCATGTAATACGGTACATTTGCATAACAGCTATTCATCTTACAATCTGGTTTATACAATGACCTACTTAATATCCATAAATCTAATTACATGTCAATGAGGAAATGTTAAACCAACATGGTTGCAAGCATATGCATATAAAAAAATGGATTTTCTCTAATCCCCAATACACTGTAATGAAGCCACCAGATATAGATTCAGATTTACTTGATCAGTTATATCAGTACATTTTACAGCATGCACGTTTGGCACTTTGATATAACTGTAATTTTATAAAGTGCGTGCTACTAAAATAAACTTGGCCAGTACTAAATCCACTTTGCTAATTGTGCCAATCTGTAATCAGCGTAAAGTTCTCCGAGCACTATATGCTGATCAGCAATCTTCTGAGTTGGAAATGACTAATGTAGGTATGGGGCGCCCAAATCTTTCACATCTGCTACATGAGTTTCTTAGACCTCTACAGCACAAACATAATCAATACCTAGATGGAAAACAATTTGATTGAGACTGGTCGTCTGCCCCCTGGTGGACTTATCCACACTCTGCAGTCAGTATCAGGCTTTTGGCAGCTATTTCCAGTGACTGCTGTCACGGATTCACTTTTTTGTTTTGTTTTTTGTTGTTGCAGGGAAATTGCAAAATATTATTTATTTATTTGACACATATTCATATTTACTTAACTGGGTCTACTTAATTACTTCATACTTTATATATTATAGTAAAATTGTGTTGAAAAGTTGTGTATCAAATCAGATGCAGCATGTACAAGTGATCATTTATCTCAGTTATTACCGTAATGAATGTCATCTGCATTAGGCCTGCCAATGTTCCTAATTTAATTAAACTGATAAATTAAAAGATTAAACATATGCATTAATTTATTCCTTATTGGTAGCATTTTTAGACATCTACTGTATGTGTGATTTTTCGATGCAGCCTAACGTTGTAGGGCTTGAGTTGGTAATTACTGTCTTTTTACTATCATAGTCCGTGTAATGTATCTTCAGTGTTTCAGTGCATCTCTGCCCGATAATCCACAGAAACCGCTTATTTCCTAACAAATTAAAAGGCTTTTGTTTATGGAAAGAAATACACCTAAACCCAAAGAACAGTTTGAAATGTCCCAAATACACTTAACTGTATTTTTTCGTTCTAAAATAATAAACATTGTGGTCAGTAAATATAATACAAACCAGAATTTCTATAACTTTATATGTCAGGTTTCAGAGGGTTACATGCATAATACTGTATGTATCAGAGACATGTTAGCCAAGCTAGCGGCATCAATGTAAGTCTCACTGAACATTGCACATATTGAGATTCGGCATCTAAATCACTTAGAAGGCCCTAAAGGTTTCCTCCTGCACAGGGTTCTGCATTTTGCATCTACGTCTTCCATCATGAAGACAGTTTTGATTTATGAAGTACAACAAAAATATTCATGAAATGATATGGTGCTGCAGTCAGTCCTTCTCTAAACTTTGTGTGACAGGCTAAACTAAGACACGATAATAAGCGTCAGAACCAGGTTGTACTTAAAAAGTGTGTGATGCTTTAAGTTTCGACCTGGTTCGCCAGCAACAGTTGCACAACTACGCACAATAAATGACCTGCACCAGATAATGATCGATGGCAGCATTGTAACAAAGTGAACTATGAAATTACTTTAAATTAATTACCCTCGGCATCATTGTTTGGAATGGTGGTGATGCAACGTGGCAACACCAAACATCATTACACATTCTGCAAGCATCATTAAATAAGCAGATGGGGTGCTGGGAAAATCTTCTGAGGTGCTTAACACGGAGCAACGACGGGGACAATTTTCATGCGACACATCAGACTGTGTCCGCCTGTGCTTCTAACTCCCTCTGTTTACAGCATCTTCTAAAGGAAATGAGATGCACCGACTGCTTTACTGTGTGTTTACACTTAGCACGGATGCTGTTATCTGTGACCACCGAGCCTGGATGTGAAATCACATTGAATAGTAATAATCTGTTATCGTGATTTCCAAATAACACAAGAAGCTTAGTTCAAATTCAAATTTAAAGCGCCAGCAAAAATGCTGTGTGACAACATTAAATATAATTGCAAAAAATTATTTTCAGTCAAAAAAAGCTAAAAAAAAAAAAAAAAAGCTACACATCCTGTGAAGTCATGCAGGGGAAAAGATAAAGTGTGAGAACCATGGGATCTACAACATTTTTTCAGTCTAGGAATCCATAAATGAATGCTATTTAGAAACCTGAGAGTCAGGCGTGGGTGTGGAGATGCTGGGATGATGCTTCCAGATACACACCGATCAGGCATAACATTATGACCACCTTCCTAATAGTGTTTAGGTCTCACTTGTGACTCTAAAGCAGTTGTGACTCAGAATGGACATGGGCCTTCTAAGTTCTAAAGTTCTAAAGTTAATTTATAAGTGTTCTTCAACTATAGTGATAGAGCCAGTCTAGGTTTTACCTTTAGTGTCTCTCGTTATGCTAAGTTTTAGCCTCACAATAAATCTAACTCTGGCCATGAAATAAAATTTACTGGTTTTAATGTTGTGGCTGATCGGTTTACGACAGTTATATGTTGGATATTTGTGACGATCAACAATGGTTTGGCTAAAAATGTGCCCATCTAATCAACTTGATTGATTTATGATCATTCTTTACTGAAGGCAGTTTTTTGATGGTGCTGGTTTCAGGGCAGACGGATCCAAGGACCAGATTAAGGCGGACCTGATCGTAGGCTGCGATGGAGCTTTCTCCGCGATCCGCAAGCAGTTCCTCCGCCGCAGCCGCTTCAACTACAGCCAGACCTACATCCCCCACGGCTACATGGAGCTCACCATGCCTCCGCTCGATGGAGAGGTCGGTCCTCGGGGCGGGAATGACACGCTGCTGGAGTTCAGAACATTGTAGTCATCGTTTTGTCCATTTCATTTCTTCTTCATTACTGTCCCCAGTTTGCCATGAAGCCTAATTATCTGCACATCTGGCCACGGAACACCTTCATGATGATTGCTCTGCCCAACATGGTGAGTTCTCCTCTCTGGAGTTTTGCAGTTTTCACTGAAATAAACAATGTAATATACTCGTTTATTACAGAAAGACAAAACCAAGCAATCAGCTGAGAATATTTCAGGGCCCGACTGACCTCTGGGATGTCCTCAGACAGTTAATTAAAGCTCACTTCATACCAAGTAGAGGCTTACTCATCAGAAATCAGGCTAAAATCTTTTTTTGTCCTCCTTCTCACCTGCGTCTCTCTCTGCTCGCCTGTGTGAGACTTCTCCCAGTCTCTCATGCCCGGCCTTAATCCCACAATGATTTTTCTGCGCTGCTGACTCATCACCATCGGCTTTTCCTCTCCTCTGTGAGACCAGGCTAAAGCGGCTGACTTTAGAGTGCATTTGCGTTGTCACTCACTGCTCCAGTTCCCAGGAACAATTTAGGGCTGAGGGGGTAAAAAAAAAAAAAAAAAAAAGCAAAGCATCCTTGCTGCTGAGGATGCCACGGTGACAGAGCTGGACAGAGCTGAATGTCGATGAGGTGATGCTGATAGATGGTACCTGCATGGGAGGACGGATCACGCCACAACTTCAGTGCGCTTTCATCCATCACTTGCCTTGGCTGGTGTTTGGCATTACGTTTGCATTGATGATGAGATTTTGTAATAGGCTCAGGACGAAGGATCACAGGACGCAGTATTTATCTAAAGTATTCCTTCTTGACCTTGGGAGCGCTTAGCTAACTACATTTCTAAAACATTTCTTTGGTAATTGCCCAGAAACATGAGCAAGAAACATTTCTGATAACTTGTTTGACACCAGAAACATAGGAGAGATTTCATTCATTTTCCTTTTATTATGATGCTCACACGCTTTGTTTTGAGATGGATTGCAGATTTATTTAGTTTGACGTGTTGTTGTACCCCTACCTAGTGACCAGAGGTGCAGCTTCATAGTCCCAGGCTCGTCTCCCGACCTGTCCACAGACGTGGTTCCCTGAGCAGCCACCTAACCCCCAATTTGTCCCATTGTGGGACAATTAAGGGTTACAATTCATTTAAAACTTTGATAAAAGAACTGAGAAGGAAGACTCTATGACTTGTTTTCTTTCATCTGTCTTCATGAGCACGTTTTTTTTTTTGTTGTTGTTGTTGTTTTTACAGCATTTCAACTCATTTGTTAGCATTCAGCTATAACAGCTTCTATACATCATCAAAACTAAACACAGTTTTATTTGTATTTAAAGTGACCCAGTTAAGTCAGGCCAATTAACCTCCTGAGACCCCACGTCCTCGTATGGGGACATTAAGTTTTACATTTGTGGCAGCTTCATCTAAACTTTTATCCTGTTAACTAGTGATTAGTTAACAGGTTTGATACAACCTCCATGGACATTCAAGATCACCAGAGGATGTATTACAATAAAACCTATGATCCTGCAATCTTTACAACAGACACAATCATCCAGTCAAACTTTTAGTTTATGACCAAAAACCTGCAAAACCAATGGAATTCAGCCTGAATAGGACATTTAGTTTAATACTGATTGAATATTAGCAAGCCAGACCTTACATATTTATTCTAATTTACTACATTTAAATTACATTTACATGATAATTTCATTCACATTGGACATTATTAATTGAAATGACAAACAAATAATTTGAAATACATTAACATAGATTTAAGTCCATATAATCACTATATAAGGTAGATAAAATGATCTCCACTTAATCAGCAGATGTTAACAAATGGCAGTGATTGCGCCATTTTGCATGATGGGTATTTTTACCTTAACTTAATGTGTGTGTTTGTTAAGATGCTAATAAACCTGAACACTTACCATAAAACGATGAATTAAAGGAAAAGAATCTAATCTACTTATACATATAATGCAAAAGTTTCATGCGTAATGCTAACAGCCTGTTGACATCCCGAGCATAATGTGTCTGTGTGAATAAGTGAGCCATGCAGGACACGAGAGCTAACGTCTCCGCACGCTGTGTTCCACTCAGGACAAGACCTTTACCTGCACCCTCTTCATGCCCTTTGAGGATTTTGAGAAGATCACCACAGGAGATGAGGTCATCACCTTTTTCCAGAAATACTTCCCTGACGCCATCCCACTAATTGGAGAGTAAGTCACTCTCCCCCTGGCTCCCCCCTTTGTTTTTCATCTGTTTCTTCTTTCCTCCCCCTTACATTCATTCTCTCCATCCACTCCCCATCGTGACATCCACTCCAGCCACATCCACGCTCGTGATCTGCGACGTGTGAAATTACAGACTCGCAGCTACGCGGGTTTTACGCGGCGAGGCTTTAATTTGAGGTGAAGCATTTCTCCTGAGCGACGCTGAGATGGGGGGAACGGGTGAGGTGTTGGAGAGGCTTTCCATTCACTCGCTTCCTCTCTTGGCTGACTTCACCTAATCCGGAGTGCTCAGGCATAAACCGCTGCTCGTTCGTTCCTCTGTTTGTTTAACTTTACCGGGGCAGACGGAGCATGGTTGCCATGGCGTGTTCGGATGTGACAGATGTGTTGTTCAGATTAAATATGCAGCTGTCGTTTAGCTCAGAATAAGCAGGTTTTTTTTGAGTTTCCATTTGTGCCTTACAGGGACGCCCTCAGGAGAGATTATTTCCGACTGCCTGCCCAGGCCATGGTGTCCGTCAAATGCTCACCCTATCACATTGGAGACAAATGCGTCCTGATGGGCGACGCGGCCCACGCCGTGGTGCCCTTCTACGGGCAGGGGATGAACGCTGTGAGTAGCGCCGAACGCGAGGAGAAAAGAAAAGAAAAGGCAGATGAAAATTACACGGAAACTCACTCAGCCATTTGTGCCTAACAGGGCTTTGAGGACTGCATAGTGTTCGACGAAATAATGGAACAGTTAAATGAGGATTTCAGTGAGTGCTTTTTTAAAGGAGACAAAGAGGATGAGAAGACGACGGTTCATTCACTCACCGCTGAACTTTGTGACCCTCCACCTCCCATCCTCCAGGTGCTGTGCTGCCCGAGTATACCAGAGTGCGGGTTCCGGACGATCATGCAATTGCAGACCTGGCCATGTACAACTACATTGAAGTAACCCTTTTTTTGTCCATTTGTTTTTTTACTACTTTAGGGGTTGTGACCTCACCTCAAAAGATTGGGTTGGATGGTGGTGGAGTAATTGAGATCTTGAAGCGAATGAAAAAATAATAATAATAAAAATAACATTAAGGAGCTATTATTGACATTTTTAGAAGAAATACAAGAAATGATCAAATGACACAATGAAACGTGATGTTTTGGTGTCTTTGAGCTCTTTGTTTCGGTTTCCCGTCCTGCAGCTTCTCTGTTTTGGTTCAATCTCAGTTTGTCGCTGCAAATAAATTATAAAAAATAATTATGAAATTGTATAAAATACCAATACCAAAATACACCGATCTGCCACAACATTAAAATCACTGACAGGTGAACATTATGATCACCTTGTGACAATTCAGTGTTCTGCTGGGAAACTTTTGGACCTGGCATTCATTCGTACGGATGTTTCTTAGACATGTAGCACCCACCTAGACCAGACCAGGCAACCCCCCACCCCATAGCAATGACACTCCTTGATGGCAGCAGGATGCAGAATGACATGGGAACACACACAATCATTTTTGGAACTACTAAAAACATGAAGAACAGCACAAGGTGTTGACCTGGCCTCCAAATTCACTAGATCCCAAACTGATGAAGTATCTGTGAGATGATCCACAGAGGACCCTCCCCTCAACCATAGAACCCAAAGACCCCCCACTAACAGCATACAGACATCACATGACATCCTCAGACATCCTCTCTGATGAGTCACAACTGTTTTAGAGGCACAAGGGAGACCTGCACAATATTAGGAAGGTGGTCATAATGTTATGCCTGATCGGTGTATAATGCATAATGACTAAACTAACCCAATATAACTCTAGTGATTCCAGTGATCTCCACTTAAATGGACATATTTCTGTCTGTGAAACGTATGGAAAGTAAATTGACAGTCATGAGATTGAAGTTTGCTCCGGCTCCGTGTGTCCATTTACCTGAAGATATTAACGCTCTCAAACATGACCCTTAAAAGTCAAGCGCTCAAACAGCCGGTAATTGGTCCGAGCGCTGTCATTCTGGCACCACTTAGAACCCAACGCAGCACTTTTCGGTAGCTTAATCCCCCACCCCTGCACAGAGGCCCTCTGGAATTTCTTAGGAGGCTTAAAGATTTATTTAATGACGTTAGAATATGCAGGAGCCACAGTTCACTTCACTGACACCAACGTTATTCTGTTTTGCAGATGCGAGCACACGTCAACTCCAAATGGTTCCTTTTCAGAAAGCGTGTTGACAACCTGCTCCACTTCCTCATGCCAAAGGCTGTGATTCCACTTTACACAATGGTAAGAAGCCTCAACATAAACGACGGTGGCAGTCGTGTCCCCTCACATTTGATGTCATTTTCTCTGCTCCACTGTTTCCAGGTCACTTTCACCAGGACCAGATACCATGAAGCCGTGGAGCGCTGGCACTGGCAAAACAAAGTAAAGCACATTTTTTTCGTCTGTTTGTCGTCTTTCCTGCGCGCGATTTAACTTTTTAAATACCTTTGAACATCTAATTCTGAAGCCTTTTGAAGTCGCCGCATTATCAGCCCTGAGCGCGAAAGGCGGCTGTGACTCAACGGGTGCACAATTCTCCTTTTTAGCAGCATTTGATTTATTCCAGCACAAACACTCGACTCTGCTTCGCGGAGAAGTGTTTCTGATTTGTCACGCTAGGCTGTAGATAACCCAGTTAGCCCTTGGCGCCGTGCTGAACTGTCTCATGCGGCCTGTGCTGATGCCACTAATGGTCAGATAGGCGGCAGGGCTTTTCACAACTTCCCTCGTAAATTGTTTCCACCCGGAGGGATGTGTGTGTGTGCAAAGGGCAAAATGACCTTTATGTGTGGGGAAAGAGTAAAACTATATATATATATATAGATGAAGCTGCACGATGAAAATGCTGGAAATTTTATATTCTGATACTGAACTGAAAAAAACTAGAGGTATGTGTCTTTGCCGGGTGCAGGGAAGATGTAGTTTTAAGATTTAGCAAGGGCACAGAAGAAAAAAAACTGTAATGCATTGAAGTTTCTCTTAAAATGATTAAGATCTTCAGAGGATGAATCCCAATGAAAACCTTAAAGGAGGTTAGCGTGCGTCATAGCTTTGCTGTAGCCTCCGTCGTGGCCTGACTCACTCCTCACTATAGATGTACCTACACATCTGCTCCAAAATACTGTGACATGTGACAAGCACGGAAAAATCACACCTTCCACTTCAGTCGGTTCAGTGGTCATGCACACAACTCCTACATGATCAGTACTCTCTGTTTTTTTTTTACTTTTAGTGGTGTTATTACCACAAAATCTATGATTGATTAGACATTTTTTATATATATTTTTTTCTAATTTTCCCCCACAAATTTTAAGCGAGGCTATTCAGTCCCCAGGTGAATGTATGTATGTTTATGTCATGTATGTTTATGTCCACAGCAGTTGCACGACCACCCTACTGTTGCACATGTTTGAAATAAAAAAAATATGGCCTGAAAAGTATGGTTTGTGGCCTGAAAAACGTTGAAGACCCCTGGACTAAGGCCCTCACATGGGCTACACAGTACAAACAAAGCTTTATTCCTGTTTTTTTAACGTTGCTGTTCTGCAGACATCAGCCTGATCTGATGGGAGTTCCTTTATTGCATTATTTCAGAACGTCTGTGCGGTTTCCGTAGCCTGAGTAAACCGGCCGCGCGCTGATGTCCATTTAAATTCTGGCATCGTGATCTGAGTGCATTATTTGGGTCTGTTGTGGTGCCTTATTGACCAGATGGTTTCCAGAAGGAGAGAACTGCTACAGTCTCGTAAAACCGACATGTTTTGCTTTTTCTCATTTGAAATGCAAGTCATCTCCAAACCCTTCGATGGGATGTGCTAGCAAAAATGTGAAGTGAAACCTGAGGCCGGGGCGGTTTATTGCTTTGGATAGACTAAATTGCCTCTAAATGGAATTTATTTATAAACTCTGATGTGTCTGCGAGAGGAACAAACAAGCGCGTGCATTAAACAGACACAACCGAGCCCACCAAGCTGACTTGATTTATTCATTTCTTTACAGGTGATAAACCGTAGCCTGCTGCTCGGTGCTGTGGGAGCAGCTTTGGGAGGCTCCTACGTGCTCATTAAAAATCCTCCAGATATCAACAAGCTCATCATCCCCGCTGAACAAATGTGGAACAGGCTTGTGGCCCTCAGGACCCGCTGATCACCGACGCCACCTCTAATCTGGCAGACAGACAGGCGTGAAGACCGGGTGGTAGACACTAGAATCATTTTAATTAGTTTCTGGATTGCCTAGCTCGCAACGACGGCTGTAATAAGAAGGGCCTTAAGTGATAATAACATTTTACACTAATGGTTACAACGGGAGGGCTTAACAGATGAGTTTGGCGACATTTCGGTTTGACTGTTAACTTTTATTGTGATAACAAAATGCAAGTATTAAACTGAGGCTCACAGACTGAGTCGAGGTATATGAGGATGTGAGTTTATGGGGCTGTTTTTGCACAACTGAAAAAATAAAGTTACCTCAGCTCATACCTTTCTACAGCTACACAGTCATTTTTGAAATTGCAACATTGACATTCACCGATCAGCCATAACATTATGACCACCTTCCTAATACTGAGTAGGTCTTGTGCCTCCAAAACAGTTGTGACTCATCAGAGAATGGACATGGGTCTTCTGAGGGTGTCCTGTGGTATCTGGTAACACAATGCTCTTAGTGGTGGGGGGGTTCCTATGGGTTGAGGGGAGGGGCCTCTGTGGATCATCGCACAAGTACTTTGTTAGTTCGGGATCTAGTGAAGGCCAATTCAACGCCTTATACTGTTCATGTTTTTTGAGTTGTTCCTAAAGTGCTTTTGTGTGTGTGTGTGTCTGTGTCAGGCTGCATCCTATGGGGTGGGGGTGCCTGTTCTGGTCTGAGGTGGGTGCTACATGTCTGAGTAACATCCACATGAATAATTGCGAGGTCCAAACATTTCCCAGCAGAACAATGAATTATTCAAAAGATGATCAATATTATTCAGCTCTCCTGCCAGTGGTTTTAATGTTATGGCTGACCGGAGTACCACCGCTATATGTCTGATTTACACATAAAATATATTATTAACTAACGGAGGAATGCAAGTCCACAATTCACTGGTTTCTATCAATTCCTGAGGGAAATACGTGTCTCTCGATCTCTGCTTAATGTTTGCTGTTGGGAAGGTAGTATTGTGTTTTTTTTGCCCCTGTAACACAAAACACAAAAACAGACAACACCTGCATGTTAATTTATAGGAGTTCTTCACCTATAGAGACAGACTCAGCCTCGCTTCTACCTTTACTTTCACTCGTTATGCTAAGTTTAGCCAACCGTCTCTTGACTGTAGCCTCGCGTCAAATCTAACTTCCCATGAAATAAAAGAAGCGGCGGTTTCCCATCATTTCTGATACGGTGTTTTTTACTTAATTTAAAAATAGAAAAACAACAACCTCTCCCCAGTCACACATCTGCAGTGAGAAGTTTTTTTTTTTTTTTTTTTATCAGGTGTGGAAATCCATTCATCAAGTCTATTCATAGCTGGCGGCCCAGCAGGTTATGAGTGTCTCACTGGAGCATGCCGAGGTCCCGGTCTCATCTCCTCTTATCTAATTACACTCCCGTACTGGTCATACAATTCCACCCGAATGTTATTTCACAGTGACTGCTCTTGTCACACTGAACATTTTATATTGAAATGAGATGCGATGCCGTACACAAAACTAGGCAGCTTAAAATAGGATCTCTTTATTGAATCCATACACAGTAGTGTCAGTTTGTGTATTATGGTTTATGGCTAAGAAGCTAAGGCTTAGTTTCCATTTTCCATTTTTTTTTTCCATTTTGCAGTTGGGTACCAACCAAAATAAATAAATAACTAAATAAATAATGTTGATCCAAACTCATGTCCATGACTGGCCTCTAAATACTCAACACAGTCTGACAGTTGTCACATATTCTGTATGGCATACTGGACATTTAAGTGTGAGAAACATTTTACTAGCTGTTAACTACATTAATATATCACCACGGCTGATGTTGGATGAGGATGTCACACTTTCATTCTACTCAGGTTTTTGGGTTTTTGTTGAGATGTTGTCAGATATTTACAGCTGAAACAAGTCTGTGGGTGGACGAAAACATCCAGGGAGGTCAGACAGGATTATTTTGGCTTGGAGTTGCATGTTAGGTCCTAAGGCATTCTGAGTGGTAGGATGTAGAAGTCCAGTCCTTGTGCATCACAATGGCCTCACTTGAATGACGTTGACCTGCGAGGCGTCGCGGGCCCTGGAGGTCACGTCCAGGTGGTGGAATTCGTCGCCGGTGATGATGAAGACGATGGAGGAGGAGCTGAAGGTCACCCTCTTTTTGGGCCGGTGCCTGCTGCCGCACGCGCTGGACACGACGATCGGCCTGATGGGCCGCTCGACCCGAGCCAGGGGGCGTTCTTTGAGGCTGCGCTGCAGCCAGGAGTGACGTGAGCAGAGCAGCTGCAGCAAACAGCGCCGGAACTGTGAGAGATCGAGTAGGAGGAGAAGCAAAGGTAAGAGATGCGACGCTGGTATTTGACGGACACATTTCACCGTCAAGCGCATAAGATAACAGCCAGAAAACTAAGACCGGTGACAATCTCACTCCCACTCGCATCAAATTCTTTCTGTACATATTAAAAATGTGATTAACACTTGGAGGAAACCATATAATGCTATACATCCTGCACTTCACATTAAACTCTGTACCATTTTATGGAAAAAATGTTCCAGGAATACTTGATTTTCAGCTAAAACCACAAACTGAGGCAGCAAAAATGGAACAACTCATCTCTATAAATGAGTTGCTATTGATTCGTCCTATTTGTCCAGATTAAATTCTGGGTTCAGCCGTGGTCACTGGAGGGAGTAAAATCGAAGGGCCGCTCAGGAACTGGATGTTTAGATATCGCAAGTGAAACGTTTGATGCATTCTGGACGGCAGTCGAACCTCAGCCCAGCTTAAAAGAGCAAAAAAAAATGCCTGGCTTACGAACCTTTCTGCTCATGAACACGTAGATGAGGGGGTTGTAAGCTGTGCTGGACTTGGCAAAGAACGAGGGGATGATGGCCACGGTGGGAGAGACCATGCTCTTTCTCCCGAAGGCCTCCATCATGGACACGACGGCGTAGGGCGTCCAACACACCAGGAAGCAGGATATCATCAGGAGAAACATGACCGCCACCTTCTTCTCGTAACGCAGGATCTTGATGATCTGGACCGTCTGGAGGTCTTGGATGGAGCGCAGCTGCAAGAAACGGGAGAGAGGAGGATGGGGGGGGAGGTATCGACATGACGATTAAACTCATGACCCAGATAGCTGCTGGGTTGGGTCGAATTTTGTGGCATAAGTGGGACATCCCCAGGCCTTGAAACGCAAACCGATCAGGCAAAACTTTATTACCACCTGCCTAATATTGTGTTTGTCTGCCCTAGTGCCTCAAAAGCAGCTGTGACTCATCAGAAAATGGACATGGGCCTTCTGAGGGCGTCCTGTGGTGTCTGGAAACACAGTGTTGTTAGTGTTGTCCTCTATGGATCATCCCACAGATACTTTATCAGTTTGAGATCTAGTAAATTTGGAGGCCATGTCAACACCTTGTGCGTTTCTTCATATTTTTTTTTCGCCCAAGTGCTACATGTCTAAGTAACATCCCCATGAATGAATTCCAGGTCCAAACATTTCCCAGCAGATCACTGAATTGTCATAGGTTTAAATATTATTCACTTCTCCTGTCAGTGGTTTTAATGTTTTGGCCCGATCGCTGTATCGTGTGCATGGGAAGAAAATTAAATCAGAGTCTCTGAAAACGCTGCTACTCTGACCCGACTGTATTGCGTGATATTTTAATGAAAGTATTAAATAAACATTGTAACATGCATTGATCAAATTTGTCACGGCTTCTATTTGGAATTGAAATGATTACATAGTGTGATATTGCTTTGAACCATTAATAATAATAAATGAAACCCCAGCCATTAAGAACGTTTCTAATATTGTCCTAATCTTTATGGCTTTGGCTCCGGCCCCAGTTCTGTGTGATTAACCTTCTCCTGCGCTTTTGTGTGAGCAGAATGTGTGGTCCCAATTACATGCTTGGCACCTTATGCGGAGATGCCGCACAACCTGCTTAATTGCTGCCTTCATTAAGATTGTGACTGGATGGGAGCCCAGTTAACCTCTCCAATCAAATAAAATCTGTTCCTATAGACTTTAAGGGTGGCTCTAATTCAGAGTGAGCATCTTGTCTCTTTGATTGGTTAACTTGGTAATAATTAGTCATGCTATGTAGGAATTAGACCCGCTAAGATCTATCTCATTTTTTGAGACACTGGCTTGACTACCAGGAGGAATAGATCAGTGGCACATGTCACAGACTGAATAAAAATATGGACGACGTGTTGTCACTTCTTTGCATTGGTCAAACCGACACTATTTTCTTATGAGTTTGTAGCCAGAGTCCTACGCTCTGCTCCATCTTTACCAGTTACAAGGAAATGTTACATTATACACTGTACTTATTTATTTATTTACGGATCCTATGGAACCACTTCTTGGAGCGGTTGGCATAGAAACCAGCACTGATCATGTCACATCCTGTTTCTATAGCGTCAAATAACTAACTAAAACAAACCTTCTCCAAAGATTTTGACACTTGAATATACTTCAGTATTGTATTTACTACCTAAAATGACTAAAAAAATAAATATGTAAACGGGTACTTCCATGTTTTAATTTGGCCCAAGTCCCATCTGCTAACACTGAGGGGGTGGAGCTTATGACCTATACTGCAGCCAGACACCAGGGGGAGCTCTACTTGCTTTGATTTAATAAGGAACTGATTTTCTATTTGTTTTTCTAAAAAAAAAAGCGATAGTTACGAAATTTCATTAACCTCCTGAGACCCGAGTTTGCATTTGGTCTGCATTTTTATTATTGGGAAATTTGGTATCGGTAGGACCTAAGATATATAAAAACTAAGCATCATCTTTGAACAGTTAGTATTAGTTTCTGAAAACAACAATGTCCTCATATGTGGACACTGGGATTATTTAATTATTTATATTATAATGAAGTCACCAATATGTGACAAAATATAAAACTGTTTATTTTAATACCCAAACGTGGCTCAGCAAAGACAGAACAATGAAGTCCCAACGTCCTCAAACGAGTACTTGCTACTTAGCGATGCTGTAGCTAATTGCTATTTATAACATTTGTTAAATTTGTGTGTGATATCAAACTAAAAAACTAAAAACTAAAAAACAAGGTGTTTTGTGAATGAGCTGTAACTCTCGTAAAGTCTCATCTCACGATATCCATCTTAAATTCTCGCCGTATGAGACTTCGCTGTTTCCATTGCAATTTTGCGCTAAACTTTTTTATCGATACATTTGAAAAACCACCTCATTAGAGCGTAACAAGTGTTTTAGTGATATTTTAGGCATTTCTATTACCAGTTTTTGTATTGCGATATTTAGGTTCTAGGGATAATGGAAACGCAGCAACTGTGGATATGATATCCCTTCAGCTAATGCATTCATTAATAATGTGGCTATTTTCTAAGCTCCCTCGAGACCAAAAGCAGCAGCTGATTGAAAGCTTCTATTTTTATACATGAATTCATAAAAAGGCCTGTTTCTTTATTTGTGTTCTACTTCCTATGAACCAACAATCTATTTCTATGATAATGTTCTATTGCTCTCCAGGTGTTTCGCTTTGTACCATGAGATTTTCTGGTAAACCAGGCCAACTGCTCTTATATCGAACCCGAAATACTCTTTGAAGATTTCCCTGAACTGCTCTGACGTGTGATGAGGCATCTGAGGTGTTCTGGGAATTTTCTTTTTCATTTTTTGCATGGTTCCCGCATGGTTGTTTGAGGCTTTTGTGATGCAAACAGGCAGTGGGGGTCATTTATTTGAACTGATATGGTGTTTGGCTTATTTACACATTCACATTTCCTCTTAAAACAGCCATCTGCTCGGCGGCGCAAAGACAAAAAAACAATTCCCTAATTTCTGTCACACACAGAATAAGATCTCCGGGGTTCTTGCTAGACTCATTAACATGAATACAAATGCAGAGCTGTCATCCTCAAAGCCAGACGATTTGTCCTTTATCACAATCACTGACACTTTAAGGCTGAACTTCTAAGGCTCTGCAGAGGCACAAGAAAACAAAGAGCCGTCTGATGGCTTCCACAGAGCAGGACAAGCCCTGCAAAACAGAGGAACATTAGCCTGTAATGAGAGGAGTGAAAATCACGCTTGGCCAGCTAAGGTCAAGGAGTTTCTGTTCATTAAAATGAAAACTCACAAGAGTCTGTATCTGCACCGACTTTGGACGACAGCAAGAGCATCAAGAACATATCGTCCAACTTAAAGATGTAACTTTATGTGTGTCCACTGCTACAAAATGGCAGGTAGGACATTGGAAACCGTAGACATTCTGCTTTTTATTGATGGGAGACTGCTTGAGGAGAGAGCTGAGACTCAAATGCCAAAAGAAGTGCCCTTTCTAAATTAAATGCCAATTTTCATTGTGAGCTGAAATCAGTGTAAATGTTCTTCGGAAAGTCACTTAAACTCCTGAAACGGGATAAAAAAAGACAGGATTTGAAGTGGCACTCACCGTAAGGTCTATTAAATTGTCATTGGAAGATTAAGCAATAGACAGAGTGGAGGTTAGCTGGTCTATGTGGTAAGGCCTCTTTTAGCTGTGTGTGTGATGAACTGAAAGCAGTTGGTGCGTGTCTCTTATGTTTCGTGGTTGCATTGCTGTAGCTTAAAGTTGACGCCAGAGAGCTGAACGGATTTGCAGCTAAATCGACATTTGAAGATTAATGCTGCGTTCCCACTGGCGAGCAGAGAGCAACAAGCTACGATGCATGTGTAATTGAAAACCCTCCAACAGCAACTCTGCAACAATGTTGCATGTAATACCGACCGAATTGTTGATTTTGTGGCTTGTAGTGCGAATGCACCATGAGAAATGGACATTCACAAGTGTGAATTGATGTTTAAGAGGTAAAGGTGGCTGAATTTTTGTTTGAAGCCGTGTTAATGATCTGAAAACTGCTGCAAAAGACTTATACTGCAGATTGTAGAAGATATCTAGACAACGGAAAAGATAACACACCACACGCCTAAGACTACAGGCAGCTCAATTCAATAAATTAAAATGAATGAAATGGCCAATATTCAAGACTGAAAAGACCATAGAAACACTGACAGATCGCCAAGCTATAACTCCCACATGTTTATTTGTTCTTGTATCTACACATTTTTTTTAAATTTATTTTTGCATTTACGTAAAGGAAATATTCTTAAGAAAAAAAAAATAAAGTAAAAAAAGACTTAAACTGGCATGTAGGCCTATTGTTAATAAGGTATGAAACTGTCTCTTTTACATTAGATACAATACAGGGTATGCACGTGACATCACAGCGAGCGAAGTTGCCGTGGTTACGGCCACTGAGTGGCAAAAAGTGACAGTTGAACATGGAGATTAGCAGCATTAGTTTGAATTAATGGCTTTAACAGTGTCTAAATTGTAAAATTAAAATTAAAAAGGTTAAGTATTGTTGTGCGATTGGCTGAACCAACAGATTTGAAAATGCAGTCGGTGATATATTTTTACAGATATCTCCAGCTGCCAAAGAACAGAGAAGTAAATGTATCGCTGCATTAGAGGAAACAACTGGACATGGGCCAGGCACAGAAACCTGGTGCTGTGGTTCACATTTAGTGTCAGGTAATATTAATTTATGCTGTATTTTTATGATGAAGTCATAAGTCAAGTTACGTTCTGGAGGGCTGTCAGATAAGTTTGTGGATGTTGTTGTTTTGGCGTAGTTATGACCGACAGTAACTATTTCAGTTCCAACAATAAATAACAATGAAACAGTAAACAGAATATTTGTGATCACTCCTTGTCATCCTTTAAATCTTCTTTTATTTAGCTACATTCATCATAACTGAAGTGACCTAAAATTAACTTAAACTAACTGAAACTGGGGCTAATCCACTTTTACAAGTCCATACTAATTGAGTACAATTGTTCTTAATTTAATTCGATAACACATTTTTCCCGGTCTCCCTGTATTTACTGATATATTACAGCAAATACCACTCAAGGGGGCGTGGCCCCAGACGGCAGTGACATCATATCCTCTATGAGTTCTTTCTATTGACCAAGATTTTATTATCTTTTTCGTGTGTGTGACCACAATTAGTTTCATCTCTAATGTTTGCATATTGCCATAATTTTGTTGAGTAATTTAATTCACTGAACATCATTCCCAAACACATAATTTACCAAATATATATAATAACACAACAACAATAAGAGCACACAGCCTTACCATTTGTACCGTATAGAGGATGTTGCTGTAGCAGTAGATCATGATACCAACAGGCACAAAGAAACATGCCAGGAGGAAGAAGAGGATGAAGGAGGCATCGTTTGGGTCCTTGGACGCCCAGTCCAGGGAGCAGCCCAGCTGGTGGATCTCTAGAGTGTAGCGGTTCCACCCCAGCAGAGGAGCCCCGGTCCAGGCCAGCGAGTACATCCAGATGTGACCGATGGCCCGCCACGCCCAGGGGAAGTCCACCACCTGCGCGTGGACCACGCGGATGTAGCGCTCATAAGCCAGGGCTGCCAAAGTCATGATGGAAACGATGCCTGGCCACACAGACAGAGACGGAGAGACAGAGGAGCATGCTGAGTAACGCACAACTCACTGCAGAATCTGGGTCAGTGGCTCCTCAGTGTCGCTTTGGGCCGAGTTTTATTGTCAGTGTAAACACAATTCTTCACATTTAAACACTTTCTTGCAAATCCTTGAAAACTCGGAGACTCTTCACTCCCCCGCACGCACCTCTAAGACCTGAATTGTATAGTCGACTTTATGCACACTTGCAAGGTGAAATGGTTTGCTTCTGACAACACATAGCTGCAGCTTTAATGTTCACCTTGTACATCAGTTTATTCCCACTTTTATATAACGTGCAAGTCAAACAATACATTTAGTAAGCCACAGTCAATGCACGGTCTCTGGAATTGATTCTGTCGTTTTTAGTCAATACACATCACACACACTCTAGTAACATATAAATCTAGTCAATTACATACTCCAGTACCCATCTGAAGTCTGTCTGTAATTCATTTATGTCCTGATTCATAGGATAGCACAGGAACAGTATCAACAAATCGGTACATGGAGGAGGGGCGGTTGTGTTGGATTATCATCAAAGTCTGGCCACAGCCTCCCGGATAAGGTTTCAGGAGCAAGGACAACAATTGACCGAGCCGCCTGGGGCTTATTGCTGTTGTCCCCCGTGGACAACCTCCACCGAGTAATGCATACGATAAGGCACCTAGTTGACAGCATAATAGGAGGAGGGGACACCATACGGTACCTTATACTTTAATTTTCACAATATGCTCACTGTCAGCAGAAATTTCGCCCCCAGTTGTGCGACGGCCACTTGCATGACCTTGAGCACCCGCGTGTAAAATTGTCCCAAAGTAGACGTGAAGATTTTAAGCTGCAGCGCATGATAAATGACGACAAGGACGGCGGGGGTGGGAGTAAATTCACCGTAGCTCAAGTTTTCGATTATCTGCCAGGTTTGTCCAGCTCATCTGAGACGGCGGGCCGAAGCAGCAGGACACCACGGCCGCCCCGCTCAATGTCATCCCACCGATGAAAGAGGACCCGACGCCATCCTCCGCTCAACACAACACAAACCGTGACGGAAACACCAACTTTGCGAGATTTGATTTGATTCGGGATTCTCGTGTGACACATCTGCAATGCAAACCAACTCCCCCCTCACCCAAAAAAAAAGTCATCGCTGCTGTGTGGCACACTGAGAGAGGGGCAGGGCAAACCTGCTCTTAAGATAATGTGCAAATAAGACAATGTCAGTTAAAGGACAGTGAGAGGAAGAGGGCGACTGTCCGGTGCCACTCTGTGTGGAGTTTGCAGATGGGGAGCGAGAAAACCTTGCAGGCTTGCATTAATGAGCTCATTATCACACCACAGCGGCCATCCCCAGTCTTATAATACCTACACTGGTGGGAGTGTTCATTCACACTTTGCAGCTGAATACACCTAATGCTGGTAATGCATGGGGAGTCATACAGTTACAGTAAGACAAAGGAGAAATGGAAGTGGGGGGAGGGGGGGGGGGGTTCCTCAGCATTTAGCAATGACCTGCAGAATATTTCCACTTAAACAACCCATCCTGTGCTGTGTGATACAAATAATAACAATAAACAGTCTAAATCCCCTGTGGGTCATTAGGTTTAACACAAACTGCTGTGATCCACTGTAGATTTTAAGTGGGCACACAAACTAAAATTGCCACCATTTCAAAACATATATATATATATAATTACCCGCCATTATATATTTTATACACTTCCATTTTTATAAGTATTAGTCACCCTCTACCTACATGAAGACTAATTTTGTCATATCTGCCTATTAACGTCCTTTTTCCACGTTTGCCTACGGTGACAAATTAAAGACTAACTATTAAATAAATTTGAACAATTTCAAAAAACAATAATAAATGTTTCTGGTGCTGATAAACGTGAGTTATACATGCGACTATTACTATTTTTTATTTTTCTTACCAAATAAGCTGTTGCTGAAGCCGTCCCAGATGCACGTCGCCTTGCTCCATATCCATCCGCCTTTGACGCACGAAACAAAGGTAAAGTTTATCCCGATGACAGAAACCAGCAGGTCGCTCAAACTTATGTTGACCAGGAGCAAATTGGTGGGCGTCCGGAGTCTCTTGAATTTACAGTAGAGTATTATGACTACGACGTTATTGCAAAAGCCGAACACTCCAATAGTCCCCACGGTGAAAGCGAGAAGTTTGTAGGTTCCCACCGTGAAGACATAATGTTCTGAAGTTCTCTCGGTTCTGGTGTCGTTGTTGGGATTCATGGCGCGGGGACAAACTTGGTTCCCAGCATTGTGCTGCGCGCGCGTCCTGGGCACGAGAGACTGTGTGTGAGGACTGACTCCACCACGGCTCTCTCCGGCACGAGCTCCCCTCCCGCGCGCCGCTAATTCAAACCAACCGGAGACCTGCAGCTGAAACTGGGTCAACGTAGCATCACCGAGTTTCTGTATGGGAGTATGGAAGTGTGTCTGTGTCACCTGAGTTTGAATATTTACGGTAAATTTTAAAAACCACCAAAATTGGTCATGTAAAAAAAATAAATAAATCAAATAAATAATAATAATGATAAGAATTCAGTGTAAAAAAAACAATCAACATATCAAAAAAATCAGTAGTATGAGTATAAAAAAAATCATCAAAAAATCTGTGTAAAAATATTCAACATCTCAAAAAAATCAGGACAAAAATAATTCAACATCTCAAAAAAATCAGTGTAAAAAAATCAACATCTGAAATTATTTAGTATAAAAAACATCAGTGTAAAACATTTTTGGAAACTGAATTTTTTGAGATTTTATTTTATTATTTTTTTTTTTAGATTTGCATAAATTCAAAGTCTGATTTTAATGCTGAAAAAAATCATAAAACTCATTCAAACTCAGATGCACAGAAATACCTCCATAGTTAAGGTTCTTCTTTCAAAGCAAAATAGTTTTTTTAAAAAAACACATATTTTAAGATGAACGTGGCTGTTTATAAATCACTATAGTTCATTTGGAAAAAAATGTCCCACTGATCTTGGAATTTGAGCGAGACTGCTGTTGATGATCATTTTAGACAGCGCAAAGTAGCTTTTATGTCTATATTTGACCTTTTTTTTTTTTTTTAACTAATATTTATCATTGCAGATATACTGTTTTTAAAGTTTTAAAAGGCTTAGGTTGACTGATCAGGCATAACATTATAACCACCTTCCTAATATTGTGTAGGTCTCTCTTGTGCCTCCAAAACAGCTGTGACTCAGAACGGACATGGACCTGAACACAGGGCTCAGTTTTAGGTCTGTTTCTCTTTAGTCTGCACATGCTCCCGTTGGGAAAAAGACACAACATCTCCTTTCATTGCCACGCCGATGACACACAGATCTACCTCCCCCTCAATTCTCAAAGTCAGACTGACATCACCCGACAAAAACAGAGTTCTTACTCTTTAGCCCCAAATATCATACCACTGCCACCACCCAGAACGTCAACCACCTCTTCTCCACATTTAAATTTAAAATCCTTTGCCAGGTTTAGTTTCCTTCAGCTCAGAACTATATCAAAAATCAGGCACTTCCTATCGCCCTCCAACCTAGAAAAAGTTATATCCTCCAGACTGGACTTTTGCATTCCCTCTACTCAGGTATTACCCGGACCAGCTAGTTCAAAACACAGCCACCTGGTTATTAACAAGGTCAAAGAAGCAAGACCACATCACTCCCATTCTTGCATCATTACAGTGGCTTCCTGTTCATATTAGGATACCCCTCAAAATTCTTCAGATTGTTTGTAAATCCCTCCATGGCCTCACCCCTTCATATATCTGAGCTTCTCACCCCTTACACCACCACCAGAACCCTCAAATCCTCAGACTGTGGTATGTAAAAAACTTGGGGGACTGGGCCTTTTCTTGTAAAGCATCTCGGCTCATCCTGCCAGAAGCTATTAAAAACTCTGACTCTGTTGAGGCTTTTAAGAAGCACCTTAAGACCCATCGTTACTCCTTGGCTTCGTTACTCCGTGACTTTTAATGGTATTTCATCTGTTTTTTTATGTATTCATTTATTCGATATATTGATGTTTGCCGTCAAATGTGTGGGGGGGGGGGTGTCATCCCACAGATACTTGATCAGTTTGGGCTCTAGTGAATTTAGAGGCCAGGCTGTGCTGTTTTTATGAGTTTTTTGTTCCTAAAGTGTTTTTGTGTGTGTGTCTGTGTTGGTCTGCATCCTGCTGTGGATGGCTGCTGCCCTCAAGGAGTGTCATTGCTTTGGGGTGGTTTGTGCTTTGTCTGGTCTGGGTGTCTGTGAACGTTCTCAGTCATCCAGGTCATGGTGCTACATGTCTAAGTAACATCTACGTGAATGAACGCCAGGTCCAAAAGTTTCCCAGCAGAACAGAAAGTTGTCACAGTTATGTATTTACTCTCCTGTCAGTGGTCATAATGTTATGCCTGATCGCTTCAGCCTTAAGTAAAAAAATAAATCAATATATATATAAAAAATGTCTAATCAACCAAAGATTTTGCGACCCCCCTGCAGTACCTCCACAGACCCCCTATGTCTTAGATTAACTGCATATTTTTGTGTCTGTTCTTTTTGTTTCATTTTTTATTTTTTTAAATGCTGCATTTTCCGTGACATTTCGAAGCGCTCTTCCTTCACTGGTCATCTCCTGTTTCTCACAGAACAAATGTCACTGCGTTTAAATGCTGTACTGTGTTTCCTTTTTGTATTTTTTTTTTGCCTGGCCTCATTTCTCCGTGCCTACAGGTTGATTCAAAAGAGCCGATCGCTCTATAACACGAGGGATGGGGGCACACACTGGGGCTGTGCACACAGACTCTGTGAACGCATTAATTATGCTGCAGTTCACCCACTGACTCAGCCGTGCGCTGATCATTCATAGTTTGAAGGTTTTTCATTCAAGGTATAGAACACTGTCCTCTGTGCAAACAATTGCAGTATTCTGACAAACAGAAAGAGAGTATTTGGTTTATTACACTAAAGCAAATGTGAATATGTTGCCACACCTCTCATCTGTTTTCATGATTAACCCCTTTTTGAAAGGCTGGTGCAAGGAGGACAGCACTGCAGTGCTGCTACGCTAGGCAACAGTGATCAGCAGATGTGTTGTTTAGACTATCAACACTTTAAAACAAACTTTATTAAGAACAGACTCTTCAAGTAGGTTTTATGGATTCTTCAATCCTTTATGTTCCCTTAAAGTAATTCTCTAGAAGTGCTCAGAAACAGACGATTTCCTCTTACGCCTTTTATCCGGTCAGAACTTCTGTAATTAGGTCAAGCTTCCACTCAAAGCATTTCCCACAGTCCCTCTCCTCTATCGCTTTCCCCTAATTGTTTATCTCTTTGTCACTTCAATCAGAGGTAATGAGACAGTGTTTTATTGGGAGGAGTCTCATTAAAGGAAATTTCTGAGCACACGGGCCGTCACTCTTCAGCAACGCATGACCATCCACTGCGGCGTCCCTCCCCTGAGACGCGATTATGAATCAGTTCTTTATTTGTTTTTTTTTTTAAAGTAGCTCTTCACTGTCACCAGCATCAGCACTTCAGACACTTCTCACACATCACTCGCTCATCTATCAATACCAGCATGCGCTTCCAGATAATCTCCTGTCACACAGCGGCGGTTCTCTGAGTAAATACCCTTCCCACAGCTTCAGAGAAGTGGTGACGTTCAGACTCAGTCACTCCATCGTTACGACCGTTTTTTTATGCACGACCGCACCGCTGCCGGCTTAAAGCGATTAATTAGTTGACTTTTTCGTTTGGTGCATCCCGGTGGAAAGATAATTAAAGTAGTAAATGTTTATTTGTTGTCATAAATTAAAAGCAGAACTGTTATCTGGTTTGGATAAACAACTAGAACTAGGCAGGGCCAGGGAGTGAATCATCTCTTACCCGTCAGAGACAGCCTTTTATAACACAGGCAGGAAAATAAGATAATTTCACGTCTTGCAAAGAAAGAAAGTTTAAAGACAAAAAAGCCAATCAGATCATGTTTGTTTGCTAAACATTAAGAATTAGTCAGCAAGTGTTCATCTTAGCTTAGAGAGTGGAACCAGAAGAGAGATGATTGTGTGTCAAGAATGCAAGGTTGTTAGTGACAAAGTGAGCCAGAGCAGACTGGTTTTCAGTGGCCTTGCTAACTCGTTAAAAACATAATAGCGCAAACGTCCTTATAAAACATCTGTAACAAAGCCAAAACCTTAATAACCTCCCAGTATTTCCTGAATAACTGAAATCATTTCGCTCAAAAGAGGTGGAATTTCAGTTTTTATAAAGTGCTGCTATCGCTTTTCAACCCCACCAAATGAATGATTGCAATGGTCTGTGTTCAAGTGGTGGCATTGGTCGAGAGTGAGCATTTAGGAGCCAAGGAAGCTGAATAAGATAATAGAGCTAAGGACTAGCAATTAGAGAAGGAGCTCAAACTGTAGGGTAGGGCTGGGCGGTATGACCAAAAACGTATATTACGGTATATTTTTAAATTCTGACAGTATCACTTTATTTTATTTTTTTCATGCATAATCACATTTTCACAACATTTTCTACAGGCTGAGAGAGGAATTTATGCAGCAGATTGACTAAAGATGGACTATTTTACAGTGATGATGAGTAAATATTGTAGAATAATCCCACACTATTAGTAAAACAGATTAGCATGGTCCCGTGTTACTGCTGCCTGCTGATGTGGAAATCCAGGGACATTTACAGCTCGGAGATTAAAAAATAAAAAATTAAATGTTATCAAGATGAAATGAAGAAATATGGGCGATTACGTTTCATTTATTTTCACATATTTAAACATATTTAAACTGCTATGTCCGTAATGTCAATCACAGCTTAAACCGGCTACCGTAATAATTGTAGTGTGTGAGCAACATTGTTTTTGTCTCATTCATTGAAAGCCAAAATTGGGGACATTTCCATGGACAGCTTTAGACAGGACATCCAAAACAGGGACTGTCCCCAGAAATTGGAGTCGTCTGGTCACTCTAAAAAAGTCTTCTCATTCTGCCGCTTCATTTTTTGGATTTTTCCATCTTCAACACGCCTCACAGTGACGCAGTCCCATCATGCGTGTTTAGAAGCGCTACAGTGAAAACGGTATGTGGTGTACCGCCCAGCCCTACTGTAGGGTCACTGGTTCGAATCATCTCTACGCCCACAGGGGTAAGTGGTCTAGAGCAAGGCTCAGTTGACTTTTCAAGTTTAAGACTGTGGAAATAAGTGATTAGAAAGATGTTTGCCTGCCCAAAAGATTCTCTCCTTTAATACTGGGCCAAATTACGCTCATGT
Organism: Mugil cephalus; assembly: GCF_022458985.1. Classification (NCBI taxonomy): domain Eukaryota; kingdom Metazoa; phylum Chordata; class Actinopteri; order Mugiliformes; family Mugilidae; genus Mugil; species Mugil cephalus. The sequence continues at coordinate 6,397,965 of NC_061782.1, forward strand.
TGTTGATGCACTATTGTATATTGTGCAAAATGAGATATAGTGCACTGAAAAATAACTGTATCTTTATGAGAAACTGCAATTTACTTGGATCTTCTTTTAAATACGCCAACATCCTGTGAATAGGCACAATTTAACCAGGATGATAAAGGGATTTGATTCTCACCACTGACTACACTTCAAAGTACGGCTACACAGGGTCTAATGGAAGATGCAGGGCTTTGCCTCTCTGCGCCTCTTATTTTTCTCAACAAATGATCAAAATGATGACCCAGCCAAGGCTTCCCGACCGTGACGACCCAGATGAGCCACTTCAAAAGTCCTTGACCGATTCCATTTTCGTGACTCCAGAGATGTCACATCTGAAGTGGCTCTGTAGGAGCTTCCTGACATACATTCAGACTACGATCACCGCTGCGGCAGCTGCCGCCTGCTCCTGTGTTTAAATGCATCTGCCCAAAACCATTTTCTTTTAAGTGGATGGGTCAAATTCATCTCTGCACTCTGGGGGATTAACAGAGGAGGGAACGTGAAGTTGGAAGGTGGTGCAGCTGTCATGTGCTGCTGCATATATTGCGTGCGCCATTAAAATTTCCTTTTAGCCTTTCACATCTGTTTGCGTCTTTTTTTAGCAGCGAAAATAACTGTGCACTTTCAGGCCTCGTGTCCAATTTAAAGTGTAAGAAGACGTTTCTCTCTGAACAGCAGCTGTGACGGAGACGTTTATCGTTACACATCTTCTCTCGTTCATGTCACTTCCACGTGTCTTCAAGAATTTGCTGAAGGGGCCGTGCTGTCAGCCCGTACAAAAACATGTCACCGTCTGAGTCCTGAAGCTTCTTTGTCTTTGACGTATCAAGGATGAAGCCAAGGTTATTCCTGGGTAAGAAACTGTGTTACAGAGATGTAAACAAAATCTCAAAAACAATTTATGTGGATGTTACGCCAACCAACGAACAAAACCGTCTCTAATTTCCAAATTCCAATGAAGTCACACACACTGGCAAACAAAATGATCTGCAGCTGTGCATGGGCAGACTGTGGTGGCTGCGGATTCTCCTCCAAACTAGTTTAATCTCTTTGTTTTAATGTTTAACAAGACCGCACGTCAGAATCCATGTGCCGCTACACGAGCAGCCCGAATTAAACTCTAATCACGGTGAGTCACGGATTGGTGGCCCAATTCTGCCCCCGCAAAAGGCAACTTCATAAAAGCGGGCGAACGTGTCAAGCTGAATTCAAGTACTAATCTTTTAAAGGGATTCAGAGGAGCGGGCTTCTTGATTAAGATGCTAACCTTTGTGCCGCATTTTACTGAGTTATGAATAATTCATTACCGTAAACCATATCTCATTCTCTGCAGTAAACAGGCGAGCAATACAGTAGGTGTGTGTGTACGTGTGTTTGTGTGTGTGTGTGAATAAGCGTTGCATCAGGGGTAAAGTTTCAGAAATGAAAGTAAAAACGGTGTTAACATGCCTTTGTGAGAGACAGATGCTTATTATCGACTGTGAGGTCTACAATTCTCAAAGCTGCAGAGGAGCGGTGGAGTATTCTTGGATGCCTGGTTTCCACTTTCCACCCCTGGAGGTTTGTTGCCTCACTGGAGGCATGGATCCAAAAAGGTTTTGTTGCTAGACTGGTGTCTGGTCAGCGACACTGAGGGCGGACAGAAGGATGCCGTTGTCATTTCTGAAACGTATGATGACTACAGCCGGACTGTGGTAATGCAATAGCCATCCACTAATTTCTGCCTTCTTTTCTTTTAGCTAATTGCTTTTGTTGTCTGAGTCCAAAACTCAAAATTAGCATCTAGCCAGTGAACGTAATGGAGCATCAAATTAAGAGGAGGAAAATTGCCTTTGTGTCTGAAGTGTCCCAAAACAAAACCTAAATGTAGACTTACATTATTTGTTGAAGTCTGTTGTATCTATAAAAGGCCAAAGCTGCAAATACGTTAGCGACCAGACGTGGGTAGTATCCATTTACTGTATATACTATGGACAAACCCATCATGATATCACCCATTGGTAAAAATAAATAAAAAAATAAATAAGAAAAAGAAAATGAAGCCCGAAGTGGGCCTTGTTGTATGTTCCACTGCCCACAGTCTGCAGTTGGCCTGGAACCACTTTGCGAATATCTGCCGAGCCAAGTGGAATTAATACAGTCATGGACAGAAGAATAACAGCCACATAGTCATAAATGTCACATGGGTGACAGTTACAACAAAGCGTCTCTGATTGGTTGTCCGACCATCCAATTGGTCTAAACCATAGACCATAAAGACCATGAACAATAGTATAAAGATGGAAGGCAGAACTAGCTTAATGTTATATGTTTTCAATGGCCTTGTAAGACATTTGTGTTTCATAACTGGAATGGATTTAACTTGTTTTCGTTTTCCCCTCTGCACACTCCTGACCTACATCTTCGTTCACAGACTTAGTTTGAAGCTGTAATGTCTGCGCATCAGCACTTGCTTTTTTTGTGCATGTCATTCTCTTCCGCTGATCTCTCCTTTGAGCACAGCTTCTCCTCCCCTTTCATCTCTGAAGTTTTTCGCACCTTTATCTCTGTGTGTGTCTGAGGGTTTTAAGTCAATAGAGGACGAGGTTCCACATCTCCTCCTGAACAAATGCGTGCGCTGACAGCCTCTTTTGTACCGGTGCCGAAAATGTCTCAGATGTTGTTTTATCTTTGCTATTAGTTGTTACTGCTGATGCGGTCTGCACACGCTGTGCCTGTGGACATTAAAAGCACTCAGCAAACAGTCACACAGCGGAACCTGTCGTTGTCTATTTTAAAGCGTCCTCTCCATGTACCAGCACTCACATGTCAGTCAGCTGTCTCTGTCTGCATCTCCCATGAATAAGAATGACTTTGTTTATCTCCGACTAACTTTTCTGCAGCGCGTTGCCAACAGTGTCTTCGAATCCCACTTTGAAACATGCACTGCAAGCAGCCCAGAGTGTCATCTTAGACGTCCTTCTCTGTCGCGGTGAGCGTTGCTGATTCACGAGCAACCGGTGGTTCTCCTCGTCAGTTTAATTAGAGTGACGTTCAGAGCACATGCAGCTCTGTGAACATTGTTATAACGAGCGTCTCCTCCATGTTTGATTTACAGAAAAAAAAAAAAAAAAAAAGCGTTAGCAAGTTCAAAAGCGGGTGGGTGAGTGATCAAATAAATCTAAACTCTGTTTGGCATAATTAACACCCATCTGATTCAGTCAGGAAGCCAAGAAATCCCATCAACATCAGAAGAATGTAATTTGTATCTAAAGCACTTGCTCGAGGTGACTTAGTAAACACGACTTTGCAGACACAGCGTAAAGATGAACATATATTTAGAGAAAAAGATAACAAAAGCTGTGTTATGTTAAGCTCTTGCTCTAAGTCATTGCTCAATTAGCGTATAATTGGGGAGGAAAAAGCCTGCACTTTGAACTCCGGCTTTAACACTTGCGCTCCCCATTAATATCTCTGCCAGCTGCCCGCGGCATCAGCATTAAACATTTATTTTATGCAGCATGCACAATCTACTGGAAACCTGAAACCTTTTGCATTTTATCAAAACGGTTCAGAACATTTTGGCAAAGACGTGTTCAATGATTCCCACCAATCCACAGGAGGTCTCTTTCACCAAATCTTCATTTAAATTCATTTAAAACCATTACATATGTCACATATCATCCTGTCAGCTCCTGTTTATTATCTGGATGTTTGCTGCCCCCCTTCTTTAATCAAACACTTGGTTTCTCCTGGAACATTTAAACGTTGCCTCAGGGCTCTTTTAGCCTAAACTCCAGAGAAGGGAGACACAGCAAAGGTTAAAAACAACAACAACAACAAAACTCATCAATCTTAAAAATAAGCTTCCACACACTACACCAACATGTATCTGCACAAACTTTAAACTGTCAGGTTATGAGACATTGCACCATGAAAACATTTCTCTTTGTTTGCAGATCTACCCTCGTCAGGTACCGGTAAGAACAGGAAACTGAACAACAGGTTCACCAAAATTGGACAATAGAAGATTGGAAAAACGTTGCCTGGTCGGACGAGTCTCGATTTCAGCTGCGACATTCAGAGGGCAGGGTCAGATGAAGGCCCTTCACATCAAAGTCCTTTAGGGAAGCCAATATGTCGTGTTGATGTTTCAAAGTAAACGACTGCACACCTGAGGCCCCCTTAGTACAAACTGAGCATGGTTTAAATGCCACAGCCTACCTGAGTGTTGTTGCTGACCATGTCCATCCCTTTATGACTACAGTGGACCATCTTCTGACGGCTACTTCCAGCAGGATAATGCACCATGTCACAAAGCTCATATCATCTCAAACTGGTTTCTGGAACATGACAATGAGTTCACTGTACTCCAATGGCCTCCACAGTCACCAGATCTCAATCCAATAGAGGAACCTTTGGGATGTGGTAGAACGGGAGATTCTCATCATAGATGTGGAGCCGGCAAATCTGCAGCAACTATGTGATGCTATCATGTCAACATGGGCCAAAATTTCCAACACCTTGTTGAAAGTATGACACCAAGAATTAAGGCAGTTCTGAAGACAAAGGGGGGACCTTTCAGTAGCAAGGCATACCTAATAAAGTGACGATTTCGGACAAAGGGAATGAATCGTTGTTAATGTTAAGTTATATACAATAAATGGACACAATATAACACAGGAAGTCTTTACTGGTCAATTTCAAAGTGTGTTGGTGGACTATCCTTCACAATGCTCTAGTTTCTCAGTTGAGTTTTAGTTATATAGCACCAATAAAAACCCAACTGTCTCAAGAAATGGTACAGAACACGTAGCTTGTAACCCCCGGAGCGAACACTCGAGGCAATTACTTCTGGCAAGTAGAAAGTTTCCTCCTTCAGCAGATATCAGCTCACATATGGGTCATAAAAATTATGCTGATTTTCAACTTGAAGATGGAAAACGTTTTTTTTAGGTGCGTTTAACTACAGCTGATTAACCGGGGTAGCTCCGTTAAGGCATTTCAGTCACACACACACAGACGTCTGGCAAATTCAAAAGTTTCTTCCACATTTTCTAATTTCCTCCTGCTGCTTTCTATTCTCCTTCTCAGCAGCCTCCCTCCCTCCCCCGTGTCACCCCTCGCTCCAACTTTGGCTTCTGCTGTTGACTGTGCGATAAACCACATTAGACCGAGGGGACTCCACACTTCCTCCTACTTCCTCTTAAATCAATCCTCGCAGTTTAACAGCATTAACTAAAGGGCTCACGTACAACACGTTCAAATGTTCTTTTGATGCAGGAAAAAAAGGCTTTTTATTCATTGAGTGCGAAATGATTAAGGTTGACTATCTTGCAGAGCTATTGTGTCCTTTTGATTGTCTGTTCCTCAGACGTGGCTGAATAACGGCGTCGGGTTATTCATGAATAGTTACTTGAGATATATAATGGTACTAAATATGCTATAAGTGGTGTGTTGTATGGCACGTCACAGGAAACTATAATCTGTGATTAGACGTGAATCATTCTTTGTCACATTCATCTATTGAGCTAAATGTGATTATAATTAAACCTTTCGATACTTTTTTCCCCCCCAGTCTATTTATGTCTTTGTACAAACCCTGTATTTACTTGCTACAGGAAACGTCACTGGGCATTTTTCTGAACGCACAGACCAGTCCAACCCCTGAACACAGACTTCAAAAATGAAGTCAACAAGCAAGCAAGAAGATGGACAGGAAACAGGCAGGTTAATAGAGGGCTAATGGGATTAGAAACAGGATTTAAATTCCCAATTATTAAATTATTAAAGTTTCGGCTTTAATGTATTATCATTTTTTGCTTGTTGCTTTCATTAGGGTCATGAAGAACATACTGCAAACAACAATAGTCAATCATGTGACATATGACCCGTTGGTGCATCCAGGATGGTTAAGATGTCACCGTGTTCACCGCTAGAGAAGGGCGGCACCAGTATGGTCCGTAAATAACAATTAGTAAAAAATAAGATCTAGCACAAAAATCTACAAATTGTCATAAATGTAACAATTATTTTAGAGATAAAAAGAGAAAAAAAATAGGAAAAAATATATTTAATTGACATGTCCTGAAAACGTAGGACCTGGAGATAAAGATTTAAAAGAGGAACCTGTTATTTACCTTCCATTTGACTGGGTTTAGTCACTTCTTTGGTTGAAATAAATACAGCTGATATGTGGTGCAATTATTTTTATTTGCCAAAGTACTGCATACATAATTTTTCTTATATATATATATATATTGCAACATGCTTCTGGATTTCACCTGGGGACTGAATAGGCTCTTGGCCAATAGTGGGAAGGGGGCTACTGTGTACAGGAGGAACATATCTGCTAATAAATGCTAATAAACCTTTGTATATGTAACTTGTATCTTTCAGAAGATATAAACTTTTATCGATCTACGACATCAACAAATATCAAACTTGTTTTATTTATGTATACATTTATTCATTTAACTCACAATTTGCCAAGTGTTTTTCAGAACTTTTTCCTTTTTTTCATCTGATATAATCACTCTTATTCCACTAGACAGTTTAAAGACATTCATTGTCCTTTATACCAGACTTCCTTAGCTCAAATTCACTGCATTATATAGGACCATCTCTTAAAGCACCCTCTTCACTGGTAATCAGACCAAATGAAAAAGTGTATAATTAATCAACTTTATTATCATTTTCTTCCGTTTGGCGTGGCTATTTCTTGTAGCTGTTTGTTCATTGCCAATGTCATTTTAAGTTGCTTTTGATAGTTCTTTAACAAGCCTTCAGTAGCTTCTATCCTTTTTGTCTTTGTTATTCTGTACATGAGGATTGCTGAGGATTTAATGCAGGACTCTTATATTAGGATGCATTAGTTTTCTCCCATTGAACTGGCAGGTGAACTCCCTCCACTGCTGGGGTCGTGAAAAGGTTTTGAGACGTAAGAGTAGTTACGTGCTCTATCAGTCTCTGATATTTTTTCCTATTCTAAAAGTTACTATAAAGGGATCTTATGTGTAACACCTCCTTGATGTTCTTAGTTCTTAGGGTAACTGCAGAGTAGTAAATTGGGCTTTTTACCAGCTTCAAATAATCCTCTCGTCTTGGTTTTCTGCACTTACAAGCCAGTCTCTTTGATAGTTTCTTTCTCTCAGTGCAGTCAAATTGCCAAGATGTAGTACTGTGGCCAATTTATTCATAATATGTTCAGACAAATCGGACCACATTATGTAGGTAGCATTAATACAAAGACAACATTATACCAGAAAATTAATCAATTCCACAGTTTAGAACTAGAAAATGAAGGAGAATACAAATATTTAATACCACATAAGCGTGATTACGTGTTACTCAAATAAAAATGATGTGGAAGACGTGATTATAAACTTTAATTTGGGGTAGGTAGATAGCAGACCTGAGCTGACAGTGTTTTTCTGCTTCATTTTAACTGAGGGGCTAAGAGACAGAAGGCAGAAGGCCTTAGACGAGATGAGAATCAGCACAGTGCTAGGAAAGCGAAATCCAGGATTATTCGAAGTCAGCGTGCACGTAATACAGAGCTTTTTATTTTAAAGCAGGACTGCAGAGGACTGTACGTCTGAGGGGAAACTGGAAGCGACACACCAGTGCTTTAAAAGCCAGGTAAATGTCACGCAGCAACAAGAAAAGGACGGGTATTGACATGGGAGCCACTCGTAGAATATCTCATTTCTTGTATTGACGTTAAGGTGTAAAGGTATACTTTATAGTCAATATAAGCGCCGGGTTTATTATAATGGGGCTATGCATTGATTGTGGAGTGTGAAACAGAATAAGGTTAAATTTCCCTTGTTAATGTTGTTGCAGAGGAAAAATAACATAACACTGAGGTAAAATCTAAACCTGCAAGTGAACTTATTAATCACAGCGTGGGTGATACACTGAGGCAACACAGAGCGGTGCAGTAAATCTATCTCCAACACTTGTCTGCCATCTGATATCACTCTGTTGCCGCTGTGGTGGAGCAGTTGATAGACGATGAAAAGAACCGAAGCCTCGTCTCGCGCTTCCAATCCCTCTCAGCAGACCCCCGCAGCGTCTGAAAACGCATCGACGTGTGCAGGGGCTGTGTGGGGGGGTGAAACCAAATAACGCAGTCGGAGGAGGATGACGGTTCGGAGGCCATCCGATCCTCTCCGAGTCACTCTTACTGTCCAGCTAATCTCCCCGTGGTGAGGACAGAGCAGCGGCTGTGGCCCGGTCAGGTTTAAGGTGAATAGAGGTCACGAGGCGAGGGGGCAAGGGGGAGGGGGCGTCAAATTATTATTAAAAGTAATTAATTAGAAGTTCTCACTGAACTGAACTGAATGAGATGGTGTGTCCAAACTTTTGACTGGTGGTGTATTGTATAGTACAAAGGCTTGAAATAATCAAACGTGTGTTGCACGACCTCCCTGTCAGCATTTATTTCATTAGATTTTTTTTCTTTTTTTGTCGCTGTACTAAGAAGCTATAACCTCTGTGATGACAGACACCCACACACGCTAGAGTTGAGTGAGTGCAACACATCCAGCGGAGCTGCAGCTAAGACATAGTGGGAGATAAAGGAAGGATGTGACTGCACAACATTCAGTGATTTTACGTTAACAATCCTGTGTCCAATGTCTGAAACTAACGGTGGAAGGAAGAATTATCACATTATCCGCAGAAAAAAAAACTTGACTGTGTTCTCTTATACCACCTTCCTTTGCTCTTTAATAAAACCACGTGAGAGATGACTTTAAACTCTCGTGGCAAGGACTATAAAGTCATTTAGATTCTCATTACATTAAAATTAACATTAGACATGACCCTCATCCTAACCTCTATTAAGAAAAACCATAACTTCTAAAGCTCACTAATTAAGTTTAGTAATATCTCATTTATTTATTTAGTAGATCCGTACAAAACGGAAGACTAAACCCAGAGTATTTTTGACTGGGTTTTTTCACAGTCTCCTAACAAGTCAGCAAATGGATGAAAATGGGTGTCAGTCTCCTCATCTCACACTCTGAAGTCTCTCATCACCTCCGTAGATAACCAATTAACAGATTAATTGAATCTGTCAAAACAAAGAGTTGCGGTATGTGGAGAGGGAGTTAACATTCAGATGTGACAAATCAGTGCTAACTATATTTTTCTATATTTTTAAGACTTGGGCTGTTTATCACAATGTCTGTCCAGAATGTTCAAAATGATTAATAAATAAAGTCGGGGAAAAACAAGTGGTCAGATTAGAGTAACACGTTACCAACATCACTCATCATCAACGTTATTTACTTCTTCTGCCAGTGGTCATAATGTTATGAATGATCAATATAAGAACCAAAGGAAAAGGCAAAATAAACACCCTTGCCTTGACACATGCGCTCTAGTCCATCAGTATTCGTTTGCACCATTTGTTCCTCGTTTATAAATCTTGCTACTGACTGTTGACGTGTTTTAATATGTAAAAACCAGCAGTGGCTGGGACTGTTTCCTCCCCATCTTCAACAGAGCGACGCCTCGGCGTCTCGAGAATCCCATTTCATGATTTACTTATTAATTTAGTCATGATGATTTGCTCATTTACTGCTCACATTTACCCGGTTCCTCGTTCCTCTCGCTGTCAAACTTCAAAGAGCCAAATTAATTTTGCGCTTCTGTGCGGACGATTGACTACGTCAAGTTTTTTGCTGCGTGATTGAATTTGTCTGTTGCCGTGTCCTGCAGGAAGATTGAGCCTGTGCCATTTGAGTTATTAAAGGTCTCAAAGCTAATTGAAGTGCTACTTATTATATGAAGAAGGAGTCCTGCTCCAGTACGTCTGGGGTGTGTCAGTGCTGTAGTTGTGCATTATGTGAGTCCTTGCTTTGATTGCGTTGCTGGCCTGGTTGCTCTAATGCAACTATAGCCCTGTTTTTAGGAATATGTTATGAATGTGAATGTGGTTTTTCCCTGAACCAGAATCAACCTCACCTGAGAAAATAATATTCCCCTTTCTGACTCCAGCTGCTGGTGAATTATTAATTTTGTTTTATTGTGAGCTAGAATAAGGTGAGGGACGGTGGAAGTAGAGCAGTGTGTTGCGCTGTACAAACATCCTTTTGCCAGAGTTTCCCTGTAGTAAGACAGCAGATATAGTAATTGTACACCGATCCGGCATAACATTACGACTGGGAGAAGTGAATAACATTGACCAACGTGTGACAATTCAGTGATCTCCTGGGAAACGTTTGGACCTGGTAGTTATTCATATGGATGTTACTTAGACATGCACCACCCACCTAGACCAGACCAGGCACCCCCACCCCGTAGCAATGACACTCCTTGAAGGCAGCAGTTTAGGAACAACTCATAAAAACATAAAAAACAGCACAAGGTGTTGACCTGGCCTCCAAATTCCCTAGATCCCAAACTGATCAAGTATCTGTGGGATGATCCACAGAGTCCCCTCCCCTCAACTCATATTACCCAAAGGCCCACCACTAACAACATCCTGTAACCAGACACCACAGGACACTCTCAAAAGGTCTATTCTCTGATGAGTCACAACTGTTTTGAAGGCAGAAGGGAGACCTATACAATTTTAGGTTAAAAATAAATAAATAAATGGGTTGTTGAGGTGGAAGCAGCACAGCATATTTCATCCATAACTGTGAAATTTACATGCAGTGATATAGAGCACAGCTGAGGAGATATTTCACACCTAGAAACCCTTAATTAAAGTGAAAACCTATTTAGAAAAAAAAACTCAACGCAATTTAAAAATGTGTCCTTTGGTAAACGATGATAATTTCGACAATTAATGTAAATTGTGTTTTAATTGCTTCTTTTCGTACTTCCATCAACGTGCTGTGTGAATGTCGTGACAAAGAAAACTGGAAGCGAGCTGAGATGCCGCCAGACCCGACTATCTGAATGGGTGACACAACACCTTCCTACTCAAAAGGAAACCCTTTGAGTCAAACTATATTCTTCAGTGGAACGCTGAAGTATATAACGTGTTTCAATTAATAACCTTGGTCAAAGAGTGCAGCTTTACCAATAGGTAGAAAGTTGCTGTATAAAATCAGAACCATTTACCATTTGAGGTTATCGTAAGGTTAGAGTCTGTTAATTAACCCTTTAACACACAGAACTATTCGATACAATCAGTTAAGATCAACGCCGCATAGGCTACTGTCAACAGACCCCCGTTCGTCAAATACCGTTAAATACTCTGAACAACTGTTCACACACATAGTTAATCACTGACAACAAGCGCCACCTACAGGGCATAACTGTCATACAACTGATAATCGTGATCAGATTTGTACTCACCTCCCAGCATCCCAGGCCATGGCATGACAAACAACCTGCACAAACAAGTCACAACTCAGAGAAGAACTTCATTTTGCTAAGAAGGATCTTGAACACCATGGCGGGTCTCACTAGCGAACAGGAGGGGAATAAACATCCAACAAGCTGGGGAAAAACTACATATGGCCAACCAGAAAATCAGTTGGAAATTGCTTTAGACACCACAAGGATAGATGAGCAGCAGTAGGTAATGAAATAGGAGCAAATCTCCTACTCCGTGCTGAATTAGAGGTGGCACAGAGAGGACGAATCTTCTGGATGAAAACCTGTGACCAGATGAAGACGGAGTTTGAGAATGAGCTGAAAAAGCTCAAATCCACATATGACACCCAGCGCAGCTCTGACCTGCAGCAAATGGAAACCGAGTGTCAGAAGAAGGTGAACCCGCTGCAGGAACAGATCATTGAGAAAGACAACTTGATCAACTCTGTAAGAAGTTACCATTTCATCTGAGCTCAGCCTCAAACAAGCTGAACTGGAGCAGGAGCATCAACAAGTGCCACACTCTGGAGGAGAAGTTCTAGGAGGAGCTGGCTGAGAGAGAGGAGACCTTTAAAGACAAGACTGAAAGAGATGGAGAAGCTGTGGCTGGAGAAAGAAGAAGCCCTGAAGAAGGCGGCCAGCAAAGCTGAAGAAGACCTGAAGCTTGTGATCACTGAAAACATCCGTCTTCAAGAGCTTACCCTTCAAAACAAGTAGAAAATAAAGAAAGAGAAGAAGAAGAAGATGAAGAAGAAGAAGAAGAAGGGCCTCACACATGGAAACAGCAACATTGAAGAGGATGTGGCCACAGAGTCTTATTGAATTGAAAGTCTCTGTACTTTATCAGTACTCCAAAAGTAATATGCTGTGTAAACAGAGGGTGTATATGCGATTTATCATTGTCAAGTCAACTTTATGGTCAGTTCTAACATGTGCAACACAATACACGATTGAAATTACCACGGTGCAGAAGCTAAACAGAAAATGTAAACAAGAAATGTGCAAATGTTAAGAATATATAAAAAAAAATGAAGCAAAAGGATAAAATATATCCTGTATTAGACTAAGGAGAACTAAGGAGAAGTAGAGTTTAAAAGTGTGTTTGTGTTTCAAAGTCAACTACAAAATGGACAGTGATGAAAATGTTATTGGTTATTCCTGAAGTAATAATACCAAAAAGTGAGTCTGAGTGTCTCAGAGTGTCTTCTGCAATCCTGTCCTTTATCTGAATAATTGAGTTGGAAAGCTTCTGACATCTCTTATGTCAGCCGATGTACTTCAGTTTGCAGAAGAGAAATACAACCCTTGATATGTGGGTAAAGTTCAGCAGCAGACCATGAGGAGTGAGGAAACCAAAAATCAATCGTCTGTCTGATGTTTATGTTCCTCTTGTTTGTCCAGTTGGAATCCAGTTACATAATCCTGTACAGGAAGAGGTGGTGGTTGAGGACATTAGAGTGGACAATTGCACAGACATCTGCTCGGAGATTACAATTGGTTTAGAAGCCCAAACCGAATTAAATTTCACTTGCTTTCACAGGGGTAGAATATTCCTTTTCCAAAATCAATCGAAAGTCATGTTAACGCTGAATTGGAATGAAGCCAGACTCTGACATAAATGCACAATACATTCGATAAGAAATAGAAATACTCAACTGTTTAAAAAGATCCATCAAAAATGAATTGAAGCCAGGACAGATCAAAGCGCGATCAAAGCTAAACAATATAATTGCAAAAGCAGATATGACCCCACAAACTTTCCAAATCAAGCTGTTGCTTTAATAATAAAACAGTATAAACAATAGCTGCTACTATAGACCCCTTCATAGTTTGTAAACAGTGAGACATTTCTTGAGGGGAGGTGCTCAGCTGGAGGCAAAACAGTGGTTAGCACATTTTATCAGACTGTTTTGGAAAGAATGGATGAGGAAAATGGATATTTTAAAGAATATAGAGAACAGAGAGACATACATTCACGCCCCGATAAGACTATATTCACTGACCCCTGCAGTCTCACTCACTGGATGGACGATTTGACCATATGAAAACACAGAGGGGAAGAAGTCTGGTCTGTCTTTGTCGAGTGAAGCCTCTCCAACAACAATATTACAAGAAGGAAGTGTAACCACTTTTTGAGGGAAACGTAGTAAATGCAACATCTGCTTGGACACCCCTGAAACACACAACTAATGTTGAGTTAGCTAGCTGTTAGCTTTAGCGTGTATCAAGAATCCTCCAAATAATGATTAACTTAACGCTATTTCAGTCACAATTTAGTCTAACCCATAATATTATCCAGGCTGAAAATGATTATGGTTTAGATATTAATCTTACCTGATATAAAATGTGAGCTGTAAACAAAGTGTTGTTTTTCATCGTCTCACACCAATCCTTTCTTTTAATCATGTTCAACTGATTAAAAGTAGAGCTGACCTGAAATCTTCAATCGGAATGAGAAAAAAGTCTCTGTGTAAACCCAGCTAGTTAAATTAAGCACTGGAAGAGTAGCAAGTAGGACAGTAGGAGACGATCAGCCAATCTCATCTTTAATGTATTACCCCTCATCTTTGTTCAAGCAGGGCTGAGTCAGAGCCCTCATTTGAAGTCTCCTAGCCTCATTAGGTGTTGGTTTGCTGATGGGAGAGAGCAGGTCTGTGAGGAGTAGCACCCCAGAGCAGCAGGTTTGGATGCTGCTTTGATGTTTGCAGTGAAGGATTGTGTGTTTCTTGCCAGGAGAACGGTCCATTGTGACTGCAAATTCAACTCTTCCAAAAAGATTCACAGACGCAGTTATTAATATTATTAGTAAAAATACGTTGTGGTAGAAAGGAAGATGTTTATGTTTTTTTTTTAACTTCCCCTAATAATTCTTTACAGTCCCATAAATAGCTTCCACAAAGATGACCTGATCTAAAATGTATTATCTGTATTGGTAATGGCATACTCTCTACCAGCAGGATTTTTCATCTTGCTGGGAGTACAGGGATGGAGCAGGCAGGATAGAATTTCCTCCCTGCTTTCTGTCAAAGTCATGACTCCTGGATAATATATTCTCTTTGTGTTCAGACAGAGGATGGCTGTTTGTGCAGGAAATTGCTTGCCCATGCAATGCCGCTCTGTCATGTAATTAAATGTGTGATAGCGGCAATTGTGGAGGAAAGAAAAAGCGTTGAGGTGGCTTTGCAAATACGTTTGTTTCTTTTTATTTATTTTATTTTATTTTAATCTCGATGCGTCTATTTTAATTGTTCATATTCATCTTTTCATCTTAGAACCTGCTTAAAGATTCACCTCATGGGGCTACGGCGGCACGTCTTTTCAAACTGTGCCTTCTCTCTGTGCTGGAAGGATTACTTCTTTCACTGTAATTACCATGACAAATGCCACTGAGCATTGGCGGCTTTCATAATCGATTTCAAAGGTAGAGGAGATAATCTAGGCGCTGCATCAATATGCCATGTTCTGTCAGCAGGCTTGAAGCTGCACCTGGTGCCATCGACGAGGGCACCCAACCATTCATCCGTCTATAAATCCAACCATTTCTCTTGCATTTATCTATCCATCCACCCACCTGCAAGTTATTTACTTTAAAACTAAATAACTAAAATGTTTGGTGAGAAGATTGCTGAAGGTTTGTTTATGAAAGCCTTACTTGAAAAAGTGTGATTTTCGGTGTGTGAAATGAGCAGCGTGCTGTGAAACTTGTTAGTTACAGCATTGCAGAACACTTTATTGGCGGCATCAGCTCAGACAGGTGCAACATGACAGAGGGATCAATACTTCTCAGAGTCAGATTAGACCCCTTCAGATGGCTGCATTAACTACATATCGATTGGAAAACATAAAGCTGTCTGGTGTACCTGCAGGCAGGTCATTTTTTATTAATGCTTACCATGTATTTCAAAGCCGTGTCTATATGGAATTGTGATAGAAAAAGATGAAAGTATTTTTTGAAAGTAGTTCAGATATAGACCGATATGTGCAGCTAACATTTATCAATCCATCACATATACTGTAGGTCACGTATATTGAAGGGTTAGCGGTGTAGAAATTGTCTACCTTACATAAAACTGAGTCAAACTTCAGCTGAGTTTCACACAAGTCCTGAAAGTAGATGAAGAGAACCCAATAAAATAAATTAAACAAAAAACGAGTCAATATTACATATCTGAGAGGTACAAAAGTCTGATCTTCAGAATACGTTCATGGACGTTTGAAATCCAAAAAATCCGGTTACGGATTGTCAACATATGGATATGGATGTTTAGAGGTCACAAAGGAACACAGGTTAACTTCCAAGTAACTAAATGCCCCTCTAAGATTGGCTAATCATGAATGAACCATCAGGAGGACACTGAACAACCATGGGGTGTGTGGCAGAGTGATGAAGACAAAGACAGTGCTCTACCAAAAGGACAATTGTGCATGTTATTGGTGCACAATGAGTTCACACCAGATACTGAAAACAAATGGTTCACTTACTTTTTTTATGCAGAAAATGGGAAATTCAGATGAAAAGCTGTTAATTTAATCCTACAATAAAAGTGTGTATTCATTAGCTCATCTTGTTAGAATCGTCAGTTGTGGTGTTGCTGTCCCTGGCAAACGAGAGATCCTAAAGATGCGGGGGAGTAACAATCAGTAAATCATCTATTCTATATGAGCCATCATGGTCACCGTGCACTGAAACACACATTGAACACACCGAAATGCTTCTCAGAACCCTTTTGAAGTAGGAATCCTTTATTGTGCCTTTGAACAATATTCACTGTGGACACTGTGGAGGGACCTTCTTGCTGCGAGACATCAGTGCTCGTCTCAGGCAATTTCTAAGGTTTTTAAATGACCCCATAAACTAATTTTTAAATGTTGCTCCTACTTTCATAGCCATCAGTTTCTAAACTCCATCAACCTTGTCAGTGCAGTCACATTCCTGATTCCATTTCACACTAATGCCTTCATCGTTAGCTAACCGGATGCCCCGGTGATCAAGGAAAAAAGTAGATGTCCACGCATTCCAGCATCCAGTTTGCACTGCAGAGTCTGTACATAAATAATATGAAACTACTACTACTACTACTACTACTACTACTACTACTACTGCAATATGTAATATAATAAATAATAATAATAATAAAATAAAAGCCCAAAGGTGCATGGTACAGGGCTTTGTGCTGATGGAACTACACTCACTGGCCACTTTATTAGGTACACCTGTTCAGTTGCTTGTTAACACAAATAACGAATCAGCCAATCACATGGCTGCAATTCAATGCATTTATTCATGTAGAGGTGATCAAGACAACCCGCTGAAGTTCAAAGATGCCAGATGAGCTGGTCCGAGCATTTTAGAAACTTCTGATCTACTGCGATCTTTACACACAACCATCTCTAGGGTTTACAGAGAATGTTCAGAAAAAGAGAAAATATGCAGCTAGCGGCAGTTGTGTGGAGGAAGATGCCTTGTTGATGTGAGAGGTCAGAGGAGAATGGGCAGACCAATGCTCACCAAAATTGGACAATAGAAGATTGGAAAAACTTGCCTGGTCTGTCTTGAGCTGCGATGTTCAGGCAGGGTCAGAATTTGGATCCATCCTGCCTTGTATATTTTCTTGGCTCACTTTGGGCCCCTTAGTACAAATTGAGCATGGTTTCAATGCCACAGCCTTCCTGAGTATTGTTGCCGACCATGTCCATCCCTTTATGACCTCAGTGTACCCTGCAGGATAATGCATATCATCTCAGACTGGTTTCCTGAACAGGACAGTGAGTTCACTGTACTCCAGTGGCCTCCACAGTCACCAGATCTAAATCCATTAGAGCACTCTTGGGATGTAGTGGAACAGGAGATTCTCATCGCAGATGTGCAGTCGACAAATCAGCAGCAACTGTGTGATGCTATCATGTCGATATGGACCAAAATCTCTGAGGAATGTTTCCAACACCTTGTTGAAAGTATGACACCAAGAATTAAGACAGTTCTGAAGGTAACCTTTTACTAGCGAGGTGTACCAATAAAGTGACTGGTGAGTCTATATAAAACAGTGACAGTCCCTAGCAACAGGCCATACACATACACTCATGTTTCATCAAGTTTTTAAATGGAAGTCTACGGGAATTACTTGCATTTGGAGCCTGTGTTAAGTTTCCGGTTGAGGAACAGTGGTTTGCCAACGTTACCATGTTGTTTAGACTATATTTCTGCTTCGCTAGTTCTGGTTTGGACTGAAAATGTGTTGCAGACAGCTTGTTGACTTTATAGCCGTCATCAGGTGAAAGTTGCACCAGACCCATGTAAAACTAATTCTAGCCAGCCTCAGTGTACTTTATATTTTGTATTAAAAACAAATGTTTGCATTGTAAATGCAGAACATGAAATATTACCTGACCTTACACCCACTAAACATCGGCATATTAGCGATGTCTCTGTTACGTGTTAGCACCCCAACATTAGCATTAAGTTTGAGTTTGGCTGTAAATGGTTTAAACATCCTGGACAAATCAGTCCATCAATCATTTTCTATTGACATCTGACACTTTTAAAATGCTTATATCATGCCATGCCCTGCGATAGGCTGGAGACTTGTCCAGGGTGTACCCTGCCTCTCGCCCGATGCCAGCTGGGATAGGCTTCAGCAACCCCCATGACCCTAGTGCAGCATTAAGCGCTACGGAGAGTGAGATGAGATGAGATGAGATACCATGCCATGAAGGATTTGTATTCTTTCAAATGTTTTCTGGAGTCTTTCGTGTCTGACAAGATGCTGTTAGGTTCATCTGTCTGAACAGACACTTTTATCTTTTGGTTTCTGTGGCAACGTGTGTTTTTCTTGAAGCTCAGATATGCCCTGCTTCTGTCAAGTCAATTAGAAAAAGCTTTTTCACCTTCTTTTTTTTGTAATCTTCATGACACCCTTGCTACTGCAGGTGATACAGACAGAATTTAGTTGAGCTCGCCCAGCTGCAGGAAATGTAGTATTTAAAATGTAACATACAGATGATTTCTGTGTAGCCTAGTATTTCAGTGCATCTGTCTGTTGTGTTGTGACACAATAATTTAATACCACAGGGATCATTTGTAGTCACCACTGCAGCAGCTAAGGATCATTTGCTGTTTGCTAATTATCATGAATAACTGTTGTTTGACCTCCCGGACCGGATGCACCCTTTGCATCCTCAGCGTGTCTGATGAGCTTGTGTGAGGGATAACAAATTGTCTCCGGATAAGTAGGCATGTGTTTGTGAGTAGGACTCAGAATTCGCTATATATATTTAGATTTAAAGGAAATTATGGACGTTTACGATGTGATGTCCCACCTACGTGTTATCCATAATTGAGCCTGTCACAATAATCTCATGCAGTATGTCGCAAACAAAATTGGGAGCACTGGCTTGTGCACAAATGATTTGGGGTTTATTTAAAACCACCAGCAGTAGCGTTTGACTCCCACGCTGGTATCAAACGGGGCCGAGGCGGGCAGGCCGCCTGCTTCAACTAATTATTCTGAGCAAGCAGCAGCTGACACAGAAAATGTGACGCTCCGCTCTCTTTTGTGGTGACGTGTCGGAGGTCTTGTAACATTTGCTAATGCCATTGCTGCAGTGTGACAGCTGTGAGAGACCAAAGCCAAGGACAAAACATATCAAGGAGGTGCTATTAGCTGGAGAGATTTGATTAGACGTAATGAGGTGAAAAATAAATAGACCCACGAAGACACAATAAATTCTGCAAAGTGCAAACATCTACAGGAGGGTCAAAATACAATTGAGGGACTTTTGAAATAATATTTTTATGTTCATTATGATCATGTGTTTCATAAAATCCCGAATTATTTATTAAGGAAACAATCACTTAATACAATTAATAAAAAATGACTAGATATCACTAAAATGTTAACTAACCTAATAATTAGCTACAGATAAAATGAGCTTATTCAAAATGTGTTTTGATTGTGTTGTTTTTCTTTTTGAGTTAAGATAATGATGACATATTTCTTTTTTGGTAATATATCAAATTTTATATGGAAACTAAGAAATTGTATCAGTGTCAGAGAAATCACCTTTTTAGAAACACATTATATTCTACCTTTTAAGGAAGTGTGTTAAATCCAAATCACATGACCTGCTCCGAGCCATGTTCCTTCTCCTCTTTATTTGTTATTTAATATAAAATAGTGTGTGAGTCAAGTGTGGATTTATTGCACATCAACAGTGTTACTCCAATATATTTATAAATAACATTTAATTTCAATTTACTCAATTGTATATTTAATATTTAGAAAAATACCATGTTGTGATTGGTTATGTTGATTTTCAGCCTGAAAACAGTCAAAGCATTTAACTTAAAAAGTCCCACAATTATATACTGACCCAGGAGATATTACAGCAGACGGATGTCACAAACCCTCAATTCACTAACTGCTTCGCGCTGAGGCACCTCAATCTGTTCCACAGGAAAGTTCACAGGGAAAAGTCATCAACGGTGAAGTGGAACCGCTGAAGCGTGGAGTCCAGCACCTCGGCCTGGAACTAAATCAGAGGAGCAACGCAGTCAGGAGATTACGGATGTCTGGAATTCGGAAGCATGGAAGTGGGTTAGAATAACATGATTTGGTGCGAGGACTTTTGATTCTTCTCTCTTGAAAACCTGCACGCATGCTTCACGCACAGTGCACTCAACATGGCCTGAAATTAGACTTAAAGCTTCTCTGACACTGAGCTGCTAACCTCTATTTTCTCTGCAGTAGAAAAGAAAGTTAGAGAGTAGGAAAAGATGACCTACTTTCATTTACTGTGTGATTTGTGTAGGTAATATACAATGAGCATTAGCTATTAAGAAAGCCTGCCATTTTTGCGATACATTCTGTGATACATTAAACCAAGTAAATAACATGGTGAGCTACGTTTCAGGTCAAAGGTGTAGACTTAATTTCTCACAGCAACAATGAGTACTGATTGTGGTGACCGAGACTTCCTGTTTCTGACAGGTATCATAAATGCTGCTGCTGTAATTGCGCTGTAGTGTGGTTCTTTGTTAATGTATTGCTAGGTGCTTTTGAAAGATGTGCCTGAAAGCATGGCTACATCTTGCCAGTAGCTCTGTGAAGAATAAGCTTTATAGGTTATTCTTAGCACGTTAATGGTTGTTTTTCTGTGCCTTGAACCAGTCGATTTTTTTTTTTTTTTGGCAGTTTTTGTCTTTTTCTGGCAGTTTTTGGTTTTGTTTTCTCTGGACTTTTTGTTTTTTGGCTCTTTTGGTCGTTGGCTGTGGAGTTCGGCGGTGTGTTCCCGCTATTGGCTGCTAGCGCTGTCCCCAGAGCTGCCCGGAGTGAGGCCTGAGACTCCCACTATACTTCAGAAGAAGTGCTTTGGACGTGCCAGGCTGGAGTTGGCAGTGGAGGAGCGGAGAAGGAGCTTCGGGTCGGCGGTGCCATCTGTGCTCGTGAGGTCTTCGGCAGCAGGATCGATGGACTGCGTGCGCTTGTTGGGACCCAGAGGGAGTGTGTCGTGGGAGGTGCTTTGGAGACATGGTTCATGGGACCACAGTGATGTCTGCGCCCGGCTTCGGGACTCTACAGGCAGACACACTTGGTTTGAATTTACATCTGTCCCTCAGCCGATAAGGAAACACCATTGATGAGAAACACCATGACGACACAATCCACGCCACTGTTGCTATGCAACTGGCCAAACATCCAAATCACCTTGGATACTATTTTGCCAACTACTTTTGTATATTTTCATGATGCTAATTCTGTACACTTTTTTGATTACACTGCTTATTTTTACTTTAATTTAATCTCATTATATTTATCTTTCTTGTGGTTTTATGACTGTTTACTTTTATGTGCAAAGAAGCTATGGTGACAAAGTAATTTCCCTCACGGATCATTAAAGTCTGTCTAAGTTCTGAAAATACTTTTCATACTGTATTTGGTAGATTTTTTTTTCTTATGTTGAAATGTAAATTTGCTGGACAGGTGAAATGAATGAGACTGCAAATTTACTGCTTGCTATAAAGTGCGCACAGTGTGTTTTATGGGGCACACGTTTATGACTTTTACATTTGACAAAATGCAGTCTCTAGTCAACACGGCATTTTGTCATCTGGCCTTGTAATAGCTACTATAGTGGAAACATGTCTCATTGTATTCCCATGTCATTCAGAGTTGACTCCAGGCAAACATTCCCACATAAAAATTAACTAACATTACCCAAAAAAGTATTCAAATTAGTTTGTTTTTCCCCTCTAGTGTCCTATAAAACAGCAGGTTGAACTTGGTCTTGAATGGCAGACACCATGTATATTTTGGGAACAGGTCCTCAGTTGACTGATTACTAGGTGTTAATGTTTTAACTACCAGCTTATTCACATTCTCTCAGTCTCATGGCTAAGCTGACAAGTGGACTGCATGCTGGTGTCTTGGGTCCTGCTGGTGGGACATACGTTAGACTTGGTAACAGAGCTGAACACACTGTTCTGTTAGCAGAGTTTACTCATGTTAAAATCTCTCTGACTCATTGTTAAGACCAGGCTGACAGCATTTAGTTAGCTATTTACCATCGCACTATCTGTTCTCCATACCACTGTCGGCCTTTCTTGTTTTTCACACAACATGTATCATGTAACATACTGAGTATGACATCTCCACATAGAGGTTTCCTTCTTCCCCTGGAAGTTGAAACACTGGTATAATTTAAAGTTTGCCAGCCTTCGGGGCCTTTGTCACCACAGCTAGTCGCAGCTGTGTCGAGATGCAAAAGTGGCTCATGGTATGCCGTGGCAACCAACAGCATGACAATTCAGCTACCCTTCTCTCATAGGCATAAATCTTTCTTACATGGCCAAGCCA
The DNA here is from genome assembly GCF_022458985.1 of Mugil cephalus. Lineage (NCBI taxonomy): Eukaryota > Metazoa > Chordata > Actinopteri > Mugiliformes > Mugilidae > Mugil > Mugil cephalus. The sequence continues at coordinate 6,420,164 of NC_061782.1, forward strand.
TATGGCATATTCTCCCTGGAGCCACGTGCAATCAGTCTGTGCTGCTGCATGGCATCTGTATATGCAGCGACAAGAATATAAAACACCAAAACCTCAAGCCACTTTTTGATCTTAGCGTGTCTCAGAAATTTTCTCCCGTACCTCTGCTTTCATTTGTGCATCTTGAAGCTACTAGGGATTACACAAAGTACGACTTATCAGTTTGTCGACTTCATTGCTATACGTTAGCGAAGGAACGGTCCAAATCCTCTGGAGGTTTGTTGGTGAATGTCATTGTCGAAGTTATGAGAACCTTAGCCGCAGCTCATGGAGAGGGCTTCAGAGAACTACTTCTTCTTACAACACACTGCAGACTATTAAATGTTAATTAAGTGTTATTGACAGTGGTGAATTGCAGCCTGTTTTTATACAGGCTATACATATCTGCAGCTTACGGTATGTAGCTCTCAGCATATGTACTCAGGTCAAGAACACAGATTTCATTGTTGCAAAGCATTACTTTCTACTGTGTTTTTATTGGAAATGTCCTCAGCGACTAGGCGGTGTGGACTTGTCATGTAACAGTTGACATTATTATATATAAGTTGTGTTACCCCTAGGGCGCTACATGTCCATTTCAGCATTGAAGAACAGCTACAGTTTATTACCTACATGCAATCTGACATCCATGTCAATGTGTAACTGACTCGTTATGCGGCATAATTGCTTTGTTCGTGCTCGATAATCAATGTTGTGACATTTGAAATATGTCTCTCCTCTCTTAGTCGTCAGCTCTCACCAGGCAGCCCATCGATCGGACCCCATTCATTATCCTGCGGCCGGCCTTGCGAAACATTTGCTATCAGTTGTGATCACAGGAGGGGTGTAGTGTTGACGCGGCTGCTGCTACAATAAAGCTCTACATCAGCTTGTAGATTGGATCTTGTGCATTAATCTCCCAGGACATTAAACATACAAAGTTGTACCCCTGTGTGTACACACTAGAACATTTGCACGTAAAGTGTACACCAGTCCACGGATCTGTGTTTAACTGGGAGAGGTTGACAGATTATGTGCTAATTATATTTGTCAGTCCTCAGAGTGTGTCGCCAGCAGCTGATTTAGCAGATTGTCTTGGCTGGAAGGAGAGACGTGGACACGTACAGTAAGTGTGAATCTGGCTGTGTGAGGGGAGCGCGCTGACTCAAGGACAAGGTCAGCGTAGAAGACGCAGCAGGAGGACGGGGAGGGAGAGCTCGTTCACGCAAACCGAGTGTCAGAAACAGGAGTGCGCACACCTAGCAGTGAACGTCTATCAGCAGCATTATTATTTAGCCCATCAGCCTCATGCTAAGAACCCAGATGCCACGCTGGTAGACACGATGTCAACACTTTGCAATGCTGTTGTCTCTCCACCACCACTAATGCTGCAGCGTAGCAAAAGGAAGCTCAGTCTCACATGGGATTTTCTTTCCTTTTCACATCACGTCCCCCTCTTCTAGCCTTTGAGTCTGGCTTTTCTGTCTCATCTGCTGTCCTGGCATTCGTCCCCTCCATCACAGTCTAGTGGAGGTGGTTACTGGCACATGCAGAGGTAAAGCGTACTCAGACAAATCAGAGGCAGACTCCTAAACACACTGAACACCCATCTGAGGTGAAATTTTTATGCCGTCTTAAATATGTCGTTTATGTATTTTAATCGCACCTGCACAAGATGGTGCACAAGAACGCTTTATTTGTGTATTATTTTTGGGAGTCAGACTTTAAGTGCTTTGTGATTCTGTGTGGTTTGAAGGACATGAAAGGGAGGTGGAAAAAAAGAGGCAGATAATGAGCAGTAAAGGGAGGGAAGTGTGTTTTCACTGCAGGCAGTGGCACATGCAGCTGATGCCCGCCGCGCGCGCGGATCAATACGGATCATTTCTCCGCCGGCAGCCTCGTCAAAAAGTGGTCAAAACACACGAGCAGAGCCTCGCTCACCCCGAGGACGCTCTCTGGTGCCTGACTCAAACCTCCGTAATTACTTGCGCTTTTGATCCATGCTGATCCATGCACCAGTGTGCATTTCCGCAGGTGATTTCACTGGTTTTAAATTACATATACACATACTAAATACCCTAATTGCATCCTCATTTGCACTTTGCCTGATAACTTGTTAACTGGATACAACACAAGTGTAAGGTTTCAGATTAGATTGTTTTTGGGCCGCTTTGGGATGGAAAACCAAGCTGTAGACATTAAAACTCGATAGGTTTGCACATCCAGTGGACAAAGCAGTATTAATATTCATTTGGAACGATGACACCTGAAAGAAAAATATTTGCTGCGTCGCTGCGTCTGTTTGCTGTTTGCTGGTTGGCAGGCTGCGGACGGTGGGTCCTTCTTGGCTAAAACGAGCCGCTGCCTTGGAAACAAGATTGATGAGAGCGGAGAGAGTGAAAACCGAAACGATCACCTGAACGGAACATCAGGGAGGCGGGTGAGATTCCCCCATCGATTTGTCTGAGTCACATTTACCTTACAGACTTGCCTGAGCTCTCCGTAATCATAGGATAATGATTTAAACAGGCAAATCAGAAAACTCTGGGTTAGAGAGAAAAGATTGGTCCCTTTTCTACCAAAACAAAAACTAAATTATGTTGCTGTTTGGATCTTAAGCTCCTTGGTACAGATTTAGTTTGTAAAACCTTCAGATCCACCTAACCCCGCTTTAAGACCCGCTGATACCTAAACAGTGTATGCTGTATGTTGTTTTTGTTGTATTCATATAAACAAAGAAGCCATGGCTGCCTTTCCAACGCACATCTAATTGCCCTGCCACGGCTGAGTGGGCTTTTCAACCGTCCTGTGGCTCTGGAGACTGGTGCCTCCCTGAATGGCGTCAGGCGGAAAGGACGTTTTGCTTTGACACAGTTAACCCCCGCCCCCCCCTCACAGGAGAGTAGAGTCAGCCATTTTCATGCTGACACAGTCGTAATGCTAACGCCCCTCATTAGCTTCGATTAGTTTATTGTGAAATGAAGTGAAAAGGAGTTCGGTTGTGCAGTTCAGACGCTTGCAGGATGCTGGAGTCGCTGTGCAGTTTTTCATCCCTGTGACAAAAAAAAAAAAAGTCAGAAAATCTTTCCCTCACGGTCGATCAAACCTCGACTCTTCCCCATCTTCTCTTCGGTTATAACTGAGGCGTGTTGACCTCTGCAGTTGTCTGTAACCTCCAGCTCAGATGAGCGTTAACCACATGCTTCTGTAACATCTGTGAGAACCTGTGGTGTCAAAGCAGAAGGGACTGTTTAAATATGAAGGCTGACTTACTTCAATCAGGCATAACATTATGACCACCTTCCTAATATTGTGCAGGTCTCCCTTGTGCCTCCTAAAACAATTGCGACTCATTAGAGAATGGACATGGAGCTTCTGAGGGTGTCCTGCGGTGTCTGGAAACAGAAAGTTCTTAGTGGGGGGCCTTTGGGTCCTATTGATTGAGGGGAGAGGAAAGGTAGACCTGTGCCTTTAGTCTCACTATCCGTCCATTAGGTTTGTGGTAACCTTTGACCTGTGCTGTTGAACCCGTCGCTCCTGCCTCTGTTCAGCTGAATCCTCTGCAGAGAGAAAGCAGCTCAGCTCCGATTAAATGATCCTCCTGCAGTTCTCCTGGCAGACCATTAAATAGGTTGTTTCAGTCTTTGAAAGTGGGCTGGGGAAAAAACAAACAAACACTGTCTTGTTTTAACCACTCTCTCCCACTTGTCTATCTCTTCTCCTCTCTTCTGTGCAACCACCACCAAAGAAATCCTCAAGGAAGCGCGGTAAGTGATGCAGCAGAGCGCCTACGTGAGTCTGCTTTAATGTGAATAAACAACTTTTTTCACAGCAGAAAGTGATGCTTTGCAATAATGAAATCTATATTCTTGACCTGAATACATGTCATGAGATACTGTATGCTGCAGCTACGTATAGTCTGTATAAAAACAGGCAGCAAGTCAGTATTTAATAGGATTGTTTTTTAAAGAAATGAACAATGGAGAACAGCTGGAGTAAATATTTCCCAAGTAGGGGGCAGGAGTTAATTTGCTTGTGTCCTATTTTAGAAGAACTGACTACAAAGAAAACACTGATCCAACCAACAGGGCCGATTTAATCTGAGTCATATCCGAGGTCTAGCTGCCCCTCTGGACATCCGCCATTGGAGCTGCATGCTGTTTCAAAATGCTGTGCAAGTGCTGGACCTTGAGAATTTGAGGGGCTTTCTTGACAGCTACTTGATGAGAGGAAACCTGCTGATGTGCCGCAGAGTCGATAATGACAGATATTACATCTGACATCCCTCCAGTTTTTCATTCTCGCGCGTCATCTCAGGCCCTGTCACAGCCTCCCGCCCTGCAGTTATTTCCGTGCCATAGCTCATGCACGACTCTCGCCTTTCACCCACCTGTTGCACACTCCAGCTTCGCTCCAGCTCTACATGTTGTCCCTACACCATTGTGTGTAGGAGCACATTTTTCACAGCTTAACTGTCATAGTTTGCCTGTCAGTTTTTCTGCATGTACTTCCTGGTAAGCTCTCGTCCACTGTGCTGGATTTAGCGTTCGGCTGACAGGTCGATGATGGCGCCTCTGGCAGCAGGAATGATTCAGTTTCCTAATTTATCTTGGGGTGTGAGCCGTTTAAAATGGCCAGGCTAAAACCTCTTGAAATGCGTCACAGCTACACAGAACGGCCATGCACCGTCCGCTGGGAGAGTGCCGGGTAGATGCATCACAAAGCCTAACCTCGTGCGCTCTGTCCCCGAGGCTTGCACCGTCTGTCATCTCTCATCTGTCCCGCCGATGCGACGCTGGAGTAGGAGTAAAACGCAAAGCCCCAGATGGATAGATGGGGATTTGTTGCTCAAAAGGGTTTGCGGAAAGCAGTTTTGCTAATTGATTGTCCATGTTTCTGTCATCGCACGCCTCAGGCAGAGCCTCCTCCTCAAATCCCTGACATGTATGGAAACACTCTCTGAATGCTTGTTCACATTGCATGCCACTCTGCCTCTAAAAGCTCCGGACGGGAGAGGAAAACACAGACACACCCTCTGCACATGTGTGGAAAAAGACAAATAAAGGTTTGAACAAAGCATCCCACATTGCACCAACTGAAAACAGTCAAAATGAGAGGAGAAGGCAGGCCCATTCTGAGTAGTAGTCGGCTGGTAAAACTCTTGCTCACTGGTGGCTGGTGCTCATGGGGATTGCTTAGCATGAAATTACAGTTAGTCATATCTGATGTGCACCCCCGGATATTTCACAGGCAGCTAAACATTCACATTAACATTCACTGGTGTTTTCTCAGAAGGAGGTCGGCCTGGAAAGAATTCAACAGAGATTTGTGCAGACTTCATGATGGTAGCATATTAAAGCTGCTGTTTCTCTGTTTACGTGCGTGCGGATTAAGGGGGTTAAGGAGTGAATTAATCAACCCCCGTCTTGTTTTTTTTTTTTTTTTTAATCGTCTTGTTTTCAGGTCATGTCGGGTTATTTGTATCGAAAACGTGTCTGTTAATTAAATGCAAATGACAGAGTGGACGATAAACAAAGGGTTATGACTGCAGTTAGTCGGATTCTATTTTTTCATTACACTCAGGTTCAAACAGCTCTCCCCTCATTTGCCCTTCTCTCTGTTTGACTCATCGCCACTTTAGAAGTGGCTCCTCGCCATACTGGCAGCGTCCCAGCACCGAGGAAGTCCCTTTGGTCTTTTGTTTTCCCGGGGGAGGCAGCTGGCCACTATGTGACAGCAGACATTTGCTGGTGCAGATAAATATCAGTAATTCCACCCACATTCCCGCTCCCACCTGTCAGCGATAAAAATCTCGGCTAGCGGGCAAAGCCGGATGACTCTCACAGAGTGCATCCATGCAGAATGTATATTCGTCCGGCTTGGTGTTTGCTTTGCTGTTTGCAGAGAGCAGCACTTTGTGTCAGAGAGGATCCAAAATTATACAATCAAAGTATGTATGGGAATGATGTATTTAACTATTTAACATGAATAGCCTACGTGTTTTTAAGTCTTGGTTTTGACTGTTTGTTGTAGAGCCTGGAGGAAAAAAGATGGGCATAAATGTAAGAACTCTGAGTGAAATTCACATATACTATAGAGGGTATGCATTCACTTTGGGCCACGCCCCCCTGAGTTGCAAAAACATGGTGAAATGCATCAATAAATACAGGGAGGCTGGGGAAAATGTGGATTATCAGATCAAATTAAGGACAATTGGACTTGACAATGATCCATACGAACTTGTGTGGATTTGGAAAAGTGGATCAGCCTCAGTTTCAGTCAATTTAAGTTAGTTGTAGGTCACTTTATTTAGTCTAAAGTGCATTTCCCCATCCACGTCGCTCAGATACTCAGATGTCTTTTCTCTTATCTGTGTTGCAGTGATTTCAGTAAAATTAACCAACCATTAGCTCCGATTCCAACATGAGCCGCTCCGTTTCACTTGCTATGGTTTGAATTACGCAAAGAAACGATTCATCAACTAAAATGGTAACGCACAACACACCAGCGTAGACCAACCAGCTAGCTTAGTTAGCCAACCAAGTTTAGTAGTTTAAGATATGGCATGATTGTACTTAATGCTTCAGAAATCAGATACCGTAATATAAAAATGGGCCAAAAGGCTGGTTGGTTATCACACACACAGATCAGCCACAACATTATGACCACTGAGAGGAGAAATAAATAACATTAAGACCATGTTGTGACAGTTCATTGTTCTGTTGGGAGACTTTTCATTCATGGGCATTCATTGACCTGGCCTGTAAATTCACTAGATCCCAAAATGAAAGTATCTGTGGGATGATCCACAGAGGACCCTCCGCTCAACCATAGGAGCCAACGGCCGCCAACATCTAACAACATCCTGTTGCCAGACACCACAGGACACACTCAGAAGGAGTTTGTGAGCAGTAACACCAAGAGAGACCAAGGTTATGTTAGTCTTTTCTAATAAAGAACTGGAATTATTATTACACCTCCATGGCTAACAAGGCTGGTTCAGCATCTGCTCTACAGGTTATCACTCTTATGGAAAAAAACAACAACTCCCATATGGCAAAATTACCCCCTCCATTACAGCGTGCACTGAATGACTGCTTTATGTAAAATAATACGACACCTGTCCAGAACGGACATAAGCCAGTTGAAATATACCAAAATGTCAGAATTTTTAAACGGAAATGACCCTCAATTATTAAATCATCAGTCAAGAACTCTAAAAAGGGGCAATCACACTTAACCATGTGCCATTAATGCTGATGTGATTTATGACATGAGACCTCGGTGAAGGTGGAAACTGGGCGTCAGAGGCAAACTGGAGGGTGTAACCTCCATAATGGTCCCATTGTTGCTATGGATACAGGGGCTGATGGATGGCCCCGGAGTGATGAGGTTTCAGCCTGCTTTCTTCCTCTTCCTGACAACCTAAAATGCATTTCATTAAACTCAGCCAGATAGTGTTTCACGCCATTACCTCCTATCCTATAGCTACACCTTTAATGACCTTTTAAAAGATGCAGTGCAGAAGGAATTCACAATGATCTCCTACAGGAAACCCCCGGGTGTCTGAGCAACCATAGGGCGAAGCCATACAGTGAAATATTTAATCACTGAAATGCATTTATAATTAATCATTACTCCCAGAAGGTCCAGGTTATTTCCAATGGGCTCCATTAAGGCTTTCCATAAATGTCGCATCCACGAGTAGCTTTTTCTTCTATAACTGTACAATGCTTCTTCTTCTTCTTCTTCTTCTTCTTCTTCTTCTTCTTCTTCTCCTTCTTCTTCTTCTCTCGCTGCAGGTTTGGTGATGGTTATAAACTTGAACATTGTTCAAAAACGCCTCCAAAGAACAAAAAAGTTTCACTCGATGATGAATGACTGAAGTTGAAGGATGCGAGAGGAGTCTTTATTGTGTGGAACAATGCTGCCGTTTTGTTCCCATCAGTTCTTTTATCATTCTGCTTACGTTTTTTAAGTGGCTCCATCAGGTGGCATAGAAATCTTAAATGAATGTATTGTTTGCCTTGATTTCAGTCTGAATATAATGAATGCGTCCTCGCTCGAGGCGTTGCATCAATTTGAAGGATTCAATCATAAGTCAGGTGGAAATAATGAGACTTTTTTCTAGGTTCAAATACCATTTTTCACCCTTGATATTGTTTTACTGGGGCAACTATTTCATCCATATGAAGCTAGAAAAAGGTATTTTATAAACTACACATCCATCGAACCTTGAAGAAGATGGGCTACAGCGGACACTGCTGTGTTTCTTGAACATGACGATGAGTTCACTGTTCTCCAATGGCCTCCACAGTCACCAGATCTCAATCCAACAGATAGAGGAACCTTTGGGATGTGGTGGAACAGGAGATTCTCATCATAGATGTGCAGCCGACAAATCTGCAGCAACTGTGTGATGCTATCATGTCAATGTGGACCAAAATCTCTGATGAATGTTTCCAACACCTTGTTGAAAGTATGACACCAAGCAGTTCTGAAGACAACCTTTTAGTAGTAAGGTGTACCTAATAAAGTGGCCTGTGATTGTGTATGTGTATAATATGCTGTATATATATTGTAACTGGGGGCCTTTAGTAAGATCTATAAGTTATTTAAATATATAATACGCGTCATGCAACGCTGCACAATCTCTAACTTTACTTTTCCTGCTCTTGCAACCTCTGCTGTTTCGTTATCGATCGACGGCCATTTGTATGCAAGGTACCAGCAGACTGTCAGACGCCCGACTTTCATCTCGATCAGTGAAGTGTCATGTCGTGATTGCTGCTGTCATGCAAAGTCACAAAGGGCTGCAAAGGCGACACGCTTTAACAAGGCCACACCCAGAGGGCTCCTGTATGCTGTCCGAGCTCAGGTTTTACTGCTGACTTCAACATATTAATCGTGGATTGATCAAGCCATTTGGCCCCATTCACTATAATGTGTTGACAAAAGGATGTTTGATAAAGGAGTGACATTTAGATTGGAAGATAAGTGGATGATAAAAACGTGTTATCGTTAAGCACACAACTTTAAGCTCCTTATGTTTGGTTGTGTACTTTTCCCAGTAAATGAAAGATTAACTTGTATCGTGTAATAAATGCAGCTGTTGAGTCCAAAAACCTGTGAAATGATTCCCTCTAGTGCACCATGTTGTTTCGAGCACTAGATGGCGCATGAGGTTAAGTAAACAGCTCCTTCTGAGCTGGTTACGTTCATTAACTTTAGCCCAGTTGTGAGGTTTGTGAAATACCCATAACTTTATACGCTGACAGCAACTGACACTTCAAAAACTACAACTGGCACCTCAGTCTGCTTTGAAGAGTTTTCTTTGATGTCATTGTCACGAAATATGCAGCTCAACTTAAGGGATGTGCAGACTGTCTCTTCTCTGGAGACACAGAAAAACACATTATGGCTTCATCGCAGTGCGAGTGTCAGTTGAAAGACTTTCATACTGTATGTCAGCTCCTTTGATGCATCACCCTCTAATCATTATCATTGTTATTATTATTTACTGCAGATTTATGCAGATGCTGAGCAAATACACACAAAATAACACCAAAAACTTGCCAAAAATAGCCAGGCCAGAAACCCAGCTTTAACCAATTAAGACCAAACAAAAACTTTCCACATGGCTTGCTAAGTCAGTGCAATTGGTTTAAACACGCAACAAAAATATTTTCATGTGAGATTACAGGGAAGGTTTTAAAAAAACAAACAAAAAAAAAATTATATTTCTCAGAGGTCACTGACGAGATTTCAGTCATATGCCGTCTGTATTGTGACTGCTCCATTTTCTGAGCTGTTAAACTCCTCTAATAAGGTTTATGTAATTTAAGAAAGCTGACTTGGATCGGATCATTTTGGGGCTTTAATGGTTCAGCTAGCATGCGAGGATTAAGCTCCTGGCATATTCCCTCATAATATTCTGTGTCAGAGCCAGCATTCTTCACCCTGTGTTATGAGATGGCGTTAAAACTGTTTTAAATCCACCAGTTTCTTTCAGGACAAACTGAGTGAATGCATGATAACAGATGGTGGAGATGTAATGTTTGGTTTCTGGTGCAGCCACCTTTAACATGTTATTCATGTCACTATGTTCTTTTAACACCTGCCATGAAATAAAAAAGGTAAAATGGTGACTTTTATGTAGACTGAGGCCCTGACATGTGATGGAGCATCATGAGAAGCTATAATTAATATTTTTAAGGACTTCCACCTGTAGTCCTTTGACTTCCACATTAAAAAATATGATTAATCTCAATTAAATATCATTCATTTATATTAATAGCGTGCACTGCAAACTGAGCTGTCCACTGTTTAAAAGCGCTTATGTAGTGGTTAGAAAATGGGTACAAAATGGGAAATTAAGCATTTTATTGTCTACTACTTCTACTACTACTCATTTGGTAGAACAAGTAGTTCGCTTAATGGTTTGTAAACGTCTTATTTTTTGAAACTGAGTACTGTTCAGTTTACAGTTTAAACAGAAATAGCAAAGACACGACGCAATATCAGATATGCGATATAGTCCACAACTATTTCATCAAAAGTCTCAGTGTCCTGAGACTAGGAATCCTGTTAAACTAACACCTGCGAAGAGTCCATATAACCGTCTTATAAGACACTTATTAACTCTTGTTTTCATTTTTCAAAGACAAAGTTCACGACTCTCCCACACTGCAGAGGAACGACGGCCTCTTTTAAAGGTCTTCAGTTATGGCAGAGTGACACCCAGTGGTTCCACGCGTACTCAAACTTCCATCTGTTCATTGCACACAAAGTAATGCGATCTCTTCTGACTGTGGAATAAACAAAGGGCAGAAAGCAACAATAAATATTTCTCTCTGATGGTCCAGTAAATCAGAAATGTAGCAGAAAGAGAATAATTTAGATTGTGGCGATTAGCAGTCAGCAGATCACGGCTATTCTCCTCCTCTTCCTCTTCTTTCTTCTTCTGTTTGCACAAATTTACAAAAATAAACTTCCAGTTGGCAAATACTGACATTACATATATACACCACTGAGGCTGTAGGATGCCTAGAAAGCAAACAGGTTCCATTCAGATTTGATTATTGCAATATTCCAAAATTAGCCTACACGTCTACATCTTTAAATGTTTTTTTGTTCTTTTAACAGCAGTGTGGCAGATATGCATTTGCAGAATATAGCTGCATCACAATAATAGTTGTACATTGGTGTTATTATGCTGATGCAGCCACACTACAAACCTGCAGCGTAAAAAAATCTTCCTTACCCCCCGTTTTTCGAGGGTCCTTGTTTTAAATGATTTTGACAGAAAAATAATGCAAATCCTGAGTAAAGTCTGAATGAAGGGTTTGTGTCTCAGATCTTGTCTAGACAGCATCAACATGGAAATGTATACTGCTTCAACAAGTTTTAAAAAATAAAATAAAATAAAAAATATTGTCTAAAAAGTAAAACATAAAATAGAAAATTGTGTCACATGCTGGGAAAAAAATTTAACAATTTAATCCTAAAAACAAAAAGAAAAATGTTTGTGTCTTACAAATTTTATGATTTATATGGAAGATTAAAGAAAACAGAGATTATTGCTCTTTCAAATTTGTTTCCGATCATCCAACGAGCAGAAATAATTAGCCTTGTGCTTTTCAGTTTAATACAAACGGGCACCTCGGCTCACCTCGGACCTGAACAGAGTGACCATGAGGGCCATGTGACAACATTCGGTGACCGCTTCTGACACAGCGCTAATGAACCACTGGCACGCAAGCGGGTGGTTAGCCAGCCGGACGAATTAACAGGTTGCATGCAAAGGACTTGGGATCGGGCCAAACCGCAAAATGGTTGAGTCATTTCCTTGGAGGGAAGTGCAAACCCAGATAATCTCATTAGTAAAAACATAACTTTTGTTAAGGAGCTTTGGAGTAACCCTTGACTGGCTGTCAGTACACCCACACAGCCAGGTTACACGTCTGACTTCACTTATATCTAAACAAAAACTCCTTAAACTGTTATTATATCATCCTCATGCGAGGTCATTTGCACCGTGTCATGTTTTATCTTCCTGTTACATCAACGGCTTTTTTTTTTTTTTAGCTCACTCGTTCACCTCTGACCTGACCCTGCATTGAAGGATGAACATCGAACAAACCCGGAGGTCCCACGGTGAGATTTAAGATCCCCTGATCAGTGAGGAATGGAGGTCTGAAACACTCCCAGTCAGTGGTCACAACAGTTTCACAAATCTTTTTATTTTATTTTATTTTATTATGGATATATATGTGAGGAAAAAACTGAGCCACCATGAGCAAATTATGACCCATGAGCACACAAATGCATCTGGGCATTAAGTAGATCCTGGTCCCAGTGAGACATCACTGAACCTTAATTGTGTTTGACATTCAGAAGCAAAGAATGTCCTAGTCAAGCACTGAGAGACCAGTCTGGGTGGGCTGCAGATCGGCTTTATGCCAACAATGGATAAATCCTCCTAATAGAGTTAAAGCTATGACTGCTGAGGCTCTGGGCTTTGGTTGTCTTTGTCTTTTTTAATGATGGTGGGCCTGACGGTGGCAGACAGACACTGACATGTCATAACAGCAGAGGGTGCTGTTTACCACTTTCGGATATACTTGTTGCAGACAACCTTCTTAAAAATTACACAAAACAGACGCAATTTTTCTCAAGTTAGATAATTATTTAATAGTAATCATAACACATTAAAGCATAAATGGCTGTGTTTTAAAGAAATTAAGCCAATTTTTTTATTGTACATGCAAAACAATTGAAAACACCCAACACTCATCTGGATCAAATCCTACCTCTCCAACTGACAACAATTAATACACACACAACTTCTCCTCTTCCACTGCTGCCCTGCAAATGCTTATATTCCTGTTTCATGTAGATTTATATATATGTCAGTCTTGTATATTTTATTTTATTGTTAATTTTTTTCCTATTTTCTGCATGTTTTTGGGGTAGATTTTAATTTTCCTACACTATATACTATACTATACTATACTATACTATACTATACTATACTATACTATACTATAACAATGAGGGATCATCATAACAATGTTGATACACATACCGCTTTTGCCTAAGATTTGTCTTTCACACATCATACAATCCATCACTTATTTTACAATAAAAATACAAATACAATTATATTACGTAATTCACAGCAGGATATGATTTTGTTTTTGACATCAGGAAAACAATGAATTATGAAAAATAGTATCTATTTATACTTAAATTGTAACCTAACCCTAAAACAATCTCCACGTCAATGGTAAAAGTACCAGTTGGTACTGATCAGAGGAGCAGGGAAAATCACAAAAATAAGTATGAAATGAAACCTATATGCAGCAGTTTATCAATGCAAGACGACTATTATTATTACTGTACTATACGTCACCTATATACACGTACATGTGTGTGCTCTTATGGACAAATACACTAACTAACACCACAACTGTCTCCAGGTTTCGATTAAAATCCTGTTAACTACTAACTGATGTGACGCAAACTGAAACATCGTGTTTCTCCATATGAACTGACGAGGAGCACGTTGCACACTTAAGTAAGAAGTACAACCTCATGTGACACAGAGAACAAAAAAAGAAAAAAAAAGTTGATTAAATCTGTACAACTTCTGTTTTATGAACTAAACATTTTTTGTTTTTATTTATTTTTTTACCACTACCTAGCCCTGCAATCGGGTGTGGGCTCCTTATCTGATCGGCTATCAACAATACATCAATTTGACAAATGTGAGAAAAAAAAAAGAGATTTGCCTCTGGGAGACTTGGTTGCTGGTATTTATCCTTTCGCAAGAAGAAGACCCTATGACCTGTGATCCCTGGGAAAGGTCAGTTATGAAAGAGCTGATGAGAAGGATTAATGAGGCTGTTGACCAGCAGCAAGGAATCGGAGGTAAGTGGGAAAGTGGACGTTATAAAGCGATATTCTGCATGTTTACTTCACTGTCAAGGCTCAACCTGCCTATAGAGGGCTCACTAGATTTACTGTTGCTCCTCAGCTCAGTGAGGCATTGACTTAAATCACAGATGGACGAGGGGAAGAGATTTGAATGTATACTTTATGAGCAAATATTTGAAGAAAATATGACGTTCAGCTTTGAGTTATGGAGTCATCGTCTTGGATACGAACATCCAGACACTGACTCCTATTGTATTGTTCAATTTGAAAACTCCTGGTAGTCGTTAAACGTTGATCCATGCTTACCAGGACTCTGTCCAAGACATTTTAAATGTTGAAGGGGGGGGGGGTTGTTATGAGGAGAGCCAGTCCTCACAGATGATTGACAATGCAGCGAAGGGTGCTTGAGTATAAGCTGTTATATTGCTTTACTCCCCACGGTGTCAAATGGAAATGAGATGAATTTCACAGACGCGGCGCGATGTGTTTTCAGGTGTAAGCACAATGCAGCTCTTAAGAGAAGGACAGAGGTCGCGGCGCAATGCGAATATCATCAGCGCTCATTCATAACTCATCCTCTATTCTTTTTTGTTTTTTTTAAATCTAAAATCAGAAGCTTGAAGATCATTCCCTGCACGTTCCACTTCCACTGACAAGGCCGTAATTCAACTGCGCAAACCTGAAAGTGTTAAAGCTCCTCCAAACAGAGCATAAAAAAATGAATGGACGCCAGCTGCTGTTTCTTTTAAGGGTCGCAAGGAAGGAAAGGAACCTGCCTGCCGTGAATTTCTTGCAGATGTGATCGCATGACTGGCTGGTGACAACTTACAAAACCCTCTCCGGGGCTCACTGGGTGCCCCAGAGGAATCAGGCTCGCTTGGGGGATAAGGAGAAACAGAGTGGGGTCTTACCTTAAAAGGCAGAATCCTGAAGGCTGTAGGCCATACCGACAGGAATGTTCCTCTGACCTGAACATGAACGCTTTGTGGTTTCATGCACTCCTCTTCCTATAACTGTGTAATTCCACTCAAGTTATATGCTAAATACGCTTGGTGAAATGAAATACGAGGAAAAGACCAACATCCATTCCAAAAAAAGGTCCACAATGTACCATAACAAACGACCCAACGGTCATAGACAGTTCAGAAATGAATCATTCCTCCTGTGGAAGTACGGCATTCAGGAATTCAGCACGATACCAAGAGACAATAAACAGGGGAAGAACCTTCTAGAGCCGAGGTAATTTTCTGGCATTGTGGTAGGTTTGGATTTACAACAGTCATCCGAGGGTTAAAATCAGGTTGTAGCAAAACATGAATCAACACAATAAGCTCCCTGCTCGTTGTCTAGTGGAGCTGAAGGACGTCACATTTAAAGCAACAATTCAACATTATAGTCAAGTCATTTTTAAAAGTTAGATGAGATAATTGATACCACTTGCAATCCACTTGCAACTACGAACATGCTGGTTTAGCTTAGCTTAGTATAAAGAGAGGAAACAAGGGGATCCAGCTAGCTAAATGTTTCAAAGGCCCACGCATTAACATCCGTCCTCGTTTTTACGTACAGGTGTGCACACGCCCAGGACGCATTTGAGAGATCTGATCTTTGACCTCATTTGGAGGTGGTCTGGGATGCATTTGTCTGCATTCCTTTAGCAGTGTGAACACACAATGCGGGAGCTCTTTCCTCGGTGAAATGTTGCCTCATTTGCTCTGGAAAAACACATGACTTCAATTATAAATGATCACTGTACAGGAAAAATGATATTAGCACATAACGAATTAACCAATAAATGACATCAACCTTTATTTATATAGCACTGGTGCCCTTTATAACTGGATGCTTCCACATACACCATAACCTCTAATAATAAGAGTTTTATGAAGTTCTACCTAGTGCCAGGTTGGATATGAATAAATAATAATGCGTGTGTACTGGAAGTACTGGATGGGGACACATGTGGAGTAGTATTTTAATGCCAGGCCCTAAAAACTGGCTTGATGCTGGATGGATTGATGCTGAAATATCGATACTTCCGATACCAGGTCTTTGTGCTCTAAAATCGATTCTCAGATCAGAATATCGATACTTTCGATACTTCAGTCTTTCAGACTTTATCACATATTTTGTATGATTGTGTTCTCTGTTTGGTTTCTGTTTCTTTTCTGCATAGTAAATGAGACCACTACCTCAATATACTTTGAAATAAATAATTTACTCTGATGTCTTGTATTCTTTATGAGGCTATGATTTGAAATACAATACTTTTTTTTAGATTTACGAGACACATTAGGGCGTATTTACACAAAGAATCAGATCAGTATCGCCGATACCAGCCTGAATTTTACTCAGTATCGGATCGGAAAGGAAATCTGTGGCGTCGAACATCACTACTTTCTGTTTGACTGCCTGGGTCGGATGTTAATTGAAGTTCTGCATGTTGCAAGAATCTGCCCAGCAGCATTTTAAAGCTTCCTGATTAGCACGGTGCTGTTAGACAGATTTCGTTATATTTGGACATTGAATCTTTGTGCTAAACTGAGCTTAGCCGCCCCTGGAGAGTTGCATGTTACCGCACAAACACGAAGCTGGTATCGCTTGTCTATCTACAAACACGCCGTATCTTGTTTGTTTAACCAGCTGACAATTTTGTTGTTGTTGTAAGAGGGATTATACACTGTATCTCCGCATACAAATAGCTAAATCCTGCCATCACAGTGAGGCCATCAGGCGTGGCTATCTGCTTTCCAACAGCATCTAAGGAGTCGAGCTATATAGCCTGAGAGGTTTCACAGACGAAGTGGTGGACAGACAAAAC
Organism: Mugil cephalus; assembly: GCF_022458985.1. Taxonomy (NCBI): domain Eukaryota; kingdom Metazoa; phylum Chordata; class Actinopteri; order Mugiliformes; family Mugilidae; genus Mugil; species Mugil cephalus. The sequence goes on from NC_061782.1 coordinate 6,436,941, forward strand.
ATGGTACACCGCATCTGTGATTTTCTTTTTTCTTTTTTTTGTCTATGAGGCTCGGCTCTGTGTCCAAGAACTGTGACGTACAAATCACTTCTTAACATAACACAGCCAGATCATTTGAAAGGAGCTCTGTGTTGTTTGGTCTCCCGTGCTAACAGAGACTGAAAAGAAGCCACTGAAATCTAACAAACACTCTCTAAGCTATTCTTAGAGCGTCATGCATCCCTGTAAACACCACTCCCAGATTAACTCAATGACCCGGCCTGATTATTAGATCCCAGAAGGTGACGGAGTACAGTCATCATCAGGCTGATGGAGACGCTGCTGCTGACCTACTCGAGGAGAAGACGGTAAGTGATGTCACCCACGTCTATATTGGGAGATGCTCCCCTGCTCCCCTCCCACAGCCCTCTCTGTGCGAGGTATTGAAGGAATTCTTAGAGGGCCGCCTCAAGGAAATGCATCAAAGACCGGATATATAAATACCTACGGATGGATATAGATCTCTGTTCAAAGGAGGGCACCCCGGCGGTCAGTTGCTACCCTCATTTGGTGACGTGCCATTTTAACGGAGACAAAATATAGGCAGGGTCGGGCTCAGAGACGCTCACGTGATCTGTGCCTTTGGTTTAATTTTCACATGCTGCCGTAGAAGGAGAGCTCAGACGAATGGAGCGTACATAGCCGCTCTCTCTGACTCCCCCGGAATAAATATGATAGTGTGAATAATTCATGGATTGTTTGGCGCGTGGGTGTTGTCGTAAATTAAGCGAGAGTGAAATGGCAAGCTCAGACATTATGCTAAGTCCACTGTCTCCCAGAGTATCTCATTAAGCTGAGACAAAGGCAGTTGATGTCGGTGACTAGTGGCTGGGCCTCCGGCTGCACCTGATGATAGATATGGTGTATGAGTTAGTAATTCTACCCAAATGCATGTTTTTATTTTGTCAAACACGCATATTTGGAAAGTGTTTTTCATTATTAATGCAGAAGGTTAGAATGAAAAAGTAGGAAACTAAATAAAAAAGTGAAAAAGTGAAAAGTTATTAGTGTTAGCATCGCTTTTCTTCAGTTTGCTAAGAAATTAGCTAACCCTCTTAGCATACCACATCAGAAACCATCATGCAAGACCAGACCTGTGAGTGAATTAATTCATTATTTTGAATTAATTTGTTTTGTTTTTATCACATTTAATTGGGAGTAACAGGGCTGTGGGTTGACCTAGAGGTTTTCATGAGCTGAAAATGTTGGACATGATCAACAGTGGAAAACCAGCATAACCAAATACGTATATACGCGTATATATAGCAGCAGAATGATGCAGCAGCATTTAATCAACTTATAAGCCTTCCCTAGAAATGATGCAGGGAAAATGAGCTGCAAGACAGACCTAATAATACTCTAAGGCCAAATGTGAAGTCATAGACACTAAAACAAGACAAATGTATATTAGCATAGCTTTTATGAAGATTCTCCAGTTACAGCTTTTATGAGAACATGCGCCTCCTGGTCTATTTGGATCCACAGGCCTGGGACCAGCTACAGTGAAAGAAGGCAACGAGCTCTGGCCTAGTTTTAGTTCTGGTACCCATGAAGGGATCTGTTGTCAACACTGGACCAGATGCTGGTTTCTGCTCGGTGCATAAAACGATGCAGATAAATGAAAGGTATGACGAAGATCCAGTGGGTCCTGTTTTGCTCCATGCAGTGTGGCACCAATGATTAGTCGCGTCTGGGTTTCGTCAGCTCGGATCTGGTGACACTGCTCTGTTTAAGTCTCTCTCTCTGCCCTCCTTTCGGCTCAGACTCTCACGTGCCGGAGATACAAACTCTAACTCGCTATGGTTACTGTCATCCAAACAACGGTCAACACTGCAGTGAACCTGAGGCATCCGCCGCCTGCCAGACCAAACTGCATGTGAGCTCCCTTGTATCTGCACTGCATCAAGCCCCGCTCAGGCTCATTCTGTTCACCCCTGAGAATAAGCTCTCTCTGCTTCTCTCTGGTTGTTGTCTTTTGTAAGGGAGCCGAAGCTTTGCGCTGCTAAATCAGCAGATCTGCAGAACACTTGAGTCCGAGCTCCACGATCAGCATCCCAAAGTAAATGTTCCCAAGTAAACCTCTACGGCTGAGGCTCCGATTATCATGCTCATGACATTTAATTTTGGAACGCATACAGAATGATATCTTTCCAGCAAGCAAAAAGAAATATTTAACAATAATAGTTCTGAGAAAGGTTCATATCTCAGGCCAGGGTGAAAAGAAGCGTTTCTGTGTTCATTTTGTGCTGAGGGATATTTACAGCAGGTGAAGACAAGAGGAGCTTTATCCCGCGTCACTGCTTTCTCCATCTTGGGCCAGTGCGCGGGGAAACATCTTATTAAAGTTTGCCCTCTCATCCGGCTATGAGGGGCTCCTTCACCAACACCTCCATGTGAAAGACAGTGTGTGCATTATGCGGCTCTGTCGTGGAGGTAGGGTGGAAAATTTTTGCTGGGTCTGAGCTGTGCTTTCTTTGGCAATGGTGGCCTCTGAGCCAAAGCTTATTCATCTGTAAACTGACAGTTTCACCTTAGCCCAGGAAACTGAGGCGCTGGATCTTCTTGAACGATTTACCTTGAAACGTGAGGGCAGATTTTTTTTTGAGGAAATTGGATTTTTGGCATTTCAGACGGTTTAAAAGTACATGGTCGGACTGAACGAGAACAATCTGACATGCATCAAAAGTTGTGTACGCTCACTTCAGTAGGATGTTGTTTGTCGTCCCTCCGAACCACAGCATCAACGTCAAAGAGGCAGAATTTGCAATTAGTCTTTTTGTGTTTTTTCTCAAGACAGCGAGTGGTTTTGGAAATTACAAGGCAGCAGGTAGGGCAACACCCCTCCCTCGGCAAACGTCACCATTTTGGGAGTGGCTCCCATGTTCTCACCAGTTTGACTGAAGAACATGCGAAGCAAAGCAATGCTTGTGCAAGTTTTCCAAAATTAACATTATTTTATTCTGCAATTTCAACTCAAGGACGAGCTAAGCTCAGCTGTGACTTGCTACCAATAACAAGCGGAACATTGTTCTAGACCGTGGGTGCCTCACAATGTGCTGTCTGATGGTTCTGCTGCTGCTGCTGCACGGCATCTCTGTGGTGTTATCCTGGAATATCAGAGGCAACTTGGAGTCAAGGTTTCTTCAGGTCAAACTTCCACCATGGCCTCGTGGTAATGAGAAACAGTCCAGCAGGACTTTTTCTACCCTCCACGTCTGGTATTTTCTTGTCTGCCCTCTGGGCTCCCAGAGAACACTAAAACCAGAAACAAGACAAGGAATTCCAGCACGCTGATCCTGTTGTGCAATTCAAACACAGATGCAGTGGTTTGTTATCTGTTCTCTTGTTATCGTGACAAACCTCTACAACTTTTCAATTTTCAAAAGCTCTAGTTCATTGTGCAAAACCAAAGAAACTTTCTTTAGTCCGCATCCAGAACTCATAAGTCATGAACATATGTCTGGTATTTGTATTGGATTGCATAAAACACTGGTATTTCCTGGCATTTTGTGTCTTGGAGCTCATGCATCTCAATTGAAATACTTCTAATACATTACACAAAACGCCGCACCGCTGCGGTCTACTTGTAAACCAAAGGGAGTTTGTCAAAAATTAAGGCTGTCATCAAGTCAGCAGTGTACCATTGCAGGTGTAACAATACTCATTTTCTTTGACGACAAACGCTCTCATTATTCACGCTCAAAGGTTGTACGCTTCAGGCCAGTGTATACAAAACCTTTAGCACCGGCGCTGGGATTTTCCAGTGGCCGGGGTATCTGTCATTACATGGGTTTTCTTGCGTGGGGAAATGTTCATGTCTCCCGTAACATCTGGTTTCACAGCGGCTTCATATGTTGTTTACGGACATTCTGAGGCCTTTGAGGGATTCGGAGAGGTTCGCCACACCGGCTTGCTCGATGACAGAAGTGGAGTGGGATCCAGATAATTATTTGCATATAAAATTAACTCGCTAACACGGCCACAATCTAACAATCTGGATGATCTTGTTTTCTCTGAGGACGCATAGTTGTTGGGGGAATCCTGCCCTAGACCTCAATTGGATCTTGTTAGGACTTAACGCTTCTTGTATACACTGAAGGCCCCATAGGGACGGAGGATCAGGCTATGGAGGCCACTGCTTGGGGGTGATTGAGTTCAAGAGGCTGCATGTGTGGGTAATGACTGCTATTCTGCTCTTTCAGGCCGTTGCTTCAGCACTACTGGGTCAACATATCTTTATTGTAGCGAGACAGAGGGACAGGATTCATCTACCGCTCGGCACCGAACAAAGTTTGCCCACGGGTTGTGTTTTACAGCCTCGCCTCTCATTCTACATTCTGGCTGATGGATGGCGGGGCTCTACACGGAAGCCCTCCGTCCTCGCTTGAAACAGCTGATTTATGTCTGGTCCTGGACACTTGTGCTCTGTGGCTGGAATGCAAGGAATCTCAAAGACCCCCTCCTCTGCCTGTCACGTCCACACGCAAACAAATGGAGCAGGCGCCTGGCTGGGCACATGAAGGCCCACCGGTGCTCCCACTGAAGGGCAACGAGGCAGAATGTAAGGAATGCCAGAGGCGAGAAAATAAATCCATTCAGCACTTACTTCTGTCACTCTGTAGCTCTTTCTTCTCGTGTTTTAGACCGTAATTCACTACAGAAAAAAAAAAAGGCAGGATAGGAAAAAAAAAGAATTTATTTGTGTTACAGTTTTAAAAAAACACAAATATGCATAGTGTCCTGTTGTTTGAAATAGTTGTGGCAAACGGAAATATGTGACAAACACAATTGTGCTTTGTTAGACACGCTTAAAGTCACAAAAGGCTATAATGCTTATATGGATCTGAGATTCAAGGCTGTGTAAAAAAGAAAAAAAAAAAGAAGAAGGAAAAAGGAAAAAGAAAAGGACCTCAAAGTTGTGACGTTCAACATAAGCACACCAGTCTATTATGTAGCATTTTTACAGTCATTTAAAATCAAAGGCACGACGGCTGCGTTTTAGCTGTAACTCAAAAGCACATGCATCTTAGACATGCAGCTGGCCTGGCAAACTAAACAAAGAGGAAGAACCAACACTCCATAGAAGCTAAAATAGTTATATGTTTTGACAATAAAAACATAAGCAGCTTTGTTTATTGTAGCTGATTTTCCATCTCAATGATATATCCAGACACCATTTTGATTGCTCTACGAGTCTCTCCCTCCTCTCATGGCTATATTCTAATAATTCCCTTTCTCCTCCTGGTAGGGGGCCTCGGCACAGCTCAAGGCCTGCTCTTTGCTGCGGGCTTATCCATTATGTTGAGCACATCGTCCAGGATGGATGGGCCCAGATCGAGTTCGAGGGAGAGGAACGACCCTGTGATCTGGGCGAGGGAATCCTGCGACGTGCTCTTCTCTTTGGAGTACTCGAACTCGTAATCACAGATGCGGCCCTCTTCCACCCCGCTGTCCCTGTCCACCCACTCACCGCTGCACTTGGAGAACTCCGGCTTAAAGCTCTGGGTAATGTCATTGTTAAAGTGTCCGTAACCGTTGCAGTTGCTGTTGCCGTTGAGACTCCCGCTGCCGTTGCAGATCTTGCTCTGGAAGTCGCCTTTGCCGCCGAAGCTGTCGAAGCTGTCGGCGCTCGTGTCGCTGTTCAGGCTCCCGTTAGCCTTGAAGAGGCCATTGCTGTGGCCGTTGATGTAAAAGGACGCCGGCTTGTCGAATCTGCCTTCGCTCTTGTTTATTTTGTTAGCTTTGGCGACCGCCTTCGAGGTGGGCTTATCCAGCAGATCCAAGAGGACGTCAGGCTTTGACTGGATGCTCATGGAAGGGGACGAGGGCTCGCTGATGAAGACGTCCATTGAGCGCAACAGAGCGTCCATCTGCAGGATCTCTACCTCCTCGGCGCTGTCGGGTTTCATGGTGGCCAAAGGCCCCATGATGTCCTCCAAAGGCTCTGGTGGTATGGAGAACACTGCGGAGGAGACGAGCGGGAGGGTGAGGGCCTGGCAGCCGCCAATAGTCGGGAGGGAGATCGCATTCTTCAGTACTGGGGAAGGAGTCTCCGAAAAGGATGCGTCACCCGTGCTGTTCGCCCGCAGAAACTCACTCTGGACGCCGTACTGAGGGTGGACGTCTGCTTTTCCTGGCAGCAGCTCATAATTCCCCTGGAGGAAGGACATGTCTCCAAAGGCGTCTCTCTCCCCGCCCCTGCCGATGTGGATGGTGTGGCGGAAGTCCCCCAGCGGTGGACTGATCATGTCCGGGGACAAAATATCTCTCAGGCGACATTTTTTACCCTTCTTGCTGTTGGTGGGTTTCAGGTATATCGGTGCTTTCGCTGGCATGGCTGCTTCCTTCCGCGGAGGAGATCTCTCAGATGTTCAGGACGAGAAGAGTCGGAAATGCTCTGTAAGTTCTGGATGTTGCGGTTGCCCAGGGGAGAAGCTCGAGTTACATTCTCAGATACACGACGCTCGTGCAGGAGTCCAAAAATAATTGCGGCATCGATCAGGAAACGGCTTTCCAAGCAGGGCTGATGATGCTGAGCGATTTAAAGGTCAATCGGGCACCTTCCTGTAATCAGAGACAAATGCAGAATATATATCAGCATTTTTTTTTTTAAAGAAAACATGAACTCTGCAAAATCTGCAGTCACAGATTTTGTAAAGTTTCCCTAACTAGAACTGCTACTGATACGGCTCCAGTTGTTCCATCGTGAAAAAGAAATCTGGCTCCATACATAAGTTTAGGAAACAAACTCCTGCAAGAAAAAGAAATAAAACATCCTCATCATCATCATCATCCTGCCTCTGGCGAGCTCAGAGGCGAGAGCAGTCGAGGATGAGGCCTGGGTCTAAAGCTGCTCTATTTCCACACATGAACCTCCTTTGGCCTCCGCAGCTCTGTGGATGTGCTAATGTGGAACAGCTGGCCTGCAGATTGGGAGCGAAGAAGCAAAAGGGGGGACTTTAGACGGATCAGAGCGGGCCAGCGTGTTTTAGGAACGAGCTACTGCTCAGACACGCACAGAGATAGAGGGAGATGGGCCAGACGGGAGAAAGAAAGAGGGGAGGAAGGGGGTTTAAGGGGTTTAAGGGGGGATTGTGTGAGAGAAGATAGAGTGAGGGATTACCGAGCAAGTAGATCTTAAGAAAGAAGGTGGTGCAGATTGGGAATTGATTTGGATTTGATGGGTAGAGGTTGAGCTCCAACTTTAATAAACAGTGAAATACCAGCTAGGTTGCACAATGCATCAGGATGGGTAAACATTATAAAGGGGTTTGGGGTCTGATAAAAAGGTGCCTGATTGCACGCTGCCTTCTAAGAACTTTTCCATTACAAACCCAAGCCAGAATGTCTCAACACTTGCAGCCAGCTTGGTGCAGGATGAACTCAGTAAAAAAAAAAAAAAAAAGACGGGGAGAGGATCGGTTTGACCGCTTGAAATGGCACGGCAACCGAGGAGCAAGGGAAAAGCACTCCGTGGAGTATGGGAGTTGATAGTGTGTGTGTGTGTCTGTCTGTGTGTGTCGGGTGGGAGAGAGCACCAGTGAAAAGAGAGCTTGCCCTTTTATAGACATATTTACTTATGAGAGGTCTGTCAGCAGTGACCGTCTGACAGAGTGCACCGTTGCACAAAAGTGCCTGGGCGGTCAAGTCCACCCCAGAAAAAAAAAAAAAAAGAAAAAAAAAAAAGAGTCACTGAAAAAACATCCACATTCCTGCTACAGCAGACCCATACAGACACACTGCATCAGCCTTATCAGAGGCACTTTAAGTAGGCTATGTTTATTCAGCAGTCACATTAGTGCGGAGCCAGAGGCAGACACTTGCTGTGTGTTTGAGTCCAAAACAGCCGACTGGAAAGCATCCATTTCCAGTGTGGTTTCTTGTGTCTCTAACCGGTCGGATGATCTGCTGCGGCATTAACATCTGCCTTGTGAAAATCCCTAAAAGACTGTGGAGTTGAAATCTTCGAACTTTATTAGACGCCTGTACGACCCAATTAAACATGCGAACGCTACGGGGGCTATATATAACTATGACAAATACGGAAGGATGCAGAACATGTGTGAGAGTGTGCTGAATGGCAGCGCCGCTCTCCAAAGGCCCTCGTCTGTTCGAGTGCTGGTGCGAGGAGCGGTGGGTGTTTGTGCGAGGTGCCTGAGATAGCAGCTCTGAATGCACACCATGTGTGCGAAGGAGAGCACGTTTGTTTGCTAATAGTGAGGGAGAGAAAGGGAAGGGAGGGGGAGGGCAGAGATGCGTGCTGCAGTGTTTGATGCAGGGGAAGGGGGCACAGCAAAAATCCATCACTCGCTACGCCCAAGCTCCCATTGTGTTTTCTTACATTTCTTCCCATGCCTCATTTTTTTTTTTTTCCTTTTCTTTTCTAAGCATCTCTCCCTTTCCCCGGCACTCCTCAGTCCTGTCTGGCCTTGACAGCTGATGCTTACTGCAGTGGGAATTTGTTCTTGGATGGGAAGCGAAACAAATGCGCCGCCGAGCCAAGAGCTGCTTCCTGTGGGCTCGGAGCGTGCAGCGTATCCATAACTGTATTAACTCGTATTCGCTGCTGCTGCGCCGCCGGCTGGAACACCTCCCCTCAAACATGCTATCGATCATCGGTCATCCGCCCTGATGAAATTATAACGACCGCCTGGTCCGCGCTGACCTGCTACTCTCCAGCGGCGTGCACAGACACACAGCGCATGCATTGCAATAGATGCTAACGCTTCCTGGAATCAATAGTATGGACAGAAAGTTTCTGGCCGCGGAGCGCTCCAGCTCTTGAGCCGTCTCCCACACGCGGACATCTGCTGTGCATCCCACACCAAGGTCAACATTTGTGACTCACGAGGAGTCAGCTGGTACGGCGAAAGCCTGAAGAACTGACCTTGATGTCAGCCGTCCTGCTGGTGGCTCAGTTTGGCTTATACGGCAAACATGAATGGAATTCCAGAGGCTGTGAGGGAAGTATGGGAAAAACATCGTCATGTCTGACTTTTAACTCTCAGCCACCTTGTGCTTGTGGAATATTAAGTAAATTGGTATTGATTTTTGCTGACAATCTCAAGAGTCACGGCAACATTAGTTAAGCATTTGCTGGCCCAGGAGTTAATTATTCAATTATCAAAGCCCAGGAAATCCCTGGATAGACCCTTACAGCCTGCTGACCCAGTGAATCCATTCCTGTCTTCGCAGGCTGTTATTGAACAGGTGCTCTCTTGTGCATCTCATAGCAAAAGCCAGACTCGCACCCTCCTTTTGGAACGGCTCCAAAAAGAGGCGGCGTGGCACGTGTTGAGCACTCGAGGCCCGCCGGCGCCACCGCTGCAGAATGCAGCCCTGGGTTTCATTTACACCTCTGGGGAAGTGGCAGATCTGATGGCACCATGCTTTTTTTTTTTTTTCTTTTTTTTAAACCCGCTTGCCCGAGCATCCATCCATCCGGTCATGGTGGGAGCTGCAGGATAAAAGCCACTGTGTCATTGGGTCAGCACCCGCTATCTGCCCGGGCATGAAGATGTCTGGAGCCGCTCCAGCCACTTTCAGCCTCATCAGCTCATGCCTGGTGAGTCAGAGCAAACAAGTGGGCAGCGGAGGGAGCGAGGTGATGAAAAGTTTGCGGGCAGATAATAACGAGCCTGGTATCTGGCAATTAAACTAATGGCTCGTGATTTGTCTCGGTATTTTCTGGACGCCTGAAAGTCACGTGCGCGGTAACTGGGTCAGTATATCCAAGGAGGTAGCGTAGCCTAAACAAATGCTTGACGCTAGAGCCTCCCCGCTCTGAAGACACGGGGAGCAGCTGTTTAAAAAATGACCTGCACATGACTTCCCCTTCTTTTAAAATAGAAAGCATGCATCCCCTGAAATATTCCTCCCGTGATGGGATTACTGACATTCCACATCAGTGCTGTTGAAAAATAGCACAGCACCCTGCACTCTGCACTAGTAGCTGCGGCGACTGTAACATCATCAGGATGCAGGGGTCCCAATTCCTCCTACTGTCTTTACAGAGAAACTTTATGGGAGTCTCCACGTACTCCTCTGACACCTAACTAACCGTGGCTTTGACTGCAGTCCAGCCTTCAAATAGCAGAAAGACCCTCTCTTTGGGGCTGTTATAAAAAGCAAATGCCCACACCGCAGTGGGTAATGGCAGCGTTACAGAACAGACTGGGCTGTTTGCTACATAAAAAAAAAAAAAAAAATGAATTACAGGCAGAGGCTTTATTTTCGAGGGGCCTTAGCGGCGCTGGGACTAGGGCGAATAGCAGGGTGGAGTATTTGTTCTGTCTCTTTCTTGCTCCCCTTGTGCCACCCGCAAGCATGGCCAGCACTTGCCAGAGTTATCCTTGGCAGTGATGAGCAGGAAACCGAATCAAAGCGCATGAAACATGAGAGAATGTCAGTGCGTACTGGAACCATAAAAAAACCATAGACAAAAAAAAAAAAATCCTAAAAATCCGCTTCCCTCCAGAGATAAAGACTGAGCCAGCTCTGCATTTGAGGAGAACGCGCACTGAAGGCTGCAGCCGGACTAAAAATGTCTCCCTTTTGACAGTGGTGAGGAGATCACGTCGCTCTTAACAGTTGTGTTACATGTATGAGACCCAGGGAGACATTTCCCGCACGGGTTAAACTTGTTACTAAACACGGACTGTGACGAAAAGTCCCTGAACATCTTTATCCCGGGGTAAAACAAAACTCTGCTCTCACTCACCTCAGACGTTCAGATGGTGAGCCGGATCTTGATCCTTCCCAGGTATCGCCGTGCTCTCCTGAATGCTGCAGCCTCCAGGTTGGTGTGTGTGTCTGAATGCGTGTGTGTCTGTGTGTGTGCGTGAGTTCAGAGGCTGCTGTGTTGCTCCTGTGGCTTGTTGACACTGCCCTGCCTCTTGTCTCTGCCTCGGGGCTGCACTTCTGTCGACTGGGACGTCTGCCGGACAGCTGTTTTGGAATTGCTCTCCGGCTCCTATTCCCCTCTGAAGCGAGTCTCCTCCTACACCTCCCCTCACACCCCCCTCCTTCCTCTCTCTCTCTCTCTCTCTCTCCTAGCTTCTTCTTTCTCTCCGTCGTCTCTCTCTCTGTCTCTAGCAGCAGCAGCACCTGTGCATGTCTGTTCTCCCTCTGTGATTTTTTTTATATTTTTTTTTTTTTATTTTAAAGCAGCTCTGCGGTGTCTGAGGATCATCCTCGCTTCCTGCGCCTCGGTGGAGCTGCGGTGTCGAGTGATCACAAGCTCTGGTCTCACAGCCCCCCCCACCCCCTAAAAAAAAAAATTAGCACTGCGCGGAGAAAGGCAGATTCCTCGCGGGATGTCTGGCTGTCTCACTTCTCTAAAATAGTCCTTCTTGACATGTACAGTTGGTGTGTCCTTCCCTCCCCCCACTTCCCCGCTTTTTCTGCCTCACCCTGTCTGACTATCCACATCTGATAAGACCTATTCTGTAAATGCAGCCGGCAGACACCAGACCGGACTCACTCGGGCTGCCTCCGTTCTTATCTGTCCATCACACGTGCACACCCATCATTTTCCCAAACTCTGCCCCTGCAAACACACATCTTTTGTCGTGCACCTTTTAGCGGCCGCCATGCACGACATGAATCGGACAGAAGAGGCCGTTTTTCAGAGGCAACGATAGCGAAATGGACTAATCACCGCAGAATACTGCAGCGCTGCAGCATGAGCAGAGGACGCTTGCTGCAAAACAGACGACCTCTGTTCCTCTAGAATTATTTTAAATTCACAGACATGAGGTGTGGCTTTGGGAAAAGGTTCTAACCTGATATGCCCTTAATGTCAAGGACATGGTGCACGTGCTTCCCTCTTCTTCTTCTTCTTCTTCTTCTTTTTTTTTTGGTTCTATTCTTGCACTGGGAAAAAAAATCACATCACCTTGGAAACTGGCGCAGCTCAGAGGTGATGTCGCAGTATTTCATTCGACAAAAGGAGAGGTGTGTGTCTCGGTTTGTACAGTGTGTCTGAAGCAGGAGGGGGGGAGTGAAGGAAGGCGTATATCGGGGGGGGGTGAATGCGTGTCCTCACGAGCTGTGCAGTCCAGCCTCGTCCGACACATGAAGCAGCACAGCCTACTGTAAACAGCACAGTTTCCCACTGCAACACGTCCTAGTAAATCTGGCCTCCGTAGCTCGCTGTCTTTAATCTGTTTTCTTCCTGCTGCCACATTTCGAGATGAGGGACGCGCCGCTGTAATGACTGGCCTTTCATAACGCTCTGCAGAGTCTTACGTCGAAGTCAGTGCAGGGTTGCGCCTGTTTGTGAGCAGCTTACAGTTGCAACGACACCCTCTATTTAACTCGCACAGGCGTTATTTAGCACCAGTTAAACAGCGGTTGTGAATGGAGCCCTTTTAAGCGTTGGTGTCGTCGCGTAGCCCCCGGGGGTGATGTCATCGCGGCGTCCATGTGGCCGGCACATGATCTGTAAGTGGAACACACAAGCCCGTCTTTTCATTTAGGAAGCCCATTAAACCTTGGAAACTCCAGATTCCTGCTACGGCTCAAATAGGAAATAAGTAATTCCTCCTGAAGGATAAATCACCCAGTAGTAGATAGATGGGAAAAGAGAAAGTCTGTCTTTTGGCACCGCGTCTGAAAAGTCCCAAATAACTAATAGGCCCTTATCTTAACGGACGGTTTGGCTTGTCGCAGCGGGATAAACACTGGCTTCAGTGTTTTTGAGGTGACACTCCCTGTAAATCAGGTCGGTGTAACAGTGAGCCAGTGTGTAGAAACACCCTGACTCAGAAAGTTAAATTGAGGGAATAAATGATTTTTTTTTTTTTTTGAAAAAGGGAAAAACATAGAATAGTACGATTCAAGACCAACAAACCATGGAATTCTTCAGGGCAATAAGACCTATTAAAAGATTACTGTAATAAAATACATGAAATAATTCCATTCATCGCTCAGCGTGTAGTACGTGAAGGTACGCCGATCAGCCATAACATTATGACCTAATATAGTGTAGGTCTCCCTTTGCACCCAAAACAGTTGTGACTGATCAGAGAATGGACATGGGCCTTCTGAGGGTGTCCTGTGGTGTCTGGCAACACAGTGTTGTCAGTGGGGGACTATGGGTTGAGGGGAGGGTCTCTAGTGTGCTACTCTCCACACGAATGTCAGGTTCAAAAGTTTCCCAGCACAACACCGAATCGTCGCACGATGGCCCTGTCAGTGGTTATAATGTTGTGGCTGATAGATGTATCCTGATAACTGTGTTCCTTTTATGCCAAATAAATTCCCCTAAATCCTAGACCAATGAATGCTAGAACACTAACGTGAAGAAAAACAACAATTCATAGTTGCTGGTGATCACACAATGATAAAAGCACAATAATGTAAAGGACTCCTGAACTGATGGAGAGATTAAGTAGGGACCCCCTACCTTCTATATGTGTTCTATAGCTCAGTGCTATTTATAAATAGACATTATTATTTTCATTTTGCATTCAGTATTAAGCTATTCAACTAATGGACAGGTTCAAATATATATATATATATATATATATATATATATATATATTAGGGTGTTGGTAATGTCTTCTGCCTCCATTTATCCCTTTACTAAAATATGTTGCATTCATGTTCATGTGTGTTTAAAGAAACTTAAATTATGGTTTAAAATTTAAAAATATATATAAAAAAATGTCTAATCAACCAAAGATTTTGGGACCCCCCTGCAGTACCTCCGCATACCCCCTGTTAAAGACCTGTGCCTTGAATCCATTCATTCATTCTCCATTTACGAGAAATATGTGTTGCCAGATTGAGAATATTTTCACTGTGGCAGACCTAGAGGATTATTGTAGCTCAACCCTTTTAAATATGCGACACATTTACAAAATAAGACACATATACACATTATACCTTTCTTTGCTGCACTGTTCTGATTTGGACAAAGTTTGAGCGTACACTAAACGTCAACCTCATTAAGCTTTGATGCGAGCTTTGACTTGCAGCCACTGCTGAGCATATACTGCATTCCAAATAAAGTAAATTAGGCGTTTTTTCTGGGTTTTTTTAAACTTTTTCCTTTGATGTGACCAAACTAAAACCATTTCCTGAATGAAATATCATCCTTCAGAATATCCATATTCCCAGGTTTCTCACAAAAACGCTAATTCCACTCTTGTAAATCAGTAAATTTGGAGAAATGTCATTCCATTTGGTGGTCTAATTGGAATCAGGAGACATTATACGGCTTACAAATAGTCAGGAACTAATTTTAAATTGTTGCAGATTGCTGTTTCACAATCGTTTCTCTCCCACAGACTCCTCCCAAGAATCTGCTGAGGAGCAGAGCAGCATGCATAGATAGAGCTACAGTGTGCCATAGTGTCCCTCTATATACATTATATATTGCTCTTTGACTTTATATGCTCCTCTTTGCCCTCCTAATTGCTCCTCTGGGATAAATGAAATTTTTTGTGATTCATATATTCTCAGTAATAGTTCGGGTCTTTCTTCATACACGCACCACTTGCCAGGAATATGCTTGTCATCTTATTTTTGTTTTTTTCCATCATCATGGTTTATGTTTTGGTTTGTGTTACGGGAGGAATTAGACCTTTTATTATTATTATTTTTTTTAAAGATTCCAGTTCAAAACTAATTTGCGTAGGTCTGCCGTGGCCTGTGTCTCTGTCCCTTCAACAAGAAAGGCTCTCTGTGAGTAAGGTTTCCTCTCCAGTGTTTAGACGTCCTGTCTGAACTGTTCCACTGATGTCACTTTTCTCCAAATGACACGCCATGCACTGATCCCAGGTCAGGTAAACAAGCCTTTGCTTGTCCACCGAAGTAAATCAACCGAGCAAAAACAGGATTTCTGAGGGACACAAGCAGCTTTTTAAACATTTTACTTCTCTTTGCTGCTGCTCATTGGCCTCGGAGCGGTTTCTCTCTCTCGTGTCTCGCAGATTTCGTTTCCTAACACTTCACTCAGCTGACACATGCAACCAGCTTCACCCTTCCTCCTCCGGCTAGAAACGACACACGTGTTCACACCCATTATGGAGTAAGCTACATCATTATCACATGCCGTCTGGGGGAGGCCCGGGTGGCTGAGAGGAGCCGTAAGAAACACCGCTGGAACTCTGAGCACTTGCCTTTGGAAGTGGTTGCTGCTTCTGCTGTTTTGTTTAAGCGCAATTATCCGAAAAGTGGTGATAGTGTTACAGAACATTGCTCTGCTTTTACGCACTTTAATCCATCATATGACCAAAGTAGAAAAATGGGGAAGATATGGAAAGATACACAAATCACGGATAACATTAAAACCACTGACGGGAGAAGTAAACAACATTGACCATCTTGTGATAATACAATGTTCTGCTTGGAAACTTTCAGACCTGGCATTCGTTCATTTGGATGTTACTCAGCATCCACCTAGACCAGACCAGGCTCCCTCCCCCCACATAGCAATGACACTCCCCTGCAGGATGCAGCCTGGGAGAGACACAAAAATGGTTTAGGAACAACTAAAAAAAAAAAAAAAAACAAGGTGTTGACCTGGCCTACAAATTCACTGGATCCCAAACTGATCAAGTATCTGTGGGTAACAACACTGTGCCCCTAGACCCCACAGGACACTAAGCCCACAACTGTTTTGGAGGCACAAAGGAGACCTACACAATATTCGGAAGGTGGTCATAATGTTTTGCCTGATTGGTGTAAACTGTGGCCACAATAGCAACTGCAGCCCACAAGAGCTAGAAACTAAAATAAATCCAAGAAGCTAAAACAACATGTTTTTCTATGACTCTCTGAAGGTAAAATGAACAAAATGCACCGTTAAACAACTGGAGGCTTTGAACGCAACATGTCCACTTTCCTCATCTACAACTGTTCCGTTTACATTGTTGTTACTGCGCTTAAGGATCCCCGCGCACTTTTCTTTTCCTTTCACCCCGACAGCGAGCGTTTCACAATGTTCCCGGCCCTCCAGGCAGCACTCAGGGAGGGACCCGTCGCTGAGGGCATTGGCCAACGTTCTGAGTGCAGGGAGATGTGCATCCGAGCAGAGGAGAGGAGGGGATTGTGGGCAGCCTAAACACTGTCTTGCTCTGTGGCCGCATCCCAAAATGTGTTTCTGCGTGCGCGTGGGCGACGCACCATCCTGAATTACGGCGGGACCACACGCACCAGAGGTAGCACCTTGGCTTTTTGTGACTATTTTAGCAACAGAACAAACACGGTGAAAGGTGGAGTACGAGAGCGAGAGCAGCCAGAGGCCGAGGTTTGGAATCTGGACATTTGAGGTTAAAAAACAAATTCCTTGCAATGATTCAAGGACGATAAGAAAAAAAAAAAACTGAATATTATGTGAAACTGGAAAAATACTTAATGCAGATTTATAGTAAGAGAGATCTCCAGCCGAGATCAGGAATATATTTTTATCTGGAATGTAGCAGTTGTGTTGATTGCAGTTTAAAAATAAAACAGAAGGAGATTTTGGAGTTTATAAAAATCAACATTTCTTCTATTAGCAAGGGTGAGATTAGTTACCTAAGGCCAAAGAGCTGCCATATGAACAGAGGTAGCCCAAACAAAAGAGGAATCCAGTGGGAGGTGATGGAGAATAATCCAAAAACAAATAAATAAATAATAAAATGTCAAAGTTCCCAGCGTTATCTTGCTCCTTAGAGCTGATATATGGTGATAATATATGACCAGTCTCGACTGGACATGTGGGTTTTCATTGGATTGAATTTTATTTTGAATGTAGGTTGGAGAACAAAAGTTTAGACTGGTGGACGTGCTTTACCTCTTCTTGAGACTGCATGTACGCTGCTTGTGCCCCACAGCTATGAATGTCTTTGTAATAGCACCACGTGAGTAGTTGTGGTGGTTGGCTGCTGCAGTTTGTTGCTGGATGTCTCCAATGTTTTGATTGTTTTTTGATATATAACCAACCTGGGTGGTTAAAGTATTAAAGAAAATATGTGTCAGTCTGTCAGTTTTGTAACAGCTGGAAACCATCAGATGTGACTGGCAACATTGCAACAGGGACAAACACACAAGAGTCAAAGGAAATTTGATTAACTCATTAAATAATTAATTGGAAAACAAGTCACAGGCGGAAGTAAGGAGGGGAGGAGCAAAGAGACCAAACAGGTGAGAGAAATCACGACGGAGGGGAAAAGACGGAGGGAAAAGTAACTATAATGCAAAGAGATAACCAAAAGTAAAAAAGGAAATACAAGGAACCAGAACTGGATAAGAAAAAGTATTAAAGTCAACATTCAGCGATGAACTAAAAGGTTACAAACTCAGCTTTTTTAGCATCTTTCAGCTCCTTGTTTTGGTTCTACAGCCCACAGCTCTAATACTGTTGTTTTCCTTGATGCTATTTTCAGCAAATGAACAGAACAGAACAACAGCAAAGGTAGTGACACATTTCCCCTCAGGAGTCAGTTAATGGAAAGTAACACAGGGTTAAACAGGAGTGAACATTCGACTGAAACCCAACTTTTTTGCTCCTTCACTTTGAATTTTAACAAGCTAACAACTTAAAGCGTTATTTTTTTTAGCTTGTTTGACAGCCCTGCACATCGAATGTCAGCTGCCTCAGTAGACCAGGATGCAATGCGACCGCAATCATGCTAAATATGGGGTAAAGGGCATAACTGTTTCATTTTCCTAATGGGAAAACCTGCCAGCGCTCACTCACTAAAAGCGAGTTTGTCCTAATATCACTGTCATGTATCCTCTGACATGACGTCCATGTAGAAACCGCAGCTGATCGCGGCAGATTGTGGTTTTCTCTCTCTCTGGGCGATGGAATCAGGGAAAAAAGGTCTCGGGGTAAACGCACAAGCAATTGTAACTTCATTTAACACTTCATCACAAAATCACTCCTGGAATGCATCACATTTCCTCCACGCTGATGATAGTCAGTATCTCGGGGTGCTTTTTTTTTTTTTTTTTTTCTTCTCTTAACCTTGTAGAGGCAAATTCTCTCTTCTACAATTAAGACTAGCTGACCACATCCACGCCGGTGCGTCGATGTCTGGCTCACATCCCCGGGAAAGAGAGCAAGTGATACATCACATGGTGAGAAGGGAGTCCTCTCGGAGGAATTCCAGTAGCCGTGCCACAGGCCAACCTCTCGCAATCAGTTTGTGGTTGTCCATTTCCACCAGCCCGACATCCTGCTCCATCCACTACCAAAGCTCTATTATGTCTCACTGTATGAGAACTGGCCGGCTGCCCTCGCCCATATCATAGAGCAGGATACCAGCTCGAGTCAAGCAGAGGCCAGCGTTGTGCTCACATGATTAGGTGGGAGGAGGACGTCAGCAGCAGCAGCAGCAGCATCACTCACTGGAGCAACATCTGATGTTGTGCTGGTCGAGATCTTCTTGGAGATAAGTTGGGGGACATAGTGTACTCCACATACAGCAGATATTTGATTTACTCTTTGGCCCCCTGGCAGAGTCTGTTCCTCATTAAAGATGTGTCTCAGGCTCTGGGAACATGCTCCACCATGTTGGAATGTGCAGTATGTACACAGCGGTGGTTATGTAATTTTCATGTGAGCAGATAATGTGAGTAAACTGATGTTTGGATGCAATTACGGAGCAACAACGCAGACAGTAAAGTTTTCATTGGTGTATCTTACAGGCCACGAGGGGACCAGAAAAAAATATATATTTCGTGTTTCTCGTGAGATACAGAGTGAAATACCAGCTGAATATGTGCTTCCTTCTATTTCTGAACCTCAGGTTGGTCATTACACAACAGCTCTGAGAGGGAATTGCCTCAACTGAAGCCCATCATTGTTGCATTTCCTCTAATCTGATCAAATGATTACTTCCTGTTTATCTTCGTACCTACTTGGACGTCCACCGGGAGTCCGTGTGTCGCACCAATTTGGTTTAATCCCATCTGTTGCGTAAGTAAACAACATTCCGAGGTTGAAGCAACATAGGTTTCTTTTTCGTAGCTGACGCAGTACATTTTCTTGTGTCCATTAAAAGACACACACACACACACACACACACACTTTATTGTTCCTGGAAGCAGTGGCAGGAGACATGAATCACTGACACAAGATTATGCTTTTGATTTAATTTAGGGGAACTGACAATGCCAATAACAATAATGACTATTTATGATATCCGGGTGTGTTATGCAGCTCTGTACATCGTCAGAGCAAGTGTGTGTTGGCTACTTTTCATCAGCTTTAGATTTTTTTTTATCTTTTCCTACAATAGCAAAAGCAACGTGTCCCACAACATCTGGTGAGATTATCTCCAAAAGCTCCGTTCATTAGAGGCGTCGGAGTTTTCCAGCTGCTGACTTAGAAACACTTTGATTAAGTTGATTGCGTTCATACTTCTTCTAAAACTGCTTAATTGTCTTATTTGTAATAAGAAACGCATTCTTGGGGATTTCTGTGGCATTGCTGCTCATTGTAGTGGCAGCTCTACGGATGGCACGCATCCCACAGTAATGCATGCGATTGGTTCCAAAACAGCGCTGAGCACGGAAAGGCAGAAAGGCACGGAAAGGTTTGAACCGAGGCTTTTTAAAGATACGTGGGCGGCATCTGCGAGGCTTATTATGTCAACAGGTTTAATTTCATTCTTAAATGGTGAATCCAACTCAGCATTTTTCAAAATGGAACCAATTAATCTTTCTTTTGTTGCTATTTTTGACCTATCGCAAGAGTGATCATGTCGACACACAAAAAGTTAAAGCCGGTGTAATTTTCCCCAGTGTCTTCCAAAGTTAGCACAGTTGTTTCTGGAGCCAATGGTCTCAAACATCAATATGCTATGGAGCGCTATATACATGTCATACATAGCAACATCATTCAGTGCTAAATGTGACAGGTCCATAACAAAAAAAAACGACAACCAGACACTGTGGAAGTGGTAGCCAACAGGACTGTCACAGAGCAGAACTGATTTTAACCATATTCCTGCTCTTAATTCTTCCTGTTTTCACTCTTAAGGCTCATTTAAGGTACTGAGGGACATAGACGCCGTGACCTGTGGACGTAGAATAAGCTGGTGTGACCCATTTATATTTGTTAGCTCATCACCTAGGTGCTAGTTGGTGCTGTGTCTTTTTTGCCAGTCAGATTAATTTTTCTTTCTACTTTCTACATTTTGTCTCTGAACCTCTCTCAGGTAACCTATGCTCAATGTGTTCAGTCATTATTGATCCAAGACAATCAATTTGAAAATTGCGGAGATGGAGACGCAGTAGGAATACTGAAGCAGAAACACGCTACTACCAAGCAGACCAATCACAGCTTTGGTGGTCTGCATCGCCGCTAAAAGTGCTAACCTCTCTTCCGCTTTTTCCTGTTGACCAATTATAAAACGCGACATCAACATCCCCTACAATGTGACGTCATCTGGAGGCGCCTAATGCTCAGATCTGGTACCTAAAGCGCCATCAAATTGACGGAAAAGTCTAAACCGCCTATTAGTTTCATTAGTTTGTCTAACAGGAAGTACATTAGCAGCAGTAACAATAGAGCCTTAAGCTTCTTTCTTGACATGTCAAATGTGACGTGAAAGGAAAACAGATATACAGCTAAAAGACAATAAAGTGTAACAATGGGAACGTGCTGAGTCACATTAATCATTGTCACCTCTGTATCACCCCATAATGAAACCTAAATGTCTTATTATCACACTCACATTCTAAATATAATATATAGTTTTACTACACTGGTCTAAAAAGCTGACTTTAAATTGTAGTAGTGACTTTAATCATTTACAGTATATATAATAAATCAAGAGCACAGGAAACGGCCACGTGTCTTAAGGCTTTTGGTTGATGGTTTGTACTTTTAAATTCAGAAGACAAGTAGTAATGAGCATGCTTTATTTCTGAAATGTTTACCTCTGCCTGGATCAAAGTTACATAATGCTACTACCACCTGCATTGACGGTTAGGTGAAGCTGACAGTGTAATTTCAGAGCTGAGAGCGGTATTTTCATGGTGGCCTGTCCAAACCTGTCAACAGAAAGGAACAACACTCCAGGTATTTTAACTTGACACCCCCTTTCAACTACTCTCCATCTAAATAAATGAACTCCTCTGACCCTGACATTCCTCTCCACCTCTGCTCAACTCCACAAAGTGACCCTTCATTTGATGCAACAATACATGCCACACACAGCATCATACAGTGCATTTCTCGGCTCAAACATAGAGATTAGCTGAGAGCGGATTGTGCTCAGGCCTGTAATGATGGCTTGGTCCTCAGATACTCCAGCGTGCATCACAGGCAAGGGGAGAGCTGCTGCGGGGGTTGCATAAATGCCAGGGATACCTCGGCCTTTATTGTATTCAGAGCTGAGCTGTGAAACTGAGCGTGTGCCAGCAGCCACGGCCGAGGCGGGAGAGGCCACGAAAGAGCTGATCAGGTGAGAGGGAGGGCATTTGATAGCATTCGATAGCTTGGACATAAACTATGTGGAATCGACACAGAGACCTTCAAAGAGGAGGTTGATTGGAGGCCGTGCTGATAATAAATGGTAACAAATAAGTAGTTTCAGAGCCATTTTACCGAGGTTATGATCTAATGTTGCCTGTAAGCGTAGCCTGGATTAAAGGTTTAGTTAATGAAAGTCCTGGAAAGCTCAGAGTCCTCGAAGCCAATGGAATACTCTAGTACAAATAAACTCTTTATGTTGCTGCAATTTAATGAATGGGTTCGTATTTGTGGTTCTCATCAATTATTACTGAAGTGAAAGTGCAGTTTTTCCCCCCCTAACAACAAATGATACTAAACTCTCCTTTTTTTGGCTTCACAATCAATTTCTTTCATGGATAACAATGCGCTTGTTTTCACATTATTTTGGGGGGCAATTATTTGCAAAACTAATTCCCATTAGCCTCTTCTGTTCTTTTGCGTTGGTGCCATTTGGAAGGTACTGTCATGCTAATGCACAAAACTCAAGTCATGAAAACACCAGTGCTGCTACCAAGCTACCAAACGGATTAGCAAGCTAATGAACCGGTAACACAGGAAATGCAAAAGCCAGAATGGAAGGGCTCCTAAATGTGATTTTCCTCCAACTAAATTTTTAAATTACAAGAAAAGCACCAAGAGACAATATTTTGCCCAAAGTATCTGAAAATATGTAATATGCTACAACTTGTGAACTCTGAATACCACAAGAGGGAGCTGTTCACGACACAAATCTTTCAAAATATGCGAGTTAGCATTGTTCCCAATTCCCAATAATTTTAATAAAACTTGATTTCAACTTCTTTGGCTAGAAGTTGCCCTTCTTCTTCAATCAGTCTTTTTTTTAGTACTTTTTCCACCTTTGAGCTGCCCTCAGGTTAAAACTGTGCTAAATCACTGTAACCCATAATGGTAGCATGCAGCACTTTTGGCATGAACTACTTAAACATCACTTAAATTGAAAGGTAGCGGGGGAGTAAAATGCTTTTGGACCAGGACAGAGCTATTGAGGTTGGATTTAAATGATAGATTGTGTTTGGCTCCAATAGTGTAGGCTTATCTGGGAGGCCTCTGCAATATGCAGCACTTAATTGCGTATTAATTTAGGAAGAAATGAATGATGCAGTCAATACAAAGGCTTCCAAGGAAGAGAATGGAAATCTTTGTACTATATGCAGACATATAACACAATCTGGGATGTGTTTCAAAGTGCGCTGATAAAATCCATTCATCATTCTTAACTACAGAATAATGGATGACAATCTCCTAACCTTTCACTCAGCTAGGTCAGACAGAAAGATACATTTTTACGCGATAGCATCTGCCACTAATAACAGACCATCGCTCATATTCTGCACCGTGATTAGCAGCCATTTTTCAGCCCGGCTACACGATATATCGCCACCTCCTAACCTCACCAGTCGGCGGGATCACAGACGGGGAGGTCGACTGTAAGACGAGGAGTTCAAGACCGACACGTCAGCTCTCTCTTTTTTTTTTTTTTTTATGCCGACCTCTCTGCCCGTGGTAGCGTGGGTCACACAGAGGCTGGGGGACAGACAAACACGTCAACCCCATCTGCAAGTCCCGGTCCCCCCACAGGGCAGATCAAACAGAGATCTACACCTCGCCCATGTGGTATGTATTTCACATGGGACGGTGGTGGGGGCACGAGCCCGCTGCTGGTCCCCCTCATTGTCCCAGACTCGGGGCTAAATCATGCGGGCAGACACATCCGACTTGACTCATCTGGGCCTGCTTATCTCTCCCTTTCTGGAGTCAGGCCTAACCGTCAATCAGTCTTCAGCCGCTGATAAAGGCAGAAGTGTCTGAGATGTGAGGACAACACAAGGGTGCATTGTGGAGGGAGGTTATGATGGTGAGGAGTGGGGGGGTTCCTCACATCTTATGGTGGAAATGTGTTGGGTTTGACAGCTTTAGGACCCATAAAGAGTGGGCCTCAACAGTCATGCTTGTAATGAACAGTAGTAGCAGAGTTGGAAATGCAGCAGTCCACATGTTTCCAGACTGGGCAGGAAAAAGAAGTGGGGCAAGTATTTGAGTGGGAAATTATGGAGACACAACTTTTGCAAGATCTTTTTACACTAATAGTGTGCTAACAACGAAAACTAATTAAGTACCACATGCTATCGCAACGTGTGGTTGGACCGGTGTTGTTTAGTTGTGTCAGCGTTCATAACAGAATCATACGGTTTGCGACGACAAAGACAAAGATGACAAACATCGAACCTGTACCTACTGTGAAGTACTGTTTTAATATCTTCGTATTTTAGGTCCAGGTCAAAGCAAAACTCAATAAACCTCCAATTCCATTGTTGTGCTTGTTTTGTTTTCATTCTGAGCATGAATGACCCGGAAGAACATTGCTATTAGTTTAAGCAGTTTTGCAATTTTTTTTCAACCCCACTTTGCGAGATCTCATCATTTATGTCTCTTCAGGGGCTCCGTACATTGTGAGTATTAATGACCTGGAAGAACATTAGTATCAGATTAAGCAGTTTTGCGAGATCTCGTAAAAGTTTTTTTTTTTTAACCCCACTTTGCGAGATCTCGCAAAAGTTAATCTGTGTTTGTTTTTTTTTTCCCCCACCATGTCCCTTAGGGGGCTCCGTAGAAAACAGCAGAGGTTTAAGTTTTAGACACTATGCAGTGGACACATATTTCTACAACGAGTTTGCGTGTTTGTGCCTCGCTAGTTGCCTCGCAGGAATGCATCTGGACAAACAGGCAATATTTCACTCATAAGGTCCTTTGTGTTGCTGAGTACAGCACATTTAAGTCAGCAAAGAAAGCTGGAGGATAACAAATGTTAACCTACGGTCTCCCTAAAACAATACGGCTCTCTGTACAGCTCCAGCAGCCTGCCATTACATGGTTTTAAATTTATATTTCCCAGCGGCACAGCTCACCGACACATTTGGATTCCAAACGAGAGGAATGTTAAGCATTTCTTCCTTTCTGCCTCGCGGTAGCTAAACATTCATTAGGCGCTGAATCAGATTTAATCAGCTCCACATAACTGTGTGATCAGCGACATTAATGCCTCAGGAATGACGGCGTCGCCGTTAACTCTGATGACTGATGCTGTGACCGAACACCACGGGGGTGTGTGTTTATCCTTTTTCCCGTACGACTTCTATTTAATTTCTCCAGAAATAGCATCAAGCATTCAACTGACTGCAATTTTTTTTTCTTGCTTCATTTACATTTCATTTCCCGTTTCCCTCAACTGAGCGGTTTACGACTAGGGGAAATAAAACGGATAAATGTTCCTGTGTCGTCCAAAGGGTTAAGACTGATGTTAACGACAGACAGTATGTGGAATAAATAACTCAAGTATATTTGCCAAAATGTTTTTTAACTCATACTAAATCACTGAATATGAATAGCGGGAAGACAAGAGTAGAAAAATATGAATATTTATCATATGTCAGATCGTATATTTATCACATATTTACCATTAATCATATGGCTATCGCTGTTTTCTCTCTGCTTCCAGATACTACAGGACTCCTAAAGGCAACTGTGTGTGAAAAAAAGAAGAGAAGAAAGAGGAAGAGAGCAAGTGAAAAGGAGTACGAGAAGAGGACCGAAATAGTTGAGGGCGTGTAGGCCCGGCGCTGACCACTGGCATGCATGAGGAAGCAGGTTCCATTCCACAGGCCAGCGGATGGTTTAGAGACGCTACAGAGCGCACAGCTCAGCAGCCCACATGCAAGCCCGCTGGCCTTCCCCACCCTCGGCTATTCTGGGCCTCCTCTGCCACTGTGGTGGCTTTCACTCAGCAACCACACAAATAAAGCCCGAGCGAGAAAAACATGAGAAACTGAAGGATCGGGCGAGGAGGGGAGGAGATGCATTGTTTAATGTTTGGCTTTTTTTTTTTTCTTTTTTCTTTTTCTACTACCACTTGCCATCTTACGGTTTGTGCGCTGATTTACGGGACTGCGGCATCACCAGAACAAAGACATCCGGCAGCAGTTTACAATACGTTGGCCATAGAATCACCAGCCCTCTTGTTTAAATGATAAATCTTGTTTTCCTTCACCAGCTTCAGTCTTATTTTTACACTTATGTTAACATTATTCCAAGTGGGTGTCAAGGATTCTATGTTAGGTCAAAGTTAAACGAGAAGGTAGCTTGGTTGACCCTGAGCGACAGTGTGAATATACATTTGCTTAATCGGATGGTGAGTCTGAAAAGTCCTTTTTAGTCACCACATTCCCAGATGTCAGCAATTAGCTTGGTGTGTACAATGTTAGTAAAACTTAAAGGAATGAAAATAAGACCCAGAATGAGCGAGCGCCACCCATGTTAAAGGTACATTACGTAACATGGTCGATGAAATTCTTTCACCAACCGCATAAGATGAATTCTGGTCTGTGATATGCTCATCCGTCCTCCCACAGGGGAATTGTAGGAAATCAGGTATTATTCATAATGAGTAGAATAAACACACAATACAATGAGTAAGTACTATAAGTAAACTATGGGAAATGAATACTGTATTTCATTTATTCATTCTCATTTGTTTACAAAAGTCATTATATGTTTGATAAGTTTCGTTTTTTTCAAATGGACCGAAAAAACATATGAAGTCCGGGGCACAGGGGCCTTCTCTGCCTCCCTGCGCAAAATTAAATCTTTTTCTTATCTATCACTATCTTATCACTATTCATGATCATAACAAAAAAATAACTAAACATAACAAAAAAAAATGTGATCTGTGATCTTTCAAGTGATCATAGTGTCACCATGAGAACAATCTTAACACAATGTTAATGCAAAACTTTTGTAAAGGTCCAGTGTGTAGGAGGGTTTAGCGACATCTAGTGGCGAGACTGCAAATTGCAACAAGCTGAATACCCTCGACTGGTTCCTCCTCCTGAGTGTGTGGGTGAAATTACGGCAGCTACTAAAAACACAGACAGGCTTCCTTGGAGTTTTTTTTTTTTTTTTGTCTATTCTGGGCTACTGTAGAAGCACGATGGACCTGCACAACAATTGTAATTTTCAAGTAAATCCCAGTGAAAACATAATCAACTGTGATCCACTTTTGCAAATAGATCCACCTGAATCATGAGACCGAAGCATTTGTTTGGAATGAAACTTAACTTCTTTAAAATGAGATTAAGATCTTTAGGTATTTGGGATTGGTTTGGACCTGAGAAGTATAAAAAATAAGAATTAACTTTGAACTGGAAGTAGTTTAAAAAAATATATATATATTAAAAGATAAAAAAATAAAAGAATATATTTCACTAAATTAACAAAAGTCAGGAATATTAGAACTTACGTATTTGTCTTGTGTTTGCTATGGCCTTAATAATTTCACTCAGAGGATTTAAATGGTGGGTGTTGTTAGTTACATCCATATCCAGGCCCACTTCATATTTTAATGACCCATTCAAGTGTTCTTGCCAGGACATTGTAATGTCACTGTGTCCTTGGCCCCAATGACCCCAAAACTCCGGTCTGCTCCTTCTTTAGTCCAGCTAAACGCTTCTGCCAAATTTGCATAACTTCCATCACAGCGTTTTTGAGATATCGCAAAACTGTAACGCTTCTGGTCACTGCTGCAGCAGGAGCAGAGGGATGAATATTAAAAGTCTGATGGGACTAAACGAAGCACGTTAGATGGTTTTGTTACTTTCTTTGATGAAATAATACAGTTTTTGTTTGTTAAGCGACTGATTATTGTGAAGTATGTTGAAGTGGGTATAAGGTTATTTTAATTGCCAGTCAAAGTGGAGCCACATCTAACCACACTTCAGTACCAGCTTATCTGCATCACACAGTGGCTGGATATCAGCTTGTGTAGCATTAACTGGCAAAGGGTCAAATGTTTTAGGACCTGAGCTGCTAGTTGCTAGTGTGTGAGCATACAGCATGCTCCTGATTTATTTATTAACCTACTGAGACCTGAGCTTTAGTCTGGTATGTTTTTTTAATTTCTACAAGATATTTGGGATTAGTAGGACCTAAGAACTATAAAAACTAAGCATCATCTTATAACAGGAAGTAGTTTTTTGGGGAAAAAAAAGTGTCCTCGTGTGTGGACAAAGGGATTATTTCACTCGATATTATAATAAAGTATGTAACAAAATATAAAACTGTTCATTTTCATGTCTGAACATTTGCTAATTAGCGAAGTTATAGCTTGTTACTATTGCTAGAATTTGTGTGTCATATTAAACTAGAAAAAAATTAAATTTTATGGGGTTTTGCACCTTGTCCACTTTTTATACGCGATCAGCTGTAGAATGAATCTGCTGAAATTCCCACTATCATATTTTTACACCAATTTGTATCTAGTTATGAAGATAAAAGTTTAAATGAAGCAAATCTAAAACTTAATGTCCCCATATGAGGACGCTGTGTCTCAGGAGGTTACGTTTTTTTGTTTTATTGCTGTTAATGAATGTATGTATTGTAAGCCACATAACCCTGCCATAACTGTACTCAGACGTGCTGCCAGAGCAACAAGCTCATGAAATAACAAAGATTTCCTCAGTGAAGCCTCATTGGGCTTTGATGGATGTGGCACCAGAGTCTCGGACGGTAACCAATCTTCTCAGTCACCTTCTGAACTCGCTGTAAATAGGTGCAGTTTGCAGCTAATTTAAATTTAAATTGCCTTTTTAACTGCAGCTGAATCAGAATTAAAAAGACATTTCACACTGTCGTTAATAGCTGTGAATTGTGTGATGTCCTCTAATGCTCCTGTGAAAAAAGAAAAAATGAAAAAAAGAAAAAAGAAGATGGCAAACTCACCGTCTGCCTCATTTCTCGACTTACTAGATAAGTCGTTTTCATTGGTAGTGCACTCACCATTCCTCTGTTTGAGGAATCATTAAACATTGATCAAAAGAAAACAAAGACGAGGCCAATGACGTGTGTTGCTCTTTGAGGCTGATTGATGTTCCACAGCAGTATCTCCAGAGAAACGCTGCTGATGCTGAATTATTATTATTCTCTTGCGCTTCCATTACTTATAGATGTCTGTCGGTCCAGCACGAAACACAATTTGATGCCTTTTGTAATGTTGCCTACATGTTCACACACCGATCAGGCATAACATTATGACCACCCTCCTATTATAGTGTAGGTCTCCCCTTGTGCCTCCAAAACAGTTGTGACTCACAAGAGAGTGGACATGGGCCTTTTGAGGGTGTCCTCTGTCTGTGTCTGGCAACACAATGTTGTTAGTGGATCATCCCATAAGCACTATATCAGTTTGGGATCTAGTGAATTTAGAGGCCAGGTCAACACCTTGTGTGATTTTTCATGTTTTTTGAGTTCCTAAACATTTTTTGTTTGCGTGCCTGCCATCAAGGAGTGCCATTACTTTGGTTTGGGAGTGCCAGGTCTGGCCTAGGTGGGTGCTACATGTCTAAGTAACATCCACACCAATGCCAGATCCGACAGTTTCCCAACAGAATTGTCACGAGATGGTTTAAATGTTATTTACTTCTACTGTCAGTGGTTTTACTGTTGTGGCTGATCGGTGTATTTCCCAGAAGATAAATCCTTTGACAACATTATCAACTTCATTCATATCGGTGACGGTTAGACTAAATAATCCAACATAGACAGACAGATTAAAAAAAACAAAAACAAAAAACATTACAAATGCACCGATGTTTTAGCGAGTTAAACCGTGATCTGCATTGGATAACATCTAATTAACCTGTTGTGGTCTACCTGAGGAGAGAAGACATAATGCAACTACCCCATCAGACATGACTCATACTCTCCTCACCTCCACATACTCAGATGCAAACTGGGGCAACGTGTCTGGAGCTCTCGGTTTAAAGCGCAGGCTGTGTTTAAGAGCAGATTATCTCGATCTCTGGATTATTAAAACCTGAACCACAAAGAGCTGTTGTGTCTCAGTCAGCGCAGACTAGTGACGCAACTCATTTGATCTTTCAAAATAAAGATTTTGCCGAGCAGGAGCAACAGCTGGGGTCTTACCTGAGCTTCTCATCAACCGCATCTCTTCCCCTCAGGTGAATGTCAATGATAATTCTTCAGGCGCCACCTGCTGGACATACTGTGTCCTGCTCATTAGAAGCCTCGTTAATTTGCTGTAAGCCACGTTAATGCTGAAGAACTTGAACTGTATAATTTAAAACGCAGACAGTTGATTGCTGAACTAAAGCCTGGCGATAAAGCACATGAATCTAATAGAAGAGTGTGTGTTTACTCGGTGAGAGGAGACAGCAGGGAGGGTTGATCAAAGTTCAGGGCCAGGAATGTGTTGATGTTACATCTGAATGTTTTGTGTGTGTGTGTGTGTGTTTTCCCTGGAGGGGGAAGCATGTCTGCTTACCAACTACTCCATCTTTCAATGTGAGAAGAAAAACAACTTTTATTTTCTTTTATTGTGACGGAGAAAGATCTCCACAAGAAATCTGACACAAAGCTGCACGAGTGATGTGTATCTGCTTTCTGACGAAGAACCTGTAATGTCTGATGGCACGAATGATTGTCCCTGCAGAGGA
This sequence comes from Mugil cephalus, assembly GCF_022458985.1. NCBI lineage: Eukaryota > Metazoa > Chordata > Actinopteri > Mugiliformes > Mugilidae > Mugil > Mugil cephalus. The sequence continues at coordinate 6,466,965 of NC_061782.1, forward strand.
GGGCAGAGAGAGGAAGGAAGAAATAATTAAGCCTCGCAGTCAAAAGTCACCCAGAGGTCCTTGATGCAATCTCGACGCTTTGGATTTTCCCAGCATTTATCAGTTGTCGGGGAGAAAATACATGAAATGCTCTTTTTTTCTTTTTTCCCTGTGCAACTGTTTAGGTAGTAGCATTACAGTGGAGTATCTTAGCTTTTCGTTTCACTTTATTCCATGCATCTTATTCATATTACACAACATGTCAGCATGTTCTTTAGGCAAACTAGTTGAACATTCATAAATTATAAAGATACAGCTGTAAAACTTACTTTAAAACAACACACAGAGACACAAACACACAAGATTCAAACATTTTTTTGTCAGGTGCACAGTTTTTTGCCTTGCACCCGAATGTAAGAAAATCTTAGAAACAGATCATAAAAGGATACATATAATAAAAAATATAAAATAATTAGTGCTACTATAAATGTCAGCTGTTAAGGAGATGCCAGTGGGTCCTGCATTTCACACACCTGCACCTCTGCCCCGAGGAAAGGAGTGGGAACACTCTCTGCAGAGAGGGAAGTGGAGTCCTGGTGATCTTCTCAGCAGTCTCCACCACTCGTTGCAGGCTCTTGTGGTCCGTGGCCGTAGTGATGCCGAACCACACGGTGATGCAGCTGTTCAAGATGCTCCGAACGATGCAGCTGAAGTACAGTTGCTGTTGAGCCTTCTTGACCAGCTGTGTGGTGTTCAGTGTCCAGGTGAGGTCTTCAGAGGTGTGGACCTCTAGGTGTTTCATTCAGTCTGCTTGCCCTCATTAGGGTCGCTCCAACCCGGGCCTATCCCAGCTGTCATTGAGCGAGAGATGGGGTAAACCCTGGACAGGTCTCCAGTCTATCACAGGGCTAACACAGAGAAACAGAAAACCTAAGGAGCATGTCTTTGGATGGTGAGAGGAAGCCGTAGTACCGGGAGAGAACCCAGGCAGACACAGGGAGAACATGCGAACTCCACACTGAAAGGCCCGAGGTATTTAAATGAGATAAACTCAATTTAACAAGCCCACAACCAAGAGTTGAGGCCAGTCATTACATTGGTAAAAGGAACAAAAACAGGACTGCAGTCTACGAGAATAAGTCACAGAGGGAAATTTCTTCTGTAAAAAATCACTTCATTTTAATTTATTGCATGTGGACTTCCAGTCAAAAACGTGGACACACCTTCTTATTCAACTGAATGAGAAGGTGTGTAGATGTAGCAACTGTCAAGCAGGAGAAACAGGATTTTTTTAATAAGACAAGAGAGCTGAATGTGTGTTTGAAAGAGAGAGATCACTTTTAACGTGCAAATGAGCTTTCTTCTCATTCATTCATTGTTTAGTTTCGTTTTTTCCATTGAGCAACTAATTAAAAGTTTTTACACACTACAGTACTTCTATTGACGAAGTGGCTGCTGCAGGTTTGTTAACGATACCGTTATTTAAATCCTTTAAGGTGCTCTAAGACTTAGTTAGCACGATCATGCTCAATGAACCCGAGAAGTAAAACCTGGTTTAAAGAATATGAATAACTTGTCATGTACTGTAAATTACAAGCTCAACACAAATTGCAGTTTCTCACTAAAAAATAAAACTTTTGTTTGGTTTCCATTTTTTTCCCCCATGTGCAAACAGTCCTCCTCATCTCAACTTGGCGCTTGTTGTACCCTTTCCTGACCTGCTGATGGAAGATTAGCAAGATCTTTGTGCAGGATGAGGGGGGACCCAGTTAAATAATGAAGAAGAAAGACATGAGGGGCACATAACAGGTTTTGCTGCATGTCTGCCCCCGGCACTCTTCCCCCCTCTCTACTACGCTATCTGAAACCAAGCAAAATAAAGCACAGATGAATGAGTAATGATAAACAGAGGAGGAGCACAGGGGCACATGACCTTCACCACAGCAAAAACTTGGACTTGATATTATTATTCAGTACAAAAAAATAATTGGAGATTATTTACCTTATTAGTTCACTGTGTGTTTTGCCATCAAGAATGTTGTCTTATCTAAAAAAAAGAAGATATCTCACAACACAAGCATGCAATAATGGCGTTCAAATTATTCAATCATTTTGCAATTAAGTTTTACCCTGTTGTTTCCACCACCTATGCAGACAAAAGTGCATTAAATCGGGTATTAGAGGGGCATTCCAAGAACAGATCTGGACTTTCAGACTGGTTTCTAGGAACTACTTTCAGTAAGCCCTGCATGTGTTTTTCCTCAGCACAGTTGCTCTACGTTTCTGCATGCAAGTAGTTTGGAGGCAGCTATCAAATACAGCGGTTTCACCTGTCAAGAGCTTTTAGGGAAGACTATCACCGCCGAGGGGTTCTCACGATTTTATTTTGATCTTTAATTTTTCCACTTGCTAAGTGACACACCCTGATACACTAACTAGAGAGCCTCTCCAGAAAAGAACAGCGAGTGCTCGGAGCAGAGGTAGACGTCAGTGGAGCAAGTGTGGGCCTATGAGGTGGACTTCCCCAGTTCCTCGTGAAGGCTGCAGTTGAGTGATATTGTGCCTCCCGTTACACAACGCTCGCCGCATCTTTACGGCTGAATGAATCTTTAAACTATCTGTGAACGCGGCACGCAACTGATACAGAAGCAGTTTTCTTTCCACTCAGGTAGGCATTTCATGCATGTGAGCAGCAAACACTCGAGAATGACAGGGAATAATGGCGCTTCCCACTCTGTGGTTACTCAGTGGAGCTCTGATAGTGATGCCTTATTTCACCAGGGTTCCTTTCCCATACACTGTTTGACAGCTGTAATGGGTTTGTGCACAAAGGCAAATCTGAGACTGCTTTCATTCCTCCTTCTGTGGTATGAGAGCCTGGGCAGATGTGCGGTGGGCGGATAAACTGCTGACAATATCTACTCATCTGCTGGCTTTGACCCGATGGGAACAAGGCCACAGCTTGACGCGTCTCTCTTATCACCTTATCTGCGTCTGCAGGGCCAACCCACCCAGAGCCACTGGCCAAGCTGTTTTTTTTTTTTTTTTTTTAACTTTTTCTTTTTTTCTTTTGCACCGCCATGCCTCTGGGTTTCAGGTGGTTTTTGTTCCCTCTGCCAGCCGAATGCAGGCTGTGGGCACAGGAACAATGATCTGTTCAGAGAGCGGCGAAGAAACTGCACGTAGCGACCCCCCTCCCACCATCATATTATGCAAGGGAACTCCCAGCTACCTGTGTTTTCAAGTGAGTACGCCTTCCTGCCTCTGTATAGGCTAAATGAAACACCTATTTAGAGAGTCAGTGTCCCTCGGCCAAATCAAACAAACACAGAAACCATTTCTGTAGTGAACTAACTCTTAAAGGTCATCAGCTCCAGTGTTTGTTGTTTTTTTCTGATGGAAAGCTTCCCACGCCATTAATCACGAACTTGTCTTCATGTGCAGATAAATACGATAAAAAAGAAGGAATAACATAAGCACCTGACAAAATGTCAAAGAGCTAAAAAAGTGAGCAAATGAAGGGAATGATAAAAATCATTTGAGAAAAAGTCTAAATTCAAACAACAAACATCCAGTTAATTACTAAGTTTTGAAATGACATTCATGAAGATGGAATTGTAAAGCCTACTACTACTGTTTAGTAAATTATTGTGATTTTATTAATGTGTTTTCTTCACACACACAAAAATCCAACTGATTTATTCATGTCTTTTAGTTATGGAAAAATCCCGGTTTACGATTCTACCTCTCCCCCACAGCAGATACTGCTTGACTCAAATGCAGTAAGGACAGCGCTGCGCTCACTGATCACAGGTCCAAGGTTGATTTGATAATATGTGTGTTCAGTAACTTTTTAAATCCCGCTGCACATTCAGTCGAGGTTCACTGCAGAGACACAACTTAGGAGAGGAGCAGGTAAGTCCTTGTTTGAACTTCCTATCATAAAATAATTCCTACTAGTAGCATACAAACGATGGTATATTTGTAGGCGGTAGAGCAGCAAATGGCTAAAATGTTGAATCTGAAATGAAGCATGTAAAAACATATAAAGGCAGTTAACAGTGGCTTGTTCAAACAACTGATTTTGTGTGACCGACTTCCAACATTGTTGCTGCTGATGTGAACTTTGTTCATGTGGCGATTGATTTTTCACTCTCATTCTGTTGACATTGAGGTCAGCTGTTTTTAATAACAAAGAATTCCAGATTAAAGAAACGAAAAATGCATAAGAGACAGACTCAGTAGAGGCTGAAAGTCAAAAAGACACTAAGAACCACTGCAGATAAAATGGCAAATAATCTAATCCTTTAGCCCTTCTTATACACTGAGCATAGAGACAAGTAATTATTTTTTATATCCAATTCAGCTTTTTTAAGAAAATAATTAAGACACACATAAACAGCGAAACTTTGTTATTACAGATCAGAACCTGTGGAATTTTCTATGGTCTGATCCACTGCACTGCACTGCAATGCAGAAAGACAGGATCTATTTTAGTTGCCGAATATACTGTGTGTATAAATTAATATTAGTGGCCAAAAGTCCTGTAGAATGTATACGGACTGTAGAGTAGTAGGCCTGGCTCAGAGTAGTAGGCTCAGAAGACAACACTATCCATGTGACTCCCTTGTAAGGACAATGACGTAATTATGGATAATGCTAGCTAATAGATTAATACTAAGGGTGTTTTGAAAAGATGATCCAAGATGGATTACTGTGGAGCCTGTGGAACAGGAAAAATAACTGAGCATGTCTTGGATATTATACAGTCTATTCAGTCTTTGCTCTCACAGCATGATAATAAGTTACATAATAATTTCTTTTGCCATAGAATTAAGGCACACGTTTTCACAAATTGCCTTCAACCCAGTCGGGGGCGACCACACCTAATGGTAATTTAAAGTTTTCTTTTCATTTAATATGCATTAGCTTGAATTGGGGGATAGGCGAGCACGCCTCGAAACGCTCACTACTTGTAGAGAGATGGGCATAACTTTGGTACTGCATTTAATAATATTAAGACGTCATCCACTGATGCGTGTTTCGCATTTATTTGCGCCAAGCTCCAGACGCATTTTGGTTAAACGATTAAATGCGGAACCTTTCTGTATGGCCCCGGAGCCCGCACGGAATGTTTTGAGCGTTACACCACGGAGCTGTCAAAACAACAGAAGCTTCACCAGGACAGTAAGGTCTCTAATAATTTGATATTTATTCGTATTTAGACGACAATATGTCATTGTGGGTGTCTATTACTTACTAGACTGGTTTAATGCGTTTTAACCGGACGACCTTGTCGATTTACTTTGTTTTAAGCGTTAGCACAGCGTTTTAGATCTGGCGATTTTAGCCAGTAGCTGGACCTAACAGCTAAGTGGCACAGTTCGTTTGAACTCATATCGTAAAATGAGATGGCATGGCATGGGATAAGGCATTCTTGAATTAGACATTACAGTTTTCAATGTGTCCAGACTGTGCGAGCTGCTATTTGACGGCTTGATAACATTCGTAACGTTATAAGCTATATTAGCTAGTTAGCCAGCCACTCTCAGCGCAGTTTTAAAGGTGCCCTCTCGCCCCATGACTCGTTTGTGTTTCCTTGGGCAACCATGACTCAAAAGTCGCAACTTAAATGGGTTAAAGGTGATAAGAAAGGTCTACAGAGACACTCTTCACAGTACACTGCGAGGATTTCATGGTGAAAGACGGCATTTGGTCTGTTGTTGTGAAAACATAGACTGTTCCAGTCACCACCTGAGAAGTCAATTGCAAGTCACAAGTTACGTGAACACGCAACACAATTTACTGTAATCGTGAAATAATGAGCACTGAAATGTTACAGCTAACTTTAGCACGCAACGGACGTGGACATGGGTTTTTCTGGGGGTCTTTGGCAACAGGATGTTGTTAGTGGGGGCCTTTGGGTCCTGTGGGTTGAGAGGAAGGATCTCTGTGGATCAGGCTTGTTCCAGTGCGATTTGGAGGCCACGTCAAAACCTTGTGCTGTTCTTCATGTTTTTTTGAGTTTGTGTCTGTGTCAGGCTGCATCCTGCTGGGGATGACTGCTGCCATCAATGGGTGTCATTGTTACGGGGTGGGGGTGCTTGGTCTGGTCTAGGTGTCCAATGAACCTCCACACAAATGAATGCCAGGTCCAAAAAATCTCCCAGTAGAACACCGTTTTGTCGCAAGACAAGATGGTGGTTGTTATTTACTTCTCCTGTCTGTGGTTTTAATGTCATGGCTCTTTAAGGTATGTTAAGTTGGATTTCTCACTATGGGCTCCAGTTTACATATAACATATATTAACTAGTCAAACATCCGTCAGCTGATCCTGTGTTCCCGTGTATTTCGATTTGAAGAACAACAGAAGACGTTGTCTTTGCCTTGGGGTTAGGGTTAATATTGTCAAAGTAGCAGCAGGATGGGAACTACTGTCTTTATTTGGTTTATATGTCAGACTTCCAAAGCTACTTATATAAGGGGAATTTTTGTTTGTTTGCAGCGCGCCCCAGCTTAATATATAAATATATAACCAAAAAATTCTTTTCTTTTTCTTTCATGCATGTTCAGCAAAACATTCATGAAGTTGGTAACCTATAACTTGTTTTCTTCATGAATTTTGTGCAGGCCGGCAAGATGGCCCAGACAGACAGCAAGGTGCTGGTTCTGGGAGCGTTGGCTGGAGTAGCGGGGATCGGCTTGGCTGTCGCGTGCTACCAGGGTTATAGGTCCAGACGAAGAGGCTCATGGCCGGCGTTCCACTTTAACCGCACCAGCGAACAGAGTCCGGGCGTCATGATGTTGGACGGTCCCGGGGTCGGGGGACACTCAGAGGTGCTGGAGCGCCTTGAAGCCCTGTTCCAGTGTGTGTCCGAGCTGAAGAACGAGATGAAGGCGCTGAAGGACACTCTGCCGACGCTGCAGGAACAAGTCAAGGAGGAGTTGAGGGGACGTGAAGGGGCACGTCGAACCAGCCCTCTCTACAGGACCACGCCGACACGAAGGAAAAGGGCGGCGGCGACCGTCGCCGGGGCAAGTTCTACGGGTCGGAGCTCAGAGGAAGCAGAGAGTGAGGGAGGGTGAGTACGGTGCTTTAGTGTAATCAGTAATAAGACATTTTTTAAGACCTCATTTAGAAGGTCTCACCACTCTACCACAGCCACATGGGCCGTTCACTCACAATAACACTCTTATATGCTTTAATTTAACTCACACACTTTTATACAGTAGAATTTGCACATAATACGCAACACAATACCAAATGTTAGCATTTGTCAAACTGAGCAGACACACACTCATGCACTGTGCATGGCTAACGTAAATCAAATATTAATTGTCCAGCATGGCAGACTTGAACCTTTGATCACAACCACCATATTTGGATCAAGGCTCTGAGTATCTTGACAATTATTGATTTTCCACATCACCTCGTGCTGAGGGAGCAGTCTCTTATTTACACGCGTAGTTGTACACCAATCTCACACCGTTACATGGGCTGCACAAATGTTCTGCATGATGCAAAGTATAAATAACAGATGAAGTCAGTGCATTTGCTGAATAATAACTAAATACCCTATTTGTATATTTACAATACAAAACACAAGTATTCTTCCGTTGAGAAAATTAGGTTATAGAATAAAGTTATCATAGAACATGATTGGTGGTGCATGCGTGGATAAAGAAAAGAGACTTCATGAACGAATGAATTGCAGTTTCTTACATATCTGAGAAAGGGATTGAAAACATTAAATCTTTTTAGTCTGTTTTTGCTACATATTACATATACACATGCATATGAATGCTGGTTTTAAATAAATAAGTCATCCTCCAGAGACACTGCTTGTAATAGTTTGCAGCGAGTGTCATCATTACACAGTTTGTCCAGCAGACTCCACTGTTTGCAAAAGTTAGCTGCTGATCATGAGTTGTCAGAGTAAAACTGGGCAGCGGTTCGTAGTGTACAAAGGTTTTAAAACAGCCACAACATTATGACTGCTAACAGGAGAAGTAAGTAACACGGCAGGAGTCGTCCCCAGCAGGATTCAGCCTGGCATAAGCTAGGAACAACTCAAAAAAATGTGAAAAACTGGCATTCACTAGATCCCACATTGATCAAGTATCTACAGAGGCCCCTCCCTGCAACCCACAGGGCCCAAAAAGACTCCCACTAACACAACAGGACACCCTCAGAAGACCCATGTCCATTCTCTGATGAGTCACAGCTGTTTTGGAGGCCTGCAAAATATTAGGGAGGTGGTCATAATGTTATGCATCGTCAGTGTATAACTTTATTTCCTTCTGATTGCAAAGATTTTATGTAGTTTTATTAATACTAATCATGTTTTTCTGCAGGCTGTCAGTATGTGCTTAATCATGGGTTAGTCATGTGTTAGTGAAAATGAATCCAATCAGCAAAGCCAAGAAAAATAGATGGTGTATAAATATGTCAACCGGTGACAAATTGGCAGTTAATCTCAGGTGTATTTCCACTTTCTGAATTGTTGATCTGTGCGCGACTTAGAAGGTTTTGGCCCACCTACCTTACCAGTTCAACTTGCCCGCTCATTTTTATGCCCTAAATTGTAGATTTGACAGTATGTACCTTTGCCTCAGGTGCTGAAGAGAACACCAGACTAATCAAGTAGTGCATGCCCAGTCATCCTCCTCCATCTACAGCCAAATGCCTTGAACCCAGTCCAAATTTGGATAACATAAACAACAGATGTGTTTCTTTTCAATGGGCTACCAATTGAAATATCATCCTAAGAAAACAAATATGAGGAGTTAAAAATATGATTAATCCGAGGCCTTAATATTTTCAGCAGTCACTCAAACTCCGGAGCCCACAGTATTTTTTCTTGGGCGCAAGTGGATTCAGTCTCAACACGCAAAATCCTCACAAATGAATCAAACCCGGGCAGCAAATCAGAGAACGGCTACTTTGTCACGTATATTTCATTAAGTTGAGATCTCTGCTCGGATCTGGAAGGAGATTTTGTCTGTCACTCGCCTGCTTAACCTGGATTGACCCCTGCTTCGTATGTGTAGGAAGTAGGGCATGTAAAGTGCCAAAAAGACATCACAACACTGGGTGCAGCTGTACTTGACATCCTAACCACAGTTTTTAGCTGCAGTGTGCCTAAGATCATAGCTGTGTGATTGTTGCTGTCCTCGCAATGATTAATCAACTGCCTTGCAGCAGTTTTTTTTTTTTTTTTTACAGCCACTGACGACATAAAACAATCCAACTGAACACCCAGCGCACCCTTAATAATTAATCATTGTAGGGTGTTCTGTGTCTACCATGCCCACATTCCTAGCAGAGGTTGTGTTATATGTTTTTAAGAGATTTTGAGCTAATTGTGTTGCATTGATTGTCAGTGTTTGCAGCCATCTCATGTATTTCATGCCGGCAGCGACGCAGAACCGGTGTGGAAAGTTGTGCCTCGCTACGTCGTAGGTGTCTCCTTTCACGATGGTTAAATATTTTTAAATATTTCTGGTCTGCTTAATTAACTGGCACCGTCCTCATTGGCTGGAGGAGCCGATGGAAGTGGAAGACTGCCCTCTAGCAGATGTGGTTCACAGGCTTTGAGTGACAGTCGTCAGCATCATCAAATGCTCCTAATAACAGTTCTGGTTATCATACTTGAAAAAAAAAGAAATCTCCCCACGCACACACACCTTTCATAATTAAAGAGCCTTTTCCCTGCCCCTCTGTTATTTGTGTACGCAGAGGCCGTGGGGGTTAGTGGCAACAGGGCAGAGAAGAAATTCCAACCCTTTAGGGGGTGAGTAACGTCCCCCCAGAGCAGTCGGTTAACATCCTTAATCCTCGCCTCGATTTAAAGGGCTCTTTTTGTCTGTTCAGCTGGCTTGTTTCTGGAGCATGGTATCACTGCACAATAACCCCTTAAGAACCGAGATTTTAAGCATTGGGGATAAGTCATTACAAGTTCATTGAAAGAATGCATTTGGGATTAGCCAGATTAGTGCATTTGTTGCCCGGTTCAGAATGTGAGTTTGCAGACATCCTACTTCGACATTTGTTTGTATATCGCATACTTGCAGTTCAGAAATTAGGCTACTGCAAATAACAGCATTAGTGTGGAAGCGGTGTTCCAACAGGGGGCATCATGCAAGTATGAACAGGGCTGTCAGGTCCCGCTGCGAGCTCTGCAGCAGAACATGACGGATGCGCGTATAATTAGGCAAAGGCACGTTTTCACACCTTTGCAGAGATGGTTGCTTTTACAAGCTTAATGATTTCTAGCGTTTGCGTTAACTTGTTTTTCCAAGTTGCACAATTTCAGTTGCTTGATTAAGGACAAAAATTGAGAGAGAGATTATTTTTTTATAAATCAAATTTGTCCTGCGTGTTTACACAAACACTTCAAGTGTGACCAGAGCTGGCAAGATAGCAGTGCGCGTTTCTTCTGCACAGATGTTACCCGAAAAAAAAAAAAAAAAACGAAAAAACACAACAATTAGCCTGATATAATGTCAGAATTAGGGATCAGGGCAGCGTCGATCAAAACGGAGTACAAGGTTGAAAGTTCCAGCTGTTACGTTTATTCACTCCTCATGTGTCACAATGACTTCCTCAGAGCTACCTTTCTGCAGGTAAGGAGACCCATCAATCACGCTGCCTGTGTGCCAAGCTGTCAGAGGCCTCATTTAAAGGTGTCTTGTAGGAACTTGTAATTCCCTGAACAGTTCCCACTGAGTTTATTCACATCGCGCCGATGTAGCTCGAGGATATTCCCACTTCTTTTTTTCCTTTTCCAAAAAAATTGCATTTATGACATCGGATCGTTGTTGATTTAAGCAGATTTAAGCAGGAGTTTTGTGTAGTGACGGGCAAGCCTGATCAACACGCACAGAAGTGTTTAGAAGGAGAAGAGGGAGCTCATTGTCTGCGTTGTGATTAAAAGCTTTAATCTAGCTTCTCTGTGACGTCACGCGGATGTTGTCCCGCAGCTGTTTGTATGTGAGACATTCACGTCTATATCCTCAGACTCATTCCTCCGTGAAAGGCTATTAGCCACACAAATACGAGTGTTGACTTTGAGAGTATAGTGTGAACCGTGCAGTGTCTGAAAGCTTCCTCGCTCATCTATGCCACCTCCCGTACATTTTATTTACAACATAACTGGGCAGGAATCTGTTATGTGTTTTTTCCTACTTCTTCTTCCATATATTAGAACAGAGGATAAATATTATTGGTCACTTTTTTTTTTTTTACAGTTACAGTAGCTGCAACAATTCTTTCCATTACAGAATTGTAGTTGAAAGTCTTTTATTTATAAATACTAATAAAATCAACAGCATGTATAGTATATATATTTTAAATTTGCAAGCTATAAAAAAATTCTTCCCAGTTAGCAACCCTATACAAAAACTCTACACACTCTCTCTCTCTCCATGTGTGTATATATATATATGTGTGTGTGTGTGTGTGTGATGTTTACATGTTCTATAAGGAAGTCGTCTTCTTCTCTTGTTCTCTCTGTGAACTCCTTCTTTCCATCCAGGATGTCATCAATTTTTTTTTTTCTACTTTTTTTGAGTAATGGGGGCGGATCATTTCAGTGCAACCTGCTCTGAAAAAGCTTTTAGTGGTGTGCAAGGTGCCGGTTGACATCCACAACAGTTTCGTAACAGAACAATTGCCGTTCTCATATGATCTTCCGCGTCATCCGCTGCCAGCCTGTTTTCAAATCATGTGACTGTCAAAGACTAAAAAACTCTGATATTAGTAAGAATTACCTGGGGAGAAAATGGCATCTCATGTAAGCTGTTTGTGCTCATGAGATAAAAGAGTTCTCTGTAATATGCAGCAGCTCCTGACAGAAACCTTTCAGAGGTAAATTTAGCTTAAATTCACCTCTTACCACATATTTCAAGCTTAAAATGACATTTACATTTATTTAAATTGAAATGGTTAAAAAAAATGACTATCCAAGAAGCCTTTCCTCTTCCTCTTTCTTTCTTTCCATATTTCCTTCCATCTGTTTACATGTACAGCAGATAAAATAGGTATTGAACACATCACAATTTTTCATAGTAAACATATTTCTAAAGGTGTTTTTGACATGAAATTTTCACCAGGTGTTAGTAACAACCCAAATAATCCATACATAGAAAGAAAGCAAAACAAATAAGTTCAGAAATTAAGTTATGTGTAATAATGTAAAATAACAGAAGGGAAAAGTATTGACGCCTCCTGTATGGAGAAACTGGTCGCATGCATGGCTCAGGTGTGACTTTGGCCCATTTTTCCACACAAAATCTTTAAATCTAGAAGGTTCCGTGGGACACTTGTATGAACTCTGATTTTTAGTTCTTTCCATAGATTTTCAATTGTATTCAAGTCAGGTGATTGGCTGGGTCGTTCTAGCTGTTTTACTTTCTTTTTTTTTTTTTTTTTGCGTGGTACAGACTTATTGTTTTCTGTGAAACAATTGTACCTGCTAATTCCAGGTCTTTCTGAAGCTCTCCACAAGTGGCCCTTGGCTGTTGAACAACTCTTCTGATAATTCCTTTCACTCCTCTGTGAGAAATCTTGTGAGGAGCACCCGGTCGTGGCTGGTTTATGGTCGAATGATGTTCTTTCCACTTCCACATTATGGCCCCAGCAGTGCTCACTGGAACGTTCAGAGGTTTAGAAATCCTTCTGTGACCAATGCTATCAGAATGTCTTGCAACAATAAGGTTGCGAAGGTTTTGATAGAGTTCATTGCTTTTACCTACCATGAGATGTTCCTTGTGTGACACCTTGGTAATGACACACCTTTTTATAGGCCATCAGTTTGGTCTGAACCACCTGATATGGCTTTCTGATCACTGATAGATTTCAGCTGGCATCTTGGCTTTCCATGCCTTTTTCCACCTCCCTTTCTGCGTGTGTTTTGTGATTTGTTTTGGTTTCTTTCTATGTGTGGATTACTTGGGTTGTTACCAACACCTGGTGAAAATTTCATGTCAATAGCACCTTTAGAAATATGTTTACTATGAAAAATTGTGATGTGTTCAATACTTATTTTACCCGCCGTATTAATTGCCTGTTTACAAGTCAGGTAATTTGTATATAACTGTGTACTGCCCCTACTTTCCAAACTTGTTTTCTTCCCCCTGCTATTTTAGGAACAACGTTTAACCACATTCTAGTCGTGCTATTTATTTTTGCACACTAGAGATGAAACTGGCGTAACGACGTAAACACACGCGATGACTCGGTGCATTCATCGCTGACTTGAAATGTCATCTTGTGTCTGTGTGAAATGAGGTTGTTTTTTTTGCACACACTTTTTTTCCACCCCTATTGCTTACCACAATGCAGTAGAACAAACAGAGAAAGCCGGTGATGTTTGGTTGTCCAGGAGCAGGGGAAGTTTGAGTTGACGCCTAAAGAGTCCGTCCCGGGCCGGAGTCTTTGGGGGACATAGAGAATAAAACCACTGGGCTCTCTCCAGGCAGTCGGCCATTGTTGCACAGCGGGCTTTCATTGGTCCTGTCACCAGACACTGAATAAGCCGGCCTGCGTGTTCCAGCGCTCGGTGATGTTGGGATGGTAACGCTGGTCTGTTTTGACCAGAGTAAACGAGGAGACTACCATTTCTAAGTTCTATTGAAATATCCCCTCATTGGGGTCTGTTTACTGAACCGGTGATCTGACCTGGGGAACACACAGCCTGCTGAAAATAAAAGTTTAAGCTTTGCAGCCTTTATGTAGATGGAAACGTTTGACACACTTGTACTCAAGGACATCGCCACTTCCCTTTTCTTTTTGTACCTGTTTTAGTCAAGTCAATTTATTTTCTTTTGCAGTGGATTGTGTACCTGTGGATGTGACAGGGAGTTGGTTAAAAGTAATTGTTGATTTTCACAATTACAGTGTACACCGATCAGGCATAACATTGTGACCACCTTCCTAAATTTGTATAAGTCTCACTTGTGCCTTCAAAGCAGTTGTGACTCATCACAGAATTAATGTTTTTTGAGATGTTCTTAAACCGTTTTTGTGTCTGTGTCAGGCTGCATGGCTGCTGGTGTCAAGGAGTATCATTATTATGTGGTGAGGGTGTCTGGTCTGGTCTAGGTGGGTAGCTACATGTCTAAGAAACCTCCACACGAATGAATGCCAGGTCCAAAAGTTTCCGAGCAGAATACTGAATTGCCTCAAGATGTTATTTACTTCTCCTGTGGTTCGACTGTTGCGGCTGATCGATGTATATACATTTATATAAACTATTTAAGCCAGTATGCCCATTATAAACTTGTAATGGGCAACGTATGACAACATGGCAGCAACACATCGCAATTTACAGCATATTGCACTGCAGGTATGACATTTTTTTGAAGCAGTAATTTAATATTAAAAACTCATTTTGAGTTCATGAGTTCCATTCTTCAGAATATTGATCATAGCAGATGCATATCTCACCTGGACCTAGATCTTAACTGCACCTTACCAACACAAATGAAGTGGACTTTGGGGGGCATTGAGCTTGTGCACGGCAGGGATGTCCTAGATTAAATTCACCCTCGGTGTTCTGTGATTAACACTTCATGGACAATAATGTTTCCCGCACATACATACTGTACGTACTGAAGGTTACATAAATCCACACAGCAATACAAATAGATACTTAGCGTATTTTTCTTTCAACTCAAATGATTCATGAGCCGTGGAATGGCGTGACAGGAATTCGCTGATCACTCAGTACTCCGCTCCCTGGCTCTCCAGCTCCACTAAGTACATAACGGCATCCAGGGAGAGGGGGCGGGGGGGTGGGGGCAACAGGCCGCTGAATGAATAAAAGGACAAAAGGATGAATGAATTAGAGAATGAGTGAAAGTCCAAAAACGTGACTGTCTTACTGTAGCTAAATGCAAGGCCTTTTTGCTGTCAAGCAGCGTGGTATAATACATTGCGGCCAGACTAGGTAAACACGAAAGCACACCCATTCAGATTTTTTAAGCTTGGCTGCATTGGCCAATAAATGATATGATCCTTGGCTGTAGATTTTAGGGTTTGCTCAGGGGTTAGAGTAGAGAGGGAGATTGTTGGTAGGCTTTGGTACACTATCCTAAAATGATGGTGTAAAAACAGATGGAGATTAAAATAAAGTTAATGCAAAGACTAGTCCTCTGTTGTAGTTACAGTGAGTCTTGGTTTCCCAATAAACTAATAAATCAGTGTTCCTTTAACTCCTGGCTGATACTGCCATCAATTATCTTATGTCTTGAAGATGGCTCCATTATTCTTTTACAAATAAAACCCTGCATGACACAATTGCTCAAGCGAATGCACTCCTAGATATTGACTAATGTTTCTGCCACTTCAGGGAGCAGTAAAAGTATGTGTTTTTATTTATTGTTAATATATATATATTGAATAAAACACAGTACTAATATCATCCCCCTTTTTAAGCTGATACAGTGAAGAGTTGCCTATTTATGCATCCAACAAACGCGGAACTGCTTAACATTATTCCAAAATTCATTCTTCTTTTCAGCCTTGTCAGTTGTTAGGATGAAGCAGAAAGTAACTGGAAACCCACATATCCATCCAAAATAATCTGTTAATTTTTGAGGGTGTCACTCGTGCACAGCCCTCTTCAGGTTACCCTACAACTTTTCAATGGAAGTCAAGTCTTGACTCTGGCTAGGTCAATGCAAAACATTTGTCTTTTTTTACGGAAGCATTTCTTTTGTTGATTTGGAGGAGTGCTTTGATTCCCTTGTTCTTCACTAAATCCCCAGTTCCAGCTAAGAAAAAGCAGCTAAATCCTAAACATGATACTGAGCCCACCATGCTTCCTCATGGGTGTGGTGTTCTTTTGTTGCCATCTTGTGTTGTTTTTGCGGCATGCATACCTTCTAATATTTGGGGCAAAAAGTTCAATCGTAGTCCAATCAGACCGATGCACCTTTACCCTTGTGGTTTTGGGAGAATTAGTTTGTGTTTTTGCAAAGATTAGACTTAAGGCTTGGGCGTGTTTCTCCGCAGACATAGCTTCGGTTTTGCCACGCTACCCTTTCCTGATAAAGGAAGCAGGTCAAATGAAGAATGAAGAAATAGTTGTAATACATGGGGAGCAACTTGTACTTACCTTTTTGATATCGTCTCCGTTTTTCCACTAGTTCTCCAGTTGTAGATGATGATCTTCACTATGTTCAGTGATGTATATCTCTAGTTTTTGTAGCCCTCTCCTCAGCAAGACCCCTTGGTCTCTGGTGGCTCTGGTAGTAGCATAGCGTGCAACCACGTCAGAAAAAAATCCTGCAAGAACAGCTGAGATTTATTCTTAAGTTAATCAGGTGCGTATTTCCTGCGAGCTAGATGCAAACTTCATTCTGAACACACCAACAGACACAATTATAAAAGGTTGCGCACATGTTTTGCAGTTAGGTTTTATTGTTTGTTCTTTTTTAATCTTTCAGTAGCATTTAATATCAAATTTTAAAATATACCTACAATTCTTTGCACCACAAAACCTGCTTTATTAGAACACGTTCCATCCTTTATTGCACTGTCATGTCTCCGTTTGTGTTGTTGACCTTCACTTTTCTATTTTTTTACCAAAAAGAGTTTCCCTTTGGACGCACAAGCTCAAATGTCCTCATATACGCCTGCAATCACAGCTCTCTGGGTTGAAGGTGTGCGTTGTGGGGTGGAGTTAGCCAGCAGCCTCTGGCACAAGGCACCTGTTGGGTTCTTGGTGTTTCTGTCTGTGGCGCGCTCTGACACATCCCTATAGAACCTTGGCTCACATCCGAAATTATTCTCTAAACCACCAATGACGCACATGCTGCTGCTGCCAACACATAATTGAGGCTTTTCATATTTTTTACCTTTGTCTGTGTCTTTCATTTCTGTCTATACCGTTAATATAGCTATTTTTCTAGCCCTGCTTCTTAAGTGTTAGCTTAGGGTGTCGGTGCATGCTTGCGTGTCGTTCAAAAGGCATCATAAAACTTTTAAGTGTTGCGTGCCTCACCCAGCAAAACAAACCTCCCCCGTATTCGTGGAAAAGCCTTCAGGTGCCCACATTTAGACGTCGGGGGTTTCTTTACAGCAAGCATTTTTATAAACAATTAGGTGCCCAATTTATGTAAACAGACCTGGTGCCATTTGTGTGTAAACGAGCAGTGAAGATTGATCTTTTATAATCAGCAGCTGGCAGAAAGCAGGCTCGTAAAATCCTCAGTAAGACAGGATTAATCTGAAAATCTACCCAGGTGAGTTGAGTTCGTTCTACCTCACAAGTAGGCGATGCTCTATGCTAGCAAGACGCAGCCAATTTAGAGAAAACCTGCGACATGCCAGGTCAAATTGCACATCCCGCTGGAGGCAGGATAGTGACTGCCTGACTCGCCACCACCTACATATACAGTACAGCTTTCTAATCCACATCAGTGACAGTAAACCTTTTTATTTGGCATTTCTCTATGCTTTCAGGTATATGACTGCACTGACAGACTCTGAAGAAGAGCTACTAAGTGATGTGGAGCAGCAGGATGAAGAACGGCCCCCGGATGCGTTATCCATCCTCCTTGAGAGGATTGACTCTTTACATCGGGGCAGTGAGTCTGACAAAAAGGAAAGTCTTGATATCCTTTTGCAGCAGAGAGAGGAGGTGCGTATACATTCAGTGTATTGATGTTCACTGAACGCAGAACTGCGCAACCTTTACATTTTCGTATCCTTCTCTAGCTTGGACAGAACTCGGGTTTCCTTTGGCGGTTAATCCGAGCTTATTCTGATCTTCACGACATCAGCACCACTCTGGACGAGAAGAAGGCTCATGCAGAAGCTGGTAATTTACTAAACCCTATTTTATGTTGTCCTGCATACTAACAGTATACAGTTGTTTCTCTAACCACATTCCTAGTGGGTATTCTGTGTCAAAATTTAGAGGAATCCTTAGGTGTGACTTCCTGGCTATTGACATGAGATGCTGCCAACAATCTTTGATACAACAATCGGCCACAACATTAAAACCACTACCAGGAAATGCAAAGAACACATTTTGACAATTCTGTATTCTGCTGGGAAACTTAATAAATGTGGATGTGACTTAGACTTGTACGACCCACCAAGACAAGACCAGACCAGACCAGGCACCCCCGTCCAATAGCAGTGACACCCAGCAGGATGCAGCTTGACACAGAGGCCCAAGAGAGACCTACACAATATTAGGAAAGGTGGTCATAATGTTATGCCTGATTGGTGTATGTTGCCTGTAATGTGAAACAGTCCCTCCTGCAACAAAGCACAGCCACAACATAATGCTTCCACCCCCATGCTTCATAGTTGGCATGGTGTTCTTTAGCTTGCAAGACTAGTACACCAGTTGACTCATATATCAATTAACCTGTCAGATACCCCTAAAGCCATGACATAATTGTTTGTTATTTTCCAAGCTGTAGGCTGTAATAGTATGTGTAAATGTAACTCTGAGAAAAAAACTGACAAATAACTTCAATACATAAAGTACGTATCTAATTACCAACTTCACACTCTGACTAATGCTATATTTACCATATGATATGAAGTTCTCTGTGAGTTAGCATAGGTTTTCAGTCCAAACATTTATAATATATTTACTTTAAATTCACTTTATACATTACTGCTACTTTCCCTATCTTTGCCTTCTGTACTTTGGCTATAGACAAAAGGACACAGAGAAAGTCCTATTGTTTGTCATTATTATGCTTTCATGATGACAAAGCACTTTTTTCTGGCATCTGTGTTTGTGACACTTTTATAATCGGCTGTTTTATGATTCTACTGTTCAGTTCAGACTGGGTTGACCTGTTTCTCACTAATCCTTCCTCATCGATGTGTCTTTATTAAGATCCGGCCAGGTACTTTCTGTTAAAGACACCTGTGTCAAAGCATTTGGCGGTGTGGGAGGTGTGGATATTAAATGCATCAGAGCATCATATTTAACATTCACTCAGATATTAATAGAGCCGATGGAATGATACAGTTTCCACTGAACGATGAATGATTTAAAACCGAGCTCTCTTCCCGGACTGCATGTCATGTAACTTTTTATTGCTTTAATCTGGTGCCCAATGATGCTACTTTAATTATGAGCATCCTGTTATGTTTTCTCAGTCAACACACCTCTTGATTCTACTAATCCTCCCTCTCATCTTTTGTCATGTGAATAAGAATGTCCAGGGTTGATGGGTTTGTGTTTCAGTAGGGGATTATTATCACTCGTCTGTTTTTCTCTTGCCTCTTAGGGAAGAAAGTTGGTGAGGAGGCGGTGATGTTGAATCCTACATGTGCTGAAAGTCATCAGTGGTAGGTTTCATCCGTTTCCTTCCTTGCTTCGACATGTCATCATTTAAAGCAAGTCTGTCAAAGACACCGGCACATAGGGCTCGATAGAAGATGATTTGCTGTCACCAAGCTCCATTATGTAGCTGAATTGTAATCCTGTTAAATTTTTAAGTTAAGCGCTGTGACACATCCTGAAATAAAAATAGGTGCTTTCCCCTGATGAGAGCTGTAGGGAAGGGAGGGAGGGAGACTTTTGAGTGACGTGTTTCCCTGGAGCTGTTTGACTCGAGCTAATCAAGAGGAAACTTTGAGAAAGCGCACAGGGGTGGATGACAGAGCAATGTAAATGTGTATTTTGTTGATGTACTCTTTGGACCAAACCAAACTGTTCTGGAAACTGGTATTATGAGTAAAATGGTGTTTTTCAGCAGACATATTTGAGAGATAATACCGTAGTCCCAAACATCCATCACATCGCCCCCTCATTACCTGACAGCATCACATCCAGGTTCAAGAATGTAAACATGGCCTTTATTAACATATGCAGACTGACCTTTATGCTGATTAATAGGATGCTATAGTGTGTTATACATCATTTACAGCTGTTTTAGTGCTTAGGAACATGATGGTGATGAATGTACTGCCGATGCACTCGTTTTCTTTGTGTCCTGTCACTGCATCACACAGATGCAGACGTTACAAAGAAATTAAATTTGTTGCATCTGTGTGATGCTGGCGGTACATCTCCTTTGTGCTTACTATACAATAGGTAAGTGGGTGCTTCTAGGTTAAAGGTCATTTCCTGACAAATGAAACCAAACGAAATAAGGAATAGCTCTTGGTCCTTCATATACCACCCCAGTCGCTCTCCTTCTCTGGCAAAAACCCCCGTGCTTCAATTAGCTGTGCGGAGTGGGCCTGAATACCAATTGTTTTCGTGCACGCCACAGTGCATTCCTCATCTGAAACACTGCTCGTGTCAAAACTTGACTGCTGATCATACGTGGAATCTGTGGCTTGAGTAGAGAGATGAGCATTGCACCAGATGCTGCTGCTCTGCAAAGTTCTGACAGACCTCCAACAGAATGATGCAGAGCGCCGTTTATTTAGCTTTTAACTAAGCTTCAGCGTTGGGCTTTAAGCTTACTGTAATATGAATTCGATACACTAAACATTTTCCCCATAAGTATATAATGCAGTTAATTACACTGCATGAATTAGTGCCTTGTGTAATTGATATGGTGTGGTTACTTTGTGTACGCACGCATACAAGGGTTTCTCATGGAAAACTGACCAAAACTGCCGTCTTTCGCCAGCAGCCTATTCATTAAGGAATAATTAGCATTAGCTCATTCACATTCCGCAGCACCCAAGACGTCAAGTGAAATAGAAGGCAGCGTTTGTTTAGTTAATTAAGAGCAACAGCTTTAAAAAAGCTTAATGCTTAATCCTGTATCCACTAATGTAATTTGTAAGATTTTTAAACCAAGCAGAAACATTGTCTAAGTTGAATGGACAGGGCAAAGTAGGTAAAGCCGCACTTTGAGAAGGGGAGGAGGCAGGGACTGGGGATGGTGCCAGGCAGTGTTGCAAGGAAGTTTATGTTTGAGGTAACTGTTTACTTAGTGTACCGATGCCGTGAGAAAACTTGTCACCTGCTTTCTTGAATGCCGCCAAGCCAGTCACTGCTTGGCAGGTGTCGTTTAGACGAGCTGTCACTCGGTTTCTGCTCCGCCACTGAAACTGCTTACAGAGACTGCTTTGCATAGTCCAGCGAGTGGATGGCTTCTTGCCATTGCACAAACCTTAATGATCCCTGAAGTGTTCAAATAAATAGTTACAGCTTCTCTGAATCTGAAAAATCTGCAAATGATTTTTAAGTTAGTTTTTATTCTTATTATTTAAATAGAAATTACACAGAAAGCTGAAGAGTGCATGCTACACGCTGTATAGTGTAGTGTGTCTATATATATATATATATATATATATATATATATATATATATATATACATACACATATATATATATATATATATGAGTATGCAGTATGTGTGACATGCTGTAGGGACATATGTTAATACTATAAGGTGCAGTTGTTTTAGCTGGTGACTAAATATCTGTCTAGACTATTTGGACGATCTAGTTGATCTAGAACTGGGGCGTCAAACGTACGGCCAGCGGGCAAAAAACATAAGAGGG
This sequence comes from Mugil cephalus, assembly GCF_022458985.1. NCBI lineage: Eukaryota > Metazoa > Chordata > Actinopteri > Mugiliformes > Mugilidae > Mugil > Mugil cephalus. The sequence continues at coordinate 6,488,450 of NC_061782.1, forward strand.
TCCAACCTGAACCCGTGGCCTGAATATTTAAAGTGAGAACATTTCATTAAAGACATGGACTGCATGAATTTTCTCATTAAAAGTAAATACTATTCCTTATTTCATGGACATAACACACACAACTGAGACCCAGAACTAACTTAGCACTGTGCCCAAGTTGCATTTATTTTTCTTAAGAAATTTCAGATTGTTCATAAAATGTTTTGTAAAAGGATAATTCATTAAACCTACTTGGTTTCTTTGCACAACAAAGGAAAACATTTGGACCAAATTGAGCTCTATGTGGCCCCTGAATTAAAATGGTCTAAACCAAATATATACACATGTGGTGGACAAAACCAGTGTAATCTGAAGTACGTTCTCTCTTGCGCCCCAACCTTAAAATGACCCCCGAGCTCTTTTACCACATTCTAGAAGGTCTAGTGTATTATAACCTATTTGCATCACTTTGTGTGTGTGTGCTGATCTTTTGAGCAACAAACTCATAAATCAAAACCAACAAAACAAGCAAAAACAATAAAGAGGCTGATTATATTATGTTGTGTAACATAATATAATCAGTATATGCAGTATTTTTATTCGCCATTATGAATGGATTGGTATCCATGGAGCCACTGTGTGTAAGTTACCAAGTTTAAGAGGTTCTCTTTGTGTGTTCTTTTATGTATGATTATGTAGAAAAACAATAACTGACAGTTTTTGCTTCTTTACCGCAACTCATGAGGCTCCTGCTTCGCCTCTGCTTCCATTATCCCGTTACATTTCATAGAACCCGGGATTACACAAGGCGACCCAGAACCTTTTCCAGTGAACGCTGTTGATGCGCAGCTACAAGTTGCCAGACATTTGTGAGCCTTTACGCAGTCAAATAAAACATGTGGCATCCTTTCTGAGCCTGTACACTGACTGATTGAAGACCCCGAGGTGATGAATGGATGCAATGTCCATGAAACAGTCATCACTTTACAAGAGATTACACATACTTTCCCCCTCTGTCATGCACTAGGTCTCTGCGCTTTGCCCAGGAGAGGCGGGTGATGAGTCTTTTGAAGTCGAGTGTGTGCGCAGGCATAAACTTACACCACCGAGATAGATAGTGCCGGTGTACTCCACAGAGTTGTTAATTCTCTTTGTACCTGTTAGAGTAGATGCCCTCTCAAGTTTCATTCTTCACCTGTGGTGGTGTGTAGCCTGAACTCAGCTGAACTTTCTACTTAACCACTTCTAAAGGAAGTGGAGAACTAGTGGAGAATAGAGTAATACGTGTTTTTTTTCTGTGTTTGTTGAATGCATGCGAACATATTCTTACGTGATGTAGCACCAGAGCCTTTCGTGACAGCGAGCGCGAAGCCTATTTTGTATAATCTCTGCAAGCTGACGCCTGGGAGATGTGATTACGTTCTTGTATCAACGGCTTTGTTTATAGGTGAGTTTTCAGTGATCCCGCTGTGTGAATTCAGCCCATTTAAATCCCCGACTATAGGGCCTCGCTGATGGTGCAAAGGCTCGTGGATTATGCGGGGAGAATGTGGCGGTGTCAGAGGGTGGGGGGTGGGGGCGTGGTGGAGCGGGGTGGAGTCGCTTCGACCTCCGCAATTACAACTTTAATTTCAAACACGTGCTTCGTCGTTTTTCGGGGGCCTTGCTCTTCCCGGTGGTTGTGGAAAGCGCGTGTGTTTGTAAACCCCAGCTGTGGTCTGTCTCGTCACTGTGGGAACACAACCGCAAATCCAGCATGCAATGAAAACAGGTAATTTTGTCATGAACTAAGTATATCAGCGCGTACACCCACACATTGTCTCGCACAGGTTGGCCTTGAGTTCCTCCAGTTCCTCCTCCTGTTTCTGTGCAGGTTCTGGCCTGGAGCCTTGCCAGGCACTCTCTGTCTCTGAATGAACTCTCTATGTTTGGATTTGAAGAATGAAATCAATCTGCTGTTTCCGCTCAGCAGCTGACACTTAGGGCCTTTTGTTTTTGCCCAGTAGAGTAGGGGATTTCATTGAGCTGCCATAACAACATGAAATAACCTTGCGCAATTAAGTGCTCCATCCACCTAGCACCCACCCACCCTCCCCTCCTCCCCTGCTCTCGCTTGTCATATTGTGGGGTGCCCCCCCCTCCCCACATGATATTCTCTTGTCTTCGGCGGCCGTGCAGGGATAGTGTTTCAACTGGCAGTAGAAAGGAAAGGATAAACAGCAGCAGGTAGGCCCCCGCGGCGAGACACACCTCCCTACACCTTCACAACCACCTCCGCTCATACGCTCCCTTCTCTTGTTTTTCTCCTCCTCCTCCTCCTCCTCCACCTCCACCTCTGCTGCCTCCCTGCCGGTGCAGTTTCACACAATGACAATAGACGTGTTGCATAACGCCAAACAACTCCTTCTGGGTTCAACAGAGTTTGAGGTGAGAATATTCACACTTGTAAATTATACTGCACGGAGGGCACAGGTTAATAATGGAGATGCCAGCTGCTTAATACCCCGCCCCCTGGTCCAACCGCTCATACGAGCCATTATATGCTAGTCCAATTTATTACTTTTAGACCCGTATGCTTTTCAGTAAACAATGGCAGAATTGCTACATGCTGAATAATGCTGCAGCCTATCGGTGGCAAGTACAGCTATGTCTTGCAGTAGCGTGGCTGTTGAGCAATCTCTCCCACGGCTCTCACCTGGGCTATGCCTGATTGTGAATTACGATTACTATTCCTCTCTGGTATGCTGTTCTTGTTGGTTTCAGCATCTCACCGCTACTTAGATTTATTAGATTTAATCACAACAGCGTATTACGACAAGCTCCAGAAATGGTTAGCATAACTCCTTCAGGAAAATTGCTGTTGGGTTAGCTCATCTGTTTGTTTTGGTTGCTCATTTATTTATTTTTACATACACAAAGGACCGTGCGTGAATTCGAGGCGTAGCCAGGATTGTTTCTCGTTTAACTGGACACCAAAGTACATGAGGCTACAATTCCTGATTAGTATTGTGGGTGGGTTTTTTTGAATAATTGTTCAAATCTAAAAAGACTTTAAAAGTTATTCAATTTAATTTGAATTCAATTAATAGCGAAAGTGAAAAAGCAAGAAATCGTCATGCGATAGGCTCATGCCAATGCATTTTTCAAGTTCTTGTTATCTTCCAATTTACAAATGAGTAATAAATGAGTGAATCAGACCAAGAATCGTTTTACTCAGTAGATTATTGCATCTGCGATACTAAGCTAAGATCTCTGTTTGTAGATGCAGCAGTGATTTAGGCTAGAAAAACACAAGTAAAAAGAAAGATAAAATAAGATTAGATCAAAATGAAATAAAAAGTAAGTACTACAGTGTAATCAAAAAATGAACAGAATTAGCATCATGAGCAAATGTACAAAAATAGTTGGCAAAACAGGGTGCAAGTTGATCCAGTTGTTGGTCAGTTGCATAGCAACAGTGGCCTGGATCGTGTCGCATGGTGTTTCCTTGTCCGCTGAGGGAGGGGTATAAACGCCAACACCCTGGAGTGCGTCTCCATCCGTCCTTAGAGTCCCAAAGACGCACTGTGTCTCCAAAGCACTTCTCACGACGCCCTCCCTCTGGGTCCCATCAAGCGCACACAGTCCAACCGTCTCGCTGCCAAACACCTCACGTTCCCCATGAATGCAGATGGCAGCGCCGACCTGAACCTCATTCTCTGCTCCTCTGTATTTACTGGCTTGATTTAGCTTTCAAACTTTTGCCTGCTTGTATAAAACATAGAGTGTAACAGAGGCTGAATGTAATTGGAAGCTCCAGAAATGGAGGAAAAATGCTGTTGCATTAGCTGATCAGGTAAAAAAAAAGTACAATGTGAAAGTTTGGCCTTCTTGTGGATAAAGAAATTTATCTTGGCAGGGATATAAATTTGTGCAAAAACTCTTACGCTAATCCATCTAGAAGACTTTTCATACAAGATCCTCAATGTCAGATTCATGGTGTCGCTAGAGGAAGGGCAAGGAATTGCTTAAGTGAGCAGCATCCTGTAAATATTTGTGGTAATAATTTGTTCTCGGTGCATTATTTTCAACAACAAAGTCAGTGTTTCTGTTCAGGTTATTATTGTCCCCTTCTTCTTGGTGATTTACCGGACACACATGTCTTAGACGTAAGAGGAGACACTGACTGGGTGTTTGGCGTCATAAAAGGAGGCCTTTTCCTATTTCTGTGTAACAGGAATGTGGTTTAGTTGTGGTCATCTTCTTTTTCTTCAAGGTAGCCAATCGCATGACAGCCTCTGTCTTTGTGAACACTGTGAGAGACAAATGTTTTTCTGATGTACCTTTGAGGTCCATCACCCATTGTTATAACAATACTTTAAACCTTTCAGTTTTGTTATTATTTATGTGTCGAGAGCACTTTATTGTGCTGAGACAATTTCCAGCGCACAATCCAAGAAAATCTTGAGGTTTTTCAGACTTGCTGCTGGCTGAAACGTGAATATCAAGCAGAAAGTTCTGTAGCTAGCAATATATTGTGCTCTCCCAGGGCAACCTCTGTTTCTTCCTCACTGTGTTCACATTGTGCCATGCAGACATTTCATGCAGAGCCAGTGGCTACTACTTATAAGGCAAGAGCTGAAAATTGGATTAAAATGCAGTGGCCAAGTGCAAATCAGCTGTGTCCTGGCTCCGGCTCTCAGCAGATATTTAGTCACAGGTTGAGAGATTTGCTCAAAGCCTTTGCGCCCAGCAGTCTTGTTTTCATTGGAAGCCAGGCAGCGCAACTCCCGGCAGATAGCATCTCTGCTCCTCTGATGTTGTGGAGCTCTCCACTCATCGAGCGCCAACCAGTGGCTGTGTGGGCGCACCCTGCACTACCTTGAGAAAATAAACACGGATCCTTTTGGTGACAGTTGCAAACAATTCAAATGCTCTGGTTTTGCTTTTTATTTACAGTTCTTTGTAGCGATGTGTGAAATTTCCCAGCAGGTCGGACTAATGATGGTTTAGCATGAAGATTTATAGGGTGAGTGGTTGGTAGATTATCAGAGAGATTAATCACTGTCTCCCCATCATCTTAATTAAATAATTACCTGCATATCATGTTGTGCAATTTGCCATAGCTCGTTTAGTCTCACCTGTTTTCTTTTCCTTTTTGTGTGTGTGTATGTGTGTGTGTGTTGGGATCTGAGTCTTCCTGCTGTGCGCGATCAGTCCAAAGAGTGAGAGTGAATACAGCAGCCCTCAGTAGCCCACCACCACCACCACATCACGGCCTGTTAAAAACAAAACAAAACAAAAAAAACTGCTCACATATACCAGACACCTCAGCACACACGTACAGTTGTAGATTCCATCTACCATCAGCACCACCGTGTCGGACGATGCTGTCAGCTGACCTTTGTACCCGCTGATCCTTCATATAAAAAAGGTGTTTATGTCGCTCGGTGGTGTTTGACAGAGTACCAGCAGGATCAGAGCAGCCTCCGCGGTGAAAAGACTTTGATCATCTCCCTCCTCTCCTCCGAACCCTCAGCGTCATGCCGACTTACAGGTTCCAAAGCCGAAATCGCCCCTTTGTTTCCCTTCCACCTGCCCATTGGCCCAGGACAGTGTGTTAATTAGGGAGCGAGGGGAAGTGAAGGTGAAGCGGCTTATCTCTGCTCATGTCGTCTAATGAGGAGCCGTGCCGAAGACTCGCCTGATGTTGTGGTTTTTCGTCCAGCGCCCCTTTGGTGGCTCATCGTCGGTGACCCAGACGAAAGGTGGTGTGACTCTGAGGTGCTGCAGAACATCTCTGTAGTTCTCCCAACTATTCATGCAAACTGTCCCCGCTGCACCTCTGCGTTGTCGGGATGGGCAACCAGAAAAGCCGCTGACGGGAGGTGGCGTTGTCATAGCAACGGTACTCTTCTTTGATTCTGCACAAGATTTTGGTTGCAGTCCAGGGAATTCCCCTCAAATGCAGCCGAGTTGCATTTTAATTACGTGCAGGCGCCCGTATGTGTGACATTTGATCCACAACTTTCTTAAAGTTTGCTCAAAAGAGAAACGTTCGCATAATATGCGGCGTAAAGTTCGGTGACAGGAGTGCGTTGGAGAAGGCACCTGTCTCGAGGCGTGGAGAGCGCCAGAAAAAACATCTGTTCCACTTCTTTTCTAATTCAGCAGAAGTGGCCCTTTGCCACATCAGGCGCAGGCCTGGCTTTCGAGGTTTTCAGTTTTACAAAAATTGGTCGAGACGGGTAGTTTTCAGTTGTCGTAAAGCTTTGGAAGGAAGCAGTTTTGTTCCACAGTTGGACCGTCAAACAAACTAGCTTTTTTTTCTTTTTTTTTAAAAATCTGACTCCCTCAATAAATCACTCTTCTTTCAAGCTACTAGGATAAATAAAGAAAGCCTTTGGGTCCAAGTTTTACATCCCATTGGAGCCCAATCAGAACTTTCACATATAATTTCCGTGTTTATTAATAACATATAATGTTCAGCAAAAACAGATTAATAATAATAATTATCAATAACTGTGTTATTATCTCTTCACAGGTACGCCATTATGTGTGGTGTCATGACAGAATACGACACAATACAAAACAAGATAAAGAACGGCTACATCTTTAAGGTAAGATAGAAACCGCACTGTTGCATGCGTGCATTTTTCACATATACATATATATATATAGGACACTGCTGTTTCTCCAATGCACGTAGACTAAAGGGGAACGGGTACTCATATCACTTAAGCCAGTAAGCCACTCCTCCTACTGTGATTCAGTTGCATAAGCTGCGAGTGTGGAACAACGGCACGTAGCATTTTATCTTCTGTCAGCAGCTTCCCCCCCCAAACACTGTGTAGCTTCAAAACTCCTGACAGGTGAAAAGGGAGAGCGAGAGATAGAGAGCCAGAGAGGGAAGATATGAAGAAAAAAAAAAAAAGAAAAAGAAAAACTCATCAGAGAGAAGGCTAATGGAAAAGAACGAGGGCGGGAGGGTGCGTGACAGTCAGGAGTGTGTGGTGGCTCGGCGAGATCGCGTGTGTGAGAGGTGTTTGTGAAATACTTGTGGGTTGGTGAAGCAGGACAGATCAGGTCAGAACAGAAGGCAGTGGAAATAGCAGCCGTGTCATGAATCAACAGTGTAAAGCGTCTCCCTGTCTGTCTGTCTGTCTGTCTGCCTCCCCTCCCAGGATCATCTGGATAAAGCCATTGAGCTGAAGCCGCAAGACCCCACGTCCTACTACATGCTGGGCCGCTGGTGCTACAGTGTATGTGACCCCCGCGGACGCACCTCGCTACACACACACACATCTCTCCTCACATCCACAGTTTATGAAGGGCCGCGGACACGGCTGCGGGGGCCTCTCCCGCCTCCCTCAGCTAACCCACCCACAGTTTCCCCTCATTCATTTCTTCTGTTTAGGTTCAGGTTTGTTTTTCCCCCCCGCGACATTCGCTGAAAGCGCTATGGGAGGTTAACACCAGCCATTGTTAGCTTGAAATCAGATTGCGCCGGGGAGATAATTTCATCCTGTTTCTGTTAAGTTCTCTCCGTGCAGACCATTGTTTTTGATGCGGCCCCGTGATTGTTTTTGCGGCCATCATGTCTTGTCATTTAGCCACTGCCGGCGTATCTGAAAATAATGCGCGATGATGAATTGCTGTCATTTAGATACAAAGATTTACAGGCGTTCTGCGGATGAGTGTTCCTGTTGTTTCATGAGCTATTTATCGTATAACTTGGTGCCATTTGTCAAGCTAACTGCCTGAAAGGAAGGAAACTATTACATGGATTGCGCTGATTAAATTATACAACACTCACCTAGGCTGCTGGTGCTAGATAGAGGGAGATTTAGAGCCTGTGCACATTTAATAGAGAAGCAACACCTGATGTTTTCAGGGACTGAGTTTTATGGGCTGTCTGTGGTACATTCATGTTAACAATGATCTAGTGTTTGCATTCAGCCGGCGGTTCTGTTTGAAAGGAGCCCATGATGACGCCAGAGAGCAACGCTACACCTGCAATTAGACGCCGCTTTGGTGAATGGTGCAAGGCAGGAACATTTCATGTTTGACCCAGGCTCCTGCTGGCCATTTTCGTCTTCTGCAAAAAAAAAAAAAAGTAGAAAAAGGCATCCGCGTACAGGCGAAGGAGCAGAGAAAGTCACAGGAAATTGCCTGCAAAGGTTAAGAAAAATGATACGTAACCAATCCCCGTTAGGAAATTTTGCGGCCATGTGTTCCCATGAACGTGCACCCATAAAATGCATTACGTTACTTTTCATTAGAACTGTTAAAGTGCTTTATTTCACTGATGTCAGAATGGAAAACCTTCTTGTTACATAAACATTTCAGTATATTGCGTTAATGCACCAGCAATATCTGAGAATTTCAAATGACCTTTTTCATGTTGTTGACGAGTTTTCAATGTAACTGGGGAATATGAGTTTTTTATTTTTTTCTGATCTCCTGTGGTTTCACTTTGACGCAGCATTGCCTCAGTCGTTGGGTGTGGTTACAGGGGGCAACTGGAAGATTTCTGGCGGCACCTAATCCCATCCAGCCCATGAAACTAGTTTAGAGACCATCTATAGAAAAGAGGCCTTGTTCACCCTTAAACTTGTTCAAAATTAACTTCCAAACCCCGATTGTTTTGCAGGTGGCTCAGTTATCGTGGATTGAGAGGAAAGTTGCTGCAAGTCTGTTTGGAGAACCGCCCAGTTCCACCATTGAAGATGCACTGAACAATTTTCTAAAGGTGCTGTGACTCATCGTACAGTAGCGCCATACTTTTATTTACTTAAGACTGCAGACAATGTCAACAGTGAGACACTACAAATAAGAGTGATACCTGAGGCTTTATTGTGGAGTATATTTAACGGGATGGCTCTGTTTTTTAAGTGGGTTTGTATGAAGTATTTCTCCACATTGGATGATGGTCTGCACGCCATCAAGTTTGGAGAAGTGACCTGAAACAAGGCTTTCGTGACTGTAGTTTGCAATCAGCCATGGTTTTTCAGTGGGGAACTGAAGCCGTTGTATCTCTTCTGTCAAACCCACCAGACTCCATTGATGAAAACTGTTATTTTAGAGAACACGTAAGGTTTTATCAAACAAACTAGCTGATCAACAGAGTCTGGTGGCATTAAAGAAATCAGAGAGTGCGCCTGAACAGTTTACAGCCACCAAAATAAAGACTGATGTTCTAATTTCTAACGTTCTTGGCTTAATCAATTGCACGCTGTCCAATGAGCCGCTCCTAGTTGCAAAAACGCGCATCTTGCAAATGTGTTTATTTAGTGCGCCGGTGCAATTTGCCTCCAGGTGTCTCTTGTACCCGGTTTTTTAAAGCCCAACCTTTTCATATTTAGAGAGATATAATCGTTGTTCTCCCTTTTCAAATGTTTACATAGTAGGGGAATTACTTTCGCTCCTGGCCAATATTCCTACTCACGCATTTTCCTCAAATTGTCGAGTGAGCTGCACAAGACGTTGTGTATCCCACCCATCAATTTGATTTAAGCGGCCCAGGTTGCAGCATGTCACTCATGACGTGGAAGTTAAACAAATGCGTGCTGCCTTGTTGTAGCCTCGAACCAGTGGCTGCAATTTCTGTACGTGACTTATTAGTTTGGCATAAATCAGTAGAAAACGCTCCTAATAATAATGTAGTTGAAAAGAAATAAAGTTCTGGTCATACGTATATAGTGAGTATGACCAGAGTGATAAAGTTTGTCCCTGAAAACTGAAGCACAGCTTTTTGTCCGTTCTTATCCAGGTGGAGGAGATTCAGCCGGCGTATTCTAAACTCAACTACGTGTATCTCGCTAAGGTCAGTACTGGAAACGTTATGTTCTGCAGGATCTCACTGGGACTAAACAATTCCTTGACAGCGTTCAACCTTTTCCTTGGCAGTGCTACAAAGACCTGGCACAGAAGGACAAGGCCAGGGAGATGTGTGAAGCTGCTCGCTCAATGAGGGCCGACCCCAAGGAGGTAGATTTGATTACCGGCCATTTGCAATCCCGCATTCAAGTCTGTTTGCTTCTGATTGGTTTTATATTGCAGGCTATTGTTGGGGGAAATCACCTCAAGTCCTGTTCTAAAGTTTCTTGTTGCGCTAATGTGACTTTGTAATGATGGGATCAAGGACTCAGGCAGGAGGTGACACCATGTTTACATAGACCTCATGAGATATACAGTAACAGAACTTCTTGTCCCGCACAGAGTGATTCTGCCTTCAGTGGAGCATAATTGCGTTTTAAATATTTTATGGGCAACACTAAATTCATTCAAGAAGAAGATGAGCAAAAGAAACTAATTCCTGGTTTGTTCATCCTTTCATGTACCTCACTTTGCTCCTAGGAGATGTTTATGTCGCACAAACGCCTCACAGAATGTATTTATTACACCCCGAGAAAAAAAAAACAAGCAAATTATCCCGTGTTTGTGTTCAGCCGGCGGTTCTGTTTGAAAGGAGCCGGTGATGACGCCAGAGAGCAACGCTACACCTGCAATTAGACGCCGCTCTGGTGAACACGACATGTTTGACCCAGGCTCCTGCTGGCCATTATCGGTTTCTGCAAGAAAAAAAAAAAAAAAAAAGTGTCAGTGGAAGAAAAGTGTCACTGCACTAAGGGCTAAGGAGCTGGAAAAGTCACGGTAGAGTCGAGTGATATGTAACCAATCCTGTTAGGAAATTTTGTGAGCGTTTGTTCCCATGAACGCACCCCCACAAAATGCATTACGTTGCTTTTCATTAGAACTGTTAAAGCGCTTTATTTCCCCGATGCCACTAGGTTTAAAAGAGAAACCTCCATGTTAAAAATAACATCTCAGTGTATAATTATTTCATATGATCTGAGAAATTCAGAGGAGCCTTTTCATATTGTTGAAGAGTTGTCGATTTAATTGAGGAATGTCAGTTTCTTTTTGCTTTTCAACCCTCTTTAATGATTTTTTTATTTTAAACATAAAAAAGTAGAAATAGAGACACTATATACAGCTACACGTACACATTTACATGTCAGTTATACTAACCGATGGGGATGGGGATAAAAAAAACAAAAAACAAATGTAGTCCAAAAACAAATGTAGGTATTAAAAATAAATACAATAAAAATAAATATATTATATTTTTTAAAAAAAAGGGTTGCCAGCTTCTGTAGAACTTTTTCAGTAGAAATCTGATTTTGTCCAGCTCTGAATGTCTCATGACATCTGCCATAGGATTTGAATTAGTTGGTGCTGTCTTTTGTTTCCAATTAAGTGATATCAATCTTCGTGTGAGCAGGCAGACAAACGAAACCCTACGATGTTCCATGTTGTTTTTCGTCATACTTGAATCAATAATTCCCAGAACCATCCACCACCAATGGATCTGCGTTAATAGGTCTATGTAAAGTATTTGATAGAGAGATATTGTCCCGCTCTAAACTCTAAAACATATGACCCAGTGCTGCTGGTCCGAGTCCACATCCGTCACATGAAGGATCTACTGAGGGAAATATTTTATGAAGCTTTGGCTTTGACCGATGTAAGTGGTGTATTATTTTAAACTGCAGTTCTCCGTGTCTTCTGTCATCTCCCCTCTTAGGTCGTCCTGCCAGGCCGACCTCAGATGATCCATAGTAGTTTTAGGAATGTGACTTTCTTTTTCCAGTTTCACTTTGATGCAGCATTGCATTGATCATTGGCCCACACCCAGCCCCAGTGACTATGGGCTAATCAAATGAGGCGTTTACACGATTATCATGAACAAATGCTATCAGATTACCACAAGGTTTAAAGGTTTTCAAGATGATTAAAATGTGACCGAGGTGTAAACGTAGCCGTTAACGAAGGAGTGACGAGATTAAGGGGTCAAAACTCTTAAGAGATTGCTTGATAAGCTCATGTCTCCAAACCTCTTCTCCTCTAACAAAGAAGAACTCTTCACACACTTAGAACCGTTGCTAAAATCCTCTTTTTTTTTTTTTGTTTTTTTCTCAGGAAGAAGAGGCAGAAAGGGAGCTGAGCGTGTTGTGCCCTGCGCTCGGATTGTGACGACACTTTAATAGTTTTTTGTTTTTTGGAAATTTTATTTTAAATACACTGCAGTTGCAGTGTGTGTGTGTGTGTGTGTGTGTGTGAGAAAGAGTGCGTGGACAAACTTTATATTGACGGGCCATCATGAGTGAAGGGAGGTACTGTATGTCGTGGCGTGATATATTTAATGGGAGCAATAGGCCACAACATTCAGATTTGTGTCGATGGAAACAGATTTAATAGTGAGAAAACATCTGATGCCTGGTTGGACCAAATCAGTGAGATAATTAGATTTCCCTCTCAAAAAAAAAAAAAAATCAAGTCAGTTGAATTAGTTGCACATTATAATAAATTCTGTTTGACTTTAAAATTCTATACATCCATATATGTATATCTTATTTATATAGCAGCGCGTAGCAGAGATTCTCTTACAGGTCTGATTGCTCTGATAGGGATTGATTGTAACTCCAGCGTGTTTCGAGGATACTAAGGTTTCCTCGACAACAAAGACCTGTCACTTTTTGTGAAAGTGACCCAGAGGACTTGTTGTTCCTTCCTGTTCCGTCCTGTTTCTGTTATGTCTCCCGTCACCAGTGGAAATAACAAAAGCGACATCAGACAATAGCGCAACCCAAACATCATGGAATGCCGTGACCACTGGACGACCTCCTGCTCCCGCCGCGCACACGGATCAGCGTTAACGCTCTCTCGCGTCTCTCTGCATCGCCACGCATGCTGCGTCGCGAAAGGTTTTCAACGCGCCGTGAAGGCGAGAGGAACTTGTTCTTAGACGACGCGTTTCCTGATAGTACCGGGGTCGTCGGCGCCGTTGTGCAGTCGCCTCTTCTCCGTTCAGCTGCTGTGACAGTCGCATCACGTCCGTCAACTCTCAATCAAGCCTTTTATTTATATGATGCATTCATTTGGGACCGTGCGCCTCAGATCCTGGTCATTGTGCCCTTTTGCATGTTTGTCAGATCATGAGAAAAAAAAAAAGAAGGGGGGGTTGTGTGAAGCACCTGTGCGGATAACAAACCCTCTCTTTCATTTAATGTTGAAGTCTTCCAGGAAGGTTCCTCTTCCTGTGGTTCATCTGAAGCTTTGGATTTTCCCACATGTTCATGTTTGAACTTTTATGTTTCACCAGCCGGGAAGTCGGTTTTACTTTTCTTATTTTACATTTTTTCAATATCAACAAAAACAATAGGATGTCCACCTAAATAAGTAAAGTTTTGAAGTTTTTATAAAGTACTCATTACACTACATATGCTGTGTATAGAACAGTATACATATACTGTACTGTATTCCACAACTACTTATTTTACTTCAATCCAGAGTTTGCTCAGGTTGTAGTTAAGAAGAAAAGACAATAGGGATTCATCAGTACCCTGAAAGATGAATAATAATTAAAGATGTGTGTTTAAAAAATAACTTGACAATGAAACTAAGGGCATTTTTATTTTTTATTTTATTTTTTGGCAAACACATGTACATAGCAGGAGAATCACCTCAGAGAGACTCTTTGCTTCGGGGTTCCAGTTTACATAATACTGCTAATAATGTAATCAGATGGAGGTGATGTCCGAACGCCTCATTTCATATCAGTTTAATACATTCCTGATGTTTTCAGCTCAATCTGATGCATTTTAGATTTGCATATTTTATCTTTTGTGATGGAGGATTTTCTTTAGTCACTCAAGTCGATTATAATTTCATTCTGTGTTAATGTGGAGTCTACTCTGATGTAAAAGAATTACAACATTTTTTTTCCCCCTACCAGCAACACGAATGTATTTGTTTTTATCTTCCTTTTTTTTTTTTTTGTTTATTTTTTTTGACATGCCAAAGTGAGTTCTGTATTCCTCAATAGAGATTATACTGTGCGTTATCATAGACGGTGTGTACTGAATGATTAATGGTACTGGAGTCTGTCATTAAACCTGTGCAATCCTGATGGCAGTAGTCAGGTGTTCATTGGCCGTGTTTGCGTTCTTGTCAGTTTTATTGCTGGTTGTGAGCAGCAAGCCGTGGCCTATAATTAAAATGTGCTCTGATTTTTGTTACGAACTAAATTAATCTTAATTCCGAATCAACAAGTTTGATAAGTAAGCTCCTGCAGGGACTGCGAGTGGTTGTGGCATTTTAATTCATGTCTTTCATTTTCTCTCCAAGACTGTACGTTTTGTGCCAGGCTAGTGGGGAATTTCAGATTCAGACCAGCTTCACGCCGGTCTAGTCATGTTTCAATATTTCTTTTTTTTTTCAGGGTAGAATGACTCTTAATGGGTCCTTCCCAAAACTAAACACAGGTGTTTATTTGCACAGCAATAAAATCTTCATCTTTCCTGAATGGTTTTATGAGCCTCCTGTGGACTTCAATCAAAGGCCTCAGTGGAGACAGCTGAAGAAATCGCCCTTGAAGGTAAAACTGTTGTTTAGATGCTGCATCTTGCAGACAAAAGACTTGACTTTTGTTGCAACTCCCCTTTTCATGCAGATAGCTGCAGTTTTTGATCCTGAAACAAGTTAATTGAGCAGATTGAGTCAGTTTTCATCCCCGTGGTTAGAAGAGGGTTCAGGAAGAAAGTATTCTTGACATCTCAAACGTTGCATGATCACATCTGTGTCTTAAATCCATGCAAACTATAAACTAGAGCCAGAATCTGACTATTGAAGATGCTTTGATGAGTTATTTTTACTCCTTGTTTGAAACAACTTTTTCACGTATGAGTGACGTTTGGACGATGGAACCCCATGGAAAACAAAAAGAGGAGGGATGAACTCAGATGGCCACTTTGGGTGTACACGGATCAGGCATAACATTATGACCACCTTCCTATAATGTAGGTCTCCCTTGTTCTTCCAAAACAGTTGTGCATGCTGAAGGACACCATCCTAACTATGAAGCACGGGGGTGGAAGCATTATGTTGTGGATTTGTTGCAGGAGGGACTGTTGCACATTACAGACAATATACACCAATCAGGTGGATCATCCTACAGATACTTGATCAGTTTGGGATCTAATGAATTTGGAGGTGTTTTGTGTGTGTGTGTCAGGCTGCATCCTGCTTTGGATCACTGCTGCCATCAAGGAGTGTCGCTGCTTGGGATGGGGCCCCTGGTCTGGTCTAGGTAGGTCCTACATGTCTAATAACATAACATCCACACAAATGAATGCCAGGTCCAAAACTTTCCCAGCAGAACAATGAATTATCACAAGATGGTCAGTGTTATTTACTCTTCCTGTTTTAATGTTGTGGCTGATCGGTGTATGCGGCCCATATACAGTATTTTGGATAGTTTTCATAAATGACCCATTTATCCCCCAACTTACCACTGTATAGATGCCACATGAGCACAAATGAAACTAAAATAGAGGTCCTAAAAATGAACCCTCTCACAGAGGATGTCTCAATATTATATCATAACACAGGTGTCACCTTTAAATACAAACCGGAACGCAACAGAATGCCTTCATTTTAGCATGTATAGATGAACCTTGACATAGTTCCACAGACTAATGTCTGCAGAGCCTAGTGAAGTGACAGGTTTCCCTGTTCGTCTGTTCTATCTGCTCTGGGCTTGACCTGAGCTCAGTTCACCCAGTCCACGTCCTGACCCCCGCCGGCCTTGCTCTGTAGTTGGCATTGCTTATCACTCAGTGAAGATAATCTTAACTGCGGCCATGCGGTGCTATCACAACATTCCTGAGCTCCTATCGGTCTGCATCGGCCGTTAGCAACCTTCTGTCTGAACACCGCATCTGTCACAATCTCGCGGACATTCATTCACGGCCCCGTATGTATCCCACCGGTGACAATCCGAGCTCAGTGACGTCCGAATTACACAATTTCGAGTCAGAAGGATCTCGTGCTGCACGTGTACGTGTTGCACCTCCAGCCTTTGAACAGAGACGTCTTTGGTAATCTTGTTAATGCACTCTTGACAGGTCTAATTAGTTGTGACACAGACTGTGTCTTACCACCACTTCATGCAACATTTCAAGTTTCTCAGCTTGGTATTGTCACCACAGCCCTTCTTAGTGCGACTGGTGTCCTCTTTATTCCAGTGCGTGTCAGGAATCTGTGCTCGAGTTTCCTGAAATGCAAGGAGGCATACGCAATGAGCCTTCGAGGTTTACTGCTTTTGTTTAGTCTGGAGTCTGGAGTTTTAAGTCAAGTTTGTTTTTGTTTTTGTTTTGTTTTTTTACCCACCTGAATTGAGCGTATTGACGCTGTATGTCTCTCTGTACCTTTCAGCTCATCCACGTTTGATAATCTGTCATCTGAGTTTGACTGGAGAAAGGATTTCCTTCCTGCTCGCAAAGATTATACTTGGAGCGTTGCCACACATGACTTCACTGGCACTATTTAGTCTCCAGATTTAATTATGTATTTGCTAAAAAAAAAAAAAAAAAAATGCCGAAAGGGAGCGTGGGGAGCGCCCTATCAGCAGTCATCTACTGTCTGTATTTGTCACGCACTGGCTGGCTGACTATAAGCCTCCCGCTGATCAAGCACAGGATGTTCTGGCAGAGCGAGATAAAACGCTGTTCGGGGAATGGGATCTCCCCCGAAAGCTTCCTTTCTGGTCCCACCTGACGTGGCCACCGGCCAAGAGCGTTCACTGTGAGCGTGTTTGATATGATTTATTAAGCAGCCCTGACTAATCAGCCTTATATATACGTTTGTGCCGGTTCAATTTTTAATCTTTGCACGTAGTTTAAAACGTGGAAAACTACACCAGTGTGATGCGTTAACAGCAGGGTCTGTTTATTATGAAGCTGTACAGTCACATTCAAAACCATTTTCAGGCTAGCAGATCGAAGAAGAGTCAGAAAAGCGACATTTTTAAATCATTTTTTGGATATTTGAAGGCATTTCTTGCTTTTTGCTGATTATAGCCAAGACTTTAAACGTTTGTAAACCAGACAAGTTAAATTGTCTAAATGGAAGTCGTGTTTGTCGTCAATCTTCCTTGTGCCTTAGATCTTACCAAGAGACTATAGGATCAACAATTTTAAAGAATTTCACAAACATTATCCTTCTACTTCCAGACATTGTGATTTTTTTGGATACAACCAACCAACCTTGTCATTAAAAGTCAAATTATATTAATCCAGAGAAGAAAAAAACAGAATCCAAACCTTTGCAGTCAGTGCATTGCTGAGATAAATTAATCTAGAGATGATATGAAGATAAGTTAAAAAAAAAAGTGTGAAAGAGCTTCCTTAGAGCAGCAGAACATTCAAAGTTGAACCAAAAGCGAAATAAATGTCATAATGTAATAAATGTAATAACACTGCTTTAATATTTTCATACGTGCACCGGAAAGTCTTTCTGCTCCCCCTGCTTTTCAAACAGCATCTACATTAGGTTTCAGAATATATTAGCAGGCTCTCAAGAGCCATGGTTCAAATAGCATTTGGCTTTTTCAGAGCCTTATTCCTGAGTATCTACACATGTATATCAAAAACTACACGTTAGCACTGAACCAGTTTATAATAGCATACACAAGGTCTCGAGGGTTCATGCGCTCCATGAGCTTATTCACCCGTTCATCATTCAGGATACTGATATTTGCACATTACTTTTGTCACTTAAATGTCATCTTAATTTTATTTTTTTAAACCCTTCAAATGTCACAAGAAGAAAACGAATAAAACGCGGAGGCCAAATGTAAAGGGGTCCTCTGAAAGCTTGACACCAAAACTATATTCACAACTCTACGACGTTGTGTCCGTGCACAAGCTTGGCGCTTCTTTTCAATAAATTATTGCAGCAGTGGCGTTCACATAAAGATCACCAGGGGACGTGGCGTGCGTCACACATACCCATGTCTACTGGAGAAAAGAAGCCACGTCCGTTTCTGTCTGGCACTAATTAGACGTAAGTCAGTAAACAGTGATCGCAACTGTTTAATCATTCTCAGCTCTGCCATGTTAAGCATTTAAAACAATGTGTACAGGATAAGAGCTTCAGGTTATAAATATACTCTTCAGCCACAAACATGACCTATAGTTTTTCTGTGTTTTTGCCTTCACTGCCCTCGGGGAATGTCTGGCTGGTGGCCGCCTCCAGCAGCGTCATGTCCTCACGCAGAGTCACCGCTATGGAGAAAGCGTGAGGCTTGAGAGTCAGGCCGTAGTTGTAGTCCAGTGTGGGCGGCCTGGCCGGGTCCGCCGAAATGTTGCACTGATGCGCTATGATGGCCGTGAAGAGGAACAGCTGCAGCTTGGACAGCTCCTCGCCGATGCACCGCCTCTTTCCCAGGGAGAAGATGAGCACGTTGCTGGTCAGGTCCTTGTTCAGCGCGCCCTCCTGGTTCAGGAACCGCTCGGGGGCAAAGGTCTCCGGGTGGGACCACATGGCTGCGTCGTGGTTCATGGACCACTGGTTGATGAAGACGACCGTGTTCTTTGGTACGGCGTAGCCCATGATGGAGGTGTCTGCGGTGGTGGAGTGGGGGATGGTGAGAGGGACGAAGCTCGTGAAGCGCATCACCTCGTAGATGAAGGCCATGACGTAAGGCAGCTTCAGCTGGTCCTCGATGGAGGGGACGCGGCTGCGGTCCACCACTTTGTCCACCTCCTGCTGGAGACGTACCTGCATCTCAGGATACCTGCGTTCAGGAAGGAGCGCACATTTTAGGTGACCACTTCACAGACATCAGGCAATTTTCTCAATGAAATAGTCAAAGATCAACCATCTCTGTGCACATTTAGGCTGACATTAAAAGCAGCACAGATATCATAGCATGCACGTGGATTTGTTGAACCCAACCAACTGCTATTCATCCACAGTTTGAGGAAATGACTATTTATCTGACACTAAAAGAAAAACCGCCTCTTTGTGTTATACTACACCGGCGTAGCCTACTGATCAAGACGCCGGGCACAGACCGGATCAACCAGTAGGAAAGATTAGACAATGAACTCGTGTAAAATCTGCCAACAATCTTCTACGGTAAAATGCTGACTGGGCATTTCATTCACTTTCACTGGCGTGCAGTTTCAGCTGTTTATGTTATGCTGTCACCACCTGTCTGTGCCTCAGCTGCTCTGCTGGGCTGTTGTGAAACTCAAATCCTACTAAACTTCCTCAAGACTGCAACTGCAGCATGTAGAGAGCCAGCTCTGATTTATCATATCATTCTAGTCTTATTTGCATCTAATAGATTTCTGTTAAATGATGCTTACTTGACAAGAATGAGGATGATCCACTGCAGGGCAGTCGACAGTGTGTCTTGACTGGCTCCAAATATATCCCCAACTGTGGGAGCCACATAGTCTTTCTCATGTGAGCTTCCCGTTTTATCTCTTATTTGGTCCAGCGCCACTATAAAAGCATCCGTCATGTCCCTCGTGGTGCTTGACTGGATTGTTTTTCTGTGTTCAACGACTTTGTCTCGAATGAATTCGCTGAAGTCCATGTTCAGTCTCTTGAAGTTTTCAAAGATGGTCTTGATAGGGTTGGGGAAGTTCTGAAGCCACGGCATCACGTCCACTATGCTCCCTGCGCCCACAGTTTGGGTGAACTGGTCGTTCCTGCCCACCACCTGCTGAAATTCCTCGTCCTCATAGGAGTACCTCTTCCCGAAGCACACTGCGCTCATTATGTTGGCCGTGGATACCACCAGATAGGTCATGGGCTGGAAATACCGGTTCTCCTTCGTCTTCTCCACGAACAGTTGCAGCAGCTCCTTCACCTCACAGAGGATGTGCTGCTCAAATGCCATTTTAGTCTGCGGGTTCCCGGTGGAAAACATCCGGACGGTTGAATGGGCCACTTTGCGGTGCACCTTCCACCAGTCGCTGACGGTGCCAAACGCGAGGCTGTTCCCGTTGGAGATGAACTTGAAAGAGGTGAAGTCCGGTCTGCCGGCAAATTCGAGTCCCTGCTTGACCAGCGCCTGCTTTATTGAGTCCCCGGTCAGCACCACGACGGCCCGGTTGCCCAGTTTGATCTGGAAGACTGCGCCATATTTCTTCGCCATGCGTGTCAAATACAGGTGAGGCATTTTGCCCATTTGCGCAGCGTTTCCGATGACCGGCCAGGCGAAGGGACCGGGAACGAACGAGATCGAGCGCTGCCGGAGCCACCGACACAGGTGGAGGGAGAACAACAGAGTCACACATGCCACCAACAGAGCTCTTGCAGTCGCCGCGTCAATCCCATCCATTGTCACATCCATGATCCTGCGGGGGTAATATGAGCACAGGCACTGATTAGTAGACGCATATATTATTATATGTGAAAGAGTTTAAATAAGCATATGACACGGTATTTGTCAGTGAAATAAGGAGCTCATTAAGTACCTGATTGTGGCTGGTTTTGATTTTTTTGAATGAAAAATATATATATATCTATTCAAAGAGCCTGAGAACTCTGGTTTAGCTGCGTCTCTCTGAGCTGAATGAAAAGACTACATTTTTTAACCTGAAAAAAGTATTAAGTTGTTGGTCTACATCTTTCCCCAACAGCCAGACTCATTGCATCCACAGCGTGTGTAAGCAGAGTGTGTGCGCTCCTGCTCCTGGTCCGCAGCCTTCCATGCTTTGAAGCCCTGCAGCTCAAAGTGAAGTCATTTATCGCGAACAGCGCAGCATCCCTGCCCCACAGTCAGCGTCGGTGCGTGTTGTTACAGTGGGCAGGTTTGTTGCAATGGGTGTCACCCCACTCACCCACCCAGCACCCTCGCGTCCACCCCCTCCTCCACCCAACTCTCTCTCTCTCTCTCTCTCTCTTTCTCGTCCGAGCTCTGACTCCCTCTCTTAGTGTTACTTGCTCGCTGTTGTTGGAAATGGGAGCTTTGACACTCGGAGACAGCTGTGTAAAGTTATTATAGACAAAAAAAAGTAACTAACCCAGGTAGGTGGATATCATTTGAGACACAGCAGAGGAACCGGGCAGATTTAACATCATATAGCTTACTTAAGATGTTTTAGAATATGAATTATTATTATTATTATCATTATTATTAGCCCTGTCCTAATTTATTATGAAAAGCACACGGTTAAAAAGATTCTAAAAATATATATATTATTAACAATAAAAATAATTACACTCATGAAAATATCATTGCTTTTACTTTTTTTAAAAGCCACAAAACTAGTAAAAACTATCGTCAGTAGCCGTCGTAAAGTCAGTGTCTGGTCACAGGGAGTTATGTAACCCACGACACAAGTCACCGGAGTTCAAACTTTAAAAATAAGTCATTCAGCCGAAACCTAGTATAAACATGACGTTATTGTGACTAATTTTGACCCAGGCATGTTGCTTACGTCGTATCTGACAATTAAAGTATTACTTTATAAAAAAATAAAAAATAAAATAAATAATTACAGGAACATGATTCATATAAGCGCGTCTTGTAAATCGTGATGCGTGACAGTTCCTTCAAATTAAACATGAAAAGTTATTTTCGTTTGCAAGTTGAGCGTGAGAGATAAAAAAATGCAGACATGCACGGGGAGACTTTTCTGATTCACTTTGTTTAATCACATAAAATAACCAGTCTTTTTTCCAATCTATGCAACTTCTGTAATTTGATATGCGTGTGTGTAAGTATTAATTGCATTTTATTTATCGTTTACGCGATAAATGTAGGTTAAGTACTGAACATGCGGAGGCAGGTCTTTTTTTTTTTTTTTTTGTATTTCTTCCGGTGCTTGTCGATGCCAGAAATCTCAACGGAGGGTGCGTTTTCTCTTCGAGCCACCAGGAGGAGGCGAACCCCGTGTTCTAATTTATTAATTCGCTTAATTAACAAATATCGACTACATCAGAGATGACCTGCAGGATGCTACAGCCTCTCATCTCCACGTCTGAACAAGTCATGATGAGATGATTCGGGAAAACCCGCTTCAGCACCGCGGACAGCGGCCCAGACAACCCGGCTGATGGAGTCCTCTGACCCTGAGCTCTTCTTTTACGCACGTTTGATAGACTACCACTCACTCGATGCTTAGTTAAAATAGAAGAAGATACAATGTACTATTTTATGCAGAACTTATAATAGGGAAATGTTTAATATAATATTTGGTCTTCTAGGGATAATATCATCAAAACGTAGGCCCTATATTGGAGTTATACAAAAAAATGCTCCTTTAAATATTTATTTTTTAACAATATTATTATAGGATATATAGAAAAAAATATTTGAAAAATATATATTTTTTTTAATTCTGTGTTCAGTGAGGGTAACGACACTATCACCCGTCTTAACAGAATTGTTGTTTGATTTAAAAAAAAAATCACATAATTGTTTTTTAAAATAAGTTATTTTTCATTGCAACAAATAGTTTTTTTCAAATTTAAATTCAAGAAAAAAATATTAACTTACAAATTACAATGGCATAAAAAAACACTGAACGCTATAACAGTTTGAAATATATATTTAGTGAATGTGAAGCACACTTACTGAGTCGAGACCCTTCGGTTATTCTCCTGCTCCTGATGAACCTCTCACAAGGTGACGCCTGGATTTTCTTTTATTCCGCCAGTGAAACGATCAACAAGAGTGGAGACAAGCTAATGAGCTGGTCCCAGCCTCTTTCACAGCCTGGACCCAGCTGTTAGTCCCAACCCCAGCAGGTCCCTCTGCCTTTTTTTTTTTTTTTTTTAGTCCTCAAGGTATTTCAGTAGCTATAATGGTCTAATCATCTTATCTCTCCTGATAAATGCATTTTTGAAAAAAAAAAAAAAAAAAAAAAGAGAGAGAAAAAGAAAAGAAAAGAAAAAACTGTAGCAATACCTTTTACCTACTTTTGGAAATTTAATTTGAACTCATTTAAGGAACTGCAAAATTAGTGTTGAATGCATTATCTGCTCTGACTTTCACACACAAAGTCTCTCTGTTTGTTGTGCGTGTGTGTGTGGTCTGTGGTCAAACTAATGATCCTGAACATCCCCCAGTCATAAGACTGACCTGCTCAGTAGGTCTTGGGTTTGACTTTGATTTGTTAAAGAGGCTCATTCCCATTCTTGTACGATGATTAAAGTGTAGGCTTCCTTTCACTTCAATTCATTACTCCAGGAGATTAATCAGTCCTTTTTATTGTTGTGCTAAAATAAAAAAAATAGTGCAGGAACTGCTTAGGTCAGCTTCAATCTCCCACTGGTAATAAATAAGTGAATAAAAATGAATCTTAAAAATATATAATTACCTCCAACGTAGTTATATTATATTTTAGCTTTTATTCAGTCATCTATCCCAGAACAGTTGCAGCTTGAGACTGCTACCTGTAGGTTTGTCACACATATTTGCACAAGCCTGCCAAGATCTTTTTCTTTTTTTTTTTTTTTTTTTAAATAAACAACCGTTCATTTTTAGGCGTCACTGGAATTTCAGACATCATACCAATCTTTGCGTGACTGCTAAATGTGGCCCTTATCCTTATACCTCTACGTGTGTTACTGTTTTGGATTCTGAGTATTTCCTCTTAAAGGTGCACTGAGGTGACTCCAGCTGCAGAACAAAATGTTGCGTGGATGGGCCTCCGCCTTGGGCCGCCATGGCTCCACGCCGCTAGCAGTTTCAACACAAGTTTTCCCTTCCTGCTTGACTGACAGCTCAATTGCTCATTGCGTGTGAGTGAGCATGGAGGTCAGGGAGGGGCTCGGTGAGGTGTGTGCAGCTGAGGCTTTGCTTTCACATAAAAGGTACAGTTGCATTGTAAAGTACCAGCCTGGCAGGGCAGCGGTCACGTCTAATTCCGGAAGCATTTCTCACATTCAGAGCATAGTTTCATACGGGGCATATCAAAGTAGGCCATATCAGGAAGTTACATAATCTGTGTACAAGAATGACAAATGACGTAAGCCATTTTGTTGATTTATGTCTTTTATTTGTGGAACCGTATGCAAGACCTCGGAAGAGAAGCACGCCTCTAACAGCACTTAGTGGGACTTATCTTATTTTTTGAATCAATGCAGTGAACTTCTGGGAAAACAGAGGAACAGAGGGGACTGCCCAAGGCTATTCTAAAGGTGCCGAGCAGTCACGCACATGTGCTTCATCATAGGGGTGACACTTGAAGGGAAAGCCGCTGACACCTTCTCTAAACATAGGTCTCCCTCCATCTGTTTGTCAGAGTAAGACGCAGAATAGATGTGATATACTTTAAAAAATGTAAAGCAGATCTCGGTGCGGTTTGATTAAACCGTGCACGCATTTAAACGATGTAATTATAAGCTACGAGAGGAGATGTTTGCAATTTATATATTAAAAAAATGTAGGATCTTACAAAATTTTAAAAAAGTGTAAATCGTCTCATTTGTGTTTTCAATTAAGTCTATTGTAAGGACATGAATGGTCAGAGATACACCAGTCTGGCATAACATTATGACCACCTTCCGAATATTGTGTAGGTCTCCTTTTGTGCCTCCAAAACAGTTGTGACTCATCAGAGAATGGACATGGGCCTTCTGAGGTTGTCCTGTGGTGTCTGGGAACAGGATGTTGTTAGTAGCGGGGTCTTTGGGTCCTATGGGTTGGGGGAGGAGGGTCCTTTGTGGATTATCCCACAAATACTTGATCAGTTTCGGATCTAGTGAATTTGGAGGCCATGTTTTTTTTTCAGTTGTTCCTAAATTGTAAAACCCATTTTTATTCCTTGGCAGCCCAGTATGAGAGTCTGCCCTTGTTTGGTGCTTTAGTGCCTTTTATTAATATTATTTTCTTGTTTTATTTTCTTGTTTGCTGTTGAATTGTTTGTTTTATGTCGTATACTCTTATTTTATTCATGTGCAGCCCTTTGTCTCGGCTGTAGCTGTTTTTTCTGAAGTGCTACATGTCTAAGTAACATCCGCACGAATGAATGCTAGGTCCAAAAGTATCCCAGCAGAACACTGAATTGTCATAAGGTGACCAAATTTATTGATGTCTCCTGTCAGTGGTCATAATGTTGTGGCCGATCGGTGTAGGTTTTCAGTGCAACAAGGCAGCAGCTCCAAGAAAACCAAACGTAAAGCAAAACTGCACAAATAATACACTTTATGTTGACATTTAATGGCTAACTGGGTCGAATGTGAAGGGCGTTATTTGCGGTGACAAAGTGGCAGACCACCACCCTTCACCTGCTCCAGACTGCGACACAGTCATAATTTTAATGTTGTGTGCACAAATCGTTCTTCTGCAGACACGTTGCCAGAAACCTCATTAAAAAAATGTCCTTAAAAGCCCCTAAACCCACAGATGTAGCGTGCCAGTACCAACATCCCATTGTCCTTAACAAACCAGTAGCACAGGCAGTTTGATCTGCTGTCCCCAGGTGGCCGAATAATCAATTAATCACTTTAATATGCAGAACAACCCATACAACAACAGAAAAAAAAAGTCTCACGTAAAAGCAAACTCATTCAAGAGTGCTACATGTGTGTAAACTGCTGACTTGGCGTTTAGCCTGATGTGACCCACCGTACGACAGCACTTCAAGGCTGAGGTCCCTTTTAATGAGATGTTTACATTATTCTGTCAGCCCCTTGTCCATTCTAACCATCTGTAAGCAGACAGGAAGCTATGTGCAGTAAGTGGACTCACACATGCAGAAACACACACACACACATCAGGATTGCCTGCGTGGCCCCCGTCTTGTTAATTATTTTCCATTAGAGATGAATCGACCTGCCGCCGTGTGATTGGTCGGACTACCACCAAACCAAACTGTCATCTGGCTTGGCGATGTGTCAGGCAGAGTTGAGCGCTGGGGCAAACTCTTTTACTTTGGTCCAACCGCGAGCGCCTCATTACGACTGAATGACCCCGGTGACTGCAAATGTCAAACAGTCCCACAACAAGTTCCCCCCACCGACTCCCACCGCCGCGATATTTCCCAGAAGTCCACAAATCCCGTTTCTCTTTTCTTTACAACGCTGGAAAAAAAAAGAAAAGATGCTCTTTCCATCTAAGTTCATGAGAATGATGCTAATGAGTCTTTCAAGTATCCTAATGACCTTGCATATTAACTGAGCGCTCATTGAGGTACCTCTATCTCCATGGTCTTGTTTTGTTCGGCCAAGTGCTCCGGAGGCCCTTGCCAAAGCGTAGTCAGCAGCCCGTGAAGGCGTCTCCCCTCCATTCTCACACTAAAAGGGCATTTTCCCCCTGAATCCTGAATCGGTCTCGTATTATTCGAGGAAAATCTTTTCAGGGGTCCGTAGATTCCGGCTGAACTGTCGGTGCTTCTTTGGGAAGAATGGGAGGCTTATTACGGCTTATTCGGCCGCATGACCGCGCTTTTCTTGTCCGCGCCAACTAAAATCAGCCACGTCCGCGCCTACACTTGCAACTGTTGTCGTCAGTCGTTGTTTTTTATTGGCCTAATTGAAGAGACCAACAAGAATAGAGTGTGAATAGGCTTTAACGACGACGGAGGCGTTTTTGTTTTTGCAGATTTCTGTGTAAAATAAATGCAGACGGTGACAGCAGATGATGAGTTTGATCAGATCAGATCAGATATAAAAATAGACGAAGACTCACTTTTGCTCTCAGTGGGTCATTTTCCAGAGCCTGTCTGGTAATTGTTGCGCCAAGCGTTGGTGTGTTTGGAAATGGCGGCTTCCTGCAGGAAATGGTGGCCTATGAGACACAATTCATAATGATGATGATGATGATGATGATGATGATGATGATGATGATGATGATGATGATGATGAGGAGGAGGAGGAGGACGGTGTGTAATGTGTATGCGAACGCAAATTCAGCTTCACTCATCCGGAGACAAACAGCGGACCAGAAGCTGCCACCTCTCCTTCCCGTGCCCGATGAAGCCTCAACTCATCCGCTCTCTGCGTGAAGACATAGCTGCTATTCTAACCCAAACCCGGTCCGTCATTAAAAGTCACTGAAGCTTAGTTGTCTCCCCGCTTGTGTTTATCTCTTCCCCACTGTGAGAGGTCAAAGGTGAAGCGGCACTCAAAGGCAAGCTGAGCCTCTCCCCGGGCGACCCCCTCCCCGCGTCTGTCTTTGGTGTTTTTGCAAGAAAGTAATGATGACCGACAGTCGTGCACGATGGGCTGCAGCCTGCGGAAGCGGAGGTCACGTGAAATGCTCCTATGTACCAACAAGTGGAAAGCATGGCAGCTGTGAGGAGCAGTGATTAGCTCTGGGAGAAAGCTGTGAAGCCTGAATGTCTTGCAATGTGCAAATGGAACAAAACCTACGAATCAATGGACCCACAACAGACTTTAAGCTACAAGTTTGGGCCAAGTTTTGAAAACATATTTCAGTAAATGCAACCGCAACAACCATGTGAACTTGTAGGAGCCAAACCGATAAAATCATCGCTGCTGTTTTCTCATGAGTTGAAAGTCTTCCTCCAGTGCAATCTGAGTAGTTTTCAGAAGTAAAGGACCCAGATGAACCAGCCTTTGCATCACGTTACAGATTTGTTGTCTCATGTTTGTGTCGTAGCTGATAAACCCCACACAAACCCAGCATCGGTCCGGTCCTCTGAAGCATTAAACTGTGACTTATTTTCCCGGTCATGTGTAAACAGAGGGTGTATAAAATGCCGGGACACAACTATATAACGATCACTAGAAAGAGAGAGTTGCAGGCAGAGCATTTGTTTGCGTGGGCTTTTTTTTTTTTTTTTTTTTTGATGCCGCTTGTCAGTGTCAAAGAAACAAGGACTGTGTTCTGAGCAGAGCAGAGTATAAT
The DNA here is from genome assembly GCF_022458985.1 of Mugil cephalus. NCBI lineage: Eukaryota > Metazoa > Chordata > Actinopteri > Mugiliformes > Mugilidae > Mugil > Mugil cephalus. Next base: position 6,516,093 of record NC_061782.1, read on the forward strand.
CTAAAGGTCGTCTCACAGGTCCACAGCTGTACCCTGTATTTTCCAGACAGCCTTGGCTCTACCTTCAGAGATGCTCCCCAGCTGTCCTCAAGTTTTCCACAACTCTCCAAGCTGCTTACGCTCGTCCGAGGTTTACGTCTGATGTCTGTGGTATCCTGGATAATAACAGTGGAAAGAAATACACAGAGAATCCGCTGCAGCGTCTGTGTCACGGTTTGACGCAGACTATACAGAGACATCGTGAAGGCGCAGGACGTTCAGCGTTAGCTGCTGATTTCTGGCCACACTCTTCCTTCACATGTGTGTGTTTCTTTGGGATGAACTAAACCCTGGACTGATGTCTGGTGGAAGTAAGGCTGCATTTGTCCTGCTGTACTGGATTTGTTCAGTTTGGGAATTATGCTTTTTTTTTTTTTAATGATAACATTGACTTGAAAAGTGATCAGAGAAGCGTGGATTATACAATAAATTATTAAACCTACTGGGATGTATTTTGTATTTATCCTTTAATGTCCTTATGCCTTTTTAAATTATAAAACAATAAAATAAAATAAAATAAAATAAAATAAAACCTTGACAGATTTGCAGTGGTGATGGAAAAAACATTTGCTAAAGCGCATGTACTTTATCAGACTGTTCTCATATTTAACTTTACTAGGAGTGAAAATACCGTCATTTCTAAACCTCTTTTTTTATTTGGAAACTGAACTTACATCTAAAGACAAAATGTGACAAGCTTTTTAAAATGCATCTCATTGTGCGCCCATTGAGTGTGTGCATGCGCGTGCATTGTCCATTGTTCTCACTATTCAATTAACTCTCTTATAACATTTAATAGTTTTATTCCCCATTGTTCATTTTTCTTTATCACTGCAAAATAAATCAAACTCCCTCGTAAACTCATCCTTCATTTTTCAGTTTGATCTTGTGAGTCTGAACACGGCCAACTGCTTTAAGCAAATCCAACCCATCGTTAAAAATTAAAACCGTGGTTTAAAATATTTCAAATGTCTATGAGACTTTAACAGCTTCAAGTGATTTTTCCCTCTGATCTTCTAACATTACAGAAAATGAGTTTGTGTTTTCAGTTACAGGACTTCTTTCTGTCATCTTTTTTTCTTTATTCCAATCGTAACCCCTCAGATTTATCTGCCTGTCTCTGTATCTAAAACTATTCAATATATAAAGTAGTTTACATCAACTTCCAGTGTAACATAGTGTTCACACACTGATGTTTCAGTATCGCTTAGCAATTTATGCCAAAAATCAAAGCAGGGTCAATATTTTTACTTTAACGTTAAGTGTGACTAGTTACGTGCCTTTGACTAAGCAGTAAATCTAATGGAATTTTTACATTGTTGCATTATGACAGTTACTTGGCAGAATCCTGGAACGTGCCTGGATAAGTAAAGCAAATCCAAAACGCACACACTTTTTAAGCGTTGTTTAAAGTTTATGTAATCCAGATTAATTTATAGATAATATTGTCCTTTCCCCCCCCCCCCCTTCTTTTAATTAAGCGCTTTGCATGCCGCTGTGTGCAGGTCACGAAGGGCGTTGTGTGGGCATGAGTGTTTTGAGGAGGAAGCTGCATGAGATCCTCTGTTACGGTCCATTCTGGCTCTGGACTGTATATTCTTAGCTTATTGTTTCACTGGGGGATTGGTATTTCCTCCGAGCCGGTGGCTGCTGCTGATACAGCATTCACAGTCTGTCACACAGAGGGAGGCAGATTAGGTCATGCAGAAGGATTCTTTATAAAAAACAAAACAAAAACAAAAGCAAACAAAATTTTACTGAAAAAATAAAGGTGATCGATCAAAAAAGCTGTACTGAACTAAATACAACTAAATGAACTAAATACAAATATTTAAAAAAATAAATAAATAAATAACTTGGGAACTATCCTGGATCTTGTTCCTTGTGAGTCTCTTTCAGTCTTAAACTTTTATTCTCAGGGTACTGTTCACTTTATATTTTAAAAACATAGAAAAGAAATGCATGATACAAATTATTAAAATTATTATGACATTCGTGTTTTATGCTTAACAGATAAAGTATACTGTGTATATATATCTTTTTAAAACTTTATTGATCATATTTTTCTAGACATTTTTTTGTTTTTGTTTTGTTTATTTTTTTGACTATATCCTCATTTTTACGGCGACCCTTGATCATTAACACAATCTTCATCAAACTTTTATTTACTTTATTTTTCCCATGATAACAGACGGTCTGGACTGTGTGCCCCTTGTCCTCTTTTTTTTTTTTTTTTATCCTGGGGGTGGGTGGGATTAGTTGTTAGTGTGTTTTTGCCTTGGACTATAGTTCTATGTCCTACGCTGATGTTTATATGAAAACTGAAAAATAAAGAGAGGAATGTGTCTGAAAGCAGGATTATTCCAACTTAATGTACACGTGGAAAAAATACATATATTCATTACCCTTTGTTCTTAGTATTTAATCTAACTATCCCATAATTGTCACTTTAATAGTCGTACGGCCTTATGCCTTCCCTTAATAAAGACATTTTTATTTATTGCTTCAAAATATATCAAATCTCTGAATGAATACATCCTTTGTTTTTGTTGTTTTTTTTTAGTTGAATTGTGTCTGAATCGTGAATCATTTTAGACATGAAAGCTCATTACTGTGAGTAAATAAGCAGATATCTGGCTGGTCTATTGTCCAGAAGAAAAGAAAAAAACATACCTATGAAGAGAAATAAATTATTCCACTGTGTAATATGTTGCTATGACCTACACTGAAAACAAACTACTTCCTCTCCACCCACATCCCCTTTCCCTCCCACTAAAGACTAAAAAACCCCTGACACAAATAAAATGGAGTCCCGGTGGATCGGAGTCTATTGAGAGAAGGAAGGGCGGAGGAATAATAAAGGAGCAACACAGCAAAACATACCTTATCATCTGAGCTGAGGAACAACCACGTACATGAACGCATGTTCTCATTTCATTTGCCCAGTGTGATTAAAAAAAAAAAAAAACTGATCGGGATTTCTATATATATATGTATATATATATAATTCAATGTACATTTGAATTTCAGATTTAAAAAGAGTCATGATTCTAGCATCAAACACCTTCCTTCTATGACTCTAATCCACCTCAAGATAAGATTTCTCATTATCAGCAGTTGCAGAGGTTGCGTGCTGTGTGTGCAGGCTTACGTCCAACAGGCCAGTGTGAAGCAACGCTACGAAGGTGTTCGCTTGTGTTTATTTTGGATGGCACGCTTTCTCTAATGAAATCTTTTAGGAAATGACTTGGGTAAAAATAAAAAGGTACAAGGCGCAGCTTTTAAACTTGCCTGACGGGTGCCTGGTCGGTCTCATTATCCGCAACTTCACCAAACGAAGCGACAGCCATTCAAAATTAAATTTGATGATGTGTATTTGTGTTAATGCCGAGCTCCGGGATGGCTTCGGGAGTTAATGCGATTTGTCCCCCGTAGTAACAAAAGAACCCTATTGTGTCGGGAGGAAGCGTTCTCACACTCGAGAAAAGTCTCCAGGCCGACTGTGAGACAGTGGCGACAGATCTCTCAAGCATGACGTTCTCATCATGTTGCCACAACATTGTCAGAATGTCACAGCTCCTCAACATGTTGCAGATAAAGGTGACGCGGGGGGTCCGGGCACACTTGAACAATCAATCTGAAAAGTGGCGAAGGATTTCGGGGGGGAACGGGAGAAGGAGCAGTGAACCGTTCCTTCAACGGTCACTCCGAAAGAGGCTTTAAGAGTTTAATTTAAATAGAATAGAATTGACTGTAGGTGTAAATGATTTCAGCAGAAAAAATGTGGAAGGAGTCGTGCAAAACCAGCAAAGAAATCAGATCAGTTTGTAGAATAGCTCTACGAACTGTTTTAGCATCTTTCAGCACTTTTTTTTTGATTTTGTAGCACAAATATTTTAGTGTTTTGCTTTATCATCACAGTTATTACTCATCGGGTTTATTTTCAGAGGCCCAACAAAGACCCTGTCCCCCAACCCTGTCTCATAAAGCATTTAGCTGCTAATTTTTTTAATTTTTTTTTTTTTTATCTGAGCTGGTGGAGACCAAAACGGAGCTAAAATACATATCATATTCCTCGGGTGGTCCGAAAGTGAAGTTATTTCTGCTGGATAAATAAGTGTAAATAGGTTAGAATCTAAAATACAGCATGTTAGCAATAGCAACTTCATGCTAGAAGATGCTAACTACCATTTGTGCCCTGACGTGTTGGAAAATAAAAATAATGGATTGTGCCCAAACTAAATGTTCTGTTAAATGTTTTTTTTTCTTTAATTTATATACAAATGTAGCCTTCGAGTTCCCTTTGTTTTATTTATTTATTTATTTATTTTAACAAGGACGGTTCCAGTCAGATTTTAATGTCGCCTGATGGTTAAATAACTTTCCTTTCTTCTCCAAATCCATGTTTTCCTCTTGGGCTAATTTACAAGGTGCGTGTTTACGATACGATACGACGCGGATGAACGTACGATGCCAATGTCGACGTCTAATTGTTCGAGTCTAATTGAGGCCAAATCGTCACTGTTTGGGAGTGTCTAACGGTCGACATGCTCTAATAACCCAGACTGAGCTCTAATTAAATCCTAGCGTTGGCGGCTTTTCATTCGGTCATGTTGAGTGCCACCGTTTTCTGTCTATGCCCAACGGCCGCCTCCAGAAACAACATACACTGACAACTTCTGTTTCCACTGAGGCATGCAGATACTTCTACAGCATGACGCAGACTACGAGCAGAAATGAATAAATATAAATTTGGTATCCCCTTCTTCGTTTTTCCTTCGCTGAATCCACTCCAAGTTTAACTTTGGGTGCTGTGGTTGCCAAGGTGCTAAGAAGGCGCACAAAGCGCTGCTGCACAGGATTGTTTGTTTCTCCGACTTGGCTTTGGTGCTCTGGCAGGGAGGTGAAAGGCTCTCCTGTCACTCTGGATTACTTCTGTCTGAGCTAGGCTTTGATGTGCGTTGACAGCCTCAGATAACTTTTACAAGCTGGAAGAACATACGTTTCCTCTCAGCGTTAACGTTGATCCAGCAGACGGGACACAGAATCGAATAGGATGTGGATTTCCAGTGCAGTAGAACTGTATTTTTCAAAGACGGAAAAAATAACCATTGTAGCTTAAGTTTGTTGCCACTGAGTTGTGCAGCGTGTTGTGTTCTCCTCTACAGTCCAGGCTCAGTTTATTGTGTATATGTACAGAGCATTCAGGCCAATTTATGAATGGTGCGTGACAGTAGCTTTTTCCATTCATAAAAGTGTCTGTGTTCTACCCTGCGTGCTGAGTTGTTCTTTTTTCCTTTTCTTTTTTTTTTGCCATTGACATTCTTTGTAGTTTACATTCCTGTTTGTATCCAGGTAATTGAATGTGTGTCAACGTGAGTGGAACACACCAAACTGGACGGACGAGGTTGCAGTGGCAGAAGCACACGCTACACCGTCCTGCAGCCTGCACACGTTTTTTAAAATGCACCTGAAAGTAGTGTGCACATTTTGTGTTGGGTTGATTTAAAGATAAATCTAAAAAAAAAAAAGAAAAGCATAAATGCATTCAATATTCCTTTGAGATTTCTCTTATAACAATAAGAACTGTTCTCTTAGGCCGTGTGTGATTTATGGATAGTGGTGTATGGGAGCAGATGAGGGTGTGCAGTGGTAAGATGAGCTGTCGACGAGTTATTGTTACACTGCAACCATCACGTGCGGCGGCTCTGCCCTGACAACACTCTGCTGCACCGTCTTCTCACGACAAGATCGAGCGAGGGAGGGGAGGATTTGCAGAGCGGTGCAATATCTAATGAAGAATCTCTCAGAAGCAGCTATTAGGAGACTGTGACATCAGATAAATGGAAAGCCTGTGTGGATATCAAGATTTAGCTGGGACAGACGCTGGAGGGGCAAGTCTCAGGGTGGTGAGAGTCCAACAAAGAAAATTACATAAATACTTAAAGAGAGAATGTTTTAACTATCAACTAGTTAAGGGGTTTGCAAAATCCCCAAACAAACTTAAACACTATGTTTGGAGAGTTTGGGCTGGCTTAAAAAGCAGCTACAAGACAAGAATGAGCACAGTCTGCTTGTTATGTTAAATATGAAAACGCGTACAAGGTCCTTGATAAGCTTTTCCATTGTTCTCTGTCAACATATGTAAGGTTACAGTGTCGGGCGTTCATGAAAACAAAGACAGATGAAAAACTGATCTTCAGACTAATATGAAAACCCAATCAAATTAGTGAAAACATCATATTGTATGTTACGATTTCATTAATTATACATGTGACTCAGGCACCGCACACCCACAGTACGAAGATTACCTGACTGTGGCTCAGTTGGTAAAACTGGTTGTCCAAGAACCAGATGGTTGGCAGTTTGATCCCGCGCATTAACCACATTACCAAAGCGTCCTTAATAAGCAGTTATGTGTGTATTTGTATAAACAAGTGGTTAGATGTGTCATTGTGACTGTAAAAGCACTTTGACTAGTAATAGGGTCAAAGTCAGTATATAAATACAAGGTCATCAAAGGTCTCATATTATGCATCTTTTCAACAATTTCATGTAGGTGTCAGAGGTCCAATTTAATTGTTTTCACAGGTTATTACCCCAAATTCAGCCGTGGTCTTGAATTTCAGCCAATTAAATGGTGGCTCTAGTTAGCGCTTCTGAGAACAGGCTGCTTCTGTGTCTTAAATGCTAATGAGGTGTTAAGTTCAAACTCTGCGCCTGCAGCAGGACGTCATTGAATGGTTCGTTAAAGAAATTGTTCGTCCGAATATGTTACTTAGTTTGTTTGTATGTGTTGTTACGGTTACTACCGTGTAGCTAACGCTAGCTTCCTCTAACTGTGAGGGTAATTGTTATGGTTTGTTGATGCAGCCAACAACAGGTTTGCGAAGGTTTGCCAGGAGAAAAAAAATGGCACCCACTTGGTAATTTTAGAGGGCGGGTTCATCTATCCAGGGAGCGGGTCAAAGGCAGTAGCCGACACCGAAGGGAGTGGTTATTTCCCCGCATGACGTCAAGAAGGGAAAAATCTCAGATCCGCCGGTTTAAACACACATTCGCTAAAAAGTGGAGTGAAGTGACAGAATTTTTTCACTTCTGGGGCCCTATACACAGGTTATGGGGACACGTATTACTGTTACAAAACCTTTATAAAGTGAATTTTGCACAATATGGGACCTTTAAGCGATTTGTAAGTAGCCTATCCATCATCCCAGTGATCTACTTCCAACAACAACATCAGAAAAAGTTATTATGATTATCCCTTTATGTCCAAGTGCAGTTTTTGAAATTTCTGCAAGGCAACAAAGATTGTTATGGCAAATTAACTATGATTTAAACATTGCTCTGTTAAATGTAAATGTCTTACTTCCAAAGTAGTGAAGGTCCATATGGTATGTATTATCAGAAAGATACAAATAAGGTACTGAAAACTTAAAAGTCCATGTTTAACCTCAGTGGGACCTGTCAGTGTTATGATTTTAAATACCACAGACTTGCTGCAAATGATCCATTAAATGGTTTCTCTGAGAACCCAGTGCAACGTGCCCGAGAAAAGACATGCAAATAGAAAACCTACACCCATTTAAAACAAAATAAATCTTCATCTATTTGCCAACAGAGTCGACGTTTAGAAGAAATAAAAATGTACTGAAAATACAGAGAACGTAACCAAAAACACAACCGCATAAAGAAACATTAATTTCATGAGTCACAACCGTTGCCTGCCGAGCCCAGCTGTCATATAGATGTATAGGAGTTCAACAGACAATGTTTTCCTGCAGAATATACTGAACTTCAGGTTAAATTAAAAGTGACTCAGAATTATACTTTTGTGGTTGCGGTTCCTCAAAGGTTATGCCAGTTTACTTTCTAGACTAAACTAACAAAACACTGTGTCAACACAATCTGTATACTGTAGACCTTCACCCTCGATTTGGATAAGGGAAACCAAAAAACATAGCCGACAGAGAAAAAGGAACAACAGAGTAGGGTTTCTCTAAATAACGCTATAGGGAAACCGAATGAGAGCGTAGGATAAACAGAGCGCTAGCATATGAAGAACCTCCACTCAACCCTGGGAAGAGAACAGGCTTCACAAGAGGTAAAAATGGCACGTTTTTTCCAGCCCTTTTGACTTTCTTTGCATCCATTTGTGTTCATTTTGCATGTCTTTAGTCCGTACCACTAGTGTGCGGTCAGTGGTTTTGTGGTTATCTTTATCGTCGTGGTTTTCTTGTTGTTGGTTTTCACCTGACACCTGGAGCTGATGGTGTGCTGATCATCTGTGGCCTCTAGTTTTGGCACTGTGTCCTGCACTGGTCAAACCTCTGACACATTCTTCTCAGATGAATCTCTGACGGAGAATATCGGTTTCAGTTCCAGTTTCGGATTTGTGCTCTATATGCAAATTAACTCCAACATAATTTGGGGCACAGCGCAATATTAAATCACCTTCTACTTCTAATGGATCTCGGCTGCTGTATCAGAAACACAAACATGTGCGTGCGTCACGAATTTGGAACAAGCTGCAAAAGCTTCCCTCTCTCTCTCTCACCGATAATACACATTAACATTTACTGTTTATGTGTCAGAGATCGAATCACTCAAATGCATCATCAGTGCATCCTGGGTGTGTTCACACCTGTGCTTAAAGCTGGTAACTGTGCTCCAGTTCCCCAGGACGGATGTTAATGCAAGAAGTGAAGTGAGTAATCAAACAGCAACGTCAAGAGGACACACACAGAGATGACTCTTCTCTGTCGTTCATCTTCCTCTCATCTAAACATTTTGATCAGCAAATATTTCAATTATTCATTTTTACAACAACCTCTGGAATAGAAGTGTTTCTTTTTTATTTCATGCATAATCACGTGTTCACAACATTTTCTGCTGGTTGAGAGAGGAATTAATAGAGTAGATTGACTAAGGATGGACTATTTTACTGTGATGACGAGCAAATATTGTAGAATAAACCCACACTAGGGGATATATATACATACATATATATATATATATTAAATGTTATCAAGATGAAATGAAGAAACAGGGACGACTATGGTTTCATTTATTTTGACATATTTATTCATATTTAAACTGCTTTGTCTGTAATTTAGTCTGAGATTTAGTCTGTGCTCAACTTTTTTTTTGTTTTTTCTCATTCGCATAAAGCTATAATTGGGGACATTTTCGGGCACAGCTTTAGCCGGGGGACAGGCCATTCAAAACGGGGACTGTCCCCAGAAATCTGGGACGTCTGGTCACCCTCAAAAAAAAGAACCAACAAACAACCGACATGGCGCCATTTTTGTTGGCGCAAGTCCTCTGGCATTCTGCCGCTTATTTTTCCGACCTTTCCATCTCCATCACGCCTCACAGTGACGCACTTGCACCATGTGTGTTTAGAAGCGTTACATTGCAAATGTGACTAGCATCTGTTAGCTAATGCTAACTCCTCTGGATTCCCGTTTTGAATGAGGAGTATAGATTACCGCCATCTGCTGGTGTGAGGCAACGTCACAGTCAGCCTTCTTTATCTTGGACGTCGGTTTATCCAGTCCATTTGTGTCTCTTTGTTTAGAGCTGTTTTACAGTTCTTGGTGGACATTCTGCTCATCGTTAGCCCCAGTTTTCAGGTTTCTTGGTCATTTCATGAACTTTCCACCTCTTGTTCTCAGTGAGGACATCATTATAAGAACTCTTGACTATAGTGCATTTAATTCCCAAATGCTAAAACTCAGTGCTTTCCCTCTTACCACTTGTTATTCTCTACCTTTCGGTGACTTTTGAGCTGGGGCTCCTCCGTCAGTGTAACTGAGAGAACTCTCTCGTAACTGCGGAGGGTGCCACTGACAGTTTCTCATCGTACTAGCGGTCACATGCTTGTGTCGAATTCAACACTTTCCACAGAACTTGGAGAGACACACCTTTGTTTTCTTATGTTTACTCGTTGCTAATTCATGTCAACATCTTCTTTCATTCTCTCGTTGCCTGCAGCACGAATATAATCCTGAGTGCCATGAGCACATGCAACACATAAAGATGAGGCATTATCAAAATGCTGCATGAATCATCATGCAGAATGATATATACGTGTAATATTCCCATCCCTGTCCTATTTTCCATTATCTTTTAAAACCGTGATTCTACTGACACGATTCTACTCTCATACAACACAGCCAACGCTGTGGACAGAATGTTTTAAGAAGCACCAAAGCGTATTAAAGAGATCTCTGTCCCACCCAGAAACATAGTGTATCTCAACTGGAACCTGGTATGAAAGCGTAAGAAGAAACCACGTAAGGGAATAGCGATAAAATTAAAGCACGCATCATGATCTTCACGTCCCCGCCCGACCCCCTGCACGAGTTTGCATATTTCCTACAAAAAAAAAGAAGTGATTGTCTACCTGTGCAGTACGTGATATTGCCATGCGTTTATTTTTAACGCTGGTGACTTGCCATTGTATTTGCACAGTTGGCTCAGGTTTGTTCCTTTGATGTCGGGCTGGAAATAAGTATCAGACCAGGTACAGACAACAACAATGTGGTGCCATTTTGTCTGAGTCTTATTACCAAACAATGTACAGCTTCCTGGTTTAAAAAAAGAAATTCTTTTCCGCTACAATCTAAACCAGTTCTGTTACAATTTGCAATTCAGTGATGAGGTCAAACGCATCGTACATCTGTGACTGACCAGAAGAAGGAGAGGTTGGACCTGACCTGAGAAATATGAAGATGAAAAAGTCCTAAAGCTGCAAATATTATTCATATCATTTTGCGAAAACCACTGCAAAGAGATCACCCCTGTTGTAGATAAAGTTTCCTCTGCAAATAATGTCAGTGTGAACCTGTAAAAGCTTCGCTGGTGTGTTGAAATGATCTTCCACTGCAAGTCTACAGGTGCAGCGACACAAACGGAGCAGTGCAAATTCAGACAGATATAATATACATATTTACCACATAACACAGAGACGTGTCATGAGAAACCTAATCCAGTGGTAGGATTAGGCAATAAGACCCGGCAATTATCTGTACTCCAAACATGATGTTCTTCTGCAGAACCATTTTGACTCACACTAACATCATTCCAGGAATGCAACTGTGGTCTAGGTCATCATTAGCTCATTAGCAGCCCTGACAAGCCCAAGTCCCAACACATCGTTACCAACCTACTCATCACTCCTTAGTCATGGTTAATTATCTACGTCTTCAAATCATTTTCAGCACGTTGCCTTACGTCATATATTCATACAAAGCAAAAAAAAAAAATTGTTACACACTTTTACAATATATTTTAACTTGAGTTATACATATATATATATATATTTTTTTTTTTTTACCACCGCTGAAAAATGACAATCAAGACAAACAAAAAACAGAAAAAGACAACATAAATTTACACCATTTGAACAAATTAAAATACATTACATAAGCTAATTAGCATCGATTAATAGTAGGAAAGAAATGAAGAACACCTTATGTACATATGTACAACTTGAAAAATCCCAATAGCCACACACTGAAACAGAAAGAAAAGAAAAGAAAAGAAAAGAAAAGAAAAGAAAAGAAAAGAAAAGAAAAGAAAAGAAAAGAAGGAGCTTTATCGTTTTCTCCAGTATATTGTTGTTATGACGTTTACCCACATGTTCCATTAATTCTCAGATGTGTCCTTTTCCAGCCTGAGAATGAACGTTAGTCTCACAGCTTGAGACCGTTGTGTTTTGCTATTAGCGCAATAGAAATAAAATTGATTGGAAAGAAAAACTAATTGAATTAAAAAGAAACAGCTCCCATGAAAATGCCAATTATATTAAGTTGACGAAACACTTTTTTTCACATCTACTGTTTGATTGATTTTATTTGATAAATTTGAGTAAATGTGATACACAATGTGCAAACAATACTGAAATCCAACAGGATGACGCAATAAAGTCACATGATTTATTCCCATTGCGGTCAATGAAGTTTAGGCTTGTAGGCAGGCAACTTCAAGTTTGTGTTCACAGTGCCTTTCTTAAAAACCAGCATGAGTTATATGTATTTTGGGATGTATTTGCTCCATCATCAGACTTTGCTGATTTTATTTATATGCACCATTTTCCTCAATTTAGCTGAATAAATAAGACCAGGGCTTAAAAAAGAGTCACAACTTCAGTGCAAAAGTAAAAACAAAAAAAACAAAAAAAACAAATCACAGTTTGAATTATTCACTTTAACTCTTTTGAGATTCTGCAAACAAATATCTCTTGTGAAACAAATACCTCCTATATGTCATGCTGCTATTAAAACCAGAGGAGGTTACTTTGAAGAAAGAGAAACTCAAATACCTGATAATTATAGTAAAAATGTCTTCTGATAAGTTACTCTTTACATAATAATCATGCACAAATTTGATGTCGCTTCCAAACTTTTGTCCTGTGGTGTACGTGCCACTGATGTTTTAACATTTCCAAAACATCAAAAGAACACATAAAACACAGAATTTCATAAACCCAGACAAGACACATTCTGGCCCAAAAGATACGTCATAATACTAATTATTCACTCAGCATACATTTTTTTTCAAGGTTGTTTTAAAAGTGAGAAAAGAAACAGCAGTTTAATTTAATTTGGGATTTTGTTCCACTCCTCTGCCCCAGCGTAGAGGAATGTACTCCTTCCTACTTTTCTTTCAATATTAGGTTGTTTCTAGTTGAATAAACTGGATCTTCTATTCAAGCCAGTCTATATAACACACACTTATACAAGCTTTTCTTTTAGGCGTAATCCTCATTTCACTCAAATTAAATGTAATGTGACTTTTTTACCAACTGGTTAGGGATATACTATATAGCCAACATGTTTCTATACAGACTCATTTACATTTGTGCTCTGTATAAACCTTAAGCAACTAGCTAAAAGACATCCTAGACACAGCACACTCTGCTCTCATGGCAGCACGCTATAGTTTATTATTATTAGCATATTGTGAGGGGCAAACTTAGTGGGCCATAGCCGGGCTGATGACTTGATCTCCCTCCGATAAGGACTGCAGCTGTACCCACACCGTGTACAGGCTACTCAGAGGCACAGGTGTAACTGTCATCAGGGCAGAAGTTTCTGACGAGAGGCCGGTGCCGGAGAAGAGCTCCTTTGTTGTTTGTCCATCTGTGCTGCCGTGCCGTGCTGACAACAAAGGTTCTCTTTAGCTCCTGTCGGCCAGGTCAGAGGCCCCCCGTTCTTTTCAGCCCGCTGAGATAAAAGAAGGGCCCGGCTATCCATCTCCCCAGAGGCCGTCTGTCACCAGCCCTTATCAGCATCAGGTATCTCTGCTTCATGCGAGAGCGCCCCCGTGAAAAAAAAAAAAAAAAAAAAAGACCTCCAGGATGTTCAGTGTGGAATTCAATCCACCGTCTTTTCTGAACCTTAGATTGCACCTACAGAGACACCTGATCTCTAAAATTACCTTGAAATGTTTATTTGTCTTCCCTTCATGTGCTGCGGACCGAGGCTCGTAATGTAATCGACACATTCTCATCGTGCACTTGTACAATGTTTGCAGTTGTGTGTTAATGGTTAAAAAAAAGTTTGGAGCATGCTTGCCTCCATTGCCCTGGAAACAAAATCCACTTGATCCAATTATGTAATGACATAAGCCATAAAGTCACCGCTAAGAGAAGAAACCTTTTGCAGACTTTTCCAACTCCCCGAGGCGAAGGACGCATGGGAAACGCGACTCCGCGCGTAATCTTAATTACCACAACCACTTTATTTTTGCATCATACCAGTGTGTTTCTCATGTCTGCCATGACATCATTTAGACAAAATTTAAACCCAAATGTAAACATCAGGAAACACTTCAACGGGTAAATGAATTGTTTGCCAGGAGTATTTTACATGGAACAAGCTTTAAATGAAGTGATATTTAACATTTAAGTATTTATGTTGCATCAATAATTGTCATAGGACAGGATCAGGATAGTTTTTTTTTTAAGCTGATGTCGAGAATTGTGTCTGATTATGGATTAATCATGTTACACACAATTAAGCCAAAACTATGACCAGTAAAAAATAGAGAGTCTTTCTGCACAGATGAGGGTGTTGTATTTCAGCTGTGCAACACAAATGACAGCTTTTAATTTTCATTTTAATTGGTCTTTAGACAGATAATGGCAATGCGGGAGTCAACTTCTTCAGAAATAGAGTTCAGGTGAAGACCACAGAGTTAACATTAGCAACTTTTCCAACATTAGTTTTTTGTTTTGTTGTTGTTATTTGTTTTTTGTATGGGTTTTTCTTTTACTGTACCCACACTTACTGACTCTGTGTTTTTCTAGGAATATTCCCTCGCATTGGTGTTTATCTAGAAACATGACGTCAGGACATGACAAACTAGGGTAGAAGCTCTGGTCGGTGGTCCAAACCAGTGAGAAATTTAAAATTAGGGTAAATTAAAACTATCTGAAGATGTTTCCGAGATGTGAAATGCGGGGAAGAGCAATGATCTGGGGGTTATACTCCTCAGATAGAGCTCATCTGTACAGGGCCGCTCTCTCCATTTATTAATGTTGTGTAATAGTGGAATATTAAGCACCTGCGTGTTTGTTTGCCTGTGCGTGTGAAGTGCCATGTGGGTGTAATGTCACTGTGTTTTGTTTTATTTCTGTCATGGAACACATCAAACCATCAACCAACCCCACAAAGTCATGAATGTTTGGCACTGCAAACAGAAACTGAGAACTTTATTAGATACAGGAAGCATATCGGCATGGGAATTACTACTGTAACTGTATCACAAGCTGTAACTGGAAAGATTTATGTAACTGAAGGTGGGTCATATCTGCAGGCGGGCGAAGGGGATTTTCATAACGTGATACACTGTTAGAAAGCTACGCTACAGCGTGTCTTCGGATCAGATCAGATCAGATCAGATCAGAAGGAGCACAGGCTATTCCTTTAAGTTTGCCATGAAGCACTGTTTCATTCTACAAGGGGCGAGGAAACAATTATCTTGACACTCACGCCACAGTCATATAGCCGAGGTGACGGTTGGATGATCTCGCTGTGACCCCACACACAAAGGCAGGCGGGAATGACACACAGAATGCATATGGAGTCACTCCTCCTCCACGTCAATGCCAGATCCTCCATCTGGAAGCCTCGCTTAAACCCTCTGCGATTGACACCGGGCATGTCGTGTCATCAACACTCCTCACCGACGAAGGAAAAAACCTTCAAATGGAAAGTGTCGAGCAGCCACGCGCCATCTGTTCTCTCCACTCCTTGCACTTCAGCACGATGATCCAATCATGGGAGGGCAAGGAGAGGGAGACCTGGGTTTGTTTTCTCATCCTTGAGCGGAGCACCGCAGAAATATCCAGTGTAAACCAGGGGCAGATGGCAGCGTATAAACAAGGGGAGTGTGGTCCGGGACAGGTTTAACATGAGAAGATTTCTGTTCATGGGGCCGTTCAGACCATAAAAAGCTGGCAAACACTGAAGCAAGATAAGGTATTAATCCGTGACATTTACAGATGCTGCAGGGTGGAAGTTATTGCTTAGTTTAACAGAGTCAAACCAGCTGTTTGTACATTTCCTGTCTGCATTCGATGCTAAGCTAACCAGCCGCTTCAGACAGACATTCAGTCATTCCCTATTTTCTATTACCTTGTCCTCTAAATGGTCAAGAGGCCAGAACCCCTAATCCTGCACATCAATGGCCAATTTATGATCAGCAGTAAACATAACAGGCATGGATGAGTGGGGGAAGCCGAGGCATCTGCAGGAAAAACCCACGCAGCCACAGGGAGTTCATATAACTCCACACAGGGACCCACCCACCGAATCCCTCTTGCTGTGAGGTGCCAGCGCTAACCGCTACACCACTGCGCCTCCTGAGAAAGAAATGAGGAGACAAAGTTAGAGCGTTCCAGTATGTGTTCAGGATATTCCATATTCATATTCAGGATGAGGATTATTACTGGAATTTTTTCTGGTTTCCATTTGCAATTAAACTGCTAGGTCTGAACTGTCTCATTGTGAAAGTAGCCTGTGGGTTCCCAGACTGGGATTTGAATAATCTGATTATGATATTATGATAGCAGGAGTACAGAAACCAGGCTGCTGCCTGTTAATATCTTACAGTTTCCGATAAGAAACTTGAGTGACTTTGAGCTAGGTTACTCACGCTCCACGTAAACACCTCATATCAGCATTAAGAACCCAACGGGTATGATAAGACTCAAAACCAAGTCGCTAATGTGCATACACTGATCAGGCATAACATTATGACCACCTACCTAATATCGTGCCTCTAAAACAGTTGTGACTCATCAGAGAATGGACGTGGGCCTTCTGAGGGTGTCCTGTGGTGTCTGGAAACACAGCGTTGTTAGTTGGGGTGCTACATGTCTAAGTAACATCCACACGAACGCCAGGTTCAAAAGTTTCCCAGCAGAACATTGTATTGTCCCAAGATGGTCAATGTTATTCACTTCTTGCGTCAGTGGTTTTAATGTTATGTCTGATCAGTGTATAAATGTACTGAATGGCTAAAAGGAAGTCACTATTTCAAATATGTTTCTCTCTGGAAATCTTTTTTAAACACAACACAAGTTACTAACAAAAAAATAATTTTACCAATAAATATTCATTTTAATTGGTCTTTAGACAAGTAATGGCATTATTATTTTTCAACTGCAATGAAGTAGCCAATAGTGAAACTGTGTAATAATTAATGAACGCACGAACACAAAATCAGAGTTTTGAATTGCCTAAAAGGTTTTGGATTGTATCCTCACCCATCAGTCATCTTTCTGCCCTCGGGTTTAGCATTGCAACATAACTCAAAGTCGGGTCTTTACAACAATCATTATTAAAAACTGAGGCGTTTTGAGCGACTGCGTGCTACAAGTTTGTAAACCCGATCAGTCGTGTGACGTCATGGTGATAAAAAAAGTGCTTTCGATTGATTGAGATTTTCTAAATGTCCCACGAGGGTTTTTCCAAGGAAGTAGCATGCGAGCAAACCCGTGATGTCAGAGTTTCAAGTTTACACAGGAAAATATGAGATGCAGATGACTTAAAAAAGAAAATCATCTGACGTCTTGGCCACAGAGTCGACTTTGTTTCTTTTTGTTTTAATGTTGTATGATGTCTTAAACCTCGTTCTTTCAGTCTCTCTTGGAGCTGCTGTGAAAAGAAAAGCACAATATTCTTTCGGTTCACTCATTATATATATATATTTAAATAAAAGAAACTTTAAAAACAAGACCCAGTTTTTGCAGTATTTTTGCAGTATCAATATAGCCATGTTGGATAGTAGAAACATTACATAAAGTGTTTTGATAAGGGATTACGTTGCTTTTCACAGGCTGCAGTACAACCCGGTTGTGTCTGTGTTGTGGTTTTCCTTGCGTGTGTCAGAGAGAAGCATCAAAGCCTCTGATCCACTTCACCCAGTCACCTGTCTCAGCCTGTCCCATCTCGTCCTCGTCCAGCCAGCCTGAAAATTGCACCTTTGGGATACGGTGATGTGATGCAGAATTTGTAGCATAACTCCTCCGGGTTAGTGGTTCTCCATCACACGCATCCTGTTATCGATTTACTCCAGGCTAGTCACACCTCATGATAAGTCTCAAAAAGAATGTTACATTATATTTTTTTCACTGTGTATTGAGGTACGTTGCCATCTCTGGCTGTAGCGAAAATAGAGTTTTCAAAATGAGCGACAGCATTAGATGAATACAGTATTTTGCAAGGCAATAACTGATATATTTAAGATTCTGTCAGATCATACTTGGCTGTTAAACTTTCCTTGTAAAATATAACACTATAATTAGTGTCAATGATATGCCAGCAGAGCATTGCCAGAGGACCCCTCGGGTTGTTGCAACATACAGAAGTCAAGAAACATACATATTTAAAGTCACAATTACACAGCATTTTTATAACAGGGATTTACCTCTTTGATTACCTCATGTGGCTTGTTTCCCGGTGAAAGCGAAACACAGAAAGGATTTGATCTCTCCGGAGTGTCAGCTGATATTAGATCAGTTTTGCGTGTCAACTACAGTTTCGTTATCAGGCGTGATTGTCTGGAAATTTGGAACTGGGAATTTCCTCTCTGTAAAACACAAGATCAATAAAGTAGACACGAAAAAATAAATATTTTTTTCTGAATAAATCTGCTTAAACTTTTTACTTTAATTTTTTTTTTTTTACCACTTTTCCTATCTTTTATTATGTTAGTATGTTGTAAAAAAATGGCATAGTTAGGTAATAGTATTCAAATAAACCTCCTAAACAATCGCAATACCATATGGAATGCAATTCAATTCAATGCGATACGATACGATACGATACGATACGATACGATACGATACGATACGATACGATACATAATGTTGGGATGCATTTTGATACAATGCAATATGATATGAAACAAAATGATATGATATGATATGATATGATAAAATATGATACAAAACAATACGATACAAAACAAAACAAACTAGTATGTTACAATACGATGATACAAAATGGCACGAAACAAAACAATACTATATACTGCAATACAAAACAAATGTATGTATTCTATAATACAATATGATGCAATATTATATGAAACAAAGCGTTACGATACATAACAATATGATGCATTACAATGCGAGACGCAAAGTGATACACAAGACACTATGAGACAAGTATGATTTAATTCATGGACAACACATTGCAATTGCATTGCAGTTCACACTGTCATCTACGTGTTACATGTTCAGCTCCTTAGTATCATATGGCACATTTGTTGTTGAGGTTACATGGCACACACTGATGATTATATCATTTCAGCTCAGGCTAACAGAACTGAAAATGGAAGTCAAAGAAAAAATCTGCATCAAAATTTTTAAACGTGCATACATGTAAAAGCCTGGAGCGTCTAATGAAATATAGAGTTGCATTATGAACACTGCAGTGCAGAGTGTTCCTGGAGTAAACATACCTCAACTTCTGCTATTAAAGTTTACATTTAGTTTTTTTTGGGGGGGCTTTTATGAAAAATGGGAAGCTGGTTGATTTTGTTCTATCATATCACGACTAACAAGGCAGCCGCAGCACGTTCTAATTTCACTTTTTCTTCAAGTTCGAAAGCTTCAGCTCTTAGTTTTGGTAAATGAGGAACTTGCAATCAAATTTTAGATCCCGGCACCACACAACAGGCTTCACCCTTTTGTGGGGATCACATTTTGAAGGGCCATGACAGGATTTATGTACCCATAGCGTGACTACATGCTGTGTTTACACGCTCCCCTCTGCACACTGACTTTGCTGCTGTCCCAGGCAGAGCTGGATCTGGAAGGATGATCTTCTTCATCCAGGCTGTCAGTGATATACCCCAGTGACTGCACACAGTTTTCCTCCGGTTCAGTGGCCAGTCAGGAGAACTCAGGTGTGTCCGCATAAAGACGGGGGCTACAGGAAGCCCTGGCACCCAACCAACCAGAGAACCTGTGGGAGGTCCTGTCTTGTCAGAAGCGGGAATGCTCACAGTATCCACACTTCAGATGGTGTTCATCCACAAAAACCTACCAAGAGCGTGACTTGGTTTCAGGATTTATGTCACTGTACGTTTTTGTACATTTTGTTCTGATATTTACTCACACATGAAGTTGCGAAAGCTATAGGCTAGAGTCACAACACACAATTTACATAAACTTTGCAGAAACGCATATCATTCTTTGATCGTGGAGAGTGTTGCATAACAGCGTGAAGAGGCACCATCCTGGCCCAGATCATGTTGTTTTTGTTTGTGTGTACGTGCAGGTTGCCAGACTCCCCCCGGTTACCATGACAAGTGCCATTTGCCACAACAGTGTTTCTCTATTTAGACTGTAGTTCATACATTCCCCTGGCCCCGATAAAATCTTGCGTCTATGTGTGTGTGGCCGCAGTGTGTCTCTGTATCAGAGGCAAGGTTAGATGGGAGCACCTTGACAAAGGACGGACAGCTGAGTCCCAGTTATCGCTTTAGCATCTATCACAGCAGCATCGCAGGCATATTTGATCCAAATCTTTCAGGCCTGAGGAAACCTTCAAATATGAATATGGGGTTACCTGGTCAAGCGTGACATGGGGGATGAGCTATATCTGTGTGAGGGAATCCTTTGTACCTGGTGATACTTCATATTTTACATGGCTTGTGTCACGTAGAGTTTGGTACATGCCATTAATACCAGGCTTCCTGTCTATCCAGATCACCTGTCATTAATTATGAGGAGGACCTACCAAATCCTCTGAAGCCCTAGTAATAACCTGCTTCCTCTGAAGGCTTAAAGACTCACCTGTCCCTGTGGCTTACACTTGTCCCATCCAGGCATTACCCAGAATTAGTCATGAAAGAGGAGCATGTTTGCACACACACACACACACAGGACCCGTAGATCAGATGAACAGATGAACACCCCATATCTAGACAATCAAGAGAAGGTCACAAGAACATACCCGGTGATGATAAATTTTTTAAACTACCAGGACAATAAAACAGATCAAATATACTCAGGAGTTATAGTCATGCTTTGAAAGGGTCATAAGGTGTCCAGAGGAGTGACATCCTTAACAAATTGGTCTTCACAGGGGATTCGTGCCCAGCTGAGAGATAGCGTGAGACTCTCAGCCACCCACACAGATAAAAGAGGAATGGTGTTGTGCAGACAACCAGGGCTCACTGGTCCTTAAGATGCCTGCACTTTCTTGGAAGAGTCGCACATGAACTGCTAAGGAAACTGTCTTCCACCCCCCTCCCCCCCATATCAAATGGGAAATTCCATCTTCACACTTGTAAGTTTGCTCTTCACGCATCAACTATTTATGTTTTGCTTCCCCCTTTTTAAGTTACGGGTAATAAAAAAGATTTTGAAATCATTTGCATGTCTGTCATTTAAACAAGCCTGCCTTTCGCATGCAAGAAACAGGTGTTGTTGCTCTGCCAGAGAAATGCAGGTTAGGCCTCTCAAAACATTTCTTAATTTATAGTTTATCTTTGGCATTTTTCAACCACGGTAATGAGGCCAAGTTTCCCCCTAAAGACACGAGCGCCGCACGTAATGTGAGAAAGAACTGTTGTGATTTCCTATGAGGTTTGGAACAGTAGTGCAACAAGCATACACACTGTTGCGTGTGAACCTCTGGCCCTGCGCCAGATAAGAGATGAGTTAAAGGAAAGGTTGCATAAGAATTGAGGCATGTTTTTTTTTTTTTTTTTTTGGAAACAGTGTCTGTCACGGAATACGTTTTTAAATTGGAAATACGCGTGGTCAAGAGTCACGTAGGGCATTCATTTGGGTGAGTGACAACGTCGATGGTTTCAAAAACATTATCATCGCCTTTCTAAAAATAATTTTGATGGATACAAAGAGCAGGCTCCAGCCAAATGTCACCAAATGGAAAACTTGCCAGTGGAAAATGGTGCATGGTGTCCTTATCAATGTAGTCAAATAAGGCAAACAGGGTTCCATCGTGGCCATTTTATTTTAATAGTCCTAATATATGTTGATTTTTGTTTGTTTCTTGTGCTTGCGTTTAGTGTGTCGCTGTAGTCCTTAATACTTATTATTATTTTTTACAATTGCTTAAATGAGAAGACGTGTACTCCAGTGACTATTCACTTTACAGGACAATTAAACAATTAGGAAAATGTTGTTTTTGTTTGTAGCATTGTTTACAATTTTGTAGGCTAAGACACACATCCTTTTAGCCTTAATAACAATAATAATAAATGAATACATAAATTAAAGAAAGCCTTTTGAGGACATACCCAAAGTAAATTGAATGCTGTTCAGGAACATTTTGGAGCTCATGCATGGTATTGGTCCCCTTTGAAAGTCAACACTGAAGTTTCTATCACGAAAGTCAGTATCAAAAGTGGTATTGTTCTTGAGCATCAAAGTTGGCACACTGTTAAAAGATAAGAATTTGTTGGGTTCGCCTGAATTATTTTGTTTTGAAAAAAACGTGTTGGTTGATTGTGTTGTTTGAATCTTAAAATGACTTTTATCAGTGAAATCAGAAGAAAAACATATATTGCATGCAGCATTTACTCAAACACAACTCAGAGCTCCGACTGGTGCTACTGCTCTCCCATATATGTTAAACGGTTAAATTGAATTAAACATTTCCTATTAAGTGTGGGAACTGAAATTAGTGTCACGACAACTGGGAAAGTTGTTTTCATACCCGCAGTCATTGTTAATATCTTGATTTAATTGCGCCATCGCGAGGTAAATGCGCCAAGCGCTTAGTATCCATTAGAACTACAACTCCCGCGAAGTAGTTCACCCGGAAATACTTCCGCAAACGAACCGGACTGTTTGGTTTTTGGCGTACACGTTGAACGACAACTCACACTGGCAATGGACGGCAAAGCTGTGAAGGCAATATTGTTTGATTTGGACAACACGCTCATTGAGACGAGTCTGGCGGGCGTAGTGGGGATACAAAAGGTGATAAAGTCTGAATATTATTCCTGGAGCATTTAAAACTTCCGGAGAGTGACTGTGACGTCGGCTAAATCCATGGGCTTCATTAAAAGGACGTAGAATACAACTAACCTGTCTCTCACAACCGAACGACACGTATAATTGAATAATGATAATATGTGTTTAATTCCGGCTACTTTAAAGTCTACTTTAAGTGATATTTAACTTCTGACTGGCCGTAGTACGGAGGCCGCGAGGGTTCATGTTCAGTGAGTGCTTATAATCTAAATATTGAGCTAATTTATTTATTTAGTATTTATATATATATATATATATATATATATATTATATATATATATATATATATATATATATATATATATATATAATGGTGCAAATACCGTATTGCATTCAAGTATTTAATGCAGTCACATGAGTAAATAAACCTTCCCTGAACCTTCCCCTGAATTTAAGTACACGTCAGAGGCAGTTTAAATGACATAATAAACCTAACCCCCTTTACAAATTAACATTTAACTACTGAACTCATTTAATTAAGATGAAACTGTAATTGTGTAACAAGAATCTATTGATTTATTTTATTTTTGGTTTATATAATATATATTACATAATAACAATTCAAAATGTAATATTGCACAGGTACAATAAGGTACAGGTAGCTCTTATGTTAAGTTCCCAGAGTCCGCTGCTCTGCCTGAACCACTGAGACAATCTTGAGGCTGACCTCTTGTAGTCCATTTTTGAACTGAATAGCCGTGCTTTAATTTTACACTGTTGTCTGCTGTGTGTGATTCTTACAGAGCAGTGAGCTTTTGAAGACCACACTGGGCCTCGATGACAACACCATCTCCAGCATCTGTGCGAAGTTCAAGCAAAAGCTTCTCCATGAGGACTTTGACCCCTCAGATGGCGGGTCCATAGACGATGTCCGTGTGCGTCACTGGGAGGAAAGCATCAAGGAGACTGTGGGCGATTGCTCCGTGCCCTCTCTGGGAGCTCAGTGCTACTACACGTGGAAAAATAGTCGCTTGGAGGCGCTCCGTCTCTCCCCCGAAGTGTGCGACCTCCTGAAAGGACTGCGCGGTGCATACAAGCTGCTGCTGCTGACCAACGGACACAGTCAGACTCAGAGGGAGAAAGTGGAGACGGTCGGATGTGAAGAGTTCTTCAACGCCGTTGTGATTGGGGGAGATCACGCTGAGCAGAAACCCCATCTTTCCATCTTTACGCTGTGTTTCAACATGCTGCGGGTGGAGGCACGTGACTGTGTGATGGTGGGAGACTCTCTGGACACAGATATTCAGGGGGGCTTTAACGCGGGAGTACGAGCCACGGTTTGGATTAACAGAGCCAAAGCTGCCGTGTCGGACGGCTCAGTGAAACCGGACTACACTCTCACTACTGTGCTGGACCTGCCAGATATTCTGGCACAACTGCAATGAGAACAACTAATGACGGGCGAATGATAAGCACAGTTATGTCAGTTGTGGATATATTTAGTTAAGGGTGATTTTATATAATAGATAAATAAATAAATATATAATAGATGTCTGTCAGTCTGTGAGACTTGAGACATCTGTGATTTAGGGGACGTATTTTATATTGTGTATTGTTGTCCTGTCCTTTGTTCTCCACCTATTATTGTTGTCTTGGTTTTCTGTTTGTGGCACATGCTACTTGTACGACTATGCTAATAATATCATAGGGGTCACACTCTGTTCACTTCCACATTATAAGAAGTGTCTTTACGAAAGGAGCAGCACTACAGTATATCATTTATTCATTATTTAGGACTGATTCAACACTATCATTCCATCATATATTCACACACTGTTATTTTCTCAGCTAACAAAAAAAAAACATTTTATGCAAAAATAAAGAACATTTCAGGTACATGACACCTCCCTTAAATTGTGGATTTTAGCAGCTTTACCGAGACCAATTTGCATTTAAAGATTCAATGTGTGAAATTCAGTGACATCCAGAGTGTGTTGAAGAGGCTACGGTCACTAATACAAACATGTTTCTTTGGTTTGTCTGATGTGAGCTACTACAGGAACATGTCAGTGAAGTAAATCTGGCTCCATATGAGACTCTACCTCTCTATACATGAATATGCACAAATGATTCATTTTCTTGAATAAATAACACTTTCCTGACTTTCCATGAAAACACGTTTTGAGTCATTTTTATGTAGAAAATTGACATGGGCAAAGTACATCATTATGAACAGATCCCCCTAAATCTTACACACATTTAAGGCACCTATCTCTACCCATTGAAATTCACTTGACATCTAATTTAACTTTGATGTTCATCGCTGCGAGCTCAGCCACAAAATAGCGGAAGACATAAGGAACAGACACTGAGTCAATAGAGTCACTTTTGCCACACAGGGTGCAGACAGTCTTTCGGTGGCGCATGGCCGACCAGTAGGGTGGCGGCTTCTCCAGCAGAGGGGAGAGGAGGCTGCCACAGTCAACACACACCTGAGCCACTGACCGGTCCGAGCAGTTGAAGAGGCGGTCGTGGAGCAGGAACGAAGAGCCGTGAGCCAGCAGGGCATCTCGCTCCATCTCCCCGAATCGGATACCTCCCTGGATGTTCCTCCCTCCCACAGGCTGGTTGGTCACCTTGTCTCGTGCTCCTGTGGTCCTAACTTGGAATTTGTCGGAGACCATGTGACGCAGCCGCTGGTAATAGACGACGCCGATGAAGATGTCTGCCTCCAGCTCCTGGCCGCTCATTCCGCTGTAGAGCCGCTCCGTGCCGTAGTAGTTGTAGCCGCCCGCCCGGAGCATTTTGCCAAAGTACTCGAGCGCAGAGTTCTCTTCGGAGAAGGTGAAGGGCGTGGCATCGTGGCTCAGGCCGTGCAGGGCGCCGGACTTACCGGCCATGCTTTCGATCAGCATGCCGATCGTCATGCGGGAAGGGAAGCCGTGCGGGTTGAACAAGATGTCCGGGCTCATGCCGCTCTCCGTGAAGGGCATGTCCTCTGCTGGCCATAGGCGGCTCAGGATGCCCTTCTGACCGTGGCGGCTGGCAAACTTGTCACCGATGGTGGGGTTTCGCGGCACTCGTACGGTGATGCAGACGCGTTTGAAACGGCCTGAGCCGCTGTCGTTGCTGCAGACCTTTATATTGTCCACGACGCAGGCCTCTTGGCTCCTGCAAAGAGGAGTCATTTAGATGTAAGATCCAATCTACCAGATTCAGCGATTCAATTTCAGAATAAGAAAGTGTTATGCAGATTAACATCACTTGAAAAACATCAACAGAAAAGGTCGACTCTTACTTGTAGTAGGTGATGAAGGACTGTCCAGTGTTGAGGTTGATGTAGCTGTAGAAAGGGTCGCCGTACTTAACTGTCGATCCAATGAAAGGTAGCCCATCGGCATCCAGCTTGTCATTTACTTTAGGGTCCCCCGGCTTGGTGCCAAACACCACCCCGTCGTCTCCCTTCACCTTGTCTGCCAGGTCCACCAGCTCAGTCTTGTAGATACTCCCATGAGCGAAGCCTCTCTCCCATGATGACTTGTTCAGAATCTGTTAAGACCAAAGTGGGTGAGGATTTCACTCCAATCAGTGCAAACAAAAACACGCAACACACTTTACGCACCATGGCATCCTCCATGTCGTAGCCTGTGTAGGATATAACAGCCACGATGGCGTTGGTGCCGCTGGGGTAGTTGTCCAGGTTGTAGTGGTCGTACATATAGGGCCTGACCAGGGGGCTCTGTGGGGTCTGGAGCCGATACAGCTTGTTATCGGAGCGGTCGGTGAATGCCTGCAGGGGGAAACCCATCGTCTGCTTACCTGAATAGAGAGTGAGTTTAATATCTGATTAATTAATATGATTCTACAAGACAAAACACTTACAGCAAAGTAAAGATGTCATGACTGTAAGATGACTGTAAACAGTCATTTACATGCATAGCTCGAAATTCAACTTTCTGGATGCAGACCTTGTCCCAGTTTCCATGCAATGGAGAAAATCTAGTAACTGATGGAAACATATATGTGTCTTTTCAGCAGGTTAATATGGCCCCCTTTCCAGTTGACCCATTACATCACAAAATAGTCATTCATGCAGCAGACGGGCATTTCAAACAACAACCAGATGGATAATAGTACAGCATTTTTAATCTTTTCGTATGTAATGTGCGCACTACTTCTGGTGCAGATGAGATGGCGCTATCCCTCAGGTGGTTATTTACCGGCTCCGTTCACCTTCTTCTTTTGTGACCGGCTTTCTTGGATGTTTTTGTTTTGGGGTCATACGCCAGCGTAGTGGCAGTGGAGCATGCGTACATGTATTATCTAGTTAAAGTTTGATTAAGGAATATATATGCTGGAGAAAATCGATTTCCAATCTCCTTATCTTGGTGTCTTAATCAGATAAGGGGAACTCAGATTTTAGTCAGAGTAACGTGTTTATAAGCACTTGGACATGTTGTCCAGTTAAATTTGGATTAAGGCAATAATTTGTTTTTTCACGTGCATGTAAACGTACCGAGTTAAATTTATGAGGTTTTTACACATGTTGAGTGAGGTTTTTAGTGGTGACATACAACTTACCCATCTGACACTGGTACATGTTCCTAGGACTCTGGTTGTGGTCCGAGTAAGGGATGAAGTTAGCCACTACGCTAAGCATGCTGTGAGGGAAAAGCTCCTGATGTGTTGTTACTCCTCTCTCAACCTCATCCTCCATGATTCCTACATTAATGTAAAGCTGCAACAAGACAGGAAAGGTGATTAAATATAAGTTTCAGTAGCGTGCTTCTGATGTAGGCCTTACTATTTAACACATACCTGCTCAAACGTGCCAATCAACTCCTGCTTGCCGAGAGCCAAGTTGCGTACAGGTCTCACCATGCGGCAGGGAGTCGTGAAGAGGAACAGGCCAGGATACAAGCTGGCCTTGCCTGTTTTAGGCACCAGAACGATCTCAGTCCAAGGAGGGATCTTCTTTTCTCTTAGAACCTGGAGGTATTTGTTTTAAATGTTTTTTAGCATGTAATATGCACTGTATGACAAGGTGACACTGGTACCTTTCACAGTTAACAAACCTTGAAACTGCGCAGTGAGTCAGCCACAGCTTGAGCTAAGTCAGATTCCACCCAGCCAACAACAGCCCCATCCAGAACCACGGGGTAGCAGTCCGAAAAAGGCTTGCCAGGAGATCCATCCAGCGGAGTAACACCTTACAGACACCAGAGGAAAAGGGAAAATGTCAACTCACTGGCATGCGCTTTACAAAATTGAAGCAGTGCAGCATGTTTATAGAACTGTTGTCTATGCTCACCAAGAGAACACAGCAGAGCAGGCAGGGATGTGGTGGAAAAAGTTGGTGCCACAATTTCACAGCTGGCCGTCATGTGGTTCATGAGTCCACAAGGCTCCCCGTCTGGAGTGTGGACAGGACAGAGGAAGCCCCAGGACTCTGGCAGCAGCTTACGGACGGTAGTGGTCCTCATCTTGGCGAATGCCGCTCCTCTGTGGACGCAGCGAAAATGGGACAGGTAACGGATGAAGTTGAGCTTGTCAGCCACAACGCACAGGCCCGTGTTCTGCAGCATGCCAAGACCTGTGGAAAGAGGGAGTAGATTAGCCGAGTTTTTAACCTGCAGCATATATTCATTCATTCTCCTGTGGACATACCTGACTTAGAGCTGAGGTTTCCGGTGGCCAACAAATACTCAAAAGGCTTGGTCAGGTCAGTGCCCATGTTGAAAATCTTCATCATACTTTCAGCGCTGCAATCGGCAGAATATCTTTGGCCTCTTTTTGTTAAGGCCATCTTCACTGACACCAACCACGCAGTCATTTTCTCCTGCGTTAATATTTTACAGGATAAAGTTATGACTTTGGATGGAAAGTAAACCTAGTTGTACCCATTTCAGATTAAAACATTCCTAATTACTTGCCTTCAGAAACATGAGGTAGAGCTGACCAGGAGTGAGCACTTCCTGACACATAATACTGTCTGGGTTTTCCTCCATACACTCCTGCTTGGCAAACGTGAAAAGCTTCCGGTTCATTAGACACAGCAGGTAGAATTTCTCTATGTCGGATTTCAGGTGGATGCAGATGCACTCACTGATCAAAACAGAGCACAGGACATTTTAGTAAATACACAGTAAAACCCCTAGCACAGATTGTGTCCATCAGATTGTAAAAAAAAATGTCTTAAGAGCTTACTCTAACAGAATGTTGGCACACTGTTCATTTGTGTACCACTCAGGAAGGTTCATCTTCACCCTGAAGCGCTCTCCAAGGTAATTGAGCACCTTGCTGCGGGTGGTGCAGCCCTCCTCCATCACCATGCGCAGCATCTCTGATGCACAGGTCTTGTAGAAAGAATTGTCCTCGCGGCCTTTGATCAGCTCCTGGTAGATCTGGAAGTCTGTGAAGTCCACCAAGGCCTGAAGAACAAGAGAGAAATGAGCACCAGTAGAGTTTATAATTACTGATCTCATCACAGTTGGTTGCGTAATCAACGCTGCAATTAATACCTTAAGCGCAAAGCCTAGAGGGAGGAAAAAAAGCTCTTTCTGGTAGATGAAGTTCAGCATCACAGTCCCATTTTCCAGATAATGTAGATTCATGTTGACCGCTGTGTGCTCATCTCTTACAGAACGCATAGAAATACCTGTGAGTAGGAAAATACATCCATATTGAGGTACATGTAGCTGGAATCGTTTAGTTCAGAATTATTCTGGTGATAGTCTGAAAGCTTATATTTACCATACTGAGTGTATCCCTGACCTCTGCTCTTCCACTTAGGTCTTGACATGACGATAGGGAAGTTCCTCCTCGGCATTATCAGCATACGGATTACCTTCTCAATTCCATTCACGATGAAATAGCCTCCCATTTCCTGTCAAAGTTACATGCCGTTTATTCTATATTGATTAGCTGGGGCACATTAAGATTTTCTGAGTTTACTAGAGTGGCCACCTAAACCTACCTCTGCTTCTTCGTGATGTTCTACGAGCTCTTTAGGGGACATGCCGTGCAGGTTACACCGCGCGGATTTCACCATGATTGGCACTTGACCCAGAGACTGCTTGATGATGCCTTTAGGGACCCCGTTGACCGACCAGCTGACGTCTGCCTGAGAAGACAAAACATTCGTTCGACTCAAAGGCTGCGCACCTGGCACGTAATATTACTCGGACGAAGATGAAACATGACACCAGAAATGTGTCTTACCACCAGCTTTCCTCTGTAGGAACATCTTCTTCCCCGACACTCCGCTGGAAACACCTTCATTTCCCTGCAGATGCTGCCTTTGGCGACCATCGGGTTGTGCAGGGTGGCTTCAACAAACACGAGGCTGATCCTGTCATTTTTGACCGTGAACTCCAAGGGGGGGATCGCCTGAGAAACACATCACATGGCATGAAACTGAGAAACCTTCGATTGAGGAGAAAAGTGGAAAATAAGAAGTAAGAGCTGGACATGTTTGCAGCTATGACACCTGAACTGCGTCATCATCAGGTAAACCTGTATATATTTGTTTTTAACCATACTTTCTGTGTTGCATTTAAATATTTTACTGGTTTTTAGTTTTTTATCTTGCATCGACATTCTGCTCCTCTTGGTTTTCATTTTGTTCTTATTCTATTTTGAAGATTTGATTGTGATGGATGCCTTGTTTCAAACAGCAAGCCAAGTTTACCTACAGGTAAACTAATAAAGTAACTTGAACCTGCAGTTTTCCACTTCAAGTCAACATGTCTGCAGTAAAGGGTTCTTTTCACGATGTAAAGTCAACCACAGACCTCATTTTGATTACAGATGTCACTGAATGTAGCTTGTAACAAAAGCATTCCTCACTTTGTTGATAAGCAGGGTAACATGGTGGCTTACAGTAGCTCACTTCATAATACAATTATATTTGTCAGCTTTGACAATTTCAGCCACAACTATAATACCTTCTACGTGCCTTATTACGTGTAAACTTTTCGAACAGCGTGAATAAACACACTCAACAACAACTTTGTGTAAAGACAGGTTAACTAACCTGCACAACGCGGTTGAGTCCTTCAGTGACAGCCTGGTCAAAAGACTCGATATGAGCTTTAGTCAGATCCTGAACAGCAGCGTGTTGCGTCTCTTTCAGCTCCCCAAACCTTCCCTCTGTCAGATTCTTTAAACTCGGAGCTTTGGGCAAATTACTCCACTTGGTTGAGAAGTCCATGCTTGCCTTCTCTTGTTTACCGCATGTGCACACGGACACAGGAAGTACATCCCACCGGAACAGGATGTTCCGTCTTCTTCTTCTTTTTATTTATCGGCGGTTGGCAAACAACTTTTTAGCGCATTACCGCCACCACCTGGTGTGGAGTGTGGATCAGGCTGTATAATAATAAGACCAAAATAAATAAATAAATCTTCTCAATCAATTTAGTCACTCTAAGAAAACGTAAGATAAATCTATGGCACTGACTTCCTCAGTTCTGTTGCAAAATGATTGTCAAATCCAAAGGCATCTTTATCCGTTCGAGGTCTTGGGCCGGTATTGAGTATTTAATTACATGATGTATTGTCTCATCTTGTCTGCAATTTTCACATCTGCCTGTGTCATGTTTCCCAATCATTAGTAGTGGTCTGTTTAGTCCTGTGTGGCCCAAATCTTCTTTTCTGTTATCAAATCTTCTTATTCATCTGTTTTCTATGTGATGAAGCCACTGGACATCGAATAAATAAAGTATCAAATCAAATCTGATCTAATCTCTATTTTTTGCTCCTTAAATGTGTCTCAACCTACATGTCATGCTGCTCACTTGTGCCTTAAATTGTCCACCAGGAAGAAATAACGTTTTCTGAATCTGAAGTGCTCTGTTGGTTAGGCCTTTATGTTGTCTCGATCCTCTTCCTCTCCTCCAGGTGGAGGCGGTGTTGCAGCAAGAAAAAGTAGTGGTTTTAAAATGAGAAGAGAAAATGCAGAATGAATGGTGAAGGTGAGGTAAGATGTAAAAGCTGATGGTTGATGCTGTCTGCTGTGTAGGAGTATTTATGTGGTGTTAAAAAGACTGAGTCCCGTTATATCACTCAGGCTGCACTACAGCGTCTATTCACAGGCGCGATCCCACTACTGAGCGGCACGGGGGCTTTGACCTGCTCCGTTTCCGACCTGGGCCGGTGCACCCCTCCTTAGACGACCTGGTGGGCCCGGGCTCCCCCAGGAGCACCATATCGATACCGAACTTAGTGCGGACACCCGATCGACATAGTCCGCTGCAGCTCAGAGCTCCTGAGCTCAAACGATCCTCCAGCCTCAGCCTCCCGGTAACTGGGATTACAGGCACGCGCCACCGCACCCGGCGAGAGTTTCCTTCATTCAATCAAGATTTGGTCTTTTACTGCGGTGACATCATCGCGGAGCAGAGCTCCGATCTCGGGGGTGCGCTACAGCGACATCTGGTGGTCTTTAGGGGATTCAGCATCACTACTGTGTTTGTGTTGATTTCTGTGTACTGTCTTCATTCTACATTTACAATAATATTCTAAGAGGAACAAACACGTACAACATTAGTCACTTTGTGTGTTTTTGCACGACTATCCGTGCTTCATTCTTGTTGTTTCATCGTCATATCCACAGCAAAGGTTGCACTGACAAACAACATTCTTACTTTAAAAGTTCCCTTCTCACGACTAAAATAAAAAAAAGTAAACTAAATGAAGGAAATAAATTTACTCTATGCGTAGAAAATGCTAATTATAGATGATTTGCTGTGAAGTATTGACATGTTGTGCTTTACAATCCAAACAAAAAGGATTCACCGGTTAATATAACTGTGCCCTGCCAATAACTAATACAGCACTGTCCTTTTCCTTTTAGTTCATATTGTACTCTGTGTGTGTATTTCTTAATGAGGTTGTGTTAAATAAAATCACCTCTGTCACATAGTCCTTCCAAACACTTGAGACATATAGTCTGATAATTGCATGTAACACTTTACCAGTGCACATAAATTATAAGAAACAAAAACAGTTCAGAAAATGACTGACTGTTTACATTTGCACTTTATTCACTTTCGATTTATAGTCGTGTTTCCATCGTCCATGTATTATTAGGAGGTGATACATTTGTGACATAGTTTTCTTTCTTGCTTTGATTTTTTTCCCCCATGTATATACTTTGCTGCTTTGTATTGTCCACCAGGAAGAAATAAAGTTTTTTGAATAAGAAGTGCTCTGCTGTCACATGTTGGCGGTTAGGCCTTTATGTAGTATCGATCCTCATCTCTTCCAGGTGGAGGCGGTGTTGTAGCAAGAAACAACAATGAGAAGAGAAGATGTAGAATGAGTGTTAAAAGGTGGTATAAGATGTAAAATGTTTGATGGTGTGTAGGAGTATTTGTGTGGTGATAAAAAAGACTGAGTCCCGTTATATCACTCAGGCTGCACTACAGCATCTATTCACAGGCGCGATCCCACTACTGAGCGGCACGGGGGCTTTGACCTGCTCCGTTTCCGACCTGGGCCGGTGCACCCCTCCTTAGACGACCTGGTGGTCCCGGGCTCCCCCAGGAGCACCATATCGATACCGAACTTAGTGCGGACACCCGATCGACATAGTCCGCTGCAGCTCAGAGCTCCTGAGCTCAAACGATCCTCCAGCCTCAGCCTCCCGGTAACTTGGATTACAGGCACGCGCCACCGCACCCGGCGAGAGTTTCCTTCATTCATTCAAGATTTGGTCTTTTACTGCGGTGACATCATCGTGGAGCAGAGCTCCGATCTCGGAGCGCAGTGCAGGGACATCTGGTGGTCTTTAGGGGATTCAGCATCACTACTGTGTTTGTGTTGATTTCATTCTACATTTACAAAATATATTCTAAGAGGAACAAATATGTGCAACATTAGTCACTTTGTGTGTTTTTGCACGAATATCCGTGCTTCACTCTTGTTGTTTCATCGTCATATCCACAGCAAAGGTTGGAATGAGAAACAACATTTTTACTTTAAAAGTTCCCTTCTCACGAGTAAAATTAAAAAAAAAAACTAAACTAAATGAAGGAAATAAACTTACTATATGCATCGAAAATGTTAATAACAGATGATTTGCTGTGAAGTATTGACATGTTGTGCTTTACAATCCAAACAAAAAGGATTCATCGGTTAATATAACTGTGCCCTGCCAATAACTAATGCTGCAGTGTCCTTTTCCCTTTAGTTCATATTGTACTCTGTGTGTGTATTTCTTGTGTTAAATAAAATCACCTCTGTCACATAGTCCTTCCAAACACTTGAGACATATAGGCTGATAATTGAATGTAACACTTTACCAGTGCACATAAATTATAAGAAACAAAAACAGTTCAGAAAATGACTGAAATGTTTGCATTTGCACTTTATTCACTTTACATTTATAATCGTGTTTACATCGTCCATGGATTGTTAGGAGAGTTGATACATTTGTGACATAGTTTTCTTTCTTGCTTTGATTTTTTTTCCATGTATATACTTTGCTGCTTTGTACTGTCCACCAGGAAGAAATAAAGTTTTCTGAATCTGAAGTGCTCTGCTGTCACATGTTGGCTGTTAGGCCTTGATGTCGTATCGATCCTCATCTCTTCCAGGTGGAGGCGGCGTTGCAGCAAGAAACAACAATGAGAAGAGAAGATGTAGAATGAGTGTTAAAAGGTGGTGTAAGATGTAAAAGCTGATGTTTGATGGTGTATGTTGTGTGGTGATAAAAAGACTGAGTCCCGCTATATTACTCAGGCTGCACTACAGCGTCTATTCACAGGCGCGATCCCACTACTGAGCGGCACGGGGGCTTTGACCTGCTCCGTTTCCGACCTGGGCCGGTGCACCCCTCCTTGGACGACCTGGTGGCCCCGGGCTCCCCCAGGAGCACCATATCGATACCGAACTTAGTGCGGACACCCGATCGACATAGTCCGCTGCAGCTCAGAGCTCCTGAGCTCAAACGATCCTCCAGCCTCAGCCTCCCGGTAACTTGGATTACAGGCACGCGCCACCGCACCCGGCGAGAGTCGCCTTCATTCAATCAAGATTTGGTCTTTTACTGCGGTGACATCATCGCGGAGCAGAGCTCCAATCTCGGAGCGCGATTCAGCGACATCTGGTGGTCTTTATGAGATCCAACATCACTACTGTGTGTTGATTTCTGTGTGCTGTCTTCATTCTACATTTACAATATATATTATAAGAGGAACAAACATGTGCAACATTAGTCAATTTGTGTGTTTTGCACAAGTATGAAAGAATTTTATACACAGCAAAGGTTACACTGAGTAATGAAATTCTTACTTTGCAAGTTCCCTTCAAACTATTTATGGCATAGTTATTTGTATTTGTTTTATTCTTCTTCTTGTTCTTAACTGTTTGTGACTGTCAGGGCTGCAGGCAGCTAAAGAAAAAGCAGATTTAGGTATTATATTCTGATACTTAGAGTACCGAATTGCCCAGGCCGTTGACAGAATTATTATGATCACATTATTGTCTCCCTATTCTAAACTTCATATAACTTTGGAAAATACAATTAAATCCTTCAAGACATTTTTTTCTCAGTGTTTTTGAGGACTAAAATATGTGTAATTTGCCATTATATTTTATCACATCAGTCTCCACCTGTGTCACTTTTTTTTATCCAAAAGCTGCATTTACAGGTTTACCTTACTGTTCAGTGTTTTGCTTTCAAATCAGAAATACACATCAACGACAAGGCTTATTAAGGGAAACACTAATCTTTATTTGTGTGTGTCCAGAACAAATACAGCCACACGACAGAAGCTTGACGATAGTAATATCTTTTATTCTAATAATATTGCTTCTCATAAACACAAATGTTCATGCAAGATTTTGGACAAAACATCCTCCCAACAAAAACACAGCACACATCCCTCTGAATACGAGTTCAGATCGCGTCGACGCCAATCGATGTGATAATGTCCAGAATCTAAAAGCTACAAAACATTATTTGACACTGAAGATGCGGATGGGATTTTATCTTTGGTAAAGATGAGGAAAGAGAATTTATAAAACACATGAGAAAAACATGATAATATGTGCAAAGAAACTCTAAATAAGAGGAAATTACATCATTGACTCTGATAAGGGTCACACAATGGAAGAGGCAAATTTACCCCAGTACAAGGAATGAAGGTGCATTTCAATGCTGGAGGTCGATTGCTTCTTTTTTCTTTTTTTTCTCCACTTTTTTTTTGAATGAATGAATGAATATGCAATTCCCTCTAAGGCACCCTTCCCTTTAATGGAAATTTCCCCGCACATTTTAAAACAATACCAATACATGCTTTTGATATTTCCGAAATCAGAAATAATCATTAATTCTTCCATTCATTTCGTTCCAAACATTCATTTTCTTTTAATCATCAGTACTGAGTTACTGGGATCACTGTACTAACACCCCAGTGTCACCCATCCTTCCATCTTTCTGACATTCAGTCACTTACAAATCCTTCATTCCTAAGAGTCATCTTGTAAAAAAACAAAAACAAAACAAATACACAGTGATTAAAAAACACAGATAAATGCTCTGATGGTGTCCCTTAGGTCACATGCAACATAGGAAACACAGTCACATCAACTAAAACCAGCTACAAACAGCGTCAGGGTCCAAGCAGACTGTGAATATTTAAACTGCAGAAAAAAAAATGAATGCACAATTAGGGCGAAGGACCAGTAGAACAAACAAAACCTGAAACGTG
Organism: Mugil cephalus; assembly: GCF_022458985.1. Classification (NCBI taxonomy): domain Eukaryota; kingdom Metazoa; phylum Chordata; class Actinopteri; order Mugiliformes; family Mugilidae; genus Mugil; species Mugil cephalus. The sequence goes on from NC_061782.1 coordinate 6,552,321, forward strand.
ACTACTACAGCACCACCTTGAGGTCAATTAGTGTCATTATACGTGTGTATAAGTAGAGGGTGGTACAATCTTGGACTTTGGACTTTACGACCTCAATAAGAGGTTTAAAATATAGTGCATGCATCAACCGCTACATTGCTGGTAAGTAGGACTTGGTCACTAGAGCATATAAACCCTGGCTCACTGCATCCACAGAGAGGGCGATTTATTCCACGCACCATCTCACAATTTGAGGCAATGACACACACGTGAAGCAGAGCTATTGTCATCGCGTGGATTTTGCAGATTTAAGCTTTTCGTACTGATGGAAAAAAGTTTTTGTTAACATCTAAATGCATTTAACAAGTTACTGTAAATGTTCGAAACTGTCTATAGATAAATTAGGTGCAGTTTGGGGGGAAAAAATTGAGAAACTGCTGTAGTTTCTGAAAGGAAATACGAAATATTCTATTGAGAAAAAGTTGCAAACTGATTTACACTGACAAGAAAGAAACGTGAGCTTTGCTGCTTGGACCCCAATGACTTATTTTGAAGTTTAAATGAGCCCCAGGTAAACACAACAGTTCAGCTCCCCAGTTCAAGCTTAAGACTTCTAAAAAAAACATGACGGAAAATATATTTGACACAAGTCAACTTTGACAGTTACGCATATAAGGTTTTTTCTACTCACAAAAAGGTTTTTCTCAAAGGAAAAAAAAAATCTTCAAAAGGGTGAAAGAAAACTGAAATCATGAATAAATACTCACGACTTCTTAAATAATCAATAAGACTCTGTACAATCTACTCTACTTTCATTTCAACAGTTCAAAAACATAATCCACACAACACTTTACAATGACGATCTTCATACAATAAGAAATATAACAGACGTTAGGGCAGTTCTTAGTCCTACAGCTAAAAAGGTGCTGTAGGGGCTTGTACGCTACATGCTATCACACAAACATGCTCTCTCCAAACAGCGGAAAACAAACCGTCTGAAACATTTCATAAAGAGTTTGTTCCTAAAAAGATAAATTAATACTTTAGGACGTTCTCTTGTCCCTTTGCCCTCTGACATTTGCTGCATTTACATGGACATGAGTATGGCACCAAAAAGAAGAATAAGAGGTCAAAAATGTCTTGAGTAGTCACCTGAATCAGAACAGACTGGTCCAATCTGAACAAAGAGGGGTGGCGTCAACCTTTGACCTTCGAGTCGATGCTTTGGGGCATGTTATGTATTTTCATTTTAGCTTCCAGGTAGAAAGTTAATCTGGAATCTGATCAAAACGATTTCAATCAGGCTGAAGAAACATTGTCCACGTGAATGCAGCAACAGAGACGTCATGGACACTTCAACACAGTTTTTAGGGCTTTCGTCTGCGAGGGTCATCTCTCTGCTCAGTTACTGCCACACAACTGGCCTGAAAGTAAATACTACACCGATCAGCCACAACATTAAAACCACTGACAGGAGAAGAAAATAACACTGACCATCTTGTGACAACACAACTCTCTCTGGGAAACTTTTGGACCTGGCATTCGTGTGGATGTTACTTAGACATGTAGCACCCACCCCATAGCAATGACACTCTTTGATGGCAGCAGTTTAGGAATAACTCAAAAAAAAAAAACTAAAAAATATATGAAGAACAACACAAGGTGTTGACCTGGCCTCCAAATTCACTAGATCCCAAACTGATCAACTATCTATGGGACGATCCACAGAGCCCACAGGACCCAAAGCCCCCCTCCCACACTAACAACACTGTGTTTCCAGACACCACAGGACACCCTCAGAAGGCCCATGTCTACTCTATAATGAGTCACAGCTGTTTTGGAGGCACAAAAGGAGACCTACACAATATTAGTAAGGTGGTCATAATGTTATGCCTGATCGGTGAATGTAGTATCCACATGATTGAGTGAGGAGAAATGTTGTACTTCAAGGCAAACCTTGACATCTTGAGTATTTACCTCATCAGACACATGGGGTTAGTAAAAGTAATATAAAGATACAGCTATAAAAAAAAAAACAACAACAACAAAAAAACAAAAAAAAAACAAGAAAAGTGCCTGATGAGGAAAAAACCATCAAAGTTCACAAAGATCTCAAATATGAAGAGACCTGTTTTAATAATATTTCCTGTGGACTGATCTTGACCATTCAGATTTTATGGAGCAACAGTGCAAAGGCTTATAGAACTAGATAGAACAAGTACAAGTCACTGTGACAGAGCAAGCGAACTGGCAGTCTTTTTAAGGGAGCATGGTTGGAAATGTAAGGCACTACAGTCTCAGTTGGAGCGTCTCTGCATCCTTCACACCTCCATTAACCTGCTTGGGGAGAATCTGGTGGCGAAACTGAATTTGCAGGGTCGTCATTCGGGAAACTCCCAGAACATCTAGTAAACACGTCGTCGTCTTCTATGCATAATCTGGACAGCGAGAGGTTATTTCTGCAGGTTCAGTGAACGCCATAAGGAGAAATCTCCCCTCCAGCCGAGACAGGCGAGGCTCAACGGACGGCCTGACTTGGTGGGATGTGCTACTTCTCAGGTGCGGTTTAGGAGTGAGGACAGAGCATGGAAGAAGCTTCTAGCACAGGACAGACGTTTGGGGACATGTTGGCGTGCGTGTGCTTACAGTCGAGTGAACGGGCCCACGTGGAGAGGCCCCCTCAGTTTGGGCGAGGAGCAGGAGTTGGTGGTGAACATGGAGGACGGGGAGGAGGAGTACGGAGAGGAGGAGGCGGACGGCGGGTCGCTGCCGCTGCTGAGGGTGAAGATGCTGGAAATGGCAACATCCACGATGCCTTGACATAGTTCTGGATAGAGTTTCCTGGGAAGCAGAGGTTTGACATTTAAAATTGTACACAGAAGCTCAAAATGTTGACGAATAAATGTGAAAATTCAATGATTTGTCGATTAGAAAGAATAACGAATGCAAAGAAGAACATAAATGATACTTACTGTGCACAGGCTGGAGCTCCATTGATCTCGATGAGCCACACTTTGAAGCTCTCGTCCACCATGAAATCAAACCCAAAGAGCTGGAAGCTCTGGTAGGACAGGTGCTTAGTGCTGATGGCAGGTTCGATACACGTCAGACAGCTCCTGTGAAAGCAGGAACAAGGAATCATTTCAGACTGATTGAACATTAATGATAAACGCCGTGACAACTTTAAGCCACGCCCGAACCAAACCATGTTATTCATTCTGCTTTGTTGCCGTTTTTATTTATATTTCTACTTTATTTATCGTGTTTATTCACATCCATACTGTTTACTTAGTATCTATATATTATCGTTGCTATGGATATAAAAATCCTGGAACTTGAACTGAACTAGTGACCAAACCCTGAATGGCCACTTGAGACCTGCCACAAACGAGCCCTGTTTAAACATGAGGGGTCCCATGTGGAAGACTTTATCGCAGGAGCTTGGTGAAACGTTTTGGGCGTGTTTTTTTTTTTTTTTTTAATAACTCACACATCAAGACTTAAAGTTGTATGTGAGGACTCTCAGTTTCCCATAAGCACGTCCAGCTGCCTCTGTTTTACAGGAGGCTTTAAGATATGCATTATTTAGCTTTGAGTAACAGGTGGGTGCCCTGTCAAGCTGCCAGCTGTCTTCTTAGGGGTCACCCGCCAGCCTCAGCTCCACTCACACTCAACCTCTCTGCTCATTTTTAAATAAGCCGGGAGTTACGAGGAGTACAGTTACCGTCCATGCGGAGCTTCACAGAGAGGGCTTTTATACAGTCAAGAATCCAGAGTTCATTAGGAAACTGAAAAGTAAAAAACAGCAGCAAAAAACAAGACGGTGCCTACTTGATGATCTGCTTGATCTGAGGTAATATGGAGGTCTCCAGGGTGATGTTGTGAGTGTTCAGCAGGTACAGCCTGAACTCGTCGAAGAACATCTCGTTGCCCTCCTCGTAGCGGCCGTAGTTCTGGGAGTGCTCCTTCTGGATGCAGTGGTTGGTCAGGTGGCTGGTCATGTCCTGGAGGTCGGAGCTGTTGTAGGGCTCCGATGAAGTCCGCAGCACGCCCTCCCGGTATAAATAGATGTTGTACTGATGGTCCACCAGCACCCAGCTCCTAGCAGCAATATGACAGAAGAAGAACTATGTTAAAAAGTACATATTAAGACCTTCTCTGTGTGTTTGTGTTATGAATTAGAAGAAAAAAAAACATGCCTGATGTCAAACTTCCGATGTCCTGGCTCCAGGAGCAGGGGCTTCTCCAGGTACTTCTGAATTACATGAACCTGTCCCTGATTATCAATATACTCCAGCAGCTGATTAGCATCGTGGGATATCAAAATACCAGCACCTGTTGCAATAATAATAATAAAATAAATATATTTTTATCAAGTTGCATCCTCAGTTTCAGACCTGTAAACAATACAAGCAGTAGAGAGCAGTAAAGGGTATTTATTGACCATTAGCAGATAAAAATGATCAAGTATGTAATAACAATCGATGTATTGACAGGCAAACTGACCCAGGCTTACCAGTATCCCACATTTAAACCAATCGAATATGAATAACAGATTTCACCTTTAGCTCCAGCAGAGGACTTGGCTATCCACACTGTACCCTCCCCACTCTCCTTTTTAGTGTTATAGGAAGCCAGGAAGACTTCCCGCTCATCAGTCTTGGGGTTGTTCTTCAGATGGCTAATGCCATTTGTAGCTGGGGCAACGGGGGTGTTGAGGTTAGTCGGATAGATGATGTAGGACTCAGGAAACCAGTTACTGGAGTCAGACAGCTCTGGACTGGTCTTTATTAGTCTAATGGCGAAGAAGAAAAAAACGGTCAGCTAATGTAACCCCTGTCCCCTGAATAATTTACCCGTGGACAAGCGCATTAACCAAATACATAGATACACACTTGACCAAGGATGCCTTCCTGCAGAGTTTGTCAGCGCCTCTGTAGTAATTTACCAGCTGCACCAGTCCAGGTTCATGGCCTGCAAAGTCAAAGGGAGGACACCTTTAAAGTCTTTACGAATAAGACACTGAGTAATAAGACTTTCCACAGGATGCAGCTCGGCACAGCCACGGCTTGCTGTCTCATCCTCATGGGTGGACACCAATATAGCACAAGCAAACCGGATTCACTCACCCAGACGGCCGAAGGGTAATCTATTACGTTCTCCGAGCATCAAGTTGAATCTGGGATTGTCTCTTTTCAGCCTCTTCCATTGTCCAGTCGAGAGGAGGATTTTGGAAACTTCTGCGTAAACAGAGCTGTTGTCGTCCCGGGTAACAAATGTATACATCGGTGCATTCATAATGCCACGTTTACTGTTACTAATAATAATAAAAAAAATACTAATAATAATAATAATAAAAACGATTGAGCTTGCAAGTAACTTAGCTGTCTATCTAGTTGAGACTGCAGCAGACTGACTGTTCAGGGTTATCTCCTCTGGTCGTGCCATGATGATGAGTCAGTCATAATCCAGTCCAACACTTCCCAGTTCACTCAAACTGGTGATGAGAAGCTGCGATTCAGAGGTCTGTGGCTAACATGTGGGTATATGAAACACTGCAACACGCAAAGGAAGAAAAGTTCATGCTGCTCGGTGCACAGGGTCCGTTCAGTGTCCCCAGACAGGGTGTGACTGACTGACTACTGCTGCTGCTGAGACCGGCTCCTCCTGGGGTTGGTCCCGTCTGGATTAATTTACATCCTGTCTCTTGCAGAAGCTAACGTTATAGCTAACGGTCTGCGCCCTCTGTGACCATTTATCCAGGAAACTCTTCCGGTGTCCGTCCTCAAACACAAATGCAGCAGAAATGAAGAAACTGAACAGTTATCTACACAACGCCACAAACACAGTCTTTTTTTTTCTCCCACTAGCGGCGTGTGCTTTATTCTCTGAAGCTCGGCAATAGTCTGTCATCCACTGTCGACACAATAAACACAGTGCTACACGGTTGTGGTTGATGTAGTTTACCCCTTCGTTAAAAATCACAATTAAATTATATATATGTATTTTTATACAATCCAAAATCAAATAAATACATCTTATATTATACTATCTCTACAGACATACTTTCGTTTAACATAATTTATGTCTTAGTCACTTCCTGACAATTAATTTCAACAATAAATATACAACATTTCCCAGAATGCAACGCGGCAAAGCGACTCATCTGCTTTAGCGTGTCGTCGCCACAAGATGTCGTTGTAGACCTCAAGTCAGCAGAACCGTGCGGGGTTAAAAAAAAAAAAGTTTTTAAACTACGGCAAATATTCTCACGATATGCCTCGAACTTTGTAAGAAACTGTAATGAACCAAAAGTCTGTCTACGTCTAAGTGTAAGTAATTTCATTCGGCGTTATAATAATATTTTAATAGATGTTGTCGAGTCGCTGGGCCGAACGGGGGGATAAATGGAGCACTCCCTACTTGTGACAAGTTACGGGTCTCGTTCCAATACTTTTAGACAAAGTTATTTGCCTCTCGTTAACGTTTATTTTCGCTGTCTTTTCAACTTAAGTCGACATTTTCTCAATTGAAAAACACTTTATTCAGACATCACTTGCTCTGGTTTCCTATATTTTTCAAAAAACGACGCTGGAAACACGAGTGTGTGTGTTTCCGACACCGAATTGGAACGAGGCAGGAAGTTGAAGCGGAAGAAGAAACAGGTGGCGGGAACGGACAACAACTTTCAGTTTACTCCTCTTTAATGTGTTGTTTATTTCATAAGAACACGTCACTAATAGTAAGTGGCATCCCCTCGTGCTCGCAGTGTTGTTTGTTGTTGTGGGGTTTGGGTTGTTTTTAGGGCGAGGATAGGATTTAATGGAGGCTGAATGAGGAGTTTTAAGTCTTGAACTGTCTCTTATAGAGCTACATATCCACCAAAACTGTGTTTCCACGCTTATGTTAACACTATTGACGCAGTTGTATATGTTTGTTTGGAGGTTATCTCTGCTACTAATGCTGCTAATGACCCAAAATAATTCACCTACTAGTGTTTGGATTGAAAGTTGCTGGGATTACGTTTAAACCAATTCTAAGATAAACTGCATAACACTGCATGTAACGAGATGCAGACTTTTTGTGCGCTTGGATCAGAGGTGATGTGCGCCTTGGCTTTTACTGAGGGTCATGCATTTTTAATCGGTTTCGTCCCCTTCTCCTTCACCAGGCTGGAGCAGACCAGGCATGAGTGGCGCGCACCTGGACGAATGGCAGAGGAGGTCCTTTGACATTTCATCTGGCACCTGCACACCTGAACAGACGGCCGATGCCTACCGGGCCCACATCCTCTCCATTCAGTATGCATGGGCAAGCTCCCAGCTCTCTCAGGCCGGCACGGCCAGCCTGCTCAGGACCTACTCCGAGCGTTACGCCTCAGTGCTGGACTCGGATGACCCCCGCGCCGGGCTCAACAACTATGCAGAGGGCGCGCTCCATCTGGCTCGCAGTCAGAGGAACTACAGCGACAAATGGGAGTCGTCTCTCACCAAGGAGAGTGTGATGGAGTTGCCTTGCGTGCGGAAGATGATTCGGGCCAGGACGGGGGGCGAAAGGTGCCTTGTCGCACCAGCAGATGTTAACATACCTGTGGGACAGGAGGCCAGAGGCGGCCAACTCTCTGCTCCCTTCACCGGTGTCAGGTCAGAGACTGCATTGTTCAAACCTACAGGACCACCACAGCCTAAATCAGAGGTTAATGTCACTGCCAGTAATCCTGCTTATATTTCGGCCGAGAGGCCAAGAGCCCCTGATGGGATCTCGGGTAATTTAAATTCATTCCCCCGACCTCCAGCCCGACCACAGTCGGTGTTTAATCATCCTTCAGTTCAGGGAAACCCTGGCCCCGCAGTGAGCGTTCAGAACCATCAGTCCAGCTTCTTCCCCACCTCAAACCCATCAAAGCGGAAAAATTTTTACAGCCCAGATGGCGGCGATGGCGGCAGGGGGCAACACGGGGCTCAAGGCGGCGCTGACCCACGAGCCGGATGCAACTTCAAAACGGCTCGCGAGCAGTTTGTCGTCGACCAGCAGAAGAAACATTCCTATCAGCCCCAGAGAGGTCAGCCTCCTGGGATGGCAGCGATTGTGAAGAAATCTCTGGGCGCGAACAGACCTCGAGGTACGTTTTCTAAATTTGTGTCTCCCATCCCAAGACAGGAGGAGGAGGAAAGTGCGTCGAGGCACAATTCCAATCAGGAGCCTGAAATCTTGGACGAGCGTCTGAAAAACTTTGAGCCGAAGATAATTGAGCTGATTATGAGTGAGATCATGGACCACGGTCCTCCTGTAGCTTGGGATGACATAGCAGGCCTGGAGTTTGCCAAGACCACCATAAAGGAGATCGTGGTTTGGCCCATGCTGCGACCCGACATCTTCACGGGCCTCCGTGGTCCACCCAAGGGCATCCTCCTGTTTGGACCCCCAGGGACAGGAAAAACACTAATAGGAAAATGCATAGCCTGTCAATCAGGCGCCACCTTCTTTAGCATCAGCGCTTCGTCGCTCACGTCCAAGTGGGTGGGTGAGGGAGAAAAAATGGTGCGCGCCCTGTTTGCCATCGCCCGCTGCCACCAGCCCGCCGTCATCTTCATCGACGAAATCGACTCACTGCTGTCCCAGCGGACGGACGGGGAGCACGACTCGTCGCGCCGGATAAAGACCGAGTTCTTGGTCCAGCTGGACGGGGCGGCCACGGCGGCCGAGGACCGCATCCTGGTGGTGGGCGCCACCAACCGGCCCCAGGAGATCGACGAGGCCGCCCGCCGACGCCTGGCGAAGCGGCTGTACATCCCCCTGCCCGAAGCCGCCGCCCGGCTGCAGATCGTGACGAACCTCATGGCTCGGGAGAAGAACCAGCTGAGAGAGCCGGAGCTGGAGGGCGTGGTGACGGCCACGGAGGGGTTCTCCGGAGCCGACATGACTCAGCTGTGTCGGGAGGCGGCGCTGGGGCCCATACGCAGCATCCAGCTCAGCGACATCGCCACCATCACCGCAGATCAGGTGCGACCGATCCTGTACGGCGACTTCCAGGAGGCCCTGAAGACCGTGCGACCCAGCGTCTCCACGAAGGACTTGGAGCTGTACGAGGAGTGGAATCAGACTTTCGGATGTGGACGTTGAACTCGTTTCTTGTGCTTGATTATCATCAATCTCTGTTCAAGCTCTGGATAATATTTAGAACTAAGATGAGGTAAAGACAAATACAAAAAAGTTCATCCAGAGAAGTTGGTTAGACTATTTAAGCAGGGGTTTCTATACTTTAACTGTTGCAATACATTAACATTAATCACTATGTTCAGGTTGTAACCCACTAGGAGTTGAATGTTTTTTAAGTTTACACACATACACTGATCAGCCACAACATTAAAACCACTCACAGGTGAAGTAAATAACTTTTGGACCTGACGTTTATATGGTTGTTACTTAGATATTTACCTCAGCAGGATGCAACCTGACACAGACTTAAACTGACAACTTAAAATATAAATAAATAAATGTAATACATAAATGTCTGATTGGTGTAATAACTGTAGTTTTTAAGTTTGCGCTGAAAGAATTTGCATTTTGCATTCAGATGTTTTTTTTTATTAGATGCTGTTTTGTTCAGACACTAATTCCCCTGTTATTTTGTTATTTGTTATACACATTATGCTCCATGATGTGTACGTGGACTTTGTTCCAGATGAAGCTGCGATATTGAGTTGTTCCCACCTTTTTCATAAGCAATACAAGACTTTTTTTTATCTTGGGTCCATTTAGTTTGTTTCAATTTGTTTCTTTCATCCTAATAAAGTTTAATTGTACTCCTCATCTCATATCTGCTCATGTTTATTTATGTCTCAGGTTTGAAACCAAGCAACAAGAGCTGCATCTTTCTAAGTCTAAAGTTTGTTAGATCCCAATTTAAGGCCTTAAAAAGTCTTAAATACGAGCGTATTTTGCATTGTAGTTCTTAAATTACATTTAGTCAAATCTTAAATCCTTACATCCATTAATTACCACTTCATTTGAAGTACGACCCCCTCTGGCTTCGGCCTTTTATGTTTCTGATCCTCATCAGTGGAGCCCAGCCCAGGGATGTCTTGACTTTATATCTGAATGATATGAAATTTTGTTATTTTGAAAGTAATTCCGGGTCTCTTATTCTTTGTACTTTGTGTAAGTCTTAAATTTAACCCATAATGGTCTTAAAGAAGCCTTAAATTTCACTTTATCTGCTGTGTCTCGTCTCGTCCTGAGAAGTTCCTGATGCCAGATATTTACAATCATACAATGGAAGTTGGGAGACACGAACGCTATCCTGGGTATCGTGTTTAAAAAAAAAAAAGAAAACACTAAAAACATTGCTTGACCTCCCTTCCTGTTAGTGATTAGGACAGAAGTGGACTCAACAGGAAAATCTGTTACTGCAATACATCCCTTTGATTAGACAACGTCTGCACCATTTACTGTAGCACTGATCCTCATCCAAGCAGCTCATGGCTGGTTTTTCTTTCACTTTAAACTCTTTATCCACTTCTCATCGTGTCCAACACACAGTTGTTGTTCTGGTCAAAACATTTTTTAATTATTATGTTTTATTTCTAGCTGAATGGCTCACTGGCCTCACGCGTACACTACTGCCGACAGACACCATTATAGATTGTGCACACATGAAATGAAATTCTCATGTAATTTTAATGAGCAAATCTTTGAAAATCTGGAAGACCATGAAAAAAGACTTTCATTTATTTTTCATCTTTTTGTCAAGTCCCTGATAAATATTTCAGACCCGCGCGTTTGGCCACTGTGTTGAAACTTTGTTGAATTAGCCAGAAGTAGTCGCACAACCTCCGCCGCACCCCTCCCAACCCCTCCTGCGCCGCGCTGTCTCCGAAACACGGGGACCCCCCCTCACAGCTGGACCGGGACAGATGTGCAGAATTCCTCTGGTGCTGACGGGATCCGTCGAGTCCATCGAGTGCGGACCGAGAACTGAGCCATATGGTCTCAGCTTGTAGCTCAATTTGAGTGTGGTTGTATAGCGGCGGGTCACATCTGGGACGGGGTGGTCGTAAAAAAACAGTGCTTTTAATGGAGGACACAAGAATTAGTGGTTGGATAGAGACTCTGAGATGATTTATTAATTAATTTGATGTTGAGTTTCATGTAAATAAAATAATTGTGTATGTAAAAATATGAATTTAAATGAGGTGTATCATAAAATATAATTATTATAAGTTGATTATAGTATTATATATTATATTAATTATATATTATATTAACGGTCAGCATTTTTCAGCTGGACCATTTCTGCACTGGGTTCAAATTCCTTTTCACATTCATAATAAATTCTTTAAAAAATACAGAAAAGATACAGAAAAAATACAAATGCAAATCAAACTTTATTTATATATCACTTTTCATAAAGATGTAGCAAACAGAAACAAAATGAAGCAAACCCACCCTGTGTTTCTATACATACAGACACATAAAAGCCCACAAGCTTAAACACATACGCACCTGTAACACGATAAAAAGCTGTTTACTTTATTTGAATGAAATGAAATCAGATGAAATGAAGTAAGACTTGCTAGTGTTACACCCACTCTTGGGTTACCCACACCTGCTGTTACCACCAGTGGCCACAGGTGTTACCAAACCCACTGTGTTGAAAATCTTTAGCATTGTATCTTAGTAATATCAACAAATAAAAACACACTCTTACAACAGCACTCTTACTTAAAAGTTACTGATTGTGTTGAAGCATTAGTTTTGTCCATTTGTTTCTGAAATCTTTTCCTCTTCTGCAAAATAGTTTCCATTTAAATCATCTGAGATGTCTCAGGAGAAAAGGTCAAACTCATTTCAATCATTTTATTTCTAAACCTTAAAACGAAGTAAAGGTTTAAATAATGAAAAAAATGCACTTTAAAGTATCTGAAATCTTTTGTTTTGAGCCACAACCGCTCTGAATAAGATTAATAGGCTCTGCAGTCTGCAGCTGTTTGTACGTGTGTGTCTTTTATTTTGTATGTTTTTGATGTGATGTGCCTGTCGAACCCACTCAAAGAGGAACTTCTGCCCCCATCCATCTAAATGGTAACAATCCAGAAAATTTTTATACTCTTCTGCAAGAATTCAAGTAAATGTAATTTAAATGCAATGGAAAATAAGTCTTTTCACAATAAAATACGTCTGCATTTCTAAATAGACATCCATGAGACAAAAAGCCAAGAGAATGAAATATAATTCACTTGTATATGTTGAGAAACACTGATAATTTCACCCATTAAACAGATATAATACATGATGTATTATTACAGATAATCTTGAGCACTGTCATCTCGCCGAATAGACTTTGGTAAATCTGGTTCTTGAAGGAGCATTTCACTCAGCGGGTCTGAAAGAGCGACTGAGATTCGGGATTCTGGCAGGGCCACACTGGGTTGGCCAGATTATCCCTCTCATGCAAACGCCACCAACCCCCTCCCACCCCCTCGGTCCCAGTCAAGCGTGGGGGGACTCGGCGCTGGCTGCAGCTGCTTCCCGTTTCTGCAGAATCACACAGCAGCCATCTGGACGAGGCCCGTCTCCACGCGACGCTGCCGAGCTCCTCCGCGGGGCCCTCGGCGGAGCCTCTCCAGACAGGCCTGGCCCTCAGAGCCTCGGCCCCTGCCTTCTGCTCCAGTGGCTGATCCCCTCTGTCCTGACAGGCTCCTCCGAGGCCGAGGCTCTTCAGGTCCTGGACCAGGCATACGTCGGCGTGCTTCTGTGTGTGTGTGTGTGTGTGTGTGTGTGTGTGTGTGTGTGTGTGTGTGTGTGTGTGTGTGTGTGTGCGCTGCTTGTTCTACCATCACTCCGTTAACACCAGGGTCCCTGTGCAGACAGATGCTGCTATGATGTGTCGGACTAGTGTCACCTGTCTTCTGTTTGTTTACTAGATAAAATGAAGTAAAATGTTTTTTTGTTTTTTTTTGTTTTTCAAAACACAGAAGAATAAATTAATATTTCATTGTTACTGTTAGTAAATGCATTTTGAAGCCACACACTAATTGTCTGGAAGAAGTTTTTCTCCTCTCGTTGTTAATTTCCTGGCAGTGAGCTCCATTTGTTTGTGTTTTTTTTTTTTTTGCACAAATGCCAGTCAATCACCCGTTCTTGGATTTTGCTTGACAGGCAGAAACGAGCGGCAACATGAATGACACCTGAACTTAATGATTTCAAAAAGTTTGAGTGTGAGAGGGGGAGAAAGCGGGTGCGTCAAATCCGTCCATTAAATCCAGGAATTATTTTTCTTGACCCTAATTTATGAAAGACATTAAAACATTTTATAGTGGACATCTCCATACCCTCTGACAAGTATTTATTGTTGGCCAACGTTTCCAAAACAAAAAAACACATCTGCAAAAAAGACATAAATTATGGCCTCTTTATTTCTACAGGCAACCTTTAAATAAATGAAACGCTTCCCAAGTCTGTGTGCATATATAAAATATCCTTTATTGATATTTTCGCAAGCAGAAAGTTACCTTCAAATGAGGTTATTTTCACTTTATGACTCTATGGTCAGGTATAAAACAACAAGTCCAGGTTAACATGTTTTCTTTTTTTTTTCTTTTTTTTTCTTTTTGAATAAAACTAAAAATGGCTTCCAGCAGCAGTCATGTGTCACCTTAAACACCTTAAACACACCTATAGCACAGTCGAAAGGATGCATCTTTTACTATTCTAGAAGACAAACATCGATCACTGTAATAAATACAAAAAAACAAAAAAAAAAAAAAACAAGACAGGCGTGTAAATGTTTCATAAATAATATGTAGGTTATTACAAACACAAGAACGGGTCAAACCTGGTAAAGAGCTGTGGCTTTATCTACATCGATTGTTAGGTTTTCTCTTTCTTTTTTTTTTTTTTTTACTGATTGTATTTAATACCAGTGTGATGATGCATATCAGTCATTTTTTGTATTTTATTTAAGATTTTAAATCTCTCTAAAAAAAAAACAAAAAAAAGAACAAACTTGTTTTCCATAAGAAAGGACACGTCTGCATACGTATATATATTTCTGGCGACGATAAATACAGGATTTATGAAGAATGCTGCACAGTAGCTGGTAAATGTTTTCAGGGTTTTGCTTCTTTACACGAGCCAGTCCTACCGCAATGAAAATACTTTTTTTTAATAGTTGTATACATTTATCTGTCAATAAACATGCATACCTTGTAAAAAAAAAACAACAACCATCAAAAAAAAACAACAACACAACATATAGACATCAACGGTGTATTTTACATGATGTATTTCTATGTACTTATTGCAGGGGTACGTGTGTCTATGAGGGAGTGAGTGTGACATATTTTCCGATCCTCTCCGTCCGTCTGTCCGTCTGTCTGTGTGTGTGTGTGTGTGTGTGTGTGTGTGTTCTCTGGTCGGAGGGGCTCAGTAGCGGTGCTCGCCCCGCGTTATGTGGGAGGAGAACTCGTATCGATCCTGGCTCCGGTGGCCGCAGAGGTTGCACTCGAAGGGGTCTCTGAAGCCGTGGCAGCCCATGTGAATGGTGTACATGACGTGGTCCAGGAAGAGGACGCGGCAGTGTTCGCACCGGTACGCCCTCACCTGCTCCCCGTCCGCCGTCACCACCTTGAAGCCCTCGGAGGCCATCTCTATGCTGGCCCGGATGGCGTCGTACTGCCTCTGCTGCTCCTCTTTCACCAGCACGCCGTTCCTCACCCCCGAGGTGATGTGGTTGGTCAGGTAGATGAGGCCGGGGGCCGCGCCGCCCGGGCGGTCCTCGTTGTTGCTCTCGGTGTCCGTCGAGTCCTGGCCGCTGTGGCTGGGCGAGCCGTCCTTCTCGCTGGACGCGGACTTGGAGTTGGAGAGCAGCAGCAGGTTCTCGGCCGCACTGTCTTTGGCCGACAAGCCCGTCCCCGAGTGGCCGTCGGTGGCCGTCTTGTGGAGGGAGTACATGGACCCGAGGGCCACGTCGGAAGAGGAGGCGGGCGAGGTCTGGACCAGGGGCCGCAGCGACTCGGCCCCCAGGTAGCTGATGGCGCTGTTGATGGCCTGGTCGATGACGTGGGGCTGGATCATCTCGCCTGCTCCTCCGTCGTACGAGAGGTCTGACAGACGCTTGTCTCCTGAGGGGCCGAAAAGAGACGAGCGTAAGGCCACACCGAAACTTTCACCTTCCTCTTGTCATCTCACCATCTGGATACTGAGCCTGCTCCTCGCTAGCTGGGTTTCGATGCTGACTGTCTTAGTTTCTAGCGTTCTAACGTACTAGCACGTCCCTCTGTCTTAAGATGCTATTTTTTTTTCTTTATCTCATCTTTGTTATGAAGATTATTACTTTGAAATGGACATAAAGAATGAAACACATCAGGCATACTAAAGCAAAGTCTTATGTAGTGAACAGGTGCTACTGCATGCATTGTGCAGAAACCAGGGTTGGCTCAGAAAAAAAAAACCTAACGAACACAAAACACATTGCAGCTTCGCCTAATGCAGCTTTGTGTAGGTGCAGCAGTCATTTGTTTCAGCAAGAGTAGCGACATTGTATTGACACAAAGGAAGCAGATATTCAGCCCTTACCCACAAACTTCTGTGGCATAGTGCTCTTACGTTTAGCTACATTATTAGCTAGTCTGTCTAGCACCAAGGCTCTGTCAGATCCCGTCTGGCTTAAGTCTTCCCTCTGCTCATTCTGGTTGCTTTCTTCCTTTACTACTGGAAAGCAAGACAGAGAAGTAGATTTCAGAGTCAAAGTAATTTGTCCTGTTTAAAGTGATAACACATGCCTGAAGTTTTATTTTTTTGTTTGTTTCTTTCTTTCTTCATTTTTTTTTTTTATTTCCCCCAAAGCACAGAGCGGACTATACTGACACATGTGAAGCACTTGGTTTAAAAATATAGCTTATTCGTCATGCGCACGGAAGATGACAGTTGGGTTTCTAGACTTTAAGATGGACTTGCATGATAATTCGTAGCTACATATGGACAAACACCGTGGTTAAACCGACTTAATTAGCTCTGCAGTCGTTTTGGACGCAAACATCGGCACATTTAGTACATTAAACATTGTCAGCAAAGTACACTGCTGCGTGCCTAGAGAGCCCCGTGCCAGAGGTAAAGTAGGTCATTAGATTTGGGTGAAAGTTAAGAGAGCGCCTTGCGTGGCACAAACCTGAATAGATGCTATTTTGCAGCCCCATGCACTGCAGGTAGTTGTGACACCGCTCCTTGTGCTCCTCGAGAGAGCTGCGCTGCTTGTAACTCCGTCCGCAGTAAGCACACTTGTGGGGTTTTCCAACTGTGAAAAAATGAATACTGCATCAGTGAAAACAGCACAGGGCACACGTGACAACTGTTGCTGAGTGGGTATATGCACCACACAACAAAGTGCCCTCGAGTAAGACATCAGACCCCAACTTGCTCCAAGTGGGAGGCAATCGTGTGTGAATTACCGAGCGCTTTTGTCAACAAATGGTATGAAGATGAACACAAGAGAGGTTTGACCCAGAGTGTTTTTGTAAATATCAACTTATTCCTGGAAGAGAACAGGATGGGATGAATGTTACATTTCCACTTTGAGGAAGTGGAAGTAGAAGAGGGGACGGTTTAGGCGTTTTGGTCGGGGAAAGAAAGGGGGGCCACCTGGAGATAAACCAAGCAAGTAACCATTTGACTGACAGGTAGACTTTTTGATTTTTGTGTTTCCACCATTTCAAATAGGCAGACTACGTAATTAAATCATTTATTAATGGTTATAAATGACAAAGACTGGCGACCTGTCCAGGTTGTGCCCTGCCTCTTGTCTTATGACAGCTGGTATAGAGTCCAGACCACCAACGACCCTCTACAGGAAGCAGTAATAGGTAACGAATTAATGAAACGATCAAAGATACTTAAGATTAAGATTGAGATAAAAACACATCCGTCATCATAATTAACTCACACGTGAATCTTCTTTATTTAAGTCAGCACTGTCCATGGTTCTGAAACCGTTGTGCAACTCTCAACTTTTTATTTGTTGCTTTTCCTACACAGGTTCTGTATTTCCCAGCGTACTCCTGACCTCTGCTGCGTAGAAACTGCCGGTCATATCCACTGAATTTTGGGGGAATTCAGGAAGAAACTCAAGGGGAGTTTACGTTCTGCAAATAATAAACCATGCTGAGTAATTTCCTTTACCTTGCTCCAGCCCAGTAAACTAAAGAGACTGCTGACCATTGCACCACCATGACTTAAATATGAGCCTACGTTTGAACTCGTGAAATTTACGGAAAGTTTAATTCAGTTGAACGAATTAGTAAATAATAGTAATAATAACAAAAACAAAACTTAAGGAAGAATTTCTTAAATGAAAAGGAGTTTTTCTGTCTAAAGCCGCAGGCATGAATCACTTCCACAGCTTGTTCCTCAAAGAGGCATAAAACTCCATTGTTGGATGTAATATGTCCTTTCAGTCACATCATTGTGAATCACTTTGTAATACATCATCCTGCTGCTATATATTAATCTGCAGCTAAAAATAGGTCAGTGTAGATACTACACTTAGTCGTGTTTACAAAAAATGTAAAAGAAATTATTCAGATTCTTCTTTAAAGACGAGAGTGGAGTTCCTCAGACAGGGACCTCGGAGGTGCTGAGTGGTAAGCTTTTCTGATTCATTACATAATACTATCAATATAATGTAAATCCTGTGCTTAATATCACAGGCACAGCCCGCCACGGTTTGTTTTTGGTGCCTTGCCTGCTGCCTTTTAATTCAATCGGACTCATTTCTGTCACTTATGTTCTGTCAGCGCACCTGAACGTTGCACGTTAGGATTAAAAAAATTGTGATCCTACAGGCTATCCCTTCGCCGCTTTGTTATCCACAACAAGCACACTGTTTACACCCACCCACATTTCATTAACACATACGTACTTCTGCAAAACATTTGCAACAAATAAAAAAAAGTAAAGTGACACCATATCTACACCCCGTCAACTTCCCCTTCCATAATCCGGAGGTCTTGCTGTGTGCTCTGCAGAAGTTGCCATGCTTTTTTGTGTGAAGGCTTCCCCAGCGATTCACCGTGAGAGCAGAAGTTTTCAGCGCCGGTGACCTTTTGCATACTCACCCGAGTGGGTGCGTAGATGGCCGGTGAGGGCGTCCCTCCTGCGGCAGGCGTAGCTGCACAGGTGACACTTGAAGGGCTTCTCCCCCGAATGGAGCTTGATGTGACGCAGCAGGTTGCCCTTCTGGGTGAAAGAGGCGCCGCACTGGCTGCACTGGAAGGGACGTTCTCCTGAGGACAAGAGCAGACACAGAACACACGCACACGTTACTGCAAAGGGGAAGGGAAAAACAGCAAGGAAATGGCAAGAAAAACGTGAATGTGAATGTACTGGCACCCAGATGTTTACAAGTATTTGATCAGGCAGCTTATAATTTAGTTTTTTTTTTGTGGATTTAACTAATCTGACTAGGTTCGATCCCTCCACTGACAACAATAAAAGCGCAAAGTCTTTGTCTTTTCTCTGTGACTGTGAGCGCGGGCTGCTGCGGGAACGCGAGGTCACTGCACTACAAGCGCCAGAACAAGCTGGATGATGGAGCGTCTCCGGGGCAGAGAGCGATCCAGCAGCCTGTGGGAGGGTTTCACAGCAGAGTGACACTCCATCTCTCCATGCTCCCCCCTGCCCCACCGACTTCTGGCGCTCTGATCGAACAAGAGCCTTTCAGACTCAGCCTGCCAGTTCCGTAATGCACCATTGCCTAGGTCAATTTGATCTGAAAATCTCATTTTTTCCTCTTCTTCGTCTCTAAAATAAGAGCGGCACATCACAATGCAAATTCAGCCTCATTTGAATAAAGCGGAGGAAACACTTTGTGTTGAGAGCCAGTCTTCCTGATCAGCGCCTCTGGAATAAACCAATATCCAGCCTCTCCGAGTGTTGTGGCATTCTGTGAGAACGTTTTAATATGGCTTTTTTTTTTTTTTTTTTCAAAGGCCCCCCATAAAATAAGAGTCACCAGTGAAGCAGCAAAAATATATAAAAAAGGAAATTCATTAAAAATGCATTTCAGGAGCAAAGGCTCGCCACAGAATATTTTCTATTTAAATAGGAGGCACTTCATTATATCTTTTATTGTACTTTCTTTCGCATTTACATTAGTCTAGTGTTCCTTTCTTCCATTTTGAGTTTCATTAGTTTCTAAAGCTTGACAGTTAAGTGCCTTTTTCACAAATGTTCCCCACCACTGGTTTGGCTCCATTACAATAGAATATCAATTTTGAAATTTGAAAAACTTTTAATAGCCAGATAATTGTCACGTCGTGGAGATTTCCATTTAATTGCCGAAGACATCCTGTTTCTCAACTGAGGGCGTGTTTCTTTTTTAAACATTTTTTTATTTATTTATTTATTTTATATTTATTTTTTTCTTGGACCAAGTTTGTTTCTGCTACTTTATCGCACAATAACTTGATCAGTCGGTGTTGATTGTCGTGTGGTAATTCAGAGACCTTTAGATGAACAGTAATGAACGCTAATGGTACGCTTCAAGCCTATTTCACGCACGAAAGGAGTGTCTACACGCATACAGCCAAACGCAAGCATGCCATTAACTACAGCTACAAGTGAGTATAAGGGGGACTGCAGACACGTGAAGTTTATTCTTAAGACTCTTACCCCTGATCTTTGTCTGTTTTCGTAGAAGACACTAACCTATGTAAGAGACAACTACTCTAAGGTCTTTTTTTTTTATTTAAATCTAAAGACCTGCTCTAAATATGAGGAGGAGCAGTTAGCATGGGTGCAAAGGTAGGGCAAGAAGTACTGCAGGCGGCTTACCGGTGTGGCTTCGCTTGTGCACCATCAACACATTGGGGCCAATGCAAACTATCCCACAGATATCGCACTTGAGCTTCCCGTTGGGCAGCCGGATACCGCCGGCCGAGGAGAAGGCCTTGGCTTCGGGGCTCGGCTGTGAGCCGTTCACCTTGGCCCCCGAGGCATCGATCACGCGCAAGTCTTCCGCGCACTCCTCCTCCTCCACGCCATTCATGTCACAGGCCAGCCCATTCTCCTCATCACTGCGAGCCTCAACTTTAATGTTACAGGCTGGAAAAGAGGGCAAGGGAGTGGGGGGGCCACGGTTTAGAACACGAGCATTTGGTTCTTTCATGATGTTAAATGCTAGAGATTTTTATTTTTTTTTTACCAGTGTGACATGAGAACAGAGAGCTGTGTTGAAGCCTTTTCTGAAGCTGTTTCTCACTAAGTTAACTAATATTTCACCATCTCTAAAAGTGCTTGTTATAACCTTGCTGTTTTTAACTTTTATTTTATCAACTTTGCATCATTCACTGATAAGTTAGATTACATTAAAGCTGCATTAAATGTATATTTAACTGCTCATCGGCCACATGATACGCAGCAATAAAACTGCCCTTTTTATTTTGTCACTAAGATTAAATATGGCCTTATGAGGTTTGATTTGGCCTCATTTAGTTTGGTATTTTAGTCCGTGTGGCTCTGTTCATTCCCTATTTCTACTGTTGGAATAGAAACTGCATGTGAAAACACAGGAACTGCACTGTGATCAAACTAGGGCAACAGCGGTTTCGCAATGACAAGCCTCCTTTTTAGTGCATGTTGTGACATTTTCATGTGGAGCGGGATGGTGCATCAAAACTTCATAAACCCCCCCCCCCCCCCCCCCCCCTTCTTACTTGAATTTGTTCGTGAATTGAGGCCGAGAAAACTCGACAGGCATCACGCAGAGATCAACCTGACCCCGGCGGTTTCTCTTCGCTAAAACTGCGTGTACTATGTGCGGATGGATAGCATGTCTACTGAGTGGGGAAGAAACGCGCCAATCATCTCACACCATCACACTTTGGTGAAAGAATTGACAGCAAGATAAACAGGAAACAGAGACACAGGAAGCAGTGTGAAACTAAGGACGATCAGAGAAGCTCACACAAACACACTCGCTCGGCCTTCTCGCAATCTAGTACATTTGCAGGGGTCTTAAACTAACCTAAACATTTTACAGGTTTTTTTAAAAAAAAAAAAAAAAAAAAAAAAAGCACAAAAAGGAAAATGCAGAAGCCAGCTGTTATTTGTGGAACTGTAATCTCTATTTGCTGTCTGGTGTTCCCAAAGTGATCAGAAAGGAGAAGTGTCCGAAGTGGCCGGAGAACAGCCGGCTCCTTCTTTTCCCACCAGACAGCTTTAGCAATATTTTAAGAGAACTGACAGAGCGAGCAAGTCCCACAGCTACCAACCTGTGGTTTGCATGTCACGGTGGCAGCCTGATTTCCCCATGCCTCTACCTCTGTTTGTACAACAGAAGAGGAAGAAGTGGAAATCATGAAATATAGGAATCTATGGAAAAGGGGAAGCTTCAGAAAGAGGGCCTGTCTAACTGAAATACCAAGAATTATGGAGAAGTGACAGAAAGGGAAGCATGGGAAAGGAATTGTCAAACAGCCTCTAACTGAAACAGGTTTTTTTTTTTTTTCTGTTTTGCAGGAGTCCTGCTTTCACCAAGAGTCGCTGCAGGTTCCATAAAGTGCACTACATTGCCAAAAGTATTCACTTTCCAATCACTTCAGTGGCCACAGGTATATAAAATCAAACACTTAGACTTACAGACGACTTATACAAACATTTATGAAATAATTGGTTGCTCTCAGGAGCACTGTGATATGATGACACCTGTGCAACAAGCCCAGTTGAGAAATTTCCTCACTACTAAATATTTCAAAGTGATTGGGAGCAATAGCAGCTCAACCATGAAGTGTCAGGCCAGAGCGGGGTCAGCGGATGCGGAGAGTGCACAGAGGTGGCCAACTTTCTGCACAGTCAATAGCTGCAGACCTCCGACTTTCATGTGGTTTTCAGATCAGCTCAACAACAGTACGTAGAGAGCTTCATGGAATGTGTTTCCACGGCCGAGCGGCTGCACCCGAGCCAAACATCACCAAGTGGAAATGCAAAACAACTGGATGCAGTGGGTGAAAAGCACCACCGCCACTGGACTCTAAAGCAGTGGAGACGTTTTTCTGGAGGGAGCAATCACACTCTGATGGGCCGATCTGTGTTCGGTGGTTGTCTTGTCTGTGTGTGAAGTTTGGTTGTGGCGTGAGGTTGTTTTTCAGGAGCTGTGCTTGGCCCCTTGGTTCCAGTGAAAGGAACTCTGAATGATTCATCATACCAAGAGATTTTGAACAATTCCACGCTCTCAACTTCTTGGGAACAGTTTGGGGACAACCCCTTCCTGTTGCAACATGAGGGAGTTTGGTGTGGAAGAACCTGACTGGCCTGCACAAAGTCCTGACCTCAACCTGATAGAACACTTTTAAATTAGACGAAGACTGCGAGCCAGGCCTTCTCATCCAGCATCAACCCATAAACACACTCCTAAACCTCGTGGAAAGCCTTCCCAGAAGAGTTGAAGATGTCATAGCTGCAAAGGGTGGGCCCACATCATATGTCGCTTAAGTTGACATGCATGTAAAGGCAGAAGAGTGAATACTTTTGGCAATATATTTCACACACAAAGCAGGAGGTGGAGAGAAACATGTGAACTGTGCAGGATCACTAGCTGCTGATAAACGCTTTTTCCGATCAGAGCCACATAATCCGTTTGTCCATCTCCATGCAACTGTTTTTTATGGTTTTTCGCACGACATACTTTAACTACTGAAATTGTGTGGAGAAACTCTCGACGTTTCGCTGTGGAGATGAGATAAGAGAGGCACCAGCTGTGCACGCAAACAAAAAGGATTGCCGTTCAGTACGGGGGGGAAAAGCTACGTTACAGAGGAACACATGCATCCAAAATGTCTCTGTGTCGCGGCAATGATCAGTGTGTGTACGGGGGGATTTACTGTGTTAACACACTCTGACATAATAGTTTCAGTTTCACCTACGACCTCCTTGGTTTTAGGTGTTATAATTCCACAATTTAAGCCAATTCAACTCTTAATTTTAGCAAATTGTACTATTTACTTTTATGTATACATCACCTTTAGGGAAACTGTTATTTCCCAGTTTTTTTCTACTATATGCTATTTAATACCATTTAATTTTATTGCTGTTTTTAGCCAACATTTTTTTATTTTTTTATTTAACCACAATCTTTTAAAAGTAATTGTTATTTTTAACTCATTTTTACTCACATTTGCTGTATCCATGACTTCCAGCTAACTCGTTAACCACTACTTTGTTAAAGGCAGTCAGTTTAAAAATAGTAATATATAAAAATAACCTGCATTCTTTCTAATTACCACAAGGGGGCGACTATACTGGTTCACGATATAAGTCCTTATATAGTCGTCTTGTTCTAGAATTTTGTCCCTGGACACAGTTTTTTGTTTGTGTGTGTGTGTGTGTGTGGCCTGAACGTTGACCTGGAGTTGCTCCATTGGGAATTGGGAATTATGCCCCTGCAGTGATATGTTGGGCCAATAAAACCATTCATTTATTAGCTAGCCACATAGTCACGCGTGTTTATTGTGCGCTGTGGAGTTGAATTTGCTTACAACAAAGTGTCATCAGAAAAGCAACCTGTTTAGAGTCCTTAACTTTAAAGGATGAGCAATTAACAGCATTTAAGGTATTTGTTACGTAACTGCTCGATGTCACATACTTCTTTGCCCTGATTGGTTTTAGGACCTTAATGTGCAAGAACTATTTTTTTTTTCTCTCTGTATGGGATTTTTAATAAAATCAAAAAGGGAATTTTGATAAGAATTGGATCTGGTTACATCAGACATAGTAATAGTCGTTATTTATTATCACAATAAACATTTTTCTAATAAATATGTGGTTTTGCATCACCCAGTTCTAAGTCAGATCAACCCCTCGTTCCTCTGCTGCTCCACTTTTTTGTCCAAATGATTTATCCCGACTTTTAGCTAACTACTTTAACTAATCTGTTAGTCTCATTATCTGTTTACCAAATTTCAGCCCTCGCTAGCTCCTCCAAAAATCTATGCACACTTGAAAGCAAGACAAGAGGAAAACTTCCTGAAGAAAGTACCCGACTTGTTTGTGCCTTCTGTTTTTTGCACGTGTTCGTCTCCGCTTCCAAATGTGAAAGAGAAATAAAAGCTGCGCGGCCGGAGTCAACTCTCTGACAGGGTACGTTGCACATGTTGCATGTTTATGAAGTTCTCACTTGAACCACTAACTTCAGGGCTCACACATGATGATGTAAGTGTGAGAGGGGAAGGGATTTTTTTTTTTTTTTTTTTTTTAAGTTCAAGTTGTGTCTATTTGCATAAGATCGCCACTTTAACCGTCTTCAAAAGTTGAAAATATCTTTAAAGTCTAAACTTCAATAAATTAATAAAAAAATCTATATTTCTAAACGTAAATGCAGAACCGATCCAAGAGTAAGACTAAAAGCGGCTGTATGCTTTCAGGAAACGGGGTGGCTGAAACCTTTATCTGATGTCATTTTATACGCGAATGAGGCTTTCAGGTTATCAGCAGGCGGCTGGAGCAGACAGAAGGGAACCATGAACGCCGGGCTGACACCTGCTTCTCATGGATATGGGGAAGTTGTGACTAAATTGGGAATAGGAAGAAGGCTTTTACTTTATATCATGTTTGTCATGATCACACATCCTGATTCGCTCGTTTTGGGAAGCAAGTGTCAGCTCACGCAGCGGACAAACAAAGCTCAGTGAACTGGTTACGGCTTTGACGTGGAGCTAACGTGCAGACTGGGGAGAGTGCATGCTGTAGCAGACGAGAATTAAAAAAAAAAAATAAAAAAGTCTGAGTATTAACCTGGCATATAAAGTAGATAGTAGATAATAGTAGATAAGCAAGCTAACGGACGTGTTAGTCGTGCAGTGGGGAAACGCAGGGAGCTTGCTGGAGGTTCCTGTTACTGACTTGTGCTGTTCTCACTGCCTGAAAATAACCCCGTGCACAAGGTAGAGGAACCACATGTGTTAAACCACCCCAGCAACACACTTGACACAACTTGCAGGAACACCAAAAACAGCTCGCTTTTCCCCCCCTTTCTGCACGGCTTCTTTTTCTTTCTTTTTTTTTCTTTTTTTTTTTGACATTGCCTCCATGTTTTCGGGAACTAGACATCTCATATCTCATGTGTCTGAAATAGCAGAGGCTCCGTCTGAATCACTGAAAGTGAAAGAGAAATCGTTTCACTGGGATGTTGCGCGAGGGACATGTCACAGCCTTGTGACTTTGACCAAATATGTCTCCGTGGTTATTATTCTTTTTTTTATTATATATATATTTTTTTTTGTCTCGCTCAAGCCACCACGTGCTATAAAATTATTAGCATTTATGATAATTCAGTTGGAAACAATAACAACAAAAAAAAAAAAAAACCTGAGCCAGATAAACTGTGCAACAATCCCAGGCTGCGAAGACTTATTTGCAACAGGAAACTGCCCTGGTTTTGAGGTTTAGAGCTTTCGATACTTTGAGGTCCCGTGTCCCACATATAGTCCCCCTGTTTTTACCTATTTTCACTAAAGAGAACTGAGCAGCACATGATCCTGGGTGATAATTATAACCCGTTCTGGCTTTTATCACAGAGGCAGCGATGCATAGATGTACCAGATACTTGCACTTCCCTTCTTTCTCTCTGTCCCTATATAGACACACACTCATACGAAGGGAATGAACAGAAACTCATGTAGAAGGTCATACATCCAGCCAACCACCTCTTCCTTCTCTCTTTTTACGTGCTCCCATTAAAAATTTCGACTCTTATTATTATGTTTTCAGACCTTTTAAAATCCAACGGACGCCTCCTGACTCGAGGGAACGTGTTTCTTAATTATTCCGATGCCATCGCACGCTCTCGTTGTGGAGCCTGCGTCGACTCGGGCGCGTGTACTGAACTCACAGATAGGGCTTTTGTGAGCGTGTGTGTGTGTGTGCAGGTGTGTGACCTATGTGGTGCAGTGATGTGCTGATCTCTCTCTCTCTCTCTCTCGGCTTGGCCCTGTTCCTGAACTCTTTATCTCCAGGAGTGTTGAAACTGTCTGATGGCAAGTTCTTCTTAGGAAACTCTTACACATCCTATTTCAGTTTCCTCTCGCATCTTATTTTTGACCGTGCGCTGCCAATCTCTGCCGTTATCTAGAGGAGTGAAACGACGCTGACAAAGGAGGGGGTGGTGGTGGTGGGGGGGGTCAAATTTGAGCCATCGCGCTGGTTTTTCTGTCACGAAAGCAATTATTTTCACGTCCAAGTTCTCTTAACAGGTTCTCTTCATCCCTAGCTTCCTCACGTCCAACGTTTTGAGGATTTCACAAACGAATTCGTGAAATCACCTTGTTCGAGGAGGCCCTTAACGCCTTTCGGACGCTCAGAGGCCGCGGGATGCTTCACAGGGTTGACGAGCCACGCCCGGATTATCGATCTTATAAAAGCTAAATGTCCCGATTCATCTCGCTGTCACATAAAAACCGAGCAGCCCTGTTTTTATCACAAACCGCCCATCTTAGGAGATAAATATACGCCGCTGGTTTGAGCCGCCCTCCCCTCCTCCCTCCCTCCACATCCTTATTTTCACCATGATATTCCCTGGCTTGCTGTTCACAAACTCGAATCAAGGCCACATTAGCTATTCCTTAAGATTCGGCTTATTAATGACATGCGATGGATCAAAGTTTTTTTTTTTTTTTTTTCACCTTTCCTGCCAATGACCTAAATGTGTCTCTTTGCAGCTTTAAATTAATTTTTCCAAGGGATTTGAAAACATCTCCCACTGGATGTTCATGGGATTAAGTCATAAAAACATTTTGATGCTTTTTTTTTTTTTTTTTTTTTGCCCCCCTAATACATATATATGTTGCTCTTTTGATCCTGACATAACACTCACTTAACTCTCCTACCCTGATTTGGATGCTTTGGGAATGAATACAGCTAAGGCCCTTCATTTTTGATTAACCTATTAATTTATATATATATATTTTTTTTTTTAATCTACTCAAGCATGAGCGGTGGTGTGACCGGCTGTGGGTGCGCTTGGCGAGAAGTTTCCTCGTACCTTTGTCCCCTCTGTTGTTCTGCTGGTGGGCGGAGCTGGCTGACAGGTCCTCGGGGACCGCCATGGGCTCCTCTGCCTCCTCGGATGCTTCATTTGCAGGGGGGCTGTCCCTGCCTGGGGAGACACACACACCAGCAAACACCCATCACTCACCGAGCAACCCCTCGACGTGACTCGTTCAGGGGGAGCAAAATTACCTCCGGGCTGTTGTAAGACCCTGTTTGTGGCCTATTGTATCTACTTTGTGCACACTACGGCTCAATCATGCAGTAGCTTTTACCTGGCATCTGGGCCATTTCCTGGGCCTCCTCTGTCTCCATGCGGTGCAGGTACTCTAATGGGAGAGAGAGAGAGATGGAGATTTAGATGCATCTAAGTTTAATCAAGTGCAGGGTGAGAAACAACATTATAAAAAGCTAGAGTGGAGTAAAGCGTGCACTTCTCGGTGTGACTCAGTCACCTCAGCGAGATCACTCTTGTCACAGCGGCAGACACACCACTGTCCCCCCGCATTTCATTACAAAGAATTACAGACATTTTCATTACAAGTCTGACAGAGAGACCGAGCCGGAGAGTGGCTTGGCTCCGGCTGATGGGGGCCCCGCCGGTGGCGCGGGGTTTGCCGGGAATGGGCTTTCAGACCACATTTGTTATTTATTGTTAATTTCCTGCCACGTAATCATCCAAAAATGCAAACTGACTGCCGCAAAATTAAGCAGAAAATTAACTGGCCCCCAGGTCACCGAGGATGCGGGCGTTCGCCGTGGCCCAGCTGATCGGCGCTCGTGTTCTCTCTAATTTGCTGAACATGCATCGCTGAGCCCGCGGCCCGAGCGCAGACGCAGGCAAGCCACAATCAGAAACAAAGAGAGGGAGCGAGAGACGGAGAGAAGAAGAAGAAGAAGAAGAAGAAGCAGAGGCGGCGAGATATGGAGGCAGATAGCGACCAGAGGGGCTGGAAGTCAGAAGAGCGAAAGCAACAGGAAGGTGCAGAAAAAGAAAAGAGACAGAAAAGCAGGCCAAAAGGACAGAGAAGTTGTCTTTATTTATTAATTTATCTATCTTTTTTTTTTCTTTAGTAAGAAGAGGCTGCCGAGTCCAGAAGCAATCCTTCGGCCAGGGCTGAATATCTGAGGAGTCACCAATGCTCGTGGCCCCATTAATAATGGATGGCCCTCAAGCCTGCAGCAGATGGGCCCGACAGCCTCAGCCCCAGCTCCGCCACTTCAAGAAGCCCTTGGTGGGGCGGCTGCCCAGTCCAAGCAGCCACACAGGGAGAAGTGAAGCTCCCGAAAATAGCGAAACAAGCCCAAGGGAAAAGGGGAACCTAGGCCTTCCTGTTTTACTGACAGATGGCTCCACACACTTGGAACAAATAGTGGGAAGCGACCGGGCCGCTCTGTCGCAATGCACAATATTCTGCGGAGTCAAGTCAGGAGCTCGATGGCCTACAGACAGACACCCAGGATGCAAGTGTGAAGGGAGGAGGAAGAAGAAGGAGAAGGAGTGGGGGAGGGGGGAGGGGGAGAGGGGCGGGGTGGGGTGCGGTGGGTGTGGGGGGCAAAGGTCACTGGTGCAGATGAATTGTTCGGCACAAACACGACGGTGTCGCGTGTTAATCTGCAGAGCCACGAGCTACTCTTCAGCATCTGGAGTTTGGAGGTCGGGGGCAGAGGGAGGTATATTCTCATGTGCCCTTTTTTTTTTCTTTTTTTTTCTTTTTTCTTTTTCTGGGCAGATGGCGCGAGGGGAAACACGGATGTGTTGGTGGCGGGGCTTCGACAGAAATAAAAAAGAGAGTTCCTACAGTCAGCCACAACCCAGGCTTGTGTGCGTAGGCCTGTGGAAAGTAAGGTACGCGTAGAATATTCAGGAAGTAGCTGCTCGGCTCAAGCACAGAGTTTTCTAAAAGCTATTTTCGTTTTCCGCGGCTTAAATTTGAACTTCAGCTTTTAAAAATGTTAATGCAGAGCCACTTTTCCGACAATTAAGCCAGATGTCGCAAAACAAGACATTATCAACAGAGCCGTCTCGGCCTATCAAAGAGAAGCGCGTGTCGGTGTGTAGAAAGCACGGCGGTGTGTGAGTGTGTTCATGTGTATGGGCGTACAGACATGGGGGCAGGTGGAATCTTTCAGCCAGTGAAATGGAAGTCACAGAGAAGACTTCTGACACAGAGACAGCGAGGGGGGGACTGGAACAGTTTTGGTCGGAGTACGTCAAGTGAGGAGAGGCAGGAAGAGGCTTGTGGGTTGACAGAATTCTCGGTCCTCCTCCTGTGTGAGTGTGTGTGTTTGGTGGATGGCGGTGGTGTGTCGAGGGGAGGGGGGGTGGGGTGGAGGGGGGTTAGAGGCGTCTGCTCATAGCGAGGTGCAAAGCTACACCAGGGAGCAGGGTGGAGATGAGAAACAACGAAACCGTTAACAGATACTGAGGACCACACCAGTAAAGTTTGGATACCCAGGAGAAAGAAAGTTTGTACGCTGGTGTCTGTCTCTGTGTGTGTGTGTGTCTGGAAATACACGAAGCAACGCGCAAGAATAAAAGATGGTTTTCTTTTAAAAGAAAGAGTGTCTGACACACTTTTTTTTAAACATTAAAACATCTACAGTTGAATTTAAGAGTGTGTATTTATATACGGATTCACACTTAGAGATTTACATCTTTTAAATACACCAGCATCTAAAAAGCAGCGCTCTGTCACGACTACGCGAGTTCATCAATGCTGATCTCACCCTGATTCACAAACAATACAAACTTCCATTAAACTCCACTAAAACTTTCCACTTTGGTGAGTTACTGAAGAATCCCTCTGACAATGAACTAAACTATCAGAATTAACGACCCCCCCCCCACCACCACCCCTTCTCTGTGGGTTTTGTGATGAAGTAATGAAGCCGTGGGCGCCTTCTTTATCAGCCATTATAGGAAGAGAGGTGCTTGTGCACTGCCAAGCAAACCGGGGCCGTGCATGGTCACCTTTTTTGTTCACATGCAACACGGAGCCGCTCATCAGTAATTCATGAAATGTATGGGTGGAAGTGGGTAGATAGTGTTAGCAGATGTGTTCGGGGAGCCTGTCGAAGGGGGTGAGGGGAAGAGTCAAGGTGCACTGAGGAGAAGTTTCCTTCATTTGCATCTGACACACTTCGCTACTCTGCTATTCAGACAGTACAATCATTTTAATAACTGCCTGTCTTCCTCTGCACACACACCCCACACACCCCACACCCTCCTACTTGTGTTTCTATACTGACAAGAAACGATGATGTATCTGCAGACAGATTTGCAGCACTTCTCTTTCCAACTGAGATATGAAAAAGTCCTATTTGTGCAGGTACTGGCGGGGGTCTAAGCTTCTTGAAAATCCAACTGATTTTTCTAGCCTATTACTTTTTGTGTGTTAGATTTAACTCTGATTTGAGCGTATTGACTTTAAAAGTAATCTAAAACTTAATTGAAATGTTTCAGATTCATTAAAAATATCATTTTTACTTGACTGGTACTTGATATTTTCTTATTAAAGATAAACAAAAACAAATCAATCAAGTGAATATTCAACAGATTTGATTAAGTGAATGACTTACACACCATGGAAGATTAATAATGGGTGAAAATATTTTTAAATATATTCCTTATAAATATTCTTATAGAAAATAATTTTAAAAAATTAATAGTAGCGATGCGTAAAAATATTCTCACGCGGAAACTCGTCCTCTACAACCAGGAACTTTGAGTTTTGTAACGTGTTAAAAAGAAACACACTTTATTTCCTCAGCAGTTTGATGGTGAAGCTTTCTGGTTTCTTGTCTGGGCGTTGATGAACAACTTTCTACCTCGGTGTCAGCAGTGTAAAAAGTTTCATCAGTCCTGCCTACATATGTCTTTTTCCTTTTGCTTCTTTTCTTTTTTTGATTGTCTTCACACACACAGACGTGTAACAGCTAACCTAGACCGTGGCTCGGTTTCAAACAGGTGAACACAAAGCTTTACGGTATGGGAAATTATGCGATTTATCGATTATTAACTTAAGAGAAGCGTGTTTAGGCGCAGCGTTTGTCGGTGCGTAAAAACCCTCTGATTTCCTGTTTAAGCAGCGCTAAAATATTTGCAAATACGGGCTTGATTTTCTTTTTTGTCCCGTGACAAATTTGCCTCTTGGTTAAAAAAAAAAGAGAGAAAAGTTTGTATTTATTAAAATGCGTTTTGAAAAATGTTTTATTAAACTTCTTGTACTGCGGGGCAATCTGAAGTTCATCGAGAGCGCACATCTGTTGCAACAGGTGCCATAACAGGAGAGCAAAAACCGTTAAACGGGATAAAATGGCACACACATGCGTAATTAGAATCACATTTGAGAAGTTGGATTTTTATATAAATGTAAGTGATTGGGAAATAATTTATCCATATGTTCCCGAAAGAAAAAAGACACATGGAAAATGGGGAACATTTCCACTACTTCCCTTAATTTGCTCTCCTGGGTATGAAGAAACAAATAACGCGGTAAAATGAATCTATTTCCTTGTAATTAATGAATAAAATATACTTGTTATTGTTAATTTGTCATACGCCCTGGAGCAGAAGAACATTACGCGCACCAAACGGGATCCGATGGCGCGGCGCACCTGCATCGAAACTATAAGGAGAGTCTCTTTTTTTTCCAGTCAGGTGCAAATGTTTCCTAAAAAGCTTCAGAGCAAACGAGCGGACTTTAGAGGTCTTGAGCTAGCCTTTGAGAGCAGTGTCGAGCTGAAAAGCGCGGTGGAAGTCACTTTACCTGCTATTCCTTGAGTTTGCAGTATGAAGTTCTTCCAACTCTCCCCGGCTCCATGTGCAGAAGGTCGCAGCGCCGCGGCGGCCCCATGGAGCTGCGCCCTGAGTCCCTCCCCTCTCCACTGCACTTCCTCGTTCCAGCCCAACATGACTATGTCTCTGAGCTCGGCTGAGGCATTTTGCTTGCTTTTATCCACAGTCTGCGGCGGGGAGTCGAGCCACCGAACCCCTGGCACTTGCTTTGTGCCGTGCCAATAAAAGCTGACACCCAGTAGACCATTACTGGCAGCCATGCATGAGATGGGATGAGGCGAGAGAGGAGAGTGGACCATTCATTGTTTATTTATTTCATTCACACCGAGGAAGCTGATGGGGGGGTCTCCTCACTTGCATATTGGACAGCTCCCCTTCTGTCACCTGTTTTGGCACGCTGAAGTAGTCCATGAAATTAACCCAAGTGTTTCCTTTCCTTTATAATGAGTTTTTTTTTTCTCTTTAATGTTTCATCCATTTGACTTTACCCTTTCTATTTGGCCCCTTCGAGTGTCCTGTCTTATCACAGAGCAGCTGTGGGCTTATGTTTGAATCTGAGGTTGTTTTTTTTTTTTTTCCAACATTCGACTGTTGGTTTCTTTCTGTTTTTAGATGTATATAGTGCATCCTGAGTGAGTGACTGGCTCAGTCCTCACCCAGGTCACCATGCAGCTGTGCATTAAATGAGCAAAATGTGGTTTTCCTCTGGTTTGGTGCATTGGTATTAACAAACGGACACTGTGCCCCTGGCCCCAAACCCTTCAGAGAAATATATGTTTTGCTTCAGCTGCTGCCATTATTGCTATTATTCTTAAATTAGGGATGTTCTAGCGGAATTGTCAGTCATCTTAATTCCAAAGTGCTTGGGAGTGACTTGAAGCTGAGACCCCCATTAAATGTAAATTAGCAAACCATCGGCACACACTGAGCTCAGCCGTCTGCATCTGCAACATCCACCTCCTCTCCTACGTTCGTGCGTCCACGGGACACCATCCAGACCCTGTTGAAATTTTCAATGACGACTCCATAATGCCAATCTGAGCGTCAATATGCAGATCAGTTGTATATTTAATCCACAGTGACGCGCGCACGCATACACACGGCCTGAATTTATTAGAAGAAGAATAAATTGTGGATTAATATTGATGACATTTCTAAATAAATAATGAGTTACATGTCTGGTTTGACTAAAAGAAAAAAAAACTCAATTTAAAATATTTCCCATCATTATTATCTCATATGAATAGTTGTCAGAGTGGACATTTATAATGCCTTTTCTCTAATTACTGTATCTTTACCATTGACTGGGTTTCAGCTATGCACTATAATGCTGCACATTTTCCTTCCTGCAACATATATAAATTCACAGCTGATTTAGTGACAGGAGCTCGTTCTCTGTTTTAGAAAATAAGTTGTTTTTCTCCTTTTTTTGTGACCGTTCTTCCCAGTATCCCGCTGTCCACGCGGCCCCCGAGACGGCCCTTATCTCAGGAGAGGCTGCGTGTGCTGGATTGCTGAGTCACCTTTCGTGGGAGGCTGCTCTTATCTCCTAAGAAGCACAACTTTCAGGCAGTTGGTTGCAAAAGGAGGAACTCTGGGCTGGAGCACTGTGGCCTGCTGTGTCTTCATGGCTATAGCATGGATTGCAGCAACTCTCGCTGACTTCCTCAAAGCCTCGTGGCCTTATCTCTGAGGTCACTTTCTGGAGACACGCAGGTAGGAAACAAAAAAATAAAAATAAAAAAAAAGCTGCAGGATGCTTCACTCCTGAGGCCACGCAGAGGGAACACTAGGACTCAAATGTGACTCAGTGGTGTTATTTTTGACAGCGATCTTCAGTGCAGAGATAAGGTGACACAGCAACTTCGCTCAGTCTCCAGGGCAACGATTCAGAAGAAGTTTTAGGGAAGTTCCCACACAAGCGGGATCGATACTGATCATTATCCTCACATTTAACTTCTTCAAAACGCTACCCGTCGTGTCAAAGCCCTTTTCATGAGATTCTTGTAATTCTCCAGCATTTAAAAAAAAAAAAAAAATGATAACAGTGTAATCCACGGCTACAAATCAAACTACATGCAACCCCTTGCACCTCCAGGTTAATCCACAACCTCAAGCAAGCCGCGTTGCTGCTGTAATTAATATCATTACCTCGCAAGTCTCAAAACATCATCAGGTAATGTAGCCGGTTGACTAGCGAACAATGGGCCCCGGATGGTTCTTATTTCATGGATCTTTAAGCAGTATTCACTGTTTCACATTTGGAAGCACGAGCTGCATGTAACCCTTAATTGGTTTTAACACCTTAATAAGTCAAAGACGTTCAAGACTGATAATCACATTAAATAGTCCAATTTATCTAAAAAGTCAATTGCAAACTGAAAAACTCCCTTTCTTTAGGAATGCATTATGCTGCGAGGATGTCAGAGTAAATTAAATTCCCCTCTGCACACTAAAGCATCAATTTCCTTATGGTAATTATCTGCTGGAATAGACGTGTCACTAGAAGGAGTCAGGCATGCTTGACATTTAGCCTTTTTATGGAGAGGCGATGAGTAAAAATTAAGATGGGGAAAAGGAAATTAATCTCCAGCCCAGGCAGGCATTGAGAGATCCTGGAGGATAGTGGCTGAATCAATCATGATGTTTGTGAGCCTGTTTTGAAAAGGAGCCAGTGATGAGATTCAGACCACAGGCTGGAAAATGTGAGGAGGAGGAGGAGGAGGAGGAGGAGGTGGTGGTGAGTGTTTTTTTTTTTTAGCAAGTAGAGTTGCTGTGAGGGGGTTTACTCAGCTCTATGGGTCTTAAACATAACGGCAAACAACGCAACTAGGAACTTTAGCTTATAGCCTGTATTCAGAAAAGTACGACTGATAAGATTTTTTGTTTAGATAAAAACGATCTCTTGTTTATTGAAATACTTGTAGCGTTCACTCGCTCAATCGTTCGAGAATGAGGTTAGTAAAAATCCTGGCGCCGCTCACCAGCCGAGCTGTGAGCTGATATCAGGCAAACAGGAAGGATGCACTCTCTAACATTCACTGGATTGACTTCAGTTCAAAGGAAGCACAAATCTTAACAAAATCTGCTGCGTGTGTCAGTCAGCGCCGATCAGCCACAACATTAAAACCACCAACGGTGAAGTAAACAACAATGACCGCATTGTGGCAACTCAGTGTTCTGCTGGGAAACTTTTGGACCTGGCATTCATTCGTGTGGATGTTACTTAGACATGTAGCACCCACCTAGACCAGACCAGACACCCCCACCCCTATAGCAATGACACTCCTTGATGGCAGCTGTTTAGGAACAACAACAAAAAAAAACAACCATGAAAAACAGTAAAAAGTTTTGACATGGCCTCTAAATTCACTAGATCCCAAACTGATCAAGTATCTCCGGGATGATCCATAGAGGCCCCTCATCTCATAGGATCTAAAGGCCCCCCAGTAATTGTGTTACTAGACACCACAGGAGTCCTTCAGAGGGCCCATGTCCATCCTCTGATGATTAGAAAGGTGGTCATAATGTTATGCCTGATACAAGTTCAGTTTCGGCAACAACAGATTTACTCGAAAATGATTTTAAGAGTCAACTTTATTTGACTTGAAAGTTCAGCGGAGAGTTTGTTCTGGGACGAATTAGACTGACAATTCCACATCTGTGACAATTTGTTTATGTCATTCATTTATTTTTAGGCTTATGGACAATGTGCACACGCATTAAACAGTGTCAAAGACACGAATAGACGTGTGCATCAGATTTAGCAGAGAGCTAATTTCCACCTTTAGTCCGAAAATAAAAACACAAAACAACATCCAACACAGACCCGCAGGACGTACAGAGATGTTGACGACACCACGCGACGAACACTGCACAAAAACACACAAGCACAATGCACAAAATACAATCTAAAATGTGCACCTAATGTAATGCGTTTAGTAAGATTAGTAAGAGTAGATAACAGGGTTTATTTTAAATATTAGCATTGGTATTTTACATTCACAAGACTGTTGTTCTTTAAGAGAGTTAATAGAGTTGGGGCCACTCTGTTGCCCATTTATTTAAAAAAAGAAAAACATGACAGCACCAGCGCACTTAATCAGCGCTGACCAGTGACCATTTAAAAGCGAATTAAGACCCACGGTTAATATTTGACCTCAAACTTCGGTCTAGACGCAACAATCTCGATTATTACTGGATTACACGTGAATAAATTTCATTTGACTGAACCGAAAACAAACCTGTCTCTTTGTAGCTGCTCATCCTCCGCCCCCACACACACACACACCAGTTCAAGGACATGTATTTCCAAGAATATATCAGTAATTAACGAGGAAGTGGGTTCACAAGCTGTTACTATAGTAAGTATTGCGAGACGCACAACACTTGGTTCTTATCCCCACTGTACGTGTCTGAGGCATTATAATGTATAGCAATGTGGTCATTTTGTTACACTAAATGTTATTAAATGTGATTTTTATGCACTATTCATTTATTCTTCCACCAATGTTCTATATTTAAAGCTACATTCTGAGTCATTCATCTGAATAAATACATGTTTTCTTGCTAATCACACATAGACGCCCATATGTTTTCTTGGTTATTATGCACGTTCAACAATTTTCCTTGAAATAAAATAACATTAAAGCCATCTGGGCACAACTGGCTACAGGTGTGTTCTCTCTTGTTGCTGTTTGGATAAAACGGGGTTGTAATTATCTTACCCCTGCTTTAAATTTTTGTGAGGCTAACGAGCGGCGGATGTCCTCTAAACGCCTTCCGGAGCGATGCCTCGTTTTCTTTTTTTTTGTCACGTGAACTGGCCCTTTCTGTAGCTCACCTGGCCGAGAGGTCAACGCCGTAAACAGAGGCTGTAGTCCTCTACACTGCAGAGGTGCAGCTCTGATTCTAGCCTGCAACCTTAGCTACGTTAAACCCCTTAATCTCACCTGATCACTTCCTGTTTCTCTCCACTACCGCATATCCATAACAAAGGCATAAAAATAGCTTTAAAATGTAGTTTAAAAGCACCACTGATGGAGCTGTTCTCAGTAGATGAATTGAAGTAGGTAGTTTCTTTTGCGGCAACTGTAATTTGTCACATTTATTTCTTGCTGGACACTTGCTGGTTCATTGTGGGGATGCTGTTTGTGGTGTGTGTTACGTTTCTGTGAAGCAAGCTTTCCAAAGTTTAAAATAAATCCCACAGATGTTTAATGAAATATTCTACTGAGATGCATTTTAAAAGGCGTTT
The DNA here is from genome assembly GCF_022458985.1 of Mugil cephalus. Classification (NCBI taxonomy): domain Eukaryota; kingdom Metazoa; phylum Chordata; class Actinopteri; order Mugiliformes; family Mugilidae; genus Mugil; species Mugil cephalus. The sequence continues at coordinate 6,589,394 of NC_061782.1, forward strand.
AAGAAGGATTCATCTGTTCCCTTTTTGGAATTTGCAGCCGCAGCCTAGTAAGAGATGCAAAACAAAAAACAAAAAACTTTGGCCATTCATTCATATCATAATCGTCTCACTTCTGAATCCCCTTGACTTCATTAGTGATTGCACAAGAACCAACGGTGTGTTCAAGTACAAATCCTCGCGAAATGTAAATCTAAACAAACTATAGATGAAGAGAAACAGGAAAAGCAGCTCATCCCTATTTCCTGTCGAAGCGCGAAGCTGCACAAACCACAGACATAAAGCTATAGCTGGCAGGCACTTTGTAATAATGTCGAACAAACAAAAACGCCTCTAAATGACGCGCTTAGGGCAGATGCTGCAAACTGTGCTTAATGTATGATCTACGTCCTGAGTGGATTCATTTGAATAGCAAAATGTTTCTCTTAATGAATCTGTTACAAGCCACAGTTTTACGCGGTTAAATTTGCAAGAATTTTGCAAAATATTCCTACTTTCCTCCATGTGTTTGTCCCTATCTTTGCCCTTCATGGCAAAAAAAAAAAAAAAAGGTGCTGAAACACACACACACACACACTCAGTGAGAGAGTCAGTCAGTGAGAGAGCAAATGTTTAGGAGGACAATGCAAAAGCTCACTACCCACTGTTAGAAAACCACTCATCTAAATCAGGGAAATTATGATAATGGGGCATCTCATTATTCCCCTACTCACTCCGAATCAGCCCCTGACATCACATCATTATAGGTGCATTCATATAAACAGATTGGATGGCATAAATACGGAGCTGACACCTTCAGAACTTTCTCATCTGCGCCGTCTAATGCCTCCCCGAGTGTTTGCGCGTGAGACAGGAAGCGCGGGTCTCAGGGAGGGGTTGCAGGGGGCCGTGGTGGTCACCATTCGGGACAGAGGCGCCACGTGGCCGAAAACAGAACTCCCCGGTTCTCTGTGAAGACATGCAAATGTTTTTTTATGAGTCAATGCATTTCAGATCAGACGGTGAATAGTGAAACACCGGCGACTAAGACTGCTACACACTTAGAAAAATACCCTAAAGCACTCGTGTAATGAGTGATCTCTGGCAAGTTCAAATTCTGGGGACGCCTGACCGTTGCAGCAGACAGTTAATCAATCCAAGGGCTTGTCTTTTTTTCGGTTTTGGGGAAAAAATATGGGAGGCCAAGCCTAATCAGCAGAGGAAACAGATCTCAGGGGGGTGTTGGGCACCAGGAAAATGGATCTGGGTTGTGAAAAACCACCGTTACCACGAGCTGCTCTGGATTCAGCCATCTGGAGATGCCTGCTCCAAAAGCCGGTAAAGTTCGCTAAACTGGGGCCCAGCTAGGAAACAGGTTTCCACCTCCTTAACAGACAGCCAACACTCCCAGTTACCAGAGATATGCTCGAGAACTTGTTACTGTCAGTCACGGTAACCGACACTTTTCAATGTTCAGACTTTAAATTGTCTGAAAGGACACACTTTCATTTGTTTCTCATTAAGAAAATAGGTTTCTCTAATTAATCTATTAATTTGCCCTCAATTTGATCGTGTTGTTTTTTCTTTCCACTTCCCTCAGACTTAAACTTTTCAGTCTGTCTGTCTTCAGGGATGACATCATCTGTTTGTTTTTTTAAATCCTTTTTAACGCACAACTCCAATTACTGCAACCTTTTCCCACTGACCATTAACTTGCATTTCACCTGTCCACTCATGCAAAAAATTAGAAGTAGTTAGCCGATGCAAATACCTAAAGGCTTTACGGCAACGCCACTCAAATACATACGACTGAGATGCAACAGAAAGAGCACATATATTATATTTCTAGTTCAATATTTGCCCCTTTATTTATCTTGCACTGCTATTTACCTCTAACGTCAGTGCAACTAATTGCTCTCACATTAAGCGCTTTTTTATAAAATGACTAATAAAAGCTGGAAAAATGTGCAATAATACACTGACAATGTAAATCTGTGTGAGATCTGGAGTGGTAGGCAGCTGGTTTGACGTTCTTTACTGTCTTGTGAATAGATTGTGGAGCAGGATTTACTCTTAGTGTTTATAATACGAAAGTAAGAAAGTTTTAATATTCCTATAAAGATATCTACAGTGTTGAATTAAATCCAATTAAATATTTTAAGGTATTTTATTATAGGTCCACTATAAGTGTGGGTATCATTAATGGTCTCTCTGAGATGCAGTTTATCTCGTGGTGTGACCTGGTGTTGGAGGAGTGAATTAGATCGCCCTCTTGTGGCCATTTATGATAATTCTTGTTTTATATAATTAAACTGGGATAAAATAATGTATTGATTCACTGGGGCTAAAGAGAGAAAGAATACAATATAAGGAAATTATATATTAGGATGCTGGAATTAAAACATGTATTCTGTTATATGTATATATATATAAAAAGCAAAAATATGTCTTCGAATTGCTTTCACACAAACTGCTGTTTAGACTCACCCATGGGAGCCTGCAGGAGAGGAGACACCTGGCCTAGAGACTGCAGAGTTAACATGGCAGGCCTTGCCCGTGTAGCCAGGGATGGTGGTTCGACTGACAAAAAAACAAAAAATAGAAGAAAAAGTAATAAACACGTGAGAGATATTTCCAAAACACAGAATCTGCTTTCCAGTGTAACAAAAAAAAAAAAAGAAATGCTCCAAACAACATGTAAGAACTGTATTTAATATATACTTCCTGAGCAAACTGGCTTATCAAGATGCTGCTCGTAATTAACGTTGTACCCGCCCGGTGTTATAATGTCAAATATATAATAAAATCCCTACTGAGCATAATGTTTTTTGTCCCTGTCTTTGCCCAAAATCAGTGCGTAGGCTGAAGCCCGCATAGAGTGAAGGGAGTGCACCAGCAGGAGCAAATGTTCAAGAGAATAATGCAGAAGCTCACAACCCACAGTTAGAAAACCACTCAGGTAAAATGATGTGTCCGCTCGATAAAAGTGTGTCTCACCGCGCTGTGGGCGTGTACGGGGGGACGATGCTCCTCTTCAAGGTCAGCGGGTGAAACTGTTCATCTATGTTGTCGATGTTGTTCATGTTCTCGGAGCCAATTGTGCCGCTGCAAAAAGAAATAGAAAAAAAAGAGACAGGAAACCAACAGAGCAAGGTCAGTTTTCACCTCTTGGATTTGTGAGGCTGTGCAGGTTTTAGGCACCACTGGAACGAAGAAAACAAAACAATGCACAAACTTTTTTATAGATTAATGCAATATTTTTTATTTTGCTCTTCTTTTGCTGTATTCTGGAGTTTTCTGGCCTCCGACCAAGCAGCAAACTCTAGGGCTGTAAAATTAAGCCTGGACATGGACGTGCCAAAACACTCACTTGAGCCTGGCTCCAAAAGCACTTCAATCTCCACAGACCTCCAAGTTAAAATGAAAACTTTACAGCAGAAATAAATGTTTTTCGCTCAAGGCAGGTTTCCCATTCAGGACAACTGTTGATTTATACAAATTGTGCCCATTTAAACTGTATCAGTGCTTAAACTTAACGCATAGTTAAGTGGCTGCAACCTTCTGGTTTCCTCCCAGTGATGACTGAGCTCGAGGCCAAACTAACAGCGCAGAGAGGTCAAGTTGAACAAGTTGAAGTGCGTCCTTCTGACAATACAGCACATTCCAGCACAGATAATGTTGTTTTTTTTTTGTTTTTTTTTTTATGTGTGCTATAGAATTTTAATTTTTTTACACACTATCATACTTTTCTTTCTATGTATGTCCCAACACCTCTGTTGTAAAGTGTGTCGATGTCCCCACAGTCAGTAGATTGATCTCCAGGGGTCGCGTAGACAACAGGCAGACGAGAGGTGGTATTATAATAATAATAATAATAATAATAATAATAATAATAATAATAATAATAATAATAATGATTAGGTCTTGGGCTGGTCTCACAACCCTAACCCTAATCTCTTGAGTAAGTCTCAACAAAACTTCTTGTGCTTCTTGTGAGGGCTAAAGATTTTTTTCAACCAAAATCCTCTGCAGTATTTAATACAACTGAGAGCGTCCTCCACCACCTCCATCACATAGTAGCTCAATCAAAATTAAACAAAAACTACTGGACGGGAAGTGATAAAAGCTGCACTGATATATATTCTGGTGCACCTCTTGCATGACTACATGGCATTTACACAACCAGGGTTATCAACATCACTAGTCTAAAAATCAAGGAGAACAAGGCTCACACACAGTTTCTGCCCTCAGGCCCTCAGACTCCTGAACAGCCATCACTTCTCGACTATCAGTCCCAAAGAGCTGGAGCTCTTTATTCAACTCAGGTTTCAAACTTTTAATTAAGGCGACTTCTCCTGCACTTTGTTGTAGTCTATTTTTCATATATATCTACAGTATATACTGTATATATATATTTCGTTTGCTTTTCAAATTGCATTTTATGCTCTGAACTGCTGCTGCCGTTTACTGTGCGTACAACAATAAACATCTCGAACCCTGAAACATGAATCCAGTTAATTCTACCGTTGTTTCTAACTCTCGTCCCTTGAGATGTCGTTTACACCTGCGCACTCCTCCGCACGTAACCTTTACATCAGGGGTGTCAAACTAATTTTAGTTCAGGGGCCACGTACAGCCCAATTTGATTTCAAGCGGGCCGGACTGGTAACACAATAGCATATTAAACTATAAATAACAGCAACTCCGAATGTTTCCCTTTGTTTAAGTTCAAAGAAGAAAGAAGATCATGAGACTGTTTACATTTAATGAACTGCACTATTACAAGACACGTAATGAACAACCAGACATTTATTAAGAAAAATAAGAACAATTTCTTCTTCAGTTCTAGGCCTCAGTGTTGTGTTTTGTCTCTCAGCTCTTACTAAAACGGTGTGAACCCTTGGAATAGCAGTTAATGTTATTGATCATTGTAATTTTATCACTTTGCAAATTAATTCCATAGGCCAGATTAGACCGAGTGGTGGGCTGCTGCATATGTTTGACACCTGTGCTTTATTGTTCGTTGGAGACCTCAGCTGTAGATTTGGCGTCTTCCGTCTATTTACATGATCACACTAATGACTTGAAGTGGAATATTTCTGATCTTGAAGTGCAGTCGCATCATTGTCATGTCCCATCATTTCTTACAAACTGCTGATGGCTAAGCTAGTTAGCTGGTGTTTTCTAGTGTTTTACTTCCGTGGCTAGGCTAATTAGCTGGTGTCTGTTAGTGTTTTAGTTCTGATCCTAGCGGAAGGGAGAGATGTTGGTTGAAGTGTAGTTGCATGTCGCATCACCTCTATCACCTGCTGCTGCTGTGGAGTAGGCTAGGTAGCTGGTGTCTAGTAGTATCTTATTTCTGATCTTGGCAGAAGAGAAAGGTGTTGGTTGAAGTTTAGTTGCATGTACCATCACCTCTATTACCTACTGCTGCTGGCTAGGCTAGGCTAAGCTAGGCTAGTTAGTAGTTAGCTGCTGGTTGGTTTTTCAGTTGGACTAGGCTTCTAAATGAGATCATTGCACAAGGGATTGTAACATCTCGTCCTATGTATTAATGAATATGTGGCAGGACACCTTTCTGTAACTAAACATAACTGAATGAGATGAATGAATGTTTGAGTACATTGTTATGCGGCCGGATGCTCTCGTGACACGATCAAACATCTGTGCGAGACAGCTGCTGCGACCCATGAAACATCGAGCACTACTCACGTGTATAGAGGAATCTGACCCGACCTCGGACATCCACTGCAGCTGAAAAGAAAAAGGACAGTGCATTTTCTGTAAAACTAGAGGTGGGTGTTGAGGTTTTTCGACTCAGATTGGCTGCTGAAAACTTACAATGATACGGGTTTCTTGGCGTCGCTCCTTGAACGAAGCTGCCTCCGGTTCCACTCGGCTCCTATAGACTTTGAGTGGACAGGATATAGGTATGACTTTATCATCAAGACCAAAATCAACCATGTGCATGTTGGGAATTTGGATTTAAAACACACTGACTGTTTTATTCAACCTTTAAGTTCATCCCATTAAGATTAAAGATCTCTGTTACGAGGGTAAAACTCATTCAGAGTTACTAAGTTTTGAAGTTTTTAGAGGTTGGACTGTTGGTTTCCTCCATGCAGCAGGAACATAAAAGCTGTCTTTTCAATTAGGAACCACAAACTATTATTATTTATTATTATTAGTTTATTGAATTAGGACAATGCTCATTAATCAACACTGATGCATAAGTCATCAGTATAAATGTGCCAGACTTAGCACAAATGCTAACTTTCAGCCGTAGTCCCGAGGCAGGTACACAACACAGACACAGAAAACAACAATCATACAATAGACAATTACCAGAACCAGACACAGATAGACAATGTCAAAACAAACCACAACAAAGGACGCAGACAGACAGTAAAAAAACAGACAAAACATTTCACAAGGCTGTGTGAGTACATGTCTGGTTTATTTTTAACCAGTGTTTGAGATTTGTTTTTGTTTTAAAGTAAGTAGCAGTTTCGGATGTGTGGCGGTAACTTGTTCAAGGAATGTGTTCCTCTTACAGATAAAGCCGTTTGGCAGAATTTAGTCCTACGCCTCAGTACATTACAGCCACTTCTAGTTAGAGCTCTCGTTCTTCGTCCTTCAGTGTTTTTTCTCTGAATAATAATGAAAGGGAAGAGGTTTCATGTCTGAAATTTTAACTGCCTTCTTAAAGAGACTAGAAATTGCAGCACATTCTCAGAGCAGAGACTGTATTTTCCACATTTCAAGCTCAAAAGAGAAGATGAGCATGTAGGAATAACGCCAAGAAACGTACCAATGACTAAGGCCATTTCAGTATATAACATGCAGTGGTGTGTAAGAGATCCACGCAGATGTTTTCATGTATAAGCCCTCATCCTAATCAATTAAAGATAAACAAAAAGACATAAATAAGGAAAAACAAGACTTGTTTCTGTGATAAAAATCAATACACTGGACATGCGCCTTAAAAGATAACTGATCATCCATGAAAAATCCCAGAGTGTTTACTATTTCAGCTAACACCACAGGGCCTGTGTTCGCTGCACTGAAGGAACTCATCATCCGGCGCCATAACACAGTGCAACTTTAACAGCTTCTCCGCGCTGAAGTCTGTAGATGAGAGAGTATAAGATCCCAGCCTGCAGGAAGTTTCCAGGTGGGGCACAAACAGGATCAGTGCAGTGAAAACACAAACACGCAGAAGCAGCATCGCCGAGCGAGAGACAGCGAGAGACTGGCGGAGCTTTGTGGCACAGCTGAATAGGTGGATGAGCCCAGAATCACTGTGTTATTCAGGGCTCTGCAGCTGAAGTGGAAGGGATTATCTTGCTCAGTTGGTTTTGGTCTTTTCATAGGATTTGATGTTTAAAAAAGAGAAATACGGCATCTCCTTTATCTGCCTCCGTCAGTCTGCGTGTCGCATTTTACGTTGTGCACCAGGCAGCAGACAGGAAATGTGCTGCATTGTTTAATCACATTTATCCCTTTGGTTAGAACCAAGTCGAAAACACAAACAGGTCCATGCATGGGTTAGCACGGTGAGTGGGTTTCATTTTCTCTTTATTCTGACACTAATTAGTTTCAGGTGTATTATTTAAGGTATTTTTTGTGATGATAATTTTAGTCCTCATAAGGAAGGTGATGCTGGTTAATTATCTCAGAGCAGAACTTTTGCTCTATCCGGTGTGATGTTCTGTTTAAACCGTGGTATATGTCTGTCTTTTATGTGGAGGAGTTAGTATAAACTTTGCAGCAGAAAAGAAAACTAGTGCACTTGAACTTCGTCCACGTCTCACCTGCCACAGCTGTGGTCGGCTGTGGTAGCGCCTCGATGAGGGACGCTCGCTCACTGGGTCTGCACGTTTCTCCAGGTTTATTTCTGGCGCCTTCGAGTGCGCCGGCAACTTTCTGTCCCAAAAAACTTCCTCATAACTCCTGCGAAAGAAACAATGGATTTCTCCCCATTAAACGCGTGAAATAAGCTCCTGGAGTGCTATTGATTAAACCCGATTCCCAGAAGTTATTTGCTTTAATTTGAATTCTTAAACACCCCTCCTCTTCATCGTACAAAAGTGCATTAGACAGCTTATTAACTGCGGAACATATTCCTCCCCGAGGCTTCAAGCGAGGCTACAGTTCATCTGCATGATTTCATTGAGCAGCAATTAATACAACAAGAGGACTCGGTGCTCCCTCGTGACATCAGTAGAGCACAAAATCAAACCTATTCTCTTCCAATAACCCTCAAAGAGAAAAGAAAATCTGTGCGGACTTCACATGATGGATTTCATGGGAAGTGAGCTTTGTTTAGCTTTATTATAAGTAGGCAAGTAAGGGCGACGGCGTTCTGACCTCTGTGTTGCAGATGTGTATATGAAGTGTTGAACTGCTGCTGAGTTTCCCAGATCAGAAGAGAAGGTGCCCTTAAAAAAAATATTTAAAAAATGATGGTTCTGTTACTTTTTTTAGCATTTATTTTGTACTGAACCTTAAAAAAAAGGATGGATGAAGTAATGTCTCATGAAATACCTGTACAGCATATATTCATTATGTTTAACCAGTCATTTTTAGAGCATGCAATATAATATAACGCTCCTCACGTGTTGCTCTTACCTCTGATACAATCTGCGGAAACTCAATTTTAATATTCATGAAATGTAAATGTCTAATGTGGTCGACTACGGCCCGCTCTGTGGCGATGTGGTGATATTTTGAGCTAAATGGCTCACATGCCCACAGTGGCAGTGCTGATTACTAAATAGCTGATCACCACGCTCACCATTTAGTGCATTAGCATGGAACGGCTGCTGCTAATGTTTGTTTTCGCATTAGCCCTAACCAAGCTGCAGCAGGGTGGAAGCTGGGTATTAGTTTTGCAGACACCAGGTTGAATTACATTTTATTTATTTATTTATTTATTTATTTTTGTTTTACTTATTATTGCTGCGAGAAAAACAAAATTCAAAATACTGAAAAAAATAGATTAAACCCCTAAACCCTCATCTGTGTTCATCCAAATTCCATGACTGGGAAAAAAATATATATATATATATCCCCTCGTGCCTTAAAATGGATCCGGTGTAACTCTACACTTTTACCTCATTTATTATGCGTGGCTCTATTAATATGCAAATTAGCCACAGCTTCTATCTCCACCCACATCTGCTGCTCGGCTGCAGTTCTGACGAGTCACACATGTTTTTGGAGACGCGGGGGAGACCTGCACAATATCAGGAAGGTGGTCATAATGTTATGCCTGATCAGTGTATCTGCTGCATGTCTGCTTCCTTCTCATAACTCTTCTCTTAATATTCCTGTGGATGAACTACAAAAGGCTTACATACATATATATATAAAGCATCCTTTACTGAAGCATACGCGCAAAACGCTACTAAATAAAGCAATGTGCAATTAACTGTGTTTCCATAGTGATGAATTAGCTTTTTAAACATCCAGAAGTGTCCTTCCTTAGACCTGTACACAGTGCAGTTTTAAGCAGACTGCAAAAACTGCAGCTCGCCGCATTGTGCATCGCTCTTCTCTAACCCCACATTGACTATCCACCACAACATGGAGCCTCTCCCCCCTAACCATTATAATGTATGTCAGGATAATTATGATTACTTCAATTAGGAGACTCAAAAACAAAATAATAAACCAAGATTATGTTCTCTAAGTGAGCACATGCCCACATCATAGGAGGGACCCGCAGAGAGCTATGCGTTTATGAATTATTTTATATCTGATATGCACTTAATTAATGCAGCGGTGCTGAAATGCAGCTGTAACCACGTTGTCCACAAACAACGGCAGCAGCTTTAGTCCAGATCGTCCGCAGAGGAGCAGACTGAGCGCATGAATCAATGAGCGTTTATGTGCTCGGAGAATTAAGCAGGAAAAATGACAGGGAAAATGATGAGTCAGAGTGTTCAATTTCTCGGTGGGACAAAAAAAAAAAAGAGGCAACTGAAGACGCAAGTCAATTCACCCACCTGACGCCCGGCATGTTTATCAGGGAGGCGGCCGCGTGTCGTCCCCTCGGTTGACGTCCTCAGTGAGCGCGGCTGAATGTCAACAGGACCGGCTGAACCTTAGGACGACACGACAACAACAATGTGCACCGGGCACATGCAAATTGTGAACTATAACTATGCGCGGTAGTGACTGCTCTGAAGGTCAAACTATCCTGCAAGGAGTCCCTGGAGCAAAATAAATAAATAAATGAATAAATAAATCAGCCGGGGGGCCTCAACTTGACCACCTCTCATTCCTCTCACACAGCACACTACAAATGGCAGCTTAATCTTAAGTGTACAGTATTTTCCCTAGAGGTGCCAGCTAAGAAGCACTCCTGCACATAACCAGACACTAGAAGCCCAGGGTTCCCTGTGTGCCGGCTTGTTCGTGATCCTTTGTAAACAGGAATGTAAATAGAACGTAAGCACGCTACGAAATGTTAAATGCTGTGTGCAATCCATCGCCTGTCCCTCACAGAAGCTGAAACCAGCACAGACACTGGGCAAACAGAGAGAATTGCTGCATATTTGATGAAACTTCTCACTTGTGTACCTGCAACTAAAGCATGAAGTGGAAGCAGTGGTGACCCTCGCTCCTCTGAGGCCCCAAACAAAGATGCACGACTCCTACTACTCTCAGCACAAACTAGCAAAATCTGTCATAACGTAGACAGAAGGGGGTCTGTGGAGCATCGCTGTTTCACTTCAGGGTCGGAGGTTTGAAGAGGTTCATGTTGTCATTGCAAAATATGCTAAAAAGCTCACCATCTGGGGCCTCTTTTCTGTATTTTCTTTAACAGTTCCTTGGTTTACCTGTCCTTTCCAGTGCTCCCCTGATTAGCCCTAGCAGCTACAGTTAGCACGGGGTCGGTAATATTTGATTAAAAGGAAAACTTAATGCTTCATGATAAATAGTAGTCAAGGCAACAACATGAAAACAGACATGACAGTTGAGCGAGAAGCAATTAAAATATTTCACTGGTCCCTCCGTCAGACACAGTGGTCAATAGCTGGTTTTAATAAGACCCTTATTAATGCTGCAGCTAATGATTTGACATAATATTCTGTATTTTATTTATAATTTATTTAATAGTTTTAAAGTTATTAGTTTTCTGACCCCGCATGGTACACCTAACAGAACTATGTTGCAGGCCTGTATTAATACACCTGTAGACTTCTTCTCGAACAAAAGATCTAATGAAACAAACATGAACCGGGCAGCATCCGTCCTTTGTGTTCCCTATTTTCTCTTTTGCATTTTGTATTCACAATCTGTATATTAATACTTTCTCTTGTCTAGTATTTTTTATTTTTTTTTTTTCCTGTTGGGACTAAGTGAACAGTTTCATTAATCTTCAAGCTAATAAATAATTTAATTAAAATTCTGACTAAATATTTGAACAGTCTGAAACACAAAGACACTCAGCCGACTCTCATATGAGACCAAAACAAGCAGAAAATGCTCACAGTTGGTTGTTCATCAAAATCCCTGCTAATTATATTTTGTGTTTAATCAGCTAATTCACTAAGATTCAGAACCAGTGTATTTTAAATAAAATGAACATGAATAAACATCAATCATTCACTAGTCCACACACAAAACATAACCTTGTGTTATTGTACCGCAGAGTCTTGCTCTCAGAGCTGCATCAGGGATCCTCCTGGAGTCCCAGGCCTCGTCCTTTGACAGGTTCGCACAGAACCCAGGTGAGACCGGGGCTGTTTGAGGCCGCTCTCCGAAACCTGGAGGAACCCGCAGCGCCGAGGCCACGTGGCGAAAGTCGATGAATTTCCGTCGACCTTTGACCCCGAGATCCACCTCAGCCCCGGCACTCAGCTGACCGCAGCAAGGGTCCAACAGGGGCACGTCGTCCCGCGAAGGAGCCGGGGCCGCACGCTCGGCCGGGGTGTGAAGCCCAGGAGAGAGTGCGCGTCCGGCTCCCCGTCCATGTCTGCAACCGTCCCGGCTGAGGCTGGAGTTCAGCCGCCTGATGACGTCGAGCTCTGTGGAGAACGGCTTGGAGGAATCCAAATCTGCAGTCATCGCTGTCTGCACAGAAACTCAGAGAGAGGCTGTGTGTCTACGCGGGGAGCCCTTGTTGCCCAGAGACCGTCTTTGTTTGCTGCTCAGGTCAAATTACCAACATGCACAGAGGCCACGTGATCTGCTGGCTGCAGAGGTGTTAACATACTTAACACAACATTTATTCTGTTTTTATTTTGTTAAAATAATGTGAGATTCACAATCATCCCATAGTATTTTTATGTATATATATATTCTAAATGAACCGATTCACCACTGGGGGACGTTTACAGATAATAATGTTTCATCTAATAGCTGCTGTATTTTGGAAAATTTAAACTAACAATTCATCACGCGGCCCAAATAGAAATGTTCCATCAGTTACCAGGGGCGACTGCTGCTCAATGAAAATTACACACAAATGCGTTTCGGTGAGATAATAAAGAGACGTCTGGCCTGCCTCAGGGTTTAGTTAAATGACCCTCCCAGGAGAGTTCTACATTATATCTCGTGAATACATTGCTAAGAATGGTTTATTTAAATATAAATAAATAAATATATAAATAAACTATGTGGCGTTCCTCCGAGTGACCACTAGATGGAGTAGTAGAGCCTGCGTTGTCAGACTGCAGCTAGAAACACTTGTGTGTGTGTGTGTGTGCTCTCCTGTCCCTTCTGGATTAAATGACAGTCCAAAAATATCAGAGCAAAAAATATAAGTCTCAGAAGTAACATTAAGATGATACATTATAAGTTTAAAAATAACATTGTGGTGCAACGAGGTGACTATAAACCCAAACTGAGCCCGACTGATTTCCCCCGGAGAAAATGTTTTTCTTGGTGCATGCAGCCTTTACTACTTCCTCAGTATGAAATTGGATCATGTAAAAACTTCAAGTGCAAGTAATGTTTTTAAAGCTGACAACAAACTTAATGAAAATTATGTAAATCACGTGCAAGGAAAAAAAATTGATTGTTATTTTTTTTACAAAGGGTAAATGCACGAGCTCGAAAGAGCCGCCTCATATTTACTGGAGCAAAGAAAACAGAAATACTACGTGTCTCACTGCTTATTAATTAGTGTGCTTGTGTTGTCTGAAAGGTATTGTGGAAAAATGTAAATATGGTACGCAAATGTAGAGGCAGGCATGCCGACTGCAGCTCCATGCTCCATGTAAGTGGTGCAAGCACCGTGACTAGGTGGCATTTTCTTAGGAGAGAATTCATGTTAATGTGTCAGTGGCCATGATGATGATGATGCTTGCTGATGGATGTTTTTTTTTTTTTTTTCCAACTCAGGCTGTCATTAGCAAATGTAAACACCCCAGAGCTGTTGAAAAGGATGTGTTAAAAATAGCCTAATTAGAGTTATTCTGATAACTGAGTGGTGAATATGCCCAACTCCCACACAGTGTTCCTCCACAACGGCAGAGCACAAATGATACTTGTGAGTTCTAACGTGGATTTCTTCTGAAACGACTCTCTAGACGTTAAAAAATACAAACATTTGTTGCATCAGCCTTGTGTCTCCTGAGAGCGTGTGCTGTTTTCACTAATGAACGGGGTCAAATAGGTCTCGAGGTTGTCGCGATTTATCGCATTTGGAGTCTGAGGTAATCATAAATTAGTGTGTTTTCCCCAAATGCATCCCAATTACATCATTTTTTCTTTCTTTTTTTTTTGGATGCTGCAATATTTTAAGTACTAGCCCCTCTCCTATCTTTCTATCTTTCTTGTAGCGAATCAGCCGTTTCTGAAGTGAGGAGTCATTACCATCGCAGCAGCCCTTGTTACTGAATCCCGTGATATTAGTTAGCTTGTCTGCCATTCTCCAGACTCCCTCCATAGTCTCAGAAATTATTTAAATCTCACATCTCGCCCATGGTGTCAGGCTCAACACCAGCGCAGTGCCTCAGCCACTAATTTGCGCGGGGGCTTCATTCGTCTGAAGAAGATGAACTGTTGCCTCGGATTAAGAGGCGTTATTGCGGCTGATTCTCGCCCCGCTCTTGCAGAGGGAGGGTCGTCAAAAAGCAACGTCACAATCGCGGCGTTGGCCGTCTGAAGACAATACGGGCTGATGGCGCTCTGGGCATGGGCATTATTTTTGTTAATCAGACAAGGGGACTGAGGGCGAGCCAGTCTGACACCTAGGGATCAGACGGGAAGGGCTCGGAGGGGATGTGGCTACTCGGCGCAGGGAACGGATCGTCGCGGGGCTCAGAGGACGCTCTAAAATATAGGCAGGGAAGATCCTTCACCCCTGCGACAGACAGCTGCAAAATATTGAACCGATTAATGGGAGCAGAATAAAGCTTTGATGCATTGGCTGCGTTTAGGCCCATATTTCTTGAACCTACGCACAGCCGTCTCCCTTGCATGCGTAATATGCAGCTAACACAATGAGCTTTGTTGATGTTTAAAGCTTAAAGCATCCACCGCTTGTGATTCCCTCCGTATGTCTCATAAACTGATGAAAATGCATGACCGTATTTATAGCGTAAGGGCCCTAAGTCACAGCTCATAGCTCAAATTCATCACACTGTAAAGGCAGCGAAATTGATTACTGCCCGTTGACCATGCGTGCGTCAGATTAGAGGGCAAACTGGCTCATGTGAACTCTGTCTCATGTGGCTGTGCGGCACCCTCAACCGTTTGGAGAAATCCAAACAGAGCGCAGGGACGGAGCTCCCACGAGCGGCTCGGGGTAGCCATGTCCTCAGAGAGCGGCCGAGGGCTTTATTGTAGTCCTGCTTCCCTGCCCTCGGTGGCTGCAGCTCTCCGCTTGTCACACTCACTTAGCTCAATGAGGTAATGAATATGCCGCCGTACATTTTTCATGAGGGGAGGTGGGAGTGAAAAATCTGCTCCTTATAATGCTTTTAATATGGAAGTTTTCACACACACCCTCTTCCCCCCGCAGAGCACTCTCCGGGCTATCATGGAGCCGGATGAGCATGATGTTTAATGTTAACATTGCCCGGGGGAGAGTCAGCATAATGCAATGTCACTTTCAGTGATAAATATGTTGACTGCTGCAGATACACAAGCAGCTGTAAATCACGGGTGGGATGGGACAACGGCACCTGCCCCCTCTTTTTTGGGAGGAGGCTGTTGGATGCCTGGCGGAAGACAGCCTGACCTATTCAGTCACTTGAATGGGCGAGTCAGTCACATCATTACAGCAGCGAATTAGTTTACAAGGAAGCACACCCATGAGTCTACAACAATGAAGGACTATTAAAGGAAGACAAGAGGTTTGAGAGATGAATGCCAAACAAACACAATGAATAAGCAACAAGTAAATAATCAGATGCAAATGACTGCAGCTTTATGTGGAACTATTTCAGATGATCTTTTCTAAAATAATTAAGATGTAAGGAAACAGATAACAACTACAAGGGTTAGGGTCAGTAAGTAAGGTCATATGTCAGTGGTCATAATGTTATGGCTGATCTGTGTTTGTTGCTATATGTAGCTATGCTATATGTGTGCAATGTGCAAACGGCTGCTAATATGTAGTGATACTTACAGAAAAGCAAACTTAACCAAATTGGTTCTTAAATACAACAAAAAGGATTTTATGAGAATAGATATTCGAGCAGAAACAGCTCTGATCGAGCAGGAACTTGGCTCATCTGATAAAAATGTCTAAAGAAGACTTTAGACGTCTAAAGGAAATACAAAAAAAAAACAAAAAAACTTACAGGATATTATCTTTTCCCCCGTTCACGGTGCCTTAAAAGAGGCTCACAGGACACCACTCCACCTTCTGCTTTTGATGTGCGCGCAACAACACATGTCTGATTTTCAATTACGAATAAGACGCCGCATTAGTCAAAGACACACCAAAGGTAATGGACTTCTTCTGTTGCTGAGAAAGATGGACTTGTCCTCCGAGACCTCGGTTTCCATTATTAAACCTTGAGCACGTTGCCCACCTGGGCCGTTTCTATTCCCTTTGAGCAGGGTGAAATTACCTGCTTTTGAAACTTAGACATAGTAAAGAGGACACGTAGCGGTTGCTCACAGTGTGAACCTCCATTTCCTTTCTGCCACTGACGGCTTTTAAGTTCTTCAGGAGGCTGAAAAGAAATAAATAAATGAAAAATAAACAAATTCTACCGGGTTGTTTACATTGAAGTCTGACATCCCTGGAGTTTTCACAAACAAAATACCCCAAGGAGATGTATAGCAGCATGAGAGCCGGTGGTTAATGTATTCACCGGGCGAACGCTCAGTGTGTTCCAAGACTTGGATGATGAATTACCATGAAAGGGCCGAAGAAAATAATAATAATAATAATAATAAAAAAAAAAGGACACCCCAGGAAGAATGTCGTGTCGCAAATACAAACGCTTTGAATTCCACGCGGCTCAGACAGAAGCTGCTTCCTTTATGATAACCCAACAATCCACAATACCATCTCCGGTTTGACAGCAGCTTATGCAGATGCGCGCGGCTGAGCGCTGCTCCGCCGAGCCGAGCCGAGCCGAGCCCCCCTCCTCCCCCCTGGAAAAAAAGTGTTCAGCAACCAGGTCACACCGGCTGTCTGCGGTGGATGAAATGCTGAAACGGTGTCTTCCCGAGATGCTCTAAAGCCTTATCACTCACCTACCTGGCTGGCCTATAACAGTCTGTGATGGATAGGGTCAGATTGAGCCCCTGTCCATGTTCTTGAGAGGACAACAACAACAAAAAAAAAAAAAGAGATTTTGTTTACTCCCAGGATTTAGATTACTTCTTCACCCCCAGCCCCCAAAACAAAACTGGGTTAGGTCTTTACTTACCATATAAAGTCCTCGGGAGGACAGGCCACGGTTAAGTTAACCACGGGGTATCTGTCACTGTGTGAGATGTGCAGCCGCATGAATGGGAAGACAATTCAACACCGAAATGGTGAGTGTCACCCCCATCTGGAGGCAAGACAAGGCGGAGAGGTGAAATTGAAAATGTGAATATCCAGCTAATGGCAGAGGAGGAGAGCTGGAGATATAATACCAAATCTATAAAGGACAATTTCAGGGCCCTAGACTCGAGGGACTCGGGCGCTCAATCATGAAGTGATTCATTCAGATTGATCAAGGGGCGTTGTAATCACATGGGAATGTTACATGTGGCTCCAAGGATGACTCGCAGGAGTGTCAAGAGCTCCAAAGCTGGATTTAATGGATTCGAGGTGATGTGCTTCGAAATCATTTCAGAAGGTGCAAATAGAATCCTCAAAGCGTTTCTTTCCCCCTTTTTTATTTATTTTTTTTTTTTAACCAGCATTTAGCAGCTGTCCAGTGATATTAATGTTCAGAACAGTCGAATCTGAGCGGGAATAAACCCGCCACCGGAGAAACAGAAGGTTTCGCTCAGTATTCTCACAGCAGAAACTCAAAAAGGACTCGGCTCCTCGAAAGGAGGAGAATCAAAACCCTGCTAATGAACCACGCTGTTGATAACGAACCCTTATTAAGCACAAAGTCTAAATGCACTTACAGATAACAGGGCTTCTTTTCTTTTTAAAGAGCGATTCTGTTTAAAAGCTCAGCGCTCCTGTCTGAAATTGAAATAAACGCTGCAAATGTGACATTAAATATTCATAACCTTCAGCTGTCATGTAGCTCTTCCTGTTTCAAGATGAATGTGCGACTAAAAAAAAAAAAAAAAAAAACCTGCAACCCTACATTTCTAATAAGTGAGAAGACCATGAAGGTTATTACGGCCTTATGGGAGAAGAGAGAAGTCGTCATCGGAGCAGTTCAACTCATCGAAGTTCACAACACGGCCTGGTACAGATATGCAGATGGGTTAACTTAAGCTCTAAAACATCTGCTTATTTTCTTGGCTTACGGGCTCATCTTCCATCTCTCTCTGTCACAACATTGTCTCACGGAGCCTTTAATGTGTTTGATAAGATTGCAGACGGATAAAACTCGTGTAGGAGAAGTCATGAATGTAAACCGGTCGCTTTCAAAACTTTAGATTGAATTTGTGACTGAAGTGGTTTGATCGGAAGCTTCAATCAAGCTGCACCTCCACTCTGAACCCAACCAGTCTCCCAAAACATTCACATTAATTTCCGACACACTGATGAAATCACTCCTGTGCTTTTTTTTTTAATTTTTATTTTTTTGCAGTATTCTCCAAGATAACAATCGGCGAGTCTTACGATGTCCACTCACTGCATTAGAAGATGTTATCAATCGTATTTTGTAGAAACTTGCACATATTCATCTCAGCAGCTTCCACAAAACTGTGGGTAGTAAACTACTGTGATGGTTTTCACTAAATACGTGTCAAGTCAAGGGTATCTAAAAAGGGAGGAGTGTGTCAGAACAGAAACCCAAAATGCTACAGGCTGATAAATAAACCATGGGGCGAAAAAATCGTTTTAATCTTAGTTATTTTCAGTCTCCAAGTCTCGAACTGTTAACTCAGACTGAAACCTTTTAGAATATACATCGATCAGACATAATATTGAGTAGGTCTCCACTGTGTCTCCAAAGCAGTTGTGACTCATCAGAGAATGGACATGGGCCTTTTTCTGTGTCTGAAAAGTAATGTTGTTAGTGGGGGGGCTTTGGGTCCTGTGGGTTGAGGGGAGGGGCGTCTATGGATCGTCCCACAGATATTGTCTGGTCTGGTTTAGGTGGGTGCTACATGTCTAAACAACATCCACATGAATGAATCCCTGCAGAACATTGAATTTTGACGAGATGGTCATAATGTTGTGGCTGATTCGTGTATATATATGTAGTATTAACGATGCCCCACGCTCTACACAGTGAATTTATTCAGCCGAGTAACACATAATCAACAAATGCCATGTGATCGTTGCAACATTTATTTGCACACCAAGTGCAGCCAGGGCTCCTCGTTTTGTTCACGTACGCTGTCCTCGCTCTCCAATTTCGCTTTAAAGTCACAAAATTGATCACACAGGTCTTTCAGAATCCTCCAAAATCAATGACATACTAGTTAATATCAGCAACAGAGAAAGAAAAAAACTGCAGATCCTATTTATATATATATATAAAAACAGCATATAAACTTGTATTAAAAAAAAGACAGTTTTCTCTGCCATCACAGAAATAAAAGCCTCATACCTGCTAATCAGCGATATGAATTCCATCTGAGTATACACTATGTGTGGGCAATTTTTCACTTCAGCAGCAATAATTACAGTGGCGGCTCACTATACTTTGGTGAACTGGCTGCACCTTCTGTAATTTGATTTCCATCCAGTGTGACGTTGTTCTACTTTAAAGCAGATTTTTTTTTTTTTTGTTTCGTTTCTTTGTCAGCTCAGTGTGATTTTCTTTTTACATTTGTTTGGGGACGGAGGAGGTGGAACAAGCACAGAAATGGTTTAAGCCAATACCACGGCAAAGTCAAAGCAAGTCAGCTCTGTCGGCTATTTTCCAGTTTCCTGTTGTACAGCAGCCCAGAGAGGCAAAGACAGAGCGACTCAATAAGCCTGACGCTCTACAGCAGGGGCGTCATATTTATTTCAGTTCGGGGGCCACATACCCACTTTTGATTATGTTCGATAACGTAATATCTGAGCAGCACAAGTAGATAATAATTTAATGAAGTAATTTTTTTTTTCACAACATTTTATGAACAACCTGAAATTCTTCTTGAAAAAAGAAAAAACAAATCACACACTCTAATATTTCGTTGGATCGCCTTTAGCTTTAATTACACAAGCATCCGCAGCTCAATAAGAAGCTTCTGCAAAGTCACAAGATTTATTTCCATCCAGTGTTGCATTAATTTTTCACCAAGATCTTTTATTGATGATGGGAGAGCCTGACCACTGTGCAAAGCCTTCGCCACCAAACATCCCAAAGATGATGGTGGTCGATGATGTCTCGTGTTCCCTGAACCACTTGTTCACAATCTGAGCTCGATGAATCCTGGCGTTGTCATGGTGGAATACGCCCGTGTCATCAAGGAAGAAAAAGTCCATCGGTGGAATAACTTGGTCTTTCAGTATATTCAGGTAGTCAGCTGACCTCATTCTTTGGACATGATGATACTGAACCTGAGCAACTGCAGCAACCGCATGATGGGAGAATCACTTCATCTGCCTCTCTTCTTGCCCTGATGCCCCATCACTCTGTAACAGAGTAAATCTGGACTCATCAATCCACATGACCTTCTGCCATTGCTCCACAGTCCAATCTTTATGCTCCACAGTCCAATCTTTATGCTCCCTAGCAGATTGAAGCCTTTTTTACCGGTTAGCCTCACTGATTAGTGTTTATTTTAAGGCTACACAGCTGTTCAGTACCAATCTCTTGAGTTCTCTTTGTATTTTATGTGTGGAAATTCTCTTACTTTCACGATTAAACATCAAACAACACAAAATATTAGCCCTGAGTTCTACTGTTGTTGTTCTTCTATTCGCCTCCAAGACGATGGTTCCCCACTATCATTCCAGTTTTAAATAATGCGTTGGACAGTTCTTAACGCAATTTTAGTAGTTTCTGCTTCAGTCTCCTCAGATGTTTTCTCTGCTTGATGCATGCCAATGATTCGACCTTTCGCCTGTGAAGGTTCTCAGTCGTCCAGGTCATGGTAATCCAAAAGGCGTTTGAAGAAATGCAACTGGACTTAAAATAAAAATTCTTGAAGTCGTAGCGATAGATAAGTACCCCACTGTTAATTGGAAATTAGTGGCACCAGTTTCTGGTTATTACATAAACAAGTCGACCAAGTTTCCGATGGGCTTTACCCACAGAGACTTCCTATTTAAACCTCAACTTCCCACCAGTCTCTCAGAACTGAAGAAGCTACTCATATGAGTGGCGCAACGTCTTCAAGAAATTCCAGTTGCCTTTCTTCAAATACCTTTCAGATTTGATCAAACCGACTAACATCTTTTCCACAACCACAGGATGTGTCTTTCCTCATGGAGAAGCTACTCATTGCATTGGTTAGGGTTAAATTACTAAGAAAGATAATTGGTTTGAGGTGTCGTGTTATCGTCGACTAAAACAGTCCAACCCATATTGGACAAATTAGAAATAGGTGCCATGTCTACGTGATTTTTGCAGCACATAGGACCCTCTTCGGGGGCCGGCATTGGCCTGCGGGTCGCATGTTTGACACCCCTGCTCTAGAGGATAAGCAGTTACAGAAAATGATTGAATGAATGAATGATGAGATCCTAGTCACCCAGAAATTCCTTCATCCTCTAGGCATCGGGAACAATGCTGCTTTCAAACGGTCCTTGTGAGCTTATGATTACAACGCTGGAAGTCACGGCCGGGTAACATCAGTCGTAAGTTGTTAAAACAACACTGCTAGGCAACCCTCAGCGTCTCAGAAGATAAGATAAAACAGCGAGCTAACAAGCAGGAAACAATTTAGGATGTGAGACGGCATTACAGAAACACAGAGGTCGGTGGGACTATAAAAAATTTATATTTTTTTTATGTTATACAATTGTGAAGCAAAACTTTATACAAGTCTGATTTGCAAACCATCCGGCGAATAACTAATTTGCATCTGAAAACATTATCACCGCATAAAACAGCTAGCGTGGCTAAAAACAAATTTGTCTGAGGAAGAAAGGAGACTCTGTCTGCAACCTCATGTAAGGGAGATCAGAGGCCTTTTGTGTAGAAAATGCTGCAGCGCGGTGCTTATGTTATATGTCATTTAGCTTTATGGATCCAAGACCTTGTTTATCAGTTTTTTGTTTTTTTTTATCTGCATGCTGACCAAGTTCTCAGCTTTTCCTTTATCAACCATGAGTTTGGAGTTTCTCAAAACCTACGCTTGCTTTAATTTCACGTGGCAGAGCTGGCCGATTGCTATGAATGAATAATGAATTTCATCACCTACTGTAATATGAACACATTTCATCTCAGTGCTGCAGTGGTGCACATTGTCCAGAACAGGGCAGAAGCCTAATTATATTGTTAGAGCATTGAGGACTAATCTCTTGTGGGCTTTTCCAACAGATGTGTCCAATTAATGGCTCGTCTTTGAAGGAGTTTAGATGCCCACTTCTCTGTGGAATTTTATTTCAAAGTAAAAGGTCCGCGCCTCGTTTCTGATGAGCAGACTTTATATCTAGTCTTAATCACAGCTTTTCTTCTCTACGGCCATACACAGATTCGGTCTTGAATAACTGGTGGAATATGGGCTGATCTAAAGCCAATTGTGGATGTTAATGACCCGGACGGAGCAGATAGCGGTGACAAATGACTCCCCTGGTCTGAGTCGTTACTTCATTGGCGGATACACGGCAGGTAAGCTGCTCGGGGAAATTAGACGCGAGGAAGTATTTTCTCGTCAAATGAAAAGAATATAGACACGGAATGGAAGTGTGTCTGCGCGAGGATTAGCGGACAGATGGGAGAGTGAAATCCTACAATCATTTACCACTTGTATGCACGAGCACAAGTCCTGCTTTCCTGTCATGAATGTCTTTGGTTTGAGAGAAACTGAGGAGGAGTGAGGGCCAGACTGAAAAGCCTTAATAGATCTGTGCCACAGACCCCCTCCCGCTGCTCTGACAGAAGCTTGTCACGTAGCATGTACATGCATTTAGGCTTATTTACCTCGATCCTGCCAGCTGTCTGACAGGCACGTCTCTCTGCTGGAGATGCGGCGTCGTTGTCTGGCAACCTCTTGATCAAAGAGTTTTGCTGCGTGGACGGTACAATGCAAAGGGTGACGCGAGGACCGCTGCGCTGCTAATACTAAAAAAAAATAACACGGGGTACAAATAAAAAACAAAACAAAGAAAAACAGAAATATAACATCCGCATTCGTTGTATCTCCCTGTCTGCCTTTAACCTGGACTTGAATTATTAATCATCATTCTGATCTGCTGGTCGATGGGCCCCATGGCACTGCATTCATTACTCCGCATGACTCAAACTGAAAATAAAGAGTCTGATGACCTTTCGGTTTCTAAATTTACAAAGTGAATTGGAATTGTCCAGTCTAGCGTACACCGATCAGGCAAAACATTATGACCATCTTCCTAATATTGTGGAAGGTGCCTCCAAAGGGGAGGGACCTCTGTGGATCATCCCACAGGATCTAGTGAATTTGGAGGCCAGGTCAACATCTTGTGCTGCACTTTATTAGTTGTTTCTAAACTGTTTTTGTGTGTGTCCGTGTCAGAGGTGTGGGTGCCTGGTCTAGTCTGGGTGTAACATCCACATGAATGAATGCCAGGTCCAAAAGCTTCCCAGCAGAACACTGTGTTGTCACAAGATGGTTCAATGTTATTCACTTCTCCTGTCGGGGGTCATAATGTTATGCTTGATCGGTGCATATTAGTTGTAGTTTGTAGTTTCTAGTTGTGGTTTCTCACGTTCAACCTTTTCCGTTCACATTGTCACAGCCTAATATCCTCCTGACAACTTATAAAATATTCACCTGTAGCTTTCAGTCGAGGAACTTCAAAACAGAAAAATGTTTACATCTACAATTTGTTCAGGTTTGTCATGTTTGAAGGTTAGACGTGAGCTCTGAAATACCAAACCGTTAATTTCCGAAGAACAGATCCACAGATCCGGGTCGATCAGCGTACCTCGGCATCATTAGACGTTCAAATTGTGAACGCGTTCATTCATTTGCCATTCAACATGAAGACCTACGACTCACAAGAAAAAAAACATTTGAACGTTACGGAGCACAGATCGGCATTTATTTTAAACATGAACACACAAGAGAAATACAAAAAAAGAAAAAAAAAAAGAATCACTTACAAATCAAAGCACGTCTGAACATCCAAAAAAGATAAAAAGAAATCAGGAAACAGTCATATCCTCTTGAATTTCCATCAGTTCTTCTCGCTTGTTGCTTCCGACTCTGAACTTGATCGTCCTACACAGCGAATCCTCAGCCCCCTGCTCTGAAACGGACCGCACACGCTCTAGTCTGCACTTTGGTGGTAGAGGGACGGGCGTCGGGATTTTGTCGGATGACACCACATGTCGAGACGTTGAGGCGTTCACCTCCAAAGACAGCTGTGTGTGTTCTATACATTCTGTTGTTTGAGTGACCTCTGGTCCAATACATTGCTTATTAAAATACAGAGGCTATAAAAAATATCTCGTCACTAGTTCAGCATTAATGACCCCTATTTTTTGTACATACTCATAAATAATTTAATACATAGATAAATAGATATTCTGTGTGTGGATTATAAACTTTCATAAAACCTTTTTTTTTTTTTTTTTTGTTTCCCAGTAATACTGTACAGGAGTGACTGCAGTATAAATGCTGAAACACTTGAGGGTCCGACCCTGATGTCCGGTGAAAGGCCGAGAGTGTACATGTGGATTGGCACCGGTGTGGATTAGTGCCGGTCTCTAGCTCCGCTGGCACTCGTTCTTACTGCAGGTGGCCTGACGCTCGATCTGCCACGTGCCCTCCTCATACGTGCAGTAGCAGATTGTACACTCGTCAATCTTCACCTCACGGCCGGCCGGTATCACCGACGTGTCCGCGTAGCAATTTGGCCCTGTAGGTGGTAGGGGGGGAAAAACAGGGACAGCTATAGCACAAAACAGAAAATATGCCATATAATTTGTTTCAAAGTGGAGTTTTATATTGACTTTTTTTTATCCGTTTCTTTTGTGTCGCCGGTGCCATTTAACATCGTCGAGGTCAGACTCTGGCTCAGATGCATCCTTTGTTGGTTCATGTGATTGAATATATGTCGTGGAAACTGTGCTCAGGCCACAATGGGTCTGTCTGCTACAATTCTGCATCATATGCCGAAAGAGAAAAGACCACTTTACAGTATAGTGGTTGTGGAGTTACTTTTAGAGATTATATTAATTAGTAGTTTTTGCCTTTAGATGGAACACTGACGCTATACAAACACACAATACAAAGTCATGTGCCTTTGTGCTGCTGGACCGCTACCAATCACAGATTCATTCTATGAAACGTGAAATACAATAACCTTTAAGTTGCAACAGAAAATCAGTTCTTTTCACACTCTAACGCAGCACATTAAATATCTGGACAAAAGGCCCCTGGATGAGTGTGCTGACCCCAACTAACAGTATTATTGTTTATTTCACATTCACTCACACTTTGGTGTAACACTCGCTATATGTGAACCAAGGTGCCGCGGCCCTAAAATCTAACAAACGAGTTCATAAAGAACGAAACGCACCACTACGTTTCACTGTGACGAGCGATGGCGCGGTGGCTGATGTGAGTCAACACTGGAAATTTGTATGTAAAGGGCTTTGCCGCCCAATTAAAGGTGCGAAACCGAGGACACGAGCTAATGTTAAAATGATCAGAGCGCTTCTTGCTGACATGTGCAGCCCCGTCTCATTTGGCTAGTTAGCCTAACGATCCACCAATTAGCCTACATGCTAGTTAGTTGTGCATCTCTGCATTTTAAGTATGACAAATCTGCATGCTCCACCACTGTGGGTATTTGACCTTGGCTGCTGCAGTCGCACAGAACATAGACTCCCGTTCAGGAACGTAGTTGTAGCCTCGGTCTCATGGCGTTTTTAAAAAAAGCTGACAGGTGCAGCTAACTCCTATTTGTCTTACTTGCATGTTACTAGTGCTCATCCAAGATAAATTATATCTACTACTACTGCTAATTAAAGTGCTCCATCCTCCAATTAAGTTTATTCTGTATATTTCACATTCATATTGTGCTACTTTGTTATATTGCTACAGTGTTTCTATCCTATGATCACCATGCGCTGATTAAGCGGTTCTGATTTTAACACAGACATACGAGCACAGACAAGAGCAGAAATATCCAGCCACATCATTTTTTTTCCCACCACAAATACCGATGACCTAAAACCCTAAAACCTGGGACACATGACAGTTTGAAAGTAGGACGAGACTTCAGTTATTGTTTTACCGCTTCTTTTAGATCTTTTATCTGTCACCGCGGCCAAATTCCTAAAGTGCGGTTAGCCGGCTTATCTTGCTCCTTTTAAAATAGTTTCACGACATCTCAGTGAACTTGAACACAGTCAATCAAAGAAGAGAATGAACACAGGAGGCCCGTATGCCCTTCATTTCATTTCTCTTGGTGGAAAATGGGCTCTCACATCAGGGCTTTCATTGATTGTTTCCCAAAATAGTGTTCCGGCTATGGGAATACAAGAAGCCCCGGAAGAAAAATTTTTTTTTTTTTTTTAGCATGCTTGCTTATCAGTCTATTTCATACAAGAATTAGTTTGCAATTAGACCAATGCTCATCACGTTTTAACATGAGGAGTTTTCAAACCCTCCAACCAATTAGGCATAAATTATCAGCTGTCTCTGTATCTGCTCAAAACAGATTTTCCATTGGACCCTCATTAGCACACTCTCCAGACCACTGAGTGACCACTCATGATTTATGCAGAGGAGCATTTTCATTTTCAAAAGTCTGAGCTCCCATCAGGAAAAAGAGATGCATCCTGGGATTACAGTGATTGCGCCGAATTCTTAAAGACCTCAATCGCACAATTATCTCTGCCCGGGGATTCAGACATCTCATTCAGAGTTTGGACTCAATTTTTAGTGTGCACGTGAGAGGTATTCAATTATATTTTATATTATTCGCGCTCCTGTGATCGGTTACACCAAAGCATATGTGTTGCTGAAGGCGGCTCTTCTACTAACGCCACTTCAAGGTTGGATTACACAGCAGAGCGTGGACTGTGCATGAAAAAGAAAAAAATTAAGCAGTGCTTCATGGTGTTTTAATATCATTTTGAAATGCACCCCAAGGAACTGTTGTTTTTTTTGGGAGGGGGGTTTTACTACTTTGCAGGAAATTGGCTCCCGCTAATGGAAGTTTTGAGGTTCAGGAAAATATGTAAGTGCTTAAAAGACATGGAAAATAACATTAACTATCACCGGCTTTCTGTGATTCTGTAGGCCAGTATGGTGTTGCACAAAGAAAGCCTATAAACATAAAGGTCCTCTTTGTATCATAGGCAGCATTAGCGTCTTTTGCACTAAGTGTGCTGGGAAGGTTTTTGTCTAGAGAAAGTGCCTCTGTCCTCAGCGAGTGGTCGGGGGGGAAAAAAAGCGCTCATAAATCATCCATTATCTCTCAAAGCCGCACGGCAAAATATAAACACTGCGGGAATTGCTTCCCCAGCATCAGGTATGGCATAACAATGGCTACTTCCCTTAGCCTAACAAGGTCTTGAGCCACTCTGCTGTATAATTAAGATGCTGATAAATGGGAGTCTTTCAGCTGCAGCCACCGCATTTCATTGGACAGCAGCGCCCAGAAGGAGTGTGTTGGCACATCAATCAATGTGAACAGTTTGCCGAGGCCTGTCAAAATGTCAGCCCTAACACATTTATAAGTCTTCAGATGAAGACGCGTATACCCCTATCTGAATAACAACTCATCCTGTGGCCCGGGCTGCTGTCGCTACTGATTCATCATCATTAGCGGCATTTAGAACACAGCGTCTCCAATAAAAGACGCATATGTCTGGGATATGCTGGGAGAGAAAAATGCGATAAATAAATAAATAAATCATCTCTCAGTTTGCGGCATTAATCAAGAGCACTTCCTCACGGAGCTGGGATTAAACCGCAGCTTGTCATTCACAGTTGCCTGACACTCATCTGTGTTAATTAATGCATGGATTCGGCGCCGCTGTGCTTACTCATTGCTGTCACCCTGTTATTCCGCCGTTCATATCACAACCACCTTTTTGTCTTTGGTTCATTAATATAATATATCTCCGTCTCTCTATCACTCTCTCCCCGGCAGAGAGAGACTTTTATAGGCGCATCATGCTTCACGAGCGCTTTTCAGCAACACCCGAAGAGGCAGTGACAAATGGACTGTGCATGTGCACGAACAGTTGGACCCAAACTGTCACTACAGCATGTTAAAAAGTTGGCATGGGAAGTGTGTGAAAGAGATCGCCATTAGCACCTGTGGCGTCTGGCTCTGTAGCACGGCCGCATAATGGACACGGAAACCGGGACACATCCCGATCATCACACCCCTTAATTCTGAAATGTTAAAAACCTTCCGAGGTGCATTATGAGGCGACGGATAGAGGAGAATAGCAGGAATCACTCATCTTAATGCAGTTCTTGAGTACATTTGCATTATAAATGCAGAATAAAAATAACGTTGCGAGGACGCGAAGAGGGAGAACTTGATGGGAGAGGCTATCGTTTAACAATCGAATGAATAATTTCTTTTCGGAGGTGGTCTGTGAGACGGGTTTCCAACTTTTTGAGTAGGAACCACCAACTCGCATGGAGAAGCTGCAGAAAGCAGGCGGTGATGGAAGCGCCACCTTATGTGAATGTTTGCTTGCATTTGTTGTCTCCAGCTACTGCACCCACTGATAAGCTGTGCGGTGGAACTGCCCAGCTGCACATAAACCGTTATAATAATCAATGTCCTTCACAGGGACAGAGCCACAAACTCTGTCAGCCATTACAGCCGTGTCCAGGTGACAGGCTTTAGTAGGGGAGACCTTCATGCAATTGCAACTCAAAAACAGCAGATTTAAAGCTCTGACATCGAACCTTTTTGTCTAGTTTTGTCCCTCTCTTTGTCAAAATGCATTTTGGAGTCACATAAATTATGCAGTTTGTTCACAAAACAATGTAGAAAATAACACCTACAGCAACAGGCAGACAAAAGCCAAGAAACATTCAGTGACCCAGCAGGGCTATAATTGTTCAGACATAATGTGACTAACTATTACCGTCATTATCGTGACCTTTCTCTATTGTAAATCAAACCCGAATAGTGCGTTGATACTAAAGCGTAGTGGAGTGTACGAAAAGGCTTTGTGTTTAGTAGTGATAAATGTCTACTTTCTTTGTGTATTGATTACCATGCATGCGCACTGCAAAAGATTAAAGGAAACTGTTGAATTTTAAGAGAGTGCCTATGTTTCCTTTCAATGTTATTTTACTTTCCACTCCGCTGAATTTAATCCGTTTGTTGAACTCGAACTCTACATTTTAAAGAGAGACACTAATTGTGTTGTTTAATTAACCTTTGACAATGTTTTTTTCCTCCCTCTCAAACAGAAAATTTAAATAACAGTTTAGCTACAAGCTTGCATTCGCATGTCTGTGCATGCTAAAGTGATGTGCACGTAGGGCTTTAAGGAGAGCAACACCGTGTCGTAATATTTGGAGGTTAGTGTCTTTTGCGAGGCTTTTTCAAAATAGAAGACCAAAGGAGTTAGAACAGGATTAACTGCGGAATAGTTTGCTCCAACATAACTACTTAATTATCCCTAATAGAAGGATTTGTTATTTACAAATGTGTGTGGGGGAGGATTTATTAGATTTATAATTATGTGGTTAGAGGTTATGTTAGCGAGTGATCCCAAACAATCCCTGTGTGGGAGACGATATTAGAAATTACAATAGTGTCATTTATATTTGACATGTGACCCTGACCGGCTCCTCATTTGGTTTAGGGAGATTAAACCTGAAGCCAAATTTGCATAGAGGTGCATTTGTCAAACTCGTCACATATTCCCAGTCTTTTAATTCATTAGAAAAAAAAAAAACATTGTATCTTAAGGTGCAAACACAGCAAACCAAAATCAACCGTAACCTACAGACGTAGCCTAGGCTGGTGCGATCCATTTATATTTACATAATGTAACAACACCATTCAAACACTAGTCGGCGCTGTGTCTTTTTTTGCCAGTCGGGTTAATTTTTGTTTCTAGTTCCTGCTTTCAACAACGGCGACTGAAACTGTTGCCGTGTCGTACAGATGTTTGTGTCTCTGAAGCTCCTCCGTTGGCCTTTCGTCAATGTGATCCATCTTTATTCTTTTACTAATCGAAAACAATCAATTTGAAAATTGAGGATTGGTTGATTAGACATTTTTCTTTTATACATTTGTAATATTAGCAGAAGAGAAGCTAACAGTGCAGCTCTGTCCCATCAACATCCATTCATCCAAGGTGAGAGAAGTGCTTCTCATCAGGGACAGGACACCTCACTAATAATGATTCACTGTCCCTACTACATTTAGCTACGTTTTAAGTTAAAGTTTAAGTTCTGTCAGTTAAGTATTGTAATATATTGTCCTCCTCCAAAGTTTGTCTAATGTGTTTATTGACTAGGGGGGATTAGGTTAATGGTTATTGACTAGTTGTAAAAATACCAGCTGATGGTTGTAAAAAAAATACCAGCATTAAGGGATCAAAGGACTCCTTGTTTGTGATGTGGAGTTCTTGGAGAACAGACACTATATATATATATATATATATATATATATATATATATATATATATATATATAAGGAGAGTGTTGGAGCTCAGCAGGAGGGAATTCAGCAATTGGCACCTGGAGCTCGCTCAGATTTGGCAACAGTTTTTAACATTATTCTTAAATGCAATAAACCTTTTTTAAATGCAAGAGAAGATTTGTCAGCGGTGATAACTTCTTTACATCAACACATCAATAATCAACAGTATGTTAATGTCTATATGTTAATGTTCACGGTAGTTGCACAGCCACCCTACTGTTGCAATGCAAAATGATGATAATAATCGCACTAGGCCCCTGAATACCCCTGTTGTAGATGATCATGTCATTGTGAAAATATTTAGTGTAGTATAGTATATGAATCAGATTAGATGAAGATGTACGATGAGAAAAGTCTTCCCTGTGCCCTTTCAGTTTTGTTAACTTTTGTCACTTCCATTTCTCTTCTCGTGCAGCACTTTGGGAAGATGAACGGCCCAACCGGAGTGATCTTTCTCACTGATGATCACAGACACGGCAAAAACGGCCGCTGTATTACATTTTCATTTACATCTTAAACACACTGAGCTGCGCCCTCCATTTTTAGGCATTATGTCATTGTGCATATTTAAGACATGTTTGTTCAAAAACTGTCCTTTTAGATTTTAATAGATGAAAATCTAATCGACGAACATCGGATAGAAACAAGGAGCCTGCAACCTCTCTGTGAAATCTCTTTCAGACATTACTGGTAAATGTGGCACATTTATCCTTGTACACTGCATTATGGTGTGATGGGTGTAACAGGCAGCAACAGTAATTAAGGGGTATGGGGCTCAGTCATAAAGGAGCATTATAACTGCATTCAATGCCACAGACTAGCTCTCTTTATACCATTTCTTATCTGTGTTGTCAGAAAAAAAGACGAAGAGTCCATTAAATGCACAGACCGCGTCATTTTACGTCCATATAAACTATTTTCCTTTGACTCGTGTGTTTTTTGTTTTTTTTTTCCCCGTTTAAAAATAACATAATAAAAGCTCCCACATTTTTTAAAGGGCTTCTATGAATCATGCCTCTTAATTTAAACGTCTCTCTCCCTGTTGGTAACCAGGCTACCGCGTCTCGTGCTGCTGTATTTGAAGTGATTTTGGCTCCGGTTCAGACTGTTTATCACCCGCGTCCCCCCACCCCACCCCCCCAGATTAGTGTTGACCCTAATGTCTGAGACTTGAAGAGCACCACTTGTTTCCTCATGCGTTGCCAAGGCGATACCCTGCAAAAGCAAAGGACAAGAGGGAGGCAGCCGTGGCCGAGGTGCCGATGAGAGAGAGACTTCACGTGCATTGATTTTTCTTTTTTTTTTTCCTTTTTTCACCCATTCTCCAAGCATTCTTCAAAACCAGATGCAGCGACAGAAAATTTAGTTTCTAATTTAAAACTAACTCTTCGGCGTCTTTACCAATCTGTGGAAAACAACACTTCAAATATATTGGCAGCAGGGAGAAGAAGAAGAAAAAAAAAAACCCTCCACCATGGAGAAACAGTTTTTTTTCTTCCCTTTGACGTGTATCGACGAGGTGTTTCTTGCATGAATCGATAATGTTTAATTAAACTTTATGGCGGCGAGCGAGCGATAGCCGCAAACTTTAGAGGCTGCGAAGCCATTTAATTGCAATGTGTTCCAGCGCTTTAAGATAATGAGTAAAAAAATGACGAGAACCTGCCTCCGTTCACAGCTGTTCTTTGATATTCATGAACAACTGTCTGGGGTGGATGTTAGCGATACCTCTTACTTTCATCTTCCTCCCCTGGCTCATCCCCAAGTGTCTCCTTGCATACAGGCTGAATAACACATCTGAGGCAGAGTGCGTTGCCATAAGCATTGATTTAGCATCCCTGAAAAGGCCAAGATAATGCCCGTGCATAATTGATGAACTTATCAAACACTGCAATACTTCATTCTGATTTGTATCAATAGTGAGGAAAACGATAAAGAGGGAAAACGGAGGTGGAACACAGAAGTGATGACTTGTTGAATGACAAATTGAGTTTTTTCCCCTCTTTACAGATCTCATGTTTTAATGTTTTAGCTAATTTGGTGAATTTTCTCCCCTTTTCTTGCTCTTCTATACTCACTATTAAACTCCACGGCCCAGTTTCCCTTCCTTTAAAGCAGCGTTACGCATCTGGATGAGTATTTAAATCTCTTCCATTAATGAGCCGAGCTTTGATGTGACACTTCGGATGCATCGGAGATCCTGGGAGGTCTTAACATCTGCCTGCGCTTCAAACAACATCTGTGGACAAGACAAACAACAGAACCAGAGGAGGAACTCTCAGACGACCTGCGATAACCCTATTTTATATCATCAGCATTTCATCACGGAGCCACCACTCCGGAGCTGTCTCATATTGAGCACCGCATGATCAACGGTGTCGAGATGGGAGTTGACAATCAATGGTCTTCCTCATTTAAATCACGGCCTCTTCAATACCTGGCAAAGAAGAATCATGAATAAAAGACCAAGCCAAATCCATTGGGTAATTGTTTTGATATTGATGGAGGCTGAAGGAAGATCAGCGATGTCATTTAGACCGATGTCTCACTTACTTCAGTTTATATCAAATAAATATATCCTCCAATTATTCAATAAGAAAAGCCCTTAAGCATTCAATTTTTCAAGACGTGGTTTATTATGTTTACTCGTGGCGTGAAGTCTTGTGTGAAATTATCTGCAAATGCAAATGTAATCATGTGCAATTAAGTCTTCAAAGAAGCATCTCTCTGATTATTCCCTGACAGAGACCTTCTATTTTCTCTTTTAGGTGGTGGATGACCGGCGCAGTCTCATTCTCGCAAAGATGTTTGGTGATTGCGAGGAGCGTTTTACACCTCGTGTTTACACGGTGGCAGCATCAACAGTCACGCTCCTGAAATCAGCCAGAAATACTGTCCATGCGGTGAGAGTTCTTTAGAGGCAAAAGAACATTCTCACCTCTGCTTAATTAACAGGTTGAGCTCGGATATTCACAACGATCCTGAATTTGTGAAAACGCCAGCAGGAGGCACAGATATGAGGTAAGAAAAAAAAGTGACAGGCACAATCCTAAAAATACGTGAAGTGGTGTGGAAAAGTGTTTGCACCCTTCCACCCTTTTTTTGCATGTTTGTTACACCTAAATGTTTCAGATCATCAAACAAATTTAAACATAAGACAAATATAACACAAGTAAACCCAAAATGCAGTTTTAAATGAAGGTTTCTATCATTATAGGGAAAAAAAATCCAAACTTACACGACCCTGTGCGACGTCTCCCCTGTTAAAACTAAACGAAACTGTGGTTTATCACACCTAACTTCAATTCCTCTAGCCACACCCAAGCCCGATTGCTGCCACGCCTGTTCTCAATCACTTTAATAGGACCTGCCTGACAAAGTGAAGTAGACCAAAAGATCCTCAAAAGCCAGGCATGACGCCAGGATCCAAAGAAATTGAGGAACAAATGAGAGAGAAAGTAATTGAGATCTATCAGTCTGGAAAAGGTTATAAAGCCATTTCTAAAGCTTTGGGACTCCAACGAACCACAGTGAGAGCCATTATCCACAAATGGCGGCTCATCCAAGAGGCCACAAAAGACACCACAACAACATCCAAAGAGCTGCAAGCCTCACTTGGCTCGGTTAGGGTCAGTTAACTGTTCATGACTCCACCATAAGAAGGAGACTGGGCAAAAAAAGGCTTGTGTGGCAGAGCTCCAAGAACAAAATCACTTCTGAGCAAAACAACGTTGCCAGAAAACATCTTGATGATCCCCAAGACTTTTGGGAAAATACTCTGAGGACTGACGAGACAAAAGTTGAACTTTTTTGGAAGGTGTGCGTTTCCCATTAAATCTGATGTAAAAGTAACACAGCATTCCAGAAAAAGAACATCATGGTGGTAGTGTGATGGTCTGGGGCTGTTTTGCTGCTTCAGGACTCGGAAGACTTGCTGTGATAAATGGAATCATGAATTCTGCCAATCTAGCAAAAAAAAAAAAAATGCTGAAGGAGAACGTCCGGCCATCTGTTTGTTTGAACTTGAGTTCTGCAGCAGGACAATGATCCATAACACACCAGCAAGTTCACCTCTAAATGGCTGAAGAAAAAAAAGACTTTGGAGTGGCCTAGTTAAAGTCCTGACCTGAATCCTATTGAGATGCTGCGGCATGACATCTTAAAAAGGTGGTTCATGCTTGAAAACCCTTTAACGGGGCTGAATTACAACAACTCTGCAAGTCTGTAATAGACTCATGGTAAGTTATCACAAATGCTCGATTGCAGTTGTTACTGCTAAGTGTGGCCCAGTCAGTTATTAGGTTAAGGGGGCAATACATTTTCCACACAGGGCTGCGTACGTTAAGGATTTTCTTTTCCCTTAATAATGAAAACCTTTATTTAAAAACTGCATTTTGTGTTCGCTTGTGTTATATTTGTCTTATATTCAAATTTGTGTGATGACCTAAAAACATAGGCCTTCAACATAATTGTGTATTATATGAATAGCTTAGTATTAAACACAATAATAACGTATATTTATAAATAGCACTACGTTGTGTTTAATATAGAACACAAATGACCTGAAAAAAACATTGAAGACCCCTGATCTAAAACATTTAGGTGTGACAATCATGCATAAAATTGAAAAAATTAAAAAATCGGGAAGGGTGCCAGCACTTTCTGACACCACTGTAAGTGAGTGGCAGTTGGTCTGGATGGCCATGACACACTAATGGTTGAATCATCGGTGCACAGGAAGAACCACTGAGTTAGAAAATATCTGACTCTTTGATATAAAACCAAACGTACAACCTGTGTACGTCAAATATTTCCAGGGAGAAACTAACCTCTCCCCGATGTGCAGTTCACCAGGAAACATCCAGTCACCACGCATCAAATTGCGCAGCACGATTTGCTATTGGCAGGAGGAGGCTAAGGATTGTTTTGAAGAGCAACCAGACCCTTCTCTGTCCTCACAGGCCTGTTTAAATCTGGTAAAAGCCTGCAGATTTCAAATATCCCCCCGTGGTTATAGAAGAAGTTATCTGGTAGAATATGAAATCTCTCAGACCAGGCCGTGATTAGCTTAATGATGTGATCAGGGTCGTCAATTTAGGAAGCAAAAGAAGTCCCCGTGCAACTGTTTTTACAGGCTGAGCAGTGCTCTCTGTGTTAATGTGCAAAATCAGTGTAGCACAGAATCCCAAAGGATGACAAACGTATTCATAGCTCAGACTGCGATAGTGTTAGATGTGGTCAGGTAACTTCTTTGACAGAATCAGCCCTGTCCATTGAATGGTAATGTGTGGTAATCTTATGGTAATCGGGACTGATGCCATCTTAAAACTGAAAATCCTTATCGGTTGAATGGACCCATGGATTTGGTTTGACTTTTGAATACAGATGCAAGCCCTCCACATAATCACATCTGTCTCCTTGATGGATGTACACACGAACACAACCCAGAAATTCCATTTTTTTTTTTTTTTTTTTTTTAGTTACACAGGGAAATATGGAGCACTGCCCAACATCCATACAAAGCACTCTCAGCATGATCAATATGTGCATGTATAAAAAGTGGGTGTACAGCAAAAAAACTAAAAATTAAACAAGGGCCAGCATGTATTCCCTTAGATAACAGCAGGCAAATATTAATAGAGTGAGTAACACTCGGCGACTACCAATTTTTTTCCACTCGTTATCTCTGGAGGTTGACGTGCTTTTAATTTGGCAATCTGATTGATAACTAGTCATGAGCATTCATTACATGCAGATGCTAATGTCTAATGTTTAAAGGGGTTTAAAATTAATTATCCTAATGCGATATTCTGGGTGGAATTATAATGAACTAAGTAGATGGTAGTCATATGCACAAAGAAAGGAGGCTTTTCTTATTTAAAACACAGATCAGGCATAACATTATGACCACCTTCTGAATATTATCAACATTGTTTTTTGGATGGCATAGATACATTATTACATAAATATAATGTCACCATTGCTTTAAGGCAGGGGTGTCAAACATAAGACCCGGGGGCCAAAACCGGCCTGCCAGAGGGTCCAATCTGGCCCGTGGGATGAATTTGCAAAAATTACACTGAAAAAATGAGCTGAAAATTTTTGACAAAGTAAGAAATTTCACAGTTGTTCATTACACGTAGCTGTACTTTTTTTGCTCTAAAGCAAAGGGAAACATTTGGAGTTGTCGTTATTTACCAGGTAATAAGCTATTGGGTAACAGGCCCCGCCCCCTTGAGGTCAAATCGGGCTGTATGTGGCCCCTGAACTAAAATGAGTTTGACGCCCCTCCTTTAAGGCTTCTGGGTTTTCCAGCTCAGGTTCTGTTGTTGTTTATACACCGATCAGGCATAACATTACGACCACCCCACCTGCTTAATATTGTGCAGGTCTCCCTTGAGCCTCCAGAACAGCTGTGACTCATCAGAGAATGGACATGGTCCTTCTGAGGGTGTCCTATGGTGTCCACAGAGGGGAGGGGCATCATCCCACAAATACTTGAGACCTTGTACTTTTTTCCTATGCGCCTTTCTCCTATCTATGGGGTGGGGGTTTCTGGTGCAAGTAACATCCACACAAAAGCCAGGTCCAAATGTTTCCCAGCAGAACGCTGACATGTCACAAGATGGTCACAATGTTATTTATTTTTCCTGTCAGTGGTCATAATGTTGTGGCTGATCGGTGTATGTCGTTGTACATCTCTTTGAGCAAGACAGTTTGTGATTCCCTGCTGCTCCTGTTCTCATCGTTTAATGTGCAAAAGTTTCAACAAACAGCATCAAACTCAAAACATCCTCCTTGCAGTTTTACTCAAAAAACAACATTAGCTGTGCTGTCATCCAGTAAGTGGTTCATACAGACGAAGCATTTTTACGCGAAGCAGGGATTCGTTGTTGTTGTTTTTTGTTTTTTTTTTCCTTCATGCAGATTGTTTGCTCGTGTATACACCAAACAGCCTGTGCCACTTTAAGATACCAAGTTTAGAGATACATATCGCAAGTCATCATTCTTTTTGCTGAAGGAAGCAATGTTGCTGACATTGCCATGTTGCATTAGAGTCACACCAAGAAAACAAGGGGACATAATCTAGGACATGCTGTCTGGAATCATCCGAAACAACTTCAGATAATCGACTCTGAGCCGCGGAATGTCCTCCTCTCAGACCGTCCAGACGGCTCAAACCAATGGGATCATGAGCTCAGAAACCCTCCAGCAGCACAAAATGCAAACGTTCTTCAAATGTCTGCACCCGACAGCCGAGACAGATTTGGAGCATATGCTAAAAAACACCAACATATTAGGTTATTATGTGAAATTAAGACAGATGTGGGGATGATTTACACTTAACAGGCCCCAGCTCGTACCTCATTAACCACATCTTTGGAGCGACTTCATTTAGATCTGACGAGACGTGGCAAGATGCTGCACACATGCTGCAGTGCAGCACACTGTGTCCTTTACATCAGCAAAATTAATGTTGTGCTACCTTGCCCTCATAACTCCTGCTGAGGTGCGCTTACGCAAAAACATTTGACACTAGTCTGTTGAAGTGGCGCTAGCCCAGCAGATAGCATTGAGAGGCTGGTTGAAACCGTATGAAGTGTCTATCACAGCCTCGTTGAGCAAACCTGTGTCTACTCACCGCTCTTGCAGATGGGGCAGCACTGATCCGGCTCATACTCCGGGTCCACACACTCCGTCTGTGGGCAGGCTGCCACGGAGCACAACACCTCGCCGCTTGGCTCACACCGGCACTTCTCACATGGAGACACCTGGATGGCAAATAAGAAACAGCAATTACAAACAGCTCCCCCCCCTCCAGATACACGTACACAGGCAACAAAGAGTCTTCCCCTCCTAATTAATTTCTCGCTATCTTCGTCTCTGCCCCTTTGTCTCAGTGTCTGTTTTGCCACCGCTCTGTCTTTCTGCGGCTATCTCCGTCTCTCAAACACACACACACACACACACGACTGCACGCACAAAAACACTCCTGCCTGCTTGGCATGTTGAAGAGTGTGTGCATTCTTTGTCACAAAGCCATATCTATAGGGAGCTGCCATGTTTCTTGCCCTCATTGCCGATGAGTGCCTCGTTTTAGAGAGGGACGAGTCGAGAATTGAACTTCACCATCCAATCAGAGGATATGGAGAAATCAATAGGAACGGGAAACAAAAGAAAGATGTTTCCAATTTTCCTGGTGCGTGGACAGAGTAAGAAATGACTTAGTTATCCAAGCATTTCAGGATGTCTCAAACAGAACAAAAGTAAGACTGTGACAGTACGCAGTCTGAATAACAGCCAGCACCTAAACTAAAGTCCCAGTGAAAGGTTTCATTTTGCAGCTGGTTGTATAAATTCATATATCTTTAGCCTCAACAACGGAGCAAAGGTTAATTCTACCAGTGTTGCCGTAGATTGCAGAGGCCTGCGCCTCCGCATGGCACTCCGCGGTGAAAAATGGAGCGAGGTTGCACTTAGCACAATGCTCCAGAATGTAGCAATCAAGCATAAAATCCTGCCTGTTGCTTAGAATCAAAGCACCCGCCCCTCCACACTGCACAAAGACTGACGTAGTGTACACTGCTTGTGGAAGATGAGCTTTCTGCAGATTTCCCTCAGCAGAGATTTGGCAAAGAGCTGTTAGCAACCTCGTGACTTACAGGAAGAAATCCCATATTAGCCTTAACCACCTGGTGACGCAGCCGGCAACATAAAGAGGAGCATAAAGTGTCAGTAAATGCATCGCCTCATAGGAGACATAACGCCAAGACTGTGGTGCAATCCTGAGTCAAGCCTTTCAAGGAGGAGTTTGAGGATAAAACGTTAAAGATCTTGCTTATTTCCTGCTAATGTGTAATATTATTGTAACTGTAGCTCTGTCTTTACCTTTATCATCATCAAACTGAATATGGAAACACTCTGCGTTGCTAAACTCAGCCTTCGGTGATATTCAGGCGTTGTGTGAGAAAAAAGACAAGTGCTGACCTTTGCCATTATAAATCTGCCTGCTTGCCGGCTTGCATGCTGCAAGGCAGGTAACTAGTTTCCGTGTAGTGCGTGTGATAAACTACACTGATGGCGAGGAGTGTCCCGTCAGCACTTCGGTCAACTTTGAGCATGTCAAATATGAGTGAATGTGGTTAATGGGCTCACCTTAAACTCTTCTAGCGAGGCATAGATCTTGCCCCGGAACTCGCAGTAGTTCTTTTTCTCCTTGCACTGCGGGCAGCATTGGCTAGTGTCCACTTTAATGCAGCGAGGGTGGACCTTGGGACATTCTGGCTTGGTGCACAGAGGGCCCTCGTCCGTGCACAGGCAAGGGCACGTTGAAGGGCCCGGGGTGAACTGCT
This sequence comes from Mugil cephalus, assembly GCF_022458985.1. Classification (NCBI taxonomy): domain Eukaryota; kingdom Metazoa; phylum Chordata; class Actinopteri; order Mugiliformes; family Mugilidae; genus Mugil; species Mugil cephalus. The sequence continues at coordinate 6,629,048 of NC_061782.1, forward strand.
CGCCAATGGCAAACACAAAGCCGCTCTCGTCCATGCAGCCTTTCCCCCTGTAATCTGGGTAGGCGTACTCATCGATTGCGTCCAGGGAGAGGGTGACATCGCTGGTGGGGCCCTCGTCTATTTGGTTCATGGTGTCCTGTTCACTCCACAGCTCCTGTGACTTCCCGCCTTTAGATCCCCGCGTCTGAGAGCTGAAGTTCGGCCTGGCGCGGCTCACGGCAGTCCTGTTGGGGCCCGAGGCATTGATTTCCTCGGGCCTCTGCTGAGCGCCGTATCCCAGCGTCTCCTCCGGGTTCTGCTTGTCCTGGTGTTTGTCTTCCCTCGCTTGGGTCAACACTCTTTCCAAACGCTCCCGGCTCACTGGTAAGGTCGCTATAGGATTACACTGAGCGCCGCTCATCAGGAACCCAAGAACAAAGAGGACTTCTGCTGTCATGGCAACGGAGTGCGGCATCGCTCCCCGCCACCAGCAAGGTGGGAAAACACCTTGGCTCACATAACACACTTCACATCTCAGGTGTGAGCCAGTCCATCTGGAAGGAGAAAATTAAACTGGGGTTATGTGCTCGGTATTTTGTCACTTTTTATCTCAGGTGTGGGGATTGTCTAATTTAGCCTCTAGACCACTGCAAGAAATTCAGGGAGGGGGGCTTCAGACTGCTGCTGCATCGTGTCAATCGGTGAATTGGATCATCAGAACAGGGGAGCATTCACAGAGACTTGTTAGGATATTGATACCGCTCCATACTGTAACACTCCCCTACATCAATCAATCCCAGCAGGGACAGAATGGGAAGGAAATGGCCAAAGAAGAACCTGAGTGCAACACTTCTAAGATCCTGCTCTTCTCGCAGAGCAGAATCAGGATCGATGTCTGTTTTTTTTTTTTTTTTTTTTTAAATGAATCACAGTCAGCTGTACAAAAGCGAAGAATTGATCTGAAAATAGAACATAATGCCAGTCAGGACTCGCCAGACACGAGTAGCCATATCCATTTCAAAGGAAAGACAAATGTGCTGCTGCTTTGTGCAAAAAGGTCGTTTGTGCAGCAAAAGTCTCTCGAAAAGAAGCGCACACCGAAAGCCACGTCGTTGTGCGAGGAGGCGGTGTGCGACAGCTCAACTAAAGTAAAGTCCCGGGATCAACTGCACATATTGCAGAGGTTGCACATTGTTTATTTATTTTTTTTTTGAAAAGCTGTAGTCAATGTTTTTGTTTCTGCTGCTTAACTTGATTTACTGCGGCGTCTCGAAATTCAAATGGCTGCTATGATGCTGTGGCGCGTTTGGTGGCCTACTTCCTTTCATTTCCTTCACACCGAATGTTCGGCGGCGTCGCCGCACTCAATTTAACGGGCTGCAGTCGCGCTGACATTTACGGCTTATTTTGGAAAAAGGTTAGATTACTCCGGATCGATTCAGTCGACAATTAACTGTAAAGACTTGTCTGGGCCTGTTAAAGAATGGTTTGCCGTATTGATTCATTTGTCAACGTCAATGAACACAGCTAATTTCCAACAGAGTAATTAAAAGCCCTTAGCAGCAGGTAAAGAACCACTAACGCCTTATAAGCAAATAGGATTAGCTATGTGGTAATACATAGGCAGATAATACAGGGATAACAAGCCATATTCATTTCATTTTAATGTCGTTAAAGTCTTCCATTTTGCTATTCATGGATTCTGTTCCATTCCCGTGGAAAATGTACAAAAAAAATTGACTGCTAGCAGACCGGTGACATTTGAGGAGTGTTTTAGCTGAATTGCTGCGTTTGAGGCAGAAACCTCGGAGCTGCTGTGAATCTGAGAGGAAGCAGAACGAGGCGCATACCGATAACGCTGCTGCAGCTGAGACAAACAGGAGAAAGACGGAGGGAGAGGGCCTCATTAGCAAAAAGGGCCCTCATTTAGCTTTTCTCAGTCTCACCTCTCCACCTCAACAGCTGTTACGAGCTGTCACACTAATACCGGTGCTGATGCTGCTGTTGTGCTCTCTGTCAGGATGGAGCTCTGGGTGGCCCTCGGGTTTGTTTATCAGCTGGGAGCAAACTCACCACAGCATGAGCCGGTCTTAAAGACCTGGATTCAAATGCGTCTCGATTTTCCTCCATGGAACACCAGCTCAGGTGAGTTAATCATTAATAAAAACATGGATGCGCATCACGTGAAAAATCTGGTTTCTCAAAGGCTCTTTCTCTTTTTTGTTGTTTTTTTTGTACCATTGGACTTCATGTCATAATGAATAGTCTGTGATCTACTTTAGCGAAAATATCAATAAACACGTTTGATCCACTGCCGTCTGAAGTCGGAGCCGGATGGTTATCTATGTAAAGGGGTGTCTGCGGCTCGGTGCGCCCGACAGCATCTCATGCTGGGTTGCGTCACTCCAGCAGCTAACTTCAAAAGCCAAGGTGTCTAGAAGTGGGCGTGGAAGTTTTCAAATTAGACGCCGGGCAATTTACAATGAGACATGTCTGCTGAATACTACTACTACTACTACTATACCTGGATGAGGTGCTTTCAAATCTAGCCAGGCTATAAGAACGTTGTCGGGTGGTCGTATTTCACAGGTTTACTATCAGCGTCCAATTTAAAAAACCCGAATGAAGCACTGAAACGCAGACAATTTCCAAATACATTCTGAGCTGCTGGTAGCTGTGCAACTTTCCCTGTAAATGATGTGGCAGGTGGTTGGTAGGAAATTCATATAAAACCCCTAGTTTTAATAAAATTTTGCTGCAAAGTGTAACAAGTGGATGTAATAATGCATTTTACAAAACTACACTGTTCATACAACATTAAAAAGTACACGTTGTTGTGTGCTGCATCAACTCTATTAGAGAACATCTATTGTGTTCTTATCCTGACAATAAGAAGCACAGACATGTACACAAGCCTCTCTTCCATACCACGTACCTTCAATAGGTTCAAGGTGTTGCTAACTTGCCACAAAACGGCGTCTTTAAAGATGTGAATCGGCTGGCTCATTTCTGCGATCAACAAACAGAGAAATTGAAAGGTGGACTCAAAGACATTTACGCGTTGTTTGTTTTGGTCTTTTCGTGCGGCTCCTTGGCAAGAAGCAGAGTCGTATCCCCACCAACAACAAAGTCTTTACAACCTATGCAAATTAACTTGTTCGCTACACTCATTACATCCTAATGCCATCTTGCCATTGTAATACAGATCACATCTTTTCCGAACGTCTGTCTAATTAATTCCTCACCACGCGGCATAACGCCTGCCAAGTGGCATGAAATTTTACCGACTGATTTGAAATACATTGTGGAACAATTGTGAGATGGCTTTGTAGATATTCTTTCCTTGTCACTCCTCAGGTTCAAGTGACGGTAAACTTTTAGTGTTGCATATAAACCATTTGGTGAAAGGTTGTGGATTTATCTTTGCCCTGGAGCTCTGCAAGGAATTTAGTTTTTTCTTTTTGCTTCGCTGCTCTATCTTCAGTGGTGCAAATATCCTGGCAGGAAAGAAATAACACAACTATGCAGAGATATAAAGATACAGTGTCTACATGTCTCTGCAGAATGGTGCAGGAGATTGTGTTCTGGACTGTTACACAGAGGAATTAGAGGAATTAATTTGAGTGTAAGGAGCATGTAATGCGTGATAAACTGCAACCACGGTTCTTTCAGAAAAAAAAAATAAAAAAATCAACTGCAGAGTTTTTACCGCCACCATTATGGTAAAGGCGATGCTGCAGTCACTCGTAAACTGCACAGGCTGTGACCTGAGAGGGCCCATGCACTCTAAAGCCTTATGCTAACCACCGGCTGCAGCTATCAATCAGCAGCATACTTGAGGTTATATAAGGCAATTCATTCACGCTTGTAACACATTCAAACACCCACTTCAGAGCAAAAAACCTGTTGTGCAAGTATGAAAAACAAGTGTCCAATTAACACTTGTCAGCTCCAAATAATTATCTCTGGATAACAAACACTTATTAACACTGATAAAATTAGCTGGATTTTTTTTTTCTTTTTTTCTTAAAGTAACTGCAGCGAGCTAAATGTACATGTGGTTTCCATATTTCCACACCAGCTTGACAACTGACAGGACCATGCAGTGTTCCAAATACTGAAATTATTCAAGCAAGTGACATGACGTGCTGAGGCGGCATACGCCCCGTCGAGAATGGTATGTTTAAAAAAAAGTAACAATATGTGAGAACAACTCAAAACATCTGTCAAATTATTGTAAAGTTGAAAATGCATTCGCTTCCCTATCGATCCCTCTGACTGTATCCGTATCAGAAGACACAGGGCGCTTTCTTAAACTCCAATTTCTTCCCTGCTTTGTTTAGTCTCTTATTTATTGTATCAAGGGAGACTTGCAGAGTAAGAAATTTCATTGTCGAGTCTAAACCACAGTGTTTTTATTGTGCGTTTGACAATAAACATCTTGAATCTTAATTATAAAAAGCTGCAACAACATGAAGTTTGTATTGGATGAATGCATTTATGGTTAAATTAACAAGCTAATAACTCAAATAGACTTTTGATTAATAAATTAATTAATAAATCAACAAAGCAGCAAGAACTAAACCTATAGACAGACTGTAGGCAGTACAACTACAATGAGTACAATTTAATTACGGCTGTCACCCTTAAAACATCTCTGATCATATTATTCGTTGAATGGCCGAGCTGCACGAGACTTTCAGTTTAATTTTGTCATTTGTCCACCACTGAGCCAGTCGGCTCACAACCAGCAGGCACTCGGGGCAGAGGATGTGAAAGCTGTGAGTTCAAACCTCAGACCTGACTGGTCGAAACAGCGGGGAGGCCTCAGCCGGAAACTCTGCAGCATAGACTATAGAGACGGCTACATCACTACGTCATTAGAGACGAGAGTCAGAAAACAGCTCTTCACTGAGTCATAAGCGACGTGCCAGCTACAGAATGGGTACTAAACATCAGACATGTATTGCATAGTGACTTATAGTCAGAGTGTGGAGATATACAGTCCCATACAATGCTGCTTTAAGACTTATTTTTTCCTAATTTTAGAGAATTTCTTGTGAAGCTGGTAAAACCCTGTTAATACAAAAAATGCATTATGCTCTATGGTGGAGGAGATATGACGGGGATCTAACAGACCCTATATTCGTTATGTAGTATTCTATATTTCTTTGTCTGTAAATGACGGTAAATGTGACTTTACATGAACAAACAATCTAGTTTGGATGGACCATATATATTGATATGATACATGATGTCAGCATAGTTTAATGGTTATTTTGGTCTTTTGTCACCTCCGTTAATCGTGCATACTAGCAACACTGAGTCCTCTACAAAAAGTGTTTAATGTGCTCATAAAAACATTTAAAGGAGAATGAAGACTTGTATTAACGTTTTACAAGTAAGCAATGAGGATGCAAAGCCAACGTCAAGAAGGTTTAGAAACAAAAAGAAAAGAAAAAGACATGGTTTAATGGAATAAATAGACATTATTGCCAGGCAGTGTTGGGAAATGTACGACACTCTCCCTGACTCTAGCTTAGACAGCGAGTAAAACGTGCAATTAAATTTTAAGCCTTTTTTTTCCCACCACGTATTTTCACTCTTCTTTCAAGTGCAGCAGTCATAGTTTTTAACAGAAGATTTGTATTTGCGAGGGGGAAAACTCTTTCTGCGGATACATGAGGTCAGATATACGGATACTGACGGCTAGCCCAAACTCCAATTCCTGTGTAATAAGAAGAGGAAAGTGACTTTCATAGATCCACAGTGGCCAAACCCTCACAAGAATAGAACCAGACTCTGCCATGCATTAAAATGTCTGCTCCCCCCACCCCCGATATCATATGCTCTTAATGCAGCTGCAGGAAATTATAATTATCTTCCAATAATAAATTGTATTATTCCGCTCCGCCATTAACAATGCAAATTTAAATGCTTGCCAGTCCCTGTGCACTTACTTTGAACATGTTTTCATATTCTGCTGACATTTAGACGATGCTGTGGCTTCCTGCACTAGAATGAATGAACCCGGAATTAGCCTCAGCGCTTGGCAGCCGCAGCATTTCGGTCATTATCGTCACTGTAGATATAAATCCCTCTGTCAAAGGCCAAAGTTCTGTTTACATCTCACGCTGCTGAACACAGCCGGTGTGACCACCGAGGTGCAGCGGCCATGATTAATCAAGCAGGGACCGGACCTGGCCGTTAGTTCACCCTTCAGTGACGCTCATCATCGCATCGATTTATGACTCATGAATTATTGTCGTTTTTCTTACACAGCACGGCGGATGTGGACGACGAGTCCCTGACACAACAACCTGAGATCCGGGTTCAATTTCATCTCTGCCTTGACAAATAAGGAACCGTGAATTATATAAATTGAATTGGCACGGATTCAATCACACATATGTGACGGTTAAGTGGAGTGAAGGCTGACCTCCATCTTGCTTTCTTCCTTGATGCCACTCAAAAAGGTTTCTTCCAGGGTGGTTGATAGCTGTTCCACTCGCACAATAATGCTATAAATAGGGTCAGAATGTACCGAGGCAGCGCTCTCATCTCCAGGAATTTTCCACACCCAAGCTAAGATGTTTATATCCATTTGTTTATCTCCAATTAGCCTCGTAATGGGTGCGATGTTTGGGCGAATAAAAAGGCCAATTTGGGAAATTTGATCTGACTGAAGAACTTCATGGTGACACAAAATGATTGCAGATTAGAGAGTGATGCGGCAGAGGCGAGCCTTACAGCATCCTTCTTGTTCTGATTTCATTTTAAGGCTTCCACTCTACTCAGCACAAGTCTGACAATAAGCCTGCGAAACAGGCAAACATCACATAGACTTGGAGAATAAAGCCGCTGCGAACGTCCCCCTGTAAAAATCAAAGTGGATGTCATTGAGAGGAAAACCGTCTCCTAGGGGCTAGAATTAACCCAGACAGACAAATATGCCCTCACCACTGTGTGCACTTAATTTATTGCAGATTACCGATGCTCCTACTCGCTCTGTTCCAGCAGCCCCACATGCCAACCGAGCCACATGGGGAATGCAACAATTTACTTTGAGGTCTTCTTCAATTTATGACAAAGCAGATCACGCAGGACGAGATGTGAAATGTTTAGACAGCGGTGGCTAGTGGGCCTGGGTCTGACAGGGCTGAGAAAGTATTGAATTAATGATGCCACGTTTTTTAAAACTCATTTTTATAAACAGATAAACAGTGTGAAATGATAAAATCCAATTAGAGCAATAAGAGACACCAAGGCAGCATCCAAGAGTATTAAGCCATCTGCCAGTGAGCAAAGATTGCTGCAGGGCTGTCTAATTGAATTTTATCCTCTGCCTGTAAACCTTACGAGTGACCCAAATCAGGGGAAAGTTGCCTGAACATGCAGAGCAGAGAAACCAACGGCCCTTGCAAAACTGTCATATAATCTTAAGACTGTGTGCAACGAGGAATAAGGTGAGAATTTGCTTGTGCAGAATGGAAAACTCAGAGGCAGGAAACACACTGGGGAGAAGAGCAAAAACCAGCATGATTTTTTTTTTTTTTTTTACTCAAAAAGAACAAGGATGATTGGACAATGATGGGAAAACAGCATATTCTGCTGCATCTACAGCTGGAGTGACATTTCAATGAAAATATGAATAAATATATGTAAACAACATCTCCCCTCTTTCATAAAGGAAAAAAAAAAACAAGCAGCTATATTTTCACGGCAGCAACAAAAAAAGGTGCCTGTCATTATTCATGCACGTACTTTTTAGGAGGCTATGAATTCGTTAAATGATGAATACATTGCATTGTGGGTTCCGACTGCCTGCTCTGCTGGTAAAGGCTGTGTTGACTGGATGTTGCATCCTGAAGTGTGTAAGCAGTCAGAGCCTTTGTGCATCCACGGAAATGTCTCTGCTGCTTTTTAGAAAAATGCTCAGTCCTATTTTCATCCAAATGCCAACACAGTTCACTTACATAATACCCTTTGCAGCCTCTACAGGTGCAACAGCCTTTTCAGCAGATTTCAACTATGTGCATTAGTTTTTTTTTACCAATTAAGCTCATTTGCATTTCATGCTATTTAATGTTGAGGCACGCATAGTGACTTCCCACTGTAACGCCGAGAACAAAAACAGCAGAGAACACTGCCACAAGACCATTCCTTGTAAACTAAGTTGACGTGGAAGCTGGGCATTCAAGCAACATGCATAAATAAAGAGCTGCATACTCTCACAGCAACACTGATATAATTCACCTGTGATCCTCGGAGTCCGTTCGTGTCCGTCAGGGCGCTGGGGTTGAAGCGCAGCCGTCGGACTGTTGGACAGCAACAAATGATGTGCGGTGAGGAGATGGAAACTGACGCTCGTTAAGCCAGTTAAATGCACAGTTTCCCCCGGGAGGATGCTCGCAGGTCATCAGCGTGTCTCCCCCAACTTTAATCGCCACAGAGAGTGAAAGCGCTCCTCCGTCTCCGGCGATCTTCCGCTGTTTGAAAGAGCCACTGATGTCCCCGCTCTACACTGGGCACTTTATTTCTCACGGTGACAAAAAAAAAAAATAAATAAATAAATAAATGAATAACTGGATGTACGGTGGAGAGAGAAAGGCGTCGCGTTCAAGCGAGCGGCCACTAGATGGAGCAGTTAAATGTGACCGAGGGACAACAGGCAGTCAATTAGCGAGCCCAGTTCACGAGGTTCACACGCTGCTGTGATTAACTACTTTGCTTAATTATGTGGAATTAGCGAGTCGTTTCCGTGGCACATTTTTGGTCACCGGGTAATTTGGCGCTGAATGAGAAAGGACTAAATCGCGTTATACGGGGAGGGAATTAAAAATGTAGATAATGGTGACTGCAATATGCATCGAGGATCCTGCAGTCTGTAACAGGGACGCAGGAGCCTCCCACATGGGAAGTTGTGTGAACAAAAATCCTTGGTAACTGTGCGTGCGCAGCCTGATCTGTGCGTATTGTATCTGCCAACCCATATGCGCACGACAAGACATTGGTTAATTCAGCGATCAGATTTGTGAATTTGCAATACAAATGTCTGCATAAAATAATATTTATTCAGGCTGCACTGTGAAATGAGGATGCACTTGTTCAAATCACTCTGTATGTGCGTTATGGAGCACACATTTCTGATCATTTTGGGACTAATTTCGCTCCATACTTCCAATAGACCAGTTTCTGTGAAAGGGGGGTGGGTGGGGGTACACCTGATGACGTTTTACTGTAGGCTTGAATTAGCTGGAGGCAAAACAATCCAGAGGAATACTTATACAACTAACTCTGACTGGCAGACTGAGTAGACTTATTTTTAAACTGACATTTTTTACATTAATCGTGACAGGACCAGACTGGCAGACCTGTGGCTATTAACTCAATGCATGAACGATTTATCAGCACTTTCATTTTGAAATTACACATGACAAAACCCATATGAATTACCAGATATTTCCTGAAGTGGTATACTTGCAGTCTTAAGTGGACTTTTGGTCTCAGGGAGTTTCGTGCTATATCCCTTAAATATTAATGACTATTGTGAGACGGACCGATATTTATTATTATTTATCGTTTATTGGTACATTTTAATTAGATCTGCATTCTTTAAATATTTACTGATGGGTAGAGTTAAAAATAAATACTGTAAAATTACATAAATGACGGTTTTTACTGAATGGCTGTTTGCACGCTTTTACCGTAACGCTTAGAATAAGGAGTGAGAAACGACGTAGAAGCTGGTTTTACTTAATTATCTACTGTGCAACGTCCAGTAGATTTACCCGTTCTTGATAAAGACACTGAGGCCATGTCGTTTCTTAAATGTCCATAACCATACCCGGAATGGGTCATGTGCAAGACTTAATTTAACAGATTAGTATTGTGCAAGCCGAAGTTTTGCCCATACCTGGCTACAAGCCCACAAAACAAACAGCTACCTGTACTAGCATGGCTGGGTAAGTAACCTACATCTCGTATTTGTCTGCATTTTTGTAACTGCATTTTATGTGATTGTGTGTAATTTTACCTGATATGAAGTGCGCGCTGCAAACATGAGCATTCATGATCGGTTCATTGCTCCAGTTTGCAGCCTTTGACGTTACTCCTCCGATCCTGTCACTTGATCACAGCATTAGACGCCATCTTGGCTAACAGTTAGCTAAGATCATTAGCATAGCCAAGTAACCTCATGTATAAGTTGTAAGTTAATACTACAACATATATACATCCAAATAAATATCCAAATCCCGTAAAACACTTTAACCTTTTAATGAAGATCATTTACCGGTTTACTTCAACAGTAAAATTCAAAGGTTAAAACTAATTCTTGCGCTATATAGAAGTTAAATTAAACTAAAAGAGACTACTGAATCAACTTGTTTTGTAAAATGCTATGCTGCTGTGGTTAGCTAGTCTACATTTAGCCATGTAACCTGTGTAGCTAACACTACAGTTTTGAGCTGTTACACTTTATTAAAAAAAAATCTTTATCTTTGTACTTCCACTCCAACTTATCATTTTACCACATTTAATGGAGATAATTTAAAATTCAAATTCTAAGACTAAAAAGCTACAGTGTACATAAGCATGCTAACATGGTCACACACAAAGTTTAGCATGCTAATGTGTGCTAACTAACACAGGACACAAAGTATGGCTTTGGTTGATGGGAATGTAGTTGGTGCTGTAAATATTTAGTCACAAAGCTATTTTTTAACTAATAATGCCACTATCTGTTAAGTCAAATGTAGGGATGTAGCTTTTAATGACCAGATACAGTATTTTAGGTTAGCCTCACTCAAAAACTTACAGTGAGTGAATAAATAAGATCCAATTAATAAGCAATAGTTTAAATCAGAAAATATTCACTATGCCACCATGGAATTAATGATCAAATTAATATTTTAGGAGATTTGCAAAACCGTAAGTCTCAGCGGGTATAAACAAACACTAGTAGCAGAATGAGATGTTCTGCATCAGTCATATAGACTCATATCATTAGTTTAGTTAATGTGCTGTAAATATAAAGGCTTGTGATAACAGCACAGGCTTAGAGAAGTACTGTGAAGTGAAGTAAAAAGAAAAATATAATTAGGCATCATAGACACGCAAATCTGCAAGAATATTGCAGTGATTTTTCATTAGGGGCTGAGTGACAGCGTTGCCTCCCGCTTCGCCACAAACATTCAAGTGGTTGTACACCTAAAAGAAAAATCATTTATTTAGTTATTTACCTTTTAAATCACTTTTTCAAAACTGCACGATGGCAGCACGTCCCAAAATTGCCCCTTCACTCATGCCTGAGTCAGGTTGGAAAAAGGAAATCATTAATATAGCATTAGAAGCTGGCTGTGAACTTATAACTGCCCTGGGCACACATCAGCATACACGCCACACTGTTCTCTCCAGCTACACTTTCCCGAGGTTGAAATGTCATCCTTCACTGTCATTACATTTCTGCCCCCATTAACTATTGATTATCTCCACTTCGGCATTTTGAGCCCCGCTGTGAAAATGGCCTGCATGCCTCTCTAGGAAATGAAGTGCCCACCTCCTGGTTTTTTACACTGAAAACGAGATGAAGTCAGATTTAGAGGACCTGGGGTAAAGAGGGAAAAGAAGGCAGGGACACGGAAAAACAAGCAGTGACTGCACTGTAGCCCACCTGCCCCATTAGCAGTATGCTTGAACGGACAACTGGAGGTTAAGTTGTTCTTTTTCAGGACCCATGAGAATTTTGCCACAGCATGTATTGAATATTTACTGTGAGGTTAGTCCAGGGTTGCTTCTGTTTTTCCAGGAGAGAGAAAAAAAAGTTTGTTGGGGCCGGAGCTTTGTGTCCTCTGCCATCCACAAACTGCATGTGTAATACCATGGGCTTGTTTGTGCAGAGTTGTCTTTGTACACCTGCCAAAACCTCTATCTGCTGCTCACAGCTAATGGCCACTGTTACTGCCCTATGTTGTTTTCAATATTTCAGTTTCACTGATGTTTAATGTTTTATGTGTGCAGGCTGTGGAGGCATATTTACTCTTTGGAGAAAAACATCCAGGTAAAAGATAAAAATCACCTGTTTGGCAGTCTCTGTTAAATGTCTAGGCTTTTGTGTTATGTTAATCAATACAAAAACACAAATAGTTTTATACAGTGTGTCGGTGCGCTTATGATATGTCAATGAGTAAAATGTGAAAACTGAAAAAACTCCCCAAATTCCTTACGAAGTGCATACGAGACATGTGCTTGCAGTCGTAATGTTTTGATTTAATATCTTAAATATGAAGCATAATTTCATCTGAATGGAAACGTGTGATTTGAGTTGAAACTTGAAGTTAACGGATGATAAATCCTCCGAGTGATTTTCTATGTAGCAGGCAGAACAAGCAGCAAAAACCCACCCACAGAATTAGAACAAAACAATCGGTCTTCATTCATAAAAAGTCACATTTATTTCAAAGTCATTTCATCAAGAAATATTGCAAATGCGCATTGTTTGGCGGCCGGGCCCACGCCAGGAACACATGAATAAAACATTTATCAAAGTAATTGATCAGTGCCCATTTCGGATGCGCAAAGTTGAAGCGTTTCCTCTTGTTCAGGCTGGAGAATAAACAAGAAACAAGCTAGAGTACAGAACCAGTAAATGAGTTTGTTAGGCCGGCCCCACTCTACAGGATTACTGTGTAGAGGGAAATCCGCTAGAATCCAATGTGGCTTTAAGATAATCCCATCAGAACTGCAACAGTGCAATGCTACTACAGAACACCCAAGCCTGTTAGCACTGATGAGAGCCTACAGTGGAAAGAAAAGGGGGGGAAATATGACAGAAAATTGGAGGAATCCTTGTTAAAATCCTTAACATACCGACTTCTATTGTACACAACATTTTAACAGCCTGCTGCCAACAAAGCACCACGTCTTTTAATACTAGCTTGCATTTTCTAACAAAAAAACTACACAAATATAAAACTAAGTCAAAATCTGCATTGTTGAAAAGACACCTCCTGGAGTAAATCTTCATATAAAGCTCTGAAATAATGAATCCTTTTGTAAAAATATCTTTTACTTGGATACTAGCCTGAGTTACCCACATGAATCGTTATGCATGTCCATAAAATAATACTGAGTTAATATGCACTTCTGCTGCCTTTTTAATCGATGACGGCATGCTTTTATGCTAGCATAGTTTCAGTCTCTGTCTACAGCCTCCTGATTTATGGAAAATAAATGTTACACTTGCGAATTGTACCCAGTTGAGTAAGCTATTTTTAAAGCCTTTCCTCGTTTAATGCCGCCTTATCAGTCAGCTACACTAACCAGATTTAGAAAGGAGGCATCAATAAGGAGCGAACTTCTGCCGGTCAGATTTTTTGACCCCAGAGGTTGGCATTTTTGCGGTGTAAGGGGATAAACCCTGCGCTAGGCTGGAAGCGGCTGCCGGGTGCATAGTCAGGAGGGGTAGAGTTTTCATGCCAAGCAGGCTGGAAACAGGGACGGCGTAGTGTGGGTTTTGGATGGCTGGTAAGGTGGAGGGAGAGTGGACGTTAATGGTGGTGGGGGCTGGGGTGGAGGCCGCCAGGACGGCCATAGAGGTAGCAGCAGTGGAGGCAGTGGGAGCAGACTGAGAGTAGCTCATGTTGAGGTCAACTGGGGTCGCAGAGGAAGCGGCCTGCATGGTGTACTTAGCCATCTCTAAGCTGCAGGTCGTGATGTTTTGGATGGGGCAGATGACATGATGGAGGGTGGAAGAGAAGACAGTGAAAAATGAACCGGGGGGGAGAACGGGTGAGACAAAGGAGAAGGGGAAGTGAGAGAGGAGAAAAAAATAAGAATCAAAGATGGAATGTGTTAAAAGGCAGAGATAATAAGGATTTTTTTAATGCAGTCAAGAGAACGGAGCAGTGAGTTGGAACAAATCCAGCCTCACCCTGTACACAATAACTCTGCCCTCATACAATAGCATGGTGTTTGGCTGTCTTATCATCTGCAGTGTGGAACCTGGTGGACGTGGCTGCCCTGAGTAATGTCTTACCTGGCGCTGATGAGGTACTGGGCCACGCTGATGCTGGCCGGCGAGCCTGTGATCGTGACTTGGCGCATGGCTGAGCCATCAGTGGCGCTGGCAATTTTGATGTGAGCTCCAGAGACCTGGCGAATCTCATTGATCTTGCTGCCTTGTCTTCCAATTATGCAGCCAATAAACTGGGTGGGGTGGGAGGGGGGTGGCATGTAAATGACAGAACAGCTCCATGTTTTCCATGTTTTTCAGGAATTAGATTTCAAAACACAAGTTGGGAACAAACAACTGATGCTCTCAAGCAGAGACACTAGTTTCTCCTAGATTTGTTTTCCTGGCTGTATCACAGAAACCATATGGTGCATTGTGCCCGTTAAATAAAATGGAAGCAGATGACGAGCGATTATCACCACTGGAGCTTTGTATTCTATCACAAGCAAATACGTTTACATATTTGTTCTTCCTGAAAGTGAGATGGTTGAGTCTATGAGGTAAAAAAATACAGAGGAAATGAAATAAGTAACATAGATCTATCTGATCTTAACAGTGAAATAAAACATAGACAACAATTACTTCTAAAGCTCCCTAATTAACTTGTCATAGGTAAGATACATGTCTGAATTATGTTTTGGATGGGGCACAGTGACCTCCTAGAGTCTCTGGTGGTTGCCTGGTAACAGGCAAGAATACGCTGCTAGAGCCCAGGAAACAGTCTTAAGTCCACTTCATCCATGTACAAAAGTAGCTTTTACATGCACTATTAACCAAACAAGACATCAAATTAATATTACATCTGTATAATGTAAGAAATAAGGTAATAGTTTTCCCCCGTTTGGATTAGGATTAGTGTTAGGATTGAACAAATTTGATGCTGCCTATGCTTCATGCATGATACCTGCTGCCATAGCTGCCCTTAACAAAGGGCCTCAGCTAAATAGCTGATAATGTTTTGCCTGTTTTAAAAATGTGTTTTTGTTGTGTGCTGTACTGCGATGGACTTTGTGGAATGGAGACAGTCTGTGGAAAAGGATTTCCCCATGGGGACAATAAAGTCTAAGTCTATATCAAACAGACATGACAGCGGGATCAATTCTACTCCTCCAAGTCAGAGCAAAAAAGAAAATAAGAAAGTATTGCACCTGAATTTAGTGCAAGGGGCAATTTTATACACTGATCCGGCATATCATTATGACCACTGACAGGAGAGGTAAATAGACATTGACCATCTTGTCCCAGTTCTACCTGGCATTTCTGTGGATGTTACTTAGACTTGCCTCACCCCGTAGCAATGATGCAGTTGTGCCCAGCCTGACACAGACACAAAAATGATTTAGGAACAACCCAAAAACACCTGATAAACAGCACACGGTGTTGACCTGACTTCCAAAGTCACTAGATCCCAAACTGATCAACTCTCTGTAGAATGATCCCCTCAACCCATAGGACCCAAAAGGCACAGGAGACCCCCAGAAGGCCCATGTCCATTTACAATTGTGTAGGAAAACCTACACAATTCTAGGCAGGCGGTCATAATGTTATGCCTGATCGGCGTATAAACAAAAACCAGATCAAGACGCTTCGCAGAGCCGGAAAAAAGCCCCAAGCCTTAAAGCGATGGTGGCAACATATGTATGTGATAATTTATCTTTGCTATCCAAAAAATAAAATAAATAACAGGATTAATTGGTTTCTGCAGTTAAGGAGGAGAAAGATTTGTGCCCTCATCATAACTGTCCTCCTAGAAATTTTTAATGAAGTGAGTAGCTTGAGGATTATCAGCGCAGGTTTTCCTGCAGGGAGAACACAAAACAATGTGGCACTTACATCATTAGGTATTGCCAGCTCTTGTGAACTTGTGGCGGCAGATGCATCCAAACCTGCAAAGTAGGACAAAGTACGGTAACAGCAGTATGCCACTAATGGCTTCCACTTTATGCCATGACAGGTTGCCCTACTTTATCTAGTTTATAACTTTTACACGGCGTAGTTATGAAGTGGCATATGGAAAAAGAAATGTCTGTCTAGACACACAAATGAAGGGTATATACATAATACTGTATTTTACATAGCTAAAATTAGAAAGATACCCATTAACTGCAATAAGCATCACTGTTACACCAATATTGCCTGTATAGATGTTGTAATGTTTTGTGTTTCGTTAGTCGTGGCAGAATGTATGAGTACACGGGGTGGTTCAGGTCAGGGATGGTCTGGCCAAGACGATGTTAGATTTGGAGGAGAAACATTGCAAAAGGTGGAGGATGGGGTCGAGAGATTAGGATTTGGTTGTTGTTGTGTTTTCTGGTTTGTGTGTTTTTTTGTTGTTGTTGTTGTTGGAGAGGGAGACTGGGCAAATGGAGCAGAAATTTGGAGGGAGGATATGAGAAATGGTGAGAAATGTTTCAATATTTACTCAACTGTAAATATGTCATTTTTCACATTTCCCTCTCAGAGATATCTGTTTTATCCTTTAGTGTTTCTATCTGTCTGCTTCAGTCTGTCACATATTCCTTTGGATTATAAATATTTCAGTGACGTTTGACGAGTTTTTGATAATAACATCAATAGGTTGGCGGCTTAACTTTAAAACTACAATTTTTCACTACTTTTCCATTGTTACTATATTTGCAAATAGATGCAAAATACTGCGCAAAGATCATTTTTCTTGCGTTTATCTTCATAAAGCTGCCCTCTACAAGAAAGAAAAGCTGTGAACGAGTCTGTAAACTCTGAGAGAATGATGACATCCTTGATCCTCGCTGAAGTGACAGGGGTGTTTTTTGATGGTGTGATTCGAAGAGGAGTGAATACTGAGGGATACATGGACTTCCCCGGGGAGCCGTGGGTACGTACCAGGGAAGGTAGGGTTGCTCTGCCCAAGGGAAGGGAGGGGGATATGCTGCATAGCCAACTGGTGAAGCTTGGTCAACTGCAGGGTAGGAAGGAAGTTAGAGCTAACCAATCAAACTGGATTATTTCAGAGGAGCTGACAACTACAATACAGAGCCAATCAGAAGTTCACAAACATCACAGATGGTGTCAGTGTGAAAAGATTCGTTTCCCTCAGGAAGCATGCTGGCGTCTCATAGCAGTCATCTGAAAATACACAACTCTGGCTACAAAGCTACAACTGATTATGAAATTTCTTAAGATTGTCATTTCCATTTCAATCAATGCATGCCGCTGCTGTGGGTTAGTGTTAGTAATGTCAACAGATCAGGGTTACTGAAGTTTCATTTTTTTTTTTTTTTGCAGATAAGGGTACGTAGAGAGGGCGTAGTGGTGGCTTGGAAGGAGTGGGCAGGAGTAGGTCATTAGGTGGGGGTTGTCAGTCACTCAAATGAACATACTTACATCTTGATGTGCAAAAGCGTACTGTCCTGGAATTGCAAAGGCCTGTGAGGCACAAGAGATGAGACGTTATGTAAGTGGGCAGCGCAGACTTGTTGTAACATGTCACTACAAATCTGAATTTGACACATGGAAGAGTAAAATCAGTGCAGCGAAAATCTATTCCCCTCCTCTTTCTCATAGCACTCTTAATGGGTATGGATCTGGTGGAATTTCATCTAAATGTCATCCGCTGTTTTTCCCCCTCTTTGACCATGACCTGAAATCCAATAACATAAACAGATGTCTAATAGGTCAGAGCGGACTGTGCCAAATTCAGGACAGCCAGTTCGGCTAGCCAACTCATGGAAAACATCATCAAACAGCCTCATTTGGATTTCGACTGAAGGAGAATTATTAATGTGAATGCATGTTATTTATACTTCTGACGCATTTGAGTAAACACTTTGTCTTTCTGCTTAATCACTGCAATATAAGGACCTTCTTGCTGTATGGTTGCACATACAGCATGTCACCCTCTAGTGGTGAAAATATTATTAATGATCAGTGTGATGCTGAGGACTCCCAAAAAATGATGTGTTTAAATCCTATACGTCTACTTACTTGTGCACCGTGTTGTGGGGCTAAAACTGCATGAGCTCCTGCAGCTATGACCTTGGGACGGTAGGGAATAGTCGCTCCTTTTGGTGGAGACTAGAAACACAGACATGCAAACCAAAACAGAAGATTTATTCACTGAAAAGAGCCGTCACTGTCAGTGATGCATTTTATATCCTTTTTTTTATAGCACGCGCTGCATCTCTTTACACCCCATTCATCAGCCGAGTTAGTTTCGTGTAACCTTGAAGCAAAGACACCCGCGATACGAACGTGTGCCGAGCTGAAAGCAGGGAAGTGGTTGGAGGTTTTGATCACAATGAAAGGAGGAAAGAGGACACGTGGGCCCAAAACCGAACTCACACCTCTGCTTGAGCGATCTGGAATACATTAACGCTGCATGTTGAGTGAAGACTAGTTAGAAAGTGCATGTGGAAGTTGAAGGGTTAGGGTACAAAAACGTTGTGGATTTAATTTTTTATATACTTGTGGTGGTGGTTTATTATAACGCAAACCAAAGCAACACAAACACTGACAATGCAACTGTATAATAAAGGTATACAGTCTGTACAGTCTGTATAGTAAACATTGGTTAAGGGAGGTGGCCACATGAAATGATGTGCTGCATACTGCCTACTGCCGTTGGCTAGGCTAGGTAGCAGGTGTCTTCTTGTTGGTTGCTAGTTGGACTGGGCTTCTAAATGTGTTTTGTCGGGGTCTTGGCACAAGGGATTGAAACACCCTATCCTGTGTAATAATAAACACTCCATGTTGTGTGAGGACTAGTTAGAAAGCACATGTGGAAGTTGAACCACTTGGCAAAAAGTTGTGGATTTCATTTTTTATATACTTGTGATGGTGGTGGTTTATTATGAATGCAAACCAAAGCAACATAGACACTGACAATGCAACTGCATGATAAAGGCTCGCATTAGTATTTGCAAACATGAGTGGTTTCTCCATTAGGGTCAATGGAGCGACGCTACGCCAATGGGAGAAAGAGATATTTTTTTTCTTCAAAACCACAGTGTTTTACTAGCCTGTAGTAATATAGTGTATTATATTGGCCTATAGTCCAATCAGCATTAAGCCACGTTCCATGGCGTACCGATGGCCCATTCCTTTGAGATGATTTCGATATGGGTGCAAATCAGTCAGACCCTCATATTAAAGCAGGTTTTATTTTTTTCTTGAACTGCAGATGCAACCCAGGTGGGCTTGCACTAACCAGTTTTTTTTATTATTTTGCCACTTGTGCTAAATTGATAAATTAGTAATGCAATGCGACAATGCATAGTCGGTTATTTGCAGTTATGAATGGATGTGCATAGCAACATTATTCATCTCATCTCATCTTCTACTACCACTCAATCATCACTAGGGTCACGGGGGTTGCTGAAGCCTATCCCAGCTATCATCGGGCGAGAGGCAGGGTGCACCCTGGACTGGTCGCCAGCCTATCGCAAGGCTAACACAGAGGGACAATTTAGAGTCAGCAATCAACCTAACGAGCATGTCTTTGGAAAGGCCTGAACTGGACTCGAACCCATCAGCGCTAACCACCGATCCAACATCATTCACTGTTTGTGAAATAACATACGGCAGATTGGAAACCACCCATACAAATCATCAAGATTACCAACCACCGCAACCTTCACTGAGCTGTTTTCTGCATAGCTGTGAAAATATCCTGGATGTGACGCTGAATACCTGCCACCGCGTCGTTAAATGAATGTGACACATCTGACGCATAAACAGAGACGTCGAATGTGCCGTCTGACAGTGCTTACCTCCAGCATTACAGAGCAGATGTGTCTTACACACTGGGTGATGGCCTGTGGAGTGCCGGAGATTGTGACAGCCCTCTCCGTAGAGTCCGGCAGCATGTCTCCAGCCACCTGAACTTGAGCCCCCGTGGTCTTAACGTGGCCAGACGGAACAGAAGAAACAAAGGCTATTTATTGCTGAAAAGAGCACACCAATGCCCAAATGGAAATGATGTTTCAAGCACCCACAAATTGCCCTGAACACATTTTTGACATGCAGGGAGCAGCTGCTGCAAGCCAAATAGCAGTGTGTGCTCCAATATTTGAAGAGGTGCACACAAATATTGTCCATTCAGATCAAGTATTCAGCTGCAGAAGATTCTTCAGGCATGATAAGTATGATTTTCACGAGCGAGGGCCGAAAATGCGTTTTAAGGCCACGATAAGCCAGAAAAGTTTGACTTGAGCGCTTGATGCTAAAGGAGCATGAGTTTTCCGTACCTGTTAGGGTGCAGGGGAAACAACCTCCTGCTGGGAAATTAAAAAGAAAAAAGAAAGAAAGAAAGAAACTCCTACCTCTCTGATCTCTTTGATCTTCGAGCCTCCTTTGCCAATCAGTGAACCACACTGGCTCCCTGGGAAAACCAGCCGGAGTGTCACAGGTGGCTTGCTTGTCACAGTGCTGTTTGTCATTGCTGCTGTAATATCCTGAGGGAGAATTCAAAAATATGTTGGCTTCTCTTCAGAGTCAACTAGAACATCAAGTCTTTTCCTTTTTTGTTGTTGCTGCTTTGCAGAAAATTTGTCCTTCAGACTTGAGAGAACTTCTTAAATTTCATGCCTGAAACAGTTGCACCAGAGTTTGCTGCATATCTGTTGTGCTTTACCTCCTCAAACTTCTGTGCGATCATGGAGAACGCTCTGAAGATGCCCTCCGTAGGTCCCGTGATGGTAACTATTCTCTCCGGAGACGATCCCTCTGATATGTTGATGCGAGCGCCACTCTAGAAAAACAAGTTTACGGTCATCCCGGCTTTGATTCGCTGCCGGAGCACATGAAATCGTACATGTTTTCACATCTGGGATGTCAAAACAGATGCTCACCTCCTCCCTCATCTTCTTCACCGTCTCTCCTTTCTGAAACGCAACAGGAAAGTAGTGGACTTAATTAGTTTCATAAGAGGGATACAGTAAGATCGCAGTAAGAATCAATAAATGTGGAGGGATTGTGAAATAAAGCTACCTTCCCAATTATGCTGCCAACTTCCTGTCAATGAAAGGATAACAGCATTTGAGAAAATGGCAACGGGCAAGGTTTTCTTTTAACAGCTTTTCACATTCAGAGCAGGATGTTGTCATTTTGTCGGCAATTACACACTATTACCAGACCATTGGGCTATTACTACAAAAATACACATGAATTATTTGAACTATCTGCACAATTCAATTACCTTTCCGTGCATTAGCAGCCTCAGCGTCAGTGTCACATTCAGACTCCCATCTGAAGCCATTTCTTCCTTGTCAGACATTCTCGGCGTGTGTGTGTTTTTTTTCTGATGAGCTTTAAAGTAAACACTCTGGAAAAATAAATAAATTGTGTTTAACAAGCGCTCTGGCATTGCAGGCATTTAATAAATGATGTAACAGAGGAGGTAATCGAATAGAGCAAGGTAAATATTAACGCTGTCAGATTTATTAACTCACAATGCTGCAGTGTTAGTCGTTAATCAGGTGAGATAGACGGGGAGTTTTCTTTTGAAGTTATACTGTATAATTTTTTTACTGTACTTCAGTTTGATGATGTTCTTTCAGTTAATTCCAAGCATTACAGTTATTTGTTCTTCCTCTGTTTACTGCTGTCAAATTGCAGCGGGATGCTGCAGGAAATGTTGTTTCCTTTACACAACAAGATTTTCGTTTGAAAAAGGGGCTACACAGACAAAGTAAATGTAAAAGCTTTGATGACGCAGGCTTAGCTGCATCACCGTTGTTAAGCCCATATGTAGAGCAGAGACTGAATAGGTCCTGCATTTGAAAATGTTACGCATCATTACTTTGTGAACGTGGAGTAAGCAGAAAATGATCCAAAGTTGGAACTCTCACTTCTCCGGCGCTAAAAGCAGCCAAATTGGTTTTTTAGAATCTATCAGGGGCGACTGGTGATCCCTGAAGAGTTGCGGACCATTGTTATTTGTCTTCTGATCGTGTGGTTATGAGCGGGGGAAGATAAGCCTATCACTAGGTGCAATCTTCACATTGGAACGTGTCTTTAGTTCCGCCTTAATACAAGTTGTGTGACTCTCTCGGATGAGATAAGATACAAAGGAAGTCACTTGTGCTGCCGAGGCCCGAGGATCAAGTGATGTGTTGCGTGACTCTTCTTTAATATCACACTGACACCACACAATGTGGAGTCTGTTGAGTCTAGCTCTTTGCGTTTGTCCTGCAAATAGAGGACGAATCTCTCGATGCTGTATAGGATGGGCGGACACTTTCTGTTCGTCAAGGGCCAAGGTCTCACTTTTTATTAGATATCAATGGCTCTAAGAAGTGATGTTTCCATTTTCCTTTATCACCGGGGTTGATCTAAATCATTTGCTGCTGCATTACTGCTTGGATTTTGTACTGAATCAGGTCGATGTGACCTAAAAGCACATGCAGATTTATTTTCTAAGACCTTGCATCAGAAAAGGAGCACGGGTTTTAACAGTATGCACAATGACATTGTGAAACAGTTATTTGTAATTTTGCTGTCTGGTATAGGTAGATGAGTTTATACTTGTAAAGCAGTTACAAGCAGCTAGCTTAGCTTAGCTTAACTTAGCTTAGCTTCGTCTCTGTGGTGGGGGGGAGTTACAGCTGTGTACAGCTGATCCGCTGAAACCGATGTATAAAAATGTCACGTACTTGTTTTGCAGGAGTTTATGTGCGAGTCTTCTTTTTGGCTGTGACCAGTTGCCAGGCAACCAGCGGGCAAGAGTTCTTGCACCCAGAAAAAGATTTTCTGACCTTTGGACAGAGCCGCTTTACAGTCTTTCTGCCATGCTAAGCTAACCGGCTGCATGCAACATAACCACCTCTCCCTAAAAACAATGGCTTTAATGCATGATCCCAGCTTAGATACTCACACAAACCGACAGAAATCACTGCCGCCATTCCACACCTAAAGAAAAAAAGACAAATAAATAAATAAATAAACTGGCATTTTTTACCAGTGATAACACAATTCAGTTATCAGTCGAACTGTGGCAATATCAAGAGTGGTAACATGCAAATAAATCGAGGTTTTCCAGGAGCTGAGACAGCTTTGCAGTATGTTATTGTTCTGGCACATTCCAGTGTTGGTAGTAGCAGACTGAGCTACGGGGCATAATTCAAGCAACGTCGCGTTAAATAAATGGACGACGTCTTTCTGTGAAACAAGAGCTATTGTCTTTGCGTGCATTATTATAAAGTTACAATAAATACATCAAATAAACACCAACATCCCGTCTAATCCTATAGGCCGGGATTTGTTTAGTTAATGCTAAGACCCTTTTGACCTATTTCTGTCACCTCCAGCACGTCAGCGCCCACTCAAGATTTCAGAAACAAAACGCTGGTGCACGACGGCACCCACAGAGTCTAAATGATAAAACAGATAATCTACAGGAACTCGGCTCCCACAACACTGACAAGCAGAAGTCTGCTTCAGACAATAACAAAAAAAATAATAAAAAAAACGAAAAAAGAAAAACAGGGCGTTAATCCTAGAGGGGAATGGAGAACAATGTCTAAGTGTATTACTTGAAGGAATTAATTTGAAAATAAATTCAGATTTTTAAGCTAACACAAAGAATGTTTGAACACGATTGTGTTTATTAAGATTATTATGCAGTTTATTTTACGTGCATATTGACGGAAATGCGATTTATTTGCCTCTTCACAATGAAATATTTCTTATAAACCAACAGTAATCTCAAGCACCTCAAGTAATGTCTATTTATAGGTGTATGTGAGCCTCCACGTATCAAACTATAGGCATGCGGCCTTACAGCGTGGCGTTCCTCCTTCAACACAAAGGTTACAGTATTGGAGACTGATCACATGTCACAGGTTTAATGTGTTAATTATAAGGGAACAGTGCAACTAAATGCATTTACAGCTCAGCAGAGTACAGAAAAACAACCAGCTCACATTATCTTAACCTAATGGGAGTCAGCAGTGGAGCATTAAAACAAAGCCTCACATTATTTAGCCTCCATTGAAACTACAGAGCCAGCAACTTCCAGCAAGTTTCTTTCTGGCTTATCTCCAATTGCACTGCAATTTTTACCCACAAAAAAAACTGAGCAGTGGGTCGTTAGATTGTCAAAGCTCAGAGAGGGGCCTGTAATCCAGCAAGAATGATTAGGATGAAGTACTGACCTTGTGTATAAAATAATTGCTCCTCTCCTTTATTTTGTGGTATCTCCGGAATGAACGGTCTTTTAGTTTGTAGTCCGTGCTCAATGTTTGCCCCCTTTGTTGTCAGTTATCCACTGAGTGGACAGATGGCTCCCTGTGCCCTCAGACCGGCTGGAGCGGAGGCTGGCTTTGCTATTAGTCCCTCAGCTTAGCCCAAGATAAGCCCCTACGCAGGGCAAGTGAACCCGCATCTCTTGCCTAATTCTCCCTGTCACAGCCACCAAAGAGGCGTTCCTCCGCACCGAGATCCACGAGCTGAGGAGGCCTGAGGGCAGGGCAAAGAGGCTCTTCGGGCTGGACACCGTCCAGCAGAGATAGAGCGGGGCTACAGTTACAGCACTACAACAACAAAAAACAACAAAAAAAAATTGGAAGGTCTCGTCTTTTTGCAGTCGTCAAAACCTCAGACTCGCAGTGAAAGAGAGGCTTTTTTGTTAACCGATGTTACGTTGTGACTAACAACTCGGCATGACCGCTGCGCTCTTCATTAGATTTTCGGAGAGCTTCCTGTCTGGACGGGGACGGATTTTCTCTAAAAATAAATCTCCCTGTATGTTTGTGCTTTGTATAAGGAACCCGACTAATTGAGGGCCGGGGAGGACAATGTGGCGTTTGAGGTATTTAGTCATGTTAAGCACAATGTCTTCACGGGGTGCTTCTCCCCCCGCGCGGCCTCTGCCCTCCCCCACGCCAAAGCCCTTCTGCCCTTGTAATGAGGCCATACTGGATACAATACAGCCCCTTCTGCACAGAAAAATGTATTCAGCTGTGCTCCAAAAATTCTGAAGGAAATGAATCAGTGAAGCGTAAGTGGCATATTTAATTACTATTCAGTGTGTTGCACGAAGACAATAATGGCTGCTTGTGAGCCTCATGGCTGTATCTGTGTAACGTAAAACGTTCACTACTAAAATTTGGATAAAATAAAATCTGTATTTTCCTGATTAAAAAATCATGAGAAGCAGTTTTTTTTTTACTGTGACTTACATTACTCTTTAAAGGCCTTCTTCAGGGTTAACTTCAGACGGCTCTAATTGTCCACGTACAACCATGCGTCATTTTGCGTCCGAACTGCAAACAGGAGCAGACACAACAACGCTGCAAAGGCCGCCGACGGTCTGACATGTGACAAAGTACGTGAGAGTTATTTCTGTCCTTTCGGGGGGCATGAGATGATCTGGCATTTCGCGCCTATCACTTGTGACTAATTTCCCCTCCTTCATGTACCTTGTGTGTCAACGAGATTAAAGAAGTGAGGGGTGCTATGCAATTGGATTACTGTCGAGTGATTACTGAAACTTGTTTGGGTAATCGGTTGCAGTTACCGAAAGCAGAGTATAGTTCCATTGTCTTCGGGAATAAGACGGAACAAAAAAAAC
The DNA here is from genome assembly GCF_022458985.1 of Mugil cephalus. Classification (NCBI taxonomy): domain Eukaryota; kingdom Metazoa; phylum Chordata; class Actinopteri; order Mugiliformes; family Mugilidae; genus Mugil; species Mugil cephalus. Next base: position 6,654,589 of record NC_061782.1, read on the forward strand.
GGAGGATAATGAGGACTACAGGTCTGAATGTTACAGAGACACGGCTCCGGCCTCATTATGTGGCTCTCTGTAATGGCAGTTTTCAGGAGTGCTATTCTAACACAATCACTACACAATCAGGATTAATGTGAGCTAATCAATATGTTTAATAACAGTCACGCGTGATTAATGTCCTCCTTCATGCACTGTGTTTGGGGCCAGATTGTATTTAATGGGGTTACTGTAAAGTGATTACTCAAGAGCTGTTGTGTTGATAGCTAATGAGAACAGTATAGTCAAAAATAACAGAATAAATCCACAGTTCACATGTTCATGGTTGCTTTATAACTATTTTTTTTCTTTTGCAGCAGCAGCAACAGCAGCAACGAAACTTTTCCAGTTTGTTGGTCTGATATAAACTTTGCTTCGAAAACGTCCATAGCATATGTACATAAAACATTCACTTTTTATTTTTTACACCATCACAAGGAAGAAGAAAAACACCACATGGAATCATTTATTTTGTTTAATATAAATAAAAAATTAAGGCAATGGAACAAAGTGTGTTTTGTCTTTTGGACTGAATCCTGCAGCAAACCCGTATCTGTGTTACAGGGGAAAAAAAACAACATTTTAATAAACACACTGAAATAATAAACACACTGAAAATTGCATATGACCAATTCACAGGTTAGGCCAAATGCTTATTTGTTACATACGTGTTTTCCCATTTTAGATATTGGTATATATGTAATATTAAATTCTAATATTAATATTGTACAAATCAAGTATTCATACTTAAATACACATAACTACCGGACCATTAGGGGCAGTGGGGAAACTGTTCTAATGCAACAGCCCTGCAGTAAATCTGAGCTTCATACAGATGTTCAGAATTGGTTTAAAATAACTGAGAGAGCTGTGTTTTGTAGCACCATTGAACTCTGCTGCTTTGTACCAATACGTATTTCGATTATTTTTCCTGCCTGCCCCTTGAATTCTGTGGGCAAGGCTAAATACGAAAAATACTTGTTTTGTGTTTAATTCAGTTCAGTTTAAAAACTACATCCTCCAGAATACACATAGGGTTGAATTAATCTATTTCCACATAAACTGAACAGTCATGAAGCACTCGTTGAGTTTCAGTACGAGTGTACTTAAAGTCTTTCGTGAACAACAAAGGAAAGCATCAAATCCTCTTATGTGAGAATCTGTAAGTAGCTTATTTTATTTTATTTATTTATTTATTTTTGGTGCACCAATAAAATATTTCTTTATTTCATCCAACTATTCAAATAATCTGTTTTGGAGACACAAGGGAGACGTACAAAATATTAGGTATGTGGTCATAATGTTATATATATATGTATGTTAAGTATATATACCAATCTGGCATAACATTATGACCACCTTCCTAATATTGTGAGGGAGTCCTGTGGTGTCTGGCAACAGGATGTTGTTAGTGGGAGTCTTTGGTTCCTGTGGGCCTCAGTGGATCATCCCACAGTTACTTAATCAGTTTGGGGATCTTGTGAATTTGTAGGCCGGGTCAACACCTTGTACTGTTTTTCATGATTTTTGAGTTGTTCCTTAGCTATAACTAGATAGTTCCTTGTCTCTGCCACTGATGTCAGAGCCTCCAGCTCTGCCCGTACCACAGAGCCTGCCTTCTGTATTAGTTTGTCTAGCTGCCTCCCCAGCACACCACGGTGTAGAGGAGGGCACTGGCAACGATAGTCTGGAAGAACATGTCCAGCAGCTTCCAGCGGATATTAAACGACCTTTGCCTCCTGAGGAAATAGAGCCCGCTCTGACCTTTTTTATATACTGAAATCTATGTTAGCCGACCAGTCCAGTTTGTGATCCAGATGTAGACCTAGCTACTTTTAGGTCTGAAGCACCTCTGCACACTCCCTGTTGATGGGTACAGGCTGCAGGTGGGGCCTGGGTCTCAGATAATCCACCACCATCTCTTTGGTTTTGGCTATATTAAACCGGTGGTTCACGAGATTCTTGTACTCCTGCTCTTCTCCATCTCTGATCGCAGTGTCGTCTGAGAACTTCTACAAATGACTCTGTGTTGTAGTTGAAGTCCGAGGAGAGCGCAGTCCCCTGAGGATGATTGGTGTATTTAGCAACACTCATGAAAACACATGGTTTTGCTTATTACGGGAGGTTGCCTTGCCACTTTTCTGTAGAGGAGGTGTCTTCATTGTCCATTCAGTGTGTTCATTCAGACATGTGTTCTATATTAAACTCAGCCTAGTGCTATTTATAAATATACAGTATTATTATCATTGTGCATTTAATATTAAACTATCCCTTATTCCTTTACTTAAAGATTAATATATATATTAATATATATATGTTTAAAAATGTATAATCAACCAAAGATTTTACGACCCCCCTGTGGTGCCTCCACGGACCCCCTAGGGGTCACGGACCTCCTCTTGAAGACCTACGCTGTAGAGGGTGCAAAGCGCAATGAAAGACAGTGGGGGGAGTCAAACTACTAGTGTACTCGCGTGACTACAGATTAGTTATTACAGCTGTGCTCCAGCGCGTGGACTTCTCCTGACAGGTCAAAGTGCAAAACACAACTGTCCGTGGAGTCGGACGGCCTATCACACTGTGTCAACATGTAAACAGAAACTTTTCAAGCTGCGCCGCTAACTTCCGGCCTTGGATCTTGATACTGTCAGGGACTGCGCCGAGTTGTCTTTAGATATGCCTCAGACAGCAGCTCTGCTCAGCCGCGAAGGATCGATGGATTTCAACAAACTTTGCACTTTTGAAAGTTTTCTGCAGCTCTGGAGCCACTACGGTTACGGGGGCAATTTCCGCGACGTGATCGAGCAGGAGTTCAAGCGGATTAAAGGTAACGATCGCGCACGGTGCGTGCAGCGGTGACGGGAGGCGGGACAGTGGCGGCCGTCTCACCCCCTAAACTCGGCTGCTCTTCTCTTTGCAAACAGGAATAACATATCTGGATCATGCTGCGACTACTCTGTACCCGGAGTCTCTGGTCAGGGACTACTGCCTGGACATTTCAAGGAATGTCTATGGTGAGATAACGTGTATGTGTGTGTATTTATTATTATTATTTTTAAATTTAGCCTGAGAATTCAAACCTTTTAAGACTTTATTTCCCCCCCTGTAGGAAACCCTCACAGTCATAACCCCAGCAGCAGATTGACACATGACACCATGGAGACTGTGAGATACAGGTAAAAGTCTGTGCATGCTCTCTGAAGACTCCATAATGGACCAGCGACTCCTTTACAGTGGTGCTTTCGCCGCAATATAATGAGTTTTAAAACAGAACAATTTCTTACAGGGTATTGCAGCATTTTAACACCACCCCCGAGGAGTACTCTGTTATTTTCACTTCTGGTTGTACCGCCGCGCTCAAATTAGTGGCTGAGAGCTTTCCCTGGAGGCCGGAGACCGAGAGCGAAGCAGGGAGCCTCTTCTGCTACCTCACTGACAGCCATACCTCTGTAGTTGGCATGAGAGGAGTGACTTCTGGCCGGGGGGTTGCTGCCCTGCCCGTCTCCCCGCATGAATTGGAAAACAGGGCAACGGATGAGGCTCAAGGTGAAGATGTTATTTGCCAGACGCCGCACCTCTTCTGCTACCCGGCGCAGAGCAACTTCTCGGGGAGGAAGTACCCCCTCAGCCATGTGGAAGGCATCCAGGCGAGGCGCCTTTACCCAGCGTGTGACCATCGGGGCCGTTGGTTCGTGCTGCTCGACGCAGCCTCTCATGTCAGCTGTTCCTCTCTAAACCTACAGGACTGCCCCGCAGACTTCATCTCCATCTCTTTCTACAAGATGTTTGGCTTCCCCACAGGTCTGGGGGCCCTTCTCGTCCGCAACGCTGCAGCGGGCATACTAAAAAAGACTTATTTTGGAGGAGGCACAGCAGCAGCTTACCTTTCTGGAGAGGATTATTACGTGCAAGCGGCAAACATTTCTGACAGGTAAAGTAATGTACAAGCCTGTCCCAGATATTCTCTGAGAAACCACAATGCTCACAAATGCGGTGCTTTTCTTTCTCCCCGATAAAGGTTTGAAGATGGCACTGTCTCCTTCTTGGACATCATTGCTGTGAATCACGGCTTTGACGCTCTTTACAGGATCACAGGTACTGGCAAACAGAACACGTGCATACATGGAGGATGGCTAAATCCCTCATTTATTGGCAGAAACGGGATGCCGGTCCAGGTTATTCACGATGATAATCAGATTCAGGTTATCACCCTACAGCATCGCCCTCTTTATCCCTTTTCGCCTTCAGGGAGCATGCACAACATCCAGCAGCACACGTTTGGCCTGGCACGCTACACTTACGTGCTGCTGTCAAGCCTTCGCCATGGCAACGGGAGACCAGTGGCTCAGATATACACTAAAGGCCAGTTTGAGAGTCCAATCACACAAGGAGCAATCCTGAACTTCAATCTCATGGATTCTAAAGGGCAGATAATTGGATATTCACAGGTGCACGATATTATTAAGATTCAGTTGTGTTCCGTAGCTGTTTGTGTATTTTTGTGTTAAAGCACGCTTACAGCGAATCCTCTGCTGCCCCCAGGTAGACAGAATGGCCTGCCTGTACAACATCCACGTCCGCACGGGTTGTTTCTGCAACACCGGGGCCTGTCAGTCCTTCCTCGGGATCACCAGCGAGCAGATGAAGAGAAACTTGCAGGTGGGAGATGAAAGCATGGGAAAAATTGTCAAATCCTGTTAAGGGCGCACGTCGGCAGACTAAAACACCGTCTTTCCCTCTTCAAGGCCGGCCACGTCTGCGGAGACAACATCGACCTCGTGGACGGCCAGCCGACCGGATCCGTCCGAGTGTCCTTTGGCTATATGTCAACATTTGAAGACTGTCAAAAGTTCCTGACCTTTGTTGCCGAGTGCTTTGTAGAGAAGCCGGTCACAGTGGACCAGGCGAGGCTACAGGAGCTGGGATCAGCCGCAGCAGCGTCGCAGGGCTCCTGTGAATATCTTTCAATCAAAATCGCTAACAGAGAAATGAATGAAGAAGATGAGGAGAAGCCCACGGAAGCATCACTGAAGGGATTTGGACGCGCCGGCTCAAACAGCCATGGGGAGGCTTATACTCTGACCAACATCTACATTTATCCCATCAAATCATGTGGAGCATATGAGGTTTGAGCACAACTTTCCCTCTCTTCTGTCTCCTCTCTTTTCCTCTCGCTCCACCTGTTTTTGAGTTCACTCTGCGCTGCTCTTTATGCAGGTCCATGACTGGCCTGTGGGACCTCTGGGTTTACGGTATGACAGAGGCTGGATGGTGGTGAATGGAAACGGCGTGTGTCTGAGCCAGAAGAGAGAGCCGCGTTTGTGCCTCATTCGCCCACAGGTCCACCTCCCCGCGAACAAACTGCTCCTGCAGGCGTCAGGTCTGACTCTCTCCGCGGCTCAGTGAAAATAAACACACGGCTTAACGAAAGAAACTTCAATCAGTTTGACTTTCTTCCATAAATGTGTTCAAAGATTGTTGTTTTTTTTTCCCCCTCTCCCATCACCCTGCAGGGATGGATACCATTTCGGTTCCTCTGGAAAATGACACTCGGTTGCGCACAAGCCATCGAGTGTGTCACAGTAAAGTTTGCGGTGACAGGTGAGCTGGCAATGTTAAGACATCTGAAAACAGCCGCTGCCGGAAATATTGTGACACATATCATTTGCTCCGTCCTTTTCTCTCCCGTCAACGCTTTCTGTCAGCGCATTGTTCTGTATGCTACCTTTATTGAGCCGATGGCATTGCGAGACCTCCCTCTGTCAGCTTCTTATAAAATTCCTGCTGCTTACCTTTTTTTTTTTATGGAACAAACAAACAATAAGCAAGAGATGATATTAATCTCCTTTGGCAGATCCCCACATGACAGACTCACGAGTTAAAAAAAACAAAAAGAAGAAGCTATTCATCCTGTGATTCTTGGATTAGATGTCGCACCAAATAGTAGGAGGCATCAGATTTCCCCGAGGGCCTCCTGAATATAATCCTCCTCCTTTCCCCAGGGTGGAGACTGTCGACTGTGGAGACGAGGCTGCGTCGTGGCTCTCAGACTTCCTTGGACAGCCATGTCGCCTGATAAGACAAAGACCTGATTTCACCCGAGAAATGAAGAAGAGGCCAGACGGAGGTACCTGTTTAAGCGTTTCACTTGTTTTGCTTTGCTTTCGGTGTCTTTGTCTGTTGTGTCGGACACCAGCAGCATTAATACTGCACGGCCGTCTTGTCCGTGACCTTCCGCCAGTCACTTCGATTTGAAATTATTACCTAAAAGGAAGTGCTGCAGTGTAATTATGCATGCCAGAGAAGTACAATTTCATTTTGAAATTCTTCTTATGGTGTCAGTGTTGCGATTAGGAGTGTGTGGAAACTTAATGAGCCGACGGAGAAATTGAAAATGTTAGATTGAGATAGTGGCTTAGTGGCTAAAATCAATAGCTGCAACTAAATGGCAAAAAGGGAGAAACGTGCACTATTTAAAACATCCATAAGTCGATACATCATTGTCTACAACTACCTTTCCTGTGGGAGGTTGTGGGGGGCAGGAGCCTTTTCCAGCTGGCATTAGACGAGAGGCAGGGTTCACCGCGGCAGTCATCAGTCTAATATGGAGAGACAAATCACCATTGACACTCGCATGCATTCCTACGACCAATTTAGAGCCACCAATTAGCCTAACATGCGTTTCTTTAAACTGTGGGGGAAAGAAACCCTGCACAGGCTCAAGCAGAAAATGCAGACTCTTCTTGCCAAGTGACCCAAGTAATCATCCTAAAATTAGAGATAAACTAATGTACTCGTAATTAAATCCTAATTGATGGGTGGTATCATGTTGCATGTGCATTCTTGAACAAGCGGATTCTGTATCGACGTCTCCTGCGATACTAGCAAAGGGAACCGATGTTGTGCGTGCCGTTCCTTTCAATGCGGTGCCCGAATTTCCCTTGCAGTGTTTGGCCACAGAGATTTTTCTGCTAATGGTGGGCAGTAGTGGTGTGAGACCGATGTGCATGCTGAGACCCACGCAGTTCACACGGGGGAAAGGTTGTTTTCTGCAGCTGCAATTTACCACTGTTCCCTGAAGGCGTCACATGCAGGCTATCCATCTACGGAGAGACCAGCGTGAGCACAAAGTTAAAAAAAAAACAACAAACTTAACAAAACACAGCAGCATTTGGGATGAACTTCAGCAATAGAAAGATAGAGAGTGGAGGAAAAAGTAAGAAAAACATTTCTTTTGAGTGTCTCTAACAGATCTGTCAAATCTGTTGTATCAGATGAACATCGGTCAAAAAGGGCAACAGTATGTACTGTAGATATACGTTATGTCCCAGGGACTTGTCAGTTGCTGAAGTAACTATCAGCATTGCATCAGTTTTATACTTCTAGTTCAAAGTATAAAGTTGGAAGCTGTGTCTTGATGCATTGTTGATGTCTTGATGCATGCAAGCCTAGCTCCCAGTGTTTTTTGTTTTTTGACTGCAGACACAAAATTAGGACACCTCCACCTTGCACAGTTTGACCAACCTTTCATAAGTCTGTCTTTTGCAAGTCTCCAAAAATCTCCCGGCTTTCAGTCCTTGCTATTCGGTAAGCTCCAAAAATGCTACATTACTTACATCCTTCATTTCCCTGAAGGCAGCGGCTACATCTTTTCATGTAATCCTCTCCGACTGGAAAACGCCCATGTCTTTCATCGCTTGTAATCCTGGCTTTCTTTTGAATATTTGTCTCCAGCGTGAGATACCCCCAAATGACATCCTCAAGGTTATCCTCTCAGGTTTCTGTCCGCTCGAGGCAGAACCACAGGAAACACTGTGCAGCCGCTTATACGGGATGATTAGTTCCCCTCATGACAAGTGAAGTAACCCGCATGAGTGAACTCTTCAATATCTGTAACTGTATTAGGCCTTCGCTGGCTACGTTGCGAATTAATACGCTGAACTGCTTTGTGGTGTTATTAAATTCACAAGAATTCCTGCATAAGTAAGACGAATTGTCTCCTGGTCTTTCATTCACTAGACGAGCCCGTTTCTATCTGAATATTTTATCCATAAACAGTTTCTCTCTATTGTGTAATTACAATATTGTGGTTTATATCGATTTGACAGAACAATCTCATCACAAGGTCCATTTAGTAGCGGCTCTTTTTCAGCATTTCTCAGATCGAAACCCTCCCCCCAGTGCAGATTATTTTATTTTTTGAGTAATTTAAGGACACAAAGATACAAATCACCCAGCACTAACTCACGCACAACGAACTGCGAGTGCCCATTTTGATCAGTGTAGACAGATTTACTTAAGTCACAAATTTTCCACCCTCTGTATCGCTGCACGACCTCCAATTTCCAGACTTTCTGGGGCTGCACTCTGCACAAACTATAAATCAAAATGTTTCTCTCAAATCGAACAAATCGCTGGGGTAATATAACGTCTCTCCCTTTTAGCTTCCACAGCCACGTCCCTCTCCCTGGTGAATGAAGCTCAGTATCTCATGATCAACCGTGCCAGCGTGGAGCACATTCAGGAACTAATGAGCGGCAGGTTCGAACACATGACGTTTTCATTCAAAATGTGTAACGCTCCAGTGAAATAACCGGGATGCGTCAACTCCCGTACATTCACATTACGGCGGATCATTTACACCGCGACGCGAGATAACATGCAATTTCCCCATTCGCTCCTCTCAGGCAGGACGATTCGGAGGGTGATCAACTCCTTGACACACAGAATGTCATTAGTCGCTTCCGAGCCAATTTAGTCATCGCTGGAGTAGAACCATTTGAGGAGGATAATTGGTCACACTTGATTATTGGCAGCGCTCGATTCGTGGTGAGCTGACACTTTGAGATAAATAATGAAATCTTCAAATGGATTTTTATCGGAAATGAACGTGCTTCTCCGTGTGATTAACCCGAAAGGTTGCAGGTCGGTGTGGAAGATGCCAGATGGTTGGAGTAGACCAGGACACTGGGACCAAAACAAAAGAGCCGCTCATGTCTCTGTCTGCCTACCGCAGCGGGAAGGTCAGTCAGAAACAATTACTGCTCCTTCATGGAGATGCTGTGGGTGTGTAGGAGGAGGTAAAAGCGCACACATGTGAAAAGAAAATCAATTTGTCTGTTCTGTTTTTAGGTGACTTTTGGTGTGTACCTGACCCACCAGCTACCGGAGGGCTCCACCGCCGCCAGTGTCCTCTCTGTCGGTTCCCTCGTACAACCTGAGCCACACAGCTCTTGAAGTGGTCATCTGCAACGTCATCTTTATTTATTTAGGCCAATCCTGCACATCCTAAAGATCGCCTTCCACCACAGTCAAATTTTTAACTTGTTACTTTGAACTTTGGGCTTTTTCTCCCCATCTCATAATAATGCAGACGTTGAAACATTAAGTGCACAACACAGCTACGGTTTAAATGAGCTACTGATTGATTCAGGACATGTCAGGCTTGATGCAATAACCCCACCTCACGTTATCTTCCCAGACAGTTCACCCTCCGTCTGTTCCCATGGAGTTTTTTTTTATTTTTTTTTTTATATTGCTATTTATTCCGAACACACCACGGCCGTTACTGCTGCCAGAAATCTAAATCATATATCAGCCTGTAATGGGAAAACAAACCAGAGACTCAGCACATGGGTCCCAGAGTGGCACTGGCCATAATGAGTAATAAGTTCATGTGAAGAAAGAAACGGTAAGGATAGATGAATTTTGGCCACCAGAAATTAAATACTCACATGCCTAAACAGACAGTAGGTGTAACTATTCATCTGGTCTGTCACAGTTTGCCCAGGTAATTATAAAGAGTGGTACGCAGTGGCTGCTTGATTTCTTAAACTTTTTTTAATGCAAAAGATATTCATATACAAATGATATAAATGAATGCTGTAGTTGGACGAGGCTGATAATGGTACTGGGTGATTGAAACAAAAGCCATAGACTGACACAGTGAGTCTGCAGAAAAGCTTCAGTGCCCAATGGCACACATTCCTCAAGTTGCTTGAACTCTACAGGAGGCTATGAACACCATTCTCTCAAAAAATATTACCCCATGTGCTGTTTTTATAGGCTTCGGGATATGATTCACGTCACTTCTGTGTTCATCAAACCTTTCGGCGACTCAATCAATCTGTTTTATTTTCCACCGTTAATATGTCATCCATCCCAAACTCATACTGGTGGTCACAATCTGTTGCTGTGAAGTTACCAATTGTTTTCAATCTGCAATTGTATGTATTGTATGCTATTTATGATTAATTTATTTTATTGTGAATTATGCTGATAATTTGTATTGATTTCATGAACCAACTGAATGCATGGCACTGATTTGTAAAATAAATAAATGTTATATTAATAAATTTCAATGACTGACAATCTCAGTATTATGACCACCTACCTATTATTGTGTGAGTCTCCCATGTGCCTCCAAAACAGTTGTGACTCATCATTTTTAGTGGGGGACCTCTGGGTCCTATGGGTTGAGGGGAGGGACCTCTGTGGATCATCCCACAGATACTTAATTAGTTTGGGATCTAGTGAATTTGGAGGCCAGGTCAACACGTTGTGCTGTTCTTTTTTAGTTGTCCCTAAACCGCCTGCGTCAGGCTGCATCCTGCTGGAGACGGCTGCTGCCATGGAGTTTTCATTGCTCTTGCGTGGGGATGCTTGATCTGGTCTAGGCGGGTAGTACATGTCTAAGTAACATCCACACGAATGCCGGGTGCAAAAGTTTCCCAGCAGAACAGTGAATTGTTGCAAGATGGTCCAATGTTATTTACTTCACCTATCAGTGGTCATAATGTTGTGGCTGATCAGTGTTTGATGGCAATTATCCTTTAAAATATCAATATATGACAGATATATCACTGTAAATCATTTTGATAAACAGTAGGTTAACTACTTCATCAACATTTAAGCTAAATGTGTCATGTGTTAATGATAGTAATGTGTCCATTTGGATCGGATATTAGATTTTTCTCTACACTAATATAGTAGCACACATAATGTCGATTTGTAAAAGTATGTTTTTATATCTGATCATTTTCAATTCCAGGCAACGACACAACAAATATATCAAGTATTTTGGATAATTACATGAAATAAAGGTTGCACACAGTACAATAAAGTTTGTCTTCATTTAAATTAAATATTCAGCGTGTACTATTTGGTGGAAAATGAAAAAATAAACCTAGACAAAATGTATGTGATCAACATTTTCGTGATTGTGGCTAAATTTCGTATTCACTGTTCCAAATTTGCTAACCAACGAACATATATTATAGTTTGTTTTAAAGCCATATTGATTTCCTATTTAGAAAATATTGAAAAACAAGAAACAAGAAGTTTGTGTGAAACATATAACATTGTCTGAACTCGGATTCCCCCTTTTTTTGTTTGTTTTTGGTTAAAAAATAAACAAAAAAACAATAAAGTTGTCGTGTTGTATTTAAGGTGGCGTCATTATTAACACTTAGTGCGTTTATACTAAACCAATGAGCGGTTCCACCTTAACAAATCCCGGTGCCGCCTTGTCCGTTTAAACTGAACTTTGGACCATTTGAAGCTACTAAAACTAAACCAGACGTTTGAACTAACCCCGAGTTCATTTCTGCTTTTCAGTAAAAGTTACCTACGTGAAAAAATGAAGAGGAGGGCCGTTAAAGAGAATGAGTCATTCTCGGACACCAGCGGAACCTCGGAGGCTGTCAGAGCCCAGAAGAAGGAGGGGACACCGTGAGTTACCGTAGCTAGGTAGCTAACTGGCTGATTAGCTCAACTGAAGATATGCAAATCTCGATGCCACTTTTTTTTTGGCAGCTTCATTGCTGAATGAGACATGTTAGTGAAGGTTGAAGTCACTCTCTGCACTTGCTAAGAGACATATGTATTATTTTATTTACTGTAGATATTTTTGAAACTGTTTTTGTAGGAAGTTCAGGTTTGCCATATATGCTAAATTAACTTAGTGACACCCTTGAAACCTGGCTTGTAGCTTGATAAATGTACGTTGACATAAACAAATAATAAAGTTAAATTTAGATCTAAAAGTGGGCTATTCAATAATATGTTATTCTTTGTTAGATATGCAAAGTTAATGAGTGACTAAACAATAAGATAGTTCTTAAACAGTAATCAAAACATTTTTATCATTGCTATTAGATAGTTAAACATCACAACATTATAATCTAAATAAATACTTATCTAAAATACTTGATCAGAATGAGCAGAGGGGTTGTCCAATAAACCAAAGGTTGCATTACATCACAGTATAGTTGTGTGTTCATTGTTGTCATTTTTCCTTATTTTTTTTTTTTCTTTTTCTTAGAAAAGACCTGGACAGTCTGATGGCTTGGGGACTAAATTACTTCTTATACGTTTCCCTCCAGTGGTGCACAGAGATCAATCTCCAACTAAAAGGGGCTCCTCTGCCTGATTAGAGAGTTAATGGAGGGGGTGGGATTTATTGTCCATTAATTGGCATTAGTCTAAATAGCATCCTTTTTTGTCTGCTGTTGCCTCCGGGGAGTAAAGTTGTACTCCAATGACGGCCTGTGTTCTTGATTAGATCATTTAGTCCTTTTCTACCGTATTAAAGTTTCTACATAAATTCTGCAGACTGGTAGGCACATACGTGGATAAACTTGGTACAGGCCAGTGGGCTGAAGCCGTACATTCCCGTGGACATCTGCTGCACCGCGTTCACTTCAGTGCTTCTCTGAGGGAGGTTTTTGGAGATTTTTATTTCTCAGATTTTGCCTGAATGGAGCTGCAGGTGGTTCTTTCATTCACACCCGCTCACCCTCCTCCTGTCACTCGATACTTCGCTACACTTTTGCGAAATCATCCAGGACTGCTGCGACTAAAGTCATATACTAACTGCTGTTAATAAACATGTAATTTGGACTTTGTCTTGACTTGAACCGGGTAGGTTTAATTACCAACTTTGGAAAACTGGACTAGTGGTTAGAAGTGGACTTAGCTGCTTCAAATACCCTCTACATTTAAGTCAGATGGTCCCTTGAGCAAGATGTGTGCTCACAGCTTGTCATCAAAACTTCGTTAATCTAGTAACTAGTTTAGTTTTAACAAGTATAGTTTCTTGTGGAGCCCTGATATTCATTGAATTAGCTCCAATGTGTAAAATAATTGGTCAGAAGGTTCAGTAGTTTTCTCTTTCTGTTTTCAGGTCCCACCGGTTGCTAAAAAAGGGCTTACTGGCCCTCTTTGTTATCTTCATTGTGGTGCCCGTCTCGCTGACAGGGCTTCCACAATTAATCCAGCACGTTGTTTACACTCACAGACGTAAGTGAATGCCCCATCTGCCTCTTGAAAGTACTGTAAATCCCCAGGTTGCTCACTAAAAAAAAAAGGCCCACCTCTCTTCTTTTTCTGTTTGTAGTCAGGGTGCCCTTCTTTGTTGACCTTAGCCAGCCTGCTGATCTCTCCCTTAATCACACCATCAACATGTACTTAACATCAGAGGAAGGCATTTCCCTCGGCGTGTGGTGAGTATAAGCCAAGTTAAACCATTTTTTACTTTCCCTAGCGTAGATGTAAAAAAGCTAAAACCAAAGGACAGTTCTTGTTTCTTAATGATACGTCAGTTGTATCTGTAAGCGTTGCATTGATTTCGGACTGTCCAAGGCACACTGTCCCTGAAAGTCAGTGGAAAGAGGCGCAGGGGAAGGATTTGGCCTGGTACCAGAAGACTTTAAGCAATGGGAGTCCAGTTTTCATATATCTTCATGGCAACACAGGCACAAGGTATGATAAATAATGCATTGGTGTTATAGTTGGCCCCTGAAGATGCAGGGAATAAAAGTTGTGCACAGCTAGAAATGTTTGTTGTGTTGCTTTATTGACTTGTGTCTTTTTTTTTACTTATTCCAACAGGGCAGGCCCCCATCGGGTGGGTGTGGTAAAAGTAAGTGGTCACCTACAAAAACACAGTAATCTTTCGGGGGTCTGATGAACGAGTATTGGTTGTCATTTTGGTGACAAATAAGCATTATGTGTTGACAGGTATTGAGTGCACTTGGCTACCATGTGCTGGCTCCTGACTACAGAGGTTGGTGCAAATGAAGATTTATGACGCTCCTCGTAAACATACATTCCACCTATATGCTTCTTTGCCTCCACATTATTGCAATGCACACTCTTCTCACAGTGATTTAATGTCATTTTCAGCCGTATAATCGCTTTAGATTAATGTGATTGTGCTTGATGAGTTGTTAGGCAGTCTGAAGATGATGGTTCAGTTTCAGGTCAGCCTTGTGTGCAAGTTTTTATTTTACTCTGTGTGCCACCTTGTGGCGGTGAAGAGCAATGATCTGTCATTGAGCTGTAGCTAAAACTGAGAAACTGGCAGGTTTTGGAGACTCCTCCGGGGAGCCGACTGAGCCTGGTCTGACCACTGATGCCCTCTACTTGTACAAGTGGGTCAAAGCACGCTGTGGAAACAGTCTGGTCATCATCTGGGGACACTCTCTTGGTACTGGGTCAGTAAGAAAAGCATTTTACCAAAGTGAAAACTGTTTTGGATGTATAGTGCACACTCCCGATTTTAATTTTAATATACAATTTCTGCAATATTTACTTTTTTTTAATGAGAGGCAAACAAGTGAATGAAAACTGCTTCTCTAAGCAATATACCTGTTGTAATTAGCTTCTGTTTTTGTACTCCTTTGTCATTGATATTCTAACAACATACCTGACTAAAATGCATTGAGGACTTAAATGATTTTAATAAACCCGTAGCTACATTAAGCTGACCAACATCAGGAATAGCTGACGAACTAAAGATGTTGCTCTGTGCTTCTATGCAGCGTAACCACTAACTTTGCGGTGAAACTGGTCGAGCAAGGTAAGTATATCCACCAGTGAAATTTGCAAATAGAACTAAGGAGGCACGATTTCACTCCCCTAATACCGTCACCGCTTCCTCTTCTTCTTTCCAGGTGTGGTTTTGGATGGTGTCATTCTGGAGGGGGCATTCAATTCAGCTCGACAGAAGATTCCAGTTCATCCTTTCATTTGGGTCACTCATTTATTCCACCACTTCTGATATTCATTTCGTGTTTGCTGCCGTTGCTTGATCACGCATAACTTTGCAATGTTTTCTACCTTTCACTTTTAAAGTATTACTGGACCTACCCGGGTATTGGGTACTTTTTCTCAGAGCCATGGGCGGAAAATAAGGTTGTCTTTCCAACGGAGGAAAAGTAAGCCAGCTAACTATCAAATATTGGTTAGCCAATAATATTGTTATTGCTATTAAAAATGCAATGACTTGATTTGTTACTCTGCAGTTTGAAGAAGATGAAAAGCCCAATCCTTTTCCTTCATTCAGAGGACGACCACATGGTTCCCATCCAGATTGTTCAACAGGTGTTGTTGGCACATTCAAAATACTTTTCCTTTAATGTGAACTGAGGCAATGACTTCTTTTTTTTTTTTTTATTACAGCTATAACCGTCTGCCTCCTCTAGGATTATTTTTGTTTAAGGTCAATTAAACTTTCTTAGTTATACTCTCACAGATGTATGAGGTAGCAGCGAGTGCCCAGAATGCCGAGCGAGTCAAGCTGGTGACGTTTGACGGTTCTCTGGGATATCTACACAACGGCTTGTACAGAGACCCTCACCTGCCTGACATCATAAAGTGAGAAAACATTTCACTGATAATGCTCAATGCGATTATACTCCGCTGTAGTGGTTTTGTTTGCACATCATGAATTCTGCTTCATAAAGTTGTCTCCTTTGCAGGAAGTTTGTGCTGTCGTTGTAAAGTTGGACCTCATCATCGGAGGCAGAACGCTGATTTCAGTTTATCACATGCTCTATATGTGTCGAACCCGTGATTGACTTTAATTGTTTATATTTTTATGAATCCACTCTTTTCAATGTATTGTATTAAGAGGATTTGTTCAGGTTAATCGTTTTTACTATTAACTGGTAATTAGGCTTTATCACCCCACAGCAGTAAATGCCCCCTCCTGTTGTGTGGGGACAAAGCTCATCTACTGTTTAATACCGGATAATCGGTTTGTTAAACTGTGTTTAAGTGTCATTTTCAAGGAGGGCAGCTAAAAAAAAAAAAAAACATTCCTTGTTGTTCTGTCACATTACATTTTACAATTGTTGAGCTTTCGAACAAGTTTAAATAATCTCTGTTCTCAATTAAAAAAATAATGTTATGGAACATTCTGTTTGCTGCATGTTTGATTTGTCTTTTCAGAATAAAACAAAACACTGACATATTTCCCATATCCACCTACACATCACCATTCAGAAGTTCATTCATTCATTTTCTGGCAGCTGTCACCCTGGACAAGTCTCCAGTCTATCGCAGGCTAACACAGAGAGACAGGAACCATTAGCATCACCAATGAACCTAATCTGCAAGTGTTTGGATGGTCGGAGGAAGCCGGAGAGAACCCACACAGACACAGAAAGATCCCAGTCAGCCAATGGATTCAAACCCAGAACCTTCTTGAACCACACCTGTGCCAACCCATGCAGAAGTTACCTTTAGTGAATTCACCTAAAGTTGGTTTGGATTAGTACAGGTGCATCTACCACTATTCACAGTTGATTTGAAGAACCTTAGATATGAGATTCTTCTGTGAGTTTGACATTGAATGAAACAAAGCAATCCTGCATGCCCTACATTTATTAGCACATTGTATTTGATTTGGATTTGATCTTCAAAGAAAACTCAAAGCTGAACTACTGCAGCGGTGGAAACCTAGCAGGCGGTGCGCCATCTTTGTTGTTCTTGGGTGTTGTTCCTCTGATAAGAAAAAGATTGCCAACTTTAGTAAAACATACAAAGGTTTCAGCCAAACAAACATCTCTTTATTTGACTTTTAAATTAAATTATTAACTTGGAAGTAGAAGTAGTAGTACATAATTACCATCACGGCAACAAAAAATGCAAAGGCATGTGGTATCATACAGTTTAGATCAGGGTTTTCAGACATATAGAATAGGTTCAGTGTGGCCTGTAGGATAAATTTACGTTATGAAGTTACAAAAATGACATAGAATCCATTGGCTGCACTTTTTCTACAATACTAAGTGCTTCTGCTGAGTACTTTGCACAAAAAAACCCAAAGGGACATGTTGACTGTATGTGGCCCCTGGACTAAAATGAGTTTTACACCCCAGGTTTAGACTATACTTGTTATTAATGCATGAAAAGGGACGCACTGTTCACACAACTTTAAGCCGAATCGTACTGTGAATAGATGTGCTTGTTGTGAGCGTGGGTCGTGTTTCATGCAGAAGCTCTGTCAAAGGTGAAGCTCAGTACTGGCAGACGGATGACGTGGCTGAAGGTTGCGGGCGAGGAGCCGACAGAGTTTCTTTAATCATCGTTTGCCGCATCGCCTTCCTTTCTGATTGGACGCCGTCGACCACGTGATCCAAACCAGCCAATCCGGTGCGTGTGCGGTGTGCGCCCAGGAAGCGGTACTTACGCCATATGCGTACGAGAGCATCCCTAAAAACTGCCTCTGTCATACAACCAGGAAGAAGGTGGGATAGCCCTGCGAAGCTAACATCCCCAATCTTTCTGCACACTTTCTCCGAAAACAATGGGATCCCCTCGGTGGAAGGTAGCGGCGGCGGTGTTTCTCGCAATAGCGGGCTCTTTATTACCTGTCGACGCAGACGAACACGACCACACGGTAAGACAGGCCGATTGAGAAAAAAGAGAGGAGCCTTGGAAATAATGGACGTTTGTGCTCTGTGCTAACTGCTAACTGAAGCCGCGACGGGCTAGCTCCCTGCTCGAAAACACATTTATTAGACATGACAGGACTCGCACGTCGCTTCCCCGGCTCATATACCGACACTCGGTGATTAATGAAGCATATATGCATTCAGATAACTTGCCAACTTGTCAGCACTTATCGGCCTTAAAGTGCTCCCGGCTAACGGTTGACTGCTAACTTGTTAGCACGTCTTCAACACTAGTCCTGTACTTCTTTCTTTGGCTCAAACTCAGTCGAGTTGGTTGCAAGCCAGCTGTGTTTTGGTTGTTACTGCAACACCAAAACGAACCGTGCTTTCAGCTTCAAGGCACATCTTTATAAATAAACAATGATTATTTGTGGACACGATTGTGCCGACAACGGTTCAATGCTAGGGCCTCGGTCCCCCCCCCGATGTCCACGTTACTGTAACTGGTTAATAATAAAAACAAGGTGTAATAAGTAGCATTGCATTGTCTTCCTCGCTTAATCCTGCTGTTTTATGCGGAGGGCTTTCTGGTAAATGGACACTGACACGATTGACGCTAACTTCCTTGAACGTAAGCAAACAGACAGTCATCTTTTTTTACAGCAATGGTGTCAAACTCATTTTAGGTCAAGGGGCCACATACAGACTAATAATCATTTCCTTTAGTTTTTCAGTGCAAAGAAGAACAAGTAAAATTAGGAGGATGTTTACATTTAATAAACATCCTTTCAAAAACATACATATCTTAAGAAAGATAAGTGATATTTGCTGTCTTGTCAGTGCACTTCTCATGTTTCCCTTTGAAAAAATTGCAGTCTTCTGTGTTATTTGTAAATTCATGCTGTGGGCCAGATTAGACATGCGGGTCGTGTATTTGATACCTGTGTTTTACAGGATGTTGTAATAACTGAGTGCATTTTTATTTCTTCCCATGCATTTGTGATGCAATAACACCCGACTTTAACAATCAGTAGGAGTGGAAATGGAAGGGTAAAGTTACCCTACGTGTGTTGTCATGTGTTGTGTGAATGTTAACATTTAATTTAAAAGTCATATGTGACTGACCCGAGTCGTCCTGATAAGAAACCGTGAAACCAGCAGGACTTGCAGAACTGGTGCTGAACATCACAATAAGAGTTGCCATGTTTCTCCTCCTCAACCAGTACACAGATAAGGAGGAAGTAGTTTTATGGATGAACACGGTGGGGCCTTACCACAACCGACAGGAGACGTACAAGTATTTCTCTTTGCCCTTCTGCGCGGGGTCCAAGAAGACCATCAGTCACTACCATGAAACGCTCGGCGAAGCCCTGCAGGGAGTGGAGCTGGAATTCAGCGGCCTGGACATAAAGTTCAAAGGTATTCTACCACTTACACTGACATTAGTGTGATAATTTGTCGCTTGTTTCTGAGTGTCTGCGCCTTTCGTCTTTCTGCACCTAATAAAAAAAATGTGGTATTTATGATCTCTCTGTAGACGAGGTCATGCAGACAACATACTGCGAAATCGACATGGACAAAGCCAAACGGGACGCCTTCGTCTACGCCATAAAGAATCACTACTGGTACCAAATGTACATAGACGACCTGCCGATCTGGGGTAAGTGTGTCTGGACACGTGTTTGAAACGTTGTCACGTTCGGTTTTACGTTTTCCATAGTTATTTATTTAAATCTCAGCTGATGTGGAGCTCGCAAAAGGTTTGCAGCGACAGTTGCATCTTCCACGTCGGTCTTTGGAGAAGTTAAACCAGTTCTTGGTCACAGGTCCGTTCGTTCTTGTCAGCTGAGCAGCGTGGTAACAAAGCACAATATCATGTATCAAAAGTGAATGGATGGAGCACAGCTAGTGTTCGGAATCGGTTGAATTGTGCGGTGTGTTTGTTGTATCGTTAGCTGATATCGTGCCATACAGTTATGCATATTCTGTCCGTTATGTTGCTAGGAGGTCACCCTTAACTGATCAGATAAAAAAAAAAAAAATGTAATGCGCACTCCTGATGTCGGCTCTGTTTAAGCTGTATTCATGTGTGACACCCGGCAGTTAATTGCATCCATGCAACTTGCTGTAATGGTGAATTGATGTGTGGAGTGTTTCATAAGCAGGATCTTGATAGCTCAACGTCATTACTATCTGAGGCCGTCCTCCTGACAG
Organism: Mugil cephalus; assembly: GCF_022458985.1. NCBI lineage: Eukaryota > Metazoa > Chordata > Actinopteri > Mugiliformes > Mugilidae > Mugil > Mugil cephalus. Next base: position 6,674,514 of record NC_061782.1, read on the forward strand.
GGTGGTTATTCATACGTGGTGGCATACACAGTTTGCAGAGCAGGGCCACTCCTTCAGCTACTTAAACATAACTAGATGTGATGTTGTGGGAAGTGGGTGTGGTGCTGATGTGTACTCAGACAATGCCCTTGTGTTTCACGTTTCATTCTTGGATGTTTAATTTCATAAATAAATACAGACTTTGACCTAATGTCCGGTTCGCCGGTGTAATAACTGAACTGTTCTTGGGGCAGTTATTCACAGAAGGCTCGGACTTCACCTACTAATTTGTGATTCAGAATAATGTGCACTTTAATATCTTCCTGCACCTCTTACCAAGAAACTGTGAGGCATATCATGAAACTTTTATTAGATGTTCTTGACGAAGTTGATGCTAATGTGGAAATCAACAGCCATTTCCCTTATAGCACAAACATATTTTAACTATAAATCATGTTTGGCCACAAGGGGAATGACTCCAAATCTTCACATTAATGTGAAATTACTCAAGAATCTGTGCAGCACAGAAACTGGCTGATTTTCTGGTTTATCACGTGTGACTTTTAGGGCTGATTGAAAGTGTATGTTTTGCATCAAACTTATTGAGCAAGTTCTAAAACATATGAATACAGATTATGTTGTAATTCGTCGTGTATTACTCTGCGTGATTATTAATGTTATGTAACTGAGGACCACTTCTGTATCTTCTAATTCATCGCCTGGTAAATTTTTTTTTTCAAGGTATTGTTGGCGAGGCGGACGAAAATGGAGAAGAGCATTACCTGTGGACATATAAGAAACTGGAGATCGGCTTTAACGGCAATAGGATTGTGGATGTAAATCTGACCAGCGAAAGCAAATCCAGACTCGTCCCAAACACAAAAATCCCAATGTCCTATTCGGTAAGTGGCGATAATGATCCGCTGTGTCGTCTTTTTTTTTTTTTTTTTAATCCCACGGGGCCTTTTTAAGTCGCCTAAACGCGAACCTCTGCTGTCGTAGGTGAAATGGAAGAAGTCGGACGTAAAGTTTGAAGACAGATTCGACAAGTACCTGGATCCATCCTTCTTTCAGCACAGGGTGAGTTTTTATTTAGTTTTGATACACTGTGTTTGTTCTCCTGGCAGAGAAGAGCGCCGCTGTCCTGTTTAAACAATGCGCTAGTGTGTGTGACTCTTCGGGAGGTGCGAGTTGAGCCTTGCCGGGCCGTAGGTATGCCGTAATTGACCAGCCTGGTAACTTTTTGTTGGCGCATTAACTCCTCCAGCTGGGCTCTTTCTGAAAAAAAAAAAAAAAGGGTGTTTCTTTGATTTAAGGATGAAAATTAGATTTAATTAGTTAAAATTATTTCCCTGTTCTGACTTGCACGTTGAAGCTGAGGGGATCTTTACAAAAACCAGTTTTAACTGAAAACTTTTCCACGCAGCTTCATTATTTATATAGTTTTACTCACGTGTTCTTATTTAATATCTTGTTTATCTGATACAGATTCACTGGTTTTCCATCTTCAACTCCTTCATGATGGTCATTTTCCTGGTGGGTCTGGTGTCAATGATCCTGATGAGGACGCTAAGAAAGGATTACGCCAGATACAGCAAAGAGGAGGAAATGGATGACATGGTGAGGCTTTTTATTTACTTAGCGGGCTGTTCGGCCGAAGAGCCGGGCCTGTAGCGAATCGTGTGTTTATCATCCGTGCGCCAACAGGACAGAGACCTGGGAGACGAGTACGGGTGGAAGCAGGTGCACGGGGACGTGTTCAGGCCGTCCAGCCACCCGCTCATCTTCTCCTCGCTCATCGGCTCCGGCTGCCAGATCTTCTCCGTGTCCCTCATCGTCATCATCGTCGCTATGGTTGAGGATCTGTACACAGAGTGAGTGGCTGGCTTCAGATTCTGTTAGCGGGTCCAGTTCTAATAAACCTTTTTATTTCCTTTCATAATCTGTCAGGACTGAGTTCTGAAACATTAGAAAGTACAAATGTCTGCAAGTAATTCTTCTAATTTTTATATGCGAGTACATGAGAATAAGTGAAATATATATGTTTTTTTTTTTTTTGTTCTCTGCAGGAGAGGATCCATGTTGAGCACGGCCATTTTTGTGTACGCTGCAACCTCGCCCGTCAATGGCTACTTTGGGGGAAGTTTGTATGCAAAACAAGGAGGTAATAAATGCATCCTATTCTGGGACGTTTTGTCGCGCCTTTCAATTTCTCACGTCATGTTGCTTGATTTTCTGTCTTCTCTTTTTTTCTCTAATACCACAGGCAGGAGATGGATTAAACAAATGTTCATCGGGGCCTTTTTGATCCCGGCCATGGTGTGCGGCACGGCCTTCTTCATCAACTTCATCGCCATCTACTACCACGCTTCGAGAGCCATCCCGTTCGGCACCATGGTGGGTTTGTTACGCAGCGCGTCGAAAGCTTACGGTTAGATATGTGTGACTGTTGAGTCACGCGTATCGCGTAGTGTCATCCGTCGTGAAAGGCGTTACGCAACCCAAGTGATAAATGCTGTGGAAACTGCGAAGTGGTCTTTGACTTTGTCTGAAGATTATTTACTGATTGAGCAACGATAACCACTTCCCTAATTCGGTGCTGTTTTAAATTCTGTTCGGATTACTCCAGAATTTTTTAGAACCACAGTAATTTTTTTTTAAAAAAAAAAAACATGGATTCTTTACAAATAAACTCTTCTGTGAGATAATTACAAACAGCTGTTTGTCGGCTGAACTCAACACCCAAGAGCTGATCAATCATAAGTGTCATATAAGCATCTTGAAATCAAACATGTAAAAAAAAAAACAAGCTGCAAAAACTGAAGTTAGAAAAATAATCTAGTTTGTGCCTTTTTTTTTTATCTTAAATAAATTCGGTTCATCTCAGGTTCATTAAATGTCATTGAGCTTAAACAGACGTTACTGCAGCGCAGTCGCATTGAGAAGGGACTCGTCTGACCTGAAGAGTAATGATCGTCTCTGCAGGTTGCCGTCTGCTGCATCTGCTTCTTTGTCATCCTGCCACTTAACCTGGTGGGAACGATCCTGGGGAGGAATCTGTCCGGCCAGCCCAACTTCCCCTGCAGAGTGAACGCCGTGCCGCGGCCGATCCCCGAGAAGAAATGGTGAGTATGTGCGGTGCCACACAGACTCTTTGTTTGTTTGTTATTTTTTAAGTCACGAATTTACCTGAGTGGAGGAAACATAACAAAACAATCAGTTTAAATTCCGCTGTGATTATCGTAAGACATAAGACAGCATTTATTTTTCCAACGTTTGGGAAATTACCTTGTTACAGTAGCGCACAACAAGGTACGAAAATATATACAAGAAACAATAAACAGTATTCAAATTGGAAAAGAATGTACAGAATATACAAGACTATACGACGCTGACAGGAAAAATGAGAAATTGGAATATAAATTACTGGAATGAGTGAACGTGGACATTGATGTGCAGTGCAAAAAAGCAGATTATTGTGCAAAATAGTCTGTAAAAAGCACAAATCGGTGTGAGTTATTGTTAACTCAGGCTGGTGTTGCACAACCGAGTCGTCTTCTCAGATTCCAATGATTAGAAACTAGAGTTTTGCTTTAACTGTGCCGTGAGCAAGTTGTATTTAATGCATGGAAGAAGAAGAAGAAGAAGCAGCGTTGCAGGGCCTGTGTTCAAGAGTTGAGACATGGGGTCTGAGTTATGAGACGGTTTAGCTGTCTGTACAAACTGAAATGAAAAATGGCAAAGCAATAAAGCGAGCGCATTGACATGTACAACCTTCTGCCATCCGCTGTGGCCCGACGCCGCACAGGGGCCACTGTTAGACTTTTCTTGAAATTACAGTCTGCCTATTTTTCTTCCTCCTTCTCATAACAGTAAGTCATGTATTCTTACCCTTGGAGGGGCTGTGACTGATGGCGCAGAGTCTTATTTAAATGATGAATCTCGTGCCCTCTCAGGTTCATGGAGCCGGCTGTCATCGTGTGTCTCGGAGGAATCCTGCCGTTCGGCTCCATTTTCATAGAGATGTAAGTCGGCGCTGCTGAGATACAGGCGGGTTAGTGTGTGTGTGCGTGTCGCAGGGTGATAAATGTTCGGCGTATTGATGTGTTCGCTGCTCTTGTTTGTCAGGTACTTCATCTTCACGTCTTTCTGGGCCTACAAAATCTACTACGTGTACGGCTTCATGATGCTGGTCCTGGTCATCCTGTGCATCGTGACCGTGTGCGTCACCATCGTGTGCACGTACTTCCTGCTCAACGCCGAGGACTACAGATGGTGAGCGCACTTCCACTCATCCCCGTTAACTTTGTTCGGAGGCGATTCTTAGAATAATTTTTAATTTCTTTTTTCTCGTCTTTTGTTTTCCAGGCAATGGACAAGCTTCCTCTCTGCTGCATCCACTGCTGTTTATGTTTACATGTACTCCTTTTACTACTATTTCTTCAAAACTAAGTGAGTATTTATTAATAAAAATTCAGAAATTATGTTAAAGCTCATGCTCTCGGACTTGTTTGTGATGTTTTATTCCCGTTTGTTTTATTTCAGGATGTACGGGCTGTTCCAGACATCCTTCTACTTCGGCTACATGGCTGTTTTCAGCACCGCCCTGGGAATCATGTGTGGTAAGTCCTCCATTAAATACTGTAAAGACTATGCTTAACTAACGATGGACTCTAATTGTTTAGTTTTTAGTAGCCAAATATAGATTTTTTGATATTTTTTTTGTAATCCTCTCCACAACCTCTCTTACTGTTTTCTGTATTTTGCTTCTCTCTTGTCTGCATCGTTCATTTTGGCTCCTGTCTGCGAGACTTTTTAAAGTTCCCCATTTGGTTCAATTTATGAGTTGGTGCCACAAAAATAAAGTAATGCGTATTAAGAACAACTCAAAAACATGTGGGTTGCAGTTTTTTGCGCTCACAGTTGGAGCGACATGGTACCGGGACAGAAATAGACGAGGGAATGTTTTGACAGGGAGTCAGATGCTAAGAAAAGCTTGAACCAAAGTGGTCTATGGTTTAATTTGGGTGGGAAGTTACAGTCGCTGTCAGAAGAAGACGGGGTGAGGAGTCCGGTGAGTCGTTGCAACAAACTAGCAGTGGTTCATCGAGTTTGCCGATACCGAGACTGTGACATGTCAGTCCTGAAATACAACAAAAGTCCTACTGCAACGCATCTAAAAAAAAAAAGCGTGTGCTAATTCTAGCAGAGGAACGGTTCAAATCCTCTGGACAGGAGTCAGTTAACAACTTCACCAAACATCCCGCACATTAATAATTAGTCAAAACAATTGGACCTTGAGCTGCAGTACACAGAGACAAACAGACAAACACCCAGCTACACTGTCCCATCTAAACACACTGTGGAGTGCTATAAAATGCTAATGACGGTGCTGAATTGCCGCCTGTTTTTATACAGGCTGTACACATCTGCAGCTGTTCTCAGCATATGTGCTCAGGTCAAGAACGTAGATTTGAAGCGTTACTTTCTGCTGTGTTTCTATGATGAGATGTCACCAGACTAGTTTACTCAAATACAAGCGGTGTGAACCCTAGTTTACCAACAAGACAGGTGTAGCCTACATTTCCAGTCGTTCCACATGTTTTTCATAGTGTCACCAAGTGTCAGCAGACGGCGGCAATGACACTTGACCTGCACTACCAGTCAAAAGTTCAGTAGTGTGCATCTGCTTTCACCCCTGTGGAGCCACGCAGGGCTGTATATGAAAAAATTATGTAACTTACAAATTAAACTGTATGTGCTGCGCAGAAATAATTTGTATACCCACTTCCTGTGTGAAGCAGGTGGAGCAGTTACTGAGCTTTAAGTGCAGTTAAGGGGTATTTCCCCATCATCCAGCTCGCAAGCCAAACTCATTTCTCAGCTGAAGGAGTAATAAGCCGAAGCTGACACCCGTGTAGCTCAGAGCGCCTCTGTGGAGCGTTCGCTAATTTGAACCAGGTACTACACGGTGCCTCGTGGACCGGCTCGCAGTCTTGACTGCTGATTTTGAAGAATGTGTTTCGCCCCCCGAGCTCAAACCTTTTTTTTCATTTTTATTGGTGCATCATCACCAGCAGCAGTGATTGATTTATTTAACCACACGGTGAGGGGAATACACGAAACTCACGTAAACATTTGCTTTCGCAGGCGCCGTTGGCTACATGGGAACAAGTGCCTTCGTGAGGAAGATCTACACAAATGTGAAAATTGACTAAGGAGCGACAGCGGCAACACAGGGATGCTAAAGGATTTGCCTACGTGTACCCTGAACGGCGGCAGGCACAAGTCATTCTTTATTACTTTCCTTTCCTGCAAAGAGATTGTGAGAATCTCACTTTGTACAATGTAGTTTTTTTTTTTTTTGTTTTTTTTTCTCCATTTTCTGAATGAATTTCAGCGCCGCAAACTCCTCGGGAGTGAATGAGAGGAAAATCTGCGGGAGAGATATCAAAAAAAGAAAAAAAAAAACACACACCGGGTTCTGTTTTTATCAGTTGCTTTGAAACAAACGTTGGGGCGAATGTTTAAAAAGGCTGACATGGCTTCTCTTTTCCTACCCAATCCCATCTGAAAAACAAAAAAACACAAAAAAAAGAAGAAAAAACAGGAGAACATAAATGTTTATTGATGGAAATAGTGCAGCTCTCTTCAGTGAAGAGGCCTAAGTGTATTGAAAAAGCCTGTGTTCTGTTGTGTCAGAATATCGGAGAGTTGGGTTCGTGTCCGTGTTCTGACTTTGATTTCTATTTTGTATTCCTGAAGTCGCTAAATATATCGTTGCTACACAGTACAGTAGTTTGTTCACATCCACAGAAAGAAAAGAAAGTCAAAAAAAAAAAAAAGGCGAGATAAAAAAAAATACTCGATAATCATTCCCCTCCCTCCTCCTCCCTCCTCATTTTTCTTAATTCCCCGTTACCGTAGCAATCCATCCAGTCGACAAGAGATTTTAGTCCTGCTGTAGTTTACTGTACAGACGAGAACAGAGGGACGGATCCGACAGCTGAGGTACAGCGAGAGCCGGTTTTTAAAAATGGATGTTTGACGTGATCCCATCTCCCCACCGTTTAGTCTCATGTTTTCTTAATGTTTGGGTTTGAATGAAGTCTACTTGTAAAGATAATATATGGATGAGGGGTGGGGGAAAGTGTGTGTATATAACCTTAATAATGTACCTTTAGATGTAGATCCCAAATGTATTTTCGTTGTACAGATTTACTACAGGGTGTTTTTTTTTTTTTTTTTTTTTTTAAATCATTCAGTTTAAAAAAAAAAAAGAAAAATAAATAAAAGAAATGATTTTTTTCCTTCGTTTGGTGCTTGGGGTGGGGCTGGTGGCGCTGTTACATCTTGCCTGAAAATTGCATGAGGTTTTCACCAAAACATTAGACCATCAGATTCTTTTATAAGTCAGCGCTGTCAGGTTATTTTTCCTTTTTCTCTCTACGAGAAACTCATCAAGTCATCAAAATGTAAAAAAGGAAAAAAAAAAAGGTAAATTTTTGTTGACTTCTAGCGTATAGTCACATTTTGATTTCATCCATTATTTAAAGCTTTAAACGGCTCTACATCTTCTGGTAAGCCATTTCCCCCCCCCCCTCCTCACATTTTTATTTTTTTTATTTTTAATTTTTTTTTGCCCCCCCCCCTCCATTGCCTAACCTGAAGCATCAACTCTGAATGTCAGAAGGAATGAGGCCGTTGCTTTGTTTCTGCAAACATACTGTACTAAGTGAAGTTTCTGTACACTTAAAAAGCTAGATGTTTTCATAACCACACAGACACACACAGACACACACACACACACACACACAGCTGCGGAGTGTTTCAAACGCTTTCCCCCCCTCCCATTTTGTGTAAATACAGTATGTACCCTCCTTGTATGAGAAGTGGCAATGCCTTTTTGTTTTTTTTTTTTCTAATTTCCAGTTCTCCCCCCCCCCACTGAAGTTGATTTTGGCACCTCATGTTGTGTACCAATGTCTGATTAGACATTTTGAACCTGCATATTAACTTGCTGTAAAAAGAGGAAATAAACATGTTTATGTACAGGGGCTCTTAAGTGTTCTTTTGACTTGGACGGCGAACGTCGGGTTTGTTAAATCGGAGCAATTACACAATCACGCAGAGTAATCAAAAGGCGAAGAGCTGTGGCTTGTGAAGACCTTGTTTAATAGTGTACTCGGCTGCTTGTGAAGAACATGTACATTGTAACGAACTGTGAGCTAGAAGTAGTAGACATGTTTTAGATGTGAAACGTGTTAACGGTTTCAGCCTCGACGCCCTCAGTTGACTTTCTGGAAGTACTCCTTGGATCCCTCTGGGGTCGGTTTGATCTGAAAAGCAAAAACACACGAGATGAACTTACAAAATTTAATGCACATTTTGGAAAAAAGCAAACGACTCCGGGATGAATAATTAATTAACGGCAGGTCTGACGCAGCAGCTCGGAGAGAAACGGTTCGTTTTTAGTGCTGAGTCGACTGAAAAGCGTAATGGTGCATTATTCACGGTGTGATAATCAACAGGTGAGTAAGTTTTAGTGGGAGCTACAAAGTTTAACTCTATTGCAGCAGATTGGTTGTGTCAAGACTTGTATCGTTGTGATCACATGAACGATGATGTTTGAAGCTTCATACGTCACAATGAAACAGCGGAAGTGGGCGACCGCTTATAAACTCTGGCACCCTTTCATTCATTAAAATGCTCAGTGTTTCCCTTCCTGCTTAACAGTGTTTTACGAGAGAAGTAACAGTGAATTATACCACTCAGCAGATCTTGTCCTCGAATAAAAACTTGTACAAAAACTAAATTAAACTCAGCCTGGTGCTATTTATAAATGTACAGAATTATCATCATGTTGCATACAACATTAACATGTGCAACAGTAGTGCAACATGCACCTGCTCTAAACATAAACACACCTAACATATACACACAGATTTCACCTGGGAATCAAATAAGCTAAAAATATCTAAAAATGTCTAATCAACCAAAGACCCTCTTGCAGTACCTCCACGTGGCCCCTAGGGGTCATGGACCCCCCTATTGAAGACCTATGCTCTACAGTGTTTAATTTGAATCTTTTCACACTGTGCTACATTAAAACCATGTTCTCTTAATGACAATCAGGGAAAAAGACTTATCATCCAAATCCAGGGATATTAAAAGTGGTTTCCAGTGAAACTTCCAGTCACATCTCAAAAACACTGATGTTGAAATACTTCTGATCGCACTGCACAGAAAAAATATTTGATATACGAGTCAAGTTTCAAGTCAACTGACATGTCAAAATGTTGACACAGACTCTTAAGAGAGAGTTGATTGATGTGGCTGCTATAATTACAGGTGGCCACTAGATGTCACTGGTCTGTCTATGAGGCTTAGAATAAGCCCCAGAAGCTTCATCACAAGGCTTCATCCGCCCATCTCTAGTCTAAACTGGCTTTTTAAACGAGTGCTTGAGCGACGTAGCGGACCACGACACGGCGCTGGAGCATCCAGGTAAAGTCTACTCACTGTGGGGGAGTGCGGGGTCCAGCTGGCTGGACAAACCTCTCCGTGGGTCTCCACATACTGGAAGGCCTTCACCAAACGAAGGGTCTCCTCCACGCTGCGGCCCACGGGCAGGTCGTTCACGCTCATGTGCTTCACCACGCCGTTCGGATCGATAATGAACAGGCCCCTGATTTAAAACAAAAAGACATTAATTGGCATTTTTCTTAATTGTTCTGCAAAACATTATGATGCAGGCAAACAGGAATATTAAAGCATCACTAAATCAGTTCTCTCTCTCAATTTTAACTCACCATTCACACAAAGTCTTACAAATTCACACTGGTTTGAGAAATAAGCATCTTCTATGAAGACACACGTATAAATATAAGCTACGAGGAGGATTCAAGGATTTTTTGCTTGTCATTCGCAACCATACAGAAGCATGAGATGGAAGGAAATTATGCACTCGGCTCCTGGATTATTTTCCATATTAACTATAGATACTATATAAAACAGTATAGATGTAATTAAAAACTATATAAACAAGAAGAAAGATAAATAAAATGGAAATATAAATAGAAACAAAGCAGCATGAATTTGTGCAAGTTTGTGCAAGGAAATTTGTGCAAAACAGCATAAAATGAGCCTTTTTTTTTTTTTTTTAAAAAGGAACTATTAATGTAGTTTAACACTCTCTGTAAAAATGTGTACAGATTTGTTAGATGCTATTTGCTCCCTCACAGTATTTAACCAGCTAATTCTAATAATGTTGCATCACTGTGACAATAAATACACACCTGCAGATTGTGACGGGCGACACATTTTAATGCTTAAAACTGTATAATGAATAATAATAATAATAATGATGATATTTCCATGTTCCTGCAGAGTTGAACCCACCTCAGTGCGATGCCTGGATTCTCCAGCAGCACACCGTAGTCTCTAGAGATCTGCTTGGTGAGGTCTGACAGAAGGGGGATGTGGATTTTGCCCAGGCCTCCAGCCTGATGACACAAAATATAACGGTGATAAATTACACCCACAACTCCTGAGCACGTCCTGCTGCTGGGAAACTATCTGAGGTCAGTCATTTACCGAAGGCTCATTTAAGTCCTCCTTCAAAGACTGAATGAAAGCAGCTGAACCTTTGGCCCGTGTGACTTGTTACTGAATAATTATCACATGTGTGGGGAGATGTACCTTTCGTGAAGTATTGGTCCACGCCAGGTGGGTGAAGTGAGAGTCCACAGACACTCCCACCACCGCACAGTTGACGTCACGGAACTCGTTGGCCTTGTCGCTGAACGAGATGATCTCTGTCGGGCACACGAACGTACTGCAAAAGAAAGAAAATCACAGGATAAGAAAAGCAGAGGGGTTGATGAGAACAGATTTAATCATTTTGATTCAACACTAACATACGTAATCAATTAGACTTTGTTGTTGCGATTTGTGAAGTGTCTTGGGTTTAAGTTGTTGTTGTTGTAGATTCCTACTGGCCCGTAACGGTCGCATCACAACAAGTATTACTTAGAGAAAAAACACATTTCTGAGGTAGGATGCAACTTTAAAACACAAACTATGTAATGAATGCACATTTAAAAAACATATTTATTTTGATATAAAAACTACTAATTTTATTTTCTCTTTAACAAATACTGCCATACCTCAGAAAGTCAGTTTTCTTTTACTTTTAGAGGTTTGTTACTTTGGAATTCATATTTTCATTTGAATTTGAAGTCCAGACTTTAATCCTTTTAATAGACCAAGACTCACAATAACCTCTCATATTCAATTTACCCACACTTTCACTATTCATTTTTGAGTCATATTACCTTTGTTGTTGATGTTGTTGTTTGTTATTGATTGAGTATTTTATTTTTTTGCTTGAATAAGCCCAGTTAGTGTGTTGTTTTTTTCATCTACGTTATTTTTTCTGTATTATCTTGCAAATAAATAAATCACAACTAAATTACAAAGAGAATCCCTTCTGTTATGTAGAGACACATGACACGGATCAAGTGAGCTCAGACCTTGATTACACCCTCTGCTGTTTATAAAGGGCATCGCGATTCATTTTTTTTTTTATCTCGGTTAAAAATGTAACACAAACGTGTGATGAGTCCAATCATCTGTCTCGCGAGGCATCTTTACATCCCTAGCAATGGCCCACTAACTCCTCACCTGTCTTCTCTGAGGCGTCCATGTTGTTTTTTTTTATTTTATGTTTTTTTGGCTATTCAGACTCTCTGAAATCAATCTGGATATTCTCCACAGCAGATTTAAACTGTTAGTCTGAACAAAGCTTTTAATGTTCACGTTATCCACTTCATGCCATTTGACAAACCACTGCTCTGAAAAAAACAAAACAAAACAAAAAAAAAACTCACAAGTCCAGTGGGTAGAAGAAGAGGACCAGGTATTTTCCCTTGAAGTCCGAGAGGCTCAGATCCTTGAACTCCCCATTGACGACAGCTGTGCCCTTAAAAGCGGGAGCAGGCTGAGTGACAGCGGCCGCCCATCTGGAAGAGCCTGATTATAGAGGAGTCACAAAAAAAAAAAAAAAGATTATTTAAGTATCAGGATCTGGATATTTCTTCTTGTTCTGTATGAAGATGTGCGTTATGTTGTGTCTTGTTATTCCATGCAGGGTAAGAGGCTATGTAAAAGGAAGGACATCACAAAAGATAGAAACACAGTGTGTGTGTGTAGCTTTGTGTAATTATCAGAAATTGTCCCAAAAAATAGTTCAATTACACACAAATTGATGTTCGCTGCAGGAACCTAGTGGAATTACAACTATACGACACTATCAAGAGGCAAAATCTGATCATAAACTGACTGTGTGCTTCGTCCTATGATACCAGACTGTATGTTGTGTGATTGTGGTTGTGTACATACTGGTGGAGAAACAGGAAGTCTGAAGTGCAGGAGTGGAGAGGACTCGTGCAGCCCCAGAGACTCCATGTTGACAGGAGGCTGTGGCTTTCAGCCCTCCTGCTGCAACGCGTGCCTTAAAGAACAACAAAAATAAATATATATTCAACAAAACAATCCACAAATACACAAAAGTTTCAGAGTGTTTATTCCATGCTCAAAACAGATGAATAATTTATCTTCCATGAAGGATGTAGCCTAGTTTTCTCTCACTGCTGCCACTTGTGAAGTCGTGATGATGCTTTAATGAAACAGCTGCATTAACCTCCTCTTCATGAAGATTATAGTGTAGTATTAGTTTCAACTAACTAAGAAAGCTTTTCATTTTTTAGGTTGTGGTTTGTAAAACTATTGAATTATATGGTGTTGAATTGTCACAGCTTTTACTGTTTTGGGTCAGGATTAATAATAGAAACAGTTTAACAGCCCCACAGGCTACATCCTAACAATCATTATACTATAAATATGTAAACAAGAACAGTACAACACTGCATGATAAAAAAAAAAACTCCATCAACATGTAACCTCAGGTAAAAAAGAAGACATATCTGTCTAGTTAAACCTTAGCTGAGAAATCAAAAGATTACTTCCACAAATAGTCTCATCTGGAAGGGAACTGATGCAGCGCTGTTATCTGGAACTTTTGTTTTTCTATTTATGTATGTTTTTTTTTTTAAAGTCAACCGTCTGCAGCCACACCCCAGACTGCAGCAAAAATATCACAGCGGTTTTTCTTTATCAGCCGCCCAGAGCAACACACCTGCTGTGCTGCAACCAGGGAGTGAAGACAAGAACACAACAAATACGCTAAGGCCTTGGAGCCGTGCACACTTAATAATGTGCTTTCTGCTGAATATGAAAATGAAAACGATAAATCCTTGTCTATGTAGATGATTGAATTTTTTCTTGTTTAAAACTTCCCATAAGTTTATTTCTTAAAAACAAAAAAAGAAGATATTTTGAATAAACCTTGTAATAGTAAACATGTTGCTTCCTTGCTAATGGGTTTGCATATTATTTCCTACCAATATTAGCCAACAACCTACAGGCATCCCCTCCTCTTACACTCAAATACTGTAGATATTAAACCTTTATACTGCTGTGGTGTTCACTTCCAGCTTCCTTAGTGCTAAAAAGATAAATAATGATGTTACAGCAGAACAGGAACATGCACAGGCTCCTAGTTAATAAGATTAACGCTGGCTGCATCCATCTTGATCATGTGTTAGTTTCGGATTTAGACAACAAAATTTTATTCTAATTCAAAAATAAAGTAATGTAGAAATTAATCGCTGTTGTTAAACTTGTTGAGAGCCTTTCCATTCTCGTTCAGCTTAGTGTCACATTTCAATAGAAGAGAATAGACCTGATAACTAGAACTTGACCTTAAAAGCATGCATGCTTGTGAAAAATGTTACTTATTTATTTATTTATTTTAAAAAATGTAAACAATGCTACTTTTTTTGCGTTATTTTAGTTGAAAGTCAGATTTAACATAAATAAATCTAGTGAAATATTGTTTTAGTAGTTCTTAAAGTAGGTTAAACTAGTTTGAAGCAGAGCCTGGAAGCTCAGTCCTCAGGTTCAAATGTGCGACACAGACAACGTGACAGCGGCTCAACGCAGAGAGAAATAATTCATCGGTACTTTCCGTCCGCGCCGGTCAATTACCGACTAATGAGCTCTGAATTATGGAGAAACACTGAGGACGAAGAACCGGGAGCGGTGTCGCGTGGAGCTGTACTCACAGAGGTCCTGAGCAGTCTTCCTATGGTGGCTGCCATCTTGGATTATGTCACGGAAGGAGGGCGGTTAACGGAGCTTATTGCGTCATTTACGCACAACGTAAATCTTCTTTAATTTATTCTCAAAGAATCAATGGGAAAAAAATAAAATAAAATGAAATATATTCACGCACATGGAACCGAATATTGCGAGCCGAAAGAAAAAGGTGGAAGACTGTGACGGGAACACGTTAAATCCTAATAAAAAGTAAAGGTGCAGAGTCATGCATGTTACCTTCAGGTGCTTCTGCTTGTGCACACGTTGCTCTGTTAGACTGTGACTTTGTATATTATCATTATTATCATTATTACTATTTTGAAGATGTTTGCAGGGATTTCTGAGAATAAATATAAGGAATAGTAGTAATTTAATCCTACACTTTGGAGCAGTTTTCACAGACACAGTACGTATAAATATATTTATCCATGAATCTGAAAACAGACGGAGGTGTCTACTTGTGGCCAAATATGACCACAATCTAAAATTCAGCAGTGATACTCACTTGTTATTCTTTACTATTTGTTATTCTTTTGTAATCTGGTTTAAATATTAGGTATTGTTCAATATATATATATATTTATATTTTTGATACAAAGTTTTTAAATTTATATTCATATGTCAGTACATATTGTTTAGTATCCCTGCTGTGCTCTGAGCCATTGCACTGAAATTCATTTTGATGGAAATAATAACAATAATAATAATAATAATAATAATAATAATAATAATAATAATAATAATAATAATAAAATAGGTTTTCGCTAGAAATCTGTAGAAAACGTATGGTGAGACGTTTATGTCAGATGTTAAAACAGCAAACCCACAACATGCTCGTATAATATTATATTTATTGTATGTGTCGTCTTAATAAACTGAACTCGGCCAAATCCAGTCTCTGCTATTTCCGACTTTCCGGAAGGTAGCACAAACCGGCACACGCCGATCACGTGACGGAAGGCGGAAGTGTCTCCTAAATAGAACTTGACCTCAGAAGCATGGGTGGCTGACAGCGTACAGTGAATGGGCGATACAGGCTCGTAGGATTATGTGCTGTGCGGTGTTGTTGGACGGGACTTGATTTCTTCTTCTTTGCTCTCATGGATCCTTATCTGTTGTTCTGGAGGTCACGGGACCAGGTGACTGTGCACACCTGTTTAAACATGCAGAGCATCAAATGCATTGATAACACGAAATTAGCCTCCTCGGTTTAGTTTAACTGATAGTGATGTGATGAATTGTACACTTCATCTTTTTTTTTTTGCAGTCTTTCTTCAGTCGAGTGAAGACCTGGTTTGATCTCCTGGAACCCTCCAACCTGCTCGCCTCTAATGTAAGTAGTAGTAGTAGTAATATTACATTGTATAAACCTGTAAATAATGAGAACTGCAAATATTTCCCTTTGTTTTAATGCAAAGAAGAACATTATGAAAGTGTTTACATTTAATGAGGTGCACTATTGAATGACCTTAAGAAAAAGAGGTGCAATTCTCAGTGATGTCTTTGCACTATGTCCACAACTCTTACAAAAACTGTGTGAAACCTCGTAATAGCAGCTACTTTTATTGTGAAAATTGCACATTCATCCCGCGGGTCAGGTTAGACCCTATGGGGTATGTTTGACACCTGTACCCTGCAGTGATCTGCACTGATTAGAAAGCTGCCTCACGTTTAACCCGTGACTCCGCTCTCCTCAGCCCGAAATACAGAATGCGCACTCTCGCCTCACAAGTGGAGAGACACTCAACAAGAAGGTGAGATTACGCTCAAGAAGGACGTCAGCTTTATGAATTATTATGCTGCAGATTGTTTTAAGTCTCTGTTTCCTCCTCCAGGATGACTCTGATCTGATGCTCTCACTTGTGAGTACTGATGTTTGACACTGGATTTGCCTTAAATCAAAATATATGAATAAATAAACTGAGCATGGATTCAGATGTTTCTCTGAAGCTGTGGTGTGTTTACAGGCGTCCGTCCACGCTGACTCTGGCACCGTTATTCCGTTAATTTTCCGCCCTCCAGGTAACATCAGTAACCCCCCAGGCTTTAATAAATGTTTTTTTCATTCATTATTACAGTGCAAGTAATTCATATATAATATCAATAAACATTTAGTTCTGTCATTTTCCTTCCAGCGTTATTTCCAATAGCAGGACCAGTGGTATGTGCGGCTAATATGTTATATCTTATTCTTATTTTATTTTATTTATTTATTTAAATGTTCTCATTGGTGGTTGTTAAATCTCCTTTCAGGTTGTCGCCAGCTTTTTACCACATACACAAGTCAAAATTGCTCTGTTCTGGCAGGTAATGAAGCAAAATTCATCACAATAATGAAAATACACGACCGCGACGTTATTAATAATAAATGTTTAAATATATTCTTTCAGTTTCTGCTGCAGAGTTACAGCGCTGGGTTCAACTATACACACAGAAATACCTCAGCGGAGCAGGTGATGTGTCTTTAAAACGTATCAGTAATATAAAAGGAGCAGCTAAACTTTGCGGTAAATCAACACTTTAGGTTTATGAGATATGAACGTCTCATCGTTCTGTTTCTCTTTACGTCTCTCCAGCGGGGTAAGAAGTTGCCTATGAAGGAGCTGCTGTTGATCGCTGGGACAGTTTCATACACGACGTGTGCAGGCGTGAGTGCTGTTTGATTCTGTTGATGTTTCAAGTCAACTCCCAGCTTTCTTATAAAAACTTTTTTTTAAATTATTATTATTATTATTATTATTATTTCAGGCCCTTCCTCAGATCCTCGTTAACCGGCTGGGTGTAAGAAGCCCACCAGCCCAGATTTTCTTGAGGTCATGGTTACCGATCCCACTCTCAGGTGGGTTCTCAGCTAAAATACTGTAGCATAACTAGTGTTGTGTACACCGATCAGGCATAACATTATGACCACCTTCTTAATATTGTGTCGGTCTCCCTTGAGCCTTTAAAACAGTTGTGATACATCACAGAATGGACCTGCTCCTTCTGAGGGTGTCCTGTGGTGTCTGGTAACATGATGCTGTTAGTGGGGGCCTGTGGGTTGAGGGGAGGGACATTTGTGGATCATATCTCAGATACTTGATCAGTTTGGGATGTAGTGAATTTAGAGGCCAGGTCAACACCTTGTACATTTTGATTTTTTAGTTGTTCCTAAACAGTTTTTGTGTGTTTGTGTCAGACTTCATCCTGCTGGGGGTGGGGGGGTCTGGTCTGGTCTAGGTGGGGGCTACATGTCTAAATAACATCCACATGAATGAACGCCAGGTCCAAAAGTTTCCCAGCAGAACATTTAATTGTCACAAGATGGTTTGAATATTATCCACTTCTCAGTGGTTTTAATGTTGTGGCTGATCGGTGTATAATGGGTTCTAGCTTCACCTGGAGGCAGATTAAAACCACTATTAAATTAGCTTCCTCTGCTGCGGTTCCTGTACCAACTTGTTCGATGTCCCTCCAGCTGCCTTGGCCTTCTTCAACGTGTTAACCGTGAGGAGCGACGAGGCGGACGCCGGGATCCAAGTGTTCGACTACAGTGGGAAACCTGTCGGCATCTCGAAAGCGGCGGGAGAAAAGGTTTTCAAGAGGAGAAATGTGACAAATAGATGTCTTCTCACTGCCAGGGTGAACTGTTTATACATTAATTTATTTTTTTCTCAACTCAGGCCGTGAGGGAAACTGCGATATCACGAGCTTTGCTGCTCGGTGTGACCGCTGCTCTTCCTTATATGCTGGTTTCGCTTTTAGAAAGGTCAGTAACAGTCAAAAACGCACCCAATCGCCAGTTCATTAGGTACACCAGTGAAAACCAGTGCATTCGAATAGGACAGGCCTGCACTGTTATATCCATGAAGGTTATGATATTCAGCATTTGTTTAAATACAATACTGGGAATTTGATATTGATCCGATACAAAGTAAATACAGGGCTAGTATCGCCGATACCACCACTTTTTCCTTGAAACGTCATGATCATTGAATAACTTTGTAACTTTGCCTTTAAGTAGTTGTTAATGATAAAACACAGGACATATATTTTATTAATTTTTAATAATAGTCACACTAGTATCGATCTGATGCCGATATTAGCCCTGGTATCGACACTATCGATATTTACGTCGATACTCCCAGCCCTACAACAATCTAACTCCTCCACTGTGATCATAAAGTTGAATTACCACATTTCTGATTCTGGTTTGACATAAACTGAACAGATTTAGTGCAGGATGTTTATATTAGGATGTATTTTTATTCTCTGGTGTACCGAATAAACTGGCAAAGCTCTCTTTTAGAGAACACCGAGACAAAATCTCTCCCCGTTAGATCTGGATCAAATAGAGTTTCTTTTCCAGAACAAGATTTTTCCAGAGGAACTCTCTGCTCGTCGCTCCCGTCCGTAACGTCAGCGGCGTGTTCGTCTTCGCCCTGATGCTTCCCGTCTCGCTCGGCCTCTTCCCACAGCTGGGAACGGTGAGATCCGTCGCACAAATCGTGGAGATCCGTTGATGTTTTCCCTGTGATGAACTAGTTTGACTCCGAGCGTGTCTTGCAGATAAAGAGGGAGATGCTGGAGAAGGAGCTGCAGGCCGCGACCGTCAGCACAAAGTTGTTCTACCACAGAGGAGTGTGAGGAGCAGCTTCAGCTCATCATCGTCGTCAGAAAAACACAACGCGTGGAACAGACTCGAAAGACGAATGAAGAGTTCGTGTGGAATATTTTTTAGAAACGAAGCAACACGCAGCTTTTTGGTAGTAAATTTATTTAACTTGAACATTAGCTGTATTTGTTGATAATAGCAAATATTACACCAATTCATGAAAATACATTTAGTTTCCAAAGATACACCAACATTTCTTCGTGTTACACTCGCCGTCTTATCTGAAATACTGAGGCACAAAACCATCTGTTTGGCAACGTGGTTTTACTCAACTGTAACACAACGCTGATAATCAATAAAAAAAAAGAACAAAACCTGATCAGTGAGACAAGTAATACAACAGAAATCAATGACAATGCGTCAATTATTATTATTTCATGACTGATTAGGGACATTTTTATAAACCTCTTCTTGAAAAATCCTCCCAGCACAAAACAGTTTGCTTGTATTTTAGTTGTGTGTGTGTGTGTGTGTGTGGCACTAATGTTGTTATAAAAAAAACCTAAATATGATAAATTCGAACCTGTTGCGAAACTTCTTGCTGCAATTGTGACCGGATAACCACAGAGAAGCAGCTCCTATAAACTAACTTGATTATAATAAGTGCTCTTCACGTCCGGGTTGTTTCAGCTGTGCTGGCTGCAAGAAAACCCAAACAAAAACATCTGGAATCGGACTCTTTACGATGAGAAATGAACAAGGTCTGTGGTGGAAGCTTTACAGAGGTCTCCAGCTGGGGAAAAAAAAGTCTCCACGACATCAGAGACACAAACTGTAGCTCCTTATCGTCCATAACTACTAACGTTAAAGGATTATTTGTTAGTTTTCATGTTGTTAACAAATGCCATGAAATAATCCAACACTGCACTAGTGATCAGTGGTGTCTGAGGGGCCTCTGTGGATCAACCCACAGACACTTGATCAGTTTTGGATCTAGTGAATTTAGAGGCCAGGTCAACACCGTTTTCATGTTTTTTTTGAGTCGTTCCTGAAGTGTCTGTGTCATTACTATGGGGGGGTGGGTAGTACATCGACTTATCACAAGGTGTTTTAAATGTTATTCACTTATCCTGTCAGTGGTTTTAATATTATGGCTTATCGGTGTATATCTGAAATGATAATAATAATAATAATAATAATACTGTCTGGGGTCTCTACAGAAAACTGATTCATTATTTCATTTTTCCAAAAGGCTCAGTAACGTTGTGGGACAGCTGGGCTCTGAAAACATCCACCAAACACGACCCAGACTGCAGCTGAGTGCGTTTTTTTTTTTGGGAGGGACTACATTCTGTGGCGGATTAATACACATTTGTGTCCCAACTTCGCGCCTTTGTTTCATTTGCTTTTGATCTTTTCGTGGAATTTGTCGACTTTAAACCGTCTTTTTTTTGCCAAATGTATCTAAATCTGTGATCCTGCTTTCAGTACGAGAATCGCCTCACACAACAACGCAGATCGAACCTAATGACGCGTTACTTCCTCACGTTACTGTAAAGGAAGTGTCTTTTTCGGAAAAACCATACCAACACTTACACTGGAGCGCAGCCCGAGTCCACTGGCTGCGACGTCCCGCGACGTAGAGAAGACGTTTATATCCTCAGGAGCTGCTCGGCAGCTGCTAAATGATAGAGGAAGTTCTCGGTTGCCGGTGGGAAGTGATGCTGCTTTAAACTCTCCAGAGTGATCTTAGAGTCCTCACACTCGTCAGCCAGGGCGGCCAGGTTGGCGAGGATCTCTTTCGTCTTGAGGGAGATGTCCTGTGAACGGTCAACTTGTTAGACTGCGTATTTATTTGTTGAGCTGAGGAAGACTGACCCCCACGTGTCCTGAGTGGTCTCTCACCTTGATCACCTGACCTTCTGACCTGTCGGGATCCTCCGCCGACTGAACGATGAGTTGGCCGACTTCCTTGTGCAACTTCCCCATCGCCATGGCTTCTGTGGTGAGACAGCGAGCGTCAGGGAACGGACGCGCTCAGAGAGAGGAACTGCTTTCACTTTGAACGTGCTGTTTACCTTTGGCGCTCTGGGACACTGTGATGACGCCGTCTGGGAGGTTCACGAACACATCGAACAAGTCCGATCTGTTGCTCACCTCCGGATCGACGCATCCCGCTACGTATCCTGCAGAGAAAACAACAAACACGTTGACGCATAAATGAGGAACATTCCCACCATTAGGTCGCAGTGATGACAGCGCAGATGGTGACTAATCTCCAATGAAATGAGCATAAAGCAACGGAGGAAACTGCAGGTTCCCCTCATATATATATATATTTTTTTTAATTTTCCCCCACAAATACAAATTTCTTTAAATACACATTAACGTGAATCCAACATATTTTAGTGAAGGGATAAATTGAGGCAGTGATACAGGAGGTGTCTCAACAGCGCACCGTTACACACTGAACGCCACATTAGACCTGTCAATCTAAGCTTCTCTACACAGTAGGCCCCGCCCCTATCGTTGCCGAGCCAATCACAAGGCGGCATATTACACGCTGACTCTGTCAGGTTCCCTGTGATTGGCCGAGAGCCTGTTCAGTCCCCAGGTGAAATCCCAGATGCACGTTACAATATCAGCAGAAGAGAAGCCGTTTATGTTTTACAGCAGTTGCACAGCCACTCTGCTGTTGATCATGTTTGAAATAAAAAAAATATATATTTGAACCTGTGTATTATTTGAATAGCTTCATACTGAATAATAATGTATATTTATCAACAGCACTAGGCTGAGTTTAATATATAACACATATAGTAGGTAGAGGGTCCTGCCTAAGACCTCTGGCATAAAGGTTTCCTGTTAATTAGAAAATGTAGCCTCACCGGGGCATTTCCTTAAATCCTCCAGCTCAGTGTCGGTCAGGTGCACATACGGGTGCAGGATGGACCAGTCTTTCCTGTGCCACGTCAGAGCTGGCAGAACTCTGAGGAGAAACGTGTTAAAAAAAAAAGTTACCAACACGTAACAACATCTCCCACTAAAAGCTGGCGATAAACGTCTTTTATCAACCTCGTAAACTCCAGCAGCGCTTCAATCCGGGGATGATGGACGACGATCCTCTTCTTCAGCATCAGGGCGGTGTACAGGATGATGGTCTCCATGCCAAACTGAGACACCACATCTGAGACAGAAGAGACAGAGGAGATAACTGGAAGCCGACCATAAACCTCTGAAAGAATCTGGTTTTGGTTCCAACTAGTAATGTAAGCTGTGCTTCTGTTAACTTTTATCAACATTTATTGACATTTTTTAGACAAAACTCTCAATTAATAATTGACACATAATGGAAATAACTCTGTAGTTAATATTATCACCAATTGCACACAATACTGAAGGTTTTTGTTAACAGTTATTATTTTAATTAATCATTTAATATACAAAATTAAAAGAAATGTGCATTTTAAACCCACCTTTGACTGAACCGGCCAAGTACGCCTTCCGAACATCGTAGTCCTTAATGAGAAATGAGCCATTTTCATCACTCTGACAGATCCCTTTGGTGAGGACGGCGATGTAGGCCTCCATCATCTTCACTGGGCTGCCATGTTTGGTGTACGTCCTAAACAAAAAAAACAAAAAAACACAACTGAATGAGGAAACGAATGCCGGTTGTTCAAGTAAAACATCACCTTCACAAACACTTATTACCTGCAGAGTATTCTACTGAGTGCGGCATATTTCTCTGGGTTGAAGTCTTTTGCTGTGACCACTATTGAAAAATGAGTGACCTTAAAAGAGACAGACAGAAGCAAAAATGTAAAGCTGTTGATTAAATTCATGTGAGCTCTGACGATTAAATCGTTACAGATACTTTAACCCATATAATCGTGTACCTTGCTCAGTGCTGTAGGCTCCTGTACCTCCGCTGTGGTGATGTAGTACCAGGTACGACCGAACTGGCCAAACACAAAGGTGTGGAAATCTCTGGTGTCCTGCGTCAGGCAGCACTTGCTGAGTAGGACTTTCCTCAGCTCAGAGCTCACGGACGGATAGCACCACACCCACAATGTGTCTCCATTCACATCTTTCTCTGGATGAGGGGGAAATCAAAACAAAGCATCGTGAATGAACCTTTTTTGACATGCATTCATTTAACTTCCTGGGAGCAAAGCTGTGCCATGTTAGGGGGAGTTGGGGGGGTCCAAACGTGCAGCAGGAATGGACCACTGAGGGACACGGAGCCCTGCTGAGGGACACTTTTATGGTCACACTGGTGTCATGTGATTCTCCAACGAGTCTGTGGCGCCAAGAAGCGAGAAAAAACGACAAGCGAACTGAAACTCACCGATTAATCCGACGCTTAACATAAGCTGCGTTTCAGTTGTTGCCATATTCCATACCTGCAGGAGTTCATAGCCACAAGTTAACTGCACAGAAACCCACCAGCCATTTCCATCTGAGGACGCAAAATGTGACTGGGAAGTACCTTGAGAGGCTCCTTGCGATGTCGAGATATCAGAATCAGATGCCGGGCAGGTTTAAGCTGACACAACAAAAAATAATGTGATAAAAGTCGCCAGTGGCCTGGGTGTAATTCCTGCTGTCAACAGACTTTCCTTCTTCTCTATGAAAAATCTCTTCCCTCTTCCGGGACGGCAAAGCAGCGAGGGGAGGAGCCAACGCAGCTCGCAGCCAATCACATTTAGCGATTACGGTGCGTTCACTGTAATTGAAAGAATGACAACGCAACTGAATAACGTTACAGCCTACTCTTCGAGACTTCGGGTACAATATAAACTAGAAATGTATTCAAAAAAAGTTTCATCTTTCTTACTAACTAACTACTTATTTCTTTTGTGACTGGAATTTCTTGTTGCAAGTACCAAAGGGATAACTTCAAGATAAACTAGCGTAGCAATATTACCCTCACTGAAATCGCTGATGCAATTCTGAAAATAGACTATAAAGCTTTATATTGTAAGGTCTGTCAGGAATGTTTCCCTCTTAATTTCTATGTGAACAGAATTGTAGACACTGTGATTGACTTTTTCAATATTGTTTTTAATTTGGATGTCAACACCAATGAAAACCAGAGAGGCAATTAAAACTTAATAATCTAAATCATTTGATTTAAATTATGTTTTTCTAGTAGATGCGAAGATATTCATTTATTTATCTTTGATCAAACCGTAAGACGCCTTATGTTTTATGTTTTATTGGTGCTTTGTCGAGGGGTTCATGAACGCACCGTCCGTTAATCTTATGGCGCTCATACGGGAACTTTACACTCCCAGAGATGCCAGGTTTCTTTAAAACACGCTTTTTGTGAAGCTGTTGTTGTAACACAGTGGCAATATTTACTTTAACATTTGTTCACAATTATGTGTGCCTGAAGTTATTTCTTTTCTTTCTCTTTCAAATGAAAACAAACAAAAAAACAAAAAAACAAAAAAACAAAAAAAAAAAACAGAGGGAGTCCAACAGAGACACAGAGACAGTATACACACTGTAATAAGTGTCATTCTGCACCATGCGATCTGGTCATTTAGCCCACTTCCCTTTGGTAGCACACCCAATAGAAAAAGCAGTGGTAGTTGTACCATTGCAGATGACATCACAGTATTAATAAAGAAGATCATTTTTGACCATAGGAAATCTATCTATGTAAGAAAGTGCAACACGCAGCATCACATCTCCAACATAAGGCCTAGCTTGAAATAATGGGCGCTTTACACCGCTCGTTTGTGGTCAAGCTACAAAACATCTATATTTTAAAAATACAACATATACAACAATGAGTGCCAACCAGATATTTGTCACTGTAGGAGTGAGCACATTCAACGCACTTTTAAGAAACTAATGTTTAAATTTATGCAATGAGCTGACTTTTCACTGGCTGGAAATGTTTATATACATGTCAACTAATTTTTTTTTTTTTTGTTATATATTTTCTGTATTGTATTTTGTCTTGTGTATTTAAATAAAGTTTCATTCATTCATTCTATATGTATCAGGCAACTATCCGATGATCCAGTGTTGTGTTATGTTCACAAGATTGTAAGATTGTAACATTGGGATAAACTGTATTTAATCTCAAAATACTTACACATATGAATCTTTAAATCTTCCCGTGAATTACACGTTTTTTGTTTTTCATTTTTTCGCTTTACTGCGGATGCGGTCCATGCTGTGATAGGGGGATAGGCGCTTACGGACGTGGCAACCCTAGCCGGGCCGTTCACGAGGTTCTTCCTTTCCCAGCCTGCACCGTTGCCCAGGGTGAGTGCGTGGCTTTGATGGACTGGTGAAGTTTCTCAAAATTCTCTCACAGTCAGTCAATTTTGAGTTTCACTAGAAAGCCACCGACATGCCGGCGTATTTCCAGCGCCCAGAGAATGCTCTGAAACGAGCGAACGGTGAGTGGAGACGTTATGTTTCACGGGATGTAGCACACGCTCATGCTAACTGCTAACGCTAGCCGGAATGGCGGGGGGAAGGTAAAGCGCTTTCTTGTAGCTTGTGTGTAGCTAGCCGGTGGGGTTTTTTTTTTTTTTTTTGTTCAAATTACCACTACTGTACAAACGTGATATATGTCAAATAGGCGTTTTATAACGTTAACGACACTCTCTAGTTGCAACTGTCAAATCTCCGGTGCTATAACTTGATGCTAATGTCACATTCACGGAAGCTCCGATATGGGCCTAACTGTGACAACCACATTTAAATCTAGGGTAAGCAGCATGGCGTCTAAAGTCCCCCTCTTTCGCTTTCTTTCTTTTTGTTTTAAGTTGGTGTGAGATTTTATATCAGGGGTTACAAACTCATTTTTAGTTCAGGTGCCACATTCAGCCTAGTTTGATCTCAAGGGGCCGGACCAATAATATAATAACGTATTAGCCTATAAATAACGATAAATCCTAATATTTTCCTTTGTTTCAGTGCGAAGTATAACATTATGAAAGTGTTTACATTTAATGAGCTGTACTGTTACAAGACATGCAATGAACAACCAAGACATTACTTAAGAAAAACGAAGTGAAATTTCAGTTTAGATCTGTGTCTGATTGTGGTTTTATTTCCACATCTCTTACCAAAACTGTGTGAAACTGAGGAATAGCAGTCACTTTTATTGGACAAATTGCAGTTTATGCCTTCAATCTCATTTTTTGCTCTTGGCAAATGTATATCCACGGGCCAGATTAGACCCTCGGGGGCCATATGTTTGACACCTGATATACTGCAGTATATGAGGAGACGTAAGACATTGATTATCTATCCCACGCATGGGAAATTTCCCTGTCACAGCAGCTCAGAATTGGACAAGGATATATTTAAACTAAAAAGAAAAATATCAAATTTGAAAACAAAAGATCATAACACTGAAAAATATGTAGAAGAAGAATAGAAATACAAAGACATGTGTGGAATAGGAATTAAAATGGACAATGGATGAACAACTGGTAATGTAATTGCTAAGATTTTAAAAACACTTGACCTCAAGCTATGACTAGACTTTTGTTTTTAATTGTGTGCAATGACAATTAAAGTTCTTAAATAATTTACTTATATTGCTATTATGTTTTACCAGAGTTTCTTGAGGTTGGCAAGAAGCAGCCAGCCTTGGACGTTTTGTACGATGTCATCAAGAGCAAGAAACATCGAACATGGCAGAAGATCCACGAGCCCATTATGCTCAAGTACCTGGAGCTCTGCGTGGACCTACGCAAGAGCCACCTGGCCAAGGAGGGTCTCTACCAATACAAGAACATCTGCCAGCAGGTGTGTAAAGGCAACAGCGCACAACAGGCCTTCGTTATCCCCACAGATCAGGTGTAATCTCTTGTCCTTGCTTTCAGGTGAATATCAAATCTCTGGAGGATGTGGTCAGAGCTTACCTGAAGTTGGCAGAGGAGAAGACTGAGACGGCCAAGGAGGAGTCCCAGCAGATGGTCCTGGACATCGAAGATCTGGACAACATCCAGACTCCAGAAAGGTGAGACTGTCCCTTTCGTCCATGTTGTAGGATTGTTTATTTTTTTTGTCTCAAAAATTTGGTGAATTATTATTAATGTTGAGCTTTTTTTTTTTTGTGACTTGAAGTGTGCTCCTGAGCGCTGTGAGTGGGGAGGACACTCAGGATCGTACCGATCGTCTGCTCCTCACTCCCTGGGTGAAGTTCCTGTGGGAGTCCTACCGTCAGTGCCTGGACCTGCTGAGAAATAACTCCAAGGTGGAGCGCCTGTACCATGACATCGCCCAGCAAGGTAGAGACACACATTTCCTAAATATAAGCTCATTGAGAGGCTACAATAAAATTAATAATAACAAACTAGTAAGATATTGTATTTTGATATTGTGTTTGTATTTAACTGTCCTACTGAAGCGAACATAAGACTTTATGATGAATTAAGTTAAATTGTCACCTACCCAAGGACAAGAAAATTGAATATTAATATTAGTTATTATTTTTGAATGAATAACCAACACATTGTAGAATTAAAGGTTTTAAGTTTGTCTGTAGTGAGTCTTTGAGACCTAAAGAGTGTCATTGGCCCAGATTAACCTGCAAGATAAGGCTGGTGCAGCATGTGTTACTGTCTCAGAGGAAAGTAAATAGAACTTCTAAGTCCCTTTTCAGATGAATAATCACAAATGTTGGACATTTCTTTTGGCTGGGACGAAGGCTTTTTCTTAAACGACATAATTAAAGTCTTATTCGTTTTTTTTTTCCTGCAGCGTTCAAGTTCTGCCTCCAGTACACCAGGAAAGCAGAGTTCCGCAAGCTTTGCGACAACCTGCGCATGCACCTGGGTCAGATCCAGCGCCACCACAACCAGAGCACCGCCATCAACCTTAACAACCCCGAGAGCCAGTCCATGCACCTGGAGACACGTCTGGTGCAGCTGGACAGCGCCATAAGCATGGAGCTCTGGCAGGTTCGTCTGACTGACACTCTTACTACGAGCCTAGTTATTACAAATAGAATATGTGTTGCCTGTGTATTAAATTATTATTTTTTTTCTTCCTATCTCTTCCAGGAAGCGTTCAAGGCTGTTGAGGACATCCACGGCCTCTTTGCTCTTTCCAAGAAGCCTCCTAAGCCCCAGCTGATGGCCAACTACTACAACAAGGTGTCGACTGTGTTCTGGAAATCTGGAAATGCTCTCTTCCACGCCTGCACCCTCCACCGGCTCTATCACTTGTCTAGGGAGATGCGTAAGAATCTGACCCAAGATGAGATGCAGAGGTATGTCCTTCATGCTGTTTTTTTTTTTTTTTTTTTAACATTTTATGGTGATTGTTTAGTTAATATCACTTACTTTGGGTCTTCAGGATGTCCACCAGAGTCCTCCTGGCCACGCTGTCTATTCCCATCACTCCCGAGCGCACCGACATTGCTCGGCTGCTGGACATGGATGGCATCATTGTGGAGAAACACCGTAGACTGGCCACCCTGCTGGGCCTGCAGTCTCCCCCAACCCGCCAGAGTCTCATCAACGACATGGTGAGAGAGTAGAGCAATATCTCTAAGTGCTCATTAATAATAATAAGTTCAAATGGCTCTTGACTTGTGGTTTGTGCTTTAGGTGAGATTTAACCTGCTGCAGTATGTGGTACCTGATGTGAAAGAACTTTACAACTGGCTTGAGGTAGACTTCCATCCTCTGAAGCTGAGTGGAAGAGTGACCAAGGTATACTTATGAATTCACATTTATTGTAGCTTGTATTATTTAATTTTTATTTGTTTTTTAACTGAGCTCATGAAAACAAACCTTCCTCCTAGGTGTTGAACTGGGTGAGGGACCAGGCTGAGAAGGAAGCTGATCTGCAGCAGTACGTCCCACACCTGCAGAACAACACCATCCTCAGGCTCCTGCAGCAGGTGAGTCCTTTATTCTTGGTAATATTTCTAAAATCACCTTTACCCCGGGAATGGTTGTAAGCTCATTTTTCTTTTTATGCGTCTGTTATCAGGTTGCACAGATCTATCAAAGCATCGAGTTCAGCCGCCTGGCCTCCCTGGTTCCATTCGTGGACGCCTTCCAGCTGGAGCGCTCCATCGTGGATGCTGCACGGCACTGTGATCTGCAGGTAAGACCAACATCAGTAGAGATTATGCAGTTAGGACGCCAGTGCGCGATAGTCCCAACGAAATAGGTAACACAGTGATGCATATTCTGACTGTTTTTGACTTATTTAACATTTTGTTGTCGTTGTTTTTCTTGTAGGTCCGAATTGACCACTCTTCTAAAACGCTGAGCTTTGGCTCAGACCTGAACTATTCGACCAAAGAAGACGCTCCTGTTGGACCTTTCCTACAGAACATGCCGTCAGAGCAGATAAGGAATCAGCTGACTGCGATGTCGTCTTCCTTGGCTAAAGCCATCCAGGTCATTAAGCCTGCCTCCATCCTGGTGAGTCCACCCTATTACTAACTAAGAGAGAGAGCCAAGGGCCTTTTGACATGCACATAATACTAATATGTGTATCTTTGGGGTATTAAAATCTTTTGATGTCTTTCATCTTTCTCAGCAAGAACGCGAGGAGCAGAACCAGCAGGCCATCGCCGCCTACCTGAAGAACGCCCGTAAGGATCACCAGCGCATCCTGGCCCGTAGGCAGACCATCGAGGAGCGTAAGGAGCGCCTGGAGAGCCTCAACATTCAGCGCGAGAAGGAAGAGCTGGAGCAGCGGGAGGCTGAGATGCAGAAGGTTCGCAAGGCCGAAGAGGAGCGTCTGCGGCAGGAGGCCAAAGAGAGGGAGAAGGAGCGCATCATGCAGGAGCACGAGCAGATCAAGAAGAAGACGGTCCGCGAACGACTGGAGCAGATCAAGAAGACTGAACTCGGTGCCAAGGCCTTCAAGGATATTGACATTGAGGTAAAATGACGCCAAGATGACTGGATTAGTTTAAATTCTATATAAGTTACATTTTTTAAGGTGAAACTAACAAATGTTTTTTTTTTTGTACAGGACCTGGAGGAGCTGGATCCTGACTTCATTATGGCCAAACAGGTGGAGCAGCTGGAGAAAGAAAAGAAGGAGCTTCAGGAGCGTCTCAAGAACCAGGAGAAGAAGGTAAATGCGTGATGTAAATGTTAAATAAACGGCAACCTGGATGTCGCTTGGATACTAATATATATATATTTTTTACACTTCTCTCTAGATTGACTACTTCGAGAGGGCGAAACGCCTCGAGGAGATTCCTCTCATCAAAAAAGCTTATGAGGAGCAGCGTATCAAGGACATGGAACTGTGGGAGCTCCAGGAGGAGGAGAGGGTATGTGGGGAATAAAAAGTTACATATACAGATTAAGGAAATTTAAGTATTTAGGAGTGTAACAACTTTTTTTTTTTTTTTTTTTTTTGTTTCATCATGTAGATCAGTAACATGAAAGTTGAACGGGAGAAGGCTCTGGAGCACAAGAAGCGCATGTCCAGGATGATGGAGGACAAGGAAAACTTCCTGTCTAAAATAACCGCGGCCCGTAGCTTCATTTACGAGGTGAGAGCGTTTACTCCGTCCGTCAACTTAAGCCGACTACCGGCTCCACTCGAGCGGTGGTTTCAGATTCCCCTTTGTTCCCCGCGAAGGAAAAACTGAAAGCATTCCAGGAGCGTATGGTGGAGGAGAGGAAGAAGCGACTGGAGGAAAGGAAGAGGCAGCGCAAAGAGGACAGGCGTAACAACTACTACCGCCAGAAGGAGGAGGAGGCGCAGCGCATCCACGAGGAGCAGCTCAAGAAAGGTGAAGAGTTTGCACAGATGATGGTTAAGTTTTTAGTGGGACAAAAAGTGAATAATGAGGCTATTGGATCATTATTTTTGCTATTATCAGAGCAGAATGTGATGCCTGTTATTGCCGTTACAGAGCGTGAGGAGCGTGAACGCATTGAACAAGAGCAGCGAGAGGAGGAGGAGAGGGAGTACCAGGAGCGTCTCCGCAAGCTGGAGGAGCAGGAGAGGAAGCAGCGCGCTCGTCAGCAGGAGATCGAGGAGCGCGAGCGTCGCCGCGAGGAGGAGAGAAAGGGCCCAACAGAGGAGAAAGCCACCAAGGTTCGTTTAACTCCTAGTCACGGCGTAACATGGTGATGATATGAAGTGTGATTTCCATTTGTAATACCTTTATTTTTCATTCCTCCAAATATTCATTGTTCATGTTTTTTCTAATAGTTGATTTTATCTTTTGCTTTTTTCAGGACTGGAGTGAGAAGGAAGAGGGAGGATGGAGGAAGCGCACAGAAGGAGGCGATTCCGAATGGCGTCGTCCTGTGCCCGACAAGTGTGTTTTATAACTTTACTCTGCTTTTTATAACCCCAGTGAACTGGAGTAGGGTGCTCTAACAGTGCCTGTGTTCTCAGGGACTGGAGAGCGGAGGGCCGAGAAGATGACAAGGAGGAGAAAGAGGCGCCCTTCAGGCGAGCAGAAGGTCCTCGCAGAGATGACAGAGGACCTCGCCGCGTCTTTGACGATGACCGTCCTCCACGCAGAGCGTTTGATGACGACCGCGGCCCCAGGAGGGGTGGAGATGAGGACCGTGGTCCAAGGAGGGGTGGAGATGAAGACCGTGCCCCGAGACGCGGCTTCGATGACGATCGTCCCAGACGTGGCTTCGATGACGACCGTCCGAGACGCGGCTTCGATGACGATCGCCCGAGACGCGGCTTCGACGACGATCGTCCCAGACGCGGCTTTGATGACGATCGTCCCAGACGCGGCTTCGATGACGATCGTCCCAGACGCGGCTTTGATGACGATCGTCCGAGACGCGGCTTCGATGACGACAGAGCTCCTCGTAGAGGTATGGATGACCGGGGTCCTAGGCGTGGAATTGATGATGACTGGGGTCCCAGAAGAGGAGGAGATGAAAGGAGAGGCATGGATGATGGGCCACGCCGTGGTGGTGATGATGCCAAGCCCTGGAAACCCCTGGGAAGACCAGGTTAGAGGAGCCTTGCAGCTGCAAACGTACACATCACACTGTCGAATAAACTAGTCAACTAGTTTATTCGACGAGTGGCAGTCATGTATTTATAAATAAGAAAAGGCGATACTGTTGCAGGTGGCTGGCGTGAGCGGGAGAAGGCCCGAGAGGAGAGCTGGGGACCTCCCCGTGGTGGCGAAAACGATGACGCAGAGGACGGCGAAGGAGAGGAAAGATCCAGCGACCGCTTCAGGGACCGTCGTCCAAACAGGTGGGTCTGACAGACCGAAGTCGGCAGAGGATATCGTAATCTCATTTTCACAGAGCAGTGGGTCACGTTCAGTTTTGTCGCTGTGTTCACAACAGAGAGGAGAGCGCCTGGAGGAGAGGAGGCACAGAGGAAACGAGCAGCTGGAGGGAAAGCCGCAAAGACGACGCCGACCGTGACGATCGCCGCCCTGAACGCCGTGAGCGACGGGACGACCGGGAAAGAGTTCCACCCAGAGAAGAAGACGGTATGCAGAGTACGATTTACTGGCATATTGGTGTTACTTAAAGCATAGATCCAAAACCGGTAACTACATTCATTTGTCTAATTAAAGCCGTGTTCATACACATACAAAAAAAAATCTTTTTTCCCCCCTGCCATCATTTCAAGAATTTCTCTGTAAAGACAGATCACATCTAGCTGTAGAAAGGCTGCAATACATTTCCCAGGCCTGTGCGTGGCGCTGTTTCTGCCACAGAAGTCAGAGAAGCATGAGGCGGAGCATAGGCATCATGCTCCTTATACAGTTCAAAGCTGATCCTTTTTAGCTCATCGTATTGGCAAAGTTACATTATATATTGACCTAGCCCCCCAACAATATCATAGTATAACAGGCAGATGTGATGCAGAATCGTTGCAAACCTGATGTTGTGATGCCATGACATCATTGTGTTTGTATTCAGGCGTCTACACGCATGAAAAAAGGCTCTAGCTTCTGTCTTCTTACCTAGATTCAAAGCTGCGATTCAGAAAAAGATTGTCATGACAGTCGGCCTAAACGTGCAGGACTTATGATTTTTTAAATTTGTAATCCTAACAAGCTTTAAGTCACAAAATGAAACCAATCTCAAGGCTTGTGAACCTTCACCTGTCTATAATAAAATAATTGGATATGTCGTGGAGGTGTCCGGCCAGCAGAGGTCACTGTTACTCAGACAAATGCACAAACTTCTCAGTGACTTCCCCATTAATTTCACATGTCCTCCTTAGATTTGTCTTAATGAGCATCTTATGTTTCAGCAGGTGGCACTTGGCGTCGTGCAGGTGATGATAAGCGCGAGGACAGGGACCGCACCAGAGAAAAAGAAAAGGAGCCCGAAGGAGAGAAGGGTTGGCGTACCGACAAAGACAACCCTCGTCGCACAAAGAACGAGACGGACGATGACGGCTGGACCACCGTTCGCCGCTGAGCCTCAACTCCCACCTCACTCAATTATACTTGGTTTATTAGCAAAAGAAAAATACTCAGTATCCCATCAGCCAGCTGGACACAGCGCTGAATTAACGGCTATAAGCTTGATACTCATGCCTAATACCTTTTTGAATTAAATCTTTGTAAACAGTAGTTTTTTTTTTCTGGGGATTTATTTAGCTTTCTTTATTTTTGACTTCCTGCAGTTTCCTCAACACCTAGAGCACCATCAACCAATGAACTCGTGTGGACTTAAACATTAGGAGTGTTTTAACCTTACATGATGAAGTGAAAGGGACTAGACTGAAAATCAGTGTGCTCCAACCAATGCAAACTCAGTTTATCACCAACTGCCTCTTTTAAATAATTAAACCTCGCATAGATGTTCTATTATGACAGACCTACCACTCCTGTAACAGCGGCCACTTTGATTTCCTGCCGTTCATCCGAGATGCTTCTTAAACCTGTAAGAAACATTTGATGTGCATGCTTAGAGTATTCCAATGGTCTTGCTTTACAGCCAGTTTGTGCTTCTATCTTGCTGCAATCAGTGGTGGTGTCTCAACAACCAAGGTTGCATGTGTACAGGTAAAGCATTTATTAATAAAGATGTTTGCTCACCAGTTCCACGTTGTCTCGGATGGATCCTTAAAAAACATTATGGCGCACTAAGGTCGACCCAGTTTGGTCACAAGAAGATGTAAAGACTGAAAACACATGGAAATAGACACGGATCAGGTATAACATTATGACCGCCTTCCTGATAATGTGTAAGTTAGGGTTAGTTCCTCCCTTGTGCCTCCAAAACAGTTAATCAGAGAACGGACATGGACCTTCTGAGGGTGTCCTGACAACTCAGTGTTGTTATTGGGGGGCCTTTGGGTCCTATGGGTTGAAGGGAGGGACCTTTGTGGATCATTCCACCGATACTTGATATTCATTTATTTATTTTTGATACTTCTCCTGTCAGCGGTTTTAATGTTATGGCTGATCGGTGCGTGTATGTCTGCAAAGAAGCCTGTTTATAGATACATATTAATATCGACCTGATCTGTTTTAACCGGAGTCACCCCCTTTTTCTTTTGAGACTGATGAACACTTGATTATCTGAACCACCATTTTTCCGCTTCTTCTTTTTTGTCACCGCTAGAGGTCAGTGAAGCACCGCGAAGAGGCCAAACCCGCTGCTCCATGAGAGGAGGAGGAGAAGTGAGCTGGATGTTCATGGCCATGATCAGCAGCAGCAGCAGCAGCAGCAGCAAACTGAGGGTAGTCTATATAAAACTCGGGATGATATAAACATGCAGTCAGTGGTCAGAATGATGGTGGCAATTACAAAACCAGTAACACGCTGCTGGAGTTGTAAAAATAAATAAATAAAAAACAACTGTGTACAACCTAACCCAAAACAAACACGTGACTTTTAACCGATGATTTATAGGTTATGATTTACTACAATAACAGTAAACAATAATATTAAACTAATAATATATGGAAGTAATAATAACAGTAAATCGCGTCTCACTTTTGCGACATTGACCCATAATACTTATTAGATGATATTACAAACTAAACGCTTGTATCTCAATGTAGTGACTTAGAGAGATAAAATAAAATAAAATAAAAAAGAAATCTAACGTAGGCTACGGACCTCAGCGAAGTGTTAATAATAATAACAACAACACAATGTAACGTCATTTAAGGTGTCTGATTGGGAAATAATGTGTAAATGATCTGGTTCTCTGACATCTTTGAGAAACGCTCTCAGTGTTTTAATCTTTACCTTCTATTTATTCATTTATTTATTTATTCCAGGGGCCCTTAACTCGCGCGCACAAATAAGAAGTAGTATAACCTAAACTTCATAATAATAATAATAATTATTAATATTATTATATCAATATAGAATAATTAGGATTTATTAAATTTAAGTGTTTTCTTAAATACTTCCCGTTTTGTCAGATTAAAACATCCAAAGACGCCATCGCCCCACACGAACAACTCCACCAAACAAATATCAAATAAAACAAAAAAATATATATATATTAAAAGAAACCGAGATACGTCGGCGTAGGTCATGCGGCAATTTCCACTTCCAGGTCTGCACCAATTAATTTCTCAGCAGCCTCATAAGTGTGCGCGCTGACAGCGTGTGTATTGTTTCTTTCTGGAGGCCCCCGGTGCGCGGACACGGCTGCAGCTTTGTGCCGCTGCTCTCAGCCACTGATCCCACACTCAGGGGTGACAGCCCCGCAGTCACACAGGTACACACTGCTCTAATAAACACCTGAGCCTTTGACTAACTCTGACACGCAGCCGCTCATCACCGCCGCTGAGGAGAGTGTTGTCAGCCTGCTCCCGGCGCGTCCCGCACACTTGACAAAGAGCTGTTAAATCTTAGCTCCAAAGCTTGTTGTTGAGTCCCCGATCCTCCACGCGTCTCATCCACCAGAAATAAGAAAGTCCCTCCAGTCTTGAAACTTATCCTAATAGAATCTCAAGGAAAAAAAAAATAATAGTAATAATAATAAAACAGGCAGGAAACAAAGCTATTTCTTTACAAAGACTCCCCCTTCCCCAAAAAACAGTCACAACGTGTAAAAATAAATGTAGTCCATGTGATTAAGCTGCTGCTAAATATTTCCAGCGCGCATCGCCTCAAATACAGACTCTAATGGAGTTGATGTAATGTTTGCGCCACATTGTTGTGTGTAATTAAAAATAATCACTTAGTAGTAACACCACACACACACACGCACGCACACACACTCTAATAAAAATCAGTTTGGACTTGTCATAGGCCTCACATGCAAATAAGTCCACTACCTTGAGCTTCTATTTTTTCTTTTTCTTTTTTTTTTACTGGTTTAGATGAATGTGTTAAATGTCCTGGAGATATGTGTGCGCGCGCGCGAGGGAGAAAGTGTGTGCGTGCGTGTTGTTGGGGGGGCTCCTCTCTGGACGAATCCGTTCCGTGTTGCGCGCTCGAGTCCGCCTCTCCGCGCCCCTGCTTCCCATTGACGCACTTTTTAAGCGTCTTCCCCTTCTCCACCTTAAGGCGAGCAGCAGCTGCAGCGACCAATCACCATGCCATTACAGCCTTCAGAGGAAGCTGTTTATGAGGCTGCAGCGCTAATTAGGCTCATGAACTAACAAATCTGCCTGCACGAACCCGGCGAGGAAAACGATCACATCCATGGATTAGTCTGGGAGTAGCCGAGCACTTTTTATTCTGGCTTTCTCGACGCTCGCCGCCTTTTCCCCAACTTATTTACTGCGCAGAAACTTTGCCCCTTTCTTGGGTGTGGAGTATTTTTTAAGCAAGAGCGCCGACGACAACTTTAACTTAAACTGGGGAATCTGGACTATCAGACCATGTTTCAACCTACACCCAAGAGGTGTTTTACTATAGAGTCTTTAGTGGCGAAGGATAATCCTGTACCGGCGTCCCGCTCTGAGGAGCCCATCAGGCCAGCGGCTCTCAGCTATGCAAACTCCGGCCAGATGAACCCATTTCTGAACGGCTTTCACTCCGGCGGCAGGGGCGTCTACTCTAACCCGGACTTGGTGTTTGCCGAGGCGGTCTCTCATCAGCCAAACTCCGCCGTCCCGGTGCATTCGGTGCCCCCGCCGCACGCTCTGGCCGCTCATCCGCTTTCATCCTCACACAGTCCGCACCCGCTTTTCGCCAGCCAGCAAAGGGACCCCTCAACTTTCTACCCCTGGTTATTACACAGATATAGGTACTTGGGTCACAGATTTCAAGGTAAGCCGTCGCAATGTTTCCACTTGGCGTCAGTTTTACGCACGAAACGCGCAGAGCAGCTGGGAAGTGTGGTTGCAGATTTGTTTTATTGTTTGCTTTCGTCCATCAATACGGAAAGCGCGCTGTAGCTGGAATTAAGAGAATATCTGATGTGGTAGCAGGACGCGTTTAAAGCCCCTGGTCTCCAAATGCCAAACAAACACATTTTAAGTAAATATTTGGATCGAATTTCACAAAGGGAGAAAATCCCGAGTAAAGAAATAATTGTTGCTTGGCTCGTGTAGCCTCCTGCTGCCCGGAGAGTCTGTTCGGGGGTTAAAAAAAGACCACTAGAAATTCTGACATGTTTGTACACTGTTAGTCTGCGGGTTATATATAGCATATGATCTATATTCACGCCTATAAATGAATGCATCTCAGTGCTCTGCGGGTTGGAGACAGTTTAGCTGCAGAGATGCTTTTTTTATTTTTGAACGGAAAGTTTTGTATTTTATTTGGTGGGCTTGATTTTGCCGTTGCTAATTTTCTAAGGCTGACGTGATACTAAACAAATTGAGCCAATTTGAGTTTTATTAACTATCTGGTCTTGGCCTGCGTGATGAATAACGTTTTATTGCCTTTCTTTGCTTTGGTTGCTCATTTTATAATAACTATACTTGTGATTATTAGTTTTCTTTCTGTCCAAATGAAAACAATGCTATAATATTTTTAAATTATTTATCCTCAATTGATTTCTGACGTGTTTCTGGCTGACGTTTATTTATATTTTGTTCTCAAAGGCAGCATCTGAGCTAATTTAATTAAGGCCAGGATTATACCTCTGCTTTGTTTTGTTTCTTTCTCTCTCTCATGCGGTGGAACTGACAAATGTTAGAGGAAGAAAGTCGAGAAATAAATTTAAAAAACACACATTTCTGGGATAAATTATGACCTGTTACTGGTCCATGTCCATTATTTTCATGCTACATTCCCACTCTTGCCATCAAGAGCCCATTTTTCGTAGCCGTGCTCAGGCCTTGCTGTTTGTCATGGAAAAGGTTAATGCCTTAATATTTCTTCTAAAAAAAAAAAAGAAAAAAGTCGTTGAGGATCTCCGTTTTTTTTTCTGCTCGTTTCCAGGTAATGAAACGAGTCCAGAGAGCTTTCTTTTGCACAACGCGCTGGCGAGAAAGCCCAAAAGAATCCGGACAGCTTTTTCGCCTTCGCAACTCCTGCGGCTCGAACACGCGTTTGAGAAAAACCATTACGTAGTGGGAGCAGAAAGAAAGCAGCTCGCCCACAGCCTTAGCCTCACAGAAACTCAGGTAAGAACCACGGACTGTTACTCAACATTAAACGTCACACACCTGTCTCCCTTTATTTCACCTGGGCACGGCGGCAGTGCGCATCTCTGAGTTTTCGTTTTACTGCCCGTAGGCGCATTCTATTCTGATTATATAAAAACAACCACGCACGTGTTTTTATTATCATTTAATTTGCTATTATAAAATAGATTTCTGTTATTATGACTGATGCGGTGGACATATTTTTTGTTTGTTTTAACGTGGCACTGTGCGTGATGGAGCCTGTTAAACGCAGGGCCGCTGTAAAACGGCCGGATCTTGACGCATGGAGCGCAGGGTTTAAGATCAACGAGCAAAACAATAATTTGAAATAACCACGCAGCAAATTGTTCCCTACAAAACCGGGCTCCGTAAATGCACGTTGTCAGTCGCAGGCTGAGGCTGTCCGCTGGATCAAATCCACCGTCATTGTATAGGCCTAACCTCATTTTAGGAGGGGTTGAATTACTTTGTTTTGGGGGGAGAATGTTGCCTTTCAAAATGGAGGGCAAATTAACCAGTTAACCATTTTATGGGATAGGCGATACAAAGAGCGAGGCGGGTTCAGTGAATTCCCCCTGCCATATTTGAGATGCCGTTTGAGCCCATCAGCCCGGCGTCTTTTGTCCGCTGCGCGTCTCCTTTGGACGGCGGGGCCTTTGGAGGAGCTGAAGGGAGAAATGAACCATCACCTACTTCAATTAGCCCACTGAAGGCTTATTAAACGCACCTCGGTTGCCATTTAAGCGCTAAAAGGGGCTGCGGAGTGACAAAGCAAGGACAGATAATTTATCGATTTAGCAGTTGTTAATCCCCCATGGTACCGATTATTCCTATTGACAAATCGATTTAGAGGAGTGTGTGAAAATATACGTTAAACACACCTCGTAGATTTGGTTCTTTAGCATCCGCCATGCCGACAGAAATACTCATAGTGTGAGAAAATTATCTATTTTAGATATTAAGGTTTTGCCAAACATCAGCCGTTTGTGAGCATATATATAAAATATTTTTTAATTTATTACAGCCTTTCATCTTCACTTTATTTCCATTTTTTATTTTTAGATCTTAATTCAGAGTGTGATGGATAACAAATGTCACGTTATATTATTAAAACGTGGTATGACACTTATTAATATTATTTATTAGAGCGTCTATTCTTTGATGGCTTAAAGACTCGCATACAGGCTCTCGTCGAATTATAACTGATCTTTGTTTATTCCGGTGCCTTTTTTACTCGAGTGTTGGACGCATTTCTCTTTTGTTTTTCTTTTTCTTTTTTCATTTCCACCACACTGCTGCCTGCATGTGTTTAGTCCCTGGTATTCCTTTTACGCATAGTTTTTACGCACTGGCCAATCAGCGGTTTATCTCCTGATACTGATACGGGTGTGTTTTTTTTCCTCTCCCCTTTCTTTCTTTCTTTCCCTTTTTTTTCCTTCTTTACTCTCAGGTAAAAGTGTGGTTTCAGAACCGAAGGACGAAGTTCAAGCGACAGAAGTTGGAGGAGGAGGGCTCGGAGTCGCAGCAGAAGAAGAAAGGGTCGCATCACATAAAC
Source organism: Mugil cephalus (assembly GCF_022458985.1). Taxonomy (NCBI): domain Eukaryota; kingdom Metazoa; phylum Chordata; class Actinopteri; order Mugiliformes; family Mugilidae; genus Mugil; species Mugil cephalus. The sequence continues at coordinate 6,714,345 of NC_061782.1, forward strand.
CGGTGGAGACTGGCGACTAAACAGTCGAGCCCGGAGGAAATTGATGTCACTTCGGACGATTAAAAAAAAAAAAAAAGAGGAAAAAAAAGTAATAAGAAGAAAAAAGACAATATGAGCGTCTGAATGAAGGAGGACATGGATAAAGGATGCCGCGTAGAGACAGTGAGAGGGTACAAAGCCAATGTCACATTTCAGATCTCTGGATGATCGGCAGCTGAGGGTGAGACAAGCCCCGACTGGCGCTGCTGTCACCGTGTGTCAATCCAAATGACCCAGGAAAATGTGACTGACAGTGTCTCAGTCCTCCTACCTGAACCCTTCCACCAACACCAACACCACCACCACCACCACCACCACCACTACAACCCCCCCATCCACCGCCACCTAATTATATTTTTCTCCAATTCATATTGGACGTTTGCACTTCAGAAGTATTTTTTATTTTTATTTTTTATTTTTAAAAAAGACGTTTTCACTCAAGATACCAAAACACCAAAACTGCTTTTGTAAAACTTGAATTTGCATGGTCTAGTTTTCTTTTCTCCCTCCTCCCCCCCTCCTCCTCCTCCTTGGTAGCTGTTTTAATTTGACAAATTTTCTCAAAACCAAGAAAAAAAAAACAAAGAAAAAGAAAAAGAATCGATTCTGTTTTTAACTCTATTTTCAAACAGAGATGTCGTGCTTCTTCCTTTTTACAAAGTGTGCCGTCTTTAATTAATGATTCTCGTGTAAAAGTGATTGTGAAAACATATGAAGTAGCGGTGCTGCGTTATAGTGTTTTTTTTTTTTTTGTTAAAGAAAAGAGAACAAAAATTGAATTTCGATGATCAAAAAATAATAACAGTAATTATCTTTCTAAAAAGTGAACCACGCCACAGATGAAGGTATCAGGACATTCCTTTAACCTAAAGCTTTACCAATGTGTCGCTGTGGCCCCACGCAGCCTTCTGTCAGGACTTGACCCTCCAGAGAAAGTTGCTACGAAGGACTAAAACGCAAGAATTGACAGAAAGGAAAAAAAATAAAATAAATAAATAAATACTCCAAGCACTGAGCGTATTCCATGTACAGAAATGCTAAAAAGTTAATGTTTCTGTTAAACCCTCTTTTACAGAATGTAAATAATTTTTGTGTTTGTGTTAAGTTTGCTACAATTTTAACACAAAGTATACTTCCAAGAAGTATGTAATTGTCAATATTTTGTCAATAAAGTTTTATCAATATGTTGCGCGCAGTAAAAGCATAGACTTTTGATTACATAGAGCAGCGGAACGGAGGCCTCTGACCAAAACGAAGCTTTAAAAAAAAGACGAGGTGACATTTTTTTTTTTGCGCCATGGAAGTGGCTGAATAATTTGGAGAGGGCATCGCCAGAGTTTGGACTAATTTAAAAAACGCAGAGAGAGACGGAGGGAGCGAGAGAGAGAGAGAGAAATGCTGCAGCGTGTAATTTGTTGTCCTCAGCTCTGCATTTGTTTCTGACATAGGCTGCACTGGCTTTATTTTTTCTTTTTTTTTTCTGGGGCTGCAGCGTCTGCTCCGCTCCAGCTACAAAGAGTCCCCACAAGCTTTTGTGAAAGTGCAAATCAGTTTGGGCAATTATCATGCGAGTAATATGAGGGGGGAAAGGGGATGCATTGCCCAGTGGTCCACTTTAATCTCTTAATCCACGGATCCAAGGGGGCTTGGTTGGACATAATTTAGTACAATCTGACTACCCCTCACGACGCGATAAGGGAAGGTTGCAATGTGCCGCAAAATGGGATCTTTGTTTAAAATCTTGTCTTGTGGGCTCCATCCACGCTGCAAGCTGCTGCTGCTGCTGCTGCTGCTTTGGACTGAACGTTCAGCATCACAGGACTTCTGCAGGAACTAAAAAAAGATGTTATATACGACGGGAAACTACTTCCTTATTTACCCACGAACAAATAAACAGCTAAACAATGAGCACAGTAGCTCAGTTTTTTTAGGGGGAAAAAATCTGAAAAATTAAAACTGGATTATTTCTTTTTTTTCAACAAATCCAACTTAACCTTTTTTTGGTGCGAGATTTGTTTAATTGTTTCCTATAGAAAAAAAAGAAGCTGTTTTGTGGTTTGGGTAGGAGGGCATGCCATATAGGGAATTCCTAATCGGCCCATAGATTATAACAGCAATAAAAATCTACAGAGAATACCATTAGCTTTGAAAAAAAAAACTAAAAGCTTTATTACAAACCCAGCTTTGAAATAGGGGGGATTAGAGGACTGAAAGGGTCCCACAATAGTTAGAAGAAAAGGTTTCATGCTAATGAGGTTAATGCCCTTTGTATCTCCGGACTCCACAACTTCATTACTCCTATCTCGGGCAACACCGAGCGGCTCAGAGCTTCACAATCCACTCGAGCTTTTCCCTACCCTGCCTATAAAGAAGGATTTGATAGCAGTCCTGTTCAAACTAGATAATTATATCTTTTCAAGTTGGAATTAAGATAAAGAAAGTGCAGTGGAGGCGGTGAGCCTTGATCCGCCGCAAACAAATTTGGCGCACCCCCCTCCCTGTGTGCGCCTGCATGGACACACAGGAGACAGGACAGGCTTCTCATTAGAGCCTGGCACCGTTTGATTAATTTAAACACATTTGGTTTTAACCAAAGAATTATCCTTCTCTCTGGACATTTTTTTTATTTTATTTTATTTTTTATTTTTGTATTTAGAAATTCTTCTTTGGAAATAATTTAAATGTGTATATTTTTTAAAAAAAATGCGGAAATTAAAATTTTGTTGTAAGACGCCAAAATAATTAAAAGCCAAATTTACCAAATTAAAATTCCCACCTCTCTTCCGACTGTCTTTATAATTTAAATACAAAAAAACGCAAATTGCTGTTTATTCTGGTGGCACCTATTCAAATTTTACATTTAGGATTAATTCTAAATGTATTACAAAAAGCCACACGCTCCGTGAAGCAGATTCTCCGTAATCCCAATTTTGCGTAACTATATATTTTCCAAATGACGCAGCTTGGGCTAATATTTACATTATTATTTTTTTTATCCATCTTAAAAATACGACGCATTCTTCCTTTCAGATCCTGGTCCTCTTCAGAGGGACGGTCTTGCGCGATTTGAGACTAAGGTCACATGAATATAATAATTGGTTTGGACACCATTCAGCCAGCGTGTGTGCGTTATGATGTGAAGTGGGCCCTCGCATATCAGATCCTCCTTCCAGACAGTCGTGCTGTGCGTTAAGGGCCAGCTGTGGGGACCTCTGGTGACCCGCTTATCTAAACTTAAGCGGCTGCGCTCGATCCAGGGGCCAAACTCCGCAGTAAAACATCACCGCACCCCGAACAATTCGATTATTCTTTAAATATTCACGACCGAGCCGGTTTGGACATTTTGGAACATTAAGCCCCGCTGCATTAAACATTTAGTCAGCAATGTGAAATGATTATCCGTCATTGAAAAGAGTAGTCGGCTCCTATCATGTGACCCCACTGACCCAAAACCTCTAATCTGCAATTAGTAGGTATAATTACGTCCGCTGACACCACTAATGTGGATGGTGGCAGAGGCAGGGGATGGTCGGAGGACGGTGCTCCGTCGTATTAGTGCGCAAAGTCAATAATTGATCGAGTAGAAATCTCTTAAGTTGGGTAGAAGTGGCTTTTGAAAGGGGTGGATTTGGGTAGTTTGTCAACATGTCCGTGCAAGAGGGCGTTCGTGCTTTTACTCCAAAGCACACCTCGTCAGGGTGAAATACATGTCTGGCGAGGTGGCACCTGTAGGCCGACCTTGTCTCCAAAAAAAAAAAAAAAAAAAAAAAAAGACGTCAGGACTAACTTGATCTGTCCTGTTTCACAAATTGCCTCTGAAACTGATCCTTGAAACGAGAGAATGAACCCTACACAATTCCCTTGGCCTTGACATAAGGTGCAGCGATAAATATACAAGACTAATGAGCAATTACCATACAATCACTCTTCAAATAGCTTACATAATAATAAATTAAACATCGCAGCCTCGGATTCTGTTTCTGTCTTTATTATTAATAACGAAGGAGGAGTGTTAGCAGCCATGATGTGCTCTGATGATTATGTTTTCCAAACGCAGCATATTCCAATTCGCCATCGGTTACGTCCAACTTGTCCCCCCCCACCCCCACCCCCTCCGCCCCGACTTCCTACTTGGCACGGACGCGACTGCGCAGGCGCAAGCATACTTTAAATAACACGTTCCTTCATTCTGTTATGGACTCTTAGTTATTTCCAATTTAGATTTGGAATGAGATGAGGCGTTCAAGTGCACACACACACACACACACACACACACACACACAGACAGTATATTGGCCCCGCTGCGTTCAATGGCAAGAAAACGGTTGCAATTAAGGCTAAATTACTAAATTGAGGCGAAAAATGTGCCTAAACATAAATTATTTTTATTGAAAAGGTGACAAATGGCAGCAGGGAAACGTCTTTATTTTGAAATATTTCCCACCAGTATTAATGAATTCAGAGGACAGTTCCAGCTTGTAGACACACACGCTAAGAGCCTGGCACCGAAATGCGATTGTTAATAGATGAACGAAGCCAAGAGCCACATTACAAGCTGCCCTGACAGGCCCACGCCGGGTTTCTGGTGCTCCGCCGCCCGTGTTCACCGAGGTCGGTACACAGACGTCACGTGACCGAGAGATGTCACAGGCCTGCGAGTAACAAATGGCCATTTCACGATGAAATATTCATCGAGAAACACTAAACTTTTTTTCCACCTGCACAGGCGACTTTTCCTCCCTCTGATGGGCTTTCCCCTCTGGCCTCCGTCCCAACGACGTCCTACGCTGAGCTCCAGACACCTCCAGCGTCTGCACGGACTCGGCCCGGAGTGACCACACTGCACAAGCAAGGCTCAGAAAGTTTTAACACCTTTATTAGCTGTTTTTTTTCCCCCCTCTCTCTCTCTATCCTCCTTGTATTTTCATTGGCTGCAACAGTAAACATCTCCTTTCAATTCATTAATATTCCTTAAGAGCTGCTGCAATCCCGGAGATTCCTATAGCGCTTATTTTCTTTAACGACACAGGGGCAATTTGGGCTGTAATTCGACGCAGTTTCATTTGCATATAAGTGTTTCCCACATATCCACCGCGCGGCTCCGAGGAGAGAGCGGCCTGTCGACCCCCCTGTCCTCTGAAGTTCCAACCTCCAAACATTTTATAGGTTGAATCCGCAACCAGCATTCCCCCTCAGCGCACTAATGTGTAACATATGGCGGACTGTACACCTGATAAAATACCTCAGGGGCCCTGCAGTTTGGAAAATCCTCAATTCGCTCTCTAAATAAAACAAACAATGGCCTCACTAAATATATCGCATGTGCCTGCTGAACTATTTTGCGTCTCTTGACCTGCGAGTCCCCTTCCCCACATCGTCAGAAGCGATATAGGCCGTGGTGCCGTGACACGACTTGCAGGTAGTTCTGAAAACAACGCCACATTTTACGACCTCCTGCGCTGCTTCGGGCCAAACGTGTTGCGAGGCCGCACTGCTCTCTCTTGCGTCTGGCCCCGTTAAAGCCACTAATTCTTCTCGGTCGTGTTTTGTGCTCCATGTCAGGATATGATCACATCCAATGAAATGAGCTCACATCTTAAAACGGGAGTCTTAGCCCACTTGCCGCTTCATCCCTGCGAAAAGTGCTGCAAATGTGGCTACAATTAGAGCTGAAATGTAATATAGCTGCTGGTGCATTGGGCAGACAGGTGAAATTGTGGGCACCTGTTCTTCTGTCCGCGCTCTGCACCCGTAGGGGGGTGGTGGGGGTGGGGTGGGGGGGAGGCCTTCGCTGTGTCTCCCCCTAGCTGGGAGGGAGCAAAATGTGGCCCCCCCCAAAAACACATGAAATATCAAGTTTCCTCTGGCCGAGTCTGACAGCAGTTGAGTGTTTAGTGTCTGGAAAGCGAGGCAGCATGAAATACTTTCTGGACAGGGGGCTGGTTCGCTCTTCGATGGCGAACGGTGCATCGCTTTTCCTTATTCTTTTCCAACAGGAGTCAAGTGAGGCAGTGACACCTCTTTAAAACGTAACTTTAGATCTTTGGATTCTTCATTCCTTCTTTAAAAAATAACAGTGAGTGAATGAAAAGTAAACAGCAAATGCAACCGTGTCTTATCGCGTTCTACTTGCAGGGAACGCGCAGAATTATTGTACAGATGCAGCAAAAACGTGTCGATTTTACTGGTTGTTTTAAATGACAGTTCAGTCGGGTCTTATTCCAAACTATCATCACATGAGCCGTACGCGTCCACGCGTTAGGACTGAATTTAAATTGACGGCAGCTCAATATAAAACGCTCGCCTGCATGCGCCTATGTGTGCATTTTCTATCTAATGGTTTTAATAGCCAGCCTCCACCTTGTTCGTCATGCTCCGCTCTGGATGGGCATGCTGTGGAGAATAAGAATAATTGAATTAAAGCAAACAATGATACAACAAAATTACCATAAAATTATTTTTTTTATTTTTTTTGCGACGCTTCAAAACACAAGAAATGCCACCACGCGGTGCTATTTTGCAATTCCCCGAAACGAGACGTGACAATTCGAACAGGACAGAAAATAGGTGTCGAAAAAAGAGGCGTCGTCAAAGAAAAGGGGCGAACGTGTCTGACCCTTTATATGTAGTTGGAGTCTAAGAAATACTTCTGCAAATTAAACCGTCATTAAATGAATTTCTTATTCTTCAAGCTGGTATGGAGAGTCATTTCCCCTTCCTGGATCCCTCTCCAGACGTGAGAATGACAACTAACGCTGACCAGAACAGTTTATCCTCTGTGAAGTGTAATTTACAACAGGCAGCTTTCATAACACAAGAGAGGGGATGTCTTGACACTTATGATAATTCAGGAAGTTTCAGCTGCTCCGCAGCTTCGTGCGGCGTCTCCCATCCAACTCTCACGCCAGCTCTCATTAGCTTTCCATACGCCGCCGAAACTATTTGTGGCATCAACGCGGGGTTGTGCCAATTCTCTGGTCAGCGCTGTCTTATTTGCCTCCTCCTCGCGCAGCACGCGCTCGAAGTCGGTTTCGTAATGACTCGTGTTCGCGAACAGTATTTTCCGTGGGGGTTGCCTGCGCGTCCATGCGTGTGCATGTGCGTTTGCGGCTATCTGTGCGTCCTCTGCAGCGGAAAAATGCTGCTGGACGAAACGAGTCTGCGGGTTTTTCTTCGGAGGAATCGGACAGCGCAGACACCTCGCTCGAGAAGCGGGTTTTGTCCCGTGGGTCCGAAGGCAGCAGCTGAGACAAAGCTGCAAGTTAGACAACGAGACATGGAAGTGATATACTAAACGTTGAGGCCGGAAAAGCATTGAGAGAAGGACGATATTTGTTTCTCCTCTCCACGCGGCGGCAGATGTTCTTGAATTCCGTGTCATAAACCAGCGCAGCCCATGTCGTAAAAACGGTGCTGCCATGTGTTGCAAACGTGTTCCTGGGGGGAAAAAATACAGTGTACGGAGGTGTCTGACATCCAAACGCTGACATGTTTAGGCCGCGCAGAGGCACAAGAGAAGGCGTTTAGTTATTCGCTGCGAGCTTTCGGCGCGCCGGGTTTTTTCGGTGTGGCTGTTTTGGAGCGCTGCCTGACAGGCGGTGTCAATGATTGGTGGCAGTAATTCAGGTTGTGACATCCATTATGAGCTAATGAACAACTTAGCACCTCCACAGAGAAACCAACCCACATTATACTTGCTGATGATTCACTCCCATTCACTCATAATGTTCTTCCTCCTCACCGCACAGCTTAGCTATTGAAGGAGATGGATGCTAACGCTGCCTGCGGATCTCGAGTGGAGTTTCGGAGAGTCGCCTTCTAATTAATAACTTGTTGCGGACGGTTTATGTAAGCTTAAGATGAAATGATCACTTCTCCAGGAGCGCCAGGAGACTTTGAAGTCCGACCAGCGACGGCTGGGAACCCTCCAACATAGACGGATTTGCGGGCACTCCATTATGCATTAGCAGCAACTGAGAAGTGCTCTGTGCTTCACCTGACTCTAACGGGCGCTAACGCTCGCTCGCCCAAGCGCCTTCCACCATATAATTGCATGCAGCGTGAACATATGAACTCTAAATGCATGTAACCCACAGAAATGAGTGGCAGTTGACTTTGAAGCCACGTGATGTGCGACGGTCTTCACCCGCGTGCACCGCTTTTCCCAGATGAATGATTCCCCGGCTAACGGCGGTCGGCATAAACAGGTGCAATGCAGAGTGTGGAATACATATATATATATAAACGAGGTAATGGTCTTTTCAAGTCCAATTACTGCACAGCACATGGTCTTGTTGCAGCTTTTGTCCCCCCCCCCCCCACAGGCCATCCTATGTGTTTATAAGCAAGGTATAATGGTAGCAGGGTGCGTAAGTGCTGCAGGTTATTTTGTATTTGGAGGTGAGGACATGGCAAATCAGACCACTTCACACATGAAAGGCAGCAGTAGGTCCATTTAATTCTCTGTGCCTCTCTTACCCTGGATCTCGCTGTCCTTTTAGGGGGACTCCAGAGGCTAGTTAAAAGGTGTCTGATTCTCACCATGAATCTAATTAGATCTCTGACTGAGGTCTTAACATCTCCTTTGGAAAAAAAAAAAAAAAAAGAGAGAAAGAAAAAAGTAATGCATGGAGGAATAAGGTGCTAAAGCACATACCCCCCCCGCCTCCCTTGCACCTTGGCCTAAGCTGTCCCCTGCTCCCTCCTTTACTGGAGAAAAACAAAGTCCTGCAGGCTAATGAAGTTTGTAATTAAGGAGATTCTGTCAGGCTGAATGAGTAATTAGGACGAGGTTTCTCAGGGGCGTTAATGGTGGTCAGGCTCAGCGGAGCACAGGCTGCATGTATGGCCAAAGAGAGCACTCTTTCATACCTCACCAGAGAGCGAGAGGCAATAAGGTGGACTCAGTTTTCACCCAAATTAGACTTGTTTTCTACCAGATAGAGAGAGAGAAAGAGAGAGAGGGCACATCTTGTTGGGAGCACTTGCTATATGTTATAAAATCCATGTCCAGGATTTGTCATTTGAGATCAGAAACAAATGGCTGCAGCACATGTCCTCGCTGCTCATTGCTTCCAGATTAACCGTGTTTACGCACATCCATAGGAAACATCGGCCGCATTTCCGAGCAGACTTAATTTGCTATAGATTTCTGATGTGTTGTGAAATCAGATATAATTTGAGGCAAATGGCTGCGGGACAGGAGCACGCTCCGTTCGCGGTGAAGACATCTCCGTTCTAATTATCACATTTACTTCAGATTGGTTGACTGTGCCGCTGATAAAGAAAGTTCACCTGGCCTCAATTAACTATATTTATCTCAGATTATCCCTCCATGAGATTTCTGCTCTGGCAAAAAGATTAGCGTTATTAAGAGTCGCATATGCAGGATGAATACGTTTTCAGACAAAGTGACATCTCTTAAGGATGAGGAGAAATTAAATCAATGAAATGGGAATCAAAAGGGAGTTAGCTGCATGTTCTTGGGATTCTCCAGCCACACGCACGTACTTTATTATTCCTTCTGCCGCAGTATCACAGCTTGAATCCGCTGATACGCTCTTTTCATTTGGACAACAAATTGAAAATTAAATTTGGTAATTGTTTAATTCTTATCGGAAGTTATCCGCAATCACATTTCCTCGACGAAACGTGGCAGGAAAGTGGTCGTGGTTTACTTACATTTTGCAATAAGGAGCGTCGATAATATACATTTGAGTTGTGACGTAGATTATTTCATTCGTAAAAGCGAGGGCCGCAAACAACCACACAAAACAGACAGAGGCAGATTCTCAAAAGCGATACCTTTTGACTGATACACCAGGAGGATCTCCTCTTTGATCGCGGAGTTAACCTCCACATTCTCCGAAATCATTTAGACCGCTGCGACCGGGAAGTGCGCCGCTGTGAGGCACAACACCTGGGCTTTGAACCCGTGACCTTGCATCTGAGTGCTCTCGCTGAAGCCCCCGCTGCCTCCCCGGTCAGCCGGAGGATCAGTGCGAACAGACAGACCGAGAACTCTTCATTTCCTGTTTCGCCTGCAACCACCAGCCCTTCCCATACTATCACAAAAGACTGAAAAAAAAAAAAGAAGAAGAAGAAACTACCTGTGTTTCAGGTAATCAACATAACCGAGGCATGACCTCTGTGAGGACAAGAGGAAAACTGCCAGGGATGAGTATCTGCGCAATGTTCGACCGATAGTACGTATTCAAACGTGATTTTGAGGCAATATTGTTGTGGATTTTTCCCCTTTATTGCCGTTTGTTTTGTTTTCTTAAGGTTGCGCTCGCAGACAAAAAGGGGGATAAGACAGATCTCTATTGCAGACTCATTACAGGTTAAGTAGAACAGGTGTTTGTCAGCTCCAGGCAGACCTACGTGGATGAGGTCTTTTCATGTAGGCTACTTCCTCACACATTAGTCTTCAGCCAAATTGCTCCGAGTGGAGGCTCTGCCCGGCCCATCCCTCATCGTCCACCGTGACCTCTCTCCCCTGCGTGCTTCAGGCAGGGCTGGAGATAAAAAAAAAAAAAAAAAAAGAGCTGAAGAACGGCTCTAGGAATCCTAAATATTAGTGGTTGTAAATCAGCCCCCAGTGGCCTATGAATAGCAATTATCTTTTTCCCACTAATAAATCCCCCTAGTCAGAGATAAGATGGTTTCCTTTCCTAACCTGAAGTGAAAACAGTATTGAGCAAGCAGAAATGGGAGGGGTGCTGCAAATAGCTGTGGATTACACTCAGTCATAGGAGGAAAATAAAAAATGCAGCCTTTTGTACCGGGGGTGTATATATATCACGTATGAACACGGAGGGAAACAGAGCACGATCACAGGACTTTAGGAATTCAGATTAAATCAAGGAGAAAGCTTATCAGCCTCATCAATACCTGCTAAACACGACTCACTCCGGTGACTTTCAGCTGCGAGGAGTGCTGAGATTTCCTGAAAATGTCATGGGCAGCGGGGAGAATGATAGCGAGGTTATAGCTATATCTGATAGGAACCACTGTTTTGATTTTTATCTATAACCGGGGCGGCAACGGACGAGGTTCAGCCGTTTCCAGCCGGACCAGCCTCGACTAATTAAAACCGACCTTCCTTTCAAGCAGAACCACAAACTAACTAACTAACCAACTCCCCCGCCTTGCTCTGCTTGTTGTTGCCACTGAGAATAAGTTCACTCTACCTCTGCTATCCTATGGGATCCGCGAAAGGCGTCGCGGTCGCCGTCCATATAAGAGAAAAACCCGCAGCAATCAGCGGCTTTTTTCTTTTTCCCTCTATAAGGTGGCTGAACCCTTATTCCATGTAAAGACTTAAGTTGACCTCATTAAGCTCGCTCACACACAAGATACATAATTATCCCTGAGAGGACAGCCAGTGCTAATACAAATTAGAAAGATAATTAAGCTACTGAGACTGGCCATTGCATCTCCCAGAGCATTGGACCCATAGAACCATTATGGCGAATTAGAGCCTTTGTTTACAGTCACAACAAGAGCCTTTTTTTTTACCAGTGGCCATGTTTGTCGGGATCCTCGCACAACCCGGGTTCAAGTTTACCGCTCTCCGTTCGGCATATTGTCGTACTCCCATGTTTGGGAGCGCACCTCCGCCCAGGTGTTTGTGTTGTAACTGCAGAGCAGACGCAAGGTGATGTGAATTCCTTTCCCTCCAGTGTCTGGAACAACAACTTCACGACGCCCTGCCTCGCCAAAGGCGGAGAGAGCCTATGCGTGCGTGCGCGTTTGAGAGAAAAGCCTTCGGGGCGCTCATAAAAATTCAATCTAAATGACAATTCACTTCTGAAGTGTGCAATGCATCTGGTCTTCTCTGTGACAAGGCAGTTAAGTGCCCCGAAAAAAAAGTCTTACAGCTACTTCAAAGACACCTTAAATGTCTCCTCGAGCAAGAGGAAACATTTCTCTCCCTGCCTCGGCAAAAAGCTCCGTCAAACAGGAACAATAAATCTGGCTGATTTCTACATTCCTCTTTAGATCATATGATACCTAAACAGCAGAGTTTAAAAAACTCAAACTGCTCCAGCCTGTGTGCGCCACAAACACGGCGCTGCCTCAATCTGCTCTCTCTGCAGCATCGTGATTAGATCAGGGCTGAACTTTTTCGGTGAAAATATGTCAGGAGAAAAAGATAAGTACACACAGCTGGATGCATTTTAGAGCGCAATTCCCCCCTTTGTCATAGGAAGAGCACACACTGCGTAAAAGCCCAAATGAAAACGCCGTTGCATTCGAGTGAGCCCGAGCAATTGTGGGGGGAAATTGTTCCACAGGCTCCAGCTGATGTTTTTTTTTTTTTTTTTTTAAAAATGCAGTAACGCAGCTCGTGAGGGTGAAAAAAAGAAGAAGTTTTTGGCCGTGCACCGACAGCGGCGAGTTTTCCTCTTTTTTTATTTATTTATTTTTTTTCTTCTTTTGGTGAGGGGAGCACGACGAAGAGGAGCACGCTGCTGGTTGTGTGCCAGCTCTGCCTCCTGTGGTTTCACGCATAACAACCTTGCATGTGCACAGCTCTAAGTAAAGCATTGATTTAAGAGGGTACTTCTTCTTTCCACAGCTTTAGCAAAACAAGCTCCTATGTTTGGATAGACCCTGTAAGCAGCTCACTGACCTGAGCAATGGGTCAGATTAAGTCAGACCCCCACCGCCTGCACCACCCTCCACATCCACCCCTGCCTCCCTTCTTCCCCCCGTCGACCCGGCGCAGAATGAGGAAAGGGAAAGTGCTCTTCAGGGCAGGCGGGCCTGCCAGCCAGGTCAAGGGAGTTGCTCAGGAAAACAGGAAACTGACAAGAGAGACAAATGACAGGTCTCACCCGAACACAGACGTTTAACCAGTTTGCCACAAAGGTTGATCACGCATAATTGCTGCGAGAGTAATACTTAAAAAGTCCTTAGATGACACACGTCTTGTTGCGAGATTTAATTTTTTAAAATGGAACCGTTTCCCTCGAGCAATTACCACAGCGCCGTCTATTCTCCATAACTAATTCTCCATGGTCTACCCACGGAGGCCCCGGCGCGTTCAGGTAAATCTGTCACCCTGCGATCCGGTCTGGGACGGGGCTCCGGGATAACGACCCGAGAAGGAGCATCTCGTGTTTTTTTTTTTTTTTTTCGTAAACACGGCCAAACCGCTTTACTGCTTTAATCCACAATTAAAAGAAACATTAACTCTTGAGCGTATTTTACTGGAAAACCAAAAAGCAAACATTGTGACACGGCAACAGTCTGAACTGATATTATCTATTGACCCTGCTGGGAGACTGTTAACAATAAGTTAGTTATATATTTTCTCTGGACAAGCTGGAGGGAGGATTGTGTGTGCGTGTTTGTGTGTGTGTGTGTGTGTGTGTGTTTGTGAGTAAAGGGAGGTGAGTTGAGAGTAGAGAAGCTGCTTTTGGCCAGAGGCGAAGATAAGCGAAGTGGAGGGAGTGGAGGTGGTAGGAGGGACACAATGGACTGAGCCAGGCAATCAGCAAGCGATCTGAGGCGGTGTTTAGTGGCGCTGTAAGATCTGCTAAACTAGCCCTAATTTCCCCTGTTGTAGGAGATGTGTGAGTTGAGGTGGAAAGGGGCAGGAGGAGGGGAAGGCCTTTGGTCTGTCAGAGTGGAGTTAATCTGAACCTGGGGCAGCACGTTCACTTTTGATGGAGGCCAGAGATAGGACGCCGAGGCGGAGGAGGAGGGGGAGGAGGAGGAGGTGGAGGAGGAGGAGGAGGGCCGGGAGGATGAAAGATCACCCACACCTGCGAGGGGCTGCCGAAAGTTACAACTCACTCAAAGAGGCCTTTCTACTGCTGCTCCATTTGTCAAGGATGATGGGGGCAATAGCAGCGAGAGCTTCACTCCATTTCTGTTTTCACTGGTGGCTCATCACATGCACTCAGCGCCACGGGATAAAGATTACACTGATTTGTCTTTTCACCAGTAAATCTTTTCCAAGTGCAAATAAATTGCAGATTTTTGGGCTGCAAAAAAAAAGAAGAAGAAAAAAAAGAAAGAAAAATCATATGGACATCTGCTCGTCTGTAAAGAAGCTATGAATTCAGATGTGTCAGCAAAAAATAAAAGTAAAACAAAAATATGCAAATTTCCCCTCCACAGTCGATTCACCATGGCTTCTTCTTTTTGTTGTTTCAAGAGGTGTCTGTGTACGAAATCCCCCATAATCCCCTTGGAGAGAAATATGAATCCTCACGCCTTGATGTTTGACCTCTTTGGCCCCGCGTCTTCCTCGCATGCGCTGCAAGATTCATCGGCGCCATCAAGAGCTTTTGATTAACTTCGATTAAGTCTCTTTTCTTTGCGCCATAAAACACGGAGGATCCACAGAAGCGCCTTCTCTTTCTCGCCCTCCCCTCCGCTCCCCTCCTCTCTTCACAAAACCGCGCTATCATAAACAATATCCGCAGGCAATAATTTACAGATTTAAGGCTGAATTTCATCAGCTTTAAAAATGAGGACGAACGCGCTGTCGAAATCAATAACTGTGTCAGGGTCGGAGACACGCGTTTCTCGGGGCAGGTGCGAGATAAATTTCGGTGCATTAGAATGGCATCCATGACTCCATGTTTTTCATTAACGGGCCAGTTTGTAAATGCATTATGGGGCAGTCACGCTGAATGCGGCGAGCGGCTGCGAGTGCAGGTTCCCAATGAGGACGGGAGGAGAGCATTAATCCCTCTCCTCTGTCTGTTTCATCCGGCCCCCTTTTTTTTTTTTTTTTTTTTGCTCTTTGCCAGGGTAAAAGGCTTTTGCCTCGGTTGGCAGCTCAGACTGCGCCCAGAGCACCGCACATCTGGATCGGAGGCCGAGGGAGGAGGAAGAGTGTGTGTGTGTGTGTGCGTTATGTAAATACACAGAGAGCTTATGCATGTGTGTGTGTGTTGGGCAGGTGGGCAGATCTATATGTATGGGCATATTCTCTGAAGTATGAAGAAAATGCTCTCCATCTCCCAACATGACAGAGTGAATTTCCAGGCAGAGGTACCTGCTCATAAACAAAAACATATGGAACGGTAAGGAATCGTAAAGATTTTGTTTCCGCTGCCCCGGATTCCCGCTGAGACTAAAGTATCAACTTTAGTCAAAGAGTGAGTGTATTCTGTTAGACAGCAAATCTGTAAATTATTATCCAGACAAGGGGAATAAGTGTCTCTCCTCCAGAAAATAAGGCGAGCTCCCAGATGGGGGGGAAAAACAAAATCGGCCCGCGTCGCACACGTATTTTCAAATGAGTCACGTTAATCGCGTGCGCTCCATGTTAACATATTGAGATGTTTTACAAGTGAAACACGCCTGCTTTGACGTCCCTGCTAGACGCATTACCGCACGGATCTGTGACGCTGCAAGTGCTCCCTCTTCCCGCCGAGACCCTCCGGACTCGTGTGTGGAATGCGGAGTGTGGTTTGGGTTTTCGTTGCTTTTAGATTCACTCACTCGCGAATCAATTTCCATATGTTCGCCTGCGCTCTGCGACTGCGAGGAGTTTGAGAGGGGATGTGTGCGCGTGTGCACGCCAGAACCGAACGGGGTCGGACGCCCCTTTCAAATGCGGACGGGGGGGGGGGATCGCTCGCGTCGTGCGGGAAAAAAACAAAAGCGGGATCGTTTCGGTTTGACGAGCGGACTAAGAGGGGAGGCCTGTACATGCACATTCACCGCCGTCGGGCTGCTGGGCTCCAGGCTCGAGGCTCTCGTCGAGTGGATTTGCAGGAGAGAAATGTAGGACAGAATTCCTGGCAAAGCTAACAGGTCAGGGACTATCCATTTTTATAATGGCACGGTGTTTGAAAAACAAGTGAACCTGCAACGCGCGGATCACATTTCACACCCAGGGCCAATTAAGGCTGTTTTAAATAACATGACGAGCTGATGGATCTGTCCCAACCCTTAACACTTCGACCGTGGAAGCAAGAGCGCTCAACGCCCTGCAGTTTAGCAGCATGTGGCCAACAGCAGTCATACACAAGAGAGGCTTGCAGCGAAAAATAATGGGCACACCTTTACACCCTGCAGCCCTTTACACCTGCAAGCCATGTCTTCGGCTCTAAAGACGAAGCGGCGGCGTTGGCAAGGAACAACATTTCAAAAAGGCCGCGGCCGCAGGCCCACGAGTCACCTGTAAGAGCCGGCTCATCTCTTCCCCCTCCTCCGTCAATGTTTTTGAAGGGGGCGGCGTTTCATTGCGATTGTGAACAGCTAACTGGTGATGCTGGGTGTGAGAAAGTGTTGCTGGGATATTTTCGCCACATGAAGGGAGGACCAATTGTGTGTACAGCGCCATCTCTGCAGGGATTAGTGGTGCCATTAAGTGGCGATGAGTTGCGGCGGGGGGCCACATCCCCTGCTCCCTCATTAAATCGCCGGCAGCTGCCCTTTATCACAGCTCTCCCTCCGCCGCCGTACTGTACCATCAGCACCCTCACAACCCCCAGCGGTGCCAGCCCAGGACCCTTGGCCTTCACGAAAAAATCTCTCTCGGTAGCTTCGAGAAAGTTTAATTACAAGCTATTGTAAGACCACATTGTTTTCTTCCCCGCGGTTTGCATTCATCTTTATGGTAATTTTTTTTTCAGCCATAAATTTGTGCGTTGAATGAACAGAACACGAGATTTACTGCACATTTCGCTCATAAAAGGGGACGTGTGGGTGAGGAGAGGCCGTGTGAGGAAGGTGTAATTAAAGCAGTAAAATATTTCAAATATTTCCAGTATATTTATAGAACATGTATAAAGTCATTTCTCTCTTTTTTTTCTTTTTTTTTCATGTTACACATAATTTATTTAGTCTGGGATGTTACCTAGTGGTGACTAACCACACAGCGGGAGACGTGTGAACACGGAGAGCCGGATTGATTTGTTCTGTTTCACGCGACGACTTGCGCCGAGCTTTTTCCAAGAACAGCCTTTTCTCTTATAGACACGTCGCTCTTTCGCGAGCTCTTTAATCTGAATCCACCGACTTCTCTAAGTGCTACGTGTGTGTGTCTCTGTGTGTGTGTGTGTGTGTGTGTGTGTGCACGTACTCCAGAGTACAATGTAAGCAAAGATATCAAAAGGGATCCATAAATATTCCCGGGATCTAAACAGCTTTTGAACAGAGGAGACAGAGGTGTGTTCAAACACCACCCAGAATGTCGTGCCCAAGGCTGCGGCTGCAGGGCAGAGATGGGTTACTCTGCAGACATGGAGGTTGGGGGGGGTTAGTAGTAGGTGGGGCAGACGGTAATGACAAGCTCCGCATGTCTTTCCGAAGACGCCCACTTTTGAGAAGTTTCCTCGAGGCGTAATTCATTTCTGGAAGAATCAGGCCTCCGCTTAAAAAAAAAAAAAAAAAAAAAGTCTGAGCTGAATCTGATTTTACTTATCGGACATGATGAGAAACGCACACATGTGTGTGTATTTCTCAGGCCCCCGCTTTGTTTACGAAGGCACTTCTTTTCCACCGTGATTCTCAATATGCGTCATGCTGAAGAGAGTTCAGTGCAGTTTCAGCTGTGTCAGTGCTCCAATGGTAAATATACACAGCAGGTCCCGCTCAAGTCCCGGGGCCCGAGGCGACGGGTCCGAGGTGAAGTCTCAGAAACACACACATGGGATAAATGTAAGCATTTACAGGTGGCTAATATCCTATTGGACCCAATGAGCATAGGAGCTTAAGCGTTACCCGCGCAGGCTGCAGTGCAGAGGCGTGCACGCAGAATTCATGCTGGAAGTGATTTGGTATTCAATGTTAAGTAATTCACTTGTATAATTTTTTTTCGCCACACTTTTTTTTGATAATCTACTACATCTTGAAACAAACGCAATTTCCTAATCCATAAAATACGAACTGTAATACGCAACTCAACTGGTGAATAAACAACCGAAAATCTCTAACCTGTGTCAATTTCTGATATCGACACCGTGGAATATGAGTCTAATTTCAAGGTAATTAAGATGATCTCTTTCCCATTTATTTTTTTTTTTCAATTTACGTGTCTTTTCTGTAATACCTTTTCTCCCCCCCCCCTCCCGATACATCACCCCTGGAAATAGTTAAATCAAATTTGTATCCCTTGAATTGGGTATCTCACAAACATGATTGCATCTGCAAATCCACCTGTTTTCTGGGGTTTGACTTTAGTTATGCTCTGTGTAATTACATGGCCGGGGGACGGCGTCGGGGTTTTCGAGGCGGGCCGAATTACTGCCGACGTCGGGCCGAAGAAATCGCTTGTTCACAGTGTTAAAAGTTTGCCTCCGCCGCCTGAAGTTTGCGACTCTTTCATTGCGGTGGAACAGAGATGGCGGAGGTGATAGATGCCACTCAGGCCCTCCAATTTGTCACTGAGTGCTTTGCCATTACCTGGAGAGCCGCTGTAGTTAAAAGAGAATAACAGCCATAATGGGAGATCTCTATCCAAGGTTGCATATCTGATCGAGGGGGCTTTAAAGATCAAACGGTCAACGAAACATTTGGCATTCCTCGCAGAGCTGCTTTTTGATGCCGCGGACCGCCTCTCTTCAAAGGTGTTGTCTTCATACCACCGTGGAGATGTAAACATTAATGCTGTTAATCCATTTGGTCGTGTTCTGTTTTGCTTTCAGGGCAGAGTCGCGTTCATTTTATCCACCGAACCAAGCCGAAGAAGGAAAACGCTCAGATCACTGACCATTTGCCACATTGTTTAAAAAGTGGACACGTATAAAATGTGGAGGGGCGGAGGTGTGTGTGTGTGGGGGGGATCACGAGGTGTGACGGCTGAGCTGAATTCCATTGGTTTTATTGGAGTTTTTGTGCAGGAGGCAGCTCTGGGTATGGCATAACATTATGACCACCTTGCTAATTTTGTGTCTCCAGAAAAGTTGTGACTCATCAGAGAATGGACATGGGACTTTTCTGCTGCGGGGGGGTCTGGTAGGGGTGGGGTCTGTGTGGATCTAGTGGAGGCCAGGTCAACAACACCTTGTGCTGTTTTTCATGTTTGTTGAGTTGTTCCTGAAGCGATTCTGTGTGTGTGTGTCAGGCTGCATCCTGCTGGGGATGGACACCATCATCAAGGAGTGTCATTACTATGGGATGGGGGGGGTCTAGTCTGGTCTAGGTGGGTGCATGAATGAAAGTCAGGTCCAAAAGTCACCCATCATGTCACAATGTACAATTAAAATCTTATTCATATATATACTCAGCAGATTTTTTGCACAAATGTGCATAAGTGAAAACACTCATATTGTCCGGATGGAAGACGCTATCATCACTGTACCGCATTCCCAATCACTTCTCCGATTATTCCTGAAAGGCACAAAAAAAAAACATGCCGCTTATTAAATCATTCACCCCCCCCCACCCCCACACTCCCTTTCTTCATGCTTTTCATGGGTGGTCAACAGTAATCAGTTTACCGTCTGGCTCTCTCAGGGTGTTAAGACATCCACTTTTCATTCGCACAAACAGTATGATAGTTTCAAGCACCCATTTAAATTAATCCCCCTTAAAGTTTTGTGCAGTCCCTCTAGAAAGAAAAAAAAAAACATAACAAACCACCCACTTTTAATCTGAAACCTATGGCGTTTTTTTTTCTTTTTCTCTTTTTTAAAAAAAAGGATTTATTCATAATTCACATTGCCTACACCTCCTCCACGCCCCCCTCCCATGCAGAAAACACATTTGCCCCCCGTTTTTTTTTTTTTTTAGCGAACACGCGCGCAAACACACACACGACGCACACGCAAACACACACTGTATAATTTATAAAGCCTAAGCTCTTTCAATACTCCAAAATGCCAGATAAACTTTTCTCATTTGCTCCTAATTTGGTCACGCAAGATAATGCCAACATCTGAAGGCTTTTTAAACTGCTTTTTAAAATGCATTCCTGAAAGGAGCTGGCGCTGGCACCTCTGCACCTTGTCAGCTCCAATAATTATTTCCAATCCGGAGCTAGCCCTTAATGTGCTGATTAATCCAGCCCTCTCCTTGCTGTGAGATGCATTCAGCTCCATTAATTTTTCAAAAAGGCCCCACTCTCTTTTTTTTTTTGCTGGGAGCCCTGCAGATGTCAGGGCTGTGGCAGAGAAAGCCATTAGAAGTTAACACCTCCCACTCCCCAGAGACTGGCATTGGACTTTCCCCTCCCTCCTTCTAATGCCAAGCAGCCGCATTAAGGACGTCAGCTGCCAAAGCCTGGCATTCCCTGAACTTGGACATCACCATCTAATCACCACTCCTCCCCACTCCCCAAACACAAAAAAAAAAACTAGCCTTAATAAGAGTGGTTTCAAGAAAGCCAACATAATGAGAAACAAGACTATGACGCATCTCGCAAGCAGTGTCAGCGTCCCCCCCCCCCCCCCGCTTCGGGTTTCTTGGGAATATTCTGGATTTGAGCGGAGAGTCTCATGTCGTGCGTCGCGCCGCTCTCGTCCAAAACTCTCGGCTCAGAGATTCCCAGCCAGGTCTCGAATCAGCCTCTGTGAAAACGTCCTTTAGAACAACTCGCTCGCCAGTGTGTTCCAATTCAAAGCGATTTCGAAATCTGTGCTCAAACCTCCTCTCACTCCAGAGCTTTGTGCGTCCCCCACCCCGCCTCCCCTTATGCAGACTGGTTACAAGCTGTCTCAATTGAGGAACCCCCAGCCCTCCCTCCCCCCTTCCCCCCTCCCCTTCAACCAGCTTTTATCTGCCGATAGGTAGGTGAATGGTGGAAATTAGGATTCCTGGAGAGACTTGGGATGGAGAGAATAGAAACAAAGACTTCCCCATGTCGGGAACCGATGTCTCTTTTTCCACTGCTTTTCCCTTTCATCCCAAGGGCTCCTGTCAGACAGAGGGAAGGAGAACGAGAGCACATATAATACCTTTTAAGAGGCTGCCAGTTCTCTCCCATGCGATAAGCTCTGCTCGAATCACAATGCATTTTCGGGACCCTGCAGTCACCCCACTGTAGGCCTGAGAACACACTCCAGCGTACACATCAACACCGATACGCAAGCCACACTGAAACACGGCACTGTAGCTAATTATAAATACAATATTGGATCCATCTGGCAAAAAAAAAAGAAAAGAAAAAAAAGCTTAATTTTACGATCAGTCCTCATAAACCAGCCATATACTAGCTTGTCAATACAAGAAGTGTAACTCCACTCAACACTACAGATGCTGTGCATACAGTATTTCTGTTCACCCACCCCACCGCAGAGTATTCAAAAATCTGTCTAAACAGAGGCAGTGTCAAAATCCCCAGCCCTTTTGAATGTTAATGAAACGGAGGTGTTAGGATGTCAGAAATCTGTCCACTAACGATAACACTGCAACTCCTGTTTACACTGAGCACGCTTCAGCTCCCAAAACCCAAAGTGCGGCCTCATTTACGTGCTAATGTGGGGAGGCAGATAAAGGACGGAGGAGCGATCACATGCCCCTGTCAGAGAGTCACCCTTTGAACCATCCCTCATGCCGCTGAAGAGGGGGGAAATTAAAGAGCCTCAGCAGGTTTACCACCTTTCAAACACAACTCACCCTCCACTCAAGCCCTTCGCGTTCGTGACAGAGGGAAAAATAACCGTAATACGCGTGAACACACTTCATTCACCGTTTCTGTGCGGGAGAAATATATATATTTTTTTTGACAATTAATCCAAATGATTGTTTGGTTCTAACAGAATTAGGCTGAAGTTGATGTAATGTGCATGACAGAGCCGAGCACAGGGCGTTAAATATGCACCGCTACATTAAAAGGTTTTTAATGTCATATAGGCAGATTTGCTCTCAGACTTTTTTTTTTTTAAACATGTCGCTAGGTAAATGCACCGAAATGACCATTTACAGATAAGGTGCAATTGTGTTGTCACAAAGCTTCTCTGATGAAGGTTTTTACATTAGCGACGGCTCAAATCGCTGCATATAATGAGTCCTCGGCTTAATTAAGCAGTTTAGCATCTTCAGCTAACTGTTCATAGCCAACAACGCAGAGTCTCTTCACGAGCAGTCGGCCGTTATTCTAGGAAAAAGGCGACAGAAAACGTTGGAGCGAGCTAACGGTGGAGCACGGTGGAGCACGGTGGAGCACGGTGGAGCGCTCAGCTGCTGAGCTGTGCAGACCAAAACAGAACTAAGAGGTAGTAATTATTGGATTTAGCATTCATCAGGTGCCAGGCGCACGGCCCACATAAATACCTGATGTTGCTCAGCATACGCTGGAGGTGTAAATACGCAAATTATTTGCTAACGCGATAAAAGATCATGAATTTAATTTATTCCCTGTACTCCCCAATCCTTTTATTTCCTTTTCCCGTTCCTTTTAGCAAAGAGAGCAACAATATAAACAGAGAAGAGCTAATTTCCCAAATTAAACCTTGCTGCAGCCCCACACATGATTGTAGTGTCAGTATTTCATCCCCTGACCTTTGTAATGACTTTTTTTTTTTTTTTTTCCCCTGCGCCGAGCTTGGAGAAATGAAACATTAACACTATAATGCACGTAAACGTTGTGACTAATAAGGGACTGAACTGTAAATTAAACACCCGGTCATGACGTTGTCCGGATCGGAAACTCCGGGATGATTAAAACAAATGAACCACTTGCCAACTCTTCGTGACCGTGATCTGTTTGGGATTGAAGGGGGAGGTTAACAGAGGATGGATGAGGGACGCGTACGTGATCCCGGCTCCGCCGGCCTCCTCGGGAGGGTGGGGCTCTCGAAGCAGGAAGTGAATTCACCGAAATCCTTCGTCCTCCTCCGTCTGTAACGAATACGCCTGGATGTTCTCCATCGCCCCGCACCCCGGCCCTCCTGCCTGAAGTCATACCGCTAATGAGAGCAGCCGGCTCGGCCACATCACAGTCGCCCGCGTTAACCGTTCCCACATGCTTCCGAGATTTTAAAGTTTAAAGTAACGTACCTGTATTTTTATTTTTTCGGTTTGTTAATATTTCACACGCGGGTTTAAAGTCGATGTCACCGAGTGTGAAAGGTTCAGGTGGGCCTGCGGTTACGGTTTGATACTTCTGTTCAGCGTTCATTCACACCTGCTTACAGTTTTACAGAGCCCTGTCCGCTTTAACTTGTAGGCGATTGTGTAATGCGTCCACATAATTCATAATAACAGCCACATAAAAGCACGCAGTCACACTCAGGGGTCATTTCACGGTGTAATAATTTTCCATCTGTCTGATTTAGTTCATGTACAAAAAAAAAAAACTATGGATAATATACGACTGATTGAAAGTGTCCGTCGCAGTCATTTTGTTCCCGTCCACCTATATGCTGTAATGGAAAACAATGTTTTTATTTCTGACACACGTGGTGAAGTGAAGGTAGGATATTACTTCCCTTTTCCTGTAGTTCCTGGAAAAAAAAGGGATCAGTCAAGAGGCGTAAATGTTGAATAAAATTTCAGTGTAATTATTCAGCAGGGGAGATTTGGAACAGTGGAACATTTAGGCCTTTATCCCATGTATTATGCAGGGAATTAACAGCTAGAGAGCTATCTGCATTTGGCAAGAGGACCTAAGCAAATACCCCAAAAAATGGATGAACCAGACAAACCCAGAATCGAACTAAATGCAAACATTAAACTCGCCTGCATTTACATTTACTTTTCTCTGGTTGGGTGGCGTTGTTAGGATGCATTAAAAAAAAAAAAACTAATATATATTCCACCTTCTTTTTGATTTTGACATATTTTGGCGGCAACATGAAACAAAAATAAAAAAAGAGGAACCCCCAATGGCTGGAGTTCAGAGAGGGGGCAGGCCAGATTGTGAAAGAATTACTTCGAGTGGTGCATCGGCATTGCAGGAATTTTTTAATTTCCTGTTACTCAATAATTCTGCTCTTGTTAGGTCCGCGGACAACATCCTGCGCTGTACCTTGTCTGATCAGCTCAATCCATCGGACAGATGCGGGGGAAACGTGCTTTAATCCTGCGCCGTCGCTCCTCAGCACGGTGGGCCTTCGTGCGACTGGCATGGCGGGTTGGAGACTGGGCGTTTGTAGTTATTTGGGGAGTTTGCGAGTCTGAGGATGCGGTCAGGGCCGTGTGATGTCATCCACTGAGGACACAACCCGCCCCACCTGCTACGTAAGTGATTATTTTATCCTCCGGGCTTTTTATGAGCTCATGGTGATAAACCGGAATGATTCTTCTGTCGTTTACAGGGGGAAATAAAGAAAACAGTCAGATGAGAAGCAGAACGAAGCGAGCGGTAAATGCTTTACAGTTGAGGGGGGGGAGGAGGAGGTGGAAAGGGGGGGGGGGGGGGGGGGGGGGGGGGGGGGGGTCGACTTCCAGGCCTCCGGGGCTGTGGAGCTGACTTTCTGGTGAAGATCTTCCCCCTCCTTAACCTCCACCCCTCCGCCCTCCCTCCCTCCCTCCCTGCTGCGTGCTCGTCATGGCTGTCCAGGGTCAAATAAATCACCTGCCGCTGCAGGTGCTGACCTGTTGTTTATTAGTAAATGTCTAAAGGACAAGCTTTGAAAGAGGGAGGAGTCGGAGAGAGAGGTAGTCAAGGGGTTAAAGCACCAGTCGTAGGTCTTAAGGTTGATTTAGCTGCCCCTCTGGGAGGCTGCTGTACTACCCTGAAGAAATGAAAGCCAATAAAGCCTGAAGTGACTGATGTTTGAGAGCGTCTTAATTGTCTTGTTAAAAAAGGAAAGACGACGGTATGCAGGAGGAGAATGCGCTCGTGGTGATGGCAGTTTTTTATGGCGTTAACAAAATGACACATTTTAAAAAAAAAATTCAGCTTTCACAAAACTTTAACCAAATAAAAGAATAAAACAAATGTGCAGTGAAAATTTCACCCTATGGCTCTTTACCGAGCAGATTTTTTTTTGTCATAAAAAGCTAAAAAGATAATTGACTTCTAGGTTTTTAGCCACCAACTCTAATATTTTAACAGGAAACTCTGCCAAGGACATGTTCCACCTTCAATTCCAAGTTTTTCTGGAGGATTATTTGACGGGAACGTCAAAAATGACAGGCAGATACGACAACGTGCAAAATTACTTCCATCATTGCAACTAAAACTATATGTTTCTGATATCACCTTTGAGAAAAGCCTGAAGTGGCAGCAGAAACCGATCTCCCGACTGTCTAATAAATTGCACCATTGTCTCTTCACTCTCGACGTCCTGAAGCCTGAAAGAGACCGAGGCATCGGAGGCCTCAGCGTAACACTCCACACCGCCACCATCCAACAATGACTGGCATCATCCACCAAAGGTAAGTCAACCTTAACATTTTTAAATTAAAATAATGATTGTCTAAACATTTATACACTCGATTTCTGTGTACATATGCCTTTGTCTAGACGGTTGCGTTGCCGTAAAGCTGGCAAAACAACATTAGCCTGCAAGAGCGCCGCAAAATATCAGTATCAAATGATGTCATCTGCCCATGTAATGTAAAGCTAAGATTGAACTCGATCAATTAGGATTTGCAGTGGAGCAGAAAATAGCTTATGACAGAGCTAAGGTGGAGGAATGTACGGAGGGGAAAATAAACTTTTCCTCTGGTGCACACTCGCTACCTTTGCAGATTCGCGCCGCGGTCACATTGTGTGCACATCCTTAAGGAAAAATGTGACATACCGTGAGGTTTCTACATATTTGAGATCAGTCTAACCGTTTTACTGCAAATAATAAACCCGATGCAATGACGGTTTTCTCATTAACATCATTAACTTCCACCCTACGGACTCTCACAAAGAAATTAATCTGTTCCTCTTGTACACAGTTCCAGTTAAACATCAGTGCAACACAACATAAACTCATTGTGTTATCTGGCTTTTCTGTTTTACGTAACTCCGTTTCATTTTTTTTTTTAAGGTGTTCCTTCACTTCTGGTCGTATCTGATCCGCTCGAGGTGCTGCGACGCGTGATTATTTGACGTGATTGGGAGCGATTATACACGCACCTGGAGAGAAACTCCAGAAAAAGAAAATGAAAACACATTAGACTGACCCGCCCCAGATCGAAACAGGTTATACCTGTAACGGGACGAGAACTAACGACTGTTAATTACACACGAATTACACGAAGGGCTAAACTGCAAGGCAACACCTTAACTGCGACGATGCGTCACTGTTGATGCTAAGTTCGTCTGTTTACACCAAACACTACAGCTGCACTGCAGGCCTGCTTATAAAGAAAATGTATACACCTCAATAAAGTTGAATAAACTGGAAAAATTAAAAAATGATATATTGACAGACAAGCTTTCCTTAATATGGAATTTATTTGGGTGGTCCCTCGTCTAGTATATTTGACCTAGCAGGTTTATAAACTGTTTAGGATTGATTACAATCTTATTTTAGTACCTAAGTCTGAAATATTTAAATATTGTTAAATTTAACAGACTTACAAAGTTTGTGCAAAGGGTAACACGTGTTATAGTTCTGCCGCAATTAGTTTATTTCCTAGAGTGAGGCAACTGGTTTGGCAAATAGGAACATTATGACCTGTAAGTTAGGTTGAGGCCTCATAATCTACCCGCAAAATCTCTTACTGTCACATCAGTGAACCTGTAAAGTTGGTCTTTTCACGGCCTATAATTTGTAGCAGATATTATCAGCGGGGATATCAGTGCGCCGGAGTGAGTTAAGTGATGAATCGGTTAAAATGACTTATTACCTGCTCAATCTGCCTTATCGCCCTTGATCTGCTTTCAAGGAGCGGCGTCTTTAACAGACAACTTCCTCCCCGGTAAGCAAGCCCTGCGCGGCGGGTCATTCCCAGTGACAGCTCAAATCGTGTTTGTTATTGAGCAAAAAAAAAAAAGAGAGGCGAGGCTTGACGGGCAGGTGTAATAAGCCAGGGAGTTGAGATGTCGCCCGTGGGTGCAGCCCCGGGGCAAATAATGCAGAGTGAGCGTCAAAAGGATTCCTGGGCTATAATGTAACCCTTTGTTCGAGCTGTACTGCAGAAATGGGAAATATGTCCATGCTTGATGTGCTCTTGTAATACCGAGGTAATGAGTGTCAGAAAAAAGCGATGGCCAATCCAAATACCTTTTGGCGTCATGCGTCACCTCGGTGTCAAAACCACAATCCAAACTCAGGTGTAGTTGTAATTGTTTCTTTCACGAATATGGGAATCACGTCGACTGTGAGCTTTGAAGTGCAGGAAATACGATATTACTCATCATTACCTAATATTATATGGGAGCGGCCTGTCACAATAAGTGGATGAAATTAAACGCCCTGTGTTTACTACATTTATTCGGTGGGAACACCACAGTTTGTGGCGGTTGGCTTTTTTCCCCGGCGTTTGTGAATGAACAATTAATGAGTCAACAATTACATAAACATGTCTGAGAGCGTTTTCTCTATGTGTGTTACCGAGACACAAACTCATCTTTCCATGTTTTTCTTTTTGTTTTCTTTTTTTATCTACCCTATTTAAGCAGGGCGGGGTACACTCCACAATGCTAAACGCTGTTAATCCCGGCCCCAGGCCTCACACAACAGAAATACAAATTTGCAGCTGCCTTAATTAGCAGCTTCCCAAAACAAACAATAAATCTTCCTTAGATTGAGATGCCGCTGCAAAACAAACAACCTCTTGGCTTATAGATGGTTATAATCATATTCTGATGTCTTATGGAGATTAGCACTACTATGTAATGTGGAAACGCACTTAAAAACCGATGTGTGAATAGTTTTTTCCCCCAAAGTTAATAAGCTCTTGCTTTTTCGGAGCAAACTTTTTAAGGTGGTCCGGTTTGACTTGAGAGATACATCCCAGTCACTGGAACAAGGTGCGTCTGTTTCACGCTTGAGCAACAACCTTCTCGCGGCACAAAGATGTGCTCTGTTCCACCGTGACCACCCGAGTCTCGCGAGCCCGTCTTTTGAGGTTTTGATTATATTTTATGAGTCCTAATTGTGACTGACCCGGCCCACCGGTGGCTTCATTTTCATCCGAGGGAAGCCGGGGTCCAGGTCCCTTTCGACCGCCGACCGGGGCATCTCGGCCAAATCAGCATGGCTGCCTGCTGACCTCCACCTTCACAGGACGGTGAGGGACACGTCTCAAGTTCATCCTCCCCTTGGGTGGTACGGCTCTCAGCTTACCTCCACCTGTCCGCCGGGGGGCCGGCTTCTCCCTTCACCCCTCGCCCTCCGGCTTCTCTGTGAGACTACTTAACATACTCAGCACAGCTCCTTTTACAGCTCTTTAACAAAACTCCGCCATTGTTTACCAACACTGTTTATGGGGAAAACACCGCGTCCAGCTCTAATTTATGGCATCTTATTACGATGTAATGAACAAATAAGCGTCCAAATTTCAAATACGAGCCCAGAATGATGCAGCACGGGCACTTTTTTTTTCCACCCCGACGTCCGGTGGCTGTTGCTCTCTTTAGGTAGTAACATAAGAATGTGAGTCTAACCCTTTATTAAACTGCGGATTCCTCATTGTTTGCATAACCCCGAAGTGACTCCGGAGTCGCATTTGTTCTGTAGGGCCTCCGTACAGCACAAAATGGCCGCTGCATGACCAGATTCGGCTTTGATGCGATAATGAAAACAAATGAGTGTAACACGATAATATATATCGGGGAGGGCCGCGCTCAAAGCTGACATCGCGGGGAAGTGAGGTGCAACCAGGGAAACACTAAGCTATGTTTGTCATCGCTCTCGACGTTGTCTCTCGCACAAATTATTTCCTCCAGTTCACGTCAGCGTATTAGTCTTCTTAGGGGTTCAATTAATCAAAGGAAGCACGGTTCCATATGCCTCCGCGGGGCAACTTGGACTGACCCCTGCATCAGAGCCGACTCACAGGCCGTACGTCACTGTTCTCCTCTTCTTCTTCTTGTTTTTTTTTTTTTTTTTTTTTTTACCGCTACAATTCACTGCTTTAAACTCTGAGTAAACACCAAAGAAAACTGCAAATCACGTAAGAAAAATATAATTTGAAAAATAAAACATTTTAGCAATCCCTGTTGTTGCTTAAGCAGGAACTTATGGCTATTATGGCGGCTCTAAATACGGCATTAGGACTTGACCCAATTTATCATGTGTGAACTGAGTTATGGAGCCTTATCTCCTTTATTTCCATAAACATAATTTTATCTTTATAGACCTGGTATTACCGGGCTATTTAGGCAGAGTCCAAGTTATTTTCTACAAGCTCACCTGTTGTTCTCACATGGAAATCAATGCCTCTCTCTGGTAGTATAATAACATTCCCGCTGGAGAGTAACAGCTTAATTCACTCTTATCACTTTTGGTTGTCTGGCTCCCAGTCAAGCTGGGGTCCAAGAGGTGAAATGAGTTTGGCAACCTCGACTCCAGGCGCGACAAGAGAACACACATCATGGTACAGTTAGTGGAAAAAGAGAGGGAAAATTGCCTGCATAAGCAGGAAAGATAGAGTTTCATCGTCATCCCACTAAAAACGCACACTCGTCTTTGGCAGACTTCAAACACTTAATCGGCAATCATTTTTCAATGAGCCCCAGAGGAGCACATTTTAGTGCTCCACCAAACAGTCTGCTGCTTTGTGCTCTCTAATCCCTCACGGTTATGCATCATGGGGAGCCAGTGGTCGTTCTTTAGGCGGAGGTTAACCCCCCACCTCCAGACTCACAGACAAGCAGACAGACGGACCCGCAGCACCGCTCCATGCAGTCCTCCTCCTCCTCCTCCTCCTCTGAATCTGCTCTGCTTCACCCACAACATCTGTATCCATCAGGAAACACTCACTTTCTATTGGTGCAGCCCTCAAATTAAGATTGTCTTTTGATCTGGAGGCCGGACAAAATGCAAATGAAACGTGATCCTATAAATGGCCTTCTCATCTGCCTCGTTAGGCTCCGTGAAGAGGTTTCACCAGCCCCTCGGATTGAGCCCCGGCTCTTCTGGACCCGCACACCACACATGTGACTGCCTCACTTCAGAGACAACCCCCTCCCCCCCAGCAAACACACACACACACACACGCACACACATGCATACTCGCCGTCTTTCCTTTAACCCATGCTTCCCTCCCATTTCATCTCCTGCTTGTGTTCACAATCTGAGACATAGTGCCGGTAAAAAATCATATGCAGGGAGGCCAATAATCTAAACAGCACTTAACCTGGCCGGCGGAGGAGTGTATTTGTGTGCCGAGGAAAATCTCCAGGCTCCGGCTCCGTCTCATTAATGAGAAAAGATGAGCGTTCCCCACTGCAATTAAGAGTCAATCTCCTGCATTAACTCACCGCCCCACGGCCACACACACAGCACAAAGACAACAGGCCATCCCCCTGTCACTCATTTTCCTGGGGTGAGCGGAGCAGAGAGCTCTCCCAGGATAGATTAAATTAGATGCTCTGTCCTTCTGGGCTCACCTGCTGAAACCTAAACTTGGAGATTGTAAACGCTGCGAGCGACCGAGAGTCGTGATTATAAAAAACTGAAGCAACTTAACAGAATTCAGCCAAAATAAATATATTATACACGTGTTTGGTCAAATGTGGCCATGTGGAAAAAAAAAAATAAACCTTGAAGAAATCTATTATATTTTTTAACAACTAATATGTGTCATCCTCTAACCTGAGAAACACGCTGCTAGTAGCCAAGGATCAGTGTAATAATGTGAAAGAATGAGAATACGCGGCGCGTTATTTGCACAGGTGTCCTCATGCATGTGCATGAAACCAAACAGTGACCTCCTCATTAAAAAACATTGCTCCGTAGCACTATAGCACGGTGGAAAAAAAAAAAAGATTGCACACTACCCTTACATTTAAAAGGATAATAGCATTATAGCCTTATAAATGATGAATATGTAAATAAAGAAACAAAGTTCAGATGTGGTGTTTCTCGACACAAATCCCAGCATCAGGCCTCTTTGTATCAGGAGGTCACTTAAAGGGGGGAGTCTTTTATGTGTTACGCCAGCGAAACAGGAGGTGATTGTCGAGGGGGAGGCGAATAAAGAAATTGCGAGTATTTGCATTTTGTGTGTGTACGTGTGATTTCTACAAACTGTCTACCTACCCCCTTGGAACATTTACAAAGCAAATTTTACAGAACGTTTCCTGTTTGCACCTGGACGCAAGATGTGAACGCACGGCCTCCTCCTGCACATGCACGACGCAAACACAGACATAATACATGTGTATATATATGTACTTACCACAGTGTTATTTCGTGTCATTTTGGTGCAATAGTTGGCTTAGATGCATATAGTTGGTGTCATTACGTATATCCAGCCTCCTTATCACTCCAGCCATCAATTAACATTGTTTTGTTTTTAACTATTCAGTTAGGCTAATATAAACCAATATGTACATATTTCTGTGTACATATTTAGTTTTATATAGTTCCTCTTGTCTTATATTATTTTTTTTGGTATTTTGCACTGTTGCCACTGTAACACCTTAATTTCTTTATCTTATGTTATGTTATCTTATCTTATGTTATCTTATTTTATCTTATCTTATCTTATCTGGAGGTTATGTTGAGGTAATGTTAAAACTCCCACCAGGATAATTGCATGTGACACTATTTTTAGAAGCTATAACACTGAATAAAAAAAAAAAAAAAAGAGGTTTGAATAAACTCCGCGTTGTAATGTGAACAGCAAAACACCTTTAAGTAGTAGTAAGAGCAATGTTCATCAAACAAGATTACTGCAGCACTCAATGCCGGGCGACAACAAACAGGCAGTCGTTTCAAAGAATAACCAGCTGCAGGCGTGGCGGGAGGAAATCTCAGCAGAAATAGCGAGGATAAACACGCCACTTGAAAAACCGCTATTCTGTTTATTATGTTACATCATCATCTCTTCGCAGGGCTGGAGAACCAAACAGGGCTTATGAATGCCTAAGTGTGGTTGTGTGTGTGTGTGTTTGTGTTGTGCGGTGGTCATGCGGGTATTCGAGAGTCTCAGGGAAAATAAGAGACAAGTGGACGGATGGGAGATTGAGCCGGGGCGGGGTGGGCACCGGCATAATGAGTGACATATTGTGAAATCTTTACCTACAAAAGCAGAGTCTTCTTCCATGCAAATGAGACTCGCCTGATAAGGATCTGTTTGATGGGACACATGCGGAATACGAGGCAGCTAATTCCCTCATTAGTATTCAGCAGAGCTGATTGGCAAAGACCAGAGAGAGCCAGCCGGAGAGCATGTCTGCAAAACCCAATATTGATTTGTTTAATGGTGTCAGGGAGTCAAAAATCACAAATCTCCTGTCAATTGTTTATGAGGCTGTTTAGCGGGCCAATAGATGCCCCTCGCTTAATTAATACCTCATTACGGAGATGTGATTATATGCTTGAACTGTTAATGGGGGCCCCGAATTTCAAAGACCACCATAAAAGGTGTTCTGACAAACAGAGCTGGGGAGAAAAAAAAAAAAAAAAAAAAAGCGATATCTGATGAGCCTCGGTGTGTTTGTTGATTTGGGACTCTTTGTTTGCTTTCCTCCTCTTTTTACGCTCCCATTATTCACAGGGCGCCCCGCGCTCCGAGGCTCCAACATTTTTTTCCTCTGGTTGCGTTCGGTTTAGCTGTTTATCATTTGACAATATAACGTATTTTGTTCGAGGCGGCGTCGGAAACTACCTGTCTCCCGTCATCGAGGAATATTTATGGTAAATAAATATAATCAGCTTTAATCAAGAGCCTCGCTCAGAGTAAACAGCGCCTAAAACACACGCAAACACGTGCAACCTTATGCGGAGCGACGCGCGCGCGGCGTCGGCGGTGAACATATTTTGGGATTACTCCCGACGAAGAAGTCGACGAGAAAATAAATAAAAAGCATTTAAAATGTCTTGTTGCAAATTGCAGGGGAAGCGAGGGTGCTCCTGAGCAAGCACACGTGGCTGATCTGAAGGGGGGCTCTCCATTTAAAGGCCCATAAATAGAGTGATAATGGCGCAGGTTTATGAGGACTCAGCCGGTGAGACAGGCTGTTACTGCCGCCGCTGCTGTTGTTGTTATTCCCACTGTTCCTCGATGGCCACTAAAGCGGAAAAATGGATCCCCACTTTGGGTTGAAATACGAAGCTGGGCTTATTCTCCCTCTCTTTCTCTTTTTGTGTGAAAAGGCGCCCAGGCATTTGCCTGCATGGTTATGGAGTTAAACGCTCAGCTCCATGGCTGGGCTTCTGCACGGTGCCCCCCCCCTCCGTTTCATTCCCCCTGACAGGATTAGCAGGTCTCCAGTGTTAGAAATACATTAAGTGGACCTTTGCAGTCACTTATTATGCCTGATTATGCAGCTGGAATGGGGAAGGTAGGCTCTGTTTGTAGTTAAATAACTTCTCAGATGCTTTTTTTTTTTTTTACAGCAGCAATCTTCAAAGCATGAACGGGTCAGTGGCTCAGGCACAAAGCTGAGATTGATTTCCACCCTCCTACTCTTTGTTCCCGCGGTTTAAAGAGGACAGGTTCTACTAAATTAGTTTGTCCGTGTTATTAATGGAAGAGCCAATTAAACTCCCATACAGTGGTGTCATGGCAAAACAATGCAGTTACACAACTATCCCACATCAGGGGCTTGAGCAGCGGGGTTAATGAAATGGTTAACTTATGTTGATGTATAGATAGGATTAGGCTCCATCTGGGCAGCGTGCCACTCTATTAGTATGAAGTCTATACCACAGAGTCCAAACAGCTGCCCATTTTCTCGCCGGAGTGAAGGATTCTGGGATTTTCTGATCCGCCACAACAATAAAACCACTGACAGGAGAAGTAGATGATCTTGTGACAATTCAGTGTTCGGCCGGGGAAACTTTTGGACCTGGGATTCATTTGTGTGGATGTTATTTAGACATGTAGCACCCACTTACACCAGACCAGCCCCCACCCCATAGAAATGACACTGTGGGATGATCCACAGAGGCCCCTCCCCTCAACCGATAGGACTCAAAGACTCCATGTAGATCATGTATAATTCATTCACTGATCAATCATTCTTGTCATTTAATCTTGTACTACAGTTTAATTCTTAGGTCTTCAACCGGGGGTCCACGACCCCCAGGCTGTCTGTGGAAGTGTCGCAAAATCTTTGGTTGATTAGACATTTTTTGTATATATATATATATATATATATATATATTAATTGCCCCCCAACTTTAAATTTCATAATACAAATACAAATAAACAATATAAATGGAGGCAGAAGACGTTCTCACCTGTAAACAGAGACCTGTCCAGTAGGCCCCGCCCCTATCGTTGTTGAGTCAATCACGAGGCCACATATAATATATGTCATATGTGGGCAGGACCTACTTTGTACAGGAGGCTTAGATTTAAATAAAAAATAATAATAATATTTGAACCTGTGTATTATTTGACTAGCTTAATTTTGAAAGCAAAATAATGATAATAATGTATATTTAGAGATAGCACTAGTTTAATATAGAACACATGTAGTAGGTGGGGGGTCCCTACTTAATCTCTCCATCAGTTTGGGGTCCTTGGCCTGAAAAACGTTGAAGATCTCTGGTTTAATTCATCCTTATATGATGTATTGAAATTAGATTTGTGGTGCTACATGTGCTACTTATCTCAATAAGATTTTATCAGCTCAAAAAAAAAAAGATTTCTGAGAATGATTAGCCAAAAAAAAGTTGTTTTTTTTCCATCTGATACTCACCCTTACTCAACTAGACAGTCTAAAGACATTTTTTTACCCTTTATACCAGACTTCCTTAGCTCAGAATTCACTGCATTATATAGGACCATCTCTTAAAGCACCCTCTTCACTGGTTATCTTCAAAGACCAAATGAAAAAGTATTTAATTGACCAACTTTAGCGTGGTATTATCATTTTCTTCTGTTTATTTCTTGTAATTGTTTGTTTAATAAGGTTTTTAATAAGCCTTCAGTGGCTTCCAACCTCCCCGGCTCATTTCTTCTTTCTTATTCTGGTAAATTCTCATTGTATTTTTTTGTGCAAACACTGCAGCTGTTTTGTTGGAACAAGGCAGACCTGCACCATATTAGGAAGGTGGTCATAATGTTACGCCTGATTGATGTACATACATAGAAAAAGCCACATCGACATCACCCGAGATTGAAAAAGTGCCCCGGCGTTGGCCGTTCTTGTTTTCACAGCTGTTACAAAACAATCCGAACATTTTGAGCTGAAACAAGCGGACGATTCACCGAGTCTGAGAAAAGTTTCCGTGAACTCATGAGAAAAAGTGAGATTGACAGGGAGAACGGGGGGAAAAAAATGAAATTTCATCAGAAAGGGTTGACCCAACGCTGGGAGCGTACGCATGTAAGGTGTTGGAGCATGGCTGGGTGTTTAGGCGGGTAAAGAGGCTGGATTATTGTCGGAGAAACCCACTCCTGCGTTCTTCTTACTGCACTTGAGTTATTTTCTCTAACGCCAGCAACATTTGCCATTTTGTTATTCATTCATTATCTCTGACAATGTAAATGACTCATCACATTTAAAATGGCTCCCCGAGGTGAACAGAACCCAGGCATGATGTGAATGAAATCATAGTCATTTAGGTTCCCTCGGCTCAAAATTCCAGCTCGAGTATCAGGCAGAGCAGAGAGAAAATTAGTCTTCCTCACTTGATGGCTGTTATACTTGGCCATTTCCTGACCCACTGTGAATAAAGCTCCAATTTATGGCAATTATCCATGTTAAAGACGGCACCCATACAAATTAGAAATAATGCCAGAGGTGATGAGAATGTGCAGGCTGAGGCCGAATCGTATTCCTTAGCTGGAAACACCTCACGCGAGCAGCAGATCACAGCAGAAAGCGTCTTTACAACAGTTTATCTACGAGGCTGCGGCTAAATTGATAATGTTTCTATTTGTGCACCTCGGAGTAGCCGCGTGGCAACCACGAAGGGGTAGGAGAACGGAGCAGCTCCCCGAGAACAGCTGACATAAGCGATCCGTTATTCCTCGGAGGTCACACGGGGCCTCCACACATCACACACCTCGGGCCATGACCACTCACCAACGACCCTCCCCATTCCCGGGCCCGGGTCTGGCCCCGTCACATCTGGCCCCCAAGACCCGAGACGTTTTCTTCCCCCTGTTCAAAATGCACCAGTGGTTCCCATTTAACACCTGTTCGGCCTAATTTCCATTTTCGGGGACGCTGCGGATTTCAAATCATTTATCACTTCCCAAAGTGCTTCCACATGTGCGCTGCCTTTTTCCCAGTGTGCGCGGGGTTCCCGCCTCCGGCCAACCTTTTCCAAATGTATTAAAATTCAGTTTGGCCCAAAGAAGTTCAGACACTGATGTTTCATTGTGGTGATGTCTGGTAATTATTAGGCTAAATTACGGCTCCGGCATGTGACTTGACAGGGTGGACTCCGCGTTTAAAAACGAGAGATGGGGCGAGGAGGTAGGGCCGAGGTGGTCCGTCACGCTTTCGTGCACTTTTATAACTGTGTTCCCCAACAGCGGGATGTCAGTCAGACTGAAACAGTTTCGCCACCGTGGAAACACTTGTGTGGTTAGGGACCTGAGAGGGTCCGCCGGGGGCCCACCGTGGGGCCGTTGGGTGAAGGCTGTGTCAAAAGTACTCCACTGTGAGTGGAAGACTCCCACATCGAGCCCTGATGAGCATTAAATACCAACTGCGATCCAGCTCGTAGTCGGGGTCGGGGTTCAAATTGTGAAACCGGGATTAGATCTCAAAGTGGAAAACGATTTGAATAAAAGTGAAATCAGATTATGTCGGGGGGGCTTTTGGTCAATAAGTCCCAGCCCTCAACGGGACGCCAACTGTGTGTAATTGGCAGTGACAAAATGGGATAAGAGACACGCAGCGTACTTGCTAAGAAGCGTAATGTGATTACGTTGTGCGCACTACTTAGAAACGTGGTAAAGTTTGGACCTGTAGTAGCTTCTCCTGCATATAACAACCAAATCAGCTCCTTTTCTCAACATATTTAAAACCCTGAAATACACTCACTTGCCAAAACATTAGGTACAACAGTAACAAAAACACGTGTCTATACAACACAATGCAACCGAGTATTATAAATAGTATTATAAACTAAAGCCTCCACATTAAGAGCACAATTCAAACAAACGTATCAACCGAACCAGTGCAGGACTATCAACCAAACTTTATTTATGTAGCACTTTTCATGCAGAAAAATGCAATACTTCCATATACAACCCCGCCCCCCCCCATCTGTGTCTGAACAACAACAAACAGATCAAGCCGACCCGTATAAACACTAAAACTTGTACTACAATGCATTGGTTTTCGCAAGAGTAGCTAATAAACTGAGTGTATACCTGCATCATTATATATATGCAGCCAAAAAATTAAAAAAAAGGAAACAGAAAGGGGGCTTATGAGGTTGTCATCATATTAAACCAAAAGTAAAATTCATGGTAGGTAATGAAAACCTTATCATCGCCACATTTTTCATGTTCAAGGGCATGTGCTACAGAAACGGGGGGAAAAACCGCACCACAAAAAAAGAAAAAAGAAAAGAAATGCATTAAAATTTAATCTCATTAAAAAAAAAAAAGCAAATTGCAACATTGGTGTTTACAAAGTAAGTTTTTTTTTTTTTTTTTTCCTTGACGAGCTCCATCTTCAAGTGGGCAATGTTTGAAACTGTACTGTAAGTGCGCTTAATTAAAGTGGGCTGTGAAAATGTGCACTAATCAGATAGGGTTGGTAACAAAGTCCATGAAATTACTAATTAGAATTTCATTAAAAGGTACCGCTTTATCATCTGAGGAAATCGTAACCTTTAAAACGCTTTCAGGAAAGGCAGTATGCCTCTTTAAATGGGCTAACAGAGAGAGAACGGCTGGCTTTTGATGTAATATCTCATTTAGGATTTGAGCTAAATTGGACCATTTAAACATGTCATTGTTTTGGACGTAATTTATCAGACTAATTAATGACAGTTATTGCCTGGGCCGGGCGGCTGACAGAACGCCAGGCTCCTGCAGGAAGAGATCACACAGACAGACGTTTAGCTTGGATGAAATCACACCATTAGGAAGCATTTGCCAAAAAAAGAGAGCCACCCTCCCCTCTCTTTTTTTTTTTTTTTTTTTCCACGGCTACCACAACTGATTAATCATCACATTTCAAACTGTGCTGTGGCAAATGCAGAACACATCCAGTTGTTCGGTGCTTATATTATATTATATTAATCCACGTGGTTATCACAATGGTTTAAAGTGCCGAGCGTCGAGCTGATGTATCCTTTTAAACTTTCCATCTCGCCCGAGTGGCTTGCATCCTACAGGCGGTGCACTGTGCCGTCCACGCTGTGACCTCCCTCCCTGATTACTATTCCTCCCATCAGCTGGTCAGGATGGGCTGTGTTAGTTGAAGGGATCATATGTCGGCACTCAGGCCTGTTTATCTGAAGGACAGGCGCTGGAAGAAAAGACAATCTGTTCTGCCGCTAATGACTGCTTGATTCGGGCGACACAGGGTTCACTCTTCTCGGCGCGAGCTCTTCGCCAGAGCGGGGAATTACAGGCAAACTGTCGACATTTGGAAGATATGTGCAGAAAGCTGATTAGTTGATAGTTCAATCCGGTAACACCCATGAGTCAGAGGTGAGCGCAGGGTGGAAAAGTGAAAAGTAATACTGTAGGCTTCCCCTGTGTCGTGCCCTCCGCGGAGGTGCTGGCCCTGCTGCAGATGTTGCAGAGGGAAAGACGCCGACGCGGCGGCGGCGGCAGCAGAAGAAGAGAGAGGAGCTTTACGGGGCCAGAAGTGTCAGTTTTACAGAGTGCAGCTTCACGCTGACCGGGTTCAAATGAAATCAGAAAGGTGATCAGGCTCCGCTAAGAGCCGGATCCTCAATCAAATGCGAGGGCTCTCGCTGAGGTGACTGCCAGCGCGTTGCAAAAAACAAGGCATGTTGGGAATGCTGGCTGTTTAATTTGGCCTGCGGGCTTCATAAACCTGAAACGCAGAGCACGGCGGCGACGTCCTGTCCTACCGTCTACATGTGTACGCATGTAACGCGTGAGCGGGGAGCTTCCCGTGCAACAAACATTCTCACAAGATGAGCAACAGGTTTTGAGGAAAGCCAATAAAAACACCATCTATTTTATTTTATTATTTTTTTTGGTATTTTTTTATGGATAATCTACAATTTTGGCTCCTAAAATGAAGAATTGACGAACACAGACATTTTAATTGATTGAGCTTCATGCCGGAGGCCAACTAATGTCGTTAGTTTGATTTGAGGCACACCCGGCTCCCTCAAATGGTAACTAATTTGCACCTTTGCAAAGGGTGACACTTAGGCATTAGCTTGTGAGTGTGTCAGTACCTGTAATTAAAGCAGATGGTCAAATGACCCTGTCAGGGCTGCTAACAAAGTAGGGCCTCTGCGTGCCCCTGATTCACTGCCCCATTTCCCCGAAGCCGCTACAGGGAAGTTGTTTTTAAACTCGGTTTGGGACTTATTACAGACCGCGGTTACAATTAAGGCTCAATAGACTTGTTTAAGGACAACAGGGAGGACGTTTAGGCGACGGTCTCTGTGTCGTACCAGATATGACCTTAAATCACATGAAATGAAGCCTGCTAATATCAATCAGCCTAATCTCCACAGCACAGGTGCTCACGTTGAATGCCCTTTCATCACCCCTCCAAAAGAGAAATGGTCATTTCCTCAATCACTCCTTCTTTTTTTTTTTTTTTTTTTTAATCCTGGGAGCAGAGAAAGAAAGAAAGAAAGAAAGAAGGAGAGAGAGAGGGGGGTGGACAGAAAGAACAAGTACACCGCGGGAGGTCACTAAATTAAAGCTGTGACAGATCCGCGAGTTAGTGTGCGGTTAGGCTCGTATTTGAAAATAACCCGTCGAGATCCCTATTAGGCCATTTTCTCTAAACTACTTCCAAATTTGTGTTCCTTCCCCCTTAAATTGTGAGATGTGTTTAAAAGCACCACACTGAGATATGTGCTAAATACCAGCTGAGCGAAGAGAGAAAAAAAAAAAAAAAAAAAAAATCCCCCATATCTGTCATTAAAAGGATCACAGAGTATAATCATCCGTTTTACAATTGGAACACATGCTGTAAAAGTGCATTCAGCAGTCCTGCGCAGTCACTATACTTTCCGACATGATACTACAGCTCATAATGCAGCCTGTAATTATCTGTTTCCTGAAGGTGCAGGGCTGCGTAAAACTGCCATGAGCTCCCGTGTGCCTTTCATAAAACAGCTTTTCTCCTCTTTGGCAATCGCATCGCACGGGGCTGACTCACTGTGGGCTTCGACAAGGAACTTAAGCAGGTTCACACCAGGAGGGGCTGTAGTACAGCAGCCATCTGGTAAGGAGAACAAAGACATGTGAAATATGGCGCACACCTACACGCGAGTCGACCGCACGAAACGACGACGGCTTTCGGGAATCGGACGTGAGCGCGCGTTTCCGTGCGGCTCAACTATCCGAGCCGGCGTGATTCAACGCAGCCCCGGGTTTCTATATCAGACCTCGACGTGACCCCGCGTCCCGGCAGACTACCGTGCATAATACGCGGCCCCGTGTATCTTTTAGCAGATTAAAGTAGAGAAATAAACATAATCAGCACAGGCGCCTTATCGCAAAAAAAGAAAAAAAAAAAAAATACTCTTGCGAGTCGTCATCTGCTCCAACTGGTGGAGGTACTGGAAGTCTTTTCTTAATGATACAGCAAATGAACGCAGGGAGGGGCCGCGTGTTTGCATGTGGTGGCGGTGGTGGTGGCGGTGGTGGTGGAGGTAGAGCAGGAGGAGAGAAAGGAGAGGGTAAAAAACATTAATTATTAGCCCCAGTGGGATCTCTTATATTCTGTCTAGCCTGGACAACACCAATTAATACAGCAATTATTATCCTGGCCCGTAGCACAGGGTTGACTAAGCTGGCTTGCCTTCTGACGATTATGGCGTGAGGAAGGGGGTGGAGGGGTGGGGGGGCAGCGGAAGAGAGGCATGCTGGAGCGAGATTATTCATCTCACACTAAACCCCTTGCTTTTATGATGCATGGGTGATGGGGGAGATAGAGCCAAAGAGTAATTTAGTCGGCAAATTTCAACTCAGCGTTACAGCGGCAACACAATCTCCCTATAGATTAATTTCTGTTGGGTGTCATCTTTAGGGGCGTCGGGGAGCGCGAGTTCGATAACGAGTGAACCGACGTTTTTTCTCACATTTCCCCTGCCGCCCTCCTCCGGAGTAACAAGCGGGGCCTAAAGCTGCACTTTAAGTCTGAGACCCCCCCCTAGATCCTGTGTGACAGGTGCACAGTTCACAGTCTCTCCTGTGCTAACCCCCCCCACACCGTCCCTTCCTCCCTCCACCTCCCATCCCGAGGTCTTACTCTAGGCTCTGACCCAGCCCTGCACTGCATTCATTTCCTAAACATTGTCTTCTCCCCCCCCCCTTCTCCTGGCCCTGATTTCCCTCACGCAGTGGACGCAGATGTAAGCAATAGCTCCACCTAGTTTCCGCAGCGCCGCTTCGAGCCCCGTGCAAACGCAGGACGCGCAGCGAGACGACCGAGACGCCTCTCTCAGACGAGGGAGCAGGATCCGCCGTTTCAAATAAAATACTGCTCCCGCATTATCCCCCCCTGCTCCAGTCACATTATCCACCGCGCTCCATTCTCCCTCATCATCTTTTTGGACAGGGTAGCTCTCCGTCTCCCTTGTTCTATTTTCTGCAGCATCCCCGTCCTCCTCGCTCCTCGCTCCCCGCTCTCTCCCCCCCTGCAGTTGACAGGAGCATCTTAAGCACATGTGCCCCCTTTTCCCCACAGCCAGTGTAAAATCTGTGCTGACAGCCAATGAAAACAACACGGATGCTTGCATGTTATCTTGACATGGCCACGTTAAGCTCCGCTCTCGCGATGCTAAATGGTCGTCGTAAACCTTTTAAGATGTGCGCGGCCCTAATATGGACTTTTATGAAAACATTATGCTGTGTAATATGTTTAGGTTCAGCGAGGACATACAGTAGGCAGCCGAGCTCAAAAAGTCAGTTATCTAAACAATGGGGATTCAAAGAGGAACCAGAAAGGGTGTTTACATAGATGAATGCGCCGTTTTTCATGTTGCAGACGATTTCTTCCAGATTTTCATTTGGAAGTATTTTATATTTTTAAAAATATGTGATTTTTTTTTTGTTGTTGTTTTTTTTTTAATGTCCCACTGTCTTGCGCTCTCTAATCTACGGACGCTTTTCTATGGCGTCAATTGACAAAACAATTACAGTCTACAGGATCTTGTCTAACAAGCCCTCGGAGTACTAAGAATGATTAGATGGCGGGAATTACATGAGGAACCCATCTCTGGATTAGCGACGAACACAATAAATTCTGAAATAAGTGGAGGAATATGTACATCCCTTTCATGGAAGACGCTTAGGTGACTGCTGCCACGAGAGGATTTGTCAGCATAACACAGGATCTCAAACAATAATGTGTGCGCGATAGGACACCATGGAACACATTCACAGCCGAAATTCGCTGCCTGTTGTGTAAATGGATTTCTCCCCCATGAAACCGAGCGAACGGGCCAGAAAGAATGCCGCCTCGGTTTCATCATCGTTTAGTTGAATACATTAAACCATCTTCACCATCATCATCATCAAAAAAAATTCCAGAGAAAACAGTATTTATGCGTTTTTATTTCAAACAAAACAAAACAAAAAGAAAGCAAGTCAAACGCTTCCGCCAACAGATAGCGGGTTTTTTAGCTAGTAATTGCTACGTGCCACATGTTCTTTCCAGCGGGGCCGTCATTTATTTACAGGGGTGTTGTGTTGCGCTTTCGGTACAGAAAACCGGCCAGGCCTCTAAGAGGAGGCGCTGTCATTGTCACTGCGAGGTGTAGGATAACAGCCCTTGAGCAGGTTGTAATTAGAGTGGCTGAGGTGTAATGAGGGTGCAAGATTCCTTGCTCCCGAAGCCGGTGCCAAACTGGACCGCGGTGCCAGTGGCACGCTGTTAAAACGCTTTCCCCAGCCACCTCGCTGCCTCTACCTGCGACTTAGAGCAGCTCAGAGGACACCTGCTGCAACATATCAGACTTGAGGGCTTCACAATAGTTTTTTTTTTTTTAGCTGGAACTGGAGAGGGCCCCTACAGGTGGTAACGATAAAAATAAAAATGCCTGAGGAACAATAAGAGAATTATTAAAGTGGTTCTCAAGTGGGGAACAGAGACTCAAAAGCTAATGCGCGAGACGTGAAAGAATCTAATCTGCGGTTTACTGATTGACTTGTAAATGGAAATGTTTCTTCTTCCCTGCGTGTTGTTTGAACACACAATATTTTCCGGCCAACTCCTCTTCACCTGTGGTCACATTTTAACTTGTGTTCACAGGGTGCGTTTACAGAACACCTCCCAACACACACACACACACAACACACAACACACACGCCTCTTTTTCTTTTTTTTGCACTCGCAAATGAACACTCTGTCAAGTCAGAGAAAATTTTTACTTTTTGCACGCTTGGCAAAAATGAATCTTAATCAGTGGCACCAACTATTATATTTGATAAGTTTGGTGCCAGAGATAGAGAAGAAATGGAGGCAAGAGGGAGGAAAGTACCCCACACTCCACACACACCAGATAAGTGCAGAAGCCAAGATTCCTCGCGCTGCTCCATCAGTAAGTGCTCAACCTGACCCTCCAAAAAAAAAAAAAAAAAAAAACAGGAGAGATGCCTCTTTGCATAACGTTTCCACCCCCAGCTACGCTCTCTAAACTACACACAATTTTTCTCATGCGAGAAAGAGGCGGCAGTCACTCCCCAAACATTTTTATTTCAAAAACAATCCAGCTGCACAGCGGGGTGTGTTTATTCAGCGTTTGAACAGCTAATTCTCTACTGTACTACACAAACACACACACACACACACACACATGCTGCATGTGGGTGTGAGCACTGCCTGATTCACTAACTGTGATGTGCCAGGAGTTCGGCAACTACCGCACGTGATTGAACTTTTAAATTAGTTTGCGAGCAG
Organism: Mugil cephalus; assembly: GCF_022458985.1. Taxonomy (NCBI): domain Eukaryota; kingdom Metazoa; phylum Chordata; class Actinopteri; order Mugiliformes; family Mugilidae; genus Mugil; species Mugil cephalus. The sequence goes on from NC_061782.1 coordinate 6,758,347, forward strand.
TTCTCCATCTGACACGTTAGAGACAACGCAGCTGAGGAATTGTAATGAGAAAAAAAAGAGAAAAAGGAGGGGGGGAGAAAAAAGTCTCGTGTCAATAACGTGTTGACATATCATTTTTCCTCCCTTTGTTTATTTATTTCTTTAATGAGGAACCAGTCTTTATCTGTGGCTGAACCACCACCATGAAATTCTTCAACCCCAGTGTAACAGAGTTACACCGTGTCAGAGCTGCAGCACAGAGCGATGTGACTCATTACCGCTCTGCTTCGAGAACATACCACAATAAAACCACCACTTTCCACCAGGGCAGGCGGCAGGGGCAGTGCCTATATTTGTGTCCGGCTCCGGGGGTGAAAGGAGTGGGCGAGCTGTGGTTTTTGCTGACTGGGTCGGGTCAGGGTTGAGTTTCGGTATAATCTAATATTGCGGAATGTGAAATACTATTACACGAAGATGCCGTGATGTATTTATTCCGTACTTGTACTGCGTATTCTTTCGGCTACTTCAAAAACAGCAGCATCTGTGTGGAGTAAACTGCAGCTGAAAGGTCACGTGGTTTTGTGGGGAGCCAATCGGGGACGGGCGTTTTCGTGAAGTCCTCTTGGGCTAGTGGGACCAGACCCCCACAGGCCATAAACTCCATAATGTAGGCCATCACAGCAGCTTGCCCGTGTAAGGCCGACTTCTGAGGGGCTTCCAAAATACCATGGCGGCGCTTTCATTTCCCCACCACTCGCCAGGCAGCCGTAAGAATGTCAATAGAAATGAAAGAAAGTCTCGGGGAAAATGTCGAGAGGATTAATCAACACCTGTACTCCTCCTCGGATGTGGATTTACAAATGGCTGCGGACTAAGATGAAGCGCAAACAAAAATAAAAAAAAAGGGACCGGGATTCACAGTTCTTTGCGTTCATGTTATTGTGATTGTGTGTTTCAGTTTTTCTAAGATGTGTATTTGTCATGTTGTCTTTTTTGCAGTGACTCACATCTTGTGTTGCATTGAGAAGAATGAACAAGATTTTTAATCCAGAGGCAAAAATATAAATATCACATTACAACAAAGCTTAGACAAGTTATTCTAATAATATTTTAAAAAAGATTCAATATAATAAAAATTTTAAAAAAGTATAAGAAACAAAGTAAAAGTGCTCTTGATGCAGAACGGCTTTGGTGCGCTGCTAAATATTTAGACAATCCTTCCAATGTGTATTTGCTTCTATTTCTATTTCTTTCAGATGTGTCCAGGATGTGTCCCACCTCTCGCCCAATGTCAGCTGGACAACGATCAATTTCCCTTGTGGATCAATAAAGTCGGGGTCTAAGTTTATCAGTAACATTTCAGTGGTGATTTCATGTTGCATTGGATCAAAGTGGAGCTAAATTTAATAGCGTTGTTAACCTCCTGAGACCCAAGCTTTTGTGTGAAATGCATCGTAATTTGATTAAGATCTTTAGGTATTTGGGATTAGTAGGACCTAAGAAGTATAAAATAAAATAATAAAATAAGTATCATCTTTGAACTGGAAGTAGAAAATAAGTAAATAAATAAATAATGTCCTCATATGTGGACATGGGGATTATTTCAGTACTTGCTTATTAGCAATGTTGCTTTTTACTATTGACAGAATTTGTTAAATTTGCATGTCATATGAAACTAGAAAAATTAATAAGCATATATAGACAAGTTTCCACCGTAAAAATAAAAATAAAATGAAGATTTCGCTGAAGTAGCTGTCATGCTATCATATTTTTTTTTTACACCAACTAGTGCATTGACCCTTTAGTGCCCCTTAATGGCAGATAACGAGGTCCACTTATGAGGACAAAGGGTCTAAATGAAGCATATGCTACCACAACATATGCTACCACAAAGCTAAAACCTATAATGTCCCCATATCAGGACACAGGGTCTCAGGAGGTTAAGAACAAAATCTGATGGGATTTCGTCCACTTTTGTCCCATGACAGGCTGTTATTATGTTTTTACAACAACTAGTGAACTGACACTTCGCTACCACGACCAAAAGTGTTTTCTCATGAGGACAACAGGTCGAAATGAAGCAGAATAAGGCGCAAAACCTGAAGCATGATGTCCCCGTATGAGGACGCAGGGTCGCAGGAGGTTAAATGGGTAGTTTCATATATAAAATGTGTCGTATTTTATGAATACTCAGCAGTGTTTCTCCAAGGTTTTATGGGGGTTTTGAGTGATGGGCTTAAGTCTGTGTTGTTGGGGTCAATGTGTAAATTTAGTTTGTTTATTAAAAGAACAAGGCATAGACTGGTTCTATGGGAAAAGTAACCTTAAATGACTTCTGTTGGCGTTAAATGTTAAATAATGGACTTAAATACACAGATTATACAGAATTTTCTCTAAATGATTAATTCTATATTTCTGTTTTCTGTTGTCATTATAAAAACAGAAATACTCGAGTAAACTTTACCTACATGAGTGCAGCATTAACAAACTGACCAGTGTTGACATCTGCGCAATGCTTCATTAAATCACATCCAATCAAATAATGAAATTAGCTCAACTTGAATCATTAATCTAGGCTCATTAGTTTTTACCCCCTATTAAATTCACACGTTACACAATAATGAACAAATTTTTTTTAGTAAATTAGTGCAACATGCTCACTTTGTGACCTAACACTGAGTAATACACGTCCATGTTGTGTGCGCTGATATGTGGAGAGCGGGTGATGTTATGAGGTGATAATGACCGGGCTGGGGTAATTGCTCTGCCAGTGGGGGACCTGTAATCACTGCGGCGCAGTTATGTAATGGTCCTTGCTGATATGGAACAGGTGAAGTGAGAGTGAGTTGATTCATTTGGAGCATCCACACCAGGGGCTTCATATACATGCGCACCACAAAAAAAAAAAAGAAAAATCAAGATTACCACGCTATTAAGACAACAAAGATGGTACAACAGGACTTGTGTTAACAGCACACTCTTCTATTATGGATAAACGAGGAGCACATGTGATTAAAGACGTCTATAGGGAATAAGCTGCTTTTTATTATAAGACTTATTTACCTCAATAATGTCTCTTCACATTTAATCCATTTGTGTGTAATTTTAATTGATGCTTTCAGGTGGCTACTTCACTGCTTTGTTAGGAGAGGTGTATTTATTCAGTCTATATATGCTTTATTTTAAGCCTCCCTTTTAATTTAAAGAAATTTTGAGCAGACTGAAGGACGTTATCTGAGAAAAGAGGGATAGAAGAGAGAACGTGTTTACATGATGGTTGGTAAAAACGGGTTGTGTGGAGTCAGCAACCAAAGGACCCAAAGGACCCAAAGACACCAGACACCACAGGACACCCTCAGAAGACTTATGTCCATTCTCTGACGACTCACAGCTTTTTTTTTTTTTGGAGGCACAAAAGGAGACCTACACAATATTAATGTCATAATGTTATGCCTGTTTTGTGTATGTCAGTGATGACAGTTGTTATATTAGAGGGGATAGGTTGGCATAATCTATTCTAGCCACACAATAGGCAATCAACGCAATCGAGTCAACAAAATCACTGCAACGCTTACACAACCAGCAAAACCTCGGTTAAAGTGTGTATTTTGGATTTTCCGTGTATTCCTTCTAAATCTCAAGAAAACCAACAACGATCCCACAAAACATGTCTGCGCCGTCGAGCTTCATTGTTGAGCAAAAATGCATGAATAAAACCACACTGCTGCGCAATATGATCCATTACAATGAGGGACACTGTGGTTTTATTTTGAAGGCAGTTTCACATAACACCATCCTGTAAAACCTCGACAGAACACGAACCTCAAACCTTTCTTCATAAATCAGCCGTATTTACTCTCTAGTCTCTATCGAGCGATTATGTCAGTGTTTTATTGAATTACTTGTTATTTTAGGGACGGAGCACTTTTTTTTTTTTTTGAGAGAGGGACAGGGATTAATGGGGTATATGTCAGGCTGCAAATTGTGCAGGCTGAAAATTGACATTTATTCTCACATTTTTAAAGATTAATCTCCGGGATAAATCGCTGCTTTTCATAGTTTGGAAAACACTTAGAAATGTGTTAAATCTTCGCTGGATGGACGGCTTTTGTTGAGCTCCTCTAATATAACCTGTCAAATTTAGATACACCACTCATTTAAAAAAGATGACTTCATAGAAAAGTATTAATTATTGCTAAATTATAAACATATGCCGTGTTCACTGCATAACTATAAAAGCTCTTTCAGGGCACTGCTACACATAGTTTATGCCAACGTGAGCCATTTATACTTGTTATAAATACAGTGTCGCATCGTTATTGATCCAAACCAATCAATTTGAAGAATTGTGGAGCTGGATAAGCAGCTGGAAATACTAAAGTGGAAACATGCTTGTGACAAAGTGGGTGAGAACCACACCATTTGTCACATTTTCTGTTTCAGTTTAATCAGTTTAATATTCATTTATGATTGTATTTGTGTTTTGCTTTATATCTGGTTACAATTCATACATCAACATTTTCAGTTAAAATCAGACTCAGACAAGAATCATTAAGTTGTGTATTACTTGCCATGCCCCTTGTGTGTTCCAGGTAAAAAAGGAGGAAATGTTGGATCACTTCCTGTTTTTTTCCCTTAACCATCTATGGAGATATTTGATAGAAATGGTAGAAGGAAACTAAAGTTAAAGGCTATGTGAAAAAGGACTATTAATGGGAAATTTTTAACCCTTTTCACTTACTTTTTTCCAAGTGAGACGGTGAATGTACCTGCTCCTTGGTATTCCCTAACTGTATGTCAGCCGAGTGTTGATTAAACAGCACTATAGACCCCCTTCATGGCCTGCGTCATTGTGACGTCACAACATTAAGTGGAGATAAAACAGAGGTGAAGTTTGAGGTGTCACTGTCACTAACTTGAAGTTGTATTGCATGCTCACCACTGCCAGTCGTAGATGACTTTGGTTGAATGCGATTAAAAATTAAATTAAATTGGAGTGAGACAATCATCAACAACACTTGCAACACACACACTTGATATCAGGTGAGATTAATATGTAATACTTCATCAGCTTCAGCCTGCATAGTCTGCCATAACCAACCTGGTTACGGGTCGGACTAAATTCTGACTAAAATTAGCTAATCATTATTTGGGGGATTCTTGTTACATGGTAATGCTAATGCCAACCGCTAGCTAACGCAATGCTAGTTGGGTGTTTCAGGGGTGTCCCAGCAGAAGTTGAATTTACTACGTTACCCTCCTTCTTGTAATATCCTTGTTGGAGAGTGTTCAATTGATAACAGACCAGACTTTGTCCCCTCTGTGTACTCCTTTGGTCAAATCGTCCATCCAGTGAGTGCGAGTGTAGGGGTCTGTGATTGTAGTCAGTCAGAGTCAACTTTTTCAAATAAAACGGCCTCCGGGGAGTGAGTGTATTAATGTATTCTCTAAAATATGCATTTTCCTCATCCACTGCAGCCAAAACAATCAGTAGAAATATGCTAACCAGTGTTTACAAGCTACACTGTTTGAGATATTTTGCCTCCAGCTAAGCTCCGCCCCTCAAAAAACGTCACATTGCTTACAAACTGTGAAGACTTTTACACAAGCAGGTGCTTGTCGGCCCCTTTGGAGGAGAGGAACTGTGTTGGTGAACCTATGTGCACGTTACATTATTTTAAGTTACTTTAAGTTGATATGAGTTTAGTTTTATTCAGTTGCGCCTCGTTAACTCTTTATTTTTGTATATTTTTGTGTATATATACCTTTTTTGGCTACACATTTATCATGTTGACACTTTTTGTTGTAAATAAACTTTTTGATTGGAAACAAACCTGCAATGCTACCACCAACCACAGCTCTTTTCTGCATCGCATAGTCACATTTCTAGGGAGGTGCACGTCAGTTACGGTGCGAGGATCTACAGAAGTCTAAAACCACCTGTCAGTGCGCTACATAATGATAGAAACTGTGATGCAAAAAGAGGCCTTCGGTTTCCCTACAGCTGGTTTACCGCCTCACAATAACGCTGCTATTAATACCGCGGGCAATAAATCAGCAAAACCGAAGAGGGCTCCATCTCCAGCACCTCCGTTACATCTCTTGCACCCAATTGCCTTTTCACCTGCGTGTCAGACGAAGGTCACGGCGGCGAGAACGTTGAGCAGAGCTCGACCTCCCTCGCACTGACACACACACACACACACACACACACACACACACACACACAGGCCGGACTCGTCCCACCCCTTTCGCTGGGTCGGACGCTATCCGTCTCCCCAAACAGGAAGATCCACAATTCCCAAGCAAGGTGCAGCAGCACACGGCTGTCACTGCCCCACCTCTTCATTGCTTGCACCTGCTAAAACATTTGAGGTATTTGAGGAGCGGGGCAACACATTTGCTTTTCATTTAACCTGCCTTTTGGAGACCTTTGAAGTACATAATAGCAGAGCAGCATAGGTCCCCCTCCCACCCCCCCCCTTAATCATTTACCTAGTAAAGGCGCATTCTCTGCAGCTAACCCATCAAGCGGAAAACGAGTTTGGCCCACTATTTCTCTCTCCCTCCCTTCCTCCCTCCCTCCTCCCCCTCCCACCTTTCCTCCCCTGCTCTCTCTCTCTCTTTCTCTTGGCCTGTTTTGCTCTGTGGGTTTCACTCCCTCTCCTTCCCATTGTGAAACGCTCACGCACCCGCTCACTGACTCCACTGTAAATGAATGAGGGAGGCATGGAGTCAATTGTTGGCCACGTCTGGGCGTGAAAGGTTTTTCGAGAGACATTGTGGCTGGCGGCCCATTGATACAACATGGCTAATTATCTTTTGTGTCCAATCATGAGGAAATTTACTGGCATGGGGGGAACACGGGCTTTTGTATTTTGGGCAAGATAATGAGACTCGTGTGCTGTAACAAGGAACATGAGAAAGATCTGGTTGGAAATTCGCGTCGGGATCGGAGCCAGATTTGGTCTAAATGTTTAATCGTCTTCAGTGAAAATAGCATATGCTTAAAATTTTTTGCTTGTGAACGTCCTTATTAGACAGATGGGACTGTCTGTGTGTGAAGTGTGTGTGTCTGTGTGCAGAAAAAGGAGAGTGCAGAAGCAATTGTGACTTGATTATTGTGCGTTGAATAAATCGATTGGCTTTTTATTTCTTATCAGTGATCTTTGGATCAGATAAAAATAGTTCCTACAAATGAAACAGATGTTTAAGTTTCTTTTATATATATATATATACATCACTCTCTAATGAAAATCACTGACAAGAAGAAAATCTATTTCACATGAAATGGATGAATCACGTAGCACAGGAGCCAAATATTTTTCAAATTAAAACTGCGATGGATTCATTTCCTGCAAGTCATGTACTAACTATCTTCACCCGGACCTTTTTAACTTTTAGCAAACACGATTGGACACATTAAAGAATCAGAAGATGCTTTGCTGCACTTACGAAATGTTACGGGGGGGCAATTCTCCTCACCGGCTAAAGCAATTTGCAGTGTGACTGTGCAGAGTAACACAGCCCGGGACTAGGAAGAGACATTCCAGTTGGGAACAGCTGGGGCTGCAGATGCTGCCTCTCATGCTATTTGCAGCAGCCAGTTGAAAATATTGCCAATTCGGGCAATGTCTGCTACACAGTTGTGCATAATTAGTTCTTCTAGAAACAACAACAAAAAAAAAATCTAATGCTTTGAACTGAGCTTTATTTACAATTCACAAAAAATTATATTAGCCAGATACGAGTCTTAATTTGTCTCTATACGGTGGTGTCTGTGCATATAGATCGTTATACTTAGGCATAAGGACCAGCCACTCTACTACGTAATCTACAACACACAACGTTGTAATAAAAAAGTTAAATTAACCAGTCCTCAAGTGTGAAGAGTCCGAGTCATACTGGTCATGGTTCATTCAAAGAGTCAAAGCTAAAATAGAGGAAACAGGACTTGCTGATTTTTTTTTTCCCACACTTCCAGTGTTCCTTACTTAGCCTGTTGCCACTGCGACCCGACCTCAGCCGGGCGGATGGAAAACTAATGAATGAATGACTTCCAGTGTTATTTAGATATCATGACAAGCCGCTCCACAACTTAGTCTGCAACAGATAACAATGTAATAATAAAAGAAGTAATAATAATAATTAAAAAGTCCTTCGGTGTGAAGTGTTGCGGTCGTCCTGGTCAGAGTTCATTCAAAAATCAAAGCTAAAGCTAAGGAAATAGGACTTGTTGAGTTTCGCTCTTCTTGAGTTCTAAAGAAAACTCAACAAGTCCAGTTGCTTTGTGTTTCGCAGGTATTTTTATTTGCTGTAAATCGTTATGAAGTACAGGTGCCTGGACAAAACCATGCAGGAGGAGAATATGTTTCATTAATGATCTAATTTACAGGCTGATATAATAAGCAGGGAGATTTCAAGTCAAGTCAACGGCCTTCGGTGCAACAGCTACACAAAAAATGTAAACAAAATGTGCAAACGTTGAGAATATATAAAATATAAAAAAATATATTTTGCACATACAAAGTAGCCTTAGGACAAACATGACAGCGCATTAAAATATACAATACACATTTGTCACAGTGACACTATTTACCAAATAATATAAAAAAAAGTAAGAAAATTTGAACACGTTTACATAAATAAAAGAAATACTAGGCGTAACACTAGTACCTACAGGACATCATATGGTCAGACATTATCCAGGCTGCATATATTTATATGCTTTCTTTTTAACTACACTCAGGTAAAGTTGATATTACCTCGCGAAGTTAATTTCACCAGCACTGCGTGGGTCTGCACGGACAGAAAAATAAAAGATTTTAAAGACAAGGGTTTGAATCGGTAGTGACAGGTCGGACGCATCAATCACCTCCCGGTGGTTTCGAAGCCAAAATCAGTAGCAGCTCTCTTTGTTACACAGTAATGGCTTTCTGAGCCACGGAGGCATATTTGCCCCATGCATTTTTCAAGAGTCAAATCCACATTTAAATCCTCTCACCTTTGTCGGTCTCCCACTATGAAAACATTCGGAAGACGACCAAGAATAAACCATGAGCAGAAATTTTCAAATGTCAGACCTGGTGTATTATCACAGCTAAATGTTCAAATATCATAAACTCAAATTCTGACCGAGACACTTTTTAACTAGAAAAAGCTGAAAAATAAGAAAAAAAAAGTGCATCTGTTTAAATCCATGTATCGTTAAAAAACTTACAAGGCAAAATAAACACTGAGGGGTTGCAGGGCTTATGTACAACATCAGCACACTGAGCCTTTATGGTGCTATCAATGTCAGTCACATCTCCTCACTCACATTTTTACTAGGGCCCTTGAGTGGTTCCCTTTAATGCTCAATTTAACACAATCACCGTATGAAAGGACCACCTCAGCCACCTGGCTCTTTCCTTCGGGAGAAAAACCCGGGCCGAAGATCAAACTCTTGACCCTGGTAACTAAAATTGTTACGCACCCTTCCAAATGAATCTGATATGCATGCTTACTTAACATATCTCCTTTCCACTTACCATACCTTGTGGTTCATTTGGGATTTTTTTTTTTCTCTCCCCCCCGACTTGTTAGCGATGCCAGAGCTCGTTCTGCCCATTATCACTGCCGTGCGAGAATACTAATGACCAGACAGTTTACAGACAGGGAAAGAGCGGAGGGGGATTGAGGAACAGGAAACGGGTTCGGACTAAAAATAAACATTAACTATTGGTCACACGACTTCATTGATATGGACAGTATATCACGCAGCCTCTTTAACTCAGCGAGTTCAAGCTCAATAACCTCCAAGCGAGCGAACACATGATATTACTCTCTTGGTTATGTCAACCAGAACTAAAAAGCTTGTTAAAAACGGCCAATCTTCATGTTATCAATAAATCCCAAATAATAAGGAAAAAAAAAAAAAAAAGATGAAAAAGGGACATGGGGCTTAAAATCAAATAAATCACACCTGGATTCTTGGCCAAAACTGGCAGAGCGCTCCTTATATTGCACTCAAATTACTCCATTTGTTCCCTAAAATATTTTAATCCCGACTGACCTCAAACTTCCCATGAACCAGGGCCCGAACAAAAGGCCGCCCACTGTCCTTGCAGTAAATCTGTTGTCTCCCTTCTGGGCCCTCAACGGGGGATCATAGATCAGCACTGCTCTGCAGCTTGCTTCAATTTACTCAATTAACTCTGGTAAAGCACTTGTAAGTTCTGCAGATGTTGGTTTATTATCGAGGCCTAAAATGTACAAGTGGGTTCAGGAGCCCGGGGTTGTGGCAGGGTTCACGGAGGGGGGGAGGGCAAACTAATATCTAGCCTTAGTTTTTAGTCCAGAACAGAGATATTGTGATCAGAAATGATGTATGTGCGTCTGCGAGGCTTGATGTTAACGTGTTCTAGAGTCTACCGACCTCAACGTAAAGCAAAGAAAGTTACTCAGATCTTTTCATCTACACATCCAGATTTAGCCATTAGCAGGTTTAATTGAGCAACATGAATAAAAAAGAGCACATAAAGATGAGCACAAACAACGTAAATTATTTCCGCCGCCGCAGCTGTTAGACTTCCAACCAGCTTCTCTCAATAAAGTTCTCTGAAGATCTTGGCCACATGAAATGGCTTAGTCCCTAAGACTGAATCATTTGCAGATGACAGACCTCAAGGGGGCTAGCTGTAAATCATGATCACAATATTATTGCGCGGCTTAAAGTTATCTCAGATATGACCTCACACCTAAATAACTTTGTATTTTCTCCTTCCAGTTCATCAGAAAGTCTGTGATTTGCTGTTATGTGAAATTACTAATAAACACTGCCGGATAAATCAAAGGCTTGATGTATGTAAAACACACAGTAAGAGGGGTGTGGGGGGTTGTTAATATCACCCAGGTGCGGTTACAATCACCATAAAGCATTCTGCCAACGCCATGCATGTGTGCCCATATATTTCCTCGCTTGGCAAACTACATTTCAATTAAGAGCAGCAACACAGGACGACATTCATGGTGCTTTAAAATAAGGTTTTGACAAATTATCTCCCTCTGTCAAGCTAATATCCCGACTGCAGCGCTGGCGCTATTGAGCGAGGGCTTATCTTCGTGCAGTTGGTGAGTCACAGGCCAAGTCAAAGTTGGGAGGCTCGGCTCCAGTTTAATGGATTGCCAGCTGATGTTAATGTGAAAGGTAATGCTCGCACACAGGTACAAGCAGCTTCGGCCGCAGCGCACTCTTCTAATAAGATCCTCACAAACACAGGAACGGGTCTGACTTCACTTTCAAGATGAACAATGATATCTAGGCTGGAGAAGTTGACAAAGGAACTGCCAAGTGATTTACTTTGATTATTCATTGTTTTTTTTGGATTAAACTATCAATTATTTTCTAGTGGTCAATTAATCCTTGGTTTACACTAAATACACTGTTGCCCGTGAAGTGATTGTGACGATGTGAGTTATATATATAGGAATAAAAAGAGGAATATGTCTACATACTTTAGCATAAAATATGTACAAATGACACTATAATATATAATAAAATCCCTAAAACACAATTAGAAAATATGCGTTTTGTTATATTACTACCAGTTATGATCATACATAGAGTTGAGTATGATTTAAGTCTGTTGCAGCAGGATTGTGTGTTGTTTACACCCACTTAGAGCGTAATGGAAATCTATCTTTTTTAGTTTACAGGTCTAAAGTACGTGGACGTAAACATATATGAAAATAACACTTGTGCAAAGTCATATTTTCAGCTTTCACTGACACTAAACTCTTAACATAATCCATATTCAACATGTTGATTCTGCAGTGAAATGTGAATGAATTCTAATTAAATGTATATATATATATAAATAAATGCCTGAAAACATAAAATAAATGACAATATTATGAGTACAAATATAAATGGAGTTGTTCTGGTCAGACTACAAATACAGAGCACAGTATTTGGCAAGAGTAAAGCTGATAAACAGGGCAGCAGTGAGGTGAATTTTGGTGATTTAAAGCAAATAAATCTGTGCATTCCTGGTGTATATGGTAAAGTGAATGGACTTTTTTGTGTAACAGGCAGATCTTCTTCATGCAAATCATCAGACATCAAGACAGAAATTCATATAATATCACACTAACATTTAAGGAAAAGGAAAAAAAAAAGATTTAATTATAGCTATTTGAATTTCAGGATTTATCTCCTGCAAAACAAGAGGTCATGCCTCCAGAGCATTTACTGTAAAACAGATTAGCGCCATGCAACCATGCAAACACAAACTATGGCATACAAGGCGTCCTGAAAGAGATTTGAGTGTTACTGTAGACCCCCCCACACCCCTCCACACCCCCACACCCTCATTTAAAAGATGAAAAGTAAGACAAAGTCTTCTGGGAGGAATTCCCCGCTAATGATATTCCCTGTGGGAAGAATGTAATTTATTCGAGTTAATGCGTCTTATTTTCCGTTCAAGGTGTATTCCACGGAATTACCAAACAAATTTAATTGTTAATCCATCTGCTTTGAAACAACCAAGATCTTGTTCAATAAGCTCTGAGTCATCTTTATCCAATTACGCTAGAACGGAGACATTTGTAATCATTTGCCATCACACCACCCCTGCAACCTACACAGATGCGCGCACGAAAAAACCGGCTTAGGCTGTTTGGGAGCGAGCGTGAAACTTGTGCTCGGTTTGCGCACGAGAGGAACACAAACTGTTTGAAACCGAGTGGTGACTCCAGAGAGTTCGGGGTCAAGGGTCCCGGGGTGAGAATTGTAAATGACATGTCCACCCCTGGGCTTCTACTAATAATGTTTTGGGGAGAGGATGAGGCCCGCTCATTTCTCCACTGTCTTCCCTGACAGGTCTTTGGGGAGTGATATGCAAGTATGGAAGTGTAATGAACTTGTTTTCCTCCTCTAAAGCCCCTCGCTGTCTCCTAAATCACTTGTGCAGCACATGAGCCACCAGCCTCTCTCCCCCACAGCTGCACTTGCTCTGGAGATCTGAACTGCACAAAGTGGTGTAGATTGTAAGCAGATACTGACCCTCTGTCCGGGCCAGCGCTGAATTATTGACCACATGGAGTTTTCCCTTCAATTTCCAGCTTTCTAGATTTTTAAAATAATAATAATAATAATAATAAAGTTAAACTTTCATAATATTAATAATGACAGAATGCGTTCCTCTTTTATCAGCGCTGCTCAATAAATACCAGACATAACTTGTCATGAGCTATTTTCTGAGATTTTCTGAGCCCCGCCGATGTTTGACTTTCCCCATTAAACTGTCTCATCATGTATCTGTAGAGGTTTGCGTATGCCTGCTAAATTAATATTGTTTGCGGCAGCTTTTTTTTTTTTTTTTTTTTCTCCTCCACGAGTTTCTATTTTCATGTCAAAATATTTCAGGTCTTGAATAAAACTCCAATGGGTGAATTAAAGCGTTACGAACGCAAACTGAGGGGATTCTCCCCCATGTGCTATTGCTTAAAAACTATTACTCACCAGGCTTTGATCAGTCAGTAGTGGTGTTTCTGACTAGCTCATAAATGATATGTGATTACCACTTCAGGTCCTCTAAACACCTCGGCCTGTGAAAGATGTGCGACTGCTGCTGGTGTCATATCCTGGACAGAGTGCAGCGGTGGGTTAGACCCAGGTCTGCTCTTAGTTAGCCGTGCAGATCTTAATCACGGGGGGGGTGGGACCGAGCCCAGCATCTGTGGTATTCAGACAGGATTGATGGGCAGCATTCCTTGATTTTTTACCTCTGCCCTTCCCCCGTGCCCCTCTCATGATGTAATGACATTATCAATTAGCCCCCATTAATTTAGCAAAAACAAATAAGCACCCCCGGTACACCTCCCTTCCAGCATGTGGTTCTGATTTCCTGAAAGTTTGTCAGTGGCCGCTGTTTGGTTAATCCTTTGGCTAAGGTGGTGTGGCCAAGAGAGGTCATGCCTTTCTCCTCCCTTCAGTTTCCTCCCTGAACTCTGCAGACGTTGGTGGAGCACTCCTAACTCTTAAATCTGTATTCCTTTCTCTTTCTGCAGTCGCCCATAAAATGTTCAGAGTGCGTATCCAGACATGACACGGAGCCATATAATATATAACATATACAGTACGGCATGCTACATAAGAAATATTTAGTAGGGAATAAACGCCGGAGCTGCTCAGAATACAAAAATGGCCTCAATGAACAAAACTAAAGTCAACAAGCTTCTTAGTTGACGACTGATTATTGTTGTAATTATTCCACAAATAGAGTTATTCTAATTATTTAGGAGCAACAGAAACAGTGGTGATGATTTGAAACCACTTTTGATGACGGGGAAAGCTTCATGTCACCTAATATCAGTATGTTTTGAATGCCGAACCCTTAGTTAGTTGTGGTTGTTTAACTAAAACCAACCAATGCACCAATAGAAAAGATTCGCTCAACTCAACCAAACAAACGAGTGATTTGTTCTAATCTGGGTTTGGTTTAATTATTTACTGTTATTTAAAGGGAAAAATTAAAACTCTGACACTATGATCATCGCCACAACATATTAACTACACTGAGAAATAACACGTCCAATATATACAGGCACATATACCGATCAGGCATAACATTATGACCACCTTCCTAATGTTGTGTATGTCTCCCTTGTGCCTCCAAAAACAAAACTATAGTGACTCAACAGAGAGTGGACATGGTCCCTATGAGGGTTTACTATGGGTCCTGTGGGTGGAGGGGAGGGGCCTCTATGGATCATCCCACAGATACTTGATCAGTTTGGGATCTAGTTAATCTGGAGGCCAGGTCAATACATTGTGCTGTTCTTTGAGTTGCTCCTAAACCTTTTTTTGTGTGTGTTTGTGCCGTGCGCCACCCAGGAGTGTCATTGCTATGGGGTGGGGGTCTCTAGGTAGGTCGTCCATGTCCACATGAATGAATGCCAGGTCCAAAAATTTCCCAGCAGAACTTTGAACTGTCACAAAATGCTCCGTGTTATTTACTTCTCCTTTCAGTGGTTTTAATGTTGTGGCTGATCGGTGTGTGCTTGAAATGAAGTTATAGGTTCATTTGTGGCTAAATCTTGGGGCGGACAGGGTGACTGGTTCGTTAAGGCACACAGCTGTTTGAGGACTTCCCCGAGGAAATCAGGTCCTTCACAGATCTATTTAAAAACACACTTTTATTTTATTGAGTTATTGCATTTTTTTCTGTGTTTTATTGTTTTCACTATCTTTGTTGTTTGAGCCTGTGTCCAAAACTGCAAAATTGCACGTGTTTATAAAGCACTTTGTAATGTTTTATTTGAAAAGTGAAGATTATTATCATTGATATTATTATTAAACATGAAAAGTGCATCCGCCTGAGCTTAAATACGATACTCTGTGCACCACGGCTACAGCTTCGTGTTGGACGTCTAGTAACTTTGCTCATACATTACAAGTTACAGAAGAGAGTTGACAGGCTGGAACGGCAAAGAAAAAAATACAAATAACATATGGCAATGTTTTTCTTTGGGTTATTATTGCCTCCAGACATGGGGATTTAGCCCAAGTGAGTTAGCTATAGCTCACTTAGAGCAGCTTATCTGAAGAGCCAAAGTTAGCATTTTAAGCATGAACAGCCACACAGATAAATGTATTATTTTAGACAATAAGAGCAATTGTTAGGCCACAAATAAGGAATTTGTCCCCAGAAACCGACGCCAGCTATTATGTTTTATGAGCGAACCAGTGGACAAACAGCTACGACCACAGTCCTAGCTAGCATGGGGAAAACACTCAAATACAAACAATTAAAGACATATAAACCTACACCAAACAATATCAATATGCATAATGTGGTGTTTATGTTATTTACATGGAATTAAAGCTAAGTGGCAACACATCAAAATGAGCCCGAGGAGAAGTTGACAACCTCCACTGTGAGCCCCTGCGTCCCAGAGGAGCAGTTCATACATTAATACTCGACCCCTGCAGGAAATTGGGGCTTTCCCTTCTGTATCTCTCTAAAACATATTCCACTGCAACAAAGGCCGTGGAAAGAAGCCCGATTTTTTTCATACTAATAATGAGGTTAAGACTGACGCTTATAGATTAGACCACAACGTCTGGCTGCATTGGCTCTGCAAAGATGAGACGCTGACCCCTTTCTCTTTCTGCCTATGAAGTGGCAAAAAAAAGAAAGAACAAGGAAAGTTACAGATCATGCCGTTATGGCTGCTGCTGAAATAGCTATGATCTTTACTTTGAAGAAGTTATAGCTAAGAAACAAAGAAGAGGAAAAACAACATAATGTATAGCAGACCATGTGTTGTTATAGTTGTTAAAGTCTTATTTATAGTTGGTGTAAAGTCAGACCCATATACACATTTATACAGGTTCTTTAAAAACAAATCTGTTATTCTTTGTAGCTGGTCATTCACTGGTCATTATTCACTATATGCAGTTCATCACAATCTTTCATTTGAAAAGAAATTCACATCTGTAGCTATATTCCCATCCACTGCGCAGAATAATTAAAAGAAAAAGTAGCAGCTAAAACCACAAAAACCTTCTTTTAATCAGCAGCTTTTTGACATATTTTCTGGATCCAACTGGTCCAAAAAGTGTCCAGTCCACACTGCGTGTTATAATCTCTGTTTCTCTTAACTGACACCCGAAAAGGCAGATGTGAAAAAGAAGGGTCACGGGAGGAGGTCGCATGGAGGTGATGGCACTCCTCAACGTGCTACGTGCTACATGCTACATGCTAGCTCCACCAACTGAAGCAAGACAGGGGAGCAGCAACGTTGCACATAAAACAGACGGCCATATTTGCCGAGCTAGGTTTTAAATGTTGCATTTGAAATTACCTGCAACGTCAGCAAAGTCGCTTCTATAGCTTGTGACTGCAGGTTTATCATCGGCTTGATGGCATCAGCTAGAAGGAACTGGACGTTCTCACTGGACGTTGGTTGATTAGCAGAAAAGAAGCTAACAGAGCAGCTTGCACCCATCAACATCCATTCATCCAAAGTTAGATAAGTTGTGTGCTTCTCATCAGGGTCAGACATCTCATTAATGCAGTAATAGGAGTATGTGTGACATCAGATGTTTTGATGATCCACTGTTCCTACTACATTTGGTTATGTTTAAAGTCAAAACCTGAATCTGTCAATTACCCTACAGGCCAAAGGTTTGGAAGCAAGATTAACAAAATAAATGTGATTATTATATAAAGAGTAACATTTTTACTATAATTATCAGGTATTTTGAGTTTTTCTTTCTTCAACTTAACCTCCTCCTCCAGGTTAAATCTCCTGCTTCTCCTCCATCATGGCACATACAAGGCATTTGTTCCACAAGGGATATTTGTATGCAGACTCTCAAAAGCCAAAGAGTTAAAATGAATAATGCCAACTGTGATTTGTTTTTTACTTTTGCACTGAAGTTGCGACTCTTGCAAATCTTAAAAACTAAGTCCTTTTCTTTTATTTTGCTGACATTTATTCAGTAATGATCTGGCAGCATTAATGCACACCTAAAGGTTAATTGAGGAAAATGATTCATATCAATAAAAGCAAAGTCTGATCATGCAGCAAATACATCCCAAAAATACACACAACTCATGCACTCGTGTATTTAAGAAAGGCATTGTGAACAGAAACTTGAAGTGCAGGTATGTTTATATTTATGGCAGTTGCACGGCCACCCGACTAATGCACACATTTGAAATAAAAAATGAATATTTGAACCTGTGTATTATTTAAATAACTTAATATTGCATTCAAAATGATAATAATAATGTATATTTATAAATAGCACTAGTCCGAGTTAATATAGAACATTAAGTAGGGGTCCCTGCTTAATCTCTCCATCAGTTTGTGGGTCCTTGGCCAGAAAAACGTTGAAGACCCCTGTATTAATTGATGCCCTCTTTAAGCCCTGATTGAAGCTAAACGCTAAAATGACTAGAAAGACCTTCGGTGTGGGCACCATCAAATAATAAACCACAAGCTATAGGGTCAGTGAGTCTGGATTAGCTGTAGGGGTCTTTTCTCTTTGAGTAAATCCTGTGTCTGAATGGGGTAATGCTGCCTTTACTCAGGCCACATTGACACTTTCTCTGTGCCACTTCGCTACTCACGGCTCATTTACCAACCGCTCATTTGTTTCCTGGGACCACTTTTCAAAAGTGGCGACATGCTCAATACACCGTGATTCAACTTGAACTTTACCTTATCTCTCCAAAACCATCGGGGGGACGGGAAAGGTTAAAGAGTTTATCTGCCTGCAGATTAAATTAAACATGATTTTGGTTATGACAAAATCTTAATCTAGACCGCTGTGTTTTCTTGATAGCGGAGCAT
The DNA here is from genome assembly GCF_022458985.1 of Mugil cephalus. Lineage (NCBI taxonomy): Eukaryota > Metazoa > Chordata > Actinopteri > Mugiliformes > Mugilidae > Mugil > Mugil cephalus. The sequence goes on from NC_061782.1 coordinate 6,776,674, forward strand.
GTGTTGGTTATGTGATTGCTTCCCCTGCCTATCCTATTTACTTTAGACTGAAGGGAACAAATCTCCTGCTTCTCCTCCTGGTTGCCACACAGTAATTCCTGAAGAGAAATCAAGGACCTTGAAGCGTGTTAATGCCCACATATTGAAGTCTTACAGCATGGTTAAGATACAGTACCTATGAGGGAGCACAGATAAGAAGGTGTGGACAGTGATGCGAAGTTTCTGTGCAGCATGTTTGTGTAATATTGCATCTAAACACTTCAAAGGCGGTGTGACTCTTTTCTGGACTTTGCCACTTTGCGACCAGTAATGCACACACACATATATATATATATATATATCCCTCAGAGTCTACTCTAGATTGGATTAGGAGCTTTCTAGAAAGAACTTTTAGATTTATGCACCTGGCTTATAAAGTTTAGTGCGGAAAATGGAGCTGAATAATACTTTAAAAATCACGTTTCCTCGTGAGGTTATTGGCAATGTAAATGAGTATGCAGCTTAACTGAATGGTTTCCACCTGAAAATATGTGCGTTCTCGCTTAATATTTTAAATGTCAAATCTTCAAATTCCAAGTCACAGTCGTGTGCTAGGCAAATAACTTATACAACAGGTCTTCAACAGGGGGTCCGCGACCCCCTAGGAGGTCTGTGGGGGTACTGAGGGGAGGTCGCAAAATCTTTGGTTGATTAGACATTTTTCATGTATTTTTTAAATTTTCTCCCCAAAAATTGAACCTGTGTATTATTTGAATAGCTTAGTATTGAATGCAAAATTATGATAATAACGTATATTTATAAATAGCACTAGGCCGAGTTTAATATAGAACGCATACAGTAGGTAGGGGGTCCCTCCTTAATCTCTCCATCAGTTTGGGGTCCCTCTGACCTGTATCCTTGTATCATATACACAAACGGCTGTTTGTTGTGTGTTGTTGTTGTGGCGCTTGGGGAGATGATGCATATTTTGGAACAAGCTCGTATGTCACTTACCAACCCGTAAATTCACCCAAGTTTTTATGTTTATGGTCACAAGTAGCCCAGGTGACCTACAAACATTGTCGGAGTGATCCTGGGTGTGTTTGCACTTGTTACATAAAAGTGGTAATTTCCGAATGGACGAATGGAAATGCAACGACTGAGTGAAGCATTAGGACAAATAGATACGCTCCATCACCAAAATAGCAATGTCAGCTGAGAAGGAATAGGAACAAGATATGCGACAAAACAACTCACTGGTTTGTTTGTTTTTCTAAAACATCATGTATATATAATTTGGTCAATCTGGTCAGCATTAATGCTTTTTTTTTCTGGGAAACATCTTGACACAGAAAAGCAAGCTGACAGTTTATGGATAGCATAGATATTTTTGACATTTTTTCTTATAACAACAGACTTTGTGTAAAACTTTCCATCAAGTCAACAAGTGAATCAATATTTTGCTGACTTCTTCAACAGTAAAATAATAGGTTGCACATGAATAATCCACCATTATTCTGAATGTAAACACACAGCAGGCAAACACGTCCTGCATCTGCATGAAACGACTACAACTATTAATCATGACGGTCAGTCGATCAACATTTTATTTATTTTAAATGGCCACGTCATCGTTTATGTTTAGTTTAGATTAACACGTAACACGATAAAAGCCCTTCTGTGTGTGTTCTCAGACTAAGCGACTACTTGACAAGTGCCACCCAAAAAATCAGACGGCTTGATGTGGGATAAGCTGTTAGTGGTCGGTTTATATAAGATTCTTTGGATGTGTATGGTATATAGCGAATTCAGGTTGCGCATCTTGGTTTTCCACCATTTAAGCTTGGGTAAAGATACACGCCCTAGAGAAAATCAACATGTTATAGGTATTAAATATTACGAGAAACGTGAATATCATGATCTAAACATCACAAAGACAACTTTTTCCCCACGGCGGTTGAAAGAACAGAAATATTAACAGAATATTCCTCTTCATTAGTTTTTCATGTCAATAGCTTAGTACGAGTATTGTCTTTTTCAGAATGAAGGTAAAAAACAGTCAGTGTGGCCTTGAGCTGTACTGTGATTTAAAAACATATACCATAGCCTCATTTACCTTTGCTTGTGTTATCTTATGAATTACAGGGAGAGGTGACGTTATAATATTCAATATATATACATAGTATAAAAGCATAAACGTGTAAAGAGCCTGTAACTGTGTTGTTGCAGTCTCACTCTTTGACTTTCGGACTACTTTCGACGGAAATTCCAGCATAATTTATGAGCTCTTATACTTCATCACGTCACGTTTAATTTATTAGTCTAACTTGTAGTTTAAGATTTGTTGATAGCCGTCTTCCATGTGTTCTTGTCTTAATATTTTAAGGCAGCACATGTGCGCGGGAAGCTGTTACGAAACCTGCAATAGATTAAATAATGGTTGAGAAAAATGTTATGTTTGTCGGCGACGCTAAAAGTGCTCGAAACGTCATAATCATCCAACCAGTGACTACTCTTTGTGGCAATACCGCGCTAATAAAAAGTTACTTTCTTGTTTTATCTTACTCTCGCCTGTCCACAGCTGCATGTTCGTATTGGCTGGGGGATAAGAGAGAATGGAATTTCTCCTCTGATTTATATGATGGACCTGGTTTTGACCCAGTCCCACTGCTGGAAGCTTGCCATCACCCCATTCAGTTATCAGCGAGCACTTGAAAGTGACCATTCAACTATTTATGTCACGTTTGGGTCATCCTGGGCAGGTAGGGCATTTAAGGAGTGTTTAGTCAGGTGTATGAGTAAATATGTCATGCACGCATGTGCTTTTAGCCTAATTTGTTGAGTCTGTGCAGAATGGCCCGGAGAGCTGAGCGGTATGAAAAGCTGCTCCCAGAGGAAAAGTTGGAATTGCCGAAGTTGATGAAGACTCGCGGAAAGTGAAAGAGTACAGTAGCTCCTTCTTCTTTTATCTCCGAGAAGGGCTATGTTAAAACCTTTCAATGAGCGGTTGTAAAATGTCTGTTGGTAAGCTGTGTGGTTGTTAGATAAGCAGAAAGGAAATCTAGAAATAAATAAAGTGGATTACGTCCTCTGAAAGCTCCATCTTTGCCCTACAGCCGACTGGGTACCTCTCCTGTCTGCAGGATAATGCTTTTGTCAAGGCTTGTGACCCAGTTGGTACAAAGCGGGGAAATTACGTCATTTGCAAATATGCTTTTATTCCATGATAGTGTATAATTGTACAAATGAAATGAGATTATCTCTCTAGTCCTACACAAACAGCCATGCAGCTTTATAAGGGGGGGGGGGTTGGAAAAGACTGATAATTTGCCAAAAAAACCCATGGCGTGGAAGCATGTACTCAACCTTGGGCCCAGGTTATTTTAAGGAAAGCCAATCTTTGATCAGCCAAGCTGAAATGGCTAAGATAAGTGGGAGCTACATCTCGCGGCAGGGCCGCGCACCAGTCTGATATTGCTATTTCCTCCCTGGTTTCTCAAGAGCGGTAAATAGCTGCTGCCCCCGCCACTACTCCCCCCCCTTCTGCACCTCCTCCCCTCCCCCTTATCTACTCCCCACTTTCTTCTGGAGATCTCTGTCACTTTAATCCACAGAGTCTGCCGCTGGTTAACAAGGAAATCCTGTGTCAATTATCACCAACCACTTCCTGCTGGGAGAGCAGCAGGGAATCAAAGGGGCCTGAGAGTCTTTCACACCAGAGAGGAGCAGTGGGCCTAATTAAATGGCCCTTGTGTCCCGCTGGCTGCCGGTGGCCGGGTGACAGATAGCCCAGCCCAACGATAACCTCCTTCAGCTGATGATTGTTTTGATAGGGGAACTAGTAGGTACTTTGGGTGCCCTAAGGTTGGCAGATTGCGATCCAGGAGTCCAAATTAACTCACATGCAGGACACAAAGGTTTACAGAGAAGAATGACGGATGAGTTCTTTGAAATGTATGTAATTATAATGTAATGTGGGAATAAGCCGTGTAACAAGCCGAAATGAGATCCAAGCTGTTGTGGCTTTTTACAGTACGGCGTGGATTTTGTTTAAACAGTCACCACAAGCTTCTCCAAATAAATCAGTCTCCTAAAGTACAAGAAAGAAAAAAGGAAAAAAAAAAAAAAAAAAAAAAAGGCAAGTCATTAAAATTCTGGTTTCATAAATCTGGGGAATGTGAACCCACGACGCATCATTTGCACACTAGTGGGTGAAGCGTGCATATTAAGATTTGATATGCCACATTTTATCTCAATTCTCAAAACCCTGCGTTTTAGGCAGGGGGGGGGGCACTTGAAGCCCAAATATGCAACGCTCAAAATGACAATTCTCCGACCACTTTCAGGTGGAGGTCTGTGAAAGCGCCACTTAAGGTTCAAACTGCTTCATATCAACTCCAGGCATCGTCGGGGGTCAGCAAATCACCAGCCTGCCCGCCTTGTAGTCGTCATTTCACTCTCCACTCTGTCACTTACAGGTATCTCGTGTCGCCTGCATAATGTCAGATTAAGCTATCACCCACAGTCACTGGTAAAAGTGGCTTTTTTCCCTCTTCATTAAATAAAAAAATAAATAAGTTAGCTTCTAAAAACTCAGCAGAATTATCATTTCAAATGGTGTCTGTGTGAAAAATGTTTTCCCAGGGATTGGTTATGGATTGAGCATGATTGATAGAATAGGTAATTTAAAGGATGGGATGCAGTGAATGTGAATGAACGTGCGCTGAGCTGCACAGAGTTAAACTCTGTAGAATATTTAACATTTAAAGAGGCTAAATGTGGCGAAGGGAATTCAAGTTGCCACCAGATATTAAGAACAAAAAAAAAAAAAACCTGCAGGTGGATGAAGTTCATCAGTGTCCTCCCCTCTGCTTTCACCAGCCTCCACTCCTGTTGAAGACAGCTTCAACCCACCCACCCCCCCACTTTACCCCCACCCCCGTGCCTTGTCCACCTTTAAATTTTCATACGGAGGAAAGGGGCTGGAGAAAAACCAATTTACTAACAGAGCGACATCATCTGTTTGGCCGTTTATCTCTGACACACCACCCCTCAGTCCAGTGTTGACAGTACATGATATTCCATTAATCTGCCTAATGAAAATTTAACCAGTGTTATAAACAAATAATTGGCCATTATCCTCTCAAAGATCCCGAATAAATTACTTGGGCGTTTTTCATGGCTTCTGAAAGAAGAAGAAGCCGGCCCCTCCTGATTGATGTTGGAATAAATGCGGGGCCGGCTCCGACGCTGCGAGTGGGTCTCGGCTAAGCCTGTGATTGACTTAATGAGAGTCTTTGGGGTGAGTAAATGTTCCAAATTGCTCAGTCATTAGCTTTTGCTCGGCTGTCTGAAGATACCCCCGGATCTGCAGCGCGGGTCTCTCCTCTTGTACCATTCCGCCTGCAATTACATTTTCATTTAGAGCAAACCTCTGAAGTCCGATAGGCAGGCCCCTTTTCATTATGCTGGCCTCCTTTTTCTTTTTTATCTAAATGGTGTGAAATGTCTCTTCATTTAGACCAATTAAAGTTGAAAAAGACTGCGCTGTAATGAATTATCATACAAATTATTTACTTAATGCCACAATCTCTCTCCCTTTCTCCCTCTCCTCCCTTTTTTTTTTTCCTCGTCTTCCTCTCTCCGGCACCGGGGATGCGCCGAGTCAGGCACACGGGGAATAACGAGAGAGACAGAGAGAGAGGGGAACGTGGTGGGAGTCCACAATGGATTCGACTTTGAAAGTGAAACTTCTCTCGAAGCGGTTCACATTTTGCCGAGGTTACGTCTCCCTCCTTGCATTTATCTGCCTCTCGGCTGCATGTGGACCAGTCTAGACGTGCAAACGGCACGAGGACGGGGAACAAAAGGGAATAGCGCGTCGTCAATATAGCTCATTTCAGATATTTCATTTCAGGAGGTGTCTAAGCTCTTCTTAATTAAGGACAAGCTTATGGTTTCAAATTAACTCGTTTAATTGAGGGGACCAGTCTCTCGTCTGGAAGTCGGTGTGGAGAATGTCTCGAGTCTCCTTCCGGAGGCTGTTGGCTGACACATAAACACTGGAAGAGTTCACAACTATCACAGCAGCCCCATCCATACCTCTGGGACAGCCTCTCCGTCTCCTCAGTGAGACGCACACTGCCAAGACTCCCTCCATTAGCTTTTCACTAGCAGAACAGGCTATTCAGTGCATATTCTCCAGCCATTATTCGTGTTAGCAGCCATATTAGGTTTTTTTTTTTTTTTTTTGCAACAACGCGACCTAATTTGGGGGGAAAGGGGGGTGAAACGGTGTTGTTTTATTTATTATTTTTATTTCTATTTTTTTTTTTTTTTTAAGCCAGACAATTCGCAGGCTGATTGTGCCGGGTAAAGCTGGTGGAGCTGAAGTGACTCGTCACCATGGAGACGGCAGCCTCGACTTCATGCCAGAGCAGTTCTGCTAAAGCCCCAAGATGAGGGGGCAGCAGCAGCAAAAAAAAAAAAAAAAAAAAAAGAGAGGGGCTGTTAGTCTGTCCCCTGCCCAGCCACCACTTCCCTTACTACAAATGAGGGGGGGGGGGGGGGCTGACCTTAGATGGAAGCCAGATTTGTCACCAGAGGCCTTTTTTTTTTCTAGCTGGGTGAAATGAAAAGTCCCAGCCTGGATAAATTACTTTTAAAGTAGTCCAAAAATCTATGGGGAAAAATAAACTTAAGCGGGGTCACTTTCAGAAGGTAGGTGTCAAACTGTTGCTAAACTCACGAGGCAATAATCCTAAGTACTCCATGATTTGCACTAATTGGTATGAAATCACCCACAGTGCTTAAAGTGCAGCTACCGCTTTTCGGGTTTGCTGTGCATCTGCTCTGTGTCAGGGCCGATTCCTTTTGACAGCCTGGAAATACAAATACAAATTTTGCCATATGGATCGCCCACCTTTGAGCTTAAGTCACAGGTACAAAGAGGGAATGGATTTTCACCAGAAAATCTCCTCTATTGCTTTTTTTTTTGCTTTTTTTTTTTTTGCTTTCTTATCAGCGGTAAAGAAAATAAGTGCTATTTGCTGCCATTATCATGAAACACATAAAAGCCGCAGATATTCTCTTGTGCAAAGGAGGCTATTCTGAATATTATGACATAAAATGATTTCGGCACAATGACGGGATTGCTGTTTGGCGACTCAGACGAGCAGTTAAAAGTGGAGGAGCGACAGAATGTCACAATATTTCCAGATACGTTCGTAATACAAAGACGTTCTCTCTCTCTTTTTTTTTTTTTGTTTTTGTGTGCCTTTCTCAGGAGATTATGACAGTAATAAATGACTGCTGCTGTGAGAGGATACTGAGGGGGTTTGATGTGAAACCAACCACACTAAAATATGTCATGGGACAGATATAACCACACATGGCTGGATGAGGCTATTTGTCTCTCAAACATTCAGCTGTTTGAGTAATCATACCCAAGTGCTCATTATGTGTGGCATGCACCTTAATGCATGCTAATTGCTTCTTATTAACCTAATACTTCCATTAATAACTCATTTTTGAAGCGTCGCGTTACCGACGCAGGCGTTTTTTATATTTGTGGACAGCGGTAAAAAATCTCACACGTTGAAATGTTCCCATGCACTTTACGGGGCTGGAGCTTTTTCCGCTCTAGTTTAAAATCTACACACAATCTGCACAGGTTAATCCCAGGTGCTTATAGTGTGTAAGCAGCTGTGACTTCAGTTCAACTCACTGGGAAAAAAAAAACGAAAAAAAAAAGAAAATTGTGATGACTCCAAGTGCAATAGCTGCCTGTCACGAAACGTTTCAGTCACAGAGCGGTGTCATAAGTTGCGTTAAGCAGTTTGGTGACATGAGAGGAAATTCTTCATAAACCTGCAGGCTAACATTACCTCCCTGTTACTTTAACACAAAGGGGCTTGTTTCTACAGTATTAATAACCGAGCCTCACCTTAAAAAAAAAAAATTAATTTGAAACTATGCATACGGTCCTGAATGGGAGAGGGTAAAACTATTAATTAAAAGTGGAACAGGTTTCTTATTTTAGTGGAAAGTGGAAAAATTATGAGCCTTTGTTGAGGAAGGCCCAGGAGCAAAGCTTTCATTAGCCTACATGCATGGCAAAAGCAATTCATCAACTGTAATTTTGCCTCAATGGGCAAAAAAAGAGGGATCAACCTCAGCATGCTATTTATGGAGATTTACGGAAGTCTGGGAAATGCTAATGTGATTAACATTTATCTACAACATGTTTCGAAATGGCCCTCATGTCCACGTTTTTCCTTTAAGATTAAGTTACTGCACTTGCGCTTGAAGAAGAAGAAGAATTGGGAGCGATACAGAATCTGCTTTGCGGTGCAAGAGCACACAATGATGATTTTTTTTATTTTTTTTATATATTTTTTTTTTTTTTTTATTGGGGGTGTGGGGGGGGGTTCTCTGTCACATTAGTGGCGGATTTCTTTCCCCCTCCGATCCCCTCCCCTCTCTCTAAATATCTCTCTTTATGTGTGTCTGTCCCCAGATGAAGGCGCGGCGAGCAGAGCGGCGCTTTTGTCCTACCGGAGTGTCTCTCTCGAAAATGTGAACTGTTCCACGGATTAGCCGAGCAGAGATTTATTTAATGCATCCTCATAGAGTATTGTTGAAATCTATTTTGGGATATGGAGCTTGCCAAGCTCTAAGCCTGGTAATATATGCCTGCTACAGTTTAAGAGAGAGGGTTCACAGACCCTCTTTATGTCGGGATCATATGGATCATACAAAGTCATTGAATATGAAAATATTGAACGCCGCCGTTGCACATTTATTGTTTTCATAACGGGCCCACGAAAAGGGTTGTTTCCATGCCCCCTCCCTCCTCCTGTCTCTTGTTTGTATGGCCTGTTTAAATATTTGATGTCCTAGAGAATGATTGTGATATTCGCCAGATAAGATACTGCACATGCATATGCCATGAGAGGCCCCTATTTAAGATACCGGCTTAAGGTTTCTGAGAGGCCAACAAAGCCACGGATGGAAAAGACTGCGGTGCATTTGCATTTAAGCTGTGGATTTGGGAGCAGCCAGAGCAGAATGAATACTAATAATGTATCTAATTTAAAATGCTAAGTATTTACCTTAGAATTTATTCAAACCGTAGAAATATAATCAAAAGACAGACTTTTTTTTTTATTCAATAACTGTGACAGCGTGTTTACAGGAAATTTTCACAAAGCGTTAAATATATTAAAAATGAATCATAGTTTGTTTCACTTTCAGTCACGTCGTAAAACCGCATCAGACCCCTGATCAGTTCAGGTCCTGCAAAATGAACCGACAAACCCCAGACTACACTTCCCAGCATGCCCCGGGGGATAATAAGAAGGAGGAGGGGGTGTAGGGTGGCGGTGAGGGAATGGAGGGAGGGGGGGGGGGATAAGGTTTGGACCGGTTCTCCTCACAGTAAAACGGGTAGCAATGTGACAGAGAGTGACACAAAAGAGGAAAGCCAGGGGGTGCGCAGGAGTGGGGGAGAGGGAGCCGGACAAAAGAGAAGACATGGGCTTTGCACGGAGGACACGATAAAGCCAGGAGCATTATCGTCAGTGTGAAAGACGGGGGCCATACTTCAAACGGGATTTTCTCTCCATGACAGGATACTCCGCTGACGCAGAGCAAATAGCTCTCTGTAGCAGCATATAGCCTCAGGGCTTCCAGGCTTCTTTGTAAATTCAACAAACTACAATGCAAACGATAGGATCTGATACAGAAAGGAACCAGAATGCTCGGTGCCGAAAATTATAGATAAGTCAAAAATAATGGGTGAGACAAGACAAACAAGGGGAGGGAAAAAAAAAAAAGAAAAAAAAATCTATGAGAAATTGAAAAATATTTTATTTTGTTTCATAATTGAGACAAAAAGCGTTGAACTGAACAAATAAATGAGACCCACTTGAAAGTAATACTTGCAACTGACGCACTTCTTTAGCTGCTTATAGTGGAGGAATTAAGCTTTACAAATATGACTCTTGCAAGGAAGCCACGGGGTTCAATCAATTAGTCTGTGATTATTATTACTTCTGTTGTTATTACTAGTCCCAGCAGCCGGGCTGTTATGGTAACCCTAGAAGCGGTGCATACTACTAATCCTTGCCCCGTCTCTAACCTTAACCTTTACTCTTTTAATCAACATCATATTCCGAGCAAGTGGGCAAAATATTTACATGTTATCTCTCGCCGCGTCCACTGAGAAATTCGCTTTCTCTCTGGGAATTCTCAGCTGGACGCTGTTTGCGCGCTCGCATACGTCGCTGCGTGCATGCACGTACAGTATATATGTGTGTGTGCATGTGTGTTTGTGTTATTCTGGCCCGGGCTCCTCTGTTGGTTTTTCATCTTTTGTCTGAGCTGAAAGTCACAAGGACATTAGGGTCCCAATAAATTAAGAGGAAGAAAGGCTCCCATTGTGGATGGGCTGTCGTGGGTGGTGTAGCTCTGCCTTTATATAGCTCTGTCTCGCACATTACGGCGTTACTGACAAATAAGAATTTAGGCTTGGCCTTAGAAGTTTGCTGTAAAATACAAGATATTTTGAGTTAATGGAGACCAAAAGACAGTAGTACAGCAACCGCAGCTAGACGGGTTTATATCCCAGACTGGTGGAAAAGCTCCTCTTTTACTTTGTTCAATATTCAACCCATCTGTCCTCAATTTCGAAAAAATGACTATTGAGAAGTTTGATCCAACGGCAAATATAAACTGGACAGCAAGATAAAGGAAAGGCACGGAAACACTGAAGCAAGCAAACATCGCAGTGAGACAAAGATATTTCCTATGCAAAGCTTGCACACAATGTCATGTGTGATAGCGACGGATCCCGTCCAAGTCACACGCAGGGGGGTTCGGGTGGTGGGGGGGGAGGGAGGGGGGGACAGAAACGAGGTCGGCCGCCTGCATCTTCCAATGATTCCCCCTCTTAGCTTTGATTCCGCTGATCCACTATCTCGCCATATAGCAAGGGACACAAAGCAGATTTCAGCTTTGGGCTAATCTCATTAAGAAACTCTAACCACCCCTATGAGTAGTGGAGGAGGAGGGAGGTTGGGTGGGTGAGGTGAGGGTGAGGGTGGGGTGGTGATGGGGGGGGGGAGCAACTCATTCTGCAGTATGCCAGAGCCAAGGCTCAGGGAGGCAGGTGTAATGTTACATAATTAGCCTCTAAACGGTAAAAAGGAGATTATTGCAAATGGCCTACTAGCCGGCACATGCAGTGGACCCGGTCCCTGAAGACTTCGCCAGTCTAGTGAAGCTGAAAACATCCCCCGGGGAATCGGTGTGTGAAAAAGGGGAAAAACAGGTTATTTGCAGTAAGTGTGCGGCAGCGAGTGGTCAAGACCCTCTGTAATTTGGTCCACTTTAACAAATGAACACGAGTTTGATTAGGGTGTTAAGTAGCGGGGCGGCCAGTTTCGGGGCAGCAGTCGGCGCTTCAGGACCGCGGCAGCAACCGCCTTAATTGACACGTAGGTCATCTTTCTTCTCTTCCTCCAAATAAGTGGAAACATTACTCTTAAGAACACAAGAGCCGCATGAAGGGACTTTACCGAGGCCCAGAGTTTGCGCTCCTGCTGAGATGTCCTGTCAACCCCCCCTCAGCGGTGGATCTCGAGCCAGAACTCCTTCACGGAGGCTGCGCCTCGCGCAAGAAATTGGTAGAGTCGGGTCTGATCCAGGGAGCCCACACCTAGTCACTCATAACCTCCGAGGCCGGACTACCATGGCAGATTGTTGCCATATGTAGCACGGCGCACCACTCTGCCAGTGACAGTGATCAACTACTACCGTTCACCAGAGCCATCCAACAAACATTACTGTCAAGAGTTCAAACGCTGAACGGGGCTCCTATAAAGGATTTCTGCACCGCGTCGCGAGCATAATACCGCATATTGTCCGGCAAAACATGCTAATTAGAGAAACAGATGATCTGAAAGTCTCTCCGGGCAGAGCCAGTTAGGACAAAGAAAGAATGGCGGCGTTTCCCTTTGTTGCCTCCTCAGACACGCTGAAGCATCGGCTTGTTGTTACATAAAGTTGTATAACAAATGAGCCTGGGCTCTTTGAACTGGCTGACCACACAAGCCTGGAAGAGTCACTAGGAGCCCAACATGTGGCAGCAATAAGATGGCCCCGCCCTCCGCAAGACATGTGGGAGACACTGCATTCCAGAGGAGCTCATTAAAAGCTAAAAAACAAACCCGACAAACACTGACCCAGTCTCGGGGAGGAGGACCGGCGAAATGTGTCGGACAGGCCGCGGCGAACGACGCCTCGCCAGGCCGCCGCCGCTACTTCTCGTTCATTAATCTCATTTTTTAAACAAACGACGACAAAGGAAATCTAAATTCTCCTAATCCTTAATTCCATTTGCTCGTCATTTCATTAACTCGGCCGAATCGGTGTGACTGACGGACACGTTTTTTTTTTTTTTTAAAGGCAGTGACGTTTCTTTTTTTCTTTTTTTTTTTACGCCGTGGCTTTTATAAAGTGTACAGATGTGGTTTAGTGTTTAGACCTGTCATTGAACTGGGCTTATTTATAATGCTGTTTGTTCCACCAGTCTGCCCAGTTAAGCTATGTGCTGTCTGTGTAACTTGGCTATAAACAGGCTGCTGCTGACTGTTTGAACTCCTCTCCTTCGTGCGCTCACATGAGCAAAGGGCGTGTTTGATATTTTACTCTTATTGTAAAAAAAACGCGACATGAGATACGGGCTCGTGCGCACGACTTCGCGACGTGAGGCCCCGCGCGCATTGTGAGTGTATTCTCTTAAGATTGATAAAAAACTCAATAAAAAATCAAATGCCCACCGGGGAGGCGGTCTCCTCGCTGCAGCAGACATCTGGCGTGATTATTTTCAGCTCTTCCGCTAATCCCCTCTAAATGTAAACTGAAGAAAAATGTGCCAAATGGCTTTAGAGCAAGACTGAATTTTGGACTTGTGGAAGATTTAAATGAGTTTTATAGAAATGTTAGCGGCATTATTGGAAAACACAGTGAGACAATTGTAATTAGTTTTCAGCCTGTCACATTTATAATCATTATCCCACTTTTTAGACATGCCAATTTTTGACTCCTGTTAACCATTGCAGCTGTGGAGGAGCCACATAACATAGAGCAGGTTTTTTTTTTCCGTCTTCTTCTTCTTCTTCTTCTTTTTTTTTTTTTCCCCTGCAATGTTTTGATGTGCTTTCATCTGTGTTGCTGGGCGTTAGATGTTTGATATGTAGCGCTGTGACTGGAAACGCTTGAGTCGTGTGCATGCCATTCAGAGGTGGCCCAGTAAGAGCTAATCTACTTGTCAGGGTTGACTGCCAAGCATATCAGCCCACACACTTCACAATATGACTTTATTCATACTGTAGATCTGGGACATTAACTGTCTCTGCCCACCAGAACACAACACTTACGCCCACCGCTCCTGGTGAAAGAAACCTACATTATAAGCCTGTGCGAGTGATAAAGAGAAAAAAAATAAATAAAAAATCCACATCCTTTGCACATCTCATCTACAAACCCCCGTCAACCTCAGACTACAACCTCGCCGAGCCGCATGCTTTACCTTAAACATAACCAGTTTTTGTTTTTATTAGGGCAATCTCCACCCGCTCTGTAAATGTTGATGTTTCTATTCAGCGGTCTTCAGGAAAGCTGCCAGCAGAATGTTTGGACAATGCTCTACTTTACAATGGATCGGTTCTTATGCAGCCACGTTTGAAATAAAAAAAAAAAAAAAAGGCTTCGGGGCCTATGGGGATTACAGAGCCTGTATCATTAGGGACTCCTCAGATGGCTACCACCACAGCGCGTACAAAAGAGTCGGAAACGCAAATGTGCGGCGATTAAATGAGTCAAACCAAACACGAATATCCTGCTCTGACAAATGGCTTCCAAACACATGACCTGGAATCGTCTGGAAAAAAAAAAAAACCTGCAGATAGATGCATTTGATCAGGCTTATGGCACGTTGTGCTGTAATAAAAAATGGCTGGCATGATTTATTGAGCTAGAGTAATGGTGCCTCATGGGCATTTCATAAATCTCTAATAAGGCCGGTGACCTCCGACGCCATCACTTCATAAATCTATATCAAGAAAAGAGGAACATCAAAACACACTTAATATAGTAAATATGTCTAATATGTTCGCTTCAATTAAAAGGAACCGAGCCCAGGTCAGATAGGCAGGGTTCACGAATACATTAAGAGTAACCCATTGAGAAATTATTTAGAAAGGAATAACTCCTTGATAAAGAAGAAAGGACACATCTGCACATGATTAAAGCCTCACAAATTTACAATGAGGCGGAAAAGGGATGTCAGGTTTTCACACTAATTTAATACTGGGTCTTCCTGACCCCGCTATTATGAGAGGGATTCTTTTGCATAACATATTGTAATGATATTTTTAACTCGGAGCCATAAACCAGAAAAGCTGTCACAGAAAAAGGGCCACTGCCAGATGGAAGAAATATCACTCCGGACTGCGTTGTAGCGAGACAAAATGAAAATAAAAACGTTTCCAAAGTTCACAATAGCAAAGCTATTCAAATAAACCAATAAATAAATGAGTGTACAAATGTGTAAGCCTCGGGGCAAAGAGAGGATCTTGCTGCCAAGTCACAATCTCCATCTCAGTTTGTAGCACGCCACAAGGGGCAGTGTGCGGCACATGACAAATAAGGGCTGCGGTGCTGGTTCCCATTTGATTCACTGCAGGGGTGGGCTCACAGGAGTCAGCTGAGGTTATCAAGTGTTTGTGTGGCTCCATTTTTCTACCGCCACACGTGCACGGGTGAAACAAGTGAAACAAATGCAACGGCTCACGTTAAATCTGCCCTGATTAATGCATCTGATCCCTTATATGGGAAAAAAAAAAAGGGGCAGATTTCTAAGTGCTGAAGGATGCAATCAGAGTTTTTATGCGTCTTGTAACCTGAGCCTGCACAGTTAGATAAGTCGTATATATATACTGTCCTAATATTAACAAGAAAACCAGGGCGATAGTTCATTAATGCCGAAATGGCAAACTATTAATTTTCAATATGCCATTAAAATGAGGTGAGAGGAATGCTGAATATTTAATATGACCAATTAATAGTTTCTTAGTGGATGGGTTTTATTTGAATTAACAGGCTGCTTTGCTCTGTTATTCTTTTTCATTTTGCAGATTACAGTGTTTCAAAGGAAAGGAAATAAGTTTGCGTGTGCATGTGTGTGTGTGTACATCATGTTGTAAATAGCTATTTACTCAAATAACCTATAAATATACCGTATATGTTACATATATAGGTTAAAGGAAATTTCAGAATGGATTATTTAAAGAAAAAAACACATGATTGGTTGGGATTGTTTAAACATTTATACATTTTATTTCTAAAACTAATAAAACAATCCTGCACCAAATCGTAATTAGCAAGTGTTAGCTAAGAGTTTAATTAAATCCAGTTTAACAGCATCACAAACTACATTCTCTATAATGATAATATGGTTTAATTGTCACCTTTCTAACTTTAATTTTTCAATACTACAACAAACTACAATTATAATTTCCACTACTTTCAATAAATGTATTTCAGGATTTGACTGTAAAATTGTAAATGATTTTTTTTATCATAAAGGTTGTTATTATTATTTATTTTACATATTTCGAGAGTATGGATTAAGGTTGATTTAATGTGTTTTTTGTTTTTTTATTGTCAGAGAAAAGAAAGAAAAACACCCTGACAAAGTAAAAGTGTAGAGTGTGGAACTTGAGAGCACAACCTGAATCACTTTCAATCTATGTACCAAATTGATGGCGATGAAAATAAGACTCCGAGACACAAAAAAGACACTTGTCTGCAGATTAATGTCTTGAATGGAGGCTTGTGAGGGCGCTCTTTGTGCCTCAGCCTTCATCTGAGACTAATGCCCCAAAGACCCTAAAATCACACCGAGCCTGAACAGCACAGACGGAACAAACAAAGTAACAGTTCAACTCCTATAAACTGCAGTTATTTAGCAATAAACAAGTGAACCAGCTCGTTGGAGGAAGCGCTGCTACTCCAACACAGTTTATTTTTTATTTTTTTTTGCACAATGTCACATTTAGGCTCTAATATTCTCCGGGAAAATGAATATATTTGTTGACTAACAGCATGGATAAAACTCTTAAATATTCTGAATTTTTAATCTGGTTTAATATTTCCACCCGTTTTATGCAAATTACGCTCTATTAACATAATCTCATTTGAGAATACATCCTTTTAAAGTAAAAGATTATAACCTATTTTTTAAGCACATATAAATCAAATGTTACATTGAAATGGTAATGTTTTAAAGTCTGTGTGCTCTGCAGAAAAGAGCTGCATTTACATATATACTTTATTTTTTTTATTTATTTCTTTTTTTTGCTGCATTAGTGGCTCAACGCAACATGAAAAGATACAAAACGGAGCTAAAACCTCTATGAGGGAAATCATCCAACAGCTTAAACGTCTTGGCAAACATGAAACATCCATTTAAAGAGCCACAATAAACAACAGCAAATATTCTCTTTGTGATATTTTGTCCCGACGTATACGGCGCACAGATGATTTGCACCATTTCATATGCTCCTCTGATACCAATACTGCCGTTGATGAGATTAAATCAATTTTCCTGGCGAGGAGAGCGGGCGGAGAGGGAGAAGGTAGGACATTACCTTCAGGCATTTAAGTGGAAACAGGGTCTGTAAAAGCTTCAGCGAGATATTGAGGTGGATAAAGATGTAAGAAAGGGCCATTATGCTGCTGAGGTGGACGGTAAGGGAGGAAGGGGGGGGGTCTCTATCTGTCTCCATCCCCTCCTCCTCCTCCTCCTCCTTCGCTCTTTACGTCTGCCTTGAACTTGTAAGGAGTTCAGCCGGACTGAGTCTACAGTCCAGACAGGCCTCAGGAATGCGAGTGCGGCCACTCAAGCCCGTCTGACCTGCCACCATAGCGGCTCCATTTCACCGGGCTAACTTACCTATTCATTTACAATGGGACTTCAACTTTATCTTCCCTTGTAACACAACATTAACTGCCAAAGAGCTGGAAATGCATTATCAGCCTGCCTCAAAGCTTGGATTGCTTCCCTCATAAATAAGATCATTATACGAGTGGTAATCCCATTAAATAGATCATTTTGCAAATATCTAAATCCAATTAATAAAGTGTTTTCAGAGGGGGTGCAGCAAACACTGCCTTTTAGAGAGCTGACATGCTGTGACTCCGGCTCTTTGTTCCTCGGCTCCCTCAGTGGCAAAGGGTGATATTAATAAATACAACCCCGAGCTCGAATTACGCTTTGAAAGATTCAGTTTTTAGCTCGTTCTGGTGAAAAGAAGAAAAAACTACAACAATTCAGGGAAAAGTCTGTGTTTGAAAGCGTAATTCAATTTTGACTTTCTTTACCTTTAACACTGACATGCGTTGCACTCGCTTGCGTAATGTGCTTATAGGATGTCCTTATGCTGTAATCCTATATATATATATATATAAATAAATAAACAAAATCCCTGACTGGACTGAGCCACATGAGCTAAAAGCTTTCACGCGACTGCCAGATGGTTTAATAAATTAGCCATTTATGACATTAATTCATACTAGTTTCCCAAATTATTACCATAACTCATCAAGTGCAAGTGCCCCGTGAGTACCTGTTAACTTTCTGGACGTGTGCTCCTGCATTGACCACGTCACTTTCCCCGGACCGTCAGCCCCGAACGAGACGAGCAAAAAGCCCAGAAAATCTGTTTTACTAATTAATTGCACTTGCGTAAACTACCCATCTGTTAGCGAAAGAGGCATTATAATCCTAAAGTAGATGCCCCTCAAGTGCTTGTGTTTGTTCCACTGAACTAATAAAGTGCATAATCCGATAAAGGATGATATCCTAAGCTTTGATTGCGCCTGAAGTGGTTGTTTTACCTTTGTGGAAAGTGCGTCTGGCATGGTAAGAATGTTTTCGTATCTTTTCATGGTTTTTAATTGCCAGCTGAAGCTGTTAGGAAAACACTGCTGTGGTTAAATGAATTAGAAAACAGTGCCCCTGGGTGATGTTAACATATTGCACTCTCTTATCCAACGTGTAAGGAAGGCAGCTGCCAGTGAATGATCTATGTGTCATTTCTATGCCTGTTTATGGCACAGAGCGGAGGAGACCACAGCTCTAATTATGGTTTTGAATGTGTCTTTCACTATCTAGATAATTCCTTTGTCTCAGGGGGGAATCTTTTTCAATAATTTTCAGAGATGATTTAAGTCACGCTGCAAAACAGTTCCTTGCTCAGCTAAACCCATAAAAGAAAAGACATCGCACGTGTTTGTATATGTGATACCGCGAGAGAGATAAGCGTTTAAAAATTCTGGGAAGCTCCGGAGGGAGCGGCTCGGCACCAGACCACAACTCGGCATCCTAATGACAGCGTCATTAGAAGTATCATAGCCGTAATTATTCTCTTCATCTGAGGGCGAGACGATGAAGAGGGGCTGGCGAAAACAAACGCGAAGGCTGAGGTTTGAGTCCGGTCTCCCCCTAGTCTATAGCTTCAACCCCCGCTTTTTTTTTTTTTTTTTATATATAATGAAGAGAAGGAAAGAGAGAACAGTCGAAAGAAGGAGATGTCAAGATTGAGGTCGGCCGCCCCCCTCGCGGGGTCAAACTCGAGGGGTTAATACCTGGTGTCCGACACTGCACATAAACTCCGCTGAGCTCATCACACTAATTAAACAGACATACATCCTCCCGGAGCTCCGATGGCCAATCGCTGCCAGCTAAAAAAGCAGTCCATTCATGGAGGTTGGCAGGGTGTGCATGTAGGGTGGGCTGGGGAAATGCTACCTGCCCTTCCTCAGTTTGATTAATGTGAAGAACAATGGTGCTCTTGTGGCCCGCCAGCCTCACTCCACTTGGTTCTGGTTCACCGCTCGAGGAGAGAGGGGACTGCATGTTCCAAACTCGTACCCCCAGACGAACCAACCACCTCGTCGAACAACTCCTGGACGACAGCTGTCTTCAAATGAAACACCAACACTCTTTTCTTGATAACATATCATCTGAAGATGTTTTCAAACTAACCAACGCCAAAGGATGTTAAAATAGGACCTTGAGGATTAATAAACGATCGTGATTCACTGCCCTCGCCGTCTATTCTTCTCCAGCTACTGTATTTTTATTTCCTTTTTTGTTTCTACTTTGAACTGAAGTTAAAAACATCGCAGCCTTTGTGCCCCGAGGATCCAATCCGAAACCGAGGCCAAGGCTGATTCATGGTTCTGTTGTAGTCATGCTGTCACGGAGGCACAAAACAGACATTTATTTATATAAAAACGTCATGGATTATTACGTTAATGTCTCGTTTGTTTGCCTTCTCCCGCAGATTTAACAGCCCGTAAGTGGATGCATCACTCGCGAGTTAAGGGAAGTCGAGCTCTCAGTTTTTTTTGATCTTTCCCGCGACGTATTAACTTCTGCTCTGCGGGCGCCTGATCTAAGTTTTATCAAAACGCGCGCGACTTTCGCTTCCCTTGTTGTTGAGAGGAGTCAAAAGACAGCCAGCAATTACATCCAAGGGATAAAGACATCAGCGTCATCTCTCTGAGGGAGTGACAGCGTAATGTTATGTGTGTCAAAACTCAGGCGACATAATTAATTGCAGCACTCCCTGAACTCGAGGCTTGTAGAGCTTTTACCAGCGCTTTGCCAATCCTCTCAGCTTCAGCTGTATCAAAACAAGGAGACAAATTGAGCCACCTGCACGTCTCCGAAAGCTTGACAACTCATCTCACTTGCAAATTGCACGCGTTTTACCCCCCTACAAAGGAGTCCATAGAGGCTAGCGAGCTTCTCACCAGCCAAGGTTTGATAGGTCTTCATGCAGCTATGTGACACTTTGAAAACAGTGGAGACATTCCATAATACTGGAGGCTGGAAAAAGCACATGCAAACTCCTAATGATGATGGTAGCCCATATGGCTACGGACTGCAGCGCCGGCCACACACACTCGGAGCTGTTTGGAGAAGTGGCTTGACAATTATTTGCAGTGAAGTTATATTTGAAAAACAAACCGTGATTAGTGCGCTCGGAGGCACGCGGGCGAGGACGGCGAAAACTCGGTAACATAAGGTTTATAGAGGAGCTGATGTTTAAAGCGGAGCAGGGGCGGGCTTCATGAGTAGCAGATGTATACAGTGCAGTCTGAAGAATTTTCATTCACCACTTGAAAAGTGGAATTAGAAAGGGCTCCAGTTACAAGTGTAAACTCGGCCATTAGGAAAGCCCCTCTGGGTTTGCGTTGCTAATTTTAATCAGCTAATCAGCGGCTGCAGAGCGCCCCCACGGGTCATGAGGTAGAAATAAATGTATAATCAATAATCAAATTAATGGCTTGTTAACCTGGATAAATCATAATATAGAATATAGTGGTGGGCTCCATTAAAGAAGATCCACTCCCCATGTAGATATGAAGGGCTCATTCATTCAAAGCTAACGAAAACTATTGTTACAGGTGATTATACACTGAATGAAAACATCATTTTTATAATTATATGAATTCTATATTTGCTGACTGACAAAGGGCGCTTTGCTTTAATCTAAAGGCCCATTTCAAAGATCAGATGATCCTCAAAAACATCTTATTTAATTACTGCCACATGTGCACACACCACATCAGCAACGGACTTAAGCCGCTGATAGATTACTTCCTTACTAAGTAATTCCTCACATTCACAGTATTACATCCAACGCCTGCGGACTGAGGAAAGGTTTCAATAGGGAGACACCGTTTACACAACTAAGACTTAACAATGTGTACTTTAGTTTATTCATCTGTTTGCATGAAAGTCACTCACACAATTTATTCTACACACGGCGACAAGAAGGTTCTGCAACGGCACAAGATTTTCTATTGATCTTGTATCGATGACAACGTCATGAGTGATGGGAGGAGTCACATCCCAAATACTCTCAATGGTGTAGGTCGCAAAATCTTTGGTTGATGAGACATTTTTATATATATTTTTTTTTAATTTTCCCGCCACAATTTTAAATTCTTTTAAAAGCACAAGCGCATATTTTAGTAAAGAGATAAATGGAGGCAGAAGATGTCATCTTTCAGTCGACACTAGACATCACACTAGACCTGTCAATCAAAGCCTCCTGTACACATTAGGCCCCGCCCCCATCGCTGCTAATCATGCATATTTATAAATAGGACTAGGCCGAGTTTAATATAGGACACATGTAGTGGGTATTGGGTCCCTACTCTCTAACATTTTGGGGGTCCTTGGCCGGAAAAACGTTGAAGCCCTCTGATCATTGGGGTTAAGGTCTGGGCTCTGTGGTGATTCAGTCCATGTGATGGATTAAAACCACTCTTTCACAATGTGAGCCCCATGAACCCTGGCACTGTCATCTTGAAATATGAACGTGCCATCAGGGAAATCAAAATGGTTGTTGTTAAAAAAATGAGAAGCTACTCATTGCATCAGTTGGGGTTTGTTACTTCTGTGAAAGGATTCAGTTTATGGAACAATCTGAACATAGAAATGCACATTTTGAAGACAGTATGTTAAGGAAATATAGTGAAACATGTTGGTTTGATTGTTATACTCGTTGTGTAGTCATGAAAGGTACACAAACATTTCATTTTTTTGTTTTGTTTTATTTGTTTGTTTTGTATCTTGGGAACTAAACTGGAACATCACATTCAGTTTTGTGCCAACAGCTGTTTTATTTCACTTTATTTTATTATCATCATTATTTTGCTGCTTATTGTGTTGTTGCTCTTTAATTTAAGCTCTTTGTAAATTGATTCTTTGGGTAAACGGGGCAGTTTATATAAGATAATTCTTCTTTCTGCTCCCTTTCATTCAGATTTGGGAAAGTTTGTGTTTATATTGAATTGTTTTGTTTAAATCAATGAATGAAATAAAAACAAATAAAAAAAATAGCTTTTTGCCAGCTGAAAGATAATCAGCCATACAATAATCATCCAATAGGAGACTCAGACTATTTGCTTAGTTAAATCCAGGTGAAGACCTTTTTTGTTTGGCCGGGCAGTGTATATGTGTAGAGGTATAGGATCTTCCTGTAAGTAACTAATCTCACAAATTAAGCTGTAGCTACGTATGATTAACATAAAGACATTTAAAAGGTAAATTATAAAAAGATGACTTACAGCTACTGTGCGAAATGAGGACCAGGAAAGAGACATTTCAATTCCTTTCATTAAAACTTACTACTTTGTATTTTATGGTATTGTAATCCTCTCTGTGAGCAATTTTGTAATAGCATAAACTATTATTTATCTCAGATTAATTCGATTAAAGACCTTTTAAATCTCGTTTGGTGCAGAACGCCCATGGAGCTCCTCTTTTCACAGCGAAGGCACACCAACAGATCTTTCCTGGCGATCACTTTTTTGTAGATTAGAGGATTGTTATTAATTGGTCAATTGGCTAATTGTTCTTTTTCTTAATTAGACACCGCAGAGGAATAGCCGGCTTTCTTCAGTGACCCCAATTTACTGTACAGTAATGCGCTCGTCACACAAGTTCGCATTAAAGGATTCGCACACTTTGCAAGGCAAAAATCTACGTTATTAGGCAGATCTACATCCACAGAGTCGCAATATAAATAAAAAATAATGAGTCATGCCACTGGCCTGCGACAACAATCTTATCACCCGCTGCTACTATTTACAATGAAGGTACAGTCGCGTTTTTTTTTTTAATCTGAGCAGGCGAGCTGTACAGAACACATTTGCAGAAAAACGCTGGCGGTGGTATCTGTATAGATGAGGTAAGGTTGCACGTGTTTACATTCACACCTGGGAGCTGCCTGGTAATAACACATTTTCAAACAGGTAAGTATAAAGCAGCAAGTAGCAAATAAGAGAGGCTGAAAGTGTAGGTGTTGGGGAATCGACTTAACACTTGTTAAAACGAGTTCTGGTGAATTAGTGGCACACTAAAGCATCGGAAATGAACAATGAACGGAAAGATAACAAGAACAAAAATACAGCGCCTCTAATAGAGGACGTTTATAGCGTGTGCGTCCTCAACAGTCTTGAATAATCACAGTAAAGTGCTCGCTGGTTGGGATCTGCCACAAAATTAAAACCGCTGAAAGGAGAAGTAAATAACATTGACCATCTTGTGACAATTGGGAAACGTACTTAGCACAAAGGAAACCTACACGATATCTCACCTGTAGGTTTGGACCTTAACGGCCGACCTTCGTTCCCAATAAAGGCATCGGTGAGCCGCGGATGCCCGTGATCTGACCACCGCAGGCTGGGAACAACCCGCAAGAGCCAGGGAGATGCTATGATCCAGATGTCGAGCCATCACAACTCAGCCCACGTCAGAATCACTCAGATCCTTCCACATTTTTCCACATCAACTTTGATGTCAAAATGTTCACTATATCCAGCCACTGACAGCTGCCATGGTAATGAGATAATCATTTTTATTCATCGATCGCTGATGTTTATGTTCTTTCCACTTTCTCTAAAGCTACATTTTAGAGTGGTCATGTGTTAAAAATGCAAATGTAACTAGAAGTACTAGTGCTTTTGTTAAAAATAAAGGTTCATTTGAGCCATTTTTTCTGCACACACCACTTGGTATGAAGTTAAATGACAAATAATAAATAATCATGTCGTTATTTTTTATTCTTTCTATGATTTCTACTTGTACACAGTTATATGCATCGTGCATATAACTGTCATCTGGATTCACAGGCTCTGGAGTAATTAGGCTGGTGCAGATGCATCGTGGTTTGGTTGTTTGCATATATACTGTACATGAGACGCAGTCAGTGACAATCGCTGAAGTGGATGGCAAGCAAAAGCAGCGAAATGTCTAACCAAGCCCCAAAACCAACAAGCAGACTGAATCCTGATGTATTTTGGTAACAGGTTAGTACTCTCTATTTGCACAGTGATGTCAAATTTAACTGTCCATTGCCACCATCTGCAAGATGACCAGGAAAGCGCTGCTCAACAAGGGGCTCTGTATGCGAGACCCTGAAGCCAGACACTCAAAGACATTGGCAGACTTTGCTCAGCTCAGACCAAACGTACAACACTCTCCCCTCAAACCTGGGCTTGTTTAGCTGCTGGCACCCGAAGGCATCAGTCAGATGTATGCCAGCTGAGCTGAAGTGTGCCCACAGAGTACACACACTGCAGCATCCCTACCAGTACCCGTGCCCTCACCTTGTCTACCTTGGCGCTTTTTGAGTTTGATGGAAAAAAAAAAAAAAAAAAAAAAAAACGGCCCGTTACAAATGACAAGTCAAGTGCCAGACAGCATATTTATACATCTTAATTAGCAATAATGAAGCCCAGTATATGCCAAACAATCCCGGTGCCAGTGGTTACTGTGTTGTGTTGACTAGACTGTACGTCTGTTGTTTGCCCGCTACTTACGCGAGAATTGCACAAATAAAATAGGTGAAAGGATCATGTGTTTCGCTAAAACCATTAGATCCAACAACAAACACGTAATGATGATGGATTTTTAAAAGCAGGTAACTCTTCACGATGAAAATGTTTAGTCTGAATGAGCCCGTTACTACGCTTAATAAGTAAGCTCGCGTCTATAGAGAGGCACAAGCTTCAGGTCGCAGCATGCCTCAGATTTACAGAAGGTTATGAATGAGATGATTATTAGTTGCCCTCACAGTTTGTCATGTTGCAGATCATTCATTTTAAAAGGGCCTGTTCGGACACGGTGAATGACTGCAGCAAATTCTGATGACGTTAAAAAAGTCCCCGTGATTAGAGGCCACGCTTTTCGATGCCAACGTGTTTAGATCCGTTTTGCCGCGATAAGTTTTAGTTCCGCACAGCGAGACGGTCTTTATGAAGTTATGAAAACAAGTTGCATGGCTTTTTTTTTTTTTTTTTTTTTTTTACCGTGAAATAGGCTACAGCCATCCTCCTGACGTCTGGATTTACGGCCTGGTAATTCCCCTCTGGAGTAATTTGGCTGGTACATCTGCAGCTTAGCAGCATTCCAGCAGAGCTCTCCTGTGCTGTGAAGTCAGGAGATGACTGATTGATTGATTGAATTACTCCAGTTTTAGCATGGCTTTGCTGAGCTATTGCAACGAACTTCTAATGTGATCTATCCAGCGAGCAGCCCGCACGCTTCCGGGATTGCTCGCTGTGATGATCACAAATCATGGCAAAAAAAAAAAAAGTGAACTTGTAAAAATAACCCACAGCAATAACAACACACTCAGATTGTTTTGGATTCAGGGAAAATTTAACCTCAATCCTGAGTGAAAATACAGCCTCCTGCTGTAAGTGATGGTTACATACAATTAAAATGAAGAGTGACTACGTTTTAGTACTTTTGGCTTGAAAGCTGTGTTATATTCTCATAAATTCTCTCCACATAAATCAATGTGTCACATCACTTACAAATATCACTTTCTTAAAAGACTTATTTGATTGTAACGATAAATCACTTTTTTATGAATCCTTTCGTAGAGAGAAGACATTTACGATCACACTGAACATTCATTTTTCAAATCAATACTAATCAATAGTATTTTTTTTAAAAACACCCATATTAGCAAGCATTATTTATTTTAATGGTGCTGCTATTATGAGTAAGAAAAATGCATAAATATTACTAAACGTTTTCTAAATCTGAGGAAAATAAGTGGTACATTTTTTTAATTCTCATTTTACTGACATTAAGTGTTGCAGGGTGTAACTTGCTGCTTTTAAGTGTTGTTTTTCAAGCACAGTTAGAGAAATACGCTTGAATATATTCCACAACATATCAGTCAAATCTCATGTTGTAGATTACACGTGTACTGTTTTTGTTTTTTCATTTTGTGATGGTTTTTGGAAGGACTTCTCCAAAACAACACACGTCTTTACTTGAACGTACTATTATTAACAAAGTGTCTTGTTGTTAGGGAAATTCCACATTCATGAGAATATATGTCCTTGGTTAACCCATCTTTTAAGTGAACTGAACTTGAATGAACTTGGTTTATTTTTTAATTATTTGTTTAATTATTTTACTTGTGCATTTACTTAGTTTATTCCTGCCATTACCATATGTTAAGTTTGCATCTTCTGACTCGTTTGTAAATTGTATTGTAAATAGAGTCTGACTACAACTCCAATGACAACAACATAGCTCCTGCATGCTAATATGCAAGTCTTCACTGTTGATAAAACCTCCTGACTGCTTGCATACTCCAACAAACCCTCCACACACTCTTTGTGATGCTAACTACAGGCTAAAAAAAGGACAAAATGCAAACCTGTGGTGTGTTGACTGCTCGTTTCCTCCGGTTTCCTCCGGTTTCTTCCTCCGAGCAGGTGACTCCAACCTCTAAATCAAAAGCTAGTTAGAGACAGTACATATAAAGATAAACCTATGAAGTCTGAACGTCATGTAGAGAAAATAAATAACAAGGAATCTACCTCGTCTTTATGCTGCTTGTGTGAGTGGCTAAATAGGCTAAATGCTAACTGAACTAACAGCTAGCTAAATTTATAGATGCTACGTTACAGTAATTTTATTATTACAGGCATTTCAATAAGTTCACACGCCCTACCGCCACACTCACACCGAAAAAATGATAAAAACTTGCCGCACATAATTAAAATACATAATTAAAATAGATTAGTAATCTATCAATAGGTGAGGCTATGGTTGGCTGCGCTACTTCAATCAGCGACCAATCAGAAAATACCAGCGACCAATCAGCCAATCAGAAAGCTGTATTTGTGGTTACCGGGTGAAATAGGAGCGCCCTAATCATGGCTTCCACAAATGCGCTCGTCAAAGAAGAAATTAAAAAAATCTCACTCCAAGCTAAATTTAGAACTTGGGAGCCATGATATTTATATCGCCAGTATCAAATATAATACAAGATATAAAACTATAGTAGCATTGTTCCACTCCATGTTTTCAAGCTTTCCATCATGTTTTTTATCCTATGGTAGTTCTGGAAATCGCTTCGTTTTGGGTCATTATCTTGCTGTAGAGGATGCTGCAGCTGTTCTACTTTAAGTCTAACAAATATAAATTAAAATACATCAAGGAAGAAAATAAATGATACCAATCTGATGTCTGGCCCTAATAATAGGTCTGAAATCTGTGGCTGTGCTGCAGGTTAACTTCAACACCAGGTCCTGCAATGTAGCAAAATGAAAACTAATAAAACATCTTGTAAAATAAGATGACTATGAGACAACGTCTGTTCTGCAATGTATTAGAGAGACGCTTTACTTTATTGTACACTTTTTTTTTGAACACCAACATCTCGTTATTGACTTTGTTATTGATTTGCTGGCCTGACACATGAACTTACCTGGAATTTTCATTTAAAAACAGCCGCCGGTGCTTTATTTTATTTTTTAATATTAACGACAATATGATTTAAGAACTTTGGTTAGGACATTTTTCAATGTACGGGATACACTTTAACCGCGCCGCATCCCTTTTGTAGTTAAGTACGTTCTCTGCTGCATCCTTCACACTTGTGTGCTGTTCAGCGTCGACAGATTCTCTCTTTGCTCTGGTTGTCATCTGGCTTTGTTCACCTGATACCAGACGCGTGGCAGCTATCAGAGGAACAATACCATCGACGCACTGGACAACACAAGGATCCCGGCCACGTTTGACACCTGATTTATCTCAAGCACCCATTCAGAATAGTTAACCGGCCAACAAAGAGTCATGCCTCAGATGAGCGGGTGGGGCCCTGGCACTCCAGGGAGTTGAAGGGGTTAACCTTGACATCTGGCCCCCGATCATCAAGCAAGTTCAGGCCAGCTGCCCAAATAGGCCTGTTTCTTTCCTCAAAAAGCACCCCATCCATCTGTTGAATCTCTCGTCGTATGAGTTTCTCCGCGATCGCCCGAGGCGCTTCCATTCAGCGGCGACGCGTGCTGGGTGACACCGATCCCTCGCCTCGACGCCCATCCATATTTAAAAGGGGTGCGCAGGTGACCTGTGCGTGGCCCTCCCCTGGCACGCGTAGGTCTCTCCCGCGGCCGCACCACCTTACCTAACCCAACACGTTTGTCGGATATTTTCCTCAAATTACGGCAATATGATATAATGCGCTACAATGAGCTAATGGGCTTTGATCGAGGGCGAGGAGCCACTCGGGTGACGCGCACGAAAGATGGGATCTGTGAAATTCAATATGCCGATGAGCGTGTAAGGATGACAATGAGTGTGCCAATTAGCTTATGAATACAACAGGTGACACCTACATAAAGCCCCAATTACACACATATTTGTGTTCGGTGTCTGGCCACGGCGGCCTAGAACTTAACACGGGAGGATAAAAAATTAATCGTGACGCGTGCTGCCAGTTTTGGTTACACATTTTGAATTTATGCACAATGGCTGCACTTAGGGCCCATCTAATAATACGTTTGACTAATTAGCCAGCACAGGTGACCTTCTTTTTTTTTTTTTTTTTTTTTTAATTTTAGCCACCTGTAGCATTAAATGATTGTTACATTAAAAGGAGTTGTTGGTAATTGTGTACACTCTCGGCGTCCATGGTTACCGCCGCCATTGTCAGCCGTGACGTGGCGCCGTGCGCGTCAAGATGCACCTCTTCAGGGACGCCCCGGATTGGGGTGACAGGGGAGAGGTCATGTGTCAGCCTGCAACGTGGCGGGAAGACGGAGCGAAGAAAAACCCAAGCCACAAAAGCATCAGCCGGTAAACAACACAAGGGGTTTCTTGTCCCCGAAGATTTCACACAGTCTTGCTGCACACATAGGCAAATTAGAGTGGAGCTTTAACAGGCAATCTCGCTACTCAGTTGTCAAACGACGCCACTTCTCTCTTTTGCCAGGAGGGCATGGGAATTTCTCCAGAAGAAAAGGAAGAGCGGCTCGGCTTTGAAGCAGGGCATAAAATAAAAGCTCGTGACACAAATCGGCACAATTAGAAACACTAATCGCGCTATAACTGCCAGCGAGATCAGAGTTAATTGAGGGTGGCTTTTAATTTATCCATAATGACAATGGGACAGGTGTTAAACGAAAGGAACAGCAATCCACTTTAGGGAAGATTCGCATCAGATTTAAACAATGTTTGATTAAGCAGGTCTGTTGCGAAATGTAATTAGAATATATTAGAACATTTAATTTGCGGTAACAGGCGTTCTGATCTTTCCGCCTCGAAAAACAAACAAACAAAGCAAGAGTTTCCATTTACAGTGAGTTTATTGAAAAGGACAATACAATCTTGCCTCTTGCCTTTCAAGCTACATCCAGTGAAACGTTGGAATTTGATCGCGATGGTGGCGACGATATCTAAAAATGAACATTACAAACTGTAGCTCATGGAGAACGGGCGAATATTAAGAAATGCGTCACCAAATTCTTATAAAGCAGTGCTTTTTTTTTTTTTGGCACTTTACATCCAGTCACCATTATTATGTTGTCGCATTACATACATCTTCAACAGCTCAGTGTGTTTTCAGATCTGTAATAATGATAATAATAATAATAAAAAAAAAACAACATACATTCTTGTCTCCAAACATCCAGGTATTAAAGTTTTGCATATTAGCCATTGTGTTAAATTAAACCAAAAAAAAAAAAAAAAGCTTTACATTTATTAACAAAAGTGTACACTTGTGAGTTAAATACAATACAAGTCGTGATAGGGTTTGATAAAAAAAATTAACCCAGTTTAGTGGATTAAAGGTTTTCAGATCAGTTCTTCAATCAAAATACGACGTGCAGTCCAGAAATGACAAAACATCGGCGGTTTACTCGCGTCGGCCGCCGTGCACCAGGCGCAACCAGGAGCTACGCTAACTGGCGAGATCTTTTATAAACACAGTCATCATTTCCTTCGAAACTGTGCGTGCCACATTACAAGCACCGTCAGGGGATTTAGCCGAAGCTTAAGTCTTAGTGTCTGGCAGCTGTATGTGGCCTATGGCAAAAGCAGCAACACATTATCAGTGAAAGACTTAAAAGACTGCCAGAGGAGGATTGCGAGATCCGACTCAGGCTTTATGTCATCTCCGTCAAAAGGTTCAATGCATGCTTCGACAACAAGGGTAAAAACCTCCACATATCTGCGCCGTTAATTCAGGAAAAGGACGGACAATCACCTGCAACACTGAAAACTGACTTTGATGCATGTCCAACACCATCGATATTAACAGCTTTAATAGGAGCGTTTGCCTCCGAGGGGTCTGAATGTTTTGCATATTCAAAACACTGGCATTTATTGGGTGACAAATATTATGCAAAGAGGCATGGACTAAGTACAATAATGATGTTTTTTTTTTGTTTTTTTTTTGTAACGTATGCCTTGACACACAGTTGGGCCAGAAAATGATTTGAAAATGCTTTTCATTTAGATTTGTCTTTTCGTGTGACATCTAGCAAAGCACCAAATTATATTAAAGCATAAAGCAAATGTATCAATCAAGCTAAAGGAAAAAATGACAGGCAAAATTAATTAATTAGAACTACTCACCCCCTCTCCGTTTTCCATTTGAACTAAACAACCTGGGGGTCTAAATGTATTCAACGCTAAATGTTCCCAGACCTTATTTTTGTTATTTCATCATTTCAGCAAAGCAATGGGCCCCGGGGGCATATTGTAGACACGAGTGTAAATCACCTGTTCCTCTCTCTCTGTGTGTACACACATGCCACGGCCAGAAATCCACACATTTGCATCGCCAACGAGAACCGTAGCAACAGAAAAAAAAATGTTAAAATATCCTGAATATTCAAAAACAGTCAGTGTAAATTTAGCTGAAATGAATAAAAAGGGAATACTTTTCCTCAGGTTTGAAACTTTTATTCCCACTCTGAATTGAAAAGTTGATCTGACTTAGCCACAGCTGTACTTTGACTGTACCTCTGACTGACTAAATCCCCAGGAAGCACTTTCATTTTTTTTTTAATACATTTTACATCATGGCGAAGTGCGCAGAAACTCAAAGCACTAGAAGTTAACACTACAATGCGGCTATACAGTATGTACAATGGAAGTATTAAAGGCTTGGAAAGGTCCATGAACATCTGGCTAACTACCAACGTGGACTATTAAAAGCAGTTGGAAAAGCCTGAAACATGAGAACAGAGAATTTGCACTTCAGCTAATGTTGGAAGGCAATCAGTGAGAAGATATTTTCCGTCATGGAAAATGGACCACATATCTTCTTAATTAGTTTCGCATAATACTCGTGAGTGGTGCACTGATTTCGAACATTTTTGGCATTACAGTACGTATGCAAATCAGATTACCTTTTCTTTTTTCTTTTTTTTTTGTCAACAGAATTGACCCAACATCTGTTGCAACATTTCACAAAACCATATGTAGCCAACAGTAACTTGTCCATAATGAAGAGATTTACCTGATTAAACCATAATAATAACAAGAAGAAGAAGAAGAAGAAATGATCTCTTTGGATACACCAAATACTTTAAAGGCAAGCGAGGGGTCAACGGCCTCGTTAGTGTACTGTATATTACTATACATTTTAGAATTAAGCATTTCAAAGCCAACCAGAATACATTCAGTACCAGGAAAGTTTGGCTTCAAGTCCAAAAGGAGATCACACACGCATACATACATACACATGTGAGAAAATGTGTAGTGGTGCAACATTCATGAACAGTAGTGTCGACATTCCACATGTGCAGCGAAGCAGTTCGTCTCACGTGTGATTTGGTATCGTACAGTGTAGAGGTCAAACATTTTTTTCAGACTGTAAAGTAATTAAAAACGGATATAAATAGCAGAAAAATGATCCCAGCAGACGAGCGGGATCGATGTCTGACGTAGATGTTTGATGTGTCATTAACAATTGTGTCAAAACAAAGCATGTTTAACACTTTACATGCTTTCCTTCAAAAAAAAAAAAAAAAAAAACTATTAAAAATGTAAACCTAATCATCAGTATGTGACTACACTACTGTTTACTTTGTAACACAAGCACATAAATAAGTGAACCTAGGCCTCCGTCTGAGACTAAAACACATTTAGTTAAGTTTTGGTACCAGCTGCCCCCGTAGTTCATTCAGCGGTAAAAACAGATAAATAAACAGAATTAAGGAGAGCCGTCGAACGTGGAAACAACATATGCTGTTGTGACATTAGCGACGCACACTGAGGCGACGCGCGAGATGACAAAACAGTGAAATGAGGACAGTTAGCTTCTGACATGGGCTGTCAAACAGTTATTTGTCACCTAAATGAAATCCACCGGTTGTTTACCTTGAACAATTATCAAGAGATTCTCATTAGTACTCAGTGAACTGGTAAGACACCGTCATATCTTATTTCAACGTCGGTATCTGGACTGTTTTTGAAAGAGGAATTGATGGAGTTCGGTAGCGTTTCACCCACCCGGTGTTGCCAGACCGGTGAGGCGGCAGCCTATCCCAGCTGTCACTGAACAAGAGATGGGGTGAGAGGCAGGCTTCATTGTCAGCCAAATGGAAACCTATCATATAGTTTACTTATTATACGGTATAGGCCCTCAAACTATTCTATAAATACCATAATTACCACATATCTGGCAACACTGCCCCCACCATAATATTAGGGTGCGCCATCTCCCTCAAAAGCACCACACGCCCTCCCTTGAAGTTAATTTTATCTAATTATATTCATATATATATATATATATGTAGTGCCAGATCACAATACAAGTCATTTAACTTTCCTATAGAACCAGTCTATACCTTGTTCTCTTATTAAACTATCTAAATAGCCTTATCTTATTTACACAACGTCTTTTCTCTCTGTACATGATGAAGCGTTTACGGTTTTCTGGCATAGACTGTATAGAAATATGGATGACATGTTTCCACTTCCTCCCATTGGCCAAACTGACGCCATTTTCCGGGGGATACGGGCTGCGCAAAGTTGTGAGATGGGAGCCAGAGTCCAAGACCCGTCCACACTTCCTCCACACTCAGTCAGTACGTTTACATGCACATGAAAAAAACAAATTATTGCCTTAATCTGACTTTAACTGGACAACTTAAGCGCACGTAAACACGTTAGTCCGACTAAAATCAGAGTTCTCCTTATCCATTTAAGATGCACAGATAATGGAAATCGATTTTCCACGTCATGTATACGCCTTAATCGGACTTTAACTGGACAATGCGCTGCGCTGACGTTTGACCCTGGAGCAAAAACATCCAAGAAAGCCGGTCGCAGAAGAAGAAGAAGGTAAACAGAGCCGGTAGTAGAACCACCTGAGGGATAGCGCCATCTTATCTGCACCATAAGTAGCGCACACATTACGTACGAGATTAAAAACTATTATCTAGTTGTTGTTGTTTTAAATGTCAGTCTGCTGCTTGAACTACTCCGGTTGTTTAATATATGAAGTAACCGGAAAAGGGGCCGTATTAACCCACCCAAAAGACGCATATCGCCACCTAGTGTGGAGGAGGAGAACATGTTCCTGTCAGTTAATCGATTTCCTCCGTTGTATGTAAACTAGGATGAGGACCGCATTCAGAAAGTTGAATTTTAAGCATTAAACTGTGCATGTTAACGCACTGACCCACAGTAAACACAGGTGAGCACAGCAGAGACCGGCCATGTGTCACCACTACCTCCCCTCAAAACCGGAAACAAAGAGACTGAGACACATAATAGTGTAGTGACTAGAATAAATGACACCAAATGAGTGGTCAGTTTTTGTAGATTTGCACTAAATGTGTTAAGACGGTAGATCCTAGGTAGTGGTGCGGGGAGGAGGTACCCTAGCGTCTTTAAGTACCTTAGAGTAACAATAAAATAAATGTAAATGAGCTATGAAACATTTATAAATAAAGTCTGTTAGCATATATCCACATGTGCACTTGGGTACCACTAATACAATCTTCAACAAAAGCTATATATTTAAAAAGAGGAGAAAGTGAATCAGTAGCGTCTGTAGCAAAAGAGCTTTTCAATCAAATCAATACTAAGCCATGAATCATGATTAAAATGTAAACAAGAACATCATTAACAGCAGAATATGATTATTGCACTTAAAAGTCAGTAAAAATATCCAGCGAGTGACACTTGGTCCAATAAAAAAACAAACTGATCGTCACCACAAATGGAAGAAAGAAAACAAAGTCAGTAACCGATAACAGGAATGTAGATTTGTTCAATGAGGCCAGACACTGTAGTTTCTTCTTAACACAATTGTCCAAGTCTTTCTAAGAATATACATGAATCACACAAATTGAATCCTTCCACATCTACAGCAGAGAAGGCGCTCTGAGTAACAAAAAAAAAAAAAGAGCAGACGCTGCCTCTGTGTATCGTAGTTTAGGTGGCAAGTTCCAGATTCGTACATGATTGTAAACACAGCAACTACAGCTTCATCTCATCAACAACTTGACCATCTTTCAGCAGATACAGCACAGAACCGCGACTGCGGCATCTGGTAAACACAAATTTGGCAGCGTTTTGCGCCGTGAGAACTCCACGACAGAGACGTGATGATGATGACGACGATGATGGCAACTGTATGTGCAACAGACCTCTGAGGGTTCACAAGTGCATATGATGTAGCTAAACATTAAAAAATAATCTGGGATTCATTTGCCTTGAATTAAACTGATTAACTCCTCCTGCTCCCGTACCTTTTTTTTTTTCCTGTTTATTTTAAAACAGAAGAGTCTATAAAAACTACATCTACCGAATCAAAATGCTCTCAATCACAAATTTGATCAGTCCCATCTGTTCCCACATGAGCTATTTCTAAACCTTCATTAGTAACGTCTCATTCCGCGTCTTTTCCTTTCTACTTCTTGGAAAGTTTACCCGCCTTCTTTTTTGGCTCGTAGGGCGTCCTCAGGATGCTCGGCGTCTCCTCCATGACGCGCACCAGTAGGTTGTCGATGTAGTCCTCCAGCTCCCTGATGTGGGCGTCTTTCTTTTTCACCACCTCTTTCTGCTTGATGAGCTCCTGCACAACTTCCTCAAAGGACAAGTTGCTGTAGGCGGCCACGCTTTCTCGCGTCGCCGTCTGAAAAAGGAAAAAAAAGGAACGTTAACTTTACATCGTTTTTAATAATGCGATTGGTTTTGTGAAAGGTTTAAACCTGAAACGGTTAAACCGTCTTCCATGAGGTGTTCGTCATTGGAGAGTGGAGATAAGTCTACGATGGAGACTGAAAAAGCAGACTAATTAGGAGCGTTGGACTAACGTGACATAAACTGTCATGTTTGTTCTCGGTTGCTAATAAAGGTTAATTGAAAGTTGTTAAGATGTGATTGTTCTCCGGGGGGTTTAGCGCTGACATGTCAGTGATTTCTATAATGGATGTTATGATCTAATACTGTCAGCAGTGTTTAAAACTAATCAAGTGCAGTTTAACTTGTCTAATGAGACTTAACTTTGACATCACAGCTAATGTCTGGAGGAAGTTGTACTCAGGTTTTCTTTACTTTAAAGCATGTGAATTCTTTCTTTAGTTAGAGGGCCAGACAATTCTACAAAACACGAATTCTTATTAGGGCTTATGATCAAAAATTTATGCTATTTTTTCAAAATTCTGACGGTATCATGGTCTTTTTTTCTTTTTTTTTCATTCTCTACTGGTTTAGAGAGGAATTACTGCAGCAGATTGACTAAGGATGGGCTATCTTACTGTGATGATGAGTAAATATTGTAGAATAATCCCACACTAGTAGTCAAACAGGTTTGCATGGGCCCGTGTTAGCACTGCCTGCTGAACGGGAAGTTTAAAGCTCGGACATAAAAAAATAAATAATAATAAAAAAAATTAAACATTATCAAGACGAAATGAAGAAATGGTCGACAATTACGGTTTCATTTATTTTGACACATTTACTCATACTTAAACATATTTAAACTATGTCTGTAACGTCAATAGCAATGCGACCGACTACCGTAATAACTATAGTCTGCGCGCAACATTTTTTTTCCTCATTCATAAAAAAAACTAAAAATTGGGGACACTTTCAGGGACAGCTTCAACAGGGGGGGCGGGTCATCCAAAACGGGGACTGTCCCCAGAAACCGGGGGCATCTGAATACCCTAAAAAAAAAAAAAAACCAAACAACTGATACGGCACCTTTTTTTTGGCACAAATCTTCTCCTTCTGCTGCTTCATTTATTGGACCATTTTCCCCACGCCTCCGGTGACGTAGTGGCACCATGCGCGCTACACTGAAAATGGTCCGGTCTGAAACGGTGTCTCACGGTGCAGCGTTCCGGTAGCCAAAAAAATTTACCAATATTCTGTATGAACAGCTACAGCGCCCAGCCCTAATTCTTATGTTTTTGAATACGAAATGCCAGGTCGCTTCTTTTTTTATTTTTTTTTTTTGTATTAAAAGGCCAGGCCAGATAAATACCAAAATAAGGATGCAACCCAAGCCCAGCTTTGCTCTTTGAGGACAATCTATTTGGACAGAGCAGCCGTGGTACGGTATGTGCAGATCATATTGCGCGGGTACGAGAGGAGCTGTAATCGTTTTTAATGAGGGACCACTTTATCGCTTCAGTGCTGGGCATCCTCCCCCGAGCGGATAGAGCAGCAAAGCCTTCACCCTGTTTAAAATACCACACTTATCAGCTTCCACTCCCATGCACCATTCAAGCCTCCACTGCTGGGTAAAGACAATGCCGAAAAGACCTGGAGCAGGGCTGCTTACCAGGTATCTTATCGCTTCCAACAGCACAGAGGCTACTGTGGGGCGACACGAACCAAAATGAAATATTTGCCACAGAGATTAAATGTCCGACGTAAGGAGGGTTTTTCGGGAACGGAGCTCCGGTAACCTATTCCCCACACACACAAACACAAGCACGCACACACACACATACACACAAACCACAAAAAAGGCGTCTCGCTGAAAGATACTGCACTTAAGCCATCTGAGAGGGAATGAGAGAACACGCAGCCATATGGAAGTGGATGTTGGTTTCACATGTGTGTGTGTGTATATTGCACACGCAGACACAAAGACACACACACACACACAATATAATAATCAGGAGCTTTAGTGGCTGGCGACAAAGGCTTGGAAATGACCATGAACTGGCAAAGTAATGATGACCATTTTTCTGCGATCAGTAGTGAGGAGAAGATAAGGCGCACACTTGGCATTCTCCAGTTGTGTCATTACAGTTTCTAATGAGCTCAGCTTTGAGAATCTAAAAGCTCAGTCCTTTGAAATCTCTCTCTGCCCTCCCTCCCCCCCCGCGTGTGGTTAATTAGGGCCTTGAAGCAGAGGAAATGGGAGCTGCCATTTCTGCGAGGCACAGCGGCATGCACGGGGGGCACATGTGTGGATACCGACAGCCCTCAACACCCACAAAGAAAGGTGAGGAAAGCCATTATCAGCATTCTCCTTCTCATTTAGGCATCACTTTAGCTACCGCTCTCTCCCAGGCTCCCCCCCCCCCGCGCACACGCCGCTTTTGCTGTGTAATAGACAGTTTTTTCTTTTTTTTTTCAACAAAAATTTTGACAAACTTCAAATATCGAGTATGAAAAATAATGCAAAATGAATCATTAAAAGTAATAATAATGCTAATAATAATAAAGCATTTCTGTGGCTTTTCCCAATGAATGAAATAAAATAAATGCAATTACAGAATCAGCGCAACACACCACTATGTTTGACCTTATAGCCCGAAATTTCACACCGCTTCAAATTATGATCGGATCAGGCACGATGACCGATGTGTGCAGCTGCT
The DNA here is from genome assembly GCF_022458985.1 of Mugil cephalus. Taxonomy (NCBI): domain Eukaryota; kingdom Metazoa; phylum Chordata; class Actinopteri; order Mugiliformes; family Mugilidae; genus Mugil; species Mugil cephalus. Next base: position 6,814,414 of record NC_061782.1, read on the forward strand.
AATTAGATGAATGGCACATCTGAATTTTCAGAGGCCTCGCGGATCAATGTCACCAGCTGCCATGTCAAACGAAACTTAAGAGTTCTCAATTAAAAAAATCTGCACGACAGGAACCCGCGAAGTAATGAAGCGGGTGCAATCGCCGGGGTCGCTTTCTTCTTACGTCTCAGTCGCAGTCAGGTAAAGCTGACAAACCTGTAACAATATCACCTGTCAGTTTGTTTTTTTTTTTGTTTTTTTCTTACGTTTTTCTTTCCGTAGACGTCCTTCTTCTTCTGGCCGAAGGCGGCGCCGTCATTTCCTCCCGACTTTTTATCGCTGGGCAGATAAATCAAAACGGAAAGAGTCAGCGCCCACATGAAGAATACAGGAATACAGTTTATCAAAAAAAAAATAATCCATGCATAAATATCAGTCGTGCAGCACGTTGGAAATGACCATTCAGCTGGCGTGCGACAAAGGCGGCAGTAAAGATGATGGACTGGTGCCTACAGAGATAAGTGGTTAATTGGGTGGTCTATCTCTGCGCAGGATCTCATTACTATAGCTCAGAGGGCTCTGTTATCAAGCCCAGGCACTCTAAAGAGCCACTAATGACACCTTCCACTCTGATAAACTAGGACTCAGCCACAGTGCCCCACCAACTCTTTATGCAGCGCAGGGAAGCGGTGGAACCGGCTCGGTGGATGCGTCTGAACAACATTGCTTGACAACAGGACGAGAGGGAGATGAGAGTTTGTCTCATATCAATTGGATTTCAATCAACGAGGTATTCCAAACTTTATGGGAATTCTGCAAACAATATCCTGTGGAGGAGCAGGGGATGTGCAGTACAGTGTTTTCTGTGATGAAAAACAAGCAGGGGTGACATGCTAAAAATGTAAAAGGACGGAATTTAGTCAGGCGGACGGAGGCTGAACTTCACGCGAGGAGGAAATGGATATTTCAGTGGGACATGTTTAAGGAAGTTATTTGTGTGTCTTAGTCACACGCGTGTCGCACACTACGAACAACGTGCTTGAAATCCACAAACTTTTTAAACGAGCATTTAATGTGTCACTCAGAGATATTTTCTGTTTTTTTTTTTTAGATTTAATCAAGATTGACATAATATTTGGGACCAAAGCTGAGAAAAATAAATTCAATACATAACTATTAAGCTATTAAATGCACCAAACATTATATCAAAAGTAACGATTTAGGAATAAATGTATTAATGTGATGAAAAGTGAATTCTTTTTTATTTACAAATTTATCCAATTTGTAAATAACTGTATTTATTATTAGTGCATTCTCTCTTTCTTTTAACATTTCTTTTTTCCTTTCCTCCTGCAAATTAAGTTTTATTCATACAGTTCTGGTCCTCCATAACCCTAAAACCAAGAGAAATAAGTAAGAGATCTGACTTGAAGTTATTATCTACCATCAGTTACCTTTGACTAAATGTGTGTGATGCACTTTTAGGAAATAAAGCCAAACAATTACAGAATGCATTGCTCTCCACTAAGAATAATGATGGCGTTTTAAATAATGTTTTAGGTACTTAAACGATAATTAATGGAGGTAATCAAGGAACAACCTCAGACAATTAAGTGATGAGGGCAAGAGGGCGAAAAACATTTTTTTAAAGATGAATAAAGTGCTTAACGATTGTTGTATTGGGGTCATTTTGATGAACTATGAAGATAATAAAAATAATTAAAAAAAAAAAATAAAAGAGGTACCCGGCTTTGTAGTGTGAGCTGAACGGGTTAGTGTCCGCTTGCGAGTCTCCGCTGAAGGGGTTGGGGGAGCGCAGGTCTCCAGAACTCCCCGACCGTGCCCCGTTCTTGCGTCCCTCCTTCTTGCCCGTCACGCGTTCCAGTAGGCTGACCTTCTCCTTTTTCTCCCTCCGCTCCGGCCGGTCCCACAGCTGCCCCTGCTCCCCCTCAAACGGGTTGCGGTTGCGTGGGAGCGTGGCATACTTCTGTGGCAGGGTGTCACTGATATCAGTGAAGGGGTCACCGTGTGCTTCGGCGTCCTGGTAGCCGGGCACCTCGCTCTGGGAACGCCGGTGAGGGCCACCTGTGCTTCCTGGAGGGGAGACGACAACAGCATTACGTCACTTTTTGATGTAGTTATGATAGATAGAAACTTTTTTTAGGGGGGTTGGTTAAAAGGCTCTAACATGACTGGCAATCAACAGTTTTTTTAGAGATGAAGATAAGAAAACAGATGCTCCAGTATCAAGACAATGCAGGAGAGGGCGAGTGAGCAGCTACTAGCACCTTAGCTTGGATATAAAACAAAATCCCTCACAGGAATATCACACATTTTTAAATTATAATCATTTAAGCATGTTTTGTTTTTTTCATATAATATGAGTGCTTCTAAATATGCAACTGCGTCATTGAGAGGCGTGGTGAAGATGGAAAGATACAAAAAGGAAGCTGCAGAACGAGAAGAGAAGAAGACGCCCTTTTGTCTGTTTTTTTTTTTTTTTTTAGGATGACCAGACGTCCCCGATTTCTGGGGACAGTCCCCGTTTTGGGTGACCTGTCCCCCAGCTAAAGCTGTCCCCAATTTTAGCTTTTTTATGAATGAAAAAAGAATTTAAAAAATGTTGCGCGCAGACTACAGTTATTACGGTAGCCGGTCGTGCTGCTAGTGACATTACAGACACAGCAGTTTAAATATGTTTAAATATGAATATATATGTCAAAATAAATTAACCGTAAATTGATATTATTAATTTTTTTTTTTTAATCTCCAAACTGTAAATGTCCACATCAGCAGGCAGCGCTAACACAGGACCAGGCAAACCTGTTTTACTACTAGTGTGGGATTATTCTGCAATATTTACTCATCATCACAATAAAATAGTCCATCCTTAGTCAATCTACTGCAATAATTCCTCTCTCAGCCAGTAGAAAATGGTACGAACATGTGGCGTGCCCTAGTTTGATGCTTTTAATTTTGCACTGATACCGAGTTAATGCAGAAGACGGCGCAGCTGGAAATAAATGAATAAATTACAACCACCGACATGACGTCACTACTGGGTTTGTATAACTTATACGTGTCCCTAAAGCTCACCGACCGCCTCTGTTGACGGCCAATAGAAATTTCAACGGCATCTGATGTTAATGACTTTAAGCTGAAAGTCATTAACATCTGAAACATTGTGTTCTGCCACAATGCAAATTAGCGTAATTATCACCCTGCTCTGTCACAGTGATGCTCAAGAATGAGGCCTTTCATCTTTGCACAAATATTTGGGATACCGGCTTTCTACCCTCCATCTTTTGAGAATGAAAATACGACAGAATCAGTGACTTCACCTGGATTTATTTAACTGAGAGTTAGGAGGAAAAAAAAAAAAAAAAGAGAAGCTTTGGTCCTCACCACTCTCTTCTATCGAGTTCATGGAGTCCAGTTTGGGTCGGAAGTGGGTGCCGATGAGATCTGACATGGAATGGGCTGCGGAGAGTTTATGGGCCCCGGCGAGCAGCGGCCTCTTGGCCTTCGCTTCGGGCTGCGGTCGCGGCTCCGAGGCGGCCGACTGGCGGCTGGGCTCCGAGTCGCACGCGGCCGAGCGAGGCAAGATGGCGGAGGACGCGTCGCCGAAGCCGCTCTCGTGCTTGCGGCCCTTCATTTTGTCCTTGAGTTTGGAAAAAGGCGAGCGGGGCTTCTCCTTCATGGAGAGGTCGAACATGCTGGCCGTCATGTTGTTCCTCATGAACTGGATGCTCACTTGGATGCGACCTCGTTCTTTCCTCTTCTTCCCCGGCTTGGACTCCAAGGAATACCAGCTAAAACGAGAAAAGCGAGGAAGCTTAGGGCTGAGGAAATTCAATTCAATGAGACAATTTATATAAAAAGGAGAGGGATTTATAAAAATCCTCTGAGTTGATTACACGTAATTCAGCGTAATTCAGGAAGACAGGTTTACAAAGTCAGAATGTGGTAAAAGTCTTTACAATCAAACGACGTGACAAATGGAAAAAAAATAGCCCACATTCTCTCTAATGTGCTCTACCTACTTCTTTATGGACACCACTGAAAAGGCTAATTTGAGCAGACTAATCCAAAAGCTACCCACAAATGCAAGGGCTTAAATGGTTTGAACTTTTTTTGACACAAGTGAGAATACAATTTATCATTCAGAGGGATAAACATTATTCTTTGCAAACTGAACATAAGAAATAGCCCGCCGCAGAATAATATAGACCATTTCAGGCTGCTTTCGGGCTCCTATTTGTTTAACCTCTCAGCTTTTTCGACTGGAAGTAATGGGATTTATGCCTTCGCTCGGAGCGAAATAAAGTGGCATTTGCACAAATCTGGCCTTTGTTCAGAAATGCAACGACAAGCAATTGGGAAACTGCAAAGCCACATCGCAGGGGCGACACAACAGTTCATACATGCTAATGAGACGTATCCACATCCTGTGTTAGAGGGCGTGTGACAGTGTCCGTTTGGGGGGAAAAACAGCGTCGGGAAGAAACAAGCATTTATCGGTGTTTTCCGTCGGCTTTTGTAACATTAATATGGAAATAAGTGTGGGTGTGCTTTAAAATCCTGGCTTCACCTACCTCCATCCTGGTGCAGTCTAAACAATATAATAATTGCTTTCAGTGCATTTATTTTAGCACAACTGCTAATCTTTCCACCTGGGTTTAAACGAAGAGCGGTACACCTTAAATACAAGATGGAATTATTAATTATATTAAATCATAATAAAAAAGTATTGGTGTTGGCTTTAGAAAAAAACCGCAGCGGCTGAACGCTGCTCTAAACTGTCGAGCTCGTGGCCCAGAGGCCCAGTCATGAAAAGCCTTGTTGGGTCCAAATTCCCAGGCTTGCGCGCCGAGCTCAGGCTGATCAGCAGCCACAGCATGCCGCTGCAGCGGGGCAGAGGCTGCACCTCACGTGCGTCTCAAGGCCAAGATAAACCTCCCCGCTGCTCGGAGCCACAATCCTCCCACTCGGGCCCAGACCGCTGGGAAACTCCTCACAATCAACAAACACAGGTGTGCGATAATTACGGGGGCTGCCTACTCGGATGTCACGACGGGCTTCCCTCCCCAATATGTCGGGTTCGAAAACACCGCGGCGAACGCAGACCCACTGTGGAGCGTGTATTCAGTGCGTCGAGGGTCCCCGGCATCATTGTCACGCGTGGCTTCAATGCGGGATTAGGCCAATAAGCGGCACATGCTTCGTATCCATTACAGAACCCCTGCTGATAAAGTGCACAGCCTCAAGGTGCATCAGTTCAGGCACCTAAATAAATAAAAACCCATCCACGCTGATTATAACATATTGGGATTCTTCGAACTGATGGGCAAAGAGGAAGTGTGCTAATGTCTCCCCATGCTGAAATGTTAAGGGAGCTAATTAACACCAGATCCAATTTGGTTATTCAGTTCCTGTTTGCTTAAGGAAGGGTTAAGAAATGTGTGTGTGTGTGTTTGACTTGTAAAAAGTCAACAACCCACATTCAGCCAAATATAATATTGCTTCCTCGAGCTATGACGGCATGTGCAGCGCATTACTTTATTCTACATGTTCACTTCTAAAAGAGTTGGGGCGCTTGTAAAATAAAACAATAAAAAGGGAACGCGATGATTTGTAAACCATCTAAACGCAACATTTAAATGAAAATAAAGCAAAATGCCAGAAAGATGCCACTTCTTTTAACTCTTCTGTTTTTTGTTAGGGAACTAAGGGGAGCAGTTTTTGTAGTATTGATAGCAACATGTGTTCCCTTCCTTGCTCCATGCAGGATTTCAGCTGTTTGAGACCTTATTTTTTTAGTTTCATGATGTGTCATATTCCTGGAGGATACAACACCCATGATTTTCAAAATTTCACATTTTCATGCACAAGACCACAGCACAGCTTTTCACTTTCAGTGCTGCTGCATTTCTGGATCTTGTTTTGTATGCATGTTTTTTCTTTGACTGGTAGAGTTTTATCTTGTACATGTGAATGCAGCTGGATTCAAAAGAGTTCCTGGTTCAATGTAGTGGTTTTCACTCCACAATTGTGTGTATTTTTAATGTATATTCTACCTGCGTCTGTGTGGGTTTCTGTGACTTCTGCTACAACTCTGGTACCAGACACCTCCGAGAGTTTTCCCATGACTTTTCCATAGTCAAGGAGGAGTACAGAGGAGTGATTAAGAGCTTTGTTGCGTGAAATCACCTACAACTCAGCATATGAAAGACTAAGGAGGTGGTGGAACCAGGGGAGCCCTGTCCCAGTCAACATCCAGACTGTGGACTCGTACAAGTACCTTGAGGTCCACATCAACAATCAACTTGACTGGACACATAATACAGACGCTTTACACAGAAAAGGACAAAGCAGGATGTTCTTCCTGAGGACACTGAGGTCATTTAGCGCCTGTAGTCAACTCCTCAAGACCTTCTACCAGTCTATGGTTGCCAGCACACTCTTTTTTGGCTTTTTAGTGTGTTGGTGGTGGGACTGAACTTGGACTGTTTGGAAAGAGGTGCTGAGAGGAGGGTGAAGGACAAAATCTGTGCAATCCTGGACAATCTCTCTAACCCTCTACACGACGAGCTGTGGTGCAGAACTGAACGCTTTAGACGTTTTAGACTGTACAAAGTGTGGACAGCACAGAGCTCTGACCTCACCGAGCCGATATGTAGCTTATTTTTATAGTCACTTTGTTATTGTGGAGTGTTATTGCTGTCTCTATCCTATATAATGTCTTTTTGGCTGCCTGCTCTTTGTGTTTCATTTGAATTTCCCCAATGAGGATCAATAAAGTCTTATCGTAGCTTATATTATCTTAAGCTGGCCATAGTTGTGCATATGAGCGTGAATCTTGGTTTGTGTCTGTGACAGACTGACGACAGGTCCAGGATGTGCCGTGTGTGCTGTAGCTTAGAGAGGACAACATTTATCCCCTATACACACTTTAGAGCCTTTTGCTTTTCCGTATTTGCATTCCTTTTAGGATGAGGGCGTCACGTTCAGATTAAAGCACGAGGACACCAAACGAAACTACACAAACAGGTCCAGACTCAACTCCCAGTGCATACAGCTGCGATGGAAACACTATATTCCATTCACACCGTCAGTGTAGGAGTGCCTAACGAGACATGTTTGGCCAGCTCCACTAGCTTAAGTTAGGCCGACTGGTCCTCACCATGTCAGTGACTAAGATGAAGATAATCTCGCAACAATGCACAGCAATTCATTTCTAAGCCTTAAACAACAGAGGCTCAACAAGATGGAAAAAAATCTAGTTCAACCACTGTGTCGTCCCTAAGTGAACATGAATGGACTAGCTCATTGGTTGTGTCAGATGGTTTAAAATAGTTTAACAATAGTTTAATAATAGTTTAAAATTGGAGGCAAAGCGCACATGTTTTTGAACTGTTCACCTACAGGACACTTTAAATCCTGATGTCTTTCTAATAAAATGTATTTATAAAACAGGAGCATTAGGAGAAGAAAGGACAATGTAATGTTATTTAAATCATGTGGTATAAAGTTAGGTCATGAACTTAATTAAAAAAAAAAAAGAGTACATAGTAAAACACGCAAAACGGAGCACACTGGTTTAGCCTTATATGGGAATAACACATGTGGCAAATGTGACAAATAACAACTGATTTAGCTCATGCTGTAATCCACTTATGACTGGAATAGTTCTGCAAATATTTTCCACTTCCTCTCAGAAGTCTGTTCCACTACCAGCACGACATCTCAAACAAAACAGCAAATACTGTATCTGATGTATCTAATCTAAAGTAACCGGAAAACTGGGATCGTCTATTATATTTCAATTATATGTCTGTTTGTAAGTTAAGGTTATCTGTGGGAAACCGGGCCCCCCATTAATAGTTTTAAATAGCTTCTTTTGGGTGCCCCCCCTTTCACACATTTAACCTCTGCAATTGCTGCAAACAGCCAACGGTCCCCTGTCCCCACTTAAGGCAGAATAAAAACAAACAAAAAGAGAGACTCAGCATTTGAATGATTATTTGTGTAAAAATTACAAAATGCATGTCATGTAAATAGTGTGAAATAAACTAAGGAGCCTCCAGCCCCCCCCCCGTGACCCTCCAGAGGTTATAGAAAATGAATGAATACTGTAGCTACTAATGACTCATTAGTAATGGAACTACATTAAAAACAAAAACAGCAGTCCAAATTTACTGTAAACTAACAACACAGACATTTTCTCCAGTACACATCTTCCACCAATCACATTCACTCTTGAAAATGTATCACTTAGGCTCCACAAAGTTCTGCGACATTAAACTACTGGCCCTGCAATGACTGCCTATATGATAAATGGATAATAATGATATGATTATTGTCACTTACGCTACCCACTATTTTGTGACTTTTTGTTCATGTGTGTATCTTCGTGGCTCGTTGGATGTTACTGTTAAAGTGTACGCCACTTACTCAGTTTTCTTTCTCTCCTTGTTATCAAAGATTTCATTCAGGTTGATGGACCTCTGACCCAGAAACTTGTCCATCCCGACCAGCGACCGATGCATCACGATAAGGCAGAGCTCATACACTTCCGGGTTGCCCTCCAAGAGAAGACCGGGCAACTCAAAGGAGGCTTCTTCCCTCCAGACGGGGTTGAGCGTCTTCTCTGCCACCGACGTTGAATACTTTTCTTTGCCCAGCTGGATGATGGTGTAGGCATCGTTGGTGCCATTTTTGCCCTTGGGCTGTAAACCTGCTGCTTGGAGGACAGTGGCTTGGACATGGGTTGGAAACCACTTTTGAGACTGCTCGCCCAGTGACATCGTCAGCACTGGTTTTTAACTGAAATCCATTCAAAAGAAACTAATATGTTAATTATGTTGTCAGTTATTGTAGTGGTGTAATGTGCAAAAAAACAACAATCATGATTCACTGTAGTTTGTCGTCCATGTCAGTGTGGTTTGTGTGACTACAGTAGCTAAAGTTGTAGCAATTACAAGTCTAACAAACTGAGCAAGCCTCATTTTCTATCGGATCACAGATGTCCAAGCCACTGGTGAGTCATCTGCAAAAAAAAAAGAGAGACACAGAACTGCATCAGTATCTTTCCCAGAACCAGAACGTGACTCATGTGTGTGCACAGGCAGCGTAGATATGAGGCCAGCGAATGATCTCAGCCAACTCTGATGGCACCTGCGCTGACATGTGATTCTGAGGTACTAATAGGCAACAGAGAATAATTCATATTTATAAATGACAAACAATTCTGTACACTACCCATAAATACATGTGCATGGGATGAAACATCAGGACAGAGATTGATGATCTCACCCGGTGACATATTTTGACGTTAGCCTATTGTCAGTGAATTAGTGATGCACTGAATGGGAGGATGGCTCAATTGTTCTCATATTTTCTTTCCAAACTATTTAGAGCTCGTCACTGGGAATAACAAATTGTATGGGTTGTGTCAAATTGTCGCTACATGACTCATCTCCACAGCTAGTCTCTTTCAGCTTTACAATAAAAGAACTGACATAACCTGCTACGTGAATCACAACACAGTGGAAATTTCCCTTTAACTGTGGACTGAAGACAGATTTTCCACAGAAAACGGTTAATTAAGCCGACTGCAAGGATTAAATAATGTCGCAAATCGACTTTAAACAGTGCGAGTCAACAACAACAACTTCGATGCATGAGGCTTTGAGTTAGGCTTGCAGGTTAGCATCGGCTAAAAGCGGCTAGCTATTGAGCACACAGCTGCTTACCTCGGCGTCATATTCAGCGACACTGGACGCACATTCAGCTCCTCAACACAGCTTTGCGCACCGCTTCTACAAATACATTCACACGCCGGTTTCGGAGGCTAAAACGAGCCAGCTGCTAGTTGTTGTGGCTGTGGTAGCCCATCGCTACACACTGCTGCCTGCCATCGGCGATCATTTCACTTCCTGGTCTGACGTCACTTCCTGTTCCTCCCACCTCCCCTCGGGTGAAAGTTCACGTGTCGAACCGAAAGAGGCGGCGCAGATGGGAAAACTAAAAATAAAGCTCTGACAAGATGCCAAGAAACAAAAGAGAGAAAGAGGAAAAAAGAAAGAAAGATGAAGATGTCACAAAGCTATCGTTAGGTTTAAAAGATAAAGAAATTGCATTAAATGAGAAGAGGTAGGAAGAATAACTGCAAAACAAACTTAAAGATATGAAGGTAAATACAGATACAGTAATCATCATATGATAGACAAACCAAAATAAATAAATTCAGTTCTTATTTTTAGGGGTGCTGGGACAAAGTTTAGGGATATTTCAGCACCCCTAACAGTGGAGGAAAAATAAAAAATAAAGTACTCCATTGTGTGTGCAGCTGAGAATACAGTGTACAGCACAGGTGTGAAATATGTGGTTTGCCGGAGGATCTAATCTAGCCCACAACATGTATTTGCAAAGTGCGAAAGTTAAATAGCAGACCGCAATTTATCAATGAAAATATCTTCTACTCCTCCTAATTTGTCTTTCGAAAGAGCAGTGGCCAGAACACAGCACTGAGACTCAATACTAAACAGCAGACAGCAATTTATTTTTCTTTCTTTTCTTTTTTTTTTAAAGGCTAGCTTATTAAATGTAAACATTCTCCTAATTTATTTCTTCTTCTTTGCACTAAAACTAATGGGAAAAATCTGTACTTGTCATTATTTATAGGTTATTATTCTGTTATGTTACTGGTCCGACCCACTTGAGTTCAAATTGGGCTGAATGTGGCCCACGAGCTAAAATGAGTTTGACACCACTCCTGTACAGGTAAGCTGAGAGGCTACACACATTATTTTAGCTAACACACTTTCCTCTGTGAGATATGGTTTTGTGTGTGTGTGTGTGTGCATGTGAGTGCGCGCACAGTGTGCGTTTGCTCTCTACTTGAGAGAGGTAAATCATACAAACATGGGAAGTGCTTTTGTCTCATGAGTGGGACATGGAGGTGCAGATAAGGGGCTCACTTGAATGAACACAGACATGCTTGTCACCCCACTTGACAAGTGCATCTTAACCAAACACACCTGCCTGTGTTGGTTTTATCGTTCCGCCGCAACCAGTGCAGTATGTACACACCACTGGCCTGAGGCTCCGGCTGGGCCATCCATCAAACTGAGATTATTGCACTTATCTAGAGTACATCTTTGAATGAAATGCTAAGGCTTAGTGAAATATTAGGCGGCGGAAAAAAAAAAAATGGGAGCAAAGATAGCATTTAATGCATTTGTGGATCTCGCACTCATGTTTTACATTAGGTGGATATTACAGCACAATGTCCCTTTGTAACTGTAGCTATAAAAGATGTGGTAAGTGTGGCAAAATGTAGCCCGTATATCACATTTAGTGTTGGAAAATGTCCTTTAGCTCATGTATTTATACACAAAACTTAAAATTTTTGTTGATAATAGTTAATTAAAATCTAAGACATTGTGTTTTCATTTCTGCCCCATTTAACTAAATGGAAATATTATTTAAAAAAACATAAAAAAAATATTATCTGACAGATTTTTGGGGATATCTTTGGAACCTTTGATATATAATCTGATAGAAACTGTTAGGTGGAGGTTTTGGCTCACAGAATCAGATATGTGTTTTGTCCTGACCATTTCCCTTTTTAGGGAGTTTTACTCCTCTTTGCCATAATTTTAGAGGTTTTGCATATTTGCAATACATTGTGGACATTTCTGTAAATTAGTCATTAGTTGTATAGTTTTATAAGAAATACGAACGTTGTTTTATCCATAAATATACATGCGAACAGCATGACCTCCATTTCCAGCTTTGACCTAAATCGGTGCAAAAAATAAATAAATAAACGCAAGTGTTTTGACAGATGCATTTATCCCAGTGACCCACTTCTACGAGAAATCAATATAAAGTTGGACAGCGCAATATTTGGCCGTGCACCATTTCTTTCGCAGTGACACATCCAGCAGTGGGTCAAAATTAATCCATAAAAAAGCTTGAAGATTACACCGGCTTGACGGATTCAATCATTCATTGTACTACCGGTAATACTTTGAGTTTTGTTTACACCCAAAGACAAGATCTGATTAGGCTCTTCAGTCTCCTCACTGCGCAGCTGCTGGTCGGCCTCCAAGTGTTTATGATTTATCCAGCCCCATCACTGCTCGCATTCCTTTTCAGGAATATTTTATTATCTGTTGTGGTTAGCGGTGTCAGGTTGAGCTGAATGAAATAACAACCAGAGGCACGCATATACACTAGCGGGGTCAGGACACTCTACCTTAATTTGACAATGAGTCAAACACTTTCATATATTACCCTCTGTAGGACCATAATACCTCAGTACATGTCCTCTGTGAGATATATATATAAAAAAAAAAACATGAAAGACGCCGCATTCCAACATCACCTGTACGCTTTTATTACTCTCCTCTCTTAGAGAATACATTGGAGCGTTTAAAAGCGAAATATCACGCTATAAATTAGAGTGAGTAGCAACGTAAGGATACTGTTTTGAGGGAACAACGCTGAAGGTCATAAACTGCCCAACATGTTAGTGAACCTTCCCGCATGGCCAGGTCCACATGTTGAACCACGTTAGCCGTGGCCCCAAACGGCTGCCATCCGTGCACATGGTTCTGTTTTAGGACCCGTTCTTCAACACCATATAGGTTGTATTACATTTATTAAACACTTGGAAAAAAAAAAAATCTCTGGCTGCAAGGTCCATCTGTCCATCTGTTTAGGACAAGAGAATATATATATGTATGTATATGAAAGAGGCATGAGGCGCTGCAGGGAAACAGTTGTGATGTCGGTGCTGGTCTTAATGTGGTGCAGGTCTAAGTCCTGGACAGATGACTGATTTAAAAGGTACAGCTTTTAGCCGAGAGAACAGTTAGATCACAGATGAATTTTAATCAAAAAAGAAGGAGAAAGGCACACAAATCACCCCTGCTTTGCTCTTAGGAATGTTTTTGTGCATGGCTTTGATATATAGGTGCAGATGTGCAACTGCAGCATGACGAGCGGAGCTAAAAAGGACCGCTAAGCTGGGGCAACATGTCAGCCGGTGACTCCCTAAAGGTCTTGATTTCTGCCTCATAACCTCAAAAAGAGTTATTGGAACTAACACCACTCGCCGCTGGTGCGTTTTGTGCTCGGAGGAACATCTAGAAAGAAATTAGGAAATGTCAAGTAGCTCATTTCTCATCATATCTCAACTTGAATCAAGTATAAGCACAACATCAAGTACTATTAAGCAAAAAGAAAGAAAAGAAAATAGTGTGCACAGGTTTCTTATTTCAATACGTGTTTCTTTCCAAATCTCTCACCCCTCCTCGGTTTACTGTATGAGTGTGCAGATGCAAACCTTGTGTTGTATTGTGTGTAAGATGTGTTGTGGAAACCAGGCTGCTGACCCCAACCATTCAGCCCTTATTCCGTAAACTCCCACAATTGTACCTCAGGGCATAGGCCATGCACAGGCCTGTTGTTATGTTGTGTATGACAGCAACGAGGGTCAGTCAGGACCTCTATGCAGCAACGTCTCATGGAGGATCCCTCATTTGGTTTAAAGGGTCAACTTAAGAATTAGTTGCCCTGGTTATGAGCTAGGGCTGGGCAGTATGACTGGAAACATATATCTGGGTATTTTTCAAAATTTCAAAGAGTATTTTTTTTTTCTTCATGCATAATCACATGTTCACAACATTTTTCTACTGTTTGAAAGAGGAATTAATGCAGTAGATGGACTAAGGATGGACTATTTTACTGTGATGAGTAAATATTGTAGAATAATCCCACACTAGTAGTAAAACAGGTTTGCATGGCCCCGTGTTAGCACTGCCTGCTGGTATGGAAATCTGGAGACATTTACAGCTCAGAGATAAAAGAAACAAACAAACAAACAAAAAAATCAATGTTATCAAGATGAAATGAAGAAATGGGGAAGAAATTACGGTTTTATTTATTTTGACATATTTATTCATATTTATTCATATTTAAACTGCTATGACTGAAATGTCAATAGCAGTGAGACCGGCTACCGTAATAATTGTAGTCTGCGTGCCACATTTTTTTTCCTCATTCATAAAAAAGCAAAAATTGGGGACACTTTTGAAGACATCTAGAGCCGGGGGACAGGTCATCCAAAACGGGGGCTGTCCCCAGAAATCAAGGACGTCTGGTCACCTTAAAAAAAACCCTAAACAACCGACACAGCACATTTTTTATTTTTTTTTTGCCACAAGTCCTCTCATTCTGGTGCTTCATTTTTCAAACCTTTCCATCTTCACTACACCTCGCAGTGACGCAGTCGCACCTTATGTGTTTAGCAGCGCTACATTGAAAATGGTACAGTCTGAAACAGTGTCTTAACGTTTCAAATGCTGTGCAATCAAATACCCTGGTATGCTGGTATATTAAAAATTCATATCATAATATATCATAAAATATGAGCTCTATTATTAGACCAATATCAGGTAGATTTCAGAGAGTTGTTGAAACTTCTGAACTCCTTGGAAGCTTTCCTGTGAAGATATTTCACGTATGTCCAACAGGGAAGGAGACCTGCAGCAGTCCGCAGATTCCTCATTTTCTCTGGAATTCGGTTTGTCATGCACTCAGAAGAAAAGAGCTGGAAAAAAGTGTGTGAATATAAGGATGTCTGAGCTTTGTTGCTTTGCTAACACAGACTGCTCAACACAGTCCAGACCTGGTTAAGAAATGGATGGGCTGCTATCATTTCTATTTCTGTAGAGTGTATGTCTGTTGATATGAGGCGTATCTCAATGCTAATTATAAAGCACTTCAATTTAACCAAAGGCTTTTGAGACTACAAGCGGTAATATGTCGGAGATAAGTTTAAAATGACATTTATTAACAATGGAGGTGTGGATCAATATCAAGTTTCTACACATGAAAAAGTGCATTTCAACTTAATTTAGACTCATCCGATGATTCCCAGAATCTTAATAAGTCTGATTAATTTTGTCAGTGTGTCCCTGTTTTCTCTGTCTCTATCTGCAGCTCCTGATTATTTGTTGTAATGTAATGAATTTCAAATGATCAGATTATTAACTGGAGCATAATTCAAATAACGAATTATGTTTTTTTCTTTTCTTTTAAAATCAACAAGAAATCAGATAAAGGATATTAAAGCTGATGCCTTTTCAGTTTGTTGGCCACTTAAATTAATGAATGTGTCAAAAATATGTGCCCAAACTTCATGTAGTGATCAAGAGAGCAAAAATTTTAATATTCAGATATGAATTTTCTACCCTTTACTGTTGTCATAATATTTTTGATGAATATTGGATATATTATATGACATGTTCTATTCTATAAATGGGATAAACGTAAGAAATCCATGTGGTGGCCTTACTGTGGGCCCGGCGCATTGAAACATGCACAGTTTAATGTCAACAGCACACTCTGGGGTCATGTTTAATGGGTCAGGGGAACAGGTGTCCGTCCTGCACCAGTACCCAGGCCAGAGGAAGCACCTACATGTGTATGCCCTGCAGTCAGCCCCGTACAGGATGAAATAATTCATCAGAACTGTTCAGAAGGGACACCATGAGGCAAAGTTCAGGCGCATGCTAATGACAAGAGCATGTTTCGTGGGGAAAAGCAAAACTGTCAGCTCTGAATGAATTGGGAATGGCAGAACAGGGGTTAGGCCATTTCTAACTCCTTATGTCTTCGTATAATCTGTGTAGAGGGCTTGCAAATGTCCAAAAGAAATTGGTGGTTTTGCAGCACATGGCGCATGCATTATGTAGTTGTATTTCTTCAGTCCAGTTTTACTACAATGTTGCATGTTGGATATTTGAAAATGCAATTTTATTAGTTGAACGTGTGAAAATATAGACCAATTTATTGAGTTAAACTCTTTTGCATAAAACAGAACATTCCCCCAAGTCAAAATAAAAATGCAACTGCATTGTACATCTGAAATGAATACAGGGCCTTCGCAAATTACCATTTTCTAAGAAGGAAGAATGTATCGTGTACCCACTTTTTGCGTATCTTACCTCTTGCCAATAACGTCACTCTTATAAGCAGTCAGACGTTTACATACAAAACATATATTGCGTTGAGGGAAAGCCCATTCAAAAAGACACATATGTAAAAGAGCATTACTTCAGCTCTGCAGAAAAAAAAAAAAATGAGTGGGCTGTATCACTACGTTTACCAGTGTTCAGAGCTCGCAGCAGAATGGAATCATCTCATTACCAGTTTCTACAAGGATAAACATCCCACACAGCCACTCAGTCTGCACAGTTTATAGCAATTTGGTTATATTAAGTCTCACATTAACATTTTCTTCAACACATTTAACACAATACAGACAGACAGACCTGTAAATGCAGATAAAAATAATTCCTGTATGTATATTGAGTAAAAAATAATGGCAGTTAGATGGTTATGCGCGAGCTATTTGCAATACTGAGAAGTAGATTGTGTTTAGAGAGGAATGGTATTACAGTTTAGACATGTGAAATATAATATATAATTAAAATGGAATGCATCTGATTCAGATTTTATTCATATTTAATATTTGAATGTGTCATCTAAAACTTTAAGGAACTAACTCATATATGCAATAGAACTATTTTGCATGAAATGTAGCCATACAATGTATTTTGTAGTTGTAAAGTCACAGTTTATGAGTCCATGTGCCCATACATGACATCTTTTGTCTGTACTGTTGCATATTTATTAATAAAGAACACAGTGCATTTATACAAAATATTGTTAATGTTTTATTTTCCTGTGTTCATACAATGTTGGTTAAAGGTAAATCTTTAATTATTATTGTTTTTTTTTAGTATACTAGAGTTTTAAAGAATCCTGATTTCTGTGGTGACACTTCCCTCGCTGACACATTAGTGATGTGTTTTAGATCAACCAGCTATAATTGGACTGCCATAACTGAAGAGGAGAGCAACTGTAATGAATGAGACGAGGAAGCAGCTAGGAGTATGGTGAAGCCACCAAAAGAAAATCTCAAAAAAACGAATAAGATTTAGAGTTTAAAATAGAAAGCAGTCAACTAGGTCAAACACACATTTCCTCAGTTTTTGTTTTTTTGTTTTTTTTTTTTTGGTGTCAGACGTGGTTGTTGAATTATATTTCGCGGAAAGATTTATGTTTATAAAATATTTGGAGTACACTGTGCAGTTAATACTCTTCCAAAATACACCTGAACACAAGACTGGGACTTTCCAGAGCTGCTAGGCCTATTTTACGAAAACGTGTCCACAGTGTATTACTCTCCCCTGCAGCTAGGAGTCACTGCAACTGTGTCACTCCTACAGACAGTATGTTAGCAAGAGTCTGGCCAACTCAAATCGTGGGCGCCATGTTTGCTACATCAGAGGGAAGATTCTACAGTGAAACCCTATGGAGCGGATGTGCTATGTTGAAATAGATGTCTTATTTTCACCGTTAACGGGCCTATAAATATTATTGCCAACGTCTGTCAATGTGGAAAAAGCCCTTACTTAAATATCCCAGCGTCTACTTACTTTAATCTTAAATGAGCCTATAAAATGCCGTGTAGCCCAATCGCCTCATCAATCATGGAGCCCCGCCCCAATCAGCTGACCGCTGATTGGTTCTGAGCTGGTCACGTGTTTCATGGACGCCATGTCTGGTGCATCTAACCAATATTCACCCATAGAGAAGTGGCAATAACAGAGAATAAAATTGGATTTAAAGTTAAAATATGCCACGGTGCTCAGCCCTACGGCTCCAGCACGGGATTAGGAAAACACGGGGGAAACGCCACAATTTCCCCCAGTGAACAAAAACGGAGAAAGATGTGGAAGCAGAAAGACGAACTGGACATCAACTGATTTCTCCGTTGTGTGAGGTAAATGTCAGTGTCTCTCGTTGATGTTTCTTAAGATTTTATGTAGGAAAAATAAAGCTATAACATCATTAAAACGCCCCAAAACACCCAAGGCCGCCTTACAAATGAATGAAGTTAACTAAGCCTTATGCTAGCCTTATGCTAGCTAGTTATCCAGACTAAAGAAAAAGTAGCAGCTAGCGTCATATATAATGTGAAACCTACTGTGAATACTAATGATGATACTAAAATTTAATTTTCATTATTTATGAGTATAATTTTTTGTGAGTAATTTCAAACTTTTAACGGTGATGGATGAACACGGAGACTGAGGAGAATGTAAACATTAGCGATTGGGCTACAAAACATTTTACAGGCTCATTTAAGATATTTAAAGTAAGTAGACACTGGGATATTTAAGTGTTAGCAATATTTTACATATTGACAGACGTTGGCAATAACATTTATAGGCCCTTTAATGGTGAAAATAGACATTTATTTCAACATAGCATATCCGCCCCATAGAGTTACACTGTAGAATCTTCCCTCTGATGTAGCAAACATGGCGCCCATGATTTGAGTTGGCCAGACTCTCTAATATATGGCTCTGGTCACTGTATAGGCTACTCATTGAAATTTACACATTATTTAAAAAAAGAACAAACAAAAAACATTTCCTATAAGGTATCAATGTTGAGTACAAGCTAAAAATTATGTTTGTTTGTCAGTTTCACAAAAGTTGCCGACCCCTAAATGCAAAGTAACGTTTTTAAAATTGGCAGCAAACATACATTGCAGGAAACTGATCTAAAAAGTTCCTTGACTACGCGATGTCAAGAAGGTCATGAATGAAAAGATAGCGTCCCCCCATCTTTTGGGAAATAAAGGACCCAAGCTAAGATGACCTTTGTCGTTTCTGTGCTAAAGGCCAGGGAAGTGTGAGCACCTACACCCGGGAGTGACACATTTCACCGATTACGCCGCGACTGACTTGTCAAGTCGGGTGATAGTCACAGGCGGCAGCAGCCCTCGTAGCGTTGGTGATTAGGTTCGCAACACAAATGCTTGAAGGTACACAGCTTTTCCAATTGTGAAAAGGGAGAAACATTCACGTTTAACACTTGTGTTTATGTGTTTGTTTCTTGCAGCAGAGATGTGACACCATCGCTCAACACTTCTTGGGGTCGTGATGAAGGAACTCTCCGGAGTCGTCACTCTATCAGGTCAGACGCTCCTCTCCAGAACAAACCCTCTGACACTAATGTCGCTCCAGATGTTTTGATCGCAGTTAGTTTACAGCAGTAGTTCACTAGTAAGCCCTAAAACACATTTCAATACACATTAGCTGTCACACTCCGGTAAGGCGATGGCATACTGATAACTGTTCCCGTGTCAGTGTGACAACAAAGGTCAAGGTCTATGATGGAGAAATGCTGAAAGTATTGTCTAATTTTTTTGTGTCATATCAACCACAAAAGGTTACTCTGATGACATTAAGCCGAGCCGACGTCTCTGATTGGCAATTTGAGGCTCATGACCTTTTGTGATGGTACACAGTCGATACTGTACGGAGATGTTTTGATATTACAATGACTGGTTTTTAGTAGATCTCTCATTTGTTGGAGTTATTTTTTTTTTAACATTAAGGTTAGCGAGACATTTCTATTCAAGGCAGCTGAGGTGTGTGATTCACAGGAGCTGCCTCGCTGCTCCCACGGCCGCGTCTTACCTTAGCGGGAGTCGTCGTCGCTGCTCCACTTACGCGAACCCGCCACCAGTTAAAATAGCCTTCGTCAATGAAACACGCGGCAAATTTAGCGGATCACAAAATCCAGTTTGGCTCCTTGGGGGCCGTCAATAAATACGTGAAACTCAATCCATGTACGGTAATGGCACACCTGATGGTTAATCCCTTAAATTTGAATTGATTCCGATAACGGCGCTGTGCAGTCTAAGCCCCTCCATCTGTTTGCAAATAGTTACCCATTTTCAATTATGAATATGTTTAAAACCTCATTCTAATGCCTGCAAAAAAAGGTCACATTCAACGTGGCTTTTCGCTGCAAATATGCTATTTTCCCGTAGAAAGGCCAATTTGATGCTCATCATGTGCCCTGGTGTACCTAAGCGCTGTTTAAAGAACATCAATGCAAAGAGGGATTAAATATTCCTGTATTTTGCTAATCATTTATGAAATGCATAATTATCTCAGCCGCTTGTTGAGTGGATTAGCAATCATTGATTCTCTCTCTCTGTCTCCCTCTCTCAGTATATATATAGTGTCTACCTAACCCTTTCAAACTCCCCAGTAGGAATATTCTGGATAATGTGTATGTATATAGTTGGCAGAGCGGCACCCCGGTTCATATTTCATGCAATGAGAATGACTAATCCATGAAATGTGTGGGTGGGATGATTAACACAGACACCAGCACTGAAAATATGTTTGCTTTGAAAACTCTGAATGTGATACAAACATGAAACTATGAATAATTGGCAGAGAATGGGGGCCTGTGTAGATTTAGAACTCAGAAACGCAGTTTATGACTAATTGTGTTAAGTGAAAATGAAGTGCACTTTTGTTCCAGGGATAATTAGCTTTTTAAATGTTGCGAGGGGTGATTGTGGAGGCTCTCCTGGGCTCCGCTGCTTTTGGAGGAGCCCTCTAGCTCTCCCACGGGGTAGCGGCGCTTGTTACACGCAGCCCGAAGGCCAGAGGAGAGAGGAGCGAAGGCAACACTTGTTAAAGGAAAAAAAAAAAACAAAAAACAAATAAGAAGAAGCAGCTCTTACTGTTAGACGAAGTTGTTATTTTAGCTGAAAGGTCACGGAATCGTTTTTTAGACTCAACCACTTTTTCGAAGAATTCATTCAAGTCCTTTCTCGGCTGCTTTGCTTTACTCTCGTTTTACACCTTCGGTACATTTCGTTAATGATCGCACAATTTTGGAAATTTCCAGCTCTGGATAACGCCGGCTTGTTTGTTGTCAGGACTGTTAGTAGAAAGAATGTGCATCTCTCCTAATTATAGCAACAACAATTTATGAGAAACTTTTAAAGAAGTCACGGATGTATTTTATTGTTTGCAATGCCCCCACAGCCTCATACTGTACCTCACACTCCTAAACCTTCTCCCTGTCAACGTAGTTTTTTTTGTATTGTAAACATATTGACTCGTTAAACTATTCATTTTGCAGTTTTTATCATAAGTTTTGTTCATATAATACAGGCCAAAAGTTAGGAAGTAACATCAAATTTGTACGTAATAGATCATAGTTTCATCAGTGTATCAAAATAAACATGATTATTATATAAAGAGTAACATATCAGAAGAGTTTTTCTTGCCTAGAATTTACTTTCTCCATAGTAACATCCTCTGGCTTTAACATCAGTATATCCACAAGGAACATTTGTATGCAAACTCTCAAAGAGTTAAAGTAAAAATAATGCAAACTGATTTGTTGCGACTCTTGCAAATCTTCTCGACCCTAAAACTAAGCCCTTCTTTTCTTTTGCTGACATTTATTCAGCACCGGTCTGGTAACATTAATGTACACCTAAAGGTAAATTGAGGAAAATGGTTCACAGCAATGGCAAGCAAGCGAAGTCTGATCGTGCCGTAAATACATCCCAAAACACACAGAACTTACAGCTGGTTTTTAATAAAAAGACATTGTGAACAGAAACTTGAAGTTGGTTTCTAAACTTTTGACCTTTTCACATTTTAAAGTGCTGATTATAGCATTATTGTGTCATTTTCCAAGGTTTATATCTGAAATATCTGGTCCAGGTCTGGCATGCTACCCAGTAGTAGTAGTATTAGTAGTATTAGTAGTAGTAGTAGTAGTAGTAGTAGTAGTAGTAGTAGTGGATAATTACAAGCACTTATTGAAAACGCTGTTAAACGTAACTGAAATGTATTCACACAGAAGCGGGACGTTTAGCTTCGGAGGAGGAGGGTTTAGGACAAAATAGGTGGTGTTGGTGGCGGTTGTGTGTGTGTGTGTGTGTGTGTGTGTGTGTGTGTGTGTGTGTGTGTTGGGGGTGGGGTGGGGGGGGACAGGGAGAGTAATTACTTGATCTAAAGGCCACAAACAGAGCTCCTGCTGTCGTTGAAAAATCAAATCTGTCAGCAATTAGAAGGAGGCCAAGCGGCACTTGTCAGCGGACAATGGGGCAAGAGGAGAGGGGGATAGCAATTATTAGAGCTGATAGAGTACCTTTATTTATCTAAACAGCAGGTTAGTTGCCCAATCTCCTTCTTTGTCACTTGTTGCTTATGTGAAAGGGGCACCACTTAATCCGAATAGTGTTCCTTGTGGCAAACCAATGGGTATTATACCCGGGCCAAGAGCTGCAGAGAGCCGCTTTTCAGCATAGGAAAGAATAATCCAGGGGTTGATCTCATGCTCTTGCAATGCTTCCTTTGCTCAAAGCGCTGATCAGGATCCTTCACGTTTGAAGCTATTTATTAGAAGTTTAGGGAGGTGGGGGGCGGTGGTGGCGGAGGGGGTCACTCGTCTAAAACTTGTAGTCATTATCAAAGACTTCTGCTCCTTCAAGGGGCAAAAGCCCAGAGGGTCTCATGGAAGGGATTTGAGATGTGTGTGTGGGGCTTATTTTCATTTAAACTGCAAATACGGTCCGCGGCGTAAACTCTGCGGTTCTCACAGAACGCACGACGGCGTCGTGTAAACTAGAGAACGCGGCCCTTTGTCGGGTCAATGAAAGACGTGCAGAAATGTTATTAAACGGCGGCTCGGGAGGGAATATTTTGGAAGCAAAGGGCTCCTATTAGTGGTCGCTTAGAATGTAAACTTCTCAATTAGCGTAAGATCAACATTTAATACTTTATAATTTGCGAGGAAAAACTCACAAGTTCTCACCTGAGGTTTGGAAACGCTGGAAAAAAACGTGTTGAGCCAGTTTGACTACAACTGAATTTAATGATGCAAATATCGCGGACACCGGGTTTAGTCTCGGCCACCGCGGCGCATTGAACAGCACGCGCAGTGTTTGGGAACAGCGCGTCCCTTCATTGATGTTTGTTTATTGTGCGCGGTCCCTCAAAATACGCCCAAAAAACATGTAAAGTTCCTCACACTCGATAGAGTCCGCAGAACCATTTTCATCAGAGCTTTGTCGCAGCCGTGCACTTAGACTAAATTAACATTGTAATGTTTTTCATTACGTCTGTTAAAAGGTGAAATGTGTTTGCGCGGTTAATTGCATCAGTATCTCTCAGGTGCAGAATGCAGAGGCTTTTTTTTTTTTTTTTTTTTTTTCCTCGGTTTACACCAAGCAGAGAGAGTAATTTCTAATGTTTGACATAGTCAGCAGTACCTCAAGAAAGGAAAATGGGTTGAAGTCGCTGTAAATTACCGGATAAATTGTTAAGTTTATGGAAGGATCTCACAGCGGAGCTTAAACTATGCAGTTTGCTGATGCTGACGTGAATTCATTCCATTAATGACGTGCGCGTGCTCGTATCGCTTTTCCAGCCACGGAAGTTAACATCCACTCAAACGTGCGGTATCTCATAATGTGGCCGATAGCTCTTGTGCTGACACAGGCTAATTTCCTCAAACATTCTTAACTGGGTTAGAAAATTAATATCAACTTCCCTCTCTCTCTCTCTCTCAATGCGCTGTTGTTCAATTAAAATTGCGAATTGGAAAATTTTATTAACGATGTTTCGGTGAACTTCGAGAATAACAAGAAAGTTTATTTGAAGAAGTGTTTTTTTCTTTTTGAGAAAGGAGGTTATAGTCTCTGGATAAAAAAAAAGTCTGAAAATGCCCTTGATATATTGAATATAAATTAATATAAATATTTTCCCGCTTGCCTATATGAGGCGTCTGAAGAGCTGTGATACGTTTGGGCTGAATTACAGCGGAGTTATTGCTTTGCGTTGGTGATCGTTGCCTCCTCGCTCCACGCAGACGTCCCTTCTCACTTCTGGCGCTTCGCTCGCAGAGAGGAGGATATTTGTGGCGATGCAGTTCAATTGTCAACGAAGTATGCGGCGTGTAGTAAAGCGGTGTCTTAAATATTCCTGTATATATGGGATCCAGATGTGAGAAATATGAAATGCCGTAAATCACACGGGGGGCTGATTAAGTCTCTACGTTCGGCCATTGAAAATGCATAAGTACATCACTCACGGCTCAAAGTAGATTTTCTAAAGATTACAAGGATGCATATTTTTCTAAATGGTGGCAGGTTTTTTTAATGTGGTTTTGCAGTAGGGCCGCGATGGCAGAACGAGCAAGAGGGATCCATAAACTGGAGACACCGACGGCCGATGCTTTAAGCCGACGTTTAGGTATTTGCCTGTTCCTCACACATACAAACATGTGCTGCTGAGATGCGTTGCTTGACGGAGCATGTGAAGAACTCATTTGTGCTTAAACTTTAAAAAAAACCTATTCACGTGGATTTGGGAGTTTCAGTGAAGTGATGGACTGTGTTCTCATTTTTTAAATTTTTTTTTTATTAGTATAAATCTAATACTTTTTCCACCTTAATTTGAAGAAACATTTGTCCCGATTGGAGTCGAGGAGGAAAAAAGCGGCGGCCGCGAGGAGCACACCAAGAACATTGTTTCTTTTCTCCGAGATGCTTTCACAGCTTAAACAAATTTAATAAGACTTCTTTTGACTGACAGGAGAGCGCTCTCCCACAATGTCTTCTTTTTGCTCTCGCATTCCTCGTAAGCAGCTGTGCGCCGTTTTTGAATGAGATGAAGGCTGAAAAATCTGCGCTGCAGACACACACACACACACACACACACTCAACTCGCACTATCGACCTGGAACAAGTGAGACTTTTATGCGAGTCTGCGCAGGCCTCAATGTGCGACTCATGACACATTTCAGAGGAGTTGCTCTGCATCACTGAGAGTTGGCTAAATTCAGCCTGTGTACCGGACGAGCTCGTATCACAGCGGCCGTCATTAGCCGGCGTTTTCCGGGGGGGGAGAGGGTCAGAAATGCTTAAGACGTTTAAATCAATCAATGACGCTTTCATTCAGAATCCGCCGGAGTTTTGCTCGGATGCATTTCTTGCGACTGCTGCACGGGAAGTGATGTGTATAGTATATTTCCTAAAGTAGCGCTCAACAGAGGAAAAAAAAAGTTGTTGTGCATAATAAATGTGCCACCTAGAAAGTCGAAAAGTGAAGGAAAAGAAAGCGCACCGCCGCCCGTATAACGTCTGCGTTCGCTCGAGGCGCGTTAGCGGGCGGCAACAATGGGCAGACGCTAAAAAAGAAATCGTGCTTTCCAGCTTCTCCAGCGTGCTAGTTTTGTTCGTCAGGTTTCCCGGCCTCACTGAGTCAGAGGAGGCACAGTGGAGGTCTGTGCAGGTGGCACGGCTGCAGAGCCCGGCGGGGGTTTTCTGCTCC
Organism: Mugil cephalus; assembly: GCF_022458985.1. Taxonomy (NCBI): domain Eukaryota; kingdom Metazoa; phylum Chordata; class Actinopteri; order Mugiliformes; family Mugilidae; genus Mugil; species Mugil cephalus. Next base: position 6,839,643 of record NC_061782.1, read on the forward strand.
CTCCCCCTCCTTCTCCACAGGTGCTTATTAGCACATATGAGCTGCCACATGTTCCCAGCCCTGGCCGCCGCCCGAGGGGGTGCAAAATCAGTCTTCTCCCATAATCTCCACAGCCTGGACCGGGCCCTCGCTTCAACCTAACGGGGCCACATGGCGTTTATGAAGCACAGCACAACACTCCACAGCACTCACAGCACAGCACTCCCGCTCCCCCCCCCCCCTTTTCTTTTTCTTTTTTTTTTTTTTTCAAAGATTTTTCTTCCGTGAACCGCTGGATAACCTTTGCAAGCGTCTCCCCATTTATTTCCATATTCCAAGTTTAAGGTCAGGATGAAAAGTGATACTCGTGCAGATAATAAATACGCGTAGGAGATCCTGTATCTGCTTTTCAAAGGGGGCGAGGAGTAATTCAGTTGCAGACTTATTGTTGCGAATGTTTCGCCCTAACAGATATCAAACAGCTCCGAACTTGGCCAGCGGTTGAAATGTTTTGCACCTGGTCGGCATGACAGAAACCCATTGTCATCTTAACAGCAAGCCCCCCACCCCCCACAACCCCTTCGCTCTGTGAGACATGTGAATGGTTACGCTGTGTGTGTGTGTGTGTGTGTGAGGGCAAAAGGGGGGGGGGGCTGGATGGGAGCTATCGCGTTTGAAGTGGGCATATGGTCGTCGCATTTGCATTTAATGCCCTTCAGATTACTTGTTTTAACTCGCGCTAAACACCTCACTCGGTTGGGGCTAATTTGATGAGGTCATGGTGTGACCCCGTGACCCGCTCTCTCTCTCCCTCCGTGTTCTCTAAGTGAAACCAGCTGAGTCACAGAGCGGGAAGAAAGGTGGAGGGTGGAGGGTGGAGGGTCCGCTCGCTCGCCCGCCGTGGACGTGGACCGGGCCCCCGACACTTCCACCCCCCCCCCCCCCCCCCCCCCCCCCCCGATCGTCACGGGTGCTCGGCAAAGGCTTCGCAGCTCCTCTCCCGAAGCGAAGCGTCCAGTCAAAACACATTCAACAGACCCGGAAAGAATAACAAATGCTTCTTATCGCGCCGCTCTCCACTTTGAAGACGTTTGCAAGGGAAGATTGCGCCAATATACATTCGGCCAAACATGCGTGTTTGTGCGCGCTCGACCCCCGCGGGACCCCTAATAAGACGTTTATTTTCCTTTTGCGTCGCCGCACTTTCTTATGTTTCAGGATCTTAACGAGATTCGGCCGCGTCTTTTTCTAACGCGATTAAGGAAACGGGATATTTTCTGTGCCATTTAATGTCATTTTTTTTAATATATATTTTTCAGCGTTTTTTAAAAAATAAGCCACGGGTTTTCCACAGACCTGCACATGAAAAACACATATGCACACATTCAGGCGCACACACACACACACTCCTCTCGACATGAAAGGCCGTCCAAAGGAATAGTAAAAGCCCCTCTTATGGAATGTTAGTGAGGCCTGTTGAAGTGCTGATCCACAGCGGCAAATCGGCTCTTTTCTGTCGCCGCAGACTCGAGTGTTGTCCGGGCTCCCGGAGAATAGTCCCGTATGGTCTGAGGGGCTACATTTTCCTAACCTCCAAGGCCACCGCCGCGAAGGCGCCTCAAGAGAGCCTCTTTCGTGTCAAAGGGGGGGGAAAAGCCATTCAACTCGAGAACGGCCTCTGGCTTTTGATCAGTTCACAAGTTACAGTTTTGCAAAGGGGGGGGGTGGGGGGGCTTTTTTCATGCAAATGGGAAAAATCTTCAAACACTGTGCGGAAATACATCTCTTTCGGATGTACCTTAATAGGTAGCGCTTTTAACATGGGAACTTTCACAGCCAAGGACTTGCTTGAAAGCCTCCTCTCGAGTAGTGAAAAGCGCGCTCGTCGCCCAGGTGTAGATGGTCCCCTTTAAGAGCGTCTCCCTCCGTCCCGAGTTCCCTGCAGCCGGCGGCTTTTGTGCGTTCGCCGGAGACCACATTGACTCCCAATTAAGGGATTAGGATAAAGATTATCGGAACCATTTTCAAAACACATAACGTTTACTGGCTTTCCCACAGCACTTTTGGATCGCCACTCTTGTTTTGGCACACTTTGACTTTATTGTCGCAGAAGGAGCAGCTGTTTTCTGGGCCCGAAAGCGTTATTAAAAAACTGTTTCTCTAACGCGCGGAGCATCCAGGATAAACTGTTTTCGTTCCGTTTGGACAAAAATTAGCTTTTCGCCGGGTTGTGTTTGTGCATAAATTATACGTTCCCCCCCCCTTTAAGCTGTTAAACGCCGTATATATATATTCCTAATTCGAGAGGAGACCTGCGACGCTGAGGTCGCGTCAGTGCAGCGAGACGGGGTTCAGATTCAAAGGTGTTGGAATGTCAGGTTTTATTTTGGGTGCGCGCTCCGTGTTTCACGTGTTTCTCTTGGCGCTGTGGAACTGCCCATTATGCTCCTATTAAAGTTCATGTTGCTGGAATATTGGGAAGTAGGAGGAGGAGGAGGAGGAGGAGGAGGTGGTGAAGTGGGGGGGTGAACCAAACTCTCTTCAAGGTCATGTTCCATTGGAAAGAGCCAACAATGCCAGCGCTAATCCCTCCTCCTCCTCCTCCTCCTCCACCGCGCTCTGACCCCATCCCATGGCTTGTAGGACTCTGCGGTGGGAGAGGACTAGAGGCCCTGCTTGTTCCTACGCTCAGCCCGGCATTAGTCAGCCCAGAGCTCCTGGATTATCTGCCAATTAGCACCAATTGTGCCGGACGGCATTAATGTAATGTTCTATATTTTTTTTTTTTTTTTTTTTTTTTTTATACCGTTTAATTTTTTTCCTCTTCCCCTCCTTCTTCTTTCCGGGGCCTAATCAAGATTGTCAGCGCTCTCTCTCACTGGCTTTTTTCTCATTTAAAATAAAAGAGTTGGGGTTTAATTTGGCATTAAGCGGCGTACAATGTGCCTTGCCAGCAAGAGCGCTCGTTGGAGGGAGAGGGTGTTAGCAGTGGGGGGAAAAAAAAAAAAACGAGGGGAGAGAGAGAGAAAGAAAGAGGGGGAGAAAATCATTTTATGGGGAGATACTGTGAAGGACTTGTTTGAACAGGGGCGTGAGCCTCAGTGTCCTGCTACATTAGCGGGGAAGTCAGCTTTGTGGCGGAATAACGTGTTGCCTCACCATTGTGCCCCCTACGGTGGAAGGGTTTGGTGAGTTTGGATTAGGAGACTCCATTACATTACCCTAATAACTGGATAAAGCCGCCTCATCCAGTGCAACTGATCCTCAAGTATTAGCGCTCATGGCTCGTTACAGCGTTTCAGCAGCTGATCTGCAGACAGTTGATTTCTCATTATAACGCGCAGATGCACGATGGTGTCTGAGCACGCCGTGGTGTGCGACGTTCCTTCAAAGCGAAATGTGTGTGGTTTTTTTCTTTTTTTTTTTTCATTTTATTTTATAACAGAATACCAAGAGAGCTATTACATTTAGTTTCCAACGGTTTCCAGAGTGGCGCGGCAATAAACAAACCTTCAATTTAAGAGGCTAAATGATAATCTTTAGTCTGCTATGAGGGAATTTCCACCGAGATGAGTTTCATCACGGTGAAAAATGTTTCATACTTTGCACATAATTGACTGTAGCGCCTATAAAAGTGGCTCATCATTATAAAGCACGGCAGTTTCTCACAGTTTAATTACACATCAGTTGCAGGTGTTAGGGCACGTCAGACGCTTGATTATGAGACTTGTAGTGTATTTTTACAGCGATCCGTTTTTTTTTTTTTTGCAGTTCATCTCGTATAAAGCCGGGTTGTTTTCATAGAGAAAGAGCGGAAGAAAAGACGAGCAGAAAAATGGAGAAAAAGCGAGGAAACGAGGCGGCAAACCGGAGCGCTGAAAGCGATGAGGAAATTTTTATTAAAATGCTAAATTTTTGTCATTTTAGATCAAAGTGAATTGATGGAGAATGACCTTCATTACAACGTTTGAACATATAAAAAAAAAAAAAAAAAAAAAAAGCGGCGGCATGAGAATGTGGCAGAGGAGCGAGCAGATTACACATAAAGCCCGGCTTCTTTGATGTTAACTGTCCGGCCCAATTAAGCCCGGGGACATGTGTGAATCTCCTGACGCTTTCATGGGTGGATTCAGGTGGACTGTCTGTGTGCTGCAACCACGCACCAACCTACCCCAGAAATTGCATGTAAATTAAATTATATATTTTATTATTACTATTATTTTCATCATTAAAAGTAGCTCCAAAAAATTTAAAGTGATCAACGCTCGATCGGCTTTTATAAATACGAGCTAAAAGCGTTAAGCGCTGTGAATGAATTGCGTTAAATCTGCTTACATATAGTGCGTCCAGAAGGTCTGGCTGCTGTATTGGAGGAGCTCAGGTGAGGCCAGAGGCCACTGGTCATTAGCGATCCAGCTTCCCTTCATAGTGTTAATATGGGGTCAGGCTTGTGGACTAGAAATCCGCAACCGCAGCTGGCGCATTCAGCATCTCCACGGCTGCTGTTTTCACTAGCTCGACGTGAAAACAATCCGCCCGCTGTTCCCCCCGGTCCGCCCGGGCTGACCTTGCCCTTGGGCCACACCACCGTACACCACCCCAGCTGTTGTCACTCTGGAAACCCGCAAGAAAAAAAAAAAAAAAAAAAAAAGGGCCCTTCTGCTGCCTGGCCTAAACCCTCCTCGGCTCCTCGGGACCCCGCTCCTTTGCTGTGGGCCCTTCCTGCAGGTGTGCTGAGGTCCCTGCCTCCCCCCTGTTTGATTACGGCGCAGGCCAAACACCAGGGCTCTCCTCCGCCCCGGTCCTGCGGGTTTGGTTCAGGGCCTCCAAATGCCTTTTAGATCCCTAATCCTAAACACTTAAGCCCTTCCTGATGGGTTCAGCTCCAGGTCCCGGCGATTTAACCAATCCAAATAGCGAGAGCACTGAGGGGTCGAGTTCGGCCCGAGTTGCCTTTTGGCCTTTTTTTTTTTCTTTCTTTCTTTAAAATCAGTGCGTTAACTCTTTCCCACTGATTGAACATCTACACACGCAGTTGTGAAAACACCCAACCGCCATTATTATTATATTTGCAACGCTACTTCCAGTGATTGAGTCTTCACAAAACACGTCTTCGTTCTCTGAATCGGCCTCTTTCATTCAACCGGAGTCGCTTTAGAGCGCAAACACAGATGAAACCGCTTTTCGCAGCGAGTCTCAAAAAAAAAAAAAAAAAAAAAAAAAAAAAGACTCGGAGCGTTTCCGAGATCGGGCGGATTCTGAGAGGATGTTGACGGATCCTGAGAAGAATCTGCGTCCAGGTACAGTTGGGGGCACATACACGGCCCCCGTTTCTACATACGTTGTGTTTAATCCGTCCCGTTTTTTCCTCGTGCTTTTTTTAAAATAAACAGCCGCCGTCCAGCCCCTCCACCTGTTTTCAGGGGCGCTTGAGAAATGGACTTTTCCTGAAAAGTCTGCGACCTCTGACCCCTTCGCAGAGCAGGAAGGGGGCTGCCAGCAGGCAAATGCCCTCCTGTGTGGCCAACTGCCATTTAACCCCGTAATTGTTACAAGGCAGCTCCTGGCCGTCCCCAAACTCGGTTTCCGGAAATCGCCCTTAAACAATCAAATAAACGCACATGCAGGGAATTTGCTGTGCCCAGGGCATCAGGCTGGAGCTTGTGAAGCGGTGATTATGCATTCGCTGCTTGGACCTGACACCTTTTGGAAAACACTGAGGAAATGTGTCTTAGTTGGAAATATAATTTAACTTTTTTTTTTCGACAAAAGATTTTACAACGTGGTTGCATGTCATGAAAAAGACCAGAAGGTTATAGCGCGGTCGCCTTATTCGTGCAAAACCTACTATAATAACGCATTTCTTAATTGAAACAAGTGATCAAAAAATAAATAAATAAATAACTAAATCCACCAATTTACCAGTTAAGATCGTTCCATTTTTTTGTTTGCTGCTGAATCACAGTCGGCCTCAGGCTGTGTTGTAGATACTGTATCCACTTTACCTTTATCATGCACTGCTCTGGCCCATCAGGCTTTCTATGTGGTTGGCTGCACTTGGTTATTTTTTCCATCCCTGCACATTTGCTTTTTTTTTTTTTTTTTGCTCGCCGCTCACCTCCAGACTCGGGCTTAGAGTGTTTCCCCCAAGCAGCCCTTTCTGATAGCGGCGCGCTCGGTGATTGCTTCCCAGGATCAGAGCGGCGCGCGGCGCGAAGCAGGCGGCTCAGCGCACCACACACATGCTGCGAGATCAAAGGTCATTCTTGGAAGCCCGGGATTATGGGGGAGGTAAAATTATATTTTTTATCCTTTCCGCTTTTGTTTTTGATCGCCCTATCTGACCCGCCTCAACCCTGCGAGCTCCCACACCGGCCTCTCGAGCGGGCGCGGCCCCCCTCGCGCCCGCTCAGGTGTTAGTTTTCAAGAGAGGGGGCGCTCCGGGGAGGGCGAAAAGGAGGGTTTGAGGTTCGCTAATGTAGAAAAACAACAGACAGATTGGATGCAACCTTGAGCGGCGGGGGCTTTGGAAAGAGCTCTTAAGAGACTCCCAAGGTCAGTGGATGTGGGAACCCGCTGCCGTCTCCCGGGTCCGACGGAAATAGTGACCGAATCAAAGACGGCTCATGAGTGATACGTTTCGCTGAGGTCACGTCTATTTATTACCGCGGCGGGGGGAGTATCACATGTACAGCCGGTCTGCAAGCGGACGGTGGTGACACCTGATGTGTGCCGTCGGCAGGTGTGAATGATGGTAATCGTGAAAGTTATTATCTAAACGGCTGCAACTTATAGTCTGTACTCCTTCATATGTGTGTGTGTGTGTAGGTGTTTCATTTTGGTATCAGTAAACAGGACCTGCTCCTCCTCCTCTAACTTCTAACTACACAGAGCTCCCAATTCATTTGTGTGGCGCCGGGTGTGAAATTAACACAGAAAGCCCCTGCATTGTATTAATGTCAAAAATTGTTCAAATTTGTAAACAAATAAAGCAAATACACAGTGAGAGTGTGTCATTGACTTAGTCTTGTAATTTCAAGGCTATTGTAATAAATGTCATGGTGTTTTCCACCATTGTAAGCGCACCTAACATCAAACACACACAAAAAAAAGAGAGAGTGTGTATTGTAGTTATTAAATCATAAAAATATATATATATATGTGTGTGTACACGAGCCTATGTGTCATAGTGTGTCCCGGGGGCATATTTGTTTTGTAAATATTTTTTAAATGCGTCTGCGGCGCCGCGTGTTTTCATTCATCTAGCAGAATTAATTGCGATGTTTAGCAAATGCAGGGTTTTAATGTTCGCCACACACTATTTAAATATATTTATTCGAGTTGAACAACTACTGTAAAAGTGTTGGGGTGAACAAGAAGTGAGCAGTGAAAGTACTTTTATTTCATTTATTATTTATTTTTTGCTGGTTTTCCGGCGCATTTAGAATTAAAATGAATTATGCAGAAAAATTGAAAGTGCAAAAATAATGTCTGCAGTTTTACAATTTGCAATTTAGTGACTATTGGTTTAGTTATTTATTTCTTTTTATATTACGCATCTGTAGCAAATAATCAGGAATAGGAACACATAAAATAAAAAGTGATTTAAACTGATTATTTTAATGAATAAGTAGCTTCAATAAAGTTTCAATTTGCCTTTAAATGTACTTTTTTTCTTTTAAGAAAAACTCTTCTTTCAAGGTGTTTTCTTTGTGACGTGTAAAATACTAATGCAGAAGATTTGTGTCAAAGATATAAAAAAAATAACTTCAATTTAAATTTGAGACGGTCGCGTGATTAAAAAAAAGATACAGTCGGTTTTAGCTGAGGGAACTGGAAACAGCTGTATTCAAGAGAAGTATACTTCGCATTCATATTCATTATATATCATTTCACCACCAATTCACTAGCAAATACAGTAAAATAAAGTACTATTAAGACATTTTATTTATTTATTTTTTTTACTGTAGTCCCTTCGTTCTGAACGAGCAGAGGATGAAGAGGCCTCGCGCGGTAGCGAGGGGAGAGGAAGATGCCGTCCCTCCGCGAGATTCAAAACGCTCTGACAGAGTGGGAGAGGACCATTAAGTGGTGTGTTATTTACACATCATAAGCCAGTCTATTATATTGACATCCAGACGACCCGGTCCTCCGCTGCTCCGTGCGCGGCCGGCGAACGGCCTCGCTCTCTGTTTGCTCTCAACACCCGCATGCTGATTGGGTGATTTTCCTGATATGACATTCCAATGGTCTGGACTATGTACAAGATCCTTTCGTCTGAAAATGGTCCGAAAGCATTCATTACCCGCCGAGAAATGAGACAAAAGGTCAAGAAAGCGATGTGACGGGGTGGAGCCACGCGAAGTAGAGGTGGGGTTTACAATCCAATTGGGGATTAAGTTATCTCTTATATCTCTTACTTACAATAAATCCACACGTCTCCATCAGAAATGTCTTGTTTAAACTGTAGACGAGCGTGAAGCAAATGTTTGACTTTATTTAAAATTCATTGTTCAGTATTACGTTGCCCGGCCGGGGTGAGCCCTGAGATTGCGAGAGGTGAGCAGACAGCCTGTGTATTTTTTTTTTATTCTGATCCAGGAATTGCAGAATTGCCATCCGGTTGTTGTCCTCCGCACCATTCTGCCATTTACCGAAGGCATCAAAATATTTGACATCCTATAATGGGATCGCATCCAGAGCAATTCCTGTAACTACTGTTGACATAGGTGCCCCAAGTAAAATAAATCTATTTTGGCCATTGATGTGAATGAACTCTCTGTGAACCATTTAAAGCATTAATGCAGATAAAGAGGAATAGATTCCCCTCACTGAGATCATTAGAATACGACCAGCACAGCGTTATTATTACTGCAGGCTCCTCTGTGAGTACTTTTAAATTTCAATAACATCTCAATAAAACTGAGGGACTGTGAAACAATTATATCTTCTCAGGAATATATATATATGTGTGTATAAAGTTCAAAGCCATCTCCAGCCGCACACTTTTTTTATTTTGAGAGAATATCACAGGTATTACAGGAGTTCTGCCACCGAAAGCGCCGAAAGAAATGATACTTTCAGTTTGTCTGAAAAATGATTTACAGAGCTCAAGAAAACCACGCTGCTGTTTATATTCTTCAGAGATCTCTCTCGCTGGCAGACAACACACACACACACACACACACACACACACATGCACAGACACACACCAGCAGAATACAGTAACTGTTGGAAATGATATTCACTAGCAGGAGCAAAAACGCAATTACCAGAGGTCTACCCCAAAATATTTGTTTAACCATTGTGACGGCTGTAGGCGCGAGTACAGTGCACGTTATGAATTTATGACAGATTTGGACCAATCGCGGGGCAGAGACACAAACTGTTTCTGGAAAATAAAAAAATAAAAAAAAGAAAGAAAGAAAAAAAAGTTCATGGTCTCAATTTATGATCACAAGTAATCCAGACGCCGCGCTTTCAGAAAATGAAATAAATTCAGTAGACAAATTAAAATTTCACTTTATTATTTTTTCTTTTTTTTTTTTTAATAAATCACCGGCTGGCACGGTGCTCGATGTGCACCGAGTGCAGAGAGAAAGATCCTCAACTAATCAACTGAATATTGTTATTTTTTCTGAACTGTAGGAGGGAGATATCAGACCCCCCCCCCCCCAAAAAAAAACCACTAAATTCACGTCCCACCTTAAGCTCTAGTGGGTAAAATAAGACGTCCTCATTAGAGTGGGGATCCCTGTGAGACCCCTGAGAGTTTGGACACATACCCGTCACTGTAGTATTTTTTATTTTTTTAAGTCCTACTGTAGATTCTTTGCGTTTTAATGCATTTAACATGTTTTAATTTGCTCAGAGCGATTTAATATTTGCCTTCGGACACTCACAGGTTTCAAAAAAGTCAAACGTATAAGCTGCTCTACAGCTGAATCAGAGCGATGATCCGAGCAGAGGAGAAGGTCATAGTCGCATGTGTGTGTCTGTGCATGTGTGTGTCTGTGCATGTGTGTGTCTGTGTGTGTGTGTGTGTGTGTGTGTGTGTGTGTGTGCTGCAACTCAAACGTGTGAACCGACTCACAGAATGCAAATTTAATTACCGTATTTAAGATAATGACTACATTTGGTTAAAGTAAAAGACACTGTTTTGGAGACTCAGTTAGCTCACTTTGCTAAATTGGTCAAAACACATAATTTACTAGCATGTATCACTATCAATGTCTAGATCAAACAGGTTTAAAGGGGATTTTGCATCTAAAATATCAGTTGTAATTGCAAAAAAAAAAACTAAATCTGCAACTTTAAGCTGCAAATTTATTATTATTGCTATCAAAAAACATCTAGTAACGTCTGCGACGGAGCTAGTTTTTTTTTTACACTTTTACCGGCGCTGTCCGCTCGCAACGTCGTGGAAACGTGACGAGCGATTTAAAACATTTTAATAAGTCCTGAGAATTATCCAAAAAAAACGGCGAAGAAGCGGTTAAAAACTAACGAGGGGGCTAACGATAGGAATCTGTGGTAAAGCTGGCAGACGATTTCCTCTCTCCTCACCTCTGCCAGGAGGAGGAGGAGGAGGAGGAGGGAGGAGGAGAAGAAGCAGCGGCAGCAGCAGCAGCACCCACCACCAGAGCTGGAGGAGTCCCACTGGGAGAGCCTCTCTGTGGTTATCATACCCCATCTAGTGGCTGGAGTGGGTTAAAGGAGAGAGGAGGAGGAGGAGGAGGAGGATGAGGAGGGGGAGGAGGGGGAGGAAGACAGTGTGGGCAGCATGTTATAAAACTAGGTGCTCTCTCTATGTTGATGTTACATAGATAGATAGATACATAGATAGATAGATAGAAAGAAAGTCATGTTGCTTTGCTTGAAACCTAACTTTGCATGAATATAAGTGTAAAATTAAAAGAAAACACGGGCGTTATTAGATTATATGTTTGAACGTCTCATTAAGACGAGCCGTCTGACGGTGTAGTTGTGTAAGACGCAGCAGCGCTGCTGCTTCGGGTGCAAATTGAATCTGATTAAGGAAAGGGACAAAAAAAAAAAAAAAAAGGCTTATGGAGGTGTTGAGACTGCAGCGGTACACGGTTCGTGTTACAGAGATATGGAGCCATAAGAATGTGTGAAAGCAGTGCCCTCTAGATCCCCTCTTTTCACAACCCTATTATCCAATTGAAAACTGATCTTCGGCGAACTCCCATTGTGCGCCTCTCTCGCAGAATAAATGCAGCCAAAATTGATCTCAGGTCTCTGAAGTGGGCCCGCGGAGCCGCGGTTTACAGATGGGACCATTTTATTTCGCTTCTGGTGGCAATTTACAAACATGCAAAAAAAAAAAAAAAAAACCCAGAGAAGCTCTCCGCCGCAACCTGCGAGCCAAATGCTGGAGTTCCACCTGCCTCATAACCTCGTCGGGAGCGCACACACGGAGGGAAATGTAGCAGCGACAATGTCAAACAATGTGTGTTAACAATTCAAGCCGGTGGAGTGGGAACGTCTTGCAGAAAGAGCAGCCAGTTGGAGGATCCGCTAATGTATTGTGACTCCTGCTGTCAGCAGTTCAGCCCTGCACTCTCTTCCTGTAATTTTCAGCCATCTCCACTGCAGTGATACCAATTTCAAAAGCCTGCTCACTATCAGTCATACCGAAAGCTGGCGGCGGCTATTAACTGTTTGCTCCGGTTTTGATGTTTTATACTGTACGAGAGCAGAGAGAAAGATGCTTTCAAGACACCTGTGTGGCCCGGGCCGAGCTGTAGACGTTCCCGTTGAGAGGATAATCAGACTGCGTCGTGCTCCGTTTAACGTCTCCTCGTAAATTCCAGCTTCGGTATTTGAAGGTGGTGGCGAAGCCGGGTGATGCTAACGCCCGGCGCGCGCTGTGTCAAAGTGAGAGGTGCGTTTTATTTTAGACGTTTTTAAAAGATTGCCGAGCTTCTTCAGGTTAAAGCGAGAGATTAAAAGGAGAGAGGTAAATGGTTATTTTTCAAGCAAAGGTCGTCTGCACTTTACGTCTGTGAGAAAAGATGAGAAGCGGAGAAATAAAACGGCGGCTTAAGTGAATAATTCAACAAAAAAAAGTTTAAAAAGTTCCTGAGGTAACACTTTATTTTAACCTCCCTATTAAATATTAAATATTAACTTACATTTTATAGTAGTTTAAGACGGAAATATTTAAGGTTTATTAGTATATAATATAATATATAACCATCTGTAACTAGATAGATACATAGAATGAATAACATGTCAAATTCCAACTCTCCATAACAAAAATCCATGAGAAATTAAATGACAATGAATCCCCACATTAAACACTGTTAATGGTGGTATTTTCTATTTTGTGCTAAATAACTCGTGTGTGATTTCCATGGTTATAAATTAAGTGGGTTAATTAGATGCATACATAGATACACAAGCACACACGCGGTGATAACACACTCCAATGACAACAGAGACGAGTAAAAGAAAAAAGAATAATGATGATTTGTCAGTAAAAGTATGAGGAATTTACACACACGTCCTCACACTTACACAGGTTTTGTACTTATTTATATGATTGATGTTTGTTTTTTAAGAATTAGTCTCTAAACTCTACAAATAAAGAATTTAAAAATGTATACTTTGTTATATATAATGAAACATAATTACATATATTTTAAACAGTGTTATTAATTAATCTGGTGCATAAAATGAATATGTATGAATTCTAATTCTTAAATAAAGTTCATGACAACATCAATAAAAACTTGAATATGTTGATGTAGCCACTTACAAACACATTATAACATATTTTATCGTTATTTATATGCTAAATGGTGAAAGATGATCGATCAGGGTTGAGATCGGAGTATGGATCGTGTATTTTATTTGGCCTGGATAAAATAATGATTTCTTGAACAGTGAACTAAAATGTTTTGTAAATGGTTTGGCTACTTGATGAGTGAAATGGGAACAATTCTGGTAATTTTGCACTTTTGTTTTTCACCCATTCCAATAACAAAACACTTAAATATGCTCCCTGCTCTTATTTGAAGATACTACTACTCATACTCGTACAGACCTCCACTCTTCATTCACACCTTAAGCTTTGATATAAATCAATCAGAGCATCGGCAGTGAGCTGTAAAGTTTCCCCGAAAGGTGAAAACTGCCACCAGCCCTTCTGTGTGTTTTATAATCACGGAGCCCTCTGCTATTTCAACCTATTTCCTGAGCATCCTTTTAATCAGGCCGCAGCCTAACCACCATTTCGTTTGTTCGCCCATTGGCTGATGCAATCCCTGCAGCCAAAAGCTTCCCCCATTCATTAGATTGTTTTAATGTGCCTGAAAGCAGTTGTGCAAATAAACAAGCCGTTACAGTGAAAAGAGAGGAATCCCCGAGTCTGTGCATTAACCCAGGCGGGACCGACGATTCCAACTTGTGCCTTTTATCATATTAATCCCACGCAACGTCATTTCGCAGGTCTCCCTGAAAAGGACTTATAAATTGCTTCTAATAGGCTTCAAATCAAGCACTAATTAAAACTGCATTAACCTTAATGAATCAGAAAAATTGAGACCCCAATTTATTGGAGTCGTGTTTATACAAGAGCTGGTTTCAATAATACATGACGCAAGCGGCGGTGTGGGATGAGCCCCGTCTTCTTAATGCGAACCTCCTGTGAGTGTGTGTGCATAGGTGTGTGTGTGTGTGAATCAGCGCGGTGTGTTTTGGCCCTCGTCGTCATTATGGGCCTTGTTAGAGGTTAACTTTAGCAACATTCAGGCGTCTTTAGCGCCGCGGAAAGAGCCGGAGCCGCACGGTGCCAATCAGCGTCACAGGTGTTCATAATTGTCTGTCTAATTGCTTCATTACTGGCGAGGAGGCCTGAGCCCCGTCTGTGTTTCCACCACATCTGGATTTTGGGAAGCCCTCTCCGGCTCCAAATGAGAAGCCTCTCCTGAGTTTTTAACATGTATCTGCTTGTTGCCCCGTGATTTCCCAGGAGCTCATCATTTATTTGTACGCCGATTCTGACTCAAACGCCTTTAATGGAAATTCCCATGGCTGGTGGTGGGGGGGGAGTAGGGGGAGTGGGTGGGGGAGGAGCTTGTGGCAATTTGTTGACGGGGAGAGCTCATTTGTTTTTGCCATGAATGAATGTGAATAGATCAAAAATATATATATAAATAAATAAATAATAAGGCATGTAAGTGATGTCAGTGTAGTCTTTTGCCTACAGTGAAGTAAGATGAGGTTTTTCCTTCCCCTCTCTGGGTGTTTTTTTTTTTTTTTTTGTGTTATCCCAGTCACTCGTACGGTTAGAAGACCCTTGAGATTTCCCTCAAGAGACCAGCTGTCCTAATGAATCAAGCCTCTCCACTGTGGGAAGGACCTGAGGGGGGGAACACTGTGATTCTTTATGACGGAGACTTTGGTAAACCTGCCAAACGCGCCAGAGATCCCACTTCACTCTTGTTATGACTAAATTTCAAAATGACAAAACAAAAAAAAAACCTAAATGAGAAGACCTTTAAATCATTAAAATCACCTCATGTCTTTCTGATTAGCCGCCGTCTGAAGACGACCGCGCTCCTCCGAGTGAGGAAATGAGCGATATATTAGGCTGAGGTCACCGGCGTTAATGAGACGTTTAACGGGCCTTTGGCGGGAAGTGCCGCAAAGAAGATCTCCTCTGTCCCAGATAAGCTCTAGGCCCATGTGAAACAGTAGGAAGGGGGTTGAGGGGGGGGACCTCAAACCCCAAACCCCCTGCCACCTATGCCCACCCACGCAGGCTGTTATGTATCCATGCTCACGTCAAGCCCGGGCCTGCACGCGCCAATTAGCTCCCAGCCATATGGATGTCAACTGTGGCTTTTGGCAGATGTTTGTCCAACCCATCGCTCAATTTGGCGCACGGGGGATTTCGGTGTCACCTTTTGGGAGTTTTGGAGATTCGTGTCAGATTTTTTTTTTTTTATTACCACCCTTCTTCAGGTGGATCCGCGTTCCCCCAAAGGTGAGAGCTGCGACCCAGTGCGGCTGTACGTTATTTATAAATGGAAGCGAAGTCGGTCGCCTACGGTGCCGGTGTCGGCCCCAACGCTCACGCGTAGAACCAGTGCTCGCGTTAGGGTGGACAGTTTGCCTTAACGTACATTTAATTTCTCCCTTCAAATGTATAAAGTTAATTCAATTATAAATAATTGTGGTGCCGCGGCCCCCGTGAGCCCGCTGTCAGATTTAGACGGGCGTGCCATGACTTGATTCTCCCTGACAACAGGGCCACAGGCTGCTGCGTCCTCAGTCAGGCATGCCGACGTCCTCCGAGACCTCTCTTGTGTTTCACATAATGTCAGCGCTTTAAACACAACATGCTAGTCTTGATTTGTATCACGCTGCACCTCTTGCTGATTACGCACAGGAATCCGTCTATTATGACGTAATTAGATGTGACATAATGGCCAACAATGAGAATCGTATATATAAATTGTTTTTTCAGCCTCCCCGTGTTGCTTATAATTCTGCAGCGAGTCGAAAAACCTCCTTTACCGCAACCTTTACTCAACGCTTTCCCCCTCATTGTCTGCTACAAATTGACTCGACGGTGGGTATTTCAAATACAAGTGGTGAAACATTTCATGTTCTTTGCAGCTTACGTGCAATGGACTTGGCAGCAGCACAATAGCTATGGGAAGTGATTTATTTCCTTAAAGTAATTAAATGCCTACTTGATCATTTTTTTCAGAGAAAATGTGAGAATGTGGCAAACAAATTAAAGGAGCACTCCATGACTAAACCTATCCCTAGGATTGGTGGAAACATCACAAGCGACGCCGGAGCCAAACCCTCCTTAATCTATGCGGCTACATTTGGGAGTTTCTCAGGAAACAATTCGTAAAACACGCATGCTATTTCTGTTTGCGCACGATTATTAATTTCAATTTATGTAACCCCACTTACTCCCACAGTTTAATTAATGATGCTTGTTATCGGCTGTGTTTAAGAGGTAATGGACAATGCTGAATTCTGAGTGTTTACAGCGCTTCAGAAAAATCCTGCTTTACCCCTTTGTAATGGACTGCCAGCAAACAAGAGATTAACAGTGTTTGTCACTCTTCCTGCAGCTGTGTTATAATGCAAAGCAAGGAGGGGAGGGGGGCGGGGGGGGAGGCATTAAGCACATAACTTTGAAATGGTGACTTGAAATAGCTACCATGGTCAGAGGAACTGGCATGCCCCTCCATCACCTAATCCATACCATAATTCCTGATCTAATTAGAGGGAGGCTCAGCGCTAGGCCTGCCATATAAGAATAAGGAACACAGACAGGCCGTGTGCCCAGAGAAGGGGGAAGGCATAAGACGTCTGTGGAAATAGAAAGAGAGAAGAGAGAACATGAGCTGAACAGGTAAACACGAGTCACGTGCAATTTAAAGCATCAGGTGCACATGTTTAACCTGCGCTCGTAAGCTTGCTCAATCATGTATGTGGAAACTTGTTGTATGACGAAATTTGTCAGAGAAACCATGAAATAATACAAATAATATTGGATAGTAGAGCTAATGTGAAAGATTTCTTTACTGCATAGCAACATGGCCAAAAAATAAATCAGCATCACATAAGTCTGCTGTGATTGGTCTCATCTCTAACCTCCTGAGACCCTGCGTCCTCATATGGGGACGTTAAGTTTTAGGTTTCATTGCAGCTTATTCTGTCCTCGTTAGTGGACACTTTAGTCTGCCATCTAGTGGTAGAAAAGCGTCAACACACTAGTTGTTCAAAACATGATAGCGGGTGGATTCATTCTACAGATCATAACAAGACAAAAGTGGATGAGTTAAAACTTATTTATTTATGCTTATTAATGTTTATAGTTTGATAAACCTACAACCTCGCTAATTAGCAAGTACTCGTTTGAGGACGTTGGGACTTCATTGTTCACAATTCTGGTTTTGCTCAGCCACGTTCAATTATTAAAATACACAGTTTTATATTTTGTCAGACATTGGTGACTTTATTATAATATAAATAATTAAATAGTCCCAGTGTCCAAATATGAGGACATTGTTTGTTTTTTTCAAAAACTACCACTTCCTCTTGAAAGATGATGCTTAGCTTTTATACGTCTTAGTTCCTACTTATCCCATATACCTTGGAGAAATTAAAAATGCACACCAAATAAAAGCCCGGGTCTCAGGAGGCTAATGAACTAAGCTAACACTGCTGCTGAGACACAGGGGGAGGGCGGGACATTAGAATTCAAGAAAGCGTTTTATTGGACTCAAAATTAGCACCCGCCCCTTAGTGCAGGATGACAAACAAGCTCTAAAATACCTTTAACAATCAATCACATGGATTAACCATAGACTATAAATATGGATGGCGGGAACTGCTCCTCAAAAGTGAAGCCGGAACAAGTAGAGCTCCCCCTGGTGGCTGGCTGTAGAATAGGTCATAAGCTCCACCCCCTCCATGTTAGTGAAACTAAAATACAAGTCAAATTTGTATTTATTTATTTATTTTTATATTTATATTTTATTATATTTATTTTTTGCAGGGTGGTTTCAGTCATTTTAGGTAGTGAATGTTCAAGTGTCACGCTATAGAAACAGGATGTGACATAATGGCAATAACCAGTTGCCATGCCAACCGCTCCGTAAAGCTGTCCGGTGTGGAGGGTTTTAAAAAATAATGATTAAAAACAAGTGCGGCATATAATCCAACATTTCCTTTGCAGTTTGAAGTATAACAGGGAAAATAGCGCCAGTTTGGCCAATGCAAGGACATGGGGTGACGTTGTCCATATTTATATACAGTCTATGGGAAATTATAAGTCATATCATTTCAGATAGATTCAAGTATTTTACATACAGCAAAATTGTGAAAGAGACAATAAGACAAAGCAAAAGACAGCATATATATAATATGTTATGTATGTAGTCAAAAGTACGTATGTAAAGACTGGGTTGATAGGAAATAAAGGAATTACACAACTCAACAGGAAAGAGCTAGCGTTCTGCCCATACAACAGTATATAACTATTGCTACTGTTCCAGTAACTGTACTTAGCACAAAGTACCAATTCAAGAGAGCACATTTATAATTTATTCTCTTGAATTACTGAGTCCTGCGGGGCTCAGCGTACAATTACTCATATGGCGAAAACCAAAAGCCAAACTGGTGCAAAGAGCAGGAAAACACAACAATCTTTGTTTGAGATGCTGAACCCTAACATTTTTCCTTTCATCTGGACAAGATGAAGTCATTCAAACAGCCCCGGCCCCGCTCGGCTTCAAAGTGTCTGTTTGAGGTCTCAGACCGGACGCTTGCTGCAGGTGCAGTGTTGGAAACACTGATGCAACACCAGAAATGGTCCAACCCATTTCAAACTTAGGGGAGGGAGGGGGGGCGGGGAGAATGGCGGAGGAGCAAAAGTGAAGTCACCTCATGTGTCTACCTGGTCAGACATGCAGCCTAAATTCAAATTTCCAACATTTGAAGACCTTTCAAAATCAAACTGCATAAAACCAAGTGGCGAGATAAGATACCTCCCCTGGGTACCCAGGTGAAAGTAATAAAAATCACTCTGCTGCTTCTCCAGATACAGTAGCTCTACAATAACTTAGCCGAGGATTACGCTGTTAAATAGCCAGAGGCTGCCCGTGTATCATCAGCCGGGATAACTGCACTATTGCACACTACACAATCGAGCGTTGCCAGTAATGTCTGCAGTCTGTACTCTGAATTACATTCATGGGGATGGCAGCAAACTCCCTTGTGATGTATCTTTGTGGGTTAAGAAATGAAAAACACTGATCCACAACCAAGATAGATGTGCTTACCAAGGTCAAGGAGGCTCCCCAGCGTAATTACACGACTCCCAAACACAAAGGGCATTGTTATTGGACAAGTATAATGCCGCACATTACCAGAGCAACACAGCTGTTTCTATCAGCGAACACTAGCTCGGGAAGACATAGGGCGGGCATCAATTTAGCCTACTTATCTAAAGTCTCTAATTACTTGGTTTATTTGATAAACAGAACAAGGAGAATCCTTAAATGATTCCGCGAGATCCAAAGGGGATTAATTTCTTACTCCTTGAAAAAACAAATCACTGGTAGAATCCTTTATTTCACTCTTTAATCACGCATTAATTAGGAGCAATAGGGCACCAGTTACACTTGGCATTTGGTGAGATTGCTGGTGGAAAAAGGGGGCCTGCATTAGCCTCTCCAGAGGAGGAGGCGAGCGCATCAGGCTAAGACAAAGACGACACAATCAGACCGAACAGCAGGAAGTGCGAGTCTGGAGAATGGGGGTTTGGCGAGCCCCCCCCCGTTCCCACACAAAGCAAAACTCTCTCCTCTGGCAAAAAAACTGAGGCTGGATTCTCGAGATGTGACGCTCTCAGTGTTGTACAATGTCGCACCTCTACCTCCATAGTTCCACGTGTTACTCCTCAACTTTAGTGGATAATAAATTTTATTTTAACTGTGTAAATCAAGTCAGGTTTTTCTTCTAATTTAGTCAAAACATAGTGTGACAAGACACAGTTTTTTAACACAAAGAAGAACGACAATAATCCGGTAGAACTATGGGATGAAAGTACAAAAACACAGAAGTCACAGACATGAGAGACTGTTTACGAATATCAATAAAAGTAAGAACATTTTCCATTTTTAGAGTATCAGGGGAATCTTGAGGCAAATTAATGTTGTTAGTGGGGGTCCTATGGGTTGAGGGGAGGGGTCTCTCTGGATCAACACACAGATTAGCTCAACACCTTGTGCTGTTTTTAATGTTTTTCTTTTAACTGTTTCTAAAGCGTTTTTGTGTGTCTGCCCTTGTCAGGCTGCATCCAGCTGGGGATGGCTGCTACCATCAAGTTAAGACTTGCTAAGGGGTGGGGTGGGTGGGGGCTGATCTGGTCCAAGTGGGTGCTACATGTCTAAGTAACATCCACATGGATGAATGCCAGGTCCAAAAAGTTTCCCAGCAGAAAACTGAATCGTCACAACGTTATTTACTCGCTGTCAGTGGTTTTAATGTTGTGGCGGATCGGTGTATAATGAGGTAGCAGCAGCTTTGTAGTCCTGTGTCATTTTGATGATTTGTAACGAGGCAAATTTCTTCCTTAACTACATGTTACTAATTAACATAATCATCATCTGCTTTCAGTTTCTGTAATTTGAAGAACCTGGGGATAAAAAACTTAATCTTTTCTGAAATTCAGTTCCCAAAAGAAAAAAAATCAGATTTCACGGACAGTCATAAAAAAAAATATGCAACCCCAAAAATCTTGTTTCTTTGCACGTGATACTTATTCATCCGGCGGTTCTCTCGTGCTTCGGTAATTTGTACTCACGGATCAGCGAAACAATTTTGTGGCATTCGACTCATCTTTTATGGAAACACTGGCTTTACACGGCCTGTTTTTTAGTAACTGCGCGCACACGAAGTTAGCACAGCGCAGGTCTGATTCATGCTCATGCAAAAGTAATATAAAACATAATCGAGAGCCGAAGCGAGAACTAAACCGGGCATGTGTTTCCCTGAGAGAACTTGATCCTGTGGTTTTGACGCTGCTTTACATGTCGGTCGTACCAGACTTATCCGCGTACTTTCCACTAAAGTGTGTAGAAAATTACACGTAGGAGCAATGAACCTCTTAGACTTCAGCACCTAAACCAAACTACTTCTAAACGGCAATTATGTTCTCCGCTTAAAATGTTTTCGGTCGAACTCCTTATCTAAGATGAAAACCGTATCGGAACGAGCGCAGTGGACAAAATGGTCTGTAAAAAAATGCGTTTTGAAACCATTATGCTCTCAGCCTGTTTTCTTATTTCGCCAGCTCACATAAAGAGGTAGCTTCTCGAGCAATCTCGGCCTTGTTTGTTTAACGTAATTACTACTTGTCCTCCCATCCTGCCGGCCCAGATGATGCATGAAAATTACCATTCGCCTACTTCAATCAAAGCAGGAAAAAGAAAAGGGAGAAAGGGGGGAACAGAGGCGAGCAGATGGGAGGGGGAGGCGATGAGAGAGGAACTCTGTGAGACGCACAGAGCTCCCTCCCTGCATGACAAGAAAGGGCACTGTCTCTGATTAATTAGCTGGAGTTGGTAATCAGTTTAATAAGACTGAAGTTGATGGTGAGAGGTCCCCTTTGGCAGAGCCACGCTAAGCTTAGCACTCTGTTCAGGGCCCTCGCTTTCTTCCACCAAGTAAACACGCAGTGTCTATTTACATAAACAGTTGTTTCTTTTTTTGTGGGGGGGCTATTTTTCCCCCCTTCCAAACCGCCTGAAAGCCTTAACACCACCGCTTAAGTCACTCCCAACAATGGCGACGGGGAACTGAAGACAAATTCATGAATTTTTCAACATATGAGAACTAATTAAATCGAGGTTTTTTTTTTTTTTTTGAAATGAATATAGTGCGAGGTACTCACGAGCCATACGCACACAAAGAGGCCATAATTCAGCGATTGAATTCCGGCTCGATAGCGTTCAGGCTTTTACCGTGGTGCGCTACGCAGATGGCCGGGGTCCCTTTTCATTCTTTTCTTCCTTAATGGCAAATCTCATTATGGCTGTTATCGTTGTGTGGGGGAACAAGACGGGGAACGACGGGCCTCAAAGCCACAAGGTGCAGGAATGTGGTACCTGTCTGCTGGAGAACATGATACGCACTGTTAGGGTCAGATCGTTGGGGGGAATTGCAAATTAGGGTTTTTTTTGGATGATTACCAGACGAATAATTGATTGTGGCAACACATACACGTAAACACCAACCAACGAAATACATTTATTTGACTATTGGAAACAGCTATTTGACATTTATTTGACGGCTAAAAGTTACTTCAGATATAAAGCAGCTTTACATGAAGACTGGACGACATAAACTCTTGTATAATGTCAGTGTTAAACAAATCAAACACAACTTTTTATTAGTTTAAAGGCTTTTTTGTTGCCTTTGGACAGAGTTTGCCTTGTCGTCTCTCTCTGTTTCCAGCTAATTTCACCTTTGGCAAGAAAATGAAACATGAATATTTCACTTTCAAGCCACATAACTTGGAATATAATAGCATGTTTAATACTGTAAGAGAATACATCTTATATATATATCTATTTAAAAAAAAAAGGTAAAACCTAAAAAAGTTAAGGATAAGGTTGGACTTATTCTATATTATATATTAATATATATTATAAATATATATACAAGATTTGCATATGTACAAACAACACTGTCTAACTTAAAACATAATTCCCATTTTGTAAAAAGTAGCTTCCTAAAACAGAGGTTTTCAACATGTTTCAGGCCAAGGACCCCAAACTGATTAAGTAGGGAGCCCCCGACCTACTAAGTGTGTTCCATATTAAACTCAGCTTAGTGCTATTTATAAATATACATTCTTATTATAATTTTTCCATTCAAATTCAAAGTTATTCAAAGAATAAACAGGTGTAATTTTTTTTTTTTTGCCTCCAAACATTTTGGATTCATGATAATGTGTATAAATTTGTGAGGGAAAAGTTAAAAAAATATATATAAAAATGTCTAATCAACCAAATATTTTGCGACCCCCCCTGCAGTACCTCTGCAGACCCTCTAGAGGTTGCGGACCCCCTGTTGAAGACCAATGTTGTAAAACATCTGGACGCTGTAGCTTTGAGATTTAAGATAACAGAGGAACTAACTTTGCTTTACATGAGTGTATTACCTGGACTACACCATGTACATTTCATGAATTAATATTAAATACTTGCGCACTTCTTGGCTTTTTGGACGCCATGCAGAATTGCAAACATTATTGGTATATTTTTTTTTATATATTTATATTGTTTTTTATTCCTTAGCCCTGATTCAGATTCAGGCACCGTAGCTGTAACAAGGTTTACTAGTATTTATCGTACAGCATTTGGTTTTCGACTTTTTTTTTTTTAAGTTTTTGAAATATAGGAGACGTTGACGAAGCCAAATGATTAAAACGTAAATAAAAACATTAGCAACTCTTAAACTCATCATATAAAGTCTCCCACGTACCACAACCTTTTTTAAAAAAAGTATAATTTTACTTTCTACACTGTGCACTCAGTCACACATAAATCTAATAAGTCATGACTTCGACTAGTCCTGGAAGGGGAAAAAAAAACAAGTTGTTGCTGTCATGGCCGAGCAGTTTCCATCTACTGTATACTCTGAGGACCGAGGCCGAGATAAGGAGGCACCACATCACCCCGTGGCGTTAATGATCGTCCGCTGTTACAACACAAAGACAGTCAAGTAGCAGATAGAGCACAGAAATAATTTAAGCACTGCTAAGTGCTCCATTGTCATTCAAATGATAAATTATGCTTGGCAGAGGTTTTAAAGTCACTTTTACAAAGCGTTGCTATTGTTTGTGTCGAGACAAGGTTTTAAGGAGAAGGAATGGAGGGAATTGCTTGGGAGAGTTTGGAGTTCCTTGGGGTTTGGGCACAAATTGGTTCCCTGCTCACTGGGCCTGCCCACACTGTTAGACAAGACTCCAACATGGCAACATTAGTGCTCACAAAAGACTGCACTGTTGAGACAACAGCGCACAAACCCGAGAGCCGGAGTCAACATGGCAGCTTGTGTTAATGGCGAAGCTGGAAAATGAGGGGAGGCTAAGCTTTAATTTGTAATCACCTGTTTTTATAGTGTTACGGAGGCTCTTAACGTTGAGAAACATGGTTCGATGAAAAGTGGCGCTCTAAAATAAGCCGTATCCACTTCCTGTGGGAGTTTCACAGAGACCATTCATCCTCATCAGTGGTTTCAGTCGGGTACTGGACGGTATTTACTTTGAGTCACACCTCAGCTGTTATTAGCATCATCTCAATGCTATCGGTAATAGGGAAGTATTAATACCGCATATTCAGTTAAAAAATAAATAAATAAATAAATAGATGTGTTGTTATTTTACACATTTAATATAATTTTAGTTAACTGTACTACAGATATCCAGCTGTAATGAGAATGAATGTAACATTTTACTAATATATGGTAAAACTACTACTATATATACTATATATACTATAATAATAGTATACTATAATAATGTACTACTATAGTATTATATACTACTATAATACTATACTACTGTAATTTACTTTCCTATAGTATATTATACTGTACTATACTGCAATTTACTATACTGTCTAACAATTAATGTATTATACTATACTATATTTTACTATACTGTTATTTTAGTGTACTATACTATTTAATAATCCATATACTATACTGTACTATACTATACTATACCATACTATACTATACTATGCTATTTAATCATTCATATGTTATACTAATACTATACTATACTATACTATACTATACTATACTATACTATACTATACTATTTAATAATTCATATACTATACTATACTATACTATACTATACTGTTATTTTACTGTACTATACTATTTAATAATCCATATACTATACTATACTATTTAATAATTCATATACTATACTATATTATACTATACTATACTATACTGTTATTTTACTGTACTATACTATTTAACAATCCATGTACTATACTATACTATACTGTTATTTTACTGTACTATACTATTTAACAATCCATGTACTATACTATACTATACTATACTATACTATACTATACTATACTATATACTGTCGGTGGTTTTAATGTTGTGGCTGATGTGTATAGTGAGGTAGCAGCTTGTTACAACTTCATACTCATTGTATCATCATTTTGCACCGGTACACATATTGTAGTGTACTATACAACACCATACTGTACACCACTGTATACTACAGTGTAATAAACTGTAATACTATCCTATCTTTATATTATTTCCTTTAAAAATCACAAACCAGGCAAAGTTAAGACGAAAGTCTTGTGGAAAGAACGTAACAAGTGTAGATATTAGTTCACTAACATTAGTTTATTTGTATGAAATAAAATATTTACTTATTATTAACAAAAAAAAACTACATTGTAATGTAGGTCATTTCAATCATACTATCATATTTTCTTAGTCCACTGTGGCCTGTACTTGTACTGCAGCATGATAACTAGAGCGTCACTAGTATTAATTGATCAATAACAACTCTGGAGCGGTTTCTTCTTCCTCCTAATCAAGCCCGCGTTTGTAATTACCTGCTGTACAGTAGGTGAGTGTTCTTCATATAGGAACACAGCAATAAATTACCACACAAGCTGGAATTTACCGAGGCCTTTCCTGGGACAAATCAAGGTACCGTTAATTACACCATTAAATTCATTTTGTCAGTGTAAATCCCCCCAGGCCGCTCTGTGTCACGCTGTGTCCGTTCTTAAGATACAAAGGAGATTCTTTAGGTCCGTCTGTGCGAAAACACAACGGGGTCAGTGTGAGTTATCGTGTTTATACACAGTGTTAAATCCAGATAAATGCCTTTAATGTGTTCATATATCCCCCCCATACGTCGCACAGCTTAACCTGATTGGTCAAATAAATGACGTCCTCCCCTTCTTTCAGGTGCTCGCCTTGCTTAAGATGTCATTACCTCTGCTGGGACTGTTAAATGGTTCCATAAAGAAAAATGAAATATTCATTAACTCGGTTAATAATTCATTCAGATAAAATGCAATATGTGGTTTGCAGAATGAAGATGAATACGTAATGAGAGCATGCTCAGCATATTTGTGTGTGGGAATGTTTTTTCACTTCACGATAGCAAAAAAAAAGAAGAAAATTAATTGGAAGTTCTTTTTTTTGTTCTACCAGTTATGTTAAATGATAAAAATTGATGCTTTCCAAGCAGTTTTCGAACTGAGAAACAATTAAGATGGTGTATATGTAGCCCGCATGGTATAGTGCGGTTTTCAATTATGAAAGAAAGGCCGTTTAAACTGCTTGACCTGATTCCCACAGTTTGAAGAAGCTGTTTAAAGTGCGCTGCTGCTGTAAAACTAGAACCGTAACCTCTGCTGGTCGCGTGACGCAGGCCCACGGGAGTGAAACAGCGCGTCGATAATTCAATGGGAAGTTTCGCCATAACTGAAAAATATACAGTTATTGCTCCAGATGTCACATCAAAAGTCTCCGTACCCTCCCATCCGCAAACACAGCAGATTCGCAGCAGAGTCGGGAAGTGTTCCCGCAGTGTAAACATTCCTCATCCAAACACTGTCAAACTAATTTCCTCACACCACTGAGGTTCATTTTGGCTTTCAGATGAATCAATCCCATCTCTTAATTATCAATTGCGACGCCCGTAATCACTCGGAAGACTGCGACGCTGAAATAAATGGCATGTCTTTTGTGTTATAATTCTGTGCATCTTGACAAACATGACCCATTAAACAACCCCGTGGCCTTTTTTTTTTTCAAGAGTAATGATTACGCTAATTAAAACTGCAAAAACATCTGAGAGGGCCGCAGACGTGCCAGAATTAAACAGGTCGTTAAATCAGCCGGGGAAATAACGTCAACATCCTCGCTGCCTTGTCGCTCCCGCATTATGTCACTTTGAGAAGCCCTGAAACCAAATGTTAAAACCTACATGTCAAGATTTTTCCACAGTGTCTTTTAAACTGAGGGGAAAAAAACAAAAAAAAAACAAAAAACAAAACATGGTAATAAATTGTGGTCAGTTACTTTGCATTAGTGTCTAGATTCATCAGCAGCAAATGTTTTCCAAAGTCACAGGGTTATTCTTAGTTTTAAACAATAAAGAGACACTTAAATAGTTCATTTACCTTCTTCTTCTTCTGTTACAAAGAGCGTTCTGTCCATGGAGAAGCAGGTGTATTGTCTTCATCCACTGTAAATCTCACATTTGAGAGGTTCTCAGTAGGATTTAAGTTGGGTGGTGAGGGGGATCGGGTCAACTCTGAGGCCTTGTGGTGTTGGAAAAGTTGGAAAACTAAACGGCCGCGTCCGTTAAAAGCTCTTTCCTTGTACGAATATAACTCGGTGTGTTCAATAATTACATTTTTTTGAGTGCAGAGTGAAATTAAAGTTTTTTTTTTTTTTAAAAAGTTCTTGATATTATTGCTATAATGTTAAAGTATATTACACTGTTTAACTTACACTAATTGTATCTTGGTTACTCAACTCGGGCGCAGTGGATTCTACGACTTTAGAAGTAGAAAATCCAATGGTGGGAGGGGGCAAAAGCATTTAAAACTGTGAAAATGAGACAGACATCCATAAAGATTTGGTAGCTGTCTAGAACAAGAATATTGTACTTTATTTTAGGATATTACAATAATGAAAATGAAGAGGTTGCCTGTCTAAAGACGAAACTTGAAACTTGTTTTACTGTACTTTCTGTTGCATGTGTCCAGGTTGTAAAACAGTAATTTTTGTGCGAAAATATCATCACATGCATATAGACTTAGACATGTTCTTATATGATAGAAGTTTGATAGATTGATTTTAATGGTGTTTGTGTGTTTTTTTTTTTAACATGTGCTTTAAATGTCCAAAGTCATTTTTTACGAATCCATTGTCCATTCGTAGGGACGTAGCACACACCAGTCTTGAGGACAAGTCTCAATTTCACCACTTTATTCGGCTACGTCAAACCACACGCTAACGTTTCGGCCTGGTGGCCTCCATCAGAGCATGAAAGGAAAGAAACTGGAGATCGTGTCATTTATATACAGCAACTTACAGCTGGGTCAATTTTTGTTTCTACTTCCCGCTGCTACAGTTTCAACAATGACGACTGAAACTTTCGGTCACACTAACGTTTGTACGTCCGAACGTCCTCGTTTCACTTTTCCTTGATGTGTTCCATCTTTAAATAATCAATCTGATAATTGCCGAGATGGAGAAGCAGCTCCTAAAAGCGAAATCTTGTGGTCTGCGCTGTCGCTACGGCGACAGATTGATGTGAAAGCCTAAACCACCTACGAGGTCATTTCTTTGTCCATTAGGTACATTAATCGTGAAGAATGTATCCTCTCACAGTTGGTATAGGAGTTCATTTTAAATCCAACTCCAACCCAGAGATGTCCAGCTACGTCATCCCTGATGTCAGCAGCTAATACCATCACAGGAGCTTTGTGTCCAATAGTGATCATTTCTTCTCTCTGTGAAGTCTGAAGAATCACTAATTAACTTATTAATCGTGTCTTTGGAGGTGGGAGGAAACCGGAGTACGTGGAGAAAACCCACGCAGACACAGGGAGAACATGCACCAAGAAAGGACCGAGCTGGACTCGAACCCCGTGCTAATCAGTTTGTGGTTGTTTCAGGTGTCTTTGACTTGACTATGTTTCAGGTATAGGTAGATACGTATAGATACAGGTATAGATAGATAGAGAAATATACTTTATTCAGGGAAATTGTTGTGTTACACATCAGAATAGACAGCGTATGATTGCAAATTATGCAAAATGGTAAAATGACGAGCATTAAGTCGTAATAGAGTGAGCTAATATATATATATATCAGCCACAACATTAAAACCACTGACAGGAGAAGTAAATGACATTTAAACCATGTTCTCACACACTCAAAAATAACTCAAAAAAACACACAAAGAACAGCACAAGATGTTGATCTGGCCTCCAAATTCACTAGATCCCAAAATGATCAAGTATCAAGTAATGATCCACAGAAGCATCGTTCCCTCAACCCACAGGACCCAAAGACGCCTATTAATAACCAGACACCACCGAGCACCCACATGTCCATTCTCTGATGAGTCACAACTGTTTTGTTGTTACTACACAATAGATACATAGATAGATGCTTCATTTATCCTAAAGTAGGAAATTTCACAGTTGGCAGCAGCAATGTTCAGGCACTAAACACAACATGCTATATACACAATATTTACAAGAGTTATAAAAGTGAATTGTAATAAGTGAATACAAAAGGTGTCACATACAGATGTGTATACAGAGGTTATGGTGATCAAGCACAGGCAGATCCAGTCTAAGTGCAGAGGTTTGTAACATGAGGAGCTGAACAGGCGAATGGCTCGAGGCAGGAAAGATTTCCTGTAGCGTTCTTTCAGACAACGGAGTTGTCTAAGTCTCTTGGAGAAGGAGCTCCGTTGTCTGTCTGTCATCGGGTGGAGAGGGTGGTCGGGGTTATCCGTGACTGCTCAGTGTATGTGGCAGCATTAGAGGTTAATCAGGTGTCTGGTTGCTTCACTTTTGTTTCAGTCCTTCAGCCGTTAAATTGCACCTTGAGAAGAAGATGGAATCAGCATGATGCAACTGTTTCTTATTGAAATTTTACATTTAAGATCAAAAGCAGGTGTGAAGAAATGTTCATTTGCTGCATTGAAGTTTGGATAAGTCACGTGTTTGGATAAGTCATGTATTGCACCTTGTCTTCTCCATGATGAACCACATTGACTATTTCCACGTCTAAAAAGTTGAGCATTTTCTTTACTCTTCTGTGTCAGTTAAGTCTCTCATTTCTCTCATAGTTGCACATTTTGATGATCCCTTTAACCAAAATTTCACCAGTATATATACCTGAAAATGATTCAGCATTCATATGGTTTTTGAGGTAGAAAGTGCGTATAGATTACCAGATTACAACTGATCACACAGTCTGAGCTTATTAGTGGGATCTTATGCGTTGGCATTGAATCATTTTCCAACAGGAACTGTAATTAAAAAAAAAAAAGTATCATTTACATGATAAAACACAACGTTGTAGCTCAAATTTGATGTGAAAGAAAGGAACAATAGATAAACAAAGCCGCATTCCTCTGAGCTACGCTAGGTGTGAGGCGCTCTGAACGTCGCTTGGCTTTTATCAGCAGCATCTCTGAAGGTCTCTCCTTCCAGTTAATCCTCGTCTCGCAGGCGATAGCAGCGAGCGATAGCGCCGATGTCTCGTTACCAGCAACATATGTTCCCTTTCATATAACAGCGGCTTTCCGACCATTTAATGGGATTGTTGTTGTTGTTGGCTTTTTTTTTTTTTTTTTTTTGTTATTTAAAACCCCGCTTTCCACAACAAACACTTTCCCTAGAAGTGGTTCGACATGTGCCCAAGGAATTTGTCTCCGAGTTTCACAACAAATCAGCCTAGGTCAGGGGCTAAGATTGGCCTCCAGTTACAGACTATTGAAAACAGCTCCTCAACATGACGAGAGGAGGGTGAGGGGGGTGGGAGCGAGTGGATTTTCCAGCTTAAAAGCAGAATCGTCTCTGCTCAAGGCATTATCCCGCGTTCAAAGAGATTAATAAAGTGAGATGCAATTGATACGCCACTGCGCTGCTCTTGGATCACCGTCGGTCATGTTCCTTGACATCCTCTGGCTTTAAAACAACGTGACTTTTACATATGGAAAACGCATATTCGGATGCTTTTTTTTGGCTTCAGCTCCTCGCGAGCTCTTCCGCCGAGATGATGAATGTCAGTCACGAGCAGCTCAACCGGGACGTAAATCTCTCGCTCATCTCTAAAAAAATAAATAAATAAATAAATAAAATAAAAGCTTGAGAAATGTTTTTGAGATATGCAGCGGGCCACACCTGCTTCCCCGCAAATAAAATTTGTTCCTACTAAGCACTCACCCAAAAAAAAAAAAAAACTTTCAAAGGCCCTTAAATTCCCTTTGTCTCGTTAATGAAGCATCTCTGATGTTTCCTCACTCCTCAGTCGAGATATATTTTTCATAGCAGTCATCAAAGTGGAGAAATCCCATGTTGTACTTTGATGTGCTTAACACAGTTTTAACTTGCGTCTCATTACAGAGATAATTAATACTTTAATTAGCACCAATTCTCACCAACTGACAGCGTCTCAGACACACAGGCGCGCGATTCACGACGATACAAAAAAGCTGCTTTTCCTTCATTCAGCCTGTTCTGTTTTGTTTTTTTTGCGTTCATATCTAGGTTTCTACTTCTCAGGTGTTTTCTATCATAATTGCCTACAAAGTTTTATTGCTGATATTTTCTTCTTCTTTTGTTTTTTTAAAAGAATCTTTAAGCCAACGCAGCAAAGCTACGAGAGCACCCTCACCTCACCGAGGGACAAAAGTGCCCAAATATGTGCAATGCAAACAACTTAGGTGGATTAATTTTAATTCTCATTACCTTGAAGCAAAGCAATCATTTTGTATTGGGGTGGAGGTAAAAAAAAAAAAAAGAAAAGAAAAGAGAAAAAAAAAGCAAGCATTATGAATAAAAAGTAATTATCTTCCTTATGCTCTTTTTTTTTTTCTCCGCTGTTTGCAATTAACACTTTTCTGGAATCTGAACGAGCGTTTCAGAAGTGTTGGAGAGGCTTGCAGATCAAAAAAAAAGATCAAAGCGGCGGGCGAGAGGAATCGATGCTTTTCAGCCGAGTTTACGGATGCAGGAGAGAGAGAGAAGGAGAGGGAGCTCGTCGACACAATGAGCGAGGAGAGTGTGAAGGCTTCGAGAAAACAGCGCGCGCCTCTTGTTTCGGGCTCCGGAAAAAAACAATAGCGCGTCTCCCGGCCAACGGCAAAAGCCCCTGTTTCAAACTCGCAGTTTACGACCGCTCACAACAGTTTACAGCAGCCAAAAATTTCATTTTCTACTCCCAAATCCTATCGCACATTACCCTGTACATTGCATTAGAGTCCTAATCTTCCCTTTCTCTTCCTCGGAAGAAGAAAGGAGCGCCTTCGTGATTAACCCACTTTACAGCAATAAATAAACGCATCATCCAGTAATGTACACCAGATTTAATTTGAAGGGGGGGGAGACGACGACGTTCAAATCACTGAAATGTAATGAAAAATAACACAATGCAGACACCAATGGGCGCCTTAGGAATTAATTTCAGTGCTCCGTCGTTTTCTTTCTTTCTCTTTTTTTACCCCCCTCTCTCTCGTGCTCTCTGGATTTGTCTGAGCCAGCTACATCCCCCTCACATGCTGCTGATGTCTTCAAAATGCACTAAATAAATAAAAAGAAAACACAATCAGTGCAATAATACTTTTATCAACAATAGAAAATCGTGGTGTTGCTCCTTTTCCCCTTCATGTTTTTTTCACATGAAGCCCATGTTGCTTTTGGTTTCCCATCGTCTCTTCGCCTCAAACCTGCAACGCAGAGAAAAAAAAAAAAAAAAAAAACTAAATTACATGAATACATTTGAGCCGTCAACTTCAATCCCTGCATGAGTAATCACTCAGAGTCCGGCTAATTCCGGCTCCAGCAGCTCTATCTCAACTGTATTTGAACCCGGAGTGTCACACATGGCAGATGCGGTGGCGAACATAAACATGAGGACAGAGACGGACGTCGTACCCCCAGGGTATTTGGTTCTTCCTCTTCTGCGCTGCCCTCAAAGCTTCCTCTTCCTGTTTGCGTTGCACGAAGTCACGGCAATCGGCAGCCTGGGTGATTTTCACGGCCATCTATTTGGAGGTTAGACAGAGGAGAGGACCATTAGAGAATGGAAATCAGTCCTTTCTGAGCGGCGTGTGTGGGGGGGTCGCTTCTTGTCCGAGGCTTTGGTGTCTGTGCTGCCTCCTCTGGACACCTACTAGCAACTCAAACAAAACATCATAAGGAAAAACACAATCACATAATGTTTGTTAACGGTTGGATCCTTTACATTTCAGTTTGCACTACTTCTTCTTCTTCTTCAATAAACACGAATTGTTCTTAAGGTCATTTGTTCAAACTAGTCCGTGTTTGGAGCCGTTGCATTGCTTATTATTTGAAGAAATAAGGTAATTGAAAACTACTGTGCTGTCAACAGCCACTGGTGAGCAAGGCAAGCGCAGGATGGAGTGAAAAGCTTTTAGACGACTCAGGATGCCCCCCAAATATGAAGTCGTTGAGAAGAAAGCCACATACAGAGAATGTCGTTTATAGTTTAATGTTACATGGATGGATTAGGGTTGCTAAATTAATCGAATTTCAAACGTGATCATGATTAAATGAAAACTTGGCTCTGCTGCATAAATAATCAAGCAGTTTCTCACCCAGCAGTCAGCCAACCACCAGGGGGCGCACGCATGGCTAAGGCTTCATTAAGCTGCCTAAATAACAAGCGAGTGCACCTTGGAGCTAGTGATGTTCAATACCACCGATTTCCTTTCTGAACTGATACAGATCCGATACACCCTAAGGTATCTGGTAAACCTAAAAGAAGTAGCGTATTTTAAATCACAGCTTCATTCAAGACAGAGTCATTTATTTATTTATTTACTTATTTTAAACTATTAAGTATAGTGAGGTAGTGGCCTCATTTACTATATAGCCGAGCTAATACAACAACAGAAAAAACAAACAGAGACACAAAATATCATACAAAATATGTGAAACTGCTGTTTCAAACACTTAAAAAAGAAAGTAAAATAATACGATCATTAACATAAATTATTGTGTAACTATTAAGAATTACCATAAAATGAGAACCTGAGGTGTTTCACAAGGTTTGTTGTGTCACTGTTGTTGCAACAACTCAATAGTTTAGTTCCACTTGCTTGTTAGTTTACACTGAAAGTATCGATATTTTGATTTGAGGATCGATTTTAGAGCATAACGACCTGGTATCGGAAGTATCGATATTTCATTATCGATCCTCACATCACTACTTGGAGCCGCGGCCTCAAGTTCCCCGGTGAACTGACGAGAGCAAGTCACCATGGACTTGTTTTGGATTTAAGGCGAGCGACGTGAAACAAGAACGAGAGTGCAGCAGAGTTGTGTTGCTCCAGAGGGAAACACAACTAATCTGATCAATCATCTAAAAAAAACATCACAAACCAAAGTACAAGGAATGCGTGAAGGCCAAAGCCAACACTGCTCCACTAAATCCACATTCATGTCAATCAGCGACCCAGACAACCATTTGTGCAAATTTTATTTGTCATTATTAAGCATTTACTCTAATTTAAAGTTTCATTTTGCACTGGAAACTGCTCGGATAGTGTTTGTTTAAAAGTGGTGCAATAAAAATACAGATGTTTTCCCTCACATCATGAATAATCGTGATTAATAATTGTGATTATCATTTTGGCCACAATCGTGCAGCCGTTGGATGGATACACTTAAAGTGTAGTTCTCCTTGAACACACTCTGTTAGCGTACTTCACAAGTTGGTTGTTTGTAGTAAGATCCAAGCTTCATTAGCTTGTCTCCGTGTTTTCTGTCCTTTCATGGTGTTGAGATCAGATCGGAGTCGATTCAGCTTCAGCTGTTCGTGTCCCTGAAGATGTTTGTTCACGACTCTCCGGCCGTATGTTTGGGGTCGATGCCACACTGATGAATACATCTGGGCCCACACTGATGAACACAAACATGTAAGGCACCTAAAACTTTGCACATTTAAGTGGAAAAATTCACATTACACTTTCTGAAATGTGAATATTTGCTGGTTCTCTTAATCTTTCATCACAGTAAACATAATAACGTCAGTCTGGGGACATGTGATGACATCCTTATTATATTTTAGATAAATCCTTACAAGCTTTGTTAAAGTGCCTCCATGATATATATATATATATTTTTGTCTCATTGCTCCCTGCGTGTGTTTTAAGAGGAAAGACACATTTTAAAGCTTCTATTTTCTCCCACACATCGTCACTTTTAGATCAGATTCTTTGCTTAATGCGCAAATGAAACAATCAAACGACGAGAAGTGATGTCGACCGTTTGTTTGTTTGTTTTTTTTCCCTCCATCTCAAAAATGTCGCAGTGGCATTTTTTCACTTTTACACTTGTCACCACTGTTTGCAGCAAACGCAAGTCAAGTCCCCGAGATCACGAGTGAAGAGAATGACCGTGACTGCAAGAGGCAAACATTCAAATCCCAGGGAAGACATGTGTGTATTGTGAAGCAGAATAATCCCAATAACCCCAGCCACGCAGAAGCACGGGAAACAAAGGGAAAAAATCCTGCCTCCTCTTTCACTCCTGAGATAGGTTTATTATTCAAGCAAAGGCAAACTTCGATAAACAACTTGGAACAATTTCACCGAACCTTTGGGTAATTCTCTGTAATATTCAGAGTACAATCAGGAGGGGGAAAAGAAAGTCTTAAGGTAATGAAGAAATGTGCCACCAGTGCGCCACTTGAAGAAGAAGAAAAAAAAAAAAGAAGGACCTGCTGGAAAAAAAAAAAATGTTTCAATTATAATTAAGTGGGATAAACTTTATTAGAAAGACTGAAACTAAAATATCTCCTAATGCATGCTGGGATTAAGCAGGTCAGAGCGAGCAGGCAGGAAAAATTAAACTCTAAAGGCTTTTTATCACCATATTTCAGGAACCAAGGGTGTAAAATGTTCTAATTTGGGATACATTAAAAGCCATAAAGGTCTTTCAAAAAGATTAATGGTACTTTGCTTGGATTTAAGATAAGGGCTTCGGCTGGCTGCAAGTGCTGGGCTCCGGCTGGGCCCTCAAGGCATTCGTCTATACAGTCACCAGAAGATTTGTGAAAAGCGTCTGTATAACCTGGAGCGTACATACTATGACAGTTCTCCAGTTCTTTGCCATTTTATAGGTTTTAAATTCCTCAAATCATGTTTTTTCCTCTTAAAGGGAGTTATAGCCGGTGATTGCTCCGCCGTTTTGCGGCAGATTTCGCGAGCAGATAAAACCACTCCGGGGGGGGGGGGGGTTCCCTGCTCCTCGTTGGAGTGGTGTAGGTGTTAAATGCTTTTAAAGCGGCTCTGATGCGCGCTAGATTACGAGCCGCGCGTTTATTAAATTGTTGACAAATCCGAGAGCAGCCCTCTGTGTTTGCAAAAAAAAAAAAAAAAAGAAAGAAGAAGAAGCACATTGGCTCATTCTGGGAGCAAATCAAACGAAACTGCATGATGCTAAATGGTTTCATTTGGAGATTTACAGACAGAGCTTTTTCCTTTTTTTCCTCTCCCCTACACAAGGATTACCCACATTAACCTGCTCTCCTGTGGGGCTGCATTTGAAATGCAAAAGGTCTTGAAAACACGCCTTCCCCGACATTCCAAAAGAAAAATTAAAACCCGCTTTCCACGGCCCTCATTTCCCTCTCTTTTAAATTCACAACATAGCCTTTTTCCTATATTTAAAGCAGTAAAGGTCTTTAATTTTTCCCCCTTTTCTTTTTTTTTTTTATCAGTTTAGTCAACTCTCTCTTGATTGTCTTTGCTGGGGCTCAACATTAATGTCAACCAAGTTACCTAGGAGACAGAACAGATCAAAGAGACAAAAAAAAAAAAAAAAAAACCCTCAAATGTCTGATTAATCAAGCCTGCAAACAGCTTATTTCTTTTAGCCTGCATGCAAGTATGAAAATGAGATTCCGAGAGCAGTACATTGTGCAGATTTGTTCATTCTTATCTGAACAAAGCCAGCGGCAGCTTATTTCATGGATCACTGGCACTGTCAGCGCTGTGGCGCCGAGCAGGTGACGGCTCCTCTTTCTGTGGCGAGAACAAAATTAGCAAAAAGTCGGCACAAATTAGCCTCTCATATTTTCAGTAATATGACATTATTTTTCATTTACTTTTTTGATCCACTTTTCAGGATTTTTTTTTTTTTTTTCCCTTTCCTTTTCCCCTTCTCCCCTCCCCTCGCGTGCATCTTAGCGCCAAATCCTTTCACATCAGAGGCTGGTGGAAAAAAAAAAATAAGAATGGAGGTACAAAGCAGGAATAAAAGCAGGCGACAGGAAACCTCCTGCACCCTTTGTTTATGTGGCTCCTGCACGGCAAGTCTTCCCACTCCACCACATATTAATATACAATTAGGTGTCCATCACGGGCCATGTTTCTGTGCCTTGCTTCTCTCTGTCTCTCTCTCTTCTGTGTGGCCCATGCACAGCCCTGCTAAAACAAGCTTTATTCAGAGGATTAATTCTCTGACCTTTAAAGATTTGAAGGCAAAAAAAAAAAAAAAAAAAATCCTCGTGCACAATGCTGGCACTGCAGCAGCAGCAGCAGCAGCTTAAGGCCACTAGGAGGGTTAAGTCAATAGTACCGTTTTCTGTTCATTCATGTTTGGGTCGTCATGGAGATTCAAGTGGAGACCCAAACGCGGAGCCCCCGATAACAATACACAACACGGGTTGTAAACTGCACACAGGACGTACCGTCATCTACCGTAATAGCATTTTCACGCTTTGTTTTTCACCCGTGCGTCTGTTTTATTGCATCATTTCTGGGGCGTCTGGTAAATGAGTAGCGCAAGGGATCACAAAAAAAAGAAAAAAACACTGTGGCAATTAAACAGCAAGTGCAAAAAAGACAATGGCTGAATGAAAGATGAGGAGGAAAAATACGTCTCCATGTGGATAAAGTGTTAAAGCTCCTATTAACAATATGAAATAAATGATGGCTTTAAGGAAGAAATGGCCTTAAACCCATTCATAAATTTCCTATCCAGGAAGCCTCTTCCAATTAAAACATGTGAGAGGTGGATTAACAAGGGCTATATGGCTTTGCCTCGCTAAATCACCTCCCCGAGCTGCTCTGCTGCATTTGACGTGTAAACGATTAATGACCAGCCTAATTCCCTTATCACACTACCTTAATGCCTAAATAATGTGGCCTTAGTCAACTTTGGAAAGCAGGGCTGTATAAGAAAGGAATGAATATCAGATTAGGCAGCTTGTGTGTTATTTCAGCATAATTTCTGAGGACTGAGGCGGAGGGTGGGGTGGGGTTGGGGGGGTTGACGTGGCCCGATTGAGAAGCCTCAGTGTTGCAGTAACACTGGGGGAGGTCAAAGGATCAAGAGGTCAATCAATACCACCCAAACCGCATGAAAAAGAAGGAGTGGGAGGATTCATTCAGTTAGTCCATTACGCTCTAAAGTAAAGTAATAGAGTGGAGGAGACACAAAAGGCGACCGTCAAGCACAGTTTCAGGTGTGTCCACTCAGACCACCGGGGTTAGAAGTGCTGTGTCTCGCTAATCCACGGATTATTGATCTGATTAAGTTCTAAGTAGCACATAGAGAGGTCGTCAGAACCAGAAGATATCCCAACTTGAAGATAGTCAACATCACAGACGACAAAGAAACTTTTTTATTGACAATCAAAATGTATCATTATCAGGTGGAAGAATATTTGAACCATTTAAAACATCTACATTAATCGACGTTTTGCATTCATTCTGTGTTTGTTTGCGCAACGCCAGTAAATAAAAACTGCTTGAGACGGTTCCCAAAATGGTCCGATTAAAAAGTCTTAACACCAACATGACTCAGTTTACTATGACGAAAGACGAAGAAAAGCAGAAAATCGTAAAATGTATGGCTAAAAGAGGAATTAAATGACTAATTAATGCTGTTGATAAGGGAAGCATTAGATGGACTACTCATTTTGGCTACATTTTCATTTCTAGTGCTATTATACTGCTTTATAAGACCATCATATGTTTTGCACGTTAAACCTTAAAATGCAAAGTTACTAGTAGGTTCAGCTGTTAACTGAAGGTATCTGAGCGCAACTGTGCAAAGTACAAAGTTAAATCTGTAAATACAGTTCATGTTCCTACCAACTATATGGGTATTCTGCAGCTCTTCTTGGGAGTTTAATGGTAATTTATTATCTGAACTATGACTCATGCATTATATAAAAAGGAAAAACAGCTCTTCATATCTGTATAACTCCAAAAACACTGACGACTGTGACATAATATGACATTTTTCACAGTCCATACTTCCTAACAAGCACCTTTTACGTAGCTATATTCCTGCAAAAGTTTATCAGTCTTCCTTTGGGGGCAGCGTCATAAAAGCTTTGTTGTAATCTCGCCTCCACTTTGACAAACAGAATTACACGGCGAGCAAAAAGAAAGCCACTCCAGGGAAGGCAGAGAAGAACAGCCATGTCTCCCATTTTCTTTTCTAGTAATCTGATGCTAGATACACATGACATGTCATCTTTAGGGAGTAGCAAAAAAAAAAAAAAAAAAAAAAAAAAATAGACAGAAAGAAATCTCTGAAAGTTCGTCTGCTTTGTGCACAACCATTATCTCGCCTCTTCTGAGTAGGGTAGGCTTATTAGCAAGCTTTGAACTCACACTTACAATAATATGCCATCAACAGTTTTATAAGCTAATTAGAAAAAACAGTTTAATTAATGAGTGACTGGCAATAAAATGGCAATCATGAAAAAAGAAACCGAGGGTGCTAAGCTTCCACTACCACCAATTAAGGCCTAATTACAAACAAATTATATATGTGTTTTGCTGTGGGCTTTAATTTAAAAAAAAATGGCTTTAATTAATAGAGAAAACATGCTAATTAATTAAACAGCACACAAATCTACATTGAAAAGTATGCTTTGTCTATCAAGTAATTAATGAAATACAATAATCCAAATGAGATTCCCAGGCATTTGATAAAAGCTTAGTACCCATTTCAAAATCCATTTCAAAATTAATGGGTGAAAATTTAATGTGAGCCATCTAGAGATACAATAAAAGTTCATTCAGTGATAAATTGCTTATGCTGAAGGAAAAACGAACAAAGAGGAGAGTTTCCCTGAACTCTCTGCGAGGTGGCCTGAGGGGGGGCTTGCGAGGGAGACAGAGTCAGACTCCCTCTCTGATGTGGGGCGGGGAAAGAAGTCAGAATCTGATAAAGCCCGGTTTCCACAAAAGCCCTGCTCATTAATTTTTTGATTACAAACACGGGGCATGGCAGGGAGAAGGTGGCGAGAAGAAAAAAGGTGTTAAATAACATGAATATCATGAAACACTCTTAGTTCAGCTCTTTGTTTCAACTAAGCCACCATGTCTCCTCTGACAAAATGCCGCGCCACCTTTGTTTCACAGCATTTTAAGCGAGGCTTTCCAAAGGGTAGATTTCAAGGACAGTGGGGCTTTTCCTTTCAGCTGCTGCCTCTATTGAAATACGAGCTAGAACATAATGAGGGATATTATAACCATCCAGCATGTTCAAAAGCTACAGAAACATAAATGGCTCCGGTTAATACATATTCATGTGTCCTATTAATGTATGATCCAACTATTAGAGGGGGGACGGATCTTTAAACAATTTCGACTAATCAGGTTAATCTTGCTCAAAATGTCATCTAAAGAGCGGCCCTTCCCGAGTACAGAAAGACACTGGTCATAAATGAGGCCATATTAGGATGATATTAGGGTTTGAAGTTGAAGACAAGCAGCTAAATGAATGGACAATCCTGTGACTATGAGGTCAGCTTATTTAGGGGAGATCTCCACTGGATTTGAATGCACCAATGAGTGCTAAACTTGAGTGAGCTTTGTGAAGGACTCTGCACTAGCACGGGAGACAATGTGTAATGTTTATAACTTTCAACTAGTAGTAATCCCCGTGGCACAAAACTGTTAGATAGCATTGAGAACATGCTGCTTTGTTTCTGGGGCCATTTGCAGGTCTGCTTCGTCTTTTCCCACTTTCACGAAGGGTTCAGGCACTTTTTTTTTTAATATTCTTTAGCTCCTGGAAATCACAAAATGGACTTGACATCCCCCCTTTGTGCCCAGACTATAGAGAGTTTCTGTTTTGAAGTGGTAATGCCACTCTAATAGATGTGATGAGTGCTATGGGGGGGCGACTGTAAGCTCTAACGCAGCATGACGGCCTTTTGTAAAGAAACATACCCACTTACTGTATAGATATAGAGCGCCGCTATTCACCAACAATTTAAAAAATAATTCTGTGCCTCTGTTTTATACATTAAAATATTCATTGTGAGGCTTGTGTGTTTAATTAAATACTAAAATTAGAAAGGTATTGTATGCAAGCAGCTTTTGGAGTTGACTCTTTTTGCTTTGATTTAGGAAACAGGGAGGATTATATGTTTAGTACTAAGCTTTCCTTGAAACCTGGAATCCAGATTTAAGATTTATATCATTTTTTGATATAGTAAATTGTTAAATTTGATGCACACTGATGCTGTTGGTGGTTTAAATCAAAGTAATCTTATTCTGTTTGTGTGATACAGGAGCG
This sequence comes from Mugil cephalus, assembly GCF_022458985.1. Classification (NCBI taxonomy): domain Eukaryota; kingdom Metazoa; phylum Chordata; class Actinopteri; order Mugiliformes; family Mugilidae; genus Mugil; species Mugil cephalus. The sequence continues at coordinate 6,880,514 of NC_061782.1, forward strand.
GTCACATATGGTGTCCCACAGGGGTCAATATTAGGACCCTTACTCTTCCCATTAGGCCTAGGTATCAATACTGATTTTTGATGCAATTCAGGCTGCAATTTGATTAGATTTGACTTAATATCAGTACATTTAGAGGTCTGTAAACAATTTTACTTAATAATGAAAGAGATTTTTCACTAAGAGGTGTAGGCGATTAAACAATATGCTGCCTTTAGTTTCACATCTTGCATATGGCTTTGCTTTTATCCTGCTCTTATCTGTCCTCATACGTTTTTAAATCCAACAAAATAACACCTGATGGTGCTCTAGGAGCTGGAGCTCCCGTCATGTTTTGGATATCTCTCACACGTGGACTTATCTTATGTGATTAGTCATGCAAAACCATCCTGGTGAGATATCTATAACAAGAGGATGCAGGAAATGGCAGATATCAATCAGGGCACTTTATGAGTCCCTATCAGCTCTTTTAATTTAAGATAGATTTGGATAGATTTTTTTAAACCCCAGCTCTCAATTCACCATATTCTATATATGCTGATGATTCTGCTTTGTTCGTGTGTGTACATTTCACTACATTTGAACTAAAAAAGAACTTAAAGGTTTACTTCCAGGTAATCTTATAACTAATACAACACAACTAATAACACATTATTCTGCAGTATCGTCAGTTGTCAGGTTTTACCGCCACCTCACTGACCAGGAATAGCTGAGACAAATCAATCTGTCAAATATGAGCTGTTGGATGCTATCAAGCCTCCTGACAGGCTTTGAGCGGTTTATACTAAACGTGTCAGTCACTCCATGTTAGGCTAATTACAGAATTAATTAGCCTGTGTGCAACTTGCTGCAGAGTAAAATAATGTAGTAATCAAAGGCCCCAGTCTCCGTAATTGGAGGACTTGCACCTTTTAATCTACAGAACTACTAGGACTATGTTCAAGGCTAGAAGCTTCTTACATTATTCTGTGCCTTTTTAAGCTTGTGAAAAAAAAATCATCTAAATGTGCTGAGGAGGATCAACAGACATCTTTAAGAGGAACAGAAACCTTATCTGAATAGTTTAAAGGAATACATTAGAGAGCTTTGTCTAAGCAATGTCAACGTTAATAATATTTTATTACCTAAATGGAGGGGGGACGGTGTGATTTCTTTGCGCCATTTTGGGGCGTTAAGACTTTCGCTTAAAAAACTAAGCATGTCTTCATGAATTAATCTAAAACAAAGACTTTCAGCCTTAGGAAATATTTAAAAACCGTAATGAGAATAAAAAAAAAAAAAGCAACCTGCAATATCCAAGCAGCGCGTCTCAGAAGTTTGACAGATGAAAGAGCGCATATCTCCGAATTTGGAAGGAGCCTTCAAAACAGGGTTTTACCAAATTGTTTTAATGTTCTGATAAAAAAAAAAGAAAGTAGAGCAAATGGAAATCATTAATTGATTTGAGGGAGCTTAAAACAGAAGAAACAAACATTTTTTGTGTTATAAAAGGAGGGCTTCTGACAGCAAGCTCTCTATCTTCCCTCCATTTCCCTTTGCTTTGAGGAGATAAGTGGGAATCCGTTAGATTGAGGATGAAAATACACTGAAACATTGTCATCCAACATGTACCGGCATTTTCTTTACAAAACAATGCCTAGAGGGACAAACAGGCCTCTTTAGTTCTTCACAGCTGTCGCAATGCTTTTGCATTTTTCGCGAAGAAAACCTGTTCCTATTCTTCCAGTGAAAGCCTGCCACAATAATGTCTTGGTGTTATGACCGTAAACAAATTAAACATCTAAGCCATTCCGTACCAAATGAGCCACTCAATTATAACCTTGAAATTGATTCTGGCCACAGTGGAGATTATTGATCCTCTAAATGTTTGTCACAGTGCTCCTGTCAAAAGTGAACAGGAGCGCTGTAAACAAACATGTTGGTCTTAATGCTATCTGCATTACAAGCTGCATCATTTAAGGTTTACGGTAATCCTTTTAATTCGAGGTCCTTCAAACTTTTTTTCTGCTTCTTTACTTTTTTTTTTTTTTTCTAAAAGCACAACTTTTGCATCACCTCAATTTTCAAGGAAGCAAAAACAACAACAACAAAAAAAAAAAAAAAAAAAAAAAAAACGGTCAATTCCTTACTTCCTTGAAATGAAGTTATCACCGCTAAACAATGAGCCGCGGCTGCCAGACTGCTGTCACGTCCCATCACGGTTCTGGCAAGACACAAGGCAGGTGCCAAGGAGGCGAGAACCTCAGCTCAGGCTAAAACCAATCCAAAAAGCGCTCTAAGAGGCTTTCTGAAAGTACAGCGCAGATGCCACTCACAAGAGCTTTCATTTAACTCCCCCATATTTGACCACTCTGCTGCCAGTTAAGATGGTAATATAAAAAGGGCTCTGATGCCACACGCTAATGTCTATTACGCAGCAGAGATACCCAGCCACGTATTGTGTGTAATGACGGTTGAATAGTGCAACACCTTTAAACGAGGAAGCTTGTTTAAAGGCCTATTTAGTAAGAAAGATTAAACAAACAAAAAAAATATGCAAAGACACATTTAGTGCATCTCTTTTGGACACAGTTCTCTAGTTCATATTTTGATCAGATGTTTTTTTAGAACATATATTTTTCTCTCAGACAGTTACGCGACTGATTTTTAACTCCCGACTGAATGTGAACTCTTTCTGAAAAGATTTACAAAAAAAAAATACGTTAACATGGTAAAATATAAAAAGAAGCTGGCTAAAACTCTGAGGAGACTTTTGCTGTGAAACATCCAATCACATCGCTTGTAGCAGTTGCCAAGGCAACCATGTAAGGTAACCTTCCCTTGACGTTTCCTGTCTTTGTGCTAAGCTACTGGCTGCTAGCTTCACATTTAGCATACAGACAAGAATATGGTATGAATGTGCCCCACAAGTAAATTTGAGCATTTATTTGAAATGTATTTAACGAACGATAACTTTAATTCACTTCACTTTTTATGTATAAATATGATGGTTTTGGAAGAATTTAGAAGTTGTGGCTTGTTGTCCATAACAATGGTGACTTGTGGGTATTGTAGTGGAGCTGACAGCGATGCCACAATTATTATTATTATTATTTAAACTATTTCTACCGGTGGCCGTAACTTCATCATATACGTTCATGACATTATATAGGAGGATTTTTTGTGTTTTCATGTTGTGCCAAACTGACAAAAGAAAAAAAAATTAAATGTTTTTCAGAACCAGTGCCCCTCCTACTTTGCAACTCCACTGAAATCCTCGACCGGACCCGTAGTTTTGTTCCGTCCTTGTGCCGCTAATGTGAAATGAAAAAGCTCATGTGACGCTGTGAGCGTCGTGCATCATAAAACAAAGAAGTTTAACTTTGATGCTCAAAGTGCTGCAATTCCCCCGGTGGAGAAGTAACACTGCAGCTGTATGTCTTTTTAACCACAATTATATGTGTGTGTAGGCTACATTTTATGCTAAATTAGTTTCAAACCACTTGATCCTTGATGCCTGCCAAGGCGGTTAGTTACAAAACTTCAGGCACTGCATTTAGGGACATGTACACTTCAAAGGTATGAAACTCTTACCTGGAGAATGATTTAACAGTTGGCTTGAAAGCAATGTACCCTTCATTAAAAAGCAGAGCCAAAAGTCCTTTAGACACTGCAGCACTTCAAAACTAAGGGGAGGGCTTTCCATTAACTCAATGGAAAAGGGCTGCAGGACTGAATGGTGGATGTCTGCGTGTGTTTTTGTTCCTCTATGTCTTTGCAGCAGAAATGGCCACGGATCCATTAGCCTGATTTGTCACAGCGGGAGCACCCCAAAGATCTCTTATCAGCACAACGTACCTCTCGAGTGGCGAGTCTGTCGCTCATCTCCTCCGCCTTTGCAATGTCCCCTTCAGCTATGGCCCTCTCTATGCTCTTTTCTAGGCCGGACTGCAGAAGAGGGGGGAAAAAAAATTCAGATTTCTTTTTTTTTTTTTTTTTTGAAATAGGGGTAGAGAGAAAAAAAAAAAAAATCAAAGAGTAACTTCAAAAGTCCCCAGGGCCTTATTTTTAATATGATTGCCATTACTACAAATATGTAGATTTCGCTTCACAAATGAAAACCTTTTTGATTGGATATTAGTGGGGAAATCTTAGAAATGCTACAGGAGATTACCAAACATAAATGTGACTCTTTAATTACACATTTCCATTACAGGCCTAAGCAGGGGAGGGTGTGTGTGTGAGTGTGTGTGTGTGTGTGGAGAAGCCCCCGGTTACTGATGGCAAGACAGTTCTGCTGTGATGAGACTATCTGAGGAAGCCGAGCGCCAGATTTCTTCAGCCCCCAAAATTTCATCATGGGGGGAGAAAAAAAAGTACAGTGGAAAGAAGCTGTAATTATTAATGTGTCCCCTCTGATGTATTGTTGACTAACTGTAAAAGCACAGACATATTAAAAAAGCAGAATTAGTCTAAACTTTCTCTGTAACTCTTTAATACACTTAATACAGTTTTATAGTTGTGCTTAGACTGTATATTGACACCGATACAACCTAAGTTGTGATCTCAATTATCATCTACTGTTTCCTCACAAACACAACTGACAGACCATCAGCGTACATGACAAGAAGGTGAAGAAATTCTGTAACAATTGGCAGCTATGATCTATTTTTTCCTCAAATTACTGTGCGAAAGACTGGCCAGAATTAAAATATATACAGTATATATGTTAATTAACAAGGATCTGCATTTGAGGGACGAAGGAGCGCCCTCATTATGTTGATGTGACAAGTTCTGTTTCATTCAGCTCGTTAATTATTTCTTTTTTATCCCTCTTATAGTTGCCCTATTCAAAACGAGGCTAAAATCAGCAAAAACTCAATTTTATGCTACTCTGAGATAAATTAAAATACTCCAAAATAATCATTAAATGGATTTCAAATTGAAATGAGAACAGTCCCCATTCACTGGGTCACTTATAATGTTCATCAGGCTTGCAAATATTTTGCTTCATTGGCAATTTGACAGCCTTTGCATGAAACTGTTGAATTGTATTCATATGGAAGAAAGTTTAGTTTTAATTTTTTTAAATAATTAATTCTTCAGAAGCCAGAGCACATGGAGCAAGCATTAATTTAAATGTCTCCTCTGCAATCACAGCATCTGTTTCAGGTACTCTAACCCTCTCTTTTGTCGTGCAACATTTAGATTTTCATTAGTTTTTTTTTTTAACAGGGAAAAAAAAAAGCTACATTTCATTTTAATCTTAGCGACACTCAGAAGGAGATTCACCCTAATCTTATCACTAAACGTAGCCGAACATAATCCCTAATATTCTTCTCAGAGTCAGATTGCGCTTCCAGAGGGATTCTCCTAATCCATATGTCATATCATATAAAACAATGAGAAGATACAGTGGCACTGGAACACAAAGCATGGTGAAGGTGTTACTAACAGCTACGACAGACGCTGTATTAAACCCCCGGAAGATAAGTTGGAAGGCGGCCTTTGTTACCTTCGGAGGTGGCTTGGAACATGCTGGGGGATGAAATCGATCATTTACACCGAAATACTGCTTGAGCTCATCCCAGGGCTTCTCCTGCTCCTCTTGATGTTCTCTGCTGACAGTAAGAAATGTCTGTTAATGTTCAGTACATGTACACAAGCATTACAGTTAAACAAACTATACTCCCTGGTCCCATTCAGTGTCCATTTCTATTATTAAACTGTAATCAGAGTAGATTATTTTATCTTTTTTATACTGCGTGGCATGTAGGATTTTGTCAAGGAGTTTACCGGTAGCACTTTCTATCTAGATAAATAGTGAAAACCACAATTTACCGACGCATCCAACATATTAGGTGGCCACTAGATCCTAGACATGCTATCATATTATGAAAGTCAGATTGCTTTCCTTATGTACAAAGTCCAGTGATGTGTGGTGCATTTATGTGTCGGTGTGAAGATCAAGTAACTATTTCAAAGTTAGCTTGCATTGAGTTTGTTTTCCTTGCAGTCAATACTTTTGACTGCACATTTACTACTAATAGTTGCACACTGCTTTCACTCCACTTTGGCTGCTTATTTTTAGAGCTGTGGTGTTGTATGAAGTCTCCTGAGGGGACATTGCGACATGTTAGTACCTTGTCTCTGTAGGTGGCTCCTTGCTTTCAGGTGCTGTTATAAAAGACATAAAAAGACGGAGTTAAAGATTGTTGTTGGCGACAGCTAAACACAAGTTTGCACCAGGTTACACCACAAGATAATGGCCTTAGTCTCTATCATTACAATGGTGAGCACTGTATGCTTTTAGTTTTGAATATTGATTCAAATATTGTTGTTCACTGTTGGGGAAACATGTTGAAACAACATCCAGCTGTAAATATCTGCTATAGTGTCACTGCTACCTTTCTTATGGCGTCTTCTTTTCCTTCTTCTGGGGTCCTTCGTCACCTCGATCTCATCTTTCTTCTTCCGTAGATCCTGGAATTTCTTTTTACACAGACACAAACTTCATTAACCAGAACCACAACCCTTGATCAACAGGATTACTGCTCCACACACTCAATGCTGCAAAATGCCACACACAGGGCTGTGAATGGACAACCCGTCCATTAATCACTTCATATTAGCTGTTGGTTCAAGTTTAAGCAGTGCTGGGGACACTATAGACATGGTAAATGTCAATGATGTGACTTTGACAGTTGGCTTTAGTTCTACAGACCGCATGGGCATCACAACTAACGTAGCTAACGTTAGCCTGTAGCTCACAGAATGAACGCTGACCTCACGGCATAGCAAAACTACATACATACCTGCCACATTTCCTGAGATATACCAGGCAAACTGCACATCGGGGAATCATTGTCTGCATCACTGGCAGTGTGACTCGACTGTGGCTTCTCACTCTCCCTCTTGTCCTCTGTATCTTCCTGCTCATTCTCCTCGTCATCGGGACTGAGGTCGTCTTCGGTTATACCTTTGGGCAGGAGTCCGCTGTACATGCCGTCTCAATACTTAATCTTCAGTTTACACCTTAAATAATCATCGAGTTCCTTAAAAAAAAACGGACAGAAAACGGTAAACTACATATTATGACAACAGATTCGTAGCGGTCTCTCATTTCCGGGTAAACAATGTGACGCGTCTAGTTGGAACTCACTCATTGGTTGGTCGCTGGTGACGCTGAGCACGTTGTCCAATCAGAGTTGCGCTAGCAAAAGCTAAACAGCAGAGCACGATGACTCCAGCCGAAGCTCCCATTGGTTGGTATGACAACACGGTTAACAACTTTAAGGTGTATTTCAGCGCAAGTTTTTGGCTAACCTAGCATTTTGTATGTGTAATTGTTATGATATTGTGAAATTTTTAAAGTCTGAATAGACGTGTGCAACGTATTTAAGGAGTTTATTGGTCTAAACCTGCCTTTTTTTTTTTTTAGGTAGTAAAATCAAGAGCAAGCTGCTGCCGACCATTTCTAATTGAGGTGAGCCGGGCTACTGACAGGTCCGTGAATTACCAGGAATCATTCAAATGTTAACCTATATTTGTGTCATGTTCTCTGCGAGATAAGCTTCCTTCTATGACCAATGGTTCGCAATTTGCTCAAAGTGCTGTGGGCATTACATTATTATTAGAATGATTAGCATGCAAATCTTGTATAGCCGCTGGCGTTGGCACAGGCATCTACCCTTAAATTGCTCTTTCACACTCATTCACATTAGTCTTTCTTTTGGCTGCATCTTATTGCAAGGCCCATAATATTCATAAATTGTAGTCTGTATTTTGTGCGCCATATGAATGTCGTGTAAAAGGTGAGACCCATAACACTAATGTATATATTAAAAGGTCAATACATAGACTGAGGTAAAGTGGACACTGGAAATTAAGTTAAAAAAAATCAGTTTAACCACCAGTATTGTACGCTATAGTTCAATAGACTCATTTTCACCTGCTTTCCTTTTTTTCCTGACTCTTATTGTTTAGTACAACGTTCGTTAGGTACACTAGTTAAAGCCAATGCATCCTAATAATAGTAATAATTACAATAATAATCATTTTTATTTATAATCCACTTTTTATTCAGAGTGCTACAAGTTAAAAGCAATAACTTAAATGCATACAAGCACAATATAAATATATATATCATTGTCATGTCAGCACTGAAAGGCCTTTTTGAATAAAAAGGTTTTTAGGTCAGCTTTAAACGAGTCTGCACTAACCTCATCACTGCTCTAATGTTCAGTTTATGTTGGAAATGTGTTAAAAAGCATGATCATTATTGAGGATGCAACACAAACTAAATGCTAATGTGTTTCTGTTATTTAGCCTATCCCACTGACTAAAATGGGGTTGCCAGAATAATAGAAACAACATCATAGTACTACAAACCTTAGCTTCCAAAATGAAACAAATGCTAAATAGCATAGCCTTCATGAAGCTAAGATTTAATGCAGGACTGTTATATTAGGATGCGTTTGTTTTCACGAGTGCACCTAATTAACTGGCAAGTGAGAATATATTAAGGGTAAAATCTTTATTTAAGCCCATTGTGTTGACAAAACTAGCCCATTAACTCTGCTAATCCATGGAGCGAAAATGAACTGATAGTTGTAGTAGTTAAATTATCGCGCCTTTAATGTTATCAAGTTTAGAAAATGTCAAATATTTCTTAGTTCCAGCTTTTGTTTTCTTCTCCTTTTGGTTTATTTTAGTAAATAAAACCTTTCGAGACTAAACAAACTGTGTGAAGACGTCATATGGGGACTGGAACTGGAAAATGTTATAATATTATGAAATTAAAGTTAGTGCAGCTTTAAGTTCTAGTAGTCATATATTGAGCCAGACTTCTGACATCCCTTATTTTTGTGTTACCTATCGGTTTGATATTGAGCCAAGTCCTTTGGCCCAAATGCAACACAAATAAAACCTGGAGACCTTGCTCTCTCCTTGACCTCGCTGTGGTCCAAGACGCAGAGAGATTTACGCAGTTGCCAAAATACAGCGGCACATATTAAAGTTGGCTTACGAAAGCTTATGCTATATTGAATGTCATCTCGAAACATGTAAAATCTCTATCTCATCCTCCTGAAATATGCGGCCATTAACTGGTATCACTCACTCAGCATTATAGTGTTTTTAATTACATGTGTGACAAGCTGATGAGCACATCAGCGTCTGAAGGTGAACGAGAGTCACAAAGCCCCGTTAATGCTAAACAATTTTGGCAATGCAGGTCTGAATCACTTCCTTATTGATTACTAGACTTTGTGTTCTATTTCACACTTGAATTAATGTCTCTGAGCTTTCCCACCATCCACCTCTCTCAGCCTCTCCCCCCCTTCTCCCCCCCCCCTCTCCCTGGCATGTGCTCCAGTTCATTATTTCTGTCATTTCTTGGTAATTTGGAGTTGGCTGTTTAAAACTTAGAGCCTCTTATTAAGTTTTGGCCATGGTGGATAAGAGGCAGGACTGTAAGAGCACAGAGATAAACTAATCATCTTAAAACCCTAATTATTAGTATCTTACTGTGACAGACTGTTTTTGCGAGCCGGCCAAATTGAGCCTCAAATGAGGAAAGGCATATCTGCGGAAGTGGTAATAATTTTAAGTCATCTCGATCTCGGCTTGGTGTGGCAGAATTCATTAGTGCAGATTAGCACTGTGTGTACAAAGTAAATGAGATATCTAATAGCAAACGTGGAGGTCTGGGGACTCTTAATTTCCTCCCCAGTATAAGGGATGATGTTAAGAGGTGATTATATATATTTTAACATTGTGACATGTGCTACATAGATTTGTCGGCGCCTCCGCCGAGCAGTTACACTAAACAGTGTCACTAAACTGTTGACCTCTCACCGCCTTTTTGAATTTTAGCTGCGGAAAAGGTGAGAAAAATGAACCTCAAATCAGATTACGCCGTGTTACTCAGATGCAGAGGCACGCTGCCTCCCTTTTTTTTTTTTTCTTCCCTTTTTTTTTTTTTTTTGGTGAGGACATGAAGGAAGTTAATTATGTGTGTAAGTAGAAGGTTGGGGGGGAAAAATAATAAGATTACAAAGAATAATTTGCTGATATAATTACACCAGAATTGGGTACACACAATCGTAAAATACATGTATTGCTTGACCTGGGTTAGCCAGTGAAATAAATCCTCCTTCTATAGCCTTTGTTAATTTGTTTTTATCATCTCCAAGTGGTGTTTGTGCAGGCAGTTCAATTTGCATGTGTAATTCCACTGTGCAAATTGACAACAAGTAGATAATTCGAGGAAATAGGCTGGTTGCAGGCCCCTGCTATCTTCCCAAGCCTATTCATTTTGAGGAACCGCTGAGGCATGAAACTCATACATCAACTATTTCCTGACAACGCTTAGGCTTATTGTCCCCTAAAATGTCATTACAGCCATTATTTATGAAGCTAATTCATTTATTAAACCATATTTACTCTGACAGAATTTGTCACATTCTATCCATATCCTGAGCGCCGCTTCCCGACATTGTCTTTCGGTGAGCGTGCGCGAGCACGTACACCCTGGCAAAGTTTTGAATCGACCCTATTTGTCACTCATAATAGTTGGAATATTGCAAAGGGGGGGAAAAAAGAAAAAAGACAGTAGTTCTCGGGCTTTATTGACTTATTCATTTAAAAGTTTTCGTGGCTAAAGCTTACACGGTGAATGTAGTTTGAATAATAACATGCTTTCTGTTTATTTATTTATTTTTTTTTTAAAAAGGAAGGTAATCAGATGCTATTTTAGTAGCACCGATAAAGCCTCCTTCCCCTAAACGAGAGCGTATTAGCGACTTTGAACGCGTTGCAGCCAGACGTGAGGCTAAAGAGTTCTCCCCGTCAAGCCTCCTGGCCTGTTGCTGCTGACTTATGGATCTGTCAGTTTAGTGCAGCGCACTTCAAGACAGTGTGGATAATTTGCAATTGTGAGCGATGAAGTAACACATAGGGGGGTCATAAATTTTAATGTTACATGTTTCTCTCTGGGTAATTCCGTCACACCATTCTCTTGCGTCTCTTTCTTTGGACTTACCTGTCACCCAAAAGCACTTATCACAGCAGTGGCGACGAGTTGTGTTTGAACTGTTTTACACTATTGATTTGGAGGCATGACATTTTAATTAATACTGGGTGTTAGCTTGTCACATATGCAGCCAGGCAGCCTCGTTTGTTGGAATACGAGACAGGCGAGGTGGGGGCAGCGAAGATAAGACTAAAGCACTTACTGTGAAAAGGCTGTAAAACGGGATCAATGTGGAGGGAGAGAGACAGTCATGGGCTGAATTTAAGGTGGGGAAAAAAAAACAGTAATATCTGCGCTCACTGTATTTCTGTCAAGGTCTATTCTCTGCTCGATAACACAAATCAGTGAGACACAGCGTGCCTTCTGTCTTCCACAGGTTGCAGGAGACATCGTGTTATTGGGAGTCTTGCGTTGCCAGCAGACCCAGGGAGACGACCAGGGGGAAATTAGGTAACTTTGTAGCACTCCATTGAACAGCAATAAGCTTTTAGGGCTTAGCAAGCATAAACACATTAAACTGATGAGATTCATCAGCACTCTTGTGTCAAATCTATTGTGCCCACAGGCAGAGCTCAACTGCAGCAAACTGCAGAGCAAGGGACGGGTTTGGAGACAAACCGGAGCTGTGTTTTCTTGTTTATCCACACTGAGTCAGCCCTTCTCGTAGCTGGAATACGAAACTTGGTTCGATACTGATGTATGATTTTACTCGGAATAGCAGAAATGTCCAACCACTTGAAATACATGGAGGTTTAACTAATATATCACCAAAACATTGACTTGAATGTGATTTTATATTAGAAATTCAATAACGTGCATTTTTATTATGATAAGTATTTCATTATTTAGAGGTGAATTACTCATATGTGAGAGATAAATGCAATGTACATTCAAAAATAAGCATTTGTATAAGTAAAAATTGGCTTTATAACGGTTAGAATCTAAGCAACAACATATAGTTGTTATTTATGTCAGAGGTAAGACTCACTACAGGCTCTCTGCACATGATGCATAGATTGTATATGAAAGTATGAAATGCTTTGTGTATGTACATGCCACATCATTAGGTACACTTGACGTGAAAACAAATTCACGCTAATATAAGAGTCCTGCGCTAAATCTTAACTTCATGATGGTATTTGTCTCAAATAACTGAGAGAGATGTTGATTCAACTCCTTTTTGTGGTGATATTGAATCGTTTTGTGTTGAACTGACTCGTGTTTCTATTATTTTTAGTGTTTAGTTTAATCCGAAGTTTAACAGCACCACAAACTACATCGTCTAGATTGATCAGACTGATTAATTACCACCTTTCTGAAGCTGTTTCAACATGAACCGACATGAAGTTAACATTTAGTGCAGGACAGTTTTATTAGAATGCATTCATTTTCACTGGTGTACCTAATGTTTAGGCGATTAGCAACAATGGATGCTTTATGCTTAGACCTGCCTTTCTTAAAGCTTTAGAAGAAGAATTAATTTCAATGTGACTTCAGTGTTAATTGAGACTCATTTTAAGTAATTTCAGGATGTCTTTGTAGACAGTATGAAGCTCTTATTAATATGTCCAGTAGCTGATCTAAGTGTGTTTATAGATTAATGTCTGTGAACAGCATAGTGCCAAACAGGGCCACATAAGTAAGTAAGTAAGAGATTCATCCATTTGTAGTTAGTTCTCCATATTTGGTATCTAATTGGTGTAATCTCAGAGCTGCAAAGCTGGAGGACCTTGCCCTGATAAAAATGATACATTTAAATTGAAATATTTCTTCTCAAAGGTAAGAAGGCCCCTTCAACTTCATTCCCCCATTTATCTGTTGTCTGTTCCTTTCCAAGTCATTATAGCCTCTTTCTTTTGGACGGTTTCACTGGAGGCAACAAGATCGGCATGAAATTAGCTCAGTTTGAGTCTTTATGTGGTCCAATCAGATGAGCTGAGATTTAATCTCGGCTGGCCTGCCCTACCAGAGTCCGACCCCTCAGATGAAATGGACTACATATTCATAGGCTCACTTGCATGGTTGATTATAGCCACACACAGACGGAAAGGTACAACCTTTCTTCTGTTTTTCTTTATTCCAGTTTTCCTCCGAATGAAGACTGAATACTAAACACGAATTCCCCGCGTCGCAAATCACATTTGCATTCGCACGACCACTCACATTATCCCACGTCGTAACTGTTTGTGTCATTTAAATGTTCCTTTACTATAGCGAGCCGCGGTCTACTCTATAATATCCACTCTGGACAGCGTCGTACTTTGTAGCTAAATGTTGTGTGTGCCCTCGTAGCTATTCATTACTCACCCTGACATGAAATAATGTCTTGGAATAATGGGAAATATTACCTGATGAATTAATTATGGTGATAGCATCTAGGGTAGGAGGCTTAAATGCCATCTTAAATTACATGCAGACATTAGAAAACTTTCAACTTGTCGCATTTGCATAAAAGGAGCAGAACTATGCATAAATACAAAGACTTCCTTGGGAAACAGGGAAGCGCGCTCACCGGGAAACCTCATCAATTTAATTTAGTGTAGAAATTATAAATTACATAGTAATCAAGAGGAAATGGGTGAAACGCGTTATGTCTGTGTGCTTCTATACGTACTATATATACACTGTATGGGTGTCCATGTGTGCATATATTTATATATATATATATGTGTGTTTAATTTGATTTCCACTATCACTCTGGGGCTATTTTCATTACTATCTTTGAATGTCAGAAGTGATTGTCTCTCGCAGTAGTTCAGTTTTTAATTGACTTATTGCACCAAATGCCAATTTAGAAACAAAAGGGATTAAAGTGGTCAGTTCCCAGATAACAAATGCGCTGAATCAAAACAGTGATGCAATTCATTGCACCGTTTCATTACGTGCTCTCGGCGCCCAGGACTAATAACGTGAGAGAGGTTTGACCAGAAGATGTCCATCTTTTTTTTAGTGGAGCCCGATGGGACGAGGACAGAACTGTACTAATAGAACAAAGCCTCATTGTGGACGAGTAAATTTAACGCAATAATAACAATAAGTAATTATCTTTTTTTCTTTAATAAAAATGAATCATTCCATTTAAATCCGACTTGTTTTCCACACGTTTTTTTTTATTTATTTATTTATTTTTTTAAGTACGCCCTGCTGGCCTCCATTTATCACACTAAAAACGATGGCTTTGTTGGCAGTATTTCAAGTTTAACCCTTTCACCTTTAGTTTCTCAAACAACAGAGATGCACAGTGGTGTGCATTTGTAGTACAACAACAACAAAAAAAAGCAAGAACAATTTTTTTTTAACCTCCACAAATGAGCCCACCGCTAATTAATCAAACACGCCTACATTGAGTTCACAGGTGAGCTCTCCATCAAGGCGTCGCGGCTCGGGAGGTGGATAAATAAGCCCCCATATTGTATGAAATCTCCTTCTTCTCAGAGAAAGCGAGAGGGAGAGAAAGTAGGGGAGAAGGAATGCCTTGCCTTCCTCATTACACTGCTGTCATTTACTCTTCATCCCCCGTACTCTTTAGTGGCATTAAGACGGGATGTAAATTTGACAGTTAACGCTGTTAGAAAATGGCTAGTTCAAGAAGGGCAGGAATTAGAGATGGGCATTAGGCGCTGATAAGCTCCTTTCCTCTGCCGCGGCGGCTGCTTAACATTCATGGGAAAGTCATCATCAAACAACGTTATCACAGCTCTGTTGACGGCTGAGGAACATCATCACTATGATAATTTTTTTATAGCTGTGAGCCAAAAAAGCACTCTTTTATTTCAGCGGTTTGTTAATGAGATAGGAGCTTGTTGGTATGGGCAAATGCAAACTTGCCACTCTCCAGCATTTGTTTGAGTCCCCCTAGCCTCTCCCCCCACACCTCCATGACTCCCCCCTCCACTCTGTTTAATGTTGCAGGGAAGGGGGAGGCATTTTTATGTACTCCTTTCGAAGTGCTCTGTGTACATTGCTGAAGGAGGGCCTTTATGTGTACCTTTGCAGATCAGTCGCTCAAAGAGAGGAAAACACGGCTATATCAACAAACGCTCCCTCCTAACAGCCCTGTAGCTGGCACCTGTCATTCACCTGGGATTTAGCCATAGATCTGAATAGGGGGAGAATTTCGATGGTTATTGAAGCTGAGTAAACTCCCACCAGCGATAGCGTGCGATCAAGTCTGCTATTAATGATGAAAAGGCTACTTAAACCGTCAGATCCCGGGGCCGTCGTTAATTACGGCTGTAAATCAGTCCCATTGTTTCTTCTTATTTATGTATTGTCCTCTAAGAGGTCAGTTAGCTCAGATATACTTTTGTTTTCTGTTGTCACTAGCCCTGGAGTTATACGCATGTGCGTTAGCTGCCAAGGCTAAGCAGCTTTCTTATGGTTAGGGATACAAACTGTGGGCTGGAGATACCAAAATCTGATTTTGGCTTTATCGCTGTTTGTGTTTGTGGAGTTAAGAGAGATTAATCTTTAGAAAGCCACGCCAAGGGAGGCGACAAATCATCTCTAACTTGGTCTAATTTCTTCTAAAAGTTTTTGTTTGCGTGCGTGAAGGTGAGATGAGGTTCAGATTATCATCAAATTTCAGCGCAGAGCTTTGTGAAACGTGAAACAATGACTCTAAAGTGCACCCAGATGGTTTGTTTGAGCGTCCGATCGGTTAAATGTCCAGGATCACATTGACTCTGAATAAATAAATACTTTCGAGTGAACTTTCCTGATTTCAAAGCCTTGTAATGTGTCTTAACTGTCAGTGCGTTTAATTATATCCAACTGAAGAGACTCAAATCGCAAAGAGTGGTAGTTTGCGCAGCGTCATTTTTTTTTTTTTTTTTTTAAAAGTCTGGCACATAGCACCAACATCTCAAAACCAGTTAGGAGAAAGCAGTAGCAGCCTGCCTGTCTCCACCATGCAGCGAAAGCTCCTGGTAATCATTATGGCAGATGTAAAAGTCAACTCTATCTGGCATAGAATTACACTAGACACAGAAGTCATGCCTAAAATTTCACCGCGTCGATTAAAAAATCCTCCGCTCTCAGGTACTGTAGTGTTAAGAAGCGCCTTTCACACTTTTTGACACATAATTCATAATGATAATTACACGGGGACTCAGTTTGTAGGACGTCTCCTAATAAATGGTCATAAAAAGGGAAAGCGGGGACGACAGAGCAACAACGTTGTTTAAGAATCTCGTCTGGAAAATAAAAAAATAAAAAAATAGCTTATTGCGACATTGAATATGAAAAATATCCCCATCATAATAAGTCAGAGGGACATACCAGGACATTAAGCGTCAGTTTTTCCAACCAGGAAGTCCAAGAGATAAATTACTGTTGTTTTTTATGTGGACTAACTAAAAGTGACGTGAAACTGTATATTATACCCTCCGCTCCCCAGCTCCAGTCTAAACCCTCCATAGAAATGAACTGCAAGATAATTTCCGCTGTCTTTCAGCTACGCTCAACATAAGCAAAGCTACTGATTCCAATCAAAAGACGTTTTTTAATGTTTGTTTAAACACTGTTTATTCATTACTGGCTAAGTTCGCGATCTGACGGGAGAAGACAATTTTTCCACTCTAATGATTTTCATTGAGCGATTAGTTGGAAAACTGACAAAGCCGCAGTGCATTGTTGCGTGTGTCAGCTTGTTGGTATTATTCGGAGTCGTTTCTTTCCCTGGAAAAATGAGCGCGGGGCAAATAAATCGCAGATGTTCTGCAGTTCTTTTTTGAATCCGCAGTAATTTTGCCTTTTGAGCCTATTCCACAACATTATCTCCACTTTGTAGCGGTCTCTGGGCCCTTTGTCAAGTTAGTTCAGCAGTCCTCTGTACTGTAAACCACCATTGCTCTGTGTGTGGCTGGCCCTGTTATTTAGTGCCACTTTGAGAATGTGGATGGAGCTTGATCTAGTGTTTCTGGGCACTGATCGCTCTTAGCAGGGCTGGGGAACCGTAAAAAAATCACGAATAATAATAAATCTCGAAAACAAATCCTCGTCCCCGTTTAATCTCGATATCTGAGACGACGCTCATTTCACGTGATTTAATGTTTATTAATCTCAAATTGCTCAGTGCCACCTACTTTATTCCTGGCGCTGACCAGAATCTTCGAGTGCAACCAGAAATAAGGAACGTTTTGAGCTGCGTAGGAGGACACGGGGCTGAGTGTTTGGCTCTACCAGCGTATAAACTCCTCACAACTAAAGCTACAGTTTGGTTTTCCTTATTTATGATAATGAAATGTAATTCCACCCTTTACTGACATGCGCTGCTCTTATGCTCGGTAAATGATTCCCTTTTCGCCCCGACTTCCATATTTTGAAACCATTACTTAATCACATTGTCACAATCCCCATTGCCTCTCATCAATCCCACACTGAGCTTTATTTGTGATCCTCTCTTTCTTTTTGCCCTCGCTCGTCTTATTCACTCCATTTCTCCTGTTCAGTTCTGCTGCGTTTTAGTTATTTTTTTCATATATTTATTTATTTATTTTTTTAAGGATGACTGGATTACCCCCACTGAAATAGCTGTTACTCAGATTTTAGGTCATATTCAAAATCCATTAGGGAGAGAAATATACAAATAACCCCACTTTTCTCTGCCATTTATAGAGAGCTGCTGTTTCTCATCTTGTGGCTGCTTTAGATTTTGACAGTAATGTTGATAGTAGCAGTTTATCGTATATTCCCATTTGCCACAATGTGAGAAATAAACCTTTCACGATAATAAAGATGTGTTTTAACTGCCTACCAGTCGGATGCTTGTTCTGAATGAATACCGAACGTTACTGTTTCACATTATTATCAATAACAAAAAAGGCTGTGTGAGAGCGCGCTGCAGCAGTTCCAATAATTCATAATATATTAATTTATAATTAGTGGCTTTAATGAAACTGATACCGCAATATTAGTTATTAGGTGTACAGTTTCTAGAGAAACAAATCCGCTCATTCAGTACAATAAAAGTGGCCACATGAAAGAAATAAAGTGAGGAAGCAAAGAGCATTGAAGCTAACGAAGTGTATTACACACTTATTAAAGTAATTTTCACTTTGCCTCCCAGACCTGGCCAAAAACACTTTCAAATTCTCATTGTACTCGGAGGTAGGCTATGCAGAGCGTTTATTATTATTATTTTTTTTTTTTCCTTGTTAACTTTGAAGTAAGCTCAAAAACGTATAGGTAGACAGGGTTGGCATCAAATAATCAGCAACTTCAAAAAGCATGCTGCCACTTAGCACTCCTAAAGCTAATGTCCCCGAGACATTCAGAATGGAAATTATTCAAACTCATTTAGTGGCAGCAAATTGGTCTAAGTTCAATCAGAAAACAGACTGACACTGAACAAGAAGTGCAGCCTAATTATACTTGTTTGTCAAATGAAAATTTCATTTGGGCCGAAATGAAACCTCCGAGCAACTTCTTTTAAGGTGAGCTCCTAGTTGTATTATCAGCTAAATGCAGTAAAATCCATAATCATACGATGATAATGAAAATGGAGCCAATGTTAACATTCAGGCTTCCAATGCCCCGGGCACATGGCGATAAAAATTAAGTACCATAGTCCTCTGCCAGGCACGCTGACACCCGGGCTGGTCTTTAGCCTCTTAGATGCGTTTTTGCATTTTAAAAACTTTATCAAAGCACTGTTGCAATGTGGAAAATGTCAACGTGAAATGCACTGAAGGCAAATTGGAATTTCATTAATAGTAAAATTATTGCTTTTGACTGATGTATTACTATGCTTGTTAAGAGCTGGAGAGTGGAACGCTCGTCTGTCTGGTCGGCAGTCTTGCCTCTTCTTGTCCCGTGCTATTTGCTAAAAGTTAGAGATCTACTTTTGCGGCTGAAAATGGAAATGTGAAGTTGCTAAAGTTGCCGGAAGTGAAGAATGGAGTCTAGCTGGCAGACGCTCGTCGATGTCCTCTGTGATTCCTAACAAGGATATGTGCAGAAGATAGTGAGCTTATTAAAGAAAAAGAGAGGTAGATGGCGTGATATCATGGCAGGTCCGTACTGTCCCTGCTGCAACACGGGGTCCATGCTAACCCCCCATAACAACGTGGACTTGTGTTGACGTCTCCTCTCATTGTTAAACGTGGCGACAGGCCCCTAGAGATCCCGCCGTGGATTGGTATCGCGGCTAAATAGGCCTAACCTGGTGTGAAGGTATCAATTCACCGAGACCCGCGCTCATTCACGAAGCCGTGGTGTTTATTGATTTACCCCCGTAATCCTCTCAGTGTCAATGTCGTCGATGACGGAGGAGGGGAAAATGGGAACGGCGTGTCAGACGGAGGACGTTCTCCGACAGCCGCACGGGACAGACGGATGAGTTTTAGTGAAATACCTGGTGCTGATGTTCTCCTCTGGGAGTTCACGAGTGGTCCAAAATCATTTGTTTTTATATTTCTGACACACATCATAATGGAGTTAGTCACACGTGCGAATATATAGTCCTGAACCCCATCTAATATTCTAATCTATTAGAGTATCTAGAGTTGTCTGACACCTTTTAGAGTAATTAAATTAAATGTACAGTGTTTTGTTGGATTTATCTCTAAAATATAGCCAATGAAGAAAATTAGCTTACAAGCTAATGCTCTCCGGTTTAAGCAGCTGTCTGTGCAGCCTGTCAGGAATAAATGCTTTAAACGTTAGACACGGACGATGCCCGGTCATGCTTTGCCACCTTAAATAAGCTCATGCTTTAATTTTAGAAGTTTTTTTTTTTTTCCCCCAGTACAGGAACTGCAATTCACGATTTGACTTGACACCGTCTCAGACTTGCTCTCACATCTGCATTATGTTTCCATCTAACTATTCATCTGATCGATATAAATAGAAGCCTTTTTCCATCTGAGGGTTCATGTCCATTTTAATAAGTTCCTGTCACATTTACAGGAAAGGCTGTTATTTGAAATGTAAATATAATAAATTAAGTTTATAATAGTTTTATATAGTACTGTGATATATAAAAAAAAGCTTTTGGTTTTAAAGTATGAGAAAATAAGTAAATAATTTAATTTGTCAAATTAAATAAAGACAGTTTTTTTTTTGGAAGCCTAAATAATACAAACATGCTACATGTTTATAAGAACATGTATTAAATAATGTTAGGTAGAAAACTAGATTTTTAACTTTTTTTCTTACATTTAATTCCAAAATGCCCATTAATTTAAACCCCATGTAAAAAAAAAAAAAAAAAATAGACTTTAAGAGGTGTATTTTACAGCTGGTAAATCCAGTAAATCTGACCTCCTGATCCTCTCATGACATAGGAGAGAGTGTATTAGAGATACACCTGCACTCATGGACTACGGACAAAAGGCTGAAGTAAAAAAAATTTAATATACAATAATATACAAACTAATTTTCAGTGTACTCTTCTTGAGAGATTTTGACTAAATGACGCAGCATTAACTACTGTTCACAAACAAAAATTCGGCCGCACTCTTCACCTAAACATATTATCTGTATTTTCGAGCCGCTCCGAAATGACCTCGGCTCGCGGAGTAAACAGCGGAAGCCCACAGCTGTACGTTCCTCGATAACATCTTCATTCCCACAATCGCTGGCAAATTACACTGCTACCTGGTGCCGTTTAAGCTTTCGGTAATTTAAAAGAATTTCAGGCCGCACAATGTTGTCACTCTTTTCATCTAGTTTAATGACAGCATTAATTGGATTTGTAATGATGTTTTAGGCAAACTTATTTCAACAGACATCTTTCAGGCAATGGCCTCCGTGATAACGATGAATAGTGCATGTCTGGCATACAGTAGCTGCGGATTAGCCGCCGAGGGATTTCATAGTATTTATAGTGGAACTCTGACCTCTTGTGCCTCATTGTGGAAGTGCAAAATCCTCGCTCTATACTCGCAGTGCTGGTAATAACAAGCTCTGTAATGCAATATCTTTGTAAAGTACGCGCTTTAATTTAAAAAAAACCTTCATGGAGGCCCCCCCCTTTCACGGTTCCTCAATATGTAGCACTTTATGAACACCTCAGGTGATGTCAGAAGAACCTCCATAGTCGTCCCAGGAGGAAGAGGGGTTTTTGGGATATTTTCAAAAGCCCTAAGAAATGATTCACAAGGCTCCATTTATGTGCCGCTCACACTGGAGCTGTGAAGGGAGCTTTATCAGTTTCTAAAAAAGGACAGAAGCCGGGGCGCCGCTTAGAGTGTATCGAGTCGGTGTCATCATCGCATCGGCATTTAATTAACATGCGTCCGGTGGTGCCCTATGATTTTGACCTTTGCCGTGTGACGCCCCCCCCCCCAACAGCCTCGTCACTCCCCGTCACCCTTCAGTGCACCGCAGTTAAATCAGAAATGCCATTAAATGTTCCTAATATTCGTTAATCCTTTAACAATATTGCTTTCACTCCTGTCGCATGCAGCGAAGCAGCAGGATGAGTAACCTTTAGCGACGTCCCACCTACCAGACAGTCCTACCTGGCAAAGAGCCAGCTAAGCAAAAACAACGGGAGTCGCTCGGAGTCTCTCGGAGGCCGCAGATAACTTTCGGACCATCAAAAATGATACCACACGACGCGGTGTAATGCATATTTTGTTACACTCAATGAAAAGTAACTCAGTGTAATGGTCATTCCAGGATGGACGTGGAGATATGGGAGCAGAGGGGATGTTGGTTGCAGCTGGTACCGTGTATCACGCTGACCATCAAAAGACAACACGAGTGTTTCTGTAAGCTTATCTTTTTACAACCCAATAGCTGGAATGAATTCCTCTTTATTTTCAGCCCTAAAAAGGCTGAAAAGCCGTGCGCGTTATTTAAACTCAGAGAAAAGGAGGGTGACAGCAGTACAGTGTGATAGGATGCACATACTGTACATAACAATAATAATAATGTGTGGAAAATAGTTTTTGCTCAACACTATCGTATTTATATCAGTTAGTTACGCCTGGAGGATGTTTACCTCATTGTAGAAAGTTGCCTTTGGAAAAAAAAACTTGTGTTATGGGTATTAATAAAATAAAGTAGAAGCTGGCACTGCAGATTTAATTAATTTCTCTTAAAACTACGGTTTTCTATGATTTTTACCTTTCCTATAATGGACCTTGTGGTTGAATTGTTCAGTATTAATATTATATACGACTGAAATAGTATGAATTCTTAATTTTTTAAGGAAAATTTCTGTGTTTTCTTGAATTCGAAGCGTTCAACAAGTGAAAAAATATGGCGTATTTTTTAACACGCTGGAGAAACGTTACGAGAGCTGCTCTCGCTCATCTTTATTCCCTCGCTGTCCCCTGTGATCTGTAAATCTCAAGTTGTAAGGAACACATTTAAGTCACTGCAAGGAAAGTAAAGAGATTCATGGAATCCCGCATATTGCTTTTTTTTTTTTTTTTTGCTATTGTTGATTCATCTTATGAATCCATCTTTGTCAGCCCGATGAATCCTAATGAAGCGGAAATGTGTCACATTTGCTCCACAATGAGGGTAGCTGGCAAACTTTCTCCGGAAAATGAAACTATTATCTTCAACTAGACACGCACGGGGCTCAATATAAATAAATAAAGACACACTTATCTGGTGGCCAGTGTGATTACTGTAGCCAAAGCTGACATCCAAATTGACTGTCTTATCATGTCGAAGTGATTTCAGCTGAGTGGAGACTGTAGATGAAAGCGAAATGATCTTTAAATAGTAGTTAAAGATGGCCCTTGATAAGTTGTTCCACAACAGTTTTGATCAATGAAGCATGCATTCACTATATTGCCTATTTAGATGCGAGAGATAAACTTAACTCGTCTTCTAAATGATTCACAAATTATATTTCCTTCAGTGCAAGGTAATGACTTTATGGCCTGGTTGAATCCTTAATGCTGGGACCTAAAAGCTTCAGGAAAGTGATGAGGAGCTGCTTTATTTAAGTCAGTTTCACTGAATGTAGAAGATCCAGAATCAGCTTTATTGGCTTTAGCAGAAAAAACAAAAAGCTAAAGAAAATAGAAAAACTGTTCAACACAAATTAAACTTTCAGAATAAAAATAATAATAGAAGCAGCTGTGTACATTTGCATGATAAAATGTAAAACCTGTATTTCTTTATCTGTGCTATATATATATATTTGTTCCAGTTTTCCCATCTGGCAAAGATACATCATTTAAAATTATACACTCTTGACTCTTGGCGAACCACACACGTGGGGGTGTTGACCGCCCGTCCAATAATTGAAAACGGACATTTAAGTACCAGCGCGGGTTTTTTACAACCTCACGTCTAAACTACCGCGAATTGAATTTGCCGTGCTCTCCCGCGACAAAGCCTGTCAGGTGGGAGCTCCGGCTGTGGAAAATGTCAAAGCTATTTCCCTCTTTACTAGTCAATGCAGCGCTTGTTTAATAGTAATTGGAATCTTATCCCGCTGTTTGCTCATCATTTCCCGTGCCTAGTTATTCTGCACCTGAACTCCATTTAAGTTTTTAATAACATTTTAGAATAGTTCCCATTCAGGTAAACAGAATCTGATTACCTTGATGGATTGAAAATGTATGTCTGACGGGGAGTTTTATGTGATTTATTTATTCAAGGGACCTCGAATGTGGTGGGCGTTAAGTGAGGCAAACAAGCGGTTTCAATACCTTTTCCAAGAACACATGGGTTTACAGAAACCGAGATTTTTTATTTTGTTGGCCCCCTGCACTTCTCTGTTCCACTGTGGAGAAACACAAAGCGTAGGAATAATGTAGAGCAGGCTCGATTTGTTTTAAAGATTTCCTCGTCGGCGTGTTATTGTTGCGCCGTGTAATAAAGGGGGTTGTGTCGTTCCCCCCCCACCCGCGGGGTCTCCACCTGTTAAAGAGCAAAAAATCCCGTCCCGCCGGAGCGGTTTGGATGACTTTGGATATTTCTGAAAAACCAAATACATGCACACTTAGTGCCTGAAGCCAATGAGCAGGGCTTCTAAAACCATTCTCTGATAGTTTTGGATTTCTCCGTCTCCATAAGCCTGTCATTGTGTTAAGAGGGCCTGCTTTGTACAAGTGCTTGCCAGCTGCTTACCAAATGAGGTTATAGTGTTTCCCTATCAACTGTAAATTTCAATAATTTGTTGGAGGGGCCCTCTCACTGTCAGTTTTTATCATATTATCAATGACGACTCAATTTTCCTCCGCCACTCCATCTCAAGCACTGACCCCCGGCCCTATTACAGTCCTGTAATGAAGTGCAATGGAGTGGTAATTGGTCCACATTATACCAGATCAGGTAACATTAGACTTATTTTCTTATCACAATGAGCCCTGCTGGTGACTCTCAATGAGAAACCAAACACACTTCCTTTCTTATGCAGGCTATCATCCAAATAACATTTCAGCGAGAGACCGTTTCCCCATTTCAGTTTTCCATTTCAAGATTGCGCTCCGCGTCCTCAGACCGCGCTTTGTTTCTGGTCTCCTCCACTTTTTTTAAAAGTCTCCCCGAACAGCCTCCGAGGCGGCGCAGATATGAGGTGGAGCTTTTCCCAGGACGGGGGGAAGTACAGTAAACGAGACGGTAACACGACCGTTACGTCGGCGATATTGCGGCGGTTCTTTATGTTGCAGCTTCCTGTCTCGGAGTAGCTTCAGTTTTGATGTTTAGCGTGTTCTCCTCTGGGAGCGCAGCCTATTCCATGAGCTCATTAAACTGAATAAAGTGACGTGCAAGGTTTTTTTCACCCAGGAGGCGATTTATATTTACGCCGATGTTATTGAAATCAAACGCAGGTTAGAAATTTTTGGCTCGGATCTGTTTTCTCATGCTCACTCCGGCAATTACGCGTCTACGAAAGATATTTCATGACAACGAGTTGCAAAGCTGAGAAAAGTTGTTGAATTGTTTCCGCACCAGGACAAAACAATTATGTAAAAAAATATTAAATGTGCTCTTTCCAGTAAAAATAGGCCAAAAATAAAGCAATTAAGTAGTTCAACTAAGAGATATGCTTTGGTTTATGTACTTTTCACTAAACTAGTTTGTGCCTTTGTAGCCGAACATCACAAAGCTGCTAGTCCACGTCTGAACTTTTGTGTTACGGGAGGCAGGTCTCTGTGTGCGCTGAAAACACGCCGAGCACTAAAAAGACAGGATATTGGATAACAAGGTTAACATATAGGAGCAAAAATATTCTCTTATTAAACTCAGGCTGCGGGGATTTGATTTGAGCCACCTAATAGATAGTGGTTTCAAGGGAGCCCAAACAAAAGGTAACGGGCCGGTCATGCTTATGGTAGCTAATGGCAGATTTAGAAGAAATTAGGGGCTTCTTTTTCTACAGGAAATTGTACTTAAAGACGGGTCATGGATCACCCTGCACTTCACAGGCAGCCTCAGAAGTCAGAACGTGAACTTTTGCTTCGGCCATTACAAGGTCTGCTTCGTAGAAAAGAGGTTAAAGCAGAAAACCGGACTAATTATTATTAGTTACTGGAGAAAGGAAGGCAAAGCTGTGGAAATTGATTTTGTGGCTGAAATTCGTGATTACACCAGTGTCTTGTGATTAACTAACTACAATTTTTTTTTTTTTTTTTTTTTAAACAAAAGCCCATACCTGCCAAAACCAACCAAGCCAATCTCTCAACCACAAATAACAGCTCCTTGGCTTCGGTTTGACAAGTGTCCGGGAGTTTGCTGAAGTAATTTTATTATGGATGTGTTGGTGCGCCGCTCTGTGCTCGTACATGTTTGAGATGCTGTCATAAAATCTCCTGTGAACGCTTTGTTGGCCGTTCTGGTTCATCAGTTCACATTCAATGATCGGGATCTCTTATGATTGCCTTGTGTTTCTTGGCTTTTGCCTCGCCTTCTGATTAGTTTAGTGCGTCCGAGTCATGCCAGGAAAATGTACCTCGAGTGCAGCCTTCGATTCTTCTCGCGTGCGTGACGTGCAGATCAGATGTGTGCGAAAGGGGGGAATTTCTTGATTGAGGCGCTCATCTGGTTTGTTTTTTTTTGCTCGTGACCTGTGAATTGAGATTAATCGTCGTCGTAGCCTCCCTCAGGTGTAGAGTCACACTTATTATATTTGAATCTTTCTACCCCGATCAGGCATAACATTATGACCACCTTCCTAATATTGTGTAGGTCGTGAGCAGTGTTGGGTGAGTTACTTCAACAACTACAACAACACTTTTGCATTACTTATAAGTTACTTTCACTAAAATAACTGGAAATATGGATTTTGCATTCTCTACAGATCTTAATACATTCAGTGTACCTCATTTCCACATCCAGTAGAAGGTGATGTTGAATGGCATAATGACTAAGCTAAGCTAAATGCTAACAACAGCTATATTATGGAGCAGTCAAGGCTCATGGCTCAATACATATTGTGGTAGAGATACTGTAAACGTAGGTGTATTCGTGCTGAAATCAATATTGCTACTGCTGTATATTGTAAGCTAAAGGAAGCTGTCACCACGCTAGATGTTTTCTTCAATTACTTACTATTATTTTGCGGGTTACAGAGATGTTTTGATTTCACACACCGAGTGAACTTAACTATAATGTTCTTCATATCCTATTCTCTGACTGAAAACTGAAAACAATAAGCATACTTCCATCTCATGAATGTAGAGTCCAACATCTCCTCCTCAATCAGCTGTTCTCTAACAGGAAGTTAAGTTTTTTTCCTCCTCTGCTAATCTCAAATTTGTTAGAAAAACACTCAACTTAATTAATTTAATTAATTCCCGGTTCCGGGCATTTTGTAATGCCTTACATTAAAGCGTTACAGCAAAAAGTAATGCATTACAGTAATTGCATTACTTTTGTAATGCAGTTACTCCCAACACTGGTTGTGAGTCATCAGAGAATGGACGTGGGCCTTCTGAGGGTGTCCTGTGGTGTCTTGCAGCAGTTTTCAAGTTGTTCCCAAACTGTTTTTGTGTGTGTGTCTGTGTCGGGAGTGTCACTGCAATGGGGGTAGGGGGGTGCCTGGTCTGGTCTAGGTGGGTTTGGGTTCTTCTATCTTCATCTTAAGCTTCGGAGAAAGTGAATGATCTTTGAAGTATTTCTTTTTGCCGTTGAAGTCCCTTGCAAATAAAAGACACGTGTACTTTGTGTCTTTCCACAATTGAGGGATTAATGCTAAAGTGTCTTATCGCACCTGTGTACTTGTCTAGGTGCCTGTCTGGATCCCCCCCCCCGTACACATTGTAGTGACTGCTTTCTTTTGTTTGTTCTGCAGAGGGACAAGCGTGATGTGCGACGTGAGTGAGGGGCTGTTGCCCTCTAGTGGTTGCACAAGCGTGGTGCCGCATGTTGTGAGGCGTCAGTGAACCCCATTCATTTATTATTTGCATTGCATTTGCATGTGTATGTGATGTGCGTACGTCATTCCAGTCAGCATTGGAACACAGTGACAAGCGTTATAATAATCTTTGTCAGTTACACAGCAGAAAAAATCCCCTTTACTATCACTTTTAAAATTGACTGTATTAAAAGAGGATGTCACACCTAATGTTTCAAGGTGCTATTTGCTGAAATGTTCCTATAAATAGCTTATGAGAGCATGCAAAGTTTTAGATATGTCAAGTTTAGTTCATTTCAGTCTCTCTTAGTGTCTCCAGCGCTGCCACAGGGCCAAGCATATTTATTCATATGAATTATTGTGTTACAGTATCACTTTGGCTATGAAACTCTCCAGTCACACTGCACCTTGTTAAGGAAGTGAAAAAACGGAAGAGTCATGTGGCTCACACAACAGGTGAACTGGTGTGAGTACGCGTGTGTGCGTGTGTGTGTGCGTGTGTGCAGAACTATTGAGAATAGAGAACAAAAATCCAACGTGTTGCCTGCATAAAATGTGGGTGGTGTTTACATTAATGTCTTTATGGTCCGTGCCCTGGATGCCTCCAAACTTCCTCCCTTTTTTTCTTTCATTTAAAGGTTGTCCTGAATAATTGAATGTCTGCGAATGATTGATGAAAAACGACTAAAGCATGTCTACTTGCAGACATGTTGCGCATTCCGACACGACTGTTTCTCACTTCTTCTACTGTTTCAGGAAGTGGGGCAGAGTCACCAAAATCAGGAAACTAAGTGTTGCTATAAATACATCCGAGCAAAAGGGCTATAGCTGGTGAAAGCTAATGTAGTCTTAGTTGACGAGCAGACGAGTTTCGCTTGAGCTTGAGACGCCAAAAGGAAATATTTGGGCAAAAAGATGCTCCTTGTCAGGTGATTTCGTGCTTTTTTTTGAGGATACGCCACCATGGAAGAACTCGTCTCAAGGGCTGAATTGGGTGAATATGACACATCATCCATTACTTTCTTTAAAGTTAGTTTCAGGTGGTACGAATACACCAAAAAAAAAAAAATGTCTCCGTCTCTTTACGGTTTGTCTTCATTAAACATTGTCTTTTCCTTGTGAGATATGACTTTAATTAGACGTTATTTACCAGAAGTTTCATTGAGAACTATTTTCTGAGCTTAAAAAAAAAAAAAAGAGGAAGCAAGCTTCTTAGCCATTCTGTGTGATTAAAATTATAAACTGGTTAATGAACAATTTCCCACACGTCTGAATTCTAATTACCCGTTTTGTCGCCGCTTTGACAAACAGAACGCAAGTCTTATTGCGCTGTCATTAGTGGGAACTGTGATGAAGGTGAACGCTCGTGTTGAGTTTCTGTCCCAGTTAGCGTGTACGGAGGTGAACTTGACCTGATTAAACGCTGTAATGAGTCAAACAAAATTACTCTGACCGGTGTTGACACAGTGCGATGTTTGCACAACTCCTTGTTGGCTCTGCGCTGAAATGTCAAACAGATTGGACATTCATTCTCCAGCCACAGTCACCTTGACGTTCCAGCAGCTGGACAGCTGCTGTGTTGTGGAGCATGTCCAGAGCAAACATCACCTGCTGTTACACGGACGCCGACACATAATATCCCCACTGTCATGTTCTCGGTGTAATTTTTGAGAACTCATTTGACACAGTGATCCTGGATCAGCGATGATTAAGAGGAACTAATGATAAATATTTTCCATTTTGATTAAGCAATTTGGAGACTGTTTGACTGCGTGTGCTGTACACACTAATCACCCTGTGATATATATATTTTGTTTTTCAGAACATTCTGAATCCCTGCCGTCATACGAGGTGTTGATTCTTCACACTGCTGAGGCACAGGAATGGGCCTCGTACTTGGAGCAGATCTTGAAATCCTCTCGAAAGTTCCCCAAACGGTCCATTTTGCTCTACGCCATCAGCTCAGCCGATCAGCTCCACGGATACAACTTCGAGTGCTTCCAACGGTGCAAGTGCATCGTTCTGCTCCTGTCGGGCGTCTTCTTCGACATCCTCTATGACCATGAACTGAATGGGGCGCTTCAGAGCCTCCTTTACCCTCCACACAGAGTGGTGGTGCTGCTGTGCGGCGTATCGGAAGAGCCCATATTGACTGAGAGCTTCCAAGACTGGCCCATCTGGAGAAAACTCCATGCCGACGATGAGCCCCCGCTTTACGTTTCCACCATTTTGGAATCAATTGCTGAGAGTATGAAAAACTTTTAAGTCACAAATTACTTCTTTATTGTGCCAATTTATAAACCCATACTTGTGGTTTACAATTGTATGAATACTGTAACTTGGGCGGCGAAGCCACAGCTTTTCTTTTCTTTTCTTTTCTTTTCTTTTCTTTTCTTTTTTTATACACGGAGACCGAGAGAGAGAAAATAACAGCAGTATCTTCACAAGTAGGCAGCGTGTAGTTAATGTGGTAAAGTTTTGAGATCAAACTCTGGTATTATAGAGAGCAAAGTGCACAACTGCATTTCTTCAAGGGATTTGGTTCAGATTTTGAACTAGCGTTTGAAAAATAATCAAAAGCATCTATGTCCTATTCCACTACAAGTGTTAGAGTTGAATTCCTCAAATTTAAGCGATAAATTAGAAATAACATAAGAAAAATATAAGATAGTAAATTGTGCTTAAAGAAACAGAAACTAGCAATTACTTAATGACTGAGTTAAGCACCTTTAGTTGTTGTTGAATGACCTGAAGGTTTATTTGTAGTTATTTGTGGAATATTTAGGAGGCACTATCAATAAGTTTGCCATTTATTTTTCAAAGGTAGACAGGTGGAGGCTGAATATGAGAGAGAAGCTGCAGCCGCTGCCGCTGCTGCTGCTGCTGCTGCTGCTGCAGAAGAACAAGAACAAGAACAAGCTTCAGCTTCCATGTTCCACATCATCGAAGACACTTCTCCTGAAGATCCCACCATTGATGAGGCAGAGGAAACGGTGCCAGAGGAGGAGCAAAACGAAACTGTCCTGGAGAATGAAGAGCCTGTGAGCACAGGGAACTCAACACCCGGAGAAATGAGTTCACCCACGGACATCACGTGTCTCACCGTTCAACCGAACAGAGTCCTGTGTGGGGTAAGGTGGAAGTGAAACAGACGCATGAAAGGCAACATCCACATGGATGATGGAGATACACATAGATGGACTTAGCATTAACAAACAGTTTTTATTTGAATCAATGAGATATTTTACCGTAATACAAATTTTCTTTAAAATTTTGTTCCACTCTGTGTTTCTAAGGAACAGGAGACACTTTATATCATCTTCACACACAAAGTAGACAATCAGACGACACCAGAGGTGGAGTTTTCATCTTGACAACAATGGTCTGTGAAAAGGTGCAGCACGGTGAAATGATTACACTTAAAGTGTTATCGCCACACTCGTGTCATATCTACAGGAAGGGTCATATTGACCGAAATGTTGATGAACGTCTCTTTTGTTTGCAAGAAGTGAAAATCTGAAGCCTTTTTTTTTTTCCATTTTTATCGGAACAATCTGCTTGTAGATATGCCCGTCGGAATGGTATCACTGACGATGCACACTGACCAGTCATGTGTCAGCTTAAGCCCGGTGACGTATTACACCCACATGGGAGAAGTCAGTCGATGTCTCGAAAACGCAGCCGATCCTGTGAACTTCCTCTGTCAGGTGAGACAGTTGCACTGTTGGCTTTTTTTTTTTTTTTTTTTTTTTTTTTACAACTTTAATTGTTCTTTGACGTCACGTGAGTTATTATTTATTTTTCACTTCCAGGCTTTCAACTTGACATCCAATGCAGCCGAATCATTGGACGACCTGCTAACTGACTCGTTCAAATCCAGGATGGCTGAGAATAATCTTCAGCTGTTCGGCATCAGACAGATAGAGAACGAAAACATGTCGACATGTGAGCGTAGTACTCTGATTTCTCGCTCTGTCGTGTTACCCAAGTAGATGGTGGAAGACATCCCAGTGTTGCGTCATGAGAACAGCGCTAAACCGTCACTTCCATGGCTGCAATGCCTTCATGGAAGACAAAAACAACAGAGAGCAGCTTTTTTTTAATAATTTTGTTGTATCCGTTTTTGCGCTTTAGATCAGCGGAGTGAGGAGCTTCCCACTTTACTCCACTTTGCAGCCAAGTACGGCCTGAAGAAGCTGACCGACGCCCTCCTTCAGTGCCCGGGGGCTCTGCAGGCCTACAGTGTCATGAACA
Organism: Mugil cephalus; assembly: GCF_022458985.1. Classification (NCBI taxonomy): domain Eukaryota; kingdom Metazoa; phylum Chordata; class Actinopteri; order Mugiliformes; family Mugilidae; genus Mugil; species Mugil cephalus. The sequence goes on from NC_061782.1 coordinate 6,912,052, forward strand.
AGGATGGAGATTACCCAAACACGCTAGCAGAGAAGAGCGGCTACCCAGAACTCAGAGAGTACATCGACGAAGTTGTTCTGAGTCCAGTGAGTATTTGCAAGTAGTATTCAGCTATTTATATTCTCTACTGGCAGACAGTAAGGATTTTTTTTGTGTGTGTGTGTTTGAACAAATCCAGGAGACAGCAAACGTGGTCGAAACTCCCTTAGAGGACACCATCGACGCAGGCGATACTATAGAGATATATGAGGCGATGTCTACCTCTCAAGATATGATCATCAAGTACTCAGATTGCTCCGAGGACATATATGAGTCGATGTTGGAGATCGACCCCGATTGTGCTGAGGACCTATGTAAGATTATATTTACTGGTCCTAATAGTGATGAATATCACAACACAGAGGAGGATTCATTCATATTTTTATTTGTTTTGTTTTTTTCAGATGAGGAGATGAACGCATTAGATGAGAATCGTGAAGAAGTGATGCTTAGGAAATTCTTCCAAGGTACATACATTCGCCCGACTTTTACAGAACAGTGTGTCCTATGCAAGCTGTAACATGCGGCCGCTGTGTCCTTCAGCGAAACCACGCGAAAGTCAAGTACCGCCACCCGCACAATGGAAAAGCGATGAGGAGGAAGAAGTTGAGCATGAAAACTTTAATGAGATTGAGGAAGAGGAGGATCCGTACAACCTTTGTCCAGAGGACATCTATGATACCGTGGATGAGAATAACACCTACAAGCCGTCGATCCTGAACCGTCCGCCAGCCCCCATCCCCAGACCTGATCACAAAACTGAACCTGAAAGGCCTATGACCTACATCTCTAGAGGTACTGTCTGTTTTTTATGTGTTTTATTTAATTGATTTTAAAGTATATAACTAAAAACTCTCAACAGTATTTTCAGATAAAGGTGAGCCAGAGAGTAAAAGACTGGGATCGGAGTATCTTGCAGGTAATGCTCTTTATTATCATTATTATTAATATTATTATTATTATAAGCTAAGTTAAGACACTATAAAGTTTAATAACTTCATCATCATTTTTATTTTAATAAACCAGTCACTTCACTAGCAGTTAAAAAGGTGCTGACTGACGGAGACACTCGAAGTCTCAGATTTATTAAGGTTAAGCTCTGTCATGGTTTTATATATAGTTTACATACGCACACCTTGATTCTATCCATACGCGCGGTGTCTCTTTGTGGTGTCCGTGTTATGACATATATATGGTTTTCACTGTTACCAAGCTGGTCAAATATAAACCCGTAACCATTATAGTGAGCGGTTACAGCTATGTATGTACGGTAGGACATATTTAGGTCGGATGTTAGTGACTGAGAGAAAATGTTCACATGGTCTTCAAGTGTTAATGGGTGTTTTTCACATGTAGGTCAGACACAGTAAAAGCAGCTGATGTGTTCGCAAGATCAAATCCAACACTAGACGTCATGTTGTCTGAGCCACATGTTTATGTATTCAACCTGTTACATGATAAAAATAAAAAGTTTAGAGAACTGAATACCTGGGGCACCCACACGGATTGCTTGCCTGGTTGACAGGATGTCTAGTCCCCTATCTCATCACCTCACTTCCTGTCTCTTTCTGTTCCCATCCACCAAATAAATACCATCCCCCACTCACCGCCCACTCAGACAGTAAAAAGGCCCCGAAAAGGCCCCATTAAAAATAGGATCAAGTGATTTATAAGATGCACAGTCTGACATTAATCCAACATAATAACACTTGAATAAAATAGAAATAAATGTAGTTTAAATGATTTAATTATTAAATAAATATCTGTTTACAAAAATCACCCTGGCCGTGCTTCAGACTACTCTGCTTCCCTGTACGGTACCAGTCGCCTGCTAATTAAATAAAAGTGTATTTCAGTTTTATTCAATTATAATTCGTGTAGTTTTTCACCTTTAACCAAAAAATATTTTAACCCTTTAAGACCTAAACATCCTCCTGCACATGAAAAAAAAAGAAGCTTGTGGTATTTCAATGACCATAATTCACCGATGGAAAATTGAAAGTGTGGCTGAATACAGGGAAGTTGCGCTTCATGGAAAAAGCAGCTGCCATTACGGTAACGATGATGCACCGTTGCTGTGGGGACCGACGCGAGTGGAATTTGTTGAATTTGTTGGTAAAAACAAGAAGTTAGTTATACCCTTGAGAGGTCACGAAGGTCTTCCAAACAAAAGCGCAACTTCCCAGTGTTCAGCCACACTTTGAATATTCGCAGTAGCGCAAACCACTGTGAGCTACTGTAACACAAATACCGCGCGCTTTAACGATCCCCCCGGTAAACCTGCCTTTATGTCAGCTTCTTTTTAATTTCCAAATAAGTAATGCGAAGTGGAGGTCACAGTTTTCTATAGCTGAAATCTTTTTTTTATATATATATATTTAGCTCGGCCTGCGATGGAAGCACCCACACCAGCTCATGACCCCTACGCCGGGATGAAGACCCCCGGTCAGAGGCAGCTCATATCCCTGCAGGAGAGGGTGAAAGTCGGGGAAATTACCGTGGACGAGGCCGTGCAAGAGTTCAAGGCTTGGCAGTTTGACCACGAGAGTAGGGCACACTCAATCCGCTTTCAGCAGGTAGCTCAAACATACAAATATCTGAAGTTATGATCGATGCCTGAGCAATAAATCTGAACTCACTTTATTTATTTATTTTTATTAAAGGACAATCTGAAGAAATTACGAGACAGCATCACCAGGCGCCACAAAGAAAGAGACAAGACGGGAAAAGAATTAGGTAGAATGCTATTTATTATTTGATTAACTTTGAGCGTAAGTTTCTGTCATAGTATGATTACTTTGTGACAGCACATAGAAAAAAAAAATAGCATCCTGTTTTATTTATTTATTTATTTATTTTTTAATGTGTGCTTATCATCTCTTAGGTTGTGAGATAAGCGCTCCGATGCAGAGGAACTTATACTGGGGCTCCACCATGACGTTAGAATGTGCTGTTTACGAGTCGGCGCCCAGAGTTGCAGCGCTGCCTCCGCCGCCGGTTCAGATGATCCAGAGAGGAGGCTGGAAGACGGGGAGCACCTCCAGCACATCTAGTGAGTCCCAAGCTCTTGTTTTCTTCCTTCATTGTGTGTATGTCTTTCCGCTCCACACAAACGCCCTCCTTTTGGATCTTTGCCAAGTGAATATGACTGGTTTTGCCATCCTTTCCTCTACTTACTGAGCAAATAATATGAGGTTATTTATTTATTGTTCAGGAGTTGTGTCCTAATGGGTCTGTAACAAATGTGTTGCAGCCTGGCGCGAGTGTGTCTGATTCAAATGATTTCAAGGAAAGGCCAATTTGCTCGATTAATTTTGGCAACAAGTCTTGCTTCAATGGAGCAATAGTTCTTTGATGTACAATATTTCAGTTCATCTGAGCAAATTTAACCTCTGAGTACTGAATATTAACTCAGTTATCAGCATTAAATATTTGTATATATTATGGCTGAGCAGTGTACTGGTCCACACCAAATACTGGTATTTATTTATTTATTTATTTGTTATAATCTGAAGATTTAGATCATATTCAGGGAAGCGCTTATAAACATGCATGCGTCAGAATGCGAGAGGACTTTTGCCAAAAAAAAAGGTGTTGTGTCGGTTGTTTTTTTGTTTTTGTTTTTTTTAAATGTCCCCAATTTTAGCTTTTTATTGACATTAAAAAAAGACACAGCAGTTTTGAATATGTTTAAACATGAATTAATATGTCAAAATAAATGAAACCGTAATTGTAATTTCCATAATTTCTTTATTTCATCATAATAACATATCAGTCTATTTTTATATATGTGTGTGTATATATATATATACAAGCTGTAAATGTCCCTGTTTTCCGCATCAGCAGGCAGCGCTAACACGGGGCCATGCAAACCAGTTTTACTACTATTTACACATCATCACAGTAAAGTAGTCCAACCTTAGTCAATGTGCTGCATTGATTCCTCTCTCAAAGAATAGAAAATGTTGTGAACACATGAAAAGAAAGATAAAAAATACCGTGATACGGGTTAAAAATACCGTGATATACATCTTTGGTCGTACCACCCAGCGCTAGTATATATTCCCGTAGTTTATTATACTTGAATTTAAATATCTATTGTTGACTACTCAAACTTCATATTTTTACATGTACTTCTTTAAAAGCTGGATGTTGTTCTCTTATCTCTTTATAACGTTCACTGGTACATGTTGTTCTGCTGCACACCTTTAATTTGTTGAGCACGTAATCCATATTATTATCATATTATAATGCATAAGTTGTCTTTTTCCAACATTTATGCTGTTCTTGTGATGTTTTATTTTGACCGGGGAAAGTTTGTCAATGTCTTCCGAACTAGTGCAGTTTTTTGTGTGTTTTGTAAGGGAAGACTTTTCACCAGTTGGTTTAGTTTGCGAGCAAATATAGAAAACTCACAGGGAGATTTCGTGTCTAGCCGTTGACATTTGTGTAGTGTTGAAACAAACACTGTTGCAAGAAAGTGAGGCGCCGCAAACAGAGTGATGGAATCTCCTCGAGCTGATTCAAATCTTTTCTTTAAAACCTTTAGATTAACTTGTTTGACAAGATAAACTAAACAAAAAAATAAAAAAACATATAATAAAAGTGTATGAAAATAACACTGCGCTCCCAGAAACACTCGAGTGTTGTCAGAAATTATTAGCAGGCGGCCTCATGATGCTCACATTAGTCCGTGCGTGTTCTCTGCGGGCTTCCTCGTTTAATCTCGCTCTGATCGCTCCGCTGCCTGCAGACATAATGTACAACGCGTCTCTCGTGAGGCTCACAAAGATATTTTTATTCCCTTTTGGTGAAGTCTTACAACATAATTCACCACAAGCACTAGGCTCATGCAAACTTACGGTCACATGTGTTCCCTCCACATTAACCTGCTTTTCTTTACGTCAGGTACTGAGAGCAACAGACTGAGCACCCACAGCAACTTTAGCCTCAGCAGCGGGACAGAGCCCGACTTTGAGGTGAGCCTGAATCCCGAGTTGCAATTTTTCAGGAAAGTCTTTCAGAAACACACCTTCCTTAACAGAATGTGGAACATTAATGCTTCAGCTTTTCATTTCTTCATACATTTCAGAATTCCCACGTGTGTAAAGTGTGAAAAGTTGATGTGCATTGCTTAATATTTTAATCGTTTCTCAGTAACCACAAGTCAAGATGTAATCTGGAAGTTTTTTTTATATTGCAGCTCCTGAAAGCGAGGCTCAATTGAGTTATGAATCTGCAGTCAAGTAACTGAAGTTATTCAACAAACATGCTGGAGTACAAATATTTGCCTACAGAACCACTCAAGTGAAGTGAAAGCAACTAAAGATTAGCACTTGAGTGAAGTTACACTCCACCATCGCTTAAGTCTGCAACAGGCAGTCATGTTAATTGATAATATGACTATTTATTTATTAATTTATTATGCATTTGGTCTTTAAGACGTCAGGAAAGAAAATAAGTTTCATTTAAAATCTTAGCTAGTGTGATATCAGATGGTTTTTTGTTTAATTGAGAAGCGAGAACAAGAACGTCGTTACTTTTGTGGCTTTTTTGTTTGTGAAACTCTTGGTTCCTACGCAGGTATGGAAAGTATGGAATTTGATTTTATAAATTTCCAAGTCTGGAAAAGTATGGGAAATGAAAACTAGTGTATGGAAAAATATTCATATTTCTGAGACTGTTATCACAGTCAAAATTTCTAAAATATAAAACGATCAATATCTAAAAGCATAAATGGATAGATCTGTTTTTCTAAGATTTTACGATCGCTGAACATATTGGGAAAATGTAAATCACTCACTCAGTTTATAATTTAATTTATGATTTATTAATTTATTTAATTTTGTATTAACTATTTGTATGACCTACGTTACCTAACTATAAACTCCTGGAAATTATTTGGTGACATAACCGCATATATATTCAGAATAATGAAAACGATATCAACTATTTACTCTAATGCCATAAATTAGTTTTTTTGTTGTTTTTTTTCTGAGAAGTCTTCAAATTAGGGTCTGGAAAAAGTATAAAGGAATTTTGAAATTTCAAGTGTGTAGGAACAAAGGGTGAGAAAAAAATATGGCAATATATCGCAATATTTCTTCTTCTGATACAATAGTGTTTTTGAATATCTTAATAACAGTTAAAAGAAAAAGTCATGTTTTTGGCTGATGGTGAAACATCTTCCGCACCTCCAGCACCACGTTTTCTGTACATGTGCAATAAACTGGAAGTTGATCATTTGGATAAATATCATTTTTTAATTTGTCCAATTAATTATCACTGTCATCTGATGTACACATGTACAATGTGTAGTTTAAGCTGCACTTAAAATTTCTCAGTGTGCTATGTAGAATATTGTATTATTACAATATCGCGATAATGTATCGTATCATGACTCAAGTATCGTGATACGTATCGATATCGTAGATTCATGTTCAGTTGACCCAGTACAAGGTACAGAATCTTTAAAACGCTCTAAATGTTTTTATCTCTAAAGTGTTTTTGGTGTGGTGACATATACATTTGATTCTTTTAAAGGACTCACTAGAAAATCCTCCCCCTCCGCCGCGACCCCCACCTCGACCATCTGATGGTGGACCCAACATTCCTCCTCCTAGGATTCCTCCTCGGATCCCAGAAAGGTCAGTCTAAAGCTTAGGTCTTCAGCAGAGGGCGACCCCTAGAGGGTCCGCGGAGGTACTGCAGGCAAAATCTCTGGTTGATTAGACATTTTTTTTATGTATTTTTTAAATTTTCTCTCACAAATTTAAACTTTAAATACACATTTAATCAGCCAACTACTGAGGACAAAATGGCTTTGTTAGTCACTAGATACATTAGGCTTTTTATATATGTGATATATTTATAAATATATCTTTAAATATCATTAGGCCGAGTTTAATATAGAACACATATAGTAGGTGGGGGGTTCCTACTTAATCTCTCCATCAGTTTGAGGGTCCTCGGCCTGAAAAACGTTGTAGACGCCTGCGCTAAAGAGCTCAGCGATCCAGCATGAGATCAACACGAGGCGGATAAAAAAAATATCCACAAGCGGCGACGAGTGAAAATAGACGATAAAGAGGAAACGTGTTTCGCCCAATCGGTGTTTCACAGCTGTGAGAGGAAACCAATGGTGAGAAAGTGATGAGAGATGTCGACGTTCTCACTGTCTAAACATAATTGCCCTTTGTGCACAGAGAGCAGAGCTCACGCTGTGAACGTCTTAAAAATGAAAGCAAAAGGTGATCGAAGCGACTCTAAAAGAAGTCGGATTGTTAACTATAGCTGCAGTGAATATCTGTAACTTTCCTAGTCTGATAGAGGCTTTCTGCACATCTTATCTCTTTAAAAAGTGATACGGGTTACAGTATAGTGTGTACCACAACACGTCAAACAGAAACTCTTCATACGCCGACGTATGTTGGGGCTGTAGGTCAGGTGTTAAACAGCGACTGAAATGACTCATTCTGTTGAATTACCATGTAAACACTGTGGTAATAAAGGGAGAGTGACCGTAACGAGGAAGCAGCTTGACGTTCTGCCAAAATGTAGGTTAAGCATTTAAATGAAGAAAAAGGAAATGAACAAGTTCACAGAGAGAAAAAGGTGGCATGCAAATAGTAGTCTCTCCAAATCTGTACGTGTGGGTTTAATTCTAACTAATTTTATGATACAGTTTTTTTTTTAGCATCAGACTAGACAGTATGTATGAATTTATTCTTAGCTGAAAGTTAACAGGGATGAGAGGACTCGATCGTGTGATTTATTTTAAAAGATAGAAGTATCTATTTATATATATATATATATATATAAAAATCTATATAAGAATTAGGAAGTATCACTTGCATTTATGTATGAGATGTGTAAATTAAAAGGTGAAGCACATTTATAGCAGCTGTGAGTTTCACGTATATTTTTTTAGCTGTGAAGTGTTATGAGTTACAAGATCAGTCTAATGTGCACAGTTTACCAGCTTTGTAACTTTAAACCCTTTTATCTTACAGATGCTACTAGTATTTCTGGGGTAAATGTGTAATGGTACTTTGTACTTCTTCTTATTGCTTCTTATTTAGCACTAGTTTCTTCCTTAACGACCCGCCCTGTACTGTATATGTTTACTGCGGCACTAGAGGCGATAATGGTTGCAGCCGAGTAACACTGTGTTTCCCGTAGGGTGCCAGAAATGGTGCACGAGCGCTACATATCCTGCCCGACGCGAGCACTTCCTCAAAGACCCTCTTACAGACAAACAGACTCAGCGCCTCCCTTACCTCGGCGAATCCGGTGACTGCAACGTGTTCGTCCCCTCGCTGGTTTGTAAAGTCGTGGCTTTATTTCTATGTAGGGATCGGAGGGGAGAAAATAAATGCGCGTACCTCTGTAAACGGCCGTCGGGATTTAAAAAGACGAACCCAGACAAGCAAGAAGACAGTATCTTATTTTTGTTTCTTGCTCTTTTTTTTTTTAATTTTATGCATTGGTTCATCTAATTCTCTCTGCACCCTTAATATTTCATTGTATGTGTGAGTGTGTGTATTTGTGTGAGTGAGTATGTAATAGGATGTATGCGTTATGTTACTGTAAAAACATTAATTTCACTTGAATGTTCACCGTGACTATGATAATTATAATGTATTCTAATAAAAATTTCTTCTAACATTTGAGTATTTACTTCTTTTATTAAGTGCAATGTGTTGAAATATGATAATATTTGTATTAATATTAATATTGTGGTGCATCTCAGTGCTTACTCCCAGAAATACCTCAACGGATATTATGTTTATACCTTTTAAAACCTTAAAATCTGGCTGTAACTTATTTATGTGCTACAACCAGTATTGATTTATTAGTTCTGCTTTGGTCACTTGATGGTTCTACGTATTCTCTGTATCACTTTTTTTTTTATTTGTTTGTGACATCTGTTTCCTAGTTTTCCTCATGTAGCACAGAAGCTCAGTCACATGATCATGCTGTTATGAATGTAAATGAGTTTTCTGAGGAGGGAAAAGGTTCAAATTGTGAGTCAGTGTCGTCTGCTACGGCTTCTGGTAGAAACTTTCAAAGTAAAATCTTCACTAAATACTGCATCAAAGTGATATATAACCCATTTATTTCTGATTAGATGCATATTTTACTTACAATAATAGATTTAGATACATATTTCAGGAGTCGGTGTGTAGATTTTAAATTTAAATCCTCTGAAGCTGTGCTCAAGGTGTGATTTTCTTTTTCTCTAACTAAACTTTGGTGGTATTTCGGAGGCAAACTATTTTAAGACCAAGGTGTTTTCCTGTGACGTGTCAAAGGTCATCTTAACTAATAAAGTGAAACCAATGCAACAAAAAAAAAACTTTAATTTACTGAGGATTATTGGTAATTATACTGTATTTAAATCATAAGAAATTCAAACTAAATGCCTTTAACTGAGTCACGTTTCATGTAGAAATACAGCAGAATGTCAATTTTTGTGTAGGCATGTCGGTGTATTACCGTGTTTAGACTACGAATGATGCAACATTTTATTGCTTATTTATATACGTGCACAAATAATTTCAAAGCTGTTCTTGTCAGTAATTTGTAACAGAAATGGGTCAAATCACTGTGAGGCATTTTAGTGTTTTTCAGCTCATTCTTTTATTGTTCCCCAGCAGCAGACTGTAGTGCTATAAAACGAGAATTTTGCAGCTGAGGAGCCATGGATTTCTCTCAGGGGTTTGGGCTAAAAGTAAGTAAATATTACAAATACACGCATCAAGCGGACAGAACCAGGACTAATCAACAGGGTTTTGCAAACATTAACCGTAGCTACAGACTTTAAAAGAAACACGGACAATTTTAAGTGCAGTTTTTACTCATGTAGCATGTAGCCACGGTTCTGTTATTTCTCTCCGCAGCGTGGAAGTGATTGACCCGAGGCTTTTATTGCGGAGGGGCGGCCCCGCGGAGCTCGGCCGGTGCGTCGTGCCGCGGTGTTGACGCAGCTGAAGCCGGCGAGTGTGAAGCGCTGACAGGACGCTGGTGGAGAGCAGCAGCAGCAGCAGCAGCCGCACAGAGCTCAGTGAAGTGTGTCTGCAGCAGCGAGCACAACGCTGGATTACCACCACCCCACAGAGGTACGTGTCTTGCTCCGGATAACCGCTTCCTTTACTGGTATTAATGTCACCACCTCTAATTTTTTAAAACTAAGAAACCACCAGACTTTGGTTATCATGTCAACGTGCAAAATCTTAACCACGCAATGCAGACCCCCCCCCTCCTACCTCTCGCTGTTTTGCGTTCCTTTTATTTGAGACTTTTGTGAGCGTTAAGAGCTTCTGCGCGTCAGTGGGTCGTGATTTTTGTGTGGATCGGGGTCGATCTGGCTCTGGGACAGCTGCTGCAGCAGAGACCAGATCCATACAGTGGGAATGCGACCCGCCATGGGTGCAGCACTCTGAAGCTCAATGCCCAGGAGAAAACACAAAATCTGGGATATAATTAAAGGCTTCCTGACTTTACACCATCCTGAATACCTTATCAAACTATTCTTAAAATACTATATCGCTCTCTCGTTGTGGTGCGTTTTTTTTTCACAAGTTGTCAGGCACCAGTGCAGCTTTACTATTACCGTCTGTGGATGATGGTGGTCTAGGGAGCAGACTACAGGCGACTCCACATGCATACAGTATGGCTGTGGCATCAGGACCATGCACTGAATGCATAGTATGCGGCATGGAGGTGTCCATTCTCCATCGCTTTTAGTTCAATGTCACGAGGTTAGACTTTTTTTTTTTTTATTAATAAAGCTCAATTAATAAACACAAAGAATAAGACAAGTGGCTTAAGAGTCCACCTTGTCAGCTGTTATTCTTACAGTTCCAGATTATTCTCAATGCTGCAGCCTTGAAATAATAAGTGATAGTGAAAGAAAAAATCATTTAACGTACATTTCTTTTTCTCCGTTCATTATTTTTCCACTCTTTTATTCCGGAGATATCTTTGCACGACCGGCAGCTCTCCTGTGCCGCCACCGCACAGTAATAATATCCTGAGTACTCTCTGCAGCTATTGACACAAGGACCTGAATGTTAAACTGTAGTCTGACAAACAGGTCTGCCTGAATGAGCAGCGTGTCACATGAACATGCTTCACAGCACTTTGCAGACTTCAAAAAAGACTCATAGCTTTCCCACATCATTGAGATGAATATTTATATATACAAACTCAAACTTTAACCACCAAACATATGCAGGTCTGAAGTGGTTTGTTGCTCTACAACTCATCTCCCATATGAAGCTGTTATATTTACTTGGGGTTATGTTATGTTATGTTATGTTGTGTTACGTTATGTTATGTTAGTTCTGAGAAACTCAACAGACGTGCGTGTCTCTGCTGTCTTTCCATTCACAATTTCTTTCTCCAGCCCCGTGTAACACGACGCTACACAACCTTGATAAAATATTAACCCGGGCAGAGCACAAATAATTAAATAAACTGCTTCAAGGACAAGCAGGGAAGCGGGATTTTCTCGCGACCACTTTTTTTGTTTTCCTGAATTTCTAATCAACTGCAGAACCGTTTTTGTTGTGTAGTTGATTATGAGTCGAGAACACCAGTCTTATCGCCGTGTGTTGCCTCATGCAGCTGGCAGAGATATGCAGTATCTGTGTAATGTTTACATAGAAAGAACAGGACATCCACTTGTCTCCAGGGTGTCCTGCGTGTTTTCAAGTCTATAAGTGTATTGATTCGGTACCAGCGTGTCAGCAGAGGAGTGTGAGGAGTGAGTCCCAGTGTATCAGTCATATGTTTGATGCCCAGCAGCTCAGCCGTGAGTGTTCAGTCAGAGTCTCACACGTATTGTTGTGCACGTGGGGACAAATAAACAAAGCAGCCTCGTATTAGCGCTGTTCTCAAACGAATTCAACATATGTTAAAGTTCATTTTGGAGAATTCTTCGTCTTATTAGAGGATTATTCATATTTTTCAGGGACAGTGTTGCTTACAGGTGTTTTAATGCGTCTCACCAGGACTTCTCAGTGCTGAGTGAGGATGGGACCTGCTGGCGTTGTTAATATTTCACGAAGCTTGTTCAGACTCACGTTACCCAGTAACCTCTAGATTTGAGAGGAGCAACCCCCTCGGAAACATGAATCTCAAAACTGAGTTTCAAAGATTTGCCGGGGCCAGCTGGCCACGGGATTACACACGCTGCGCTGTTTTTCCCAAGATGACCTCCATGCGGTTTGGAAATCTGACAGACGACTACACAACACATGAACAAGTTATTTTATGGGCTAACGCTGTTTGTATATGGGAAGACATTTATTGCCGAGGCGTATTCTTTATTTATTATGGTTTTGATTACAGTGCCAAATCTTGCCGGACAATAGCAAAATAAGTCGACGGCATCCTTCTCTTTGTTATTTCCTAAGGCCGCCGTGATTTATTAGCTGGAGTTTATACTTGCAGCTTTCAGCTTAGCGACGCTGGGTATTTGCATGACATTAACCAAACCTTTTGTAGAGACGTTATTTGTAGGAAGCAGCCTCGTCCTCGCTGTGAATAACGGATGGCTTTGGATCAGGCCGGATGTTTCGGCCAGACACCAGGTTTCTGTTTTCACTCCTTGTTAATGTTACAACAGGTTGCTTAGCAACACCCCACCACCACCACCACCACCACCACCACCACCCCAACATTGTCTGCGTTTGCCACCCCCTGCCATTGGCTGAAGTGGATGGTGAAGTGTTATACGCTTTGGCTTTTCAAGGTCCCCCCGATCATGGACGCACGTAAACAGAGCAGTGAAAGGACAATTTATGCTGTAGTGATTGATTTAAGCAACACCCGCTCCGTCCCCCCCCCCCCCCCCCCCCCCCCTCCCTCGCCTCCCTCCCATGTGTAACACAACATGTCAGCTGCTGATGGAAAACAGCAACATCACAGCAGTTGTCGGCGGATATTTTTCAAAAGAATCAGCACATGTCCTCCCTCATCATCATCACCATCATCATCACACGGTCGCGGTCGAACCGGAATCACCAAGAGGCACTGACACACTGCAGGTTTACAAACCACTCACCGCAAAATATAATAAACAGTAATGAAAATCTAATATGCCACCCGTGACGCCGGGCCGTTATTGATGGAGCTGCCTGTTGTGTTTGTTTCTGGGCGTGACGGGGGGGGCCGAGTCAGACAGCGCCAGCATTCCTGAAATAGACAGATGATATGGGGGGTGGTGGGGGGAGCTGCACGCTCACTTCACACGAGGATACCTTCATAGCACTTAAAATTGCTGGATTATCACATCGCTGTTTATATTCACGTTTAGCCGCCATATCCTATGACTCAATTATCAAGTGGTCCCCCACCCCCCACCCCCTTCATATCTGAGTTATATCGGGGAGCGCGCTCACGGCCTCCAGACCCCGGTCGGAGTCAAAACATCCAGCGGGAGACGAGGAAACGCTTTCACCACTCTCTCGGACAATGATTTGAATTGTCATCGCCGCTCACCTAATGTGCAGGGCGCCCCATTATCTAAGCCAGGAGGAATCCGCGGCGCACAGCTGAGCTCATTATGTAGTTATGACATTAAATAAACATCTTGCGCATCTCCCATTCACATCCCAAATTAAATATTGCTTTATATAGGCGCATTCTTTCCAATTATGTCACTCACTTCTAATTTTGCTTCTCTCGTTTTTTTTTGGAGCTTTTTTTACTCCTGCAAAAAGTAAACTCTCTGAAAGTCCCCTAAAGAGGCTCCGCGAAGCTACTTAAATATTCAGTTCAATGTTTATCCTGCATGCGAGGCCCCGCGAGCCAAGCTTTCTCACACTTGGAGCCTCGCCTGGAGCCGTGGCTGCGAAGATGTATCACCCTGGGTAAACTGTCGGCTCCCTGACATTCTTATTACACTGGCTCTACAAGCCTAGCAGGCATGTTATAAGGCGCCCTGGCTCCGTGACCATAGTGCCTGTAACGGGGCGGTTTGCACCGTGCGGCCAGCTGCGGTCCACCCCTGGACCTTCGCACGTACCAGCCAAGAGTTTCCTGTCCCGAGTATCTGGCCATGGTCACATCCAATAGCTGCCTGGCCTTCGCACGGACACGCTGGCTTTAACTGAAAAAATGGACCGTTTATCACAATATATCACAATATATGGAAAATGGCAGTGAGATATTTCATTAGCCGAGGGTTAAAGAATTCAAAAGCATAGGAGCAGCGTCTATAAGCTCCGTCCATTATCAACATGAACGTGTAATCCCGCCATGAGGCCTATAATGACCGCTGTGTGTAAGTTACATACATTTCCTTTTATGCTGCAGTTGTTTGAAATGAACTTCAAATAGCTTCGCTTGAGGAATGTGTAGAATCCCAGGCTGCTGTCCAGTGTGGAAGCTGTTTATGGAAGAGAGTTGGGAGGGTGTGGGGTATGTGTGTGTGTGGAGGGGGGTGGAGGAGGGGGTGTAGGCGTCTCTTCTCAATTAGGGGGATAAGCCGCTGCTCCGGAGCGGCCCTTTCGAGCCATGTTTGGAGCTGTTTGGTGGGATCTACGCGCAGCACTGGATAGCTTCTTCCCCTCTCCGCCGTTTGTTGACAAAGCAGAAGTCAAACGTCCGTTACGTAACGCCCCCCCCCCCCCTTTCTCTCCGTCCATAGTACAGCTGAGCGTGTGATGAGAGCCCCTTTTGTGTTAACATAGCTCACTTTTTGAGGCGGCCTTCTGTCCGCTCCACGAGGGACCCCCCTGCACGAAAACGCATCGTAGTTCGAGTTAGTACCACCCCGCCTTTGTTGGGTTCTCGGAACTGGCAGACGGAGGAAATGTGTAGGCTGATTCACACGAAAATGGTTGTGTGGCGTTTATTTGAATCAAAGGACGCACCAGTTTTAATTTCAGTTTTATTGAATAGGTTAAAAATACATTTATACAAATATATCTGACATAAAATGAAACTTATATTGAAAAAATTAAGCTGTGCTGTGTGTTGTGTCGTGCTCCTGCAAAGATCTACCAGGGAAATCACATTGTTTTAGTGGATTTTATGGAGGTGATGAACAGAAGAGTAACAGCGATGTACTCACAGAGTTGAATTTGTTTACAACGAAGTAGCTCTGGTTGGTTGTAATTATATTTTGTTTCCCCTTAAGTAGATCTACTGCTAAAAGCCTAAACCAGGCGTCTTCAATGTTTTTCAGGCCAAGGAACCATAAGACTGATGGAGTTTGGAAGTACTGACTCCCTTTGCATTCAATCTGAATCTGTTATAATACGCTGGTTCAAATATTCATTATTTTTTTTATTTCATGTGCAACAGTAAAGTGGCCGCGCAACTGCCGTAAACATACATAAGTGGTGTATGTCTCAATAATTGACAGATTCAAGTTTTAACTTTAAACGTAGCTAAATGTACTAGAGCTACTTAATAACCAAGATGTTTTTGGCCTCAGTAGTTGGTTGATTACATGTGTATTTAAAGAAATTAAAATTTGTGGGAGAAAATTTAAAAAAAGTAAATATATATATAAATGTCTGCAGTACCTGTTGAAGACGTATGGTTTAGGATTAATACACTTATAGTGGAGGGAAATAGCTAAACTGGCTCTGCCAACATCTAACCTTTGATTTGTTTGATTTGTACACAGACCTCCTGCTTCCACTTCTTATGCTGAGATGTGTTGCTTAATACACGCACGAGAGTCGTATAGTTATTCAAAAACAACTATTATATCTTGGAGAATTTTAAATGACCTGTTTGTCATTATGGAAATGGTCATGTTATGAGGCAAACTCCCAAATTTCTCTTTCAATTCATAGTTTTTCTCACTTTTATTCATAAATTTCGTTGTTTACTTAGTTTTTTCTTATTTTGTTTAGACTTATCCTGAATTGCATTAGTCTTTTTTCATGAAAAACATCATCATGTGATTCACAATCAAACTTCAGACAGCATTTATTAAAAGTATACAACGTTCAGGTTCGGTTGGCGTTAGGGACCTTGTGGACGGTTGAGTCATCCGGTAGCAAATCGCAGCCGTCCTCCTCCTCCTCCTGGTTGCGCCTGCCTCTCGTCTACCGGTTCTGCGCGAGCATTTCTGAGGGGGGGAGGAGGGAGGATTTTATACGTTGGTCTGCACAGTTGTTGAGTGGGTGCCACATTCCCAGGTGGCATGTGGTGACAGGTCCATCTGGACACGCCTGTTGTCAAAAACAAGCAGACCCCCTACATAGACAGGGTCAAGGTCAATGCTGGGACCGTCCCGCCCAGACGAGACCCTCAAAGCTGGGCCGGATTGCTCATGGGAGCTTCAGAGGGAGCGGACCTACGTGGACCGAGGATTATCTGTGCACATCATCAAGTCGGTAATGTATCTCTCTCCATCTTGCAGTGGTGCTCTGAGATGGCTTGCGCCTTTTGGGAGTTGTTTGTTTTGGAAAGGTATTTTAATTACGCCAGAGAGCATTCAGTGTGAGATTTATGTTTGTGTGCATGAACAGTAGTGGAACTGAGAGAGGCAGAAGGAGGAATCATCCTGAATTTTGTTGGCTGCTTTTGAGGGGAAACACCGCGCAGGTTTTTTTACTGAAAGTTCCTGAAACCTAGATAGAGAATTAACAACACCTACCCTGAAGGAATTTTTAACATAGTGACACACTTTCTTTTATTTTTCTTTCTAAGAGAAATCTGCAGTTCACTAAAAATAAATGTCACATGGTATCTTTTGAACCTTTGAGCCTCTATTTAACTCACTATCTGTTGAACTTTGAACAAATTCGACTCTATAATTCACCCTGAAATTAAGAATGATTTTCCATTATTATTAGCAGTGATGGTGCATTTAGGTGAAGTGGGATTTACAAGAGTTGGGGTGATGGATGCTGTCTCCTCTTATTTTCCTGTGTGCTTTGGCCACCGTCGCAGCGCTTCTTTCTTTCACAGGCTGGGATGGATGCCGTTCGTTGCCCTGTTCTGCTCCGAAGTATCTCTTCCTAAAAAGGCCGGGGGAGTGATCTCTGCTCTCATGTGTTTATACAGCGAACTGAACGCTGCAAGCTGTCACCTTCCCTTTCCCTATGATACGGAGCTCAGACACTCGTAAAAACCTCTCCTGCTGTATACTCACCATCTGGGGGTTCGTCTGAGGATACAGCGGAAGAAGAGTTGAGATGAGTGTAAGCCCTCCTCAAAGGAATATCTGTTAATGGTTTGTGAAATGAGATCACGGATGGCGTCGCCTCTGGGACGCAGGGGGTCAGGAAGCAAGTTGATTTCATTAAAGAGAGAGGGGAAATAAATACACATTTTGTGATGCTTAGGGACAGCTCAGCTCTGAGACTGGAGGAAGTTTTTTTTTTGTTTTTTTTTTTTGCTCAGTGCCCCCTTGGGTCTTGTTTGGAATCGTGCCCGTTTTCCCCTCATCCATTTAGGCCCATTTGTGGAGGTTTCCAGCTGGAACATTGGTCCCCAGCTTGTTCTGCAGGTTGGCTTATTTACTGCCGTGTGTAAACATAAGTGCGCACACAGTTCCACGCAAACCGCACGCAAGCTAAAAGTATGACTTTTAACCTCCTGAGACACAAGCTTTTTTTTTTGTTACGTACTGTTAATTTCTCCAAGGAGCTAAGAAGTATAAAAACCGAGCACCACCTTCGAGCAGGTCGCCCTCAAACGGGTACTTGCTAATTAGCTGTAGCTTTTAACTACTGATAGAATTTGTTAGATTTTCATGTTATCAAACTACAGAAGTTAATAAGCATAACTAGACAAGTTTTAACCATGATGTTTTTACACCGACTAGTGTATTGACCCTTTGCTACCACTAGATGGCAGATAAAGGCGTCCACTTATAAGGACAGCGGGTCTTAATGAAGCAGAACAAGAACCACAAACTTAAAACCTGTCCCCATATGAGGACTCAGGGTGTCAGGAGGTTAAAAGCATGCACTCAATAGGCATCGATTGTGTTTTTTGTTTTGTTTTTTTTTCCTGAGTGCAAGAGCGACTGTGTGAGCATCTCTGTGAGTGTGTGTGCGTGTGTGTGTGCGCGCGCATCTTGATTTAATCAGCCTGTTTCTCTGCACTGTAAATGGGGACATCTCTTAAATCAGCCCTCTCGCTGACTGAGCACAACGTGAAGCCCAGTGGAGCGGTGGGAAGTGCTTCACAACTACTTTTCTGGTGGCCTTGGTGTTCCCCCTCAGCGTGCTCCACTGATGCAGCTCAGATTAACATATGTTTGTTCTCTCTGCCACACTTCCTGCTTGTCCTTAAAGACACAGATACACTTTTTGAACTCGTGCTCTTGGCCTGAGCCGTTGCAGACCTCCTAATAAAGGCATGCAAAGTGAGGTTTGTTTGAGGATGGGCTCATCTTCAGGATTAGGCCTTAGGAGCATGTCTTCTTTTAACTGGCTGATAATATCCAAAAAAAAGAAAAAAAAGGCTTGTTTCTTAATTAATTTCACATGTAGCAGATTCCATAGTTGGCTTCATATATTGTGGATGAATACGATATATTTTTTTTAAATTTCTCAAGCCTGGAAGGAAGAAATCATCTTTACAGATATTAAATATTTTTACATGAAACGATTAAAAGGTGTCCCGGGCTGGATTTGAAGTTCACCGCCTTCCTGTCTGGCTGCACTGTATCTCGTTTCAGCGTGTAACCCTAACCATTGAAGCGCTACCACATTTTCATTAGCTGAATGCGTTCCCCAAGTACAGCAGCTATTCATTGCAGTGACTTCACCGTCCACCTACAGTAAAAGCTGCAGCCAAAGCCAACGCTTCCAAGAAACAAGCGTAACTTTTGCTTCGGTGCCTTGAAATCTGCCTGCGTAAAATACACTGCCCTGCTTGCACTGCAGCAACGTCCTGATCCTGATCTACGACCGATGTGAAGCTGCATCTCATGTCATGTTTCTGAAGCCTGAGAAGAAGCTACAGGTGTCGCTGCATTTGTAAAATTGTATTTCCTCCACTTCCCATAGTCACTTACAATTATCCCCCACCCACCACAGTGCAGTCACAATGGTGGGAAATTGATTGGTGCATGTGTACTTGTTCGATTTCCACTTGTTGCTCAGTAAAGGTCCAAGGTAAAGTCAAACAGAAAAGTTCCTCCACTCAGTATATTTTTGCTGACTTTATGCCCACAGTCTAACAAACATTAATTTATTTAACTGTGTTGTGTTGTCATTATTATTATTTTTTTAATTTATTTATTCTGTGTCCCTTCCAGGGCTCTCCAGCAGAGGGCAGAGTAACACCAAGCAGGACTCCTGGTAAGTCTCCTCTCAGTCTGCGTTCATCCAATAATTCAGTAAATCTCGAGTCTCATGAACCAAAACGAAGGTAAATCAGTTCATTTGAATTAATTACTCGCATGACATGAACTGCACTTGTTTTCACTGTAATAAGTAGATGATAACGGAGCACAAACACCACATAATGCATAAATGTGGTGTTTTTTTCTTAACTAATTACTAATAATAGTTTTTTTTTTACTCTCACACACATAAAAAAAAATGTTTGTTTGCTTGTGTTTGTTGCACTGAAGTCCGATCAGGTACTCGAACAGTGAGCGCTGTCAGGATCACACCTCTGAAAACCATGAAAGGCTCTCCTGACCTGATTCCTGCTGCAGGTGATGTTTCCCTCTGCCTCATTAATTTTTCAGCGCCTACTACCGCGGCATTTTAAAGTCACTTGTTGGCAGCACGGGCGTTACTTTAACAGCGCGTGCTGGGGAGTAATACACGTACAGGAGGAAAGCTGCTTCAGCTGCTCCACTTTCACCTCAGCCAGTTTTCATCATGATAATTAGTTCTGTGGGACACACGTTAATTTGATGGCCTGATTTTCACGTTACAGTTCTATTTTGGTCATTTGGGGCCATGAGGTGGCAATAAGTTTGAAATTCCAGCAGCTCGTACGCTGCAGCAGTCTGAGGACACAGAAATGAGACGGATACACTCAAAACAATAAAGAGCATTTTTATTTTAATGCTTTTCAGATTTGGACGGTAGAAGAGTGTGCAAAGGAAAAGGAGTGGTGACCCTGAGGGCCACCCGGGTCCACATCGACGATGAGGGCCGCGTCAGCGAGGAGCCAAGCGTCATCACAGCGCCAAGTAAGTCCGGGGCGAATGCCACGGCCCCTTCACAACAACTCTAAAAATATGTAGAGGACGGCAATAATAATAATAATTGCCTGGCCGTTTGCAGAACTTGACACATCCTGGTAGAATGTGGACGGAGATTGTAAATACAATTTAAAAGGCATTCGAGCTCATTAGTTCATCATTAGTTGTAGAAATTCCGCACATATCTCACATAGAGTCCTGTCTCCGTGTCAGGATTATATAACCGCTCACGTTTTTTTTTTTTTTTTTTTTGAAGTGCATGCTCTGCGATAAAGGGTGATCGCTCATATTTTTCGTGCAAGTCAAAAGGCTCTTTTGTTGCGCCCTGCCCACTCTGCACTTTGGAGCGAGCGGCCTTGACTGTGGGCTTGTTTGTTGCGTCGGCCACATTGGAACCGGACTGGAGGCCGGCCAAGGCTTTCGGGGAGATGCTTTAATTGTTGTAGAGCCTGAATATAAAGGCCATTGGAACAAACGGTCTTTGCAGCTCGCTGAATGGCCGCTTTGTTCTCATGACAAAGTTCAGAGATTGTGGGAGAATCTTTTTTTTCTTTCTTTCTTTTCTTTTTTCCTTTTCTGGGGATATTAACAGCTCTGTGCATGAAAACCACCAAGGAAAAACATTCACATCCTCCGGAGTCAAATGGAGATTTATTTGATCTGCAATTATTTGTGATTGTTTGCAGTTATCTGAAACGCCGTAGTTTTAAGTTCCCCCGTCAGTGTTTTTATTCTTTGCCGCACTGGCTGCCACACTGAGGGAGCTCTGGACTCTTTTTAGGTGGCTGGACAAGCCAGATTAATGGAGACAGCTCCAAAGCAGGACTGGCTGAGGGAGGCAACAACAACACAGCTGATTTACCTCCTGTAAACTACACCCAGTGCCAGGTACGTTTACTTCCACTACATTTAACGCAAGACCTCTGTTCAGCTCGTTGTTTTTAGGTTTTGTTTGTTTTTTGTTTTTTACAGAAAATAAGACATTTCCAGGAAAGTAAATTTGTGTCCTGACATCTGTTTTATTGTCACTTTCAGACAAATCTGCCCAAAAGCATAAAAGAAAATCAAGCTCCACCTTCCAGTGAAATTCAGAAATATATCACAACGGCTTCCACTTTTGTTTATCCCTCCACTAGCACAGTGAACCCCACCATAGTGCTGCTGCAGCACAACAGAGGTGAGCTCGCCTGTGTGGAGGCTGGGGGACGGCAGGTACCGCCGCGAAGAGCTGCCACGTTTGTCACGAACTTGTCTCACATTCTACAGTGCTCTTCTTCTGTGATCCATCAGTGTTTCTCTGTGTGCTTCATTGCTTAGTTACATCTCACTGTTGTGTCCCTGTCCGTCTTCTCTCTCACAACAGAGCAGCAAAAGCATCTTTCTCATTTGGAAGGTATGCATCGGGCTCTTGGTGACGTCTAACACATGATTTATCCTGCATTTCTTGGACCGCTAGCAGCCGTCCCGGCTTTATTACAGAGCAATATATCTTGTTACTCGTCCGAACCGTGGGTCAGGCTCCCCGCTGCCTCGACTGAATGTGTTAGATACAAACCTGGTGAAGTCAGTGAGTCAGGTTGTGTGTACGTGTCAGGGTGTGAAGAACAGTGTTGGGAACATTTGCTGAACGTCAGGGTAGTGGGCTGTGCAGAAACCTCCTCGATGTGTCATTTAATGTTTACTTTTAGAGGATGTTGTTGCCAGCTTGGACAACATATTGAAATATTTTTTTATTTACTTCTCTCCCGACACGTCATATTCTTTAATAAGTTTAATATAATATAAGTTTATCTTAGGAAAGCAGGTGATTAGCTCTCTCGTGTTGATCCTTTACAGATATATCAGGATATATTAACGAATCATATCCATCATTTGGTGACTTATTGGCAACGTTTTATAAACTGTATATTTTATGTCATTAATAAGCACTTGTATTGTGTATTTTTGGGGATGAAATGCATGCAAAATCATAGTTGCTATATGCACCCTGATTTAAAATATAACATAGTACGTGCTAAATAGTTCTATTCAAACAATGCAGCAGTTGTCTTACCAACCATGTAGTTTTTTTTATTATTATTATCAGCAGCAGACAATTTAAATTTAAATAAATGACCAGGTGGATCTAATACTATGAACGATACATGAAGTGAGACTACTTTGATAATAGGACGTAATAAATCATAGGTAACATACCTGGTAAATAAAAAGTTGTGTTCATTAGCAATAACATTCTACTTTTCTGAGTTTTGCAGCCACAGCCTTTACTTTATCTGACAGAGCAGCACTAATGCTTGTCTGGGTGTTATAGACGTTACTGAGTCACTTCTGTGACTGAAGCATCCCAATATCCTACAGCTGTTTTACCAACATGCACGATACAAAGGTCCCGGAAATGCTTGTATGCATCATTATTAATGTTTTTTTTCCCCTATTCTGTTTATTTCCCACAAATATTTCCTGCATAAAACACACAGGATCTGTGTAGCTAGATTTAATAAACTCCTTTACCCCTGATCTTGGCCTGAACCCGGCCCTATAGTTATTTGTCTGTGAATTTTATTTGGCTTATGGATTGATATTTTTTTTCTTCTGCTTTACAGACCCTACCCCAGAGTGGGACGAAAGTCCTGATCCTTGGAGAGACTCATTCAGTCCGGTCAGTGACATGGACGGGAAGAGGCTGCGGCTATCACTGCACTCCCCTGTCCTCACTCCTCTCAACCAGCCCATTGTGCCCGTACGGGTGAGCAACAAAACCTACTGTCAAATGAACACTGATACACTCTCTGCAAATGTCTAATGGGTGCATGATATACTGACCATTGTTGTAGTAAAAGAGACAGTGTGGGTTTTTTTTTATACGTTTCTGCACATAGTATGCTATTGATTAATGCTAATATTTGTGTTAGCAATTCTTTTCCCTGGCATTCTAGTTTTTAGTTTTATTTATTTATTTCAAACATTCAAGAGAAAAGAAATGTATCAAATGCATATAGAATTGAGAAAGAACCAAAAATACTTCCAATAAGTAACTTAAATAGTAACTTAAATTGCTCTTCTATATTGTTAAATTCCCTTTAAGATTATATTAGGAAGTAGATTATTTCTTACTTTGAACATGACGTGCAGTTTGAATCCCTAAATTTAAGTGCATGTGACTTTAAAAACCGTTTTGTTGGTATGTTCACGGTTTCCTACATTATTTATGATCCTGATGGCTCTTTTTTACAGTTTGCATATTGTTTATAGATTGCTTTTTTAAGTGTTTCCCCAGACTTTCGTGCACTAATCTAAATGTGATAATACCAGAGAGCAGTATAAAACATATAATGTTTTATGGTCCAGTATATCTCTAACTTTTCCCAGTATTACGTACATATGTTAATTCTCACTTACTTGTTATTAATAGTTAATTGGCACATTTTAATTTCAGAACACTGAAAAGTCCAAAGACTGGTATAAGAACATGTTCAAACAGATACACAAATTACCTGGTAAGTCATTTTTTTTTTGTCTGTGTTTCTACGTTTGGTCACTTTTAACCATTGTGTTTTTCTATGTTGCTGAGCCAAGCCCTGTGTGTGTTCTTATATATGTGTCTCTATGTTATGTCACACTGTCCTCTGCTCAGAGCCTATTGAGGAAAACCCTTACCGCCCCACCTACATTTTCCCTGAGAACTATGACATTCAGATGAAACCCAAAGGTATCTGATGGCAGGAACTCCTCGCTCTCGTTGGCTTTACTAATCTGCAGCCATCTTGGGCCCTCTCAAATACTTCAGCCGTGTTTAATCTCTCTCGCTTTCTGATCATGGGACAAACCCACCCACCTCCGAGATGCAAAGTATTTGAAAGGCAAATCTGTGTTTCGTACCATGACGCCTCTTATTGTCATGACTTTTAATATAACACTGTAAGTTTCGTGCAGATTTCCTGATCAAACCCCATCAGGACAAATTTTCTGTTTTGGGTTCAACAGGCCACCAAAGATATTTTTGGTAACATTAGAGCTTATCCTCACTACTAAAACCCAGCATATAG
Source organism: Mugil cephalus (assembly GCF_022458985.1). Taxonomy (NCBI): domain Eukaryota; kingdom Metazoa; phylum Chordata; class Actinopteri; order Mugiliformes; family Mugilidae; genus Mugil; species Mugil cephalus. The sequence continues at coordinate 6,936,283 of NC_061782.1, forward strand.
GACTATGCACTGATGAGCCAAAACATTATGACCACACCTGTTTGTTATTGAAATGTTTAGTCCTTCTGGTGCCATCAAAAAGTTCAAGACATGGACTCTCCTTGTTGGTTAGTTCTGTCATAATCCTGTAAATTATCCGGTGGAACTGCAGCAAATCAGACTTGCTCATCTCTTAAAGTTACTGTGAACCATTTCATAGTTCCTTGAGACACTATTTACTGTACATTTACAGAGGCATCTCGACTCCGTAAAGATTTGGCTGAAATTTCTAATTTCTCCCAATGTTTTGGCTCAACAGTGTCGTCCACAGTTGTACTAGCCTTAAAAATGATGACTTATTTTTAATTTGTTAAAGGGGTACTCCACAGATTTTACAGTGCGTGACCCTGATGATGTTACTTTCTAAGACAGATCCGCTACTTTTAACAGAAAATCCACATTACAGAGTTGCATTATGAAAAAACACAATACATTTCTCTTTAAATAAATGTTCCTTCCGTAAAACTACTTCAAAGTAATGCTAGCACATCATCAGACTTCATTCACACTGACATTTACTGTATGTGTGATCGGGTGCTGGTCTCTAAATCAGAGAAAATAATGGGTTCATTTGCATGGCAGTTAAAAGATTTACTGTTTGCATTCATGTGAATTTGGATCAGAGACGATCCGCTTGTATTGGAGCACGACCAATACGAGGGACAGAAAGTCAGGTTAGCATGTGGACCATCATTTTTTAGAACAGTACAGTATGCACCCTCTTCTTTGAGGCAACATGATTGTGCTCACTAAAATGCTGGGGTACCCCTTTAAATTTTTTTTGAATATACTGTTGATTCAAATTCGTTTTGCCACAAGAAAATATGAATCAGGCCTTTGAACAGCTGAGCTGGCTCCAAAGAGGCTGACCTGTACAGACAAGGATCATGCACGAAGCCTTCAAGTGTAACTTTCCCTTTTACTGTTGACTCTTAACCTCGCTTTTTTCCTGTTAACAATCTATTATTATAAGCTTGAAACGGTCAACTTTTTAAAGCCTGACTTATTCCTAAGTGCTTGTTCTAACAGCGCTGCAATAAAACATGATCGGTCTGCTGTTACTAGGAGGTAGTGTGCTACTGCAGCCACTAGGTGCTGCTGCAGGTCTGCATTGAGGATGTGGACCATCCAGACCAGAGTTGAGGCTGTGCATAACCTTCAGACTGCTGGCTGCTCATAATTAGTGTCACTAGGGAGTGTTTGAGGTTAAAATCCAGATGATTATGGAATTATTGGGTTCATGGTTTTGGTTTTGGATGCGAAACCTATAGTGATAAGGGGCGAGATTTGCGTGCAGGGAGGTTTTCAGACATATCTCAGCACTGAAAGACCTCTTTGTTTACTTGTGACGGATATAATTCTGTAACATTATCTCTTTGAAAATGTGTTACCAAAACAAGACGTCCTGCTGAACGTGTCATTTATAGCGCTAATGCTTTACAGCTCATTACTCATTCAGAGCCTTGATGCTCATCGATGCCTGGATCCTTTTTTTTTTTTTTAGCTCAGTAATGCTTCCCGTAAAGTGCTTTGATTTCACACACTTTGCTTGTGTTTGATGAACCTGTAATGTTTGCCTAATGGAAGGAGTGAGACAGGGGTCAGAAATTCATGAAAGGAGTATTTTAATTCATTCTTAATTATTTAACGATGCGCCGTATTCCCTACTTTTCAACCATCAGAGTTTTTTAGAGAAAGAAATGATTTTCTTCCTCTCTTTCAGACGACGCTCCCACCCCACTTGGCTATTTGGAAGATGGTGGGTTGCAGAGTTGGACTTTTTAGTCAAACATAATATTTAAACAGAAACTCTGTACTTCCAAGAATACCATCCTCATACACTTTCTGCTTATTGTTGAATGCTGTTAACGCTGTCACTTGTGTTCCATGTTTTCAGTGAGACCAGTCCCACGGTCAAAAAGTGACGACGAGGTCGATTTGAGGCGCAGATCGATGCCGGTGCCAACGCGGTCCTCTTCCCTCAAACCCTCTGCCAAAAGGTCAGCATCTTCCATCTGCTCAACATATGCCATTATACCTTAACTTGATACACAACACGTAGCATGGTGCCCCCTTCGTGGCCTACATAACTGTGACGTCACAGTATTAGCTGGAGGGGAAAAACAGTCACTTTCAACCATGAAAAATGTCTTCTTGCAGTATTTTTGGTAGTAAAAACTGAAAAAAACAGAAAACACTAACTTGAAGTTTTATCACATACCAGCCACTCCCAGTTATAGATAACTTTGGTTTGGCTTTGGTGATTAAAAGAAAGGACTTGGAGTGAGACAATCAACAACACGCACACACTTCATATCAGGTTAGATTAATATGTAATGCATCATCTGTTTCAGCCTGGAAAACACTGTGGATTATTCTAGATTGTGAGCGAAATTACGTTATATGTTAATCATTATTTGGGGGAATTCTTGCATTAGCATCGTGTTAATGCTAATGCTAACCGCTAGCTAACGCACCGTGATTTAGAGGTTTCCAAACTGAAGTTACATTTACTACTTCACTCTCCACCGTGGTTCAACTTACTTCTTTTAATATATTTGTTGGAGCATCTTCACTTGATGAAGACAGACCTCCTGTGTTCGTAAAATCACTTTAAGTTAATCGTTATTTTGGGAGATTTCTTGTTACATGTTAATGCTAATGCTAACCGCTGGCTAACGCAACGTGTTTCAGCGGTGTCCAAGCTGAAGTTACATTTACTACGTTACTCTCCACAGTGGTTCCACTTACTTCTTGTAATATTTTTGTTGGAGGATCTTCACTTGATAAGACAGACCCCATGTGTTGATAAAATTATGTTATGTTAATGAATACTTGGGGGATTCTTGTTACATGTTAATGCTAATGAGTCGATTTTTTAAAAATAACAGTCTCAGAGAGTGAGTGTATTAGTGCATTCTCTAAAATGTTTTCCCTGTATATTTTTACCAAAACAGTCTGTGAAAATATGCTATGCAGTTTGCAGGCTACAGTATTTTGCCTCCAGCTAAGCCCTGCCTCTCAAAAAACACCACATTGTTTACAAACTGTGAAGGGGTCTATTAATATTTGGTTGAAAGGAGTTGTTTACAACTGTACTTCAAACTCCAAGATTTAAAACCTGTTTCTTTCCATTTCCTCAGTCTTACAGTATAAAACCATGCATATCAGGGTCCACTACTACTACTACTATATAGTCACTACTATATACAGCCTACATTTACATATACTGCTGCTGTGATTAAACGCGACTCTTTAGTCTGAAGCGTTTCCTTCTTCCTGACTTTGCATATCTGAGGTTATTTAGTTACCAGCGGCTTCCAGTTACCGCTTCCACCAGTTTTCGCTGGAGGTGCGATAGGTCTCCCCTCTCTTCTCACACGCATGTCAGCACCGACACAGGATGATCTGCTCCCGGGGAAATGAGTGATGGGATGATAAAGGAGGACAGGTGAAGGGGGGATAAACTGTTGCCCACAAGAGCTCCAGATGACATGTAGAGGATTGAGCTGGTGGTTATGGAAAAAGCGTCGCATTCCCAAACACATTACTAGCGCCACAGAAAAATACTACTGGAATCTTGAAGCCCAGAAACAATAAAAAATATATATATTTTTTTCATTTTAATTTCCATCACTTCATTCCAAATATTAATTTTAGCCTCGAGTGACCGTTTGGAAATTTCTTCCAGGAAATGGTGAGTTCTGTGCTTTGTCACCGGCTCCAATCTTGTTTACCTAATGAAATTACTGATTTGGCCCTCGAACGTGAATTGGATTTTCTGTCTTGTCATTAGAGGAAGAGGCAGGACGTAAAGAGACAAAGCAGGACGTAATGAGGGCGGACGTCACATTTAAATAAATAAATAATAATCATAAAAGGAAAAAAAAAAACATCTTAGCCCATGCCGGTTGCCATGGAGACTACTTGATAAGGATTGGCTCTCTTTTCGACCCCCCCCCCCCACCCACCCACCGATCCCTGACGTCGCCTCTCTCTCCGCAGGAACGAGTGGGAGCCCCCGGATAAAAAGGTAGACACCAGGAAGTACCGCGCGGAGCCCAAGAGCATCTTTGAGTACGTGCCGGGGAAATCGTCGGTGCTGAAGCAGGAGAGAACGGTATGCTAGCCGCCTGCCTTGCTTGCCTGACCCCCCCACCCCTTCCCACCCCTTCCCACCACCACCTCTCCCCCTCTCTCCGTCTCTCTCCGTCTTTCTGTGTCCATGTTGTGTGAGCTGTCCCCCCCCCTTTCCACCCCATCATCCACTGCACCCTCCTCCGCCGCCACCACCTCCGTCTGTATCTAAGCTCCTGGGTGACAGCTTTACTAACAGCTCAGAAGGCGACTTATGTGTAGCCACCACATTCCTAAAGGGTGTCCTGTTGCCGTGACATACGATCCTGCTTTGAGGCAAGTGGGAAAGGGGAGGTGTGGGTTGGGAGTGGGAAGGGGGGGTATCACTTACAAGGATAGCCATTGTCCTACTGTGTTCAATTTAAGGTTATTGGGCTGAATCGACTTCGCTGTGAGAGGATCCCAGCGCAATTACAAAACATGGATCTCGTATGCTTCCTTCAGAGGAAGTGTAACGCGCTGTATCCTCCTTTCATTTCCAGCCTTGACAGTTAGTGTTGAATGAAAATGATGCGGCATCATCCGGTGTGTCCCAGATAGCTGTGCTTTGTAGCTTTCGCAGGTTTCGACTTTGCTGATATTTTTCGCCTTACATAATATAGGGGCATGGGGGTAATCAGCATTGTGATGAAACAATTAGTTGATTGCGTAATAGCCGCTTGTCTGATGCCCAGTTTCATCAGCCAGGATCTAGCCTGATCCCAGCGCTAACCAGAGCACTCATTAGAGTCTGCTCCAGTTGTAAAATAATGAACTCAGTTGTTATCGATGAGTGTCCGTGTTGGTGGTGGTGGTCAATTTTCCATCATGTCCATTTACTTTTCTCATGGTGGTGCATAAAGAGGTGTAAGAAATAACTGTAGAGGTTGCAGAAATATGTGTCTTAGATATTATTATATATCAAAAAGGGGTGTGCATGTGGTCTGTGCAGCCTGTTGATAAGACAGACTAAAGTGAATATGTAGCACACATGTGGGTGAAGGACTTGCTTAAAGGATAGGTTCATATTTTCATGCATAATCCCATATGTGCACTCAAACCATTTTTCATGGCTGCAAATAGATCCTCTCCAAAAAACAACTGCATTGGACCATATACAAAAATATGCATTTGGAATTTTTTCTTGCCAAGCTGCAGTGTGGACGGGAGAGACATTTGCAAATGTCTAACTTCGTGGATGGTTTGACATTTTTAGATGAGAAGATGTTTTGCCACTCTCATGTCTATCCAAAAATATCAAGCTAAAGCCAGCAGCCACTCGAGCTTAACGTTAGCGTAGCTCGCAGACATCTGCTCGCAAGCACCTTTAAAAAGTTTAGTCTTCTTCTGTGAATTGATACGAAAGCTGAAGAGCAGAAACTATTTATTATTTGTCTGGGAGTCGTGACTTCTTGGAGTCTCCGCGGATTTATTGGCAGACTCTCAGTGACAAGAAGGTATATTTATATCTTTGTTTCTGTTGGCCAGGCTAGCTCGTTTAATCTGTTTTCAGGCTTTATGCTAAGATAATTAACCTGCTGCTGGCTTGTGCTTTATACGAGTCTTCTCATCTTACTCCAAGCACATAAACATTATTCCAAAATATCAAACTACTTTAGAAACTGACTTGAAAAAACACAAAAAAAACATGAACGTATCTTTTAGTTCATATTCGTAGGTAATGGTGTTGGGTATAAAACACTGGCTGAAACAACAATGTCTGCTAGGTTCATTGCCTTGGTGTGTACAGTATATTGTGTGCTATCTGAACTGTCTTCTCTTTGTCTTTCTCCTCCTCTTCTCGTTGCCATGCCCCCCTAGACTCAGGATGTAAGTCCAGAAGATGTAGATTTAGAGAATGAGCCTTGGTATAAATTCTTTTCAGAGATGGAGTTTGACAAAGCGGTAAGTGGTCGCTGTCTTCAGACTGACAGCATATTGTATTTTTACTGCATGTGATAACATCCATGTTCAAATAATGTCTAAACAAACTGTGTCTGTCTGTGAGGACTGCCTTAGTTTCTCCCCCTTCTTTCTCTTGCAGTATTATAACACATTTTTAACTGAGCCATAAATGTGTTAGCGAGTGTAAAAGGAAAATTTGTTTCCTGTTGAACTAAATTTACACTCCACTCATGCCCCATTTGGTTTCTACATTTATTTTTTTTTTTCTGGTTGTTTGCAGTCATATCTGTGGCAAATCTTTCAAAGTGCTCGATATAACTGCTGCCATTCGTCTTCATCGCCTCATACAATTTAAGAAGTTTTTGTCCCTGGTAGTGTCTAAAATAGTCAACTGGGATCTATTTTCTACCCCAATAGCAGTTTATTTAAAACTGTGAGTCTGACTGAGCACAATCAGAAACACTTAACGTTGTCTGAGGCCCTTTGTCTCTGTACAGTTTGGATGATTGATTAAGATTCATTACATTCCAGTAGCCTCATTTGTGTCCATGGTTATCAGTTAAATCACAGCATGGTTGTTTATTTTCATCATATTCTCGTTACAATGGTATTTTCTATGTCTTGCCAACCGTGGCAGCGTTCCTGTTCTTCCATGTCGTTTACTCAACACCCAAGAGGAACACTTTGTTTTGTACATTTTTTTTGATGTGCAACCTAAGATTGGAAGCCGGCCCGCAAAACCTTTTATGGGGGACAGTTGGGAGCTTTTCGTGCTCCAGCAACGATCGGCATGCTCAGTCATATTTTTTCAGTGGCGAAATAGCAATAAAATATGCAATAAAATGCCTCCGATTGGTTGTAGCACTATCCGATTGCATGCAGCGTTTTTTCTTTTTTTTTTTCTCCTCTGTTTTGTTTGAAACGCGTCCCACAATGAAATCCAAAGTGTGCGTTGGCCCGGCTACTGCAGGTAATTTACCCAGAACTCTCTCCTCACTTGTAGAGGCTGCAGTCCGCGCGAGCATTAGACTCCGGGATAATCCCGGGCACTTGAAATAATAATTGCTCTCCGTCTGCTCTCTGGTATATTTACCAAAATATTCACAGGGGTGCAGGCATGTTGAAGCAGTATACTGGTGTCATGCCTCGGGGCCTTAGCGGGCACCAGACAAACAGATGTTGATTCCTCATGTCAGTCGGGAGCCACGCCCTGGATCATATGAGGTGGCACCACTGGCCTACGACGTGAAGTCATGTCTTAGCATCAGCCAGACGAAAGGGGCCCCCGAGTCTCCCGCCCGTTCCCAGGTTAGCTTATTATGTGGAGGAGGTTTTAGCGGCGGTGGAGGCGGCAGACCCCCGTCTCATGGCCGCCTGGATGCTTGCCAGATGAGCTCGGCTTGATGACTGGCTCCTGTTTAATGTCAAAGTCACTTCTAAAGCTGCATCTGGTATGTGCAGCATTTGACCTTAAGGCTCAGCCAGACACACTGGCTCATTGGAGTTTGATTGACACATCAGCACTCACTTGGTATTACTGGGGAGATATGGGTGGAAGTCTGCAAAAAGAAAAGGGGGTTAAATAAAGAGCCTCTTGGCTCTGTCGCAGTTGCGACTTATTCTTGTTAGTACCTTTGAAGTGCTGAGGAGAACCACTTCTGGGATATAATGAGAGGAAACAATATTCAGTGGTTATCAGATTCATGTGATCCACCTATTTTTTACCGGGCCTTGCGGGGGTTCACACCTCTAATTAGTCAGCAAAACACTTCTAAACAGTTAAAGAGCGGGCTTACTGTAAATAATAAAGACTGCACTCCCTTCTCTTTTCTCCTCCGCCCCAGCTATCAATTCATCACTAGTTGTCCACCAGCAGCCACTTCTAGTCACCTAATAGCCACTAAGCAAGAGTGACACCTGTGTATAATCAGAGTAATGGTCCTCTTGTTTAATATTAACAACTTCTAGGTTCAGGGGGAGTCTAAAAACACATTCGGTGACAGCTACGGTCAAACATTAGCTCATCTGCGTGGACGGCTAGCCGGAGCTGGAATTCCGCACATGTCTCTGGTCAGGGAAGAGCGTTTTTGCTCCCCTGCAACCGACAGAGCGACTCCATCTGTCGAGCATATGCTGACGCGGGGGCCGCTGCCACAGTGTCTCAGCGCCGAGTTACGTGGAGCCTTCCTCCCCCACTCCCCCCTTATCACCTGATGTATTCTAAAGGAAGCAACTCTGTAAGCCTGCCAGCTCATTGTGCGTTCATATTTAACCTCCGTTACACACTTAACCTTTACCTTTAAGCATTTAGCAGAGGGGAGATAAGGGGCTATAACCGGCCCTTCACACTGGGGGAGCTGTTTGTTTTCATGAGGACATATCAACACAAATAATAAGGTCCTGGAAAGAATGGGATTCGTGTTACCATGACCCACTCACGCTCGCTATTTTGAATATGAAAGAGGCATACGGGAGCTCTGAGTTGCTGGGGACACCTGTTAGGAAACATGCACCGGAAATTCTGCAGAAACCCTGTCATCGGTGTTCCACTGACTCACCGGGGCCTTCGTTCATGTCCATTTACAGCTCTGGACCTTTCGCACGGTTACCTCTTTTACGCAAGCGGTTTTAAAATATGCGCGCCTGCATCTGATACGTCCACGCACTTAGGCGCGTTTATTTCAGAAACTCGAGAGGATCCCGGTTACGCAACTATCGTGCAATAACGTGCCGCTAAAGTGATATATATCGGTGAAAGGATCAGTTTTTTTACCCTTTTATGTGAAGATGAGTTCACACAAACTGACACCAATCAGGCGTCTTGTAAATAAGCAGATTGAGATTCCATTCCTTGACTCCAGATAAGCCTTCCATGCTTGTTTCCTGTTTACTTTCCACTGCTGCTGCTGCTGCTGGTGTGTGCGTAAGCCCAGTTGCCCTGGTGGTGTCAGAGGAGACCATCTTCTCAAATTTGAAGGAGATACAAGACGCGGCGGAGAAAGGAAGAGCCGCAGATTATTCAATGACACCGCCGCGTTCTCCGAGTCGACATGGAACATTTGGCTTTAAAAATAGACCGGACTACAGACCTGCCAGACCTGATGTTCTGTTCTTATAAAGATAGGCACTTATTTTGAAAGGTTATTAATGATCGTTCTGCCCCGGCAACTAAGTGGAAAGGCGTGTCGCGGCACATGAGCTGTCCAGAATGCCCCCCCCACCCCACCCCCCCGGCCCGGTCATTGGTTTGGGAAGCGGAGGCTCGGCCGTTGCCGCGGGGGAAGTGGACGCGGTATTAGCGGCAGGGCCCGGCCCGGGATGGCTGGGGTGGGGATTGTGCAATCGTATTTGCAAACAACACTTGTGCTCTTATTCATAGTGCCCGAGTCACGCCTGTTATTTTTACCTGCTGTGACGTCCGAAAAGAGGAAAGCAACAGAAACAGTGGGCTAAAATTAGTTGGCTCTAAACCATTCAAAATGCTGGTGCCTTTGCCACCATGCTGATTGAATGATGCCCCCCCCTCCCTCTTGTGTTTAGAAGATAATACCTGCTACTAAATAACACCTACTCCTGTCGTCCTTTAAACAGTATTTAAAGTTCCTTTCAGTCTTTATGTTTTTTTTTTTACTGTGTCTTAATAACGTAATTATCTGTTTCTGCAAAAATTTATGTGTCACATTATTTCCTGTGTCGGTAAGCATCCGTATCTGTTTTGACAAGTATGTGAGTTGGGAGTATTGTGTGTGTGTGTGTAAGAGCGTGTGTGTGTGTGTGTGTGTGTGTTTGTGTGTAATTTGGCCTCCTCGCACCACCAGCTGGTTAATTGTCCCCCCGGTCTGGTCCAGTGGTAATGAGAGTGACTCAATACCAGACAAAAGAGATGGCTTCACTGGGAGACAGCCGCCCATTGGCTGAGCCTGTGACAGCCCCCTCCCCACATGGGCGCCCCCTGACCGATGCACGCCCGCCCCCCCCCCCCCCCCCCCTCCCCCCCCCACCCTCCCCCCCCCTTTCCCTTCTACTCTCTTTACTGCCGCTTGTTTTCTCCAACTTGCATGCAGGCCAAAACACACGCTTTACTCCTCCATGCCAAGCCCAGTCCGGAGAAGCTCAGAACCCCCGGGTGCTCAAGACAAAAAACAAAAAAAAACCAGAGCGGCGAGAGGAGAACGGCGCAGAGGAAGAGAAGAGAGAATCTGGCCACAGCTAATGCTCCTGCCTCTGTTCTAGCTGGAGGAACCTTCCTGTGGATCTATCAATGACTTCTTTGTTTGGTTTGTTGCAGAGTGCCCCCTCTTTCAGCCCCCTGGAAACAGCCTCCGACCTGCAGCAGCAGTAGTAAGTCCATACCTCTACTCCCTTCTCTCTTTTTGTTTTTTTTTTTTAATACATCCGTTTTAAATCTCGCGTCGTCCTTCCTGCATGTAGGCGATTGTTTAAGGCTTGTTGCGGGGATAAACGTCAGTGAGAGATTTCTCCACCCTGTGGAGCGGGTCGGTCTACGGCGGCGGCGGCGGCGGCGGGGGAGGTTGGGGAGGTTGGGGAGGGGGGGGACTTGTGTTTCCTGAGGAGATCCCCCTTAATAAGGCGAAAAGCTACCAGAACAGTGTGTCCTCTGTCCGTATTTCATTTTTGGTGAGGTGGGTGGTTGTAGTTGTGGAGACATGGCTGCTACGGGCTGATTTATTTAAAGACAGTAACCTGCATGTCACTGGGATAGAGGGAGCTCGCCCAGCTGCTGCATAACTTAAAAACCGTTATCTCCTTCTCAGTGTGTGTGTGTGTGCAATCAGAAACTAGATTATGGAAGCTGATTCCATTAAATCTGACACTGAACCGAAACCCGGCAAAACCTATGAGCTCCTTTATTTTGTCTAACGAAATTAAAATCTTGTGTTTTGCGTCTTGTTTGTGTCCTAAAACGCGAGGAATTTAGGAGCGAGCAGAAGTCCTGTGCTCTTACAGTCCAGGGAAAAATAAACTTCTCCCTCCATTTCATAAGAAATTTCCATCTGCTACAACCATTATGTCATCATGGCCAAGCGTTTTGAAAAAGAGACTTCTCATCCGACTTTTTTTATTTATTTTTTTCTTAATCCATTGATTCGCTGTTAATTTGAAAGGAAGCAGCTCCTGATGAAAGGCTGCTGGGAGTTCACTTAACCCCAAAGTTTTCAAAGGAAACCTCAGCTCGTAAACCGACTTCCTTCAAAGGCCCATATGTTTATGGCAGGATGTTTTTTTTTTGTTTTTTTTCTGTTTGAAATCGGAGACATTTTGAAGAACTTCTGTATGAAGATCATGTTTGAATGTAAAACGTTAAACCACATGTGCCGTGTGTTTCCAGGCAGGACACCCACTGTGTGCTCAGGAGTGTTATTCTCTCAGGAGCAGGCGGCAAAAATAGCAAACAAAGTATGTAGAGGACGATGAAATAATCATTATGAACCCTCAGCGACAATATCTTCCATGCATCATACTTGCGTAAAGCATTTGACTAGACCCCTCCCTGGAGGTTATGTTGTTTTCTTTTGCATGACTCCTGTGCTGTGCATTTCCCATGGAGCATTTATGTGAAGTAACCTGAAGCTAAAATGATTTTAATGGATCTTCACAGTCAGCAGTCCGCATGTTTTTTCCAACATCTATGAAAGAGCTTATTGTTCAGGTGGTGAACAAGGAGAGTAATGTATCCATACGTTTGTGCGAGCGTGGAAAACTCTATAAAACTCTCGAGTCGGCAGCGCTGCAGACGTTAAACACGCTGTGGAAAATGTATCCCTCCTTCTCTGCACAATAGTAAAAAAAGGACCGTGTCTTTATTTAGATTTATATATTACCTGTGCATTACTAGAGCCTGTATCTGTTTTAACGGCAGCTTGTAAAAGAGAGTAAACCTGAGAGCTGTACAGGTGCATAGCAGAGGCTGATGCACCATGTGGGAATGTTCAGAGAATATTTATAGAAAACTGTCCTGCTGGCCTCTCTGGAATGCCAAGATATCTCTTGTGCCCAGTGTCTTCTCTCAATGCCCCCCCCCACCCCACCCCTTTCCACACACAAGTCTGCAAAGACAGGAATTACCTCAAGATATACTAAATCAGAACCACATGACAGCTCGTTACCCAATTAGTGTGCCTCTGTTTATCATAAAAACATGTAGCCTTTCCCCCCCTCCCTGAATGAATGTGGCTGCGTTTAATTAGCCTTCTGCTTTCCTCCCGTCTCCCGCAGCAAGTCTGGACACAGCGAGGTGGAGAAGGACGGAGGATCCTCCACGGGTGAGCCTGGGGCTCAAGAATGCGACCGCCATGTTTACAAGAGTGTCCTGGAGGGCGGCGACATTCCCTTACAAGGTCTACGGGCTCTAAACAAGCGCCACGGCAGCTCCTCCTCCTCTAAAGGTAGGATACCAGCCACTTCACATACGTGGCCGGTAAAGTGGCCCTGCGTGTTTATGCGCTTGGCTTCGAGCCGGCCGTTAAACGCCTTTCCTGCTGAGACAGAACCAAAGAGTTGCAGACACTGATGCTGGACCGTTCACGCTGTCAGACAGGGATACATGTGTTTCCGTTTACCTTTCTGTTGGAACTCACGCATTTCCTTTGCTCCCAGAATTCACAGCATCGGCCGATCACCTCACAGCATTCATTTGCCACGGCGGCTTTTGATTTACTATCGATGCCATGGATGTTTTCATCTAACGTGTGCTGGCCATCTGCTTTGGAAAACTCGGGGAGGGAGTGAGGTCGCCTTGTTAAGTCCGTGGAAGTTAACCTTGGGGATTTTCCCCCCCCTCCTCTCGCTCCAGTCGTACGTCGCCAGTCGCTAGGCAGGCTTAGGGCGAGACTCCAGGCCGGTTTTTATTGCCAGAGCGGGGATGGATGAGGAGGTACGAGCGAGATAAACACTTCGCAACTCTGCCAGACGGGGTTGAGATAAACAGGAGGGGGCGGAGAGGGCGGGCAGGCATGAGGAAGTCAGCTGTCAGTGTGAGGTCAGGGGCTGGAATGCCTGTGCACATGGCCAGCGAGAAAAACACCGGGGGGGGGGGGGGGGTGTAAGGTAGAGCCGGGAAGGGACAGTGCGATCCGGTATATGTCTTTCATCACATTCGGGAAGACGTGATGTTTAGAAACTCCTGACTAAATATGTACATCGTCAAAGGAGAAATGTTTATGTGGGAACAAAAGGGATGAATTTGCCAGTCAGCTGACGAACACGCTCCTTCGTTAGCTTCCTGCCAGAGGCACCACCTTAATCTTTAGAGTCTCTTGCTGCTCCTGAATCTGGAGGCGAAGCGAAGACAAGCCACAAGAAAAAAGAGAAACCAAACACTTGATCATGTGTTTCTGTCTTGTGCTCAAGAAATAAAAATATATCTGTGTTAATCTTTGTATTTTCAAGAACCGTGTCTCCCCCAGGGTTCTTTTTTTGGTAGCGAGAGCGATAACTCTTTGCTCGCCATATGCCGCGGATAGTGTTTTATCAACTCGGCTTCCTCAGCGTGTGTTTCTCTGGCAGATATGAATGGGACAGATCGGCCACTCGCGCTACAGACGTGCCTCGCAGCATGAGAAAGTGTTGAGTCACTTCCCGGCACCATCTGCTGTCACAAGCATACTATAGCCGTGAACTGACATGAGGATTTCTCCGAGGAAGATCAACAGTCATATTTTACTTGGCAGCTCGGCTCGGGATACATTTTTTATTTACAACCATGTAGGAGAGCTGCTTGCCAGCGGCCGTTTGTCACTGTAGCAGTCTGTCTAGTTTGTAAAATGTGGAGATGATTTGTGGGGGGAGGTTAAAAGCGGCGGGAGGAGATTTTTGCTCCTAATGTGAATTCCAACGTTTATTTTATATACTGTGACACTTCAATCAGTGTATCCCTATATGACCTCCGACATCACACGGCATTTCATTTTGTTTTAATTCCTTTTTTGTTCCACCTGTTGCAGTTTACAGTGACATTAATAATGCAGTGAATGTGTTAGACAGTACATTTCCCCTGCTTCCATTCTTACAAAACATATTTCTCCACTATGGTGCCATGCTGTTAGTGTAACAGTCATCTGTTACTTGATGCACAGTGCATCAAGTCTGCTTCTCATCTAAATTTGATGGAAATAATTATTTTACTTTAGAAATGTGCCCGACTGTTTTAGTTTGTGTGCGTAAACCTGTGACCATTGTAATCTAATATGTTGTTTATTCTGTTGTCCTGCATGCTTGCCAGTGGATTATAAAGGTGGGAATGGCTATATAATTTCACACTGCTCCTCTGTAAATAGTCGATCGGTCTTTGCCAGTAATGCAATAGGTAACCAGTGTAAGAATAAGAAGCCTCTGTCCGCTGCCAAAGTCTGCATACCCCAAATCCTGCCATCTAAGTTCAAGCCCAAGCTGCTGCCACCCAGTGGCAACAGCCAGGACGACAGGACTGCAGCCGTCCGGCACCCGAAGGCCCACAGCTGTGAGGATCTCTACACGGGGCCATGTGACAGAAACTGTGCCGGAGCGGAGGGAATAGAGAGCGGTGAACACTCGGACTCTAAGTCCAGCTGCGGCAGTGAGTGCGCGCACGGTCTCGGGAATGTTTCCCCTGCAATTAGGAGGAGCACGTCTGAGTTTTCCAGCCTGTACAGGACCATGCATCACATCCAGCGGCCCAGCTCGGCAGGCTGCAGCCCCCACGGCAGCGTCCGCAGCCTGGCGTCTCTTTTCGAGAAGGCAAAGGCCGACGGGGGTGAGAGGTCGGAGGCCGATGAGGGGGGTAGCATTCCGCGGGATTCTGTGTCGTCGCGGGTCAGCGAGTTCGAAATGATCATCCAGCGGTCCAGCTCGGCTCCCAGCCGCTCCTCCTCCCTGCCCACCCTGCACTCCAGCCACAGCCCCAACCACAGCCCTGGCCACATCTTCATGGCGTCTGCGGTGTCGGCGGAGTCCCTTTTGGTAGCCGACAACACACAAACAGATGTCTGCTCCCAAGTGGAGCCAGAGGGCAAAAGCTCTGGGGAGGAGGCCTCGTCGCAGGACAGCGCGGCCGCGGATGACGCCGCTTCCTCTTCGGAGGACGGACAGAACGCCAGGGCAGAGTCGCCCTGCAACACGGAGGCTGAAGTTGAACAGATCTTCAGCGAAAGCTCTCCGGAAATAACGCTCCAGAACGTCAGTGGATCAAAGAGTCCCTCAACGCTGCTTCCAGCCTCCTCTCCTCAAAACAACAATCTCCACCACCACCACCACCATCACCTCCACCACTTGAACCATCAGCACCTCCTCAAACCCAGTAAATGCAAAGGTTCTTGCCCGGCCTCCTACACCCGCTTCACCACCATCCTCAGGCACGAGCGGCAGCAGGCCTTGACCCAACAGGAGCGGCCGCCGCCTTCGGAGAAGAAGACCACGCTGCCCGGGAACCTCTTCCTCATGGGCCCTGCTCCGTTCAGGCTACGGAAGAACCTGCAGTCCCACCAGACCCGCAGGACGCTCTTAGCCACCAAGGTGACAATGGGCACCCAGAGGCCCTGCAGCCTGTCCCCCGAGCTCAGACCTCTAATCCCCCAGCGCCTGTCCTCCCTGGAGGTTCTGGAGAGGCTGAGTAACGTGGAGGGGACTGACCACCTGAGTAACGGGCAGGGCTTGGACGCCAACGGGAACCTACTGCAGCCGCTGGCAGCTCACCGCAGAGGTGGCTATCTCCATCCTTTCACCACTGTCACCCTCCTCCTCCTCCTCCTCCTCCCTCTGTGGTCACTCATCTATCTCGACTCTATCTCCACCATCGTGTGCCCTTTTTTTCCCTCCACCAAAGCAGCGTCACCACTTTCTCATCTCTAAGTCTGTGTGGTGTGTTTACAAAGTGCCAGGGAGTCCCTCCCATCCCATTCTGAGTGTGCTGTTTGGTGCTCTTCCATTTCACTGTGAATGAATATGGCCCCACAAATCTCATCAAAACACCTCAGTGACTGTAGGAGAAGCTTTTTGGTAACGTATATATTTCCTAGACATCAGATTTGAGTTGTATGCATGAAGTGCTAGACGCTGCATAAGCATTACACCAGTACTTCGACGACAAGGCAATACCTTTCCATTCCTTGTCTAACAAGCGAATGCCTGTATTGTGCAGAAACAATACATCCCAGACTTCATCTGTAATGTTTAAGCAGGACATTGTGATAAAACATTGCATACGCTTTCTCAAATTGATGTATTTTATTGTCCTTTTTTTTTTCTTTTTGGTATTCTGTTTGCCTTTTGGGACATCTGCCATCTTCCATTCTCTAGCCAGACTGGATGGTTCCTGCTTTGACTTTATTTTTATTTATTTATTTTTTATATATATATAAAACACTATACTTGGGGCATCAAGGAATAGTCAGTAAAGTGAATCGTCCATAAAATAACGATGCTGGTTGGTCCATCGACATCAGTAAAAAAAAAAGAAACTAAAAAAAAACATAAGGTCATGTTTGTTGTTTTGGCCGAGTAGGTTTCATGTTTTCTGTCCTGCATTTGTTTCTTTCATGAACACACATCGGGTCATTCTGTGTTCATTACAATGTGCATGCAGGATTACATTTTTTTGTGTGTGTGTGTGTTTGTTTTAGTGGTGTAAAGATTATAGTGCTCATTTAAAGCATGCGTGATTCTTATTTTTTCATTTTTATGATTTTTTTTGTTGCCAGTCTTTATTTCATTATTTTTGACTTGACGTTGGTGGAGAAGATGCCCGACAGCATAGTCACGTCTCTGTTTCTGTTTCAGACTCGTCCCCAGCTCACGGAGAAAGCCCCGATGAGGTGTTGAGGAGGCGCCATGGGGACAAAGAGGTAATTTCTTTTTAATTTAAACCAGATTCTTATAAATTAACAGCTTAGTTAAGAAAAACAAGTAAAAAGCACATAACAGTGATTATGTCCTGTGAATTCGATAATGAAAGTAGAACAGAGGAGAAGCATATCTAGAGGGGACAAACAGTTCAGTGTGGTTTCCCGGCAGAAAATGTTGGAGGAGCAGCGGCGGCTCAAGCGGGAACAGGAAGAAGCTGACACGGCGTCAAGACGACACACGAGCATTGTCCCGACACACCACCAGTTCATCACCAACGAGCGGTTCGGAGACCTGCTCAACATCACAGATAACGCAGAGAAGAGGAAGTCAGGCATGGAGGTACAACGCCGGCCTGCGTCTTATCATACTGTAAGCAGGAAGAACGATGACAGATGCTTTGTCTGTTTGTGTGAGAGCAAAAAAAAAAAAAAAAATGGCCGCTTGAATTTGTATCGACCACTTACATTTACAATATCAGCTCCACATGTAGTGCTCCAGTTGCACCCTTGTTGTGTTTACTAAGGTGTGGCTGCTCTCCTAGCGGGACAGTCTTAAAGTCAACAACGCGCTGTGGCTTCTATCTGAGCATGCTCCAGAGGTCAAGTAACCCAGTCAGTCACAAGCACACCATTCCTGTCATTGCAAGAATATTTATGTGCAGTGAGGGCACTGAAAGGACGTGCACAGGACAGCGTGGATTTACGGCTCACAACAAGTTTCACCTTAACGATCTCAACACACTCACGAGGACGTGGCTGCAATGACGTTGTCACTCAATTAAAAAGCGTTTTGTTTTGTGGAAAGCTTTCATTGACAGAATGATACTAAAGCTTAACGTCTGTTTATTTCTGCACAGAAAACTCCAGCCATGGCTCGTTTTGACTTCAGAGCAGAAACTCTAAAGTAAGTGTAAATGTGGTGGAAAGACAAAACAATTAACACCTCACGGTTTATTCCAGTCCAGTACAGCGTCTCTGACCAAAAGTAATTAGTGTTATATTATTATTATTATAGTAAGTATTTCAGTTTAAATTCCGACAGTGTCTTGTAGGTAGATGTAGACGTACACTGTAACATATTAACTAGCACTTCACAATAAATAACCGTATGTTAAGGTTTTACTGTAACATTCACAATATAATACTGTGACTTAGTGTATTACTATGAAATAGATGTTGTCACAGTAAATTACAATAAATACATTTACAATAAATTACTGTGATATTGTAACAAAATAAATTACTGTGAAAGTAATGCAGTTATTTAACAGGGAAACTAACATCTGTTAAAGTGGTAGCAGACTCTAAATCTGACTTTGTGAGAATATAATGTAACCGCTGCTAGAGTGGGAAATAGATTACAATTTACTTTCATATTCTAAAATAGTTTTATTAATTTATGTATATGTAAACTGTTTCTCTATAACGTGTTTCTTTTTTTTGTTTGTTTTTTAGGGAGCTACCATTTCAGAAGGGAGACATTGTGTATATAATTCGACAAGTTGATCAAAACTGGTATGAAGGCGAGCATCACGGACGAGTTGGTATTTTCCCACGAAGCTATGTCGAGGTATGCCGCTTTTTTTCCTTGCGTGCTCAAGGACGGTTAATAATCACATATTTTGACAGCATTTTTGTAATTTTTTGGCATTTTAAGGATTCGCCTTGGACACAGTTTGATGAGTTGTTTTTGCTTTTTTGTGTCCCTGCTGCAGCTCCTGCCTCCGACAGAGAAAGCGCAGCCAAAGAAAAGTGCCGCGGTGCAGGTACTGGAATATGGAGAAGCGGTGGCGCGCTTCAACTTCAACGGGGACACGGTGGTGGAAATGTCCTTCAGAAAGGTGTGGAGTCAGAATAATAACATAAGAAACTGATCTCTTATCTTAAAACCATGTTTATCAGCAGTGAACTCATCCTGTGTGTGTGTGCAGGGAGAGAGGATCACGCTGATTCGTAGAGTTGATGAGAACTGGTACGAAGGCAAAATCGCAGGCACCAACCGCCAGGGCATCTTCCCCGTCACCTACGTGGAAGTGCACAGACGACCCCGTGTCAAAAACGCGATGGAGTACCCCGACCCCCCCGTCAGCCAGTCGCCACAGCGCAGCACCAACGCTTCTCCTCAGGTGAGGACTAACCCGGGATTGTTCACATCAGCTGTTCTGCTGCGGCGTCTCCCTCCGTGTTCACCTTCATGTCCCACCTTTTCATTTGTTCTGTGAAATTGTTTCATTCCGCCTTCTTTTCTTCTCCTCCTTTCTTGGTCCTCTTTTCCTAAAAAAGCTGTATCGTAACCGTCTGACCACCTCCCCCCTGCCTCTCCCTCGCTCCTCCCGCCGCTCCGTGTCCCCCGAGGTCCACGCCATCTCCTCCGAGTGGATCTCCCTGACCGTGGGTGGCGGGAGCCCTCCCGCCGCCCCCACCCCTCCCCTGCCGCCGCTGCCCACCGTGTCCTACCGCTGCGGCGAGTACCTGCCCCCGCCTTTCTCTGCCAGCCCCGTGCCTCCCATCACCGGCAGCCCGTACGGCATCTCACCCGTGGCCTCCCCGTCCGCCTCCCCCCTGCCCCCGCCTTACCCGCCTCGGCCCAGCTCGGCCACCCCCTTCCTCACATTCACCCCGCCCCAGGTGGAGGACTTCCTGCTCTCCTCCGCCTCCCCGTACCTGTCGCGCAGCGACAGCCCGAGCGCTGGGCCGGTGCTGGAGGGCTGGCTGAGGGGGGAGAAGGAGCTGGCGGAGGGGGAAGGCACAGAGGGGAACAGGGGCAGCGCAGCCCCGGGCAGAAGGCGAAATTGTCCTGCAGAGGTATCTTCTGCATGGTGTGTGGTGTTTTGCGTTTCGGGGCTCACTGTGGATCACAGGCTTTTATATTCCCTAAAAGAGATGAAGCACTGAAGTGGACTTTTTTTTTTTTTTTTGTGTGCAACTAACTTACGGACTTGAAATGCTGTTGTCGTGTACGTCGTGATAGAAGCGTTGAATTTAGTTTGATTAATCTGGTCACTTTGCTTCCAGCTGCATGTTGTGTGCGCGCCACTAACACGCAAGGGTTTTACAGTGTCCGAGCGCTAACATATGTGAAAAGGTTTCCGAGGGTAAGACGAGGTCTTGAGTAAATTCAGCACACGGCTGCGTGGTGTTGTTGTTCCATGCAGAGGTGTGTTTACCTAGATTCCGCCGGAGGATAGACGTTTATTTAGCCCAGTGACATGTTTATTAGCGAGTATTTATAGGGATCTCGTGTTGGCTCCTGTTTCAAAAGCTGCTGCGTGGTTTGAAATGTCCGCTGACTGGGAACCAGTTTACACCAGGTCAACACGCGGCGCCAGCGCCGAAAGAAAATAACGCGTTAACTTCCGACGTGTCCGTTTTGTGCTGATGATCCGTCTTGTGTTGCAGTTTGTGAAGAACGAGGCTGATCATCATGGACGGAGCTCCAGAAGCCCCGTGATGCTGTTTGACATCCAGGACAACAACAATGTTAACTCCTTTGCGGTAAGGTGGCTGGTCCACTATTAAAAACACAACATGTAGTTTTATTATGTATGATTTATGTATATGCATTTGACTTATTTTTAACTCCTATTACGTCCTCTCTGGTTCTACTTCATATGACTTAAACAACTTTTCTGTCATTTTGGGGGAAATAATAAGATTTTCTTTCTTGCTGAGAGTTAAATGAGAATATCATTCTCAACCCACTTAGCTTATCTGAGCATAAAGACACAAATAAGCCGGCTTTTTCCAAAACTTTTTATCTTATAAAAGCCTTTTGGAGAGACTTGGTGTTGCCTTGTTTTTTGTCAGTGTTGTTAGAATAGTTTTAAATATAAATCAGATAAAACCTGCTAGAAAACTTACTAGATTATGTCATTAAATAAATGAATGTAATAACTTTTTAGGTTTTAAATAATGAAAATAAGAATAAATAATGAAGATTAGCTTCATCTGTTGCGTTTAGCAGTCATCGTCTCATTAATATTAATCTAAATCTTCCTTTAATGTCTAAGGTTAAGCTATAAGCTAACTACAGGCTGCTAGTTATAATGAACATCCAGATGTGAATCTTAATATTATTTTCTCATCTAATTCCCAGCAAGAATCTGATTAACCCTCTGGAGTCCAGAGTATAATTGGCCGGTTTTGACTACTTTTGGTTTAACCTTTCTATTTCATCTTAAAAACAAAAACGTTTTACATTGTTGCCTTGTTTGGTTTCATTCTTTTCAGCACAACCTCTCAGTCATTTTTTCATTTTAACAAAACGTATTAACGCATTGGTTCAAAAGCCACACTAAAACCTTAAAACCCGAGTAGGAAAATGTTTAACAAACTATTTCTATAACTTATAATGCAAATCTAAAGTGTAACTTTCAAAAGCTTAAAGCTTAATATTATCTAAAAGCCCCAAATCTCTGGCCTCTGTCTCTTTGGCTCTTTGGCTCCTTAGCAACCATTGACACATCATTTCCTGATTGGTTGATGGAAAAGTGTAAATTATTTATAATAAGCCTAGTTTTACTTGGCCTATCAACACATTTAAAACACAACTCATTAAAAAAACTCGTGTATAGACCCCTTCATGGCCTACGTCACTGTGACATCACAATGTTAACTGGAAACAAAATACAGTGTCACTTTCAACCAGGAAAATGTCGTCTTGCTGTATTTTTTGGTGCTAAAACTGAAAAATAAAAACACTAACTTGAAGTTTTATCACATACCAGCCACTGCCACTCGTAAACAACTGTGGTTTGGCTTTTAAAGGACTGGAGTGAGACAATCAACAACAACACATTTCATATCATGTCGGGTTAATGTGTAATGCATCATGAGTTTCAGCCTAGATAACGTCATTGATTAGACAAAATCGTGACTGAAATTACATCAAGTTAATCATTATTTAGAGGATTCTTGTTACGTATTAATCCTAATGCTAACCACTAGGTAACTCAACGTTAGTTGTATGTCTCCAAACAGATTTATTTTCTCTACAATATGCTAACCAACGTTTCTATAGTGTTTGAGATGTGTTGCATCAAGTTAAGCCCCGCCCCTCAAAAAACGTCACATTGTTTACAAACTTCAAAGAGCTGCTACGTCGTCCTAAATTGGTCACGTGACTTTGACGCATCGACGCGTCGACTCCAGAGGGTTAATAAATGTTGAGCTGGACTTTAAGTTTCTACCCGTGAGCCCCCCTCCCCCCTTTTTTTTAATACATGCACGTTCACACTGACGCGTTTCCTCTAATAGTGAACTAATATTTCATGTTTCCTGTCTACATGCCTCCTCTCTGGTGTCCTGCCTTTTCATGCCTCTTCTCCCGGGCTCCACCGACACCCCCTCTACTATTTCCTCCTGGCTTTTAACGGATCACTTCCTTTTCTGGCCTCGCTACTTACCGGACCTACCTTCCTACCTACCCCCCCTTTCACACTTCCTCTCTAACTCCTCACCCCCCAACTCAACTTCACCTTGGCCTCCTCCTCCTCCTCCTCCTCCTCTTCCTCCTGGACTCTTCTGGGCCCACTGTCTGTCTACCACCACCACTACTACTTCTGCTACTACCACTACTACTACTACAACTAGGAGGCAGTGTGTAATGAGATCTTGAATATAGCTGAGACCTCGGTGAGGTACTGCAGCACCCTGTCCCACCACCATAATGACTCTGTCCATAGACTGCTCCCCCACCCCAGTAAACAATCTCTCATCATTTCCCAGCAACCCCTGTCCCACAGCAGCAGCCCGGAGCCGAGCCGTCTCAGCTGTGGAATGTGAGCGAGATCTGTTTCAGTTTCTCTTTCAGACATTTTTTTTCCTTCTTTCTTTCTGTCTTTCTTTCTTTTAATGTGACCCCACCCCGCTGACTTGCTCTCTCTCCCATTTCCACTCAGTTTCCAGGCCCTGTACAGTTATGTGCCACAGAATGACGACGAGCTGGAGCTGCAGGAGGGAGACCTCGTCAGCGTCATGGAGAAGTGCGATGACGGCTGGTTCGTTGGTATGTGCCATCAGAAACGGATTCCTGAGAGATGAAGTTACGCCTTCAAGGCTTCATAGAGAACGACAGCAATGTGATGAATGCATTAAAATGTGCAGGGCTCCTTCACGGTCTCACTATATAGGAAATAAATACAGAGTCTTATTAGTGTCCCCTTCCTTTGCCTGATCATTTTTTTTGTCTTTCTTCCTCTCTACAGGTACATCAAAGAGGACAAAACTGTTTGGGACTTTCCCTGGGAATTACGTGAAGGAGGTGAAACTGTAAAAGATACGTAACACACGGTCGCCTGTCGAGCTTGGGAAGTCATTACTACCGCGCATGGCTGTTGGTTAGAATAGTCCTTAAAAGCCAGGCGAACTTGCTTTTTGTCTGGGAAAGTGATCAGAACGGACTGAGGTATGTCAGACTGCACGAGGCGCAGACAGAGGCGGCTCGCTGCCCGGGCCTCACTACAGCGTACCACCACCTTTTTTCACACGCTTCTCGACAGAATTCGTCCCGTCTACACACACGTGGAATGTCTCCGTGCACAAGTGTCCCACAATTTAGCTTTCGGTTGTACAAATAATAGCTTCCACATTTGTCCGTGTAACCTTACAGCACAACTGAGTGTTTACATACGTAGCACCTCGGGTCCAGAGGCCGGCAGCAGAGCAGTGGATGGAACAAAGAGTAGGTCTTATTATTAGTAACTGGACATTGAAGGAGGCAGAATGTATTTATATGCGGGTGTTGGGATTGGAGGTGCTAGTCATGAGCTACCTTTCAGGAGGCGATTGGAGAAGTGAACCATGCATCTTATGAGAAAAAAACATAAAACATGAAATTCCTATTGATTTTGCATCTGAAACGAATCCTTCAGAGTTTGCGTCGACTTGTCAAATTTACAGAAAAGTGCTTAAAACCAATGTCCTCTTCTTAAGTTTAAATATTTAAGCCTTATGTAAAAAAGGAAAAGAAAAAAGCATAGGAACTGGTTTGAAGTATTCTTTCGTTTTTTAATATTCTGAATCCTCATTAAGTCAGTATTGGCTGCTTTTTTGAAGAACGTCAAAGCATTCATGACTCAAAACGTGTTACGTACCGGTTCAGTATTTGCCTTCATCCTCAGAGTCATTTAGTGCATGAGTAGAAACACGACAGTGTTAGCTTCTCTCTTTCTCTCAGTTTGCACAGAAAACACAATCACGAAACACTTGAACTGTGTTGCATGTCACAAAGTGTGTATATGCACATCTTACATTTGTCCTTTTTTTTTATACCTCCTCCTCTTCCGCTGACACAGACGTAAACTGTGTCGGCCGATCGCCTTTAAGGTAGCCGGTGGCAGACGCCTGGCTTCAGCGCAACCATAGCACAGGCGTGGTAGCACTTAACTTCCTGTTTGGTCATTTGGGGAAATTCCACCTAAATAAGAGAGCAGCAGATTAATCGGCGGTGACCAAAAGCTATATAATGTAATGTTTTAAATGAAAAGCCGGCGAGGTGTCTTAGAATATAATCATACACTGATTTTTGAAAAAAGCATATTGAGATTTTAACCGCGCCCTTACTGACAAGATTGTATGTGTAAATAGAAATGTAGAAAACTTTTAAGAGGCCTTTCAAATACGGCTACATATTTTCATATGTAATGACTACATCTACAAGGTCAACGTTAGCTCCGCATGTCAAAAAACAGAAACCGATAAGAGACGGACAAATCAGACCGGAGCATGAAACACTATCTTCCTCGACATTTGCACCTTCCTCTCGGGAGAAAGGCGGAGGCGCGTTGGCAGGGCTCGCCGCGAATCCTGCTATCAAAGCATCGGAGGCGTCTTCCTGCCAGCACAGAGCTCCCACATCTCCCGCTGCATCAGATCCTGTAACAGGCACCACGTGTCAAAATATCTCCTCAACACACACACACAAAGACGCTAACGGTTGTTTTCTTTTTTTTTTTTTTTTGTTTCTCCCCCTTTTTCGTCAAATTCCTCGTTGTCATCGGTTTCTGAAGTGTAGCAGAGATGTCAAATAATCCTTAGCGCTTGTTATGACCTGTTCGGCGCAGGCCGGTGTAGTTTGTAGAAGAAACGCTCAAAGAAAAGTTATAAAATGAGTTTAGTTTTTACCAGGGAGGCAGTG
Organism: Mugil cephalus; assembly: GCF_022458985.1. NCBI lineage: Eukaryota > Metazoa > Chordata > Actinopteri > Mugiliformes > Mugilidae > Mugil > Mugil cephalus. The sequence continues at coordinate 6,961,318 of NC_061782.1, forward strand.
AGCATCATCGTCACTTCCCTGCAGCTCTAATCAAACCAGACTATCACCTTTAAGCGTAGCTCCACACAACTCCCTGAAAACACCAAATCAGAAGCATAATGTGAAATATAGAAGACACTAAGACTCTAGATCTAGATTGTTCTTGTTTTTTTTTTTTTTTGCACCTGAACGCTACATCTGTTCTGTGCAGTGATGATGAACATGGACTTAATTCGTTGGAAGCTGTAAGTGATACATGAAGTTTGGTCATTTTTTTTAACCCAGTCAGTGTTTCATCCCGTCTGACGCTCGCTGTTAAATCAGGTTTATCTTATCTTGCGCGGATCACGACTGACTCGCCAACAGGAGTATTTTCTCAGCAAGATAAAACACATAGCTATGATAACTACACCGCGTTGTGGGTTTGTCTGTGTGGCACTGATATAATGTTCATGTATTTTGTTTCACCGCAAAAGCTTGTTTTTGTTTTTTTTTTTCCCACCTCCTCCACTGCTGGCTAAATAATTTTGTTGTTCCACCTCGTGAATGTGCTGATTGAGTCTGTTTTGAAGGAATTCGCTCCGTTTCGACAACATGGAGGGCTAATAATCAGTCAAATCAATCGTTTTTTTCTTCATAAAAGCATCGCAGGATGTATGAATGTATGAATATATGAATGTGGTGCAGGCGATATGTAAAAAAAAATAAATAAAATGGAAAAAAAAAAACTATCGGCACAAGAAGGATTGTAAATATGTAAAATAAAATAAAAAAAAATAAAAAATACTGCGAGGATGAGGGCGTCGCATCGAGCTCTCGGTCACTCGCTGCAGTTTATTTGCCTGAAGGAAAGCACAGAGTGGAGCGTTACTGAGCACAGGGAGTTTGACGCATTGCCATTTGTGAGGATCATAATGCCTTATGTTAGACGCAGAATTGTGCCTCATTTCACTGTTTTTTTTTTGTTTGTTTGTTTTTGGAGCATCACTGAAAATGCCTCCATGACAATATTTAACGTACTCATGGTTTTTCCCGTTAGTCCTAGTCTCCGCCACAGGGAGAACATGTACTAAAGAACCTGTCTGTTACTGTACCAGTACCTAAAAGTGTGACACAGTGCTTCAACAATAATGATTAATAATCATAAGAATGGACTAGTTTGATAAGACGCACAACCTGCAACAGGTTTGGTTTGTTTGCTTCAATTTGCAGTGCTGTTACATTGACAATATTAAAATAAAGATACTATACACTGCTGTGACTTCGGTATTATGCAATATTTAATAAACCATTTAAACCACTCGGTGTGACACCTGGTTTGATTTCTGGCAAATACGATTTTTATTTTATTTTTTTGTACATTTCACCAAAAACATACCAGTGTTAAAATGATGAATATATGGTATTTAAAGTGCAGACTGACAGCTTTAATTTGAGGGTAGTCACAATCCAAGTGGGAGAAAGGGTGTGGGAACTGCACCAGCTTTCATGTAGTGTCGCGTACTTTCGGGCTGAAAAGTGGTTTGACCTGTCACTAAAAAGACGTGGGATATTCCTGCACTATTCCTTCATCAGTTTAGAAAATCTTCTGGGAAAATATTGCTGTGATCCAGGGGCGTCACTAGGTTTTTAAGGGCAGGGGAGGCTCAGCCCCCAGGATGTGAGCGAACGAAGCGCGTGAGCACAAAATTTCACAAACAGCTCACAAAGACTTTAAGAGAATTTATTATTTGTTATCATTTTAGTCTGTTTTAAACACATTGCAACAACAAACACAAGTTCCAACAGTGACTTTTTATAACTGATCATCACAGTAATTGTTTGCTCTCAAATAATTTGAAGTCACACAGATTACATGTGTGGCTAAAATAGTTGCAGTTTCAAGCCCTAAAAAAATATTACTTAATTACTTGAATTAAATTAATATTAATGAGTGGATTGGATAAGGACGCTCTGAAGGGGCTTACACTATGAAATGAAGGTAAATTTAGGTAGATTTATGATCATATTTAAGTTATCGTATATAATTACTTATTTAAAATCATATTATCACAAAAAGTGGTTGCAAAAAGTGGCCTAATGAGTGGTACGTACAAAGATCTAAGGCAGAACTGGTGTTTATAGAGCTTTCCATCTTTTTTTCTGTGAGGAAAGCCAAAGGTGGAGCTGTTTGTCTGGGTTAGTGCTATCTGATGATCTGTTACAGCACATTGTTTAGGCTACACCCAGCCTAGACCGTTACGGAAAACAATGCTCATAATATTAATAAATGCGACGAGACAACTCATCTGACCTCTTTTATTTTCCCATAAATGCTCACGGCTGCTCGTGAGGATGTCAACCAGATGTGTTTCTGCAGCCTAGATAGTCAGTCACCACTTTAGCTGATGTTATACATTGTTAATAACATAGTGTACACACACTTTCCACTTTAAAACAAGCTACTCTGCTGGTACTTGAAGTGTCCTGGAAGGTGCACTCTGAGTCCGCAAGAACGAACGTGTTTCATGCACTCAGTTTGCCCAAGGCCTTTTTTTTTTTTTCTCCTCCTCTCTCCACTTCCAGCAGAGATCCTCTGGCAGGAATTCACTCTTTGGGAGCGGCACATTCCACATCCTGGGATTTAGCTCTTCCATAAATGGTAAGCGTGCATAAAACAAGGTGACGTAACGGCAGGCCGATATCCCCTAAAACAAACAGCGGAGCTCATCAGAGAGGGGCGAAAAGCGAAGAGGTACCACTCTGCTCGTGTTAGGTGGAAAGTGACGTGTGGTCGTCGCACACCCTTCAATAAATATATTGAAGTTGCTGTACAATTTTATGAAGAAATGTGACTCATAAAAAAACTTAAAGGCAAATATCATGCTAGTTTTAAAAAAATATTAAAATTTCAATATCATGTTAAGAATGTGCATATGATAGTTTCAGTTAATATCGTGGTTATTTTAGATGTTGCACCTTGTGGATCCTCTGTTTATCATTTTTATTTTGTATGTAGGTACAGTTATTTTAATTCATCTCCCAAAAGAGAGAAAACCACAGTTAAAGATTCATTTCCTGGATTTTGTCATTAATATTTACATTTTTGTGATAATACAAATTTTTTTGTCCACAGTAATTGCAAAGTGAAAATCTAATATTGGGACAACCCTAGTTCAAATTTATCTCAGACATCCACCCACAACATTATTATTATTATATTATTATTATTATTATTATTAGAGATAAGAATATAACATTTAAAATTAAGGCACATGTTGAGCTGCTGTACGGTGGAGGTGCTACACTGGGGTTCACCAATGAGACTATTTTGTTTTATGGCCCAGAGAAGGGATTATTTTAGCCCATAACTACTCACACAATACAATCAGTTGAATGTTGCTTTTGTTTGGCCTTTTGTTAATATTTGTCTTTAGTTCAGATCAATTTTGTTAAGTATTAGTTTGGGTTTTAACAGTGTCATACTTGAAACTTTGAAAGGTCTCTGTAAATGAATGCACATGTGTACAGGCGTGTCTAAAGCCCAGACTTTGTCGTCGCAGCATTTCTAAAAATAAGACTTGAAAAAAACATTTTTCGAAGGTTTGTCTGTGATAAGAAGACAAAACAATAGAAGAAGGTATGTGGTTTAAACATCTTCAAAGAGGAGACACAAATAACTGAATGATGTTGTCTCTTAGGCAGCTCTGCCTATCTTTATTGATCTTCATATCTTAAAGTTTGTTTTTCACCCATTGTTCCTTCTTCATGTTGTCATTTAAATGCATTTTATTTTCTTTATTTTGAAACCAAATGGTAGCTTTGTGACACAGCAGCGAGAATCAAGTGTCTCGTCATGTTTTGTTGTGTTGTCATTTTTGTGTAAGTTAACTGAAATGCTTTTGATTTTCTGTTTCTGTTTCTTTCTAGTTACATAAAACCACCATGTCGTCACTTTGACATACTATAGTCTCTCTTTTTTTTTTTTTTTTTTTTAGAAAATAACTTGGAGTGACCCATCTCTCTTTTACACGATCCTTTCCGGTCGTCACTTTATCAGAGAGGAAACTTCAAAACCTATTCGTCCAGCTGTAACCTGCGGGTCCTCCCCCTCCTCTAAATGCTGTAGTCAGCCTCAAACTTTTTGATCATCGATTTCGGCACATGTCACAAGGAGGAGGAAGTCTGAAGCCAGAGCTCTGAGGCAGATCTTTCTTTATTCTTTTTTTAAGCGACACGGCACTTTTTTTTTTCCTACTTTTCATCCACGTTATGCCTCTCCGGGTGGTCATGCAGGGTCCGGGACCCTGGGGGTTCAGGCTGGTCGGAGGAAAGGACTTCGAGCAGCCGCTGGCTATCTCCAGGGTAAGTAATCCTTTAAATATAGTTACACGTTGTATTGTTAAGACACTGAAACCGCCACCGCCACAACCACCAACACTACCACACCTGGGCTGGTCCAGACAAAGCTCTTACTCTCATTGTTTCCTCGTTACTGTTAGAAAACCCGAGTTAGCCGAAGAGTTAACATGAGGCCAGGGCTTTAGATAGCATTAGCCAACAAATAAAGGCTTTATTTTAATTGTAGAACACGTTTGAGATAATTAAAAAAAAAAAAAACACTTTGAGCTGGTGTTTTTACGTCGAGCCCAATTCAACGTGGTCGTTTTATGAGACATGTAAGCTAATGTGACGTTAGCCGTTATTTTTTTTAACGTCTTATTGCTTAAAGGAAAGAGAAAAGACAAATAACATGTGGTTTAACTGAATCGTTTGTAAACTAAAGCTCTCATTTCTCACTTAACATCTATTAATATCAAAATTTAAGCGTGGTACGTGTTGTGAAAATCTAAACCGTTTATCGTCTTGGCATCACCGAGATGTCCGTGAACGCCTCATTGTTCTTACATTGTTATTTTCAATCATGAAACGATGGAGCTTTTATGGAGCATCTTTCAGGGTAGAGGAGCTAAATGTGACGCTCTTCGTGTGTACTGTGCCCCGAGTGGAGGCTTCAGCCCCCGCTGTAAATGCTGTAAATCCTATGGCTCCACTCCACCCACGGAAAAGTGATTAGGAATTCCTGGACTGTGCCAGTCTCAGGGGTTCAGGTCCTTTTTTATCTTGATTGACCTCCAGCTCTGTCCTGCCTGGAAACAGACTCTCTCCCTGCGAGTGGCCCTACCTCTGTTTACTGTAAACAAATAAATGTGGGTGTGTGTTTGGGGTTGAACAAGGTCACAAGTTTAAGGAACGAAGCCTTGAGAGTGGAACTGAAAACTATTGTCCAGTTATGTCACTTTCCCATATCTCTAAGACTTCACGACTAAGAAACGTCTTCTTTCCACCTGCAGTCAGGCTGTTGAATGCATATTAATAATTGGCTGGCTGTCTGTCCCCGTCATACGTATTTAACTGACAAATTTTAATGTTAATTATCCCACTGTTCTCTTTTAAGCGTTTTTTTTATTCTTACGAAACAGTATTTCATTGTTTCGTATTGCACAAGAACGACAAATTAAAGAAAGAATAAATGATTATACATATTTGATTTATGTGTCCTGTGTTGCAAGTTGGAAAAACTTGAAAGCACTTGAAATAGTAAAAACATAAGAACTAAGTGAAACAATACTTCGAAAAATTGTTTTATTGTTAGTACGTTTTGTCCACATTGTTGGCGAAACTAAACTGGATTGAAAAGACAAATCAAAAAAAACCTAGAAAGTACAAAAACGTTTCCCCTAACGACTCCGCCCTCTTGGTTGTAGGTGAACCCAGGGAGCAAAGCAGCCCAAGTCAACCTGTGCATGGGAGACATAATCTTGGCCATCGATGGGGAGCCGACGGACAACATGACCCACCTGGAGGCCCAGAACAAGATCAAGGGGTGCATAGAGGAAATGGTTCTCTCCATCGACAGGTAAGCTGTAGCGACATGCGCCGGTCTGCTCTGCGTAGCCACGGGGGCCCTGAACAAACCCGTGAGTAATGCGAGACAGCTCAGCCGCAATCCAGGTGTTCAGTGCATGACGGCGTGTTCATTCATCCTTTTGTCTTAACCAAAGTCTGTGAAATGCACGGACACTGCGTTTCTCTGTCGCCGCGTTGAATCATATGTTTCTTTAGGTAACAGACGGATGTGAGTGCGTCCGTTTGCCTTAAAAGACAATGAATGAGCGATCGAGTGAAGGGTGGGGTTAAACGGGCACAAGAACATACAGGCTGCGTTGCATTCAAAGACGCACGCCCTGATTGTGTGCAGCTGCATATCTAGAAATAGGGCTGTTGTCTCGCAATCCACTTCAAGCTCTTTCTTTTTTCCTTCCTCTCGCTCCTCAGGTCAGAAACCAAACTGTGGTCGCCGCTTTCGTCCGAGGAAGGGAAGGCGCATCCGTACAAGATGAATCTTGCATCAGAGCCACGGGTGTGTATGCGCGTGTGTCGACATCGGTGCCGGATGTAGGCCTTTTAAAATCCACTCTATCATTCGGTGGGGGAAGTCAAATGTGCAGGTAGCCACGCAGCGTCTGCTCCAAGAGTCAACATTTGTCTGTCATTGTGACTGCAAAGGATTGTGGGCTTTTTTTTTTTTTCTTTTCTTACTGCCAATGATGAAGTCATTGTTTACTTCCCAACAGGAGGTTTCCTAGGAGACGGTAGTTTATCAGCCAAGCTCTGACGCAAGCCTCAGTTCCTGCCCGGGGTGGAAAGTTGAGGCCAAAGTGTGAATTCATGTAGGAAACCAGGCCCTGTCTGTGTGTCTGCGTGTGTTTCACAGATCGCAAATGTTGTGCGTTTTTCTCACACACCTAATAACACACGTTTGGAGCACTTGTGTGGTGTTTATCACCTTGTCTTCACTTCAGTTTTTTTATTTTTTTTTTTTACTATTATTTGTTTAGACTTTAAAGCTGTTGTAACGCGGACGCATGCCGGACGTTTTGACTGGCTTGATATTCTACAATTCAGAGGTCAGGATGCTCGGGGCTATATTTGGAGGCATTTCCGTGCTCCCGCTGCTGAAGCATGAGCTAGATTTGGTGGTATTTATGTGCCCACTTTGATGGCATGCCAGCGTAATGACGTGTTTGCCTTTATAGCCTGTTAGCTGGCTAGGTGTAATTAAGGCAGGATCCCTGGTCAGACATGATCCTGCTAAATGATGTGTGACTCTGTACCAAACTAGAAGCGCCACTTTAACTACTGTGTTGGCGTTTTCAGCTGAACAGAGTTTCCAAACGTCGTTCCCGAGAGCTCTTTTTTAGTTAAAACCCCCGTGCTGTCCGTTGCCTGTTTTGTGCATGATTTAATTTCTCCGACGTCCAACTTTAACTGAAAATCTCAACTTTAACTGAAATGTTCTGTTTGGTTTATACAGGAGGTGAAACACATCGGCTCCACCCACAACAGGAGCGCCCTGCCTTTCACTGGGTTTGGCTCCAAAGTCGTCACCAACCAGTACAACAACCCCTCTGGTCTGTACTCCTCGGAGAACATCAAGGACTTCAACTCGGCCGTGGACGACGTAAAAACCACGGTTACAGCTAATGAGCCCAGCAACACGTTAGTCACGATTTTTTTTTTTTATTATTATTATTGTCAATTAGTTACAAATAAGACAAAACAACACCGTTGCCAGTTCAAAAAAGAAACCTGTGTGTCTGCAGGAGTGGGAGTAGTAGAGGAAGAATAAAGTCCATGTAAATCTGAGTAAGATAATCTCACATCATGAACAATGAATCAAAGGTCTGACCCTCATGATGTGTTCAATGAAACACCTCCTTAAGAAACATGGGCTGGGCGCCAGTCACAGTGTAACGAATTTCTCCAACACACATAAGTCAAGATTGACCACAAAGACAAAAGCGTCAATGAGTCACCGATAGCGCTTCCTCCAGAAAAACTAATTATTCTCAGTCTATTGCTGCGTTTCCTTTCCACCGAGAAATGCGCAAAACCTAAATGCATTTCAAGAAACCTCTCAAATATCTAAAGCTAAAACAACAACGTGAGGTGGTTTTTCAGGCGTATCGATATAAAAGTTTATCGCAAAAGTGCAACAGAAACACTGTTTTCACAATTCCCCCTGGTGACTCAGGGGTTCGTGTGAAGTTCATCTTCCTCTAAGTGAAGTCTTGCGTGATGAGAATTTAAGAGAATGGTGGGATACAGTGAGCAAAGACTTCACAAGAGTTACAGCTCATTTGCAAAACACGTACAAAGTGCAACTTTTTTCGAAATCTAGTTTGGACGGTGTTTTATCTGAAATATTACAAACGCAAACGTCTCAGTAGGCATGCATGAAATATATTCTCAATTCATATTTTGATCCATCCTCGGTTTTCAAGGTTTTTTAGCACCGTGTGAGCACATGACACAGATTCTTTACCATAAAAACAAAATTTTCTGTTAAACACCAACTGCAATTGCACGTTTTACGCAGCAGGTGTTCTGCGTTTGTCTTCTCCAGATGTTTCTCTGTAATTTGTAAAGTCCAGTGTGTCTGAGCCTATAAATGTGTCTACTTGCTTACTTGCTCCACTGTTGATGTTTTAGGTCAAAACCTTTGATTGAAATCGGTATTTGGTCAAAGATCTGGAACATTTGAAATTGGATTCTTAATGCAGCATAATACAACATAATATTTTGTGTGTTTAGTTTGAAATAGATGTGTTATTCTTGACATAAAAGGTTGAATAACTTTGTGGGTTTTAATGCCGACTACTCTTTTGTACCAACATCAGGGACAATGAGAAGACAAGGTGTCTGCTTCTCGACAATGCTACGCGCCCAGCGTGCTGACATACTGACGTGTACACACTTCTCTTTGTAGAGCTCCATCAGATCCATCGAAACCAGGCAAGCGGGCGCCTGTAGCAAATTCTGAGGTCTACAAGATGCTGCAGGAGAACCAAGAGTCTGATGAGCCTCCTCGACAGTCGGCGTCATTCAAGGTGCTTCAGGAGATTCTCGAGACAGGTAACGGATACTGGCTATTATTTAACCCACTGTGGGAGTTTTATTTTGACAATAAACCGATCGGCCGAGACATAAACACCAACGCTGTTGCAGACGAGACACTGGCCGCACCCCATCGCAGTGACACTCCCTGATAATAGACAAAAAACTCAACTCAAAGAACTCAGCAACAACTCAAAAACATGACCCACAGGACCCAAATACTCCCCCTGAAAGCGTCCTCACATTCCCTGTTCCTTTGGAGGCTCAAGAAGCTATAAGAATAGGCCGTTTTTAATGTTGCAGCTGATTGTTGTTCCTCAAAAACGTAAATGTTTCAATATGACATTCATAGGTGACCCAGACAAGCCATCGGGCTTCAGGAGCGTGAAGGCACCGACAACAAAGATCGGATCGTCAGTGGGGAACACGGAGAAGTTACCAATTTGTGACAAATGTGGATCTGGGATTGTGTAAGTTTTTTTTTTTTTTTTTTTTTGTGATTCTGGTGTTGCACACTGCACATAAGAAGTAGGTCAGACAGAACAGAGTCGATTACGGCTTCATCTGAGTCCACACCTTCGCCACTGACGCTCAAGTGTCTTCATCTGTACCTTAATTTCACTTTTCTTCATTTTTTTATTTATTTATTTTTAAAACATTTGAGAAACTGCCAGGATGTGGTGAAATGTTGTGACTCAACCAAAGAGAGTGCTGGGATGTCTCTGTTTGGAGAGTGTCGCCACCTTGTGGCTGAATCTAGTAAAAGACACAAGATGAACATTTTTTTTCCTGGAGTTCTTTTTTTTGCAATTAATTCTTTTTAATTAGTTATTTTGCCTTAAATTTACCATATGTACATTGATACTTGAAACCGATATTATGTAATTTATTTCCACTTAATGACTTGGAGGTTAATTGTGCATCCTAAAGCTCTGTAGGAGATTTAAAATGTGAGATGCTGTATATGACGCAACACAGTATAGCATGACACTGCCTCCTCCATGCACAAAGCCAGATCCAATAAGAAATAATCTGACCTCAGCCATATACAGCACCTCAGAATGAACTGGGGACCTTTTAGTAAGGGATTTTCACCCATAACATTACTTTCACAGGCTCTGAATGTGCAAATCCAGTTCATGAGTTACTGTCTGGATGAAAAATTGAACGCTTTGTTTATCAAGTCTAATGTGATCCTCATATTTTTTCTCTTCAGGGGGATGGTGGTGAAGCTGAGGGACAAGTTCCGCCACCCTGAGTGCTACACCTGCACAGACTGCGAGGTCAACCTAAAACAGAAGGGACATTTCTTTGTGGAGGACCAGATTTACTGCGAGAAGCACGCGCGCGAGCGGGTGACCCCACCCGAGGGCTACGACGTGGTCACCGTCTTCCCCAAGTAGAGCTGCTCTCTGAGCTTAAACCTGGGACCGCTGTAGGACACAGCGACGCAATCCAAGACATGATGACATTTAGCTCATGCTACTCCTACGACTAAGACATGTTCTGACGTTACACTTCAGCGCGGTCACTGCTAGTAGACAGGACAGTAAGGAACTACATGTTCGAAAATGTTGATTTGCACATTATTTTTGGCCTTTAACAGAAAAATTGATGACATTCATTTGTTTTTCTCTCCCTAAACATAATTTGTATTTGAATCACAGTTCATGTTGGTCTTTGTTCATTTTGTTTTTGTTTTTTTTGAACCACTGAAACAAAACCAGAGTCATTATTATCCCTGGAAAAAAAGCTCCATGTTTTCTACAGTTTTTATTAAATAAATACATAGTTTTATACAATGAAATTGCTCCAAAACACTTTTGAATATCATTGTCAAATAAATATTTTAAACCAATTTTGTTCATAGATTGTTGATTGTGGTGTCTGTGATTGTGATTGACTGTGGGTTAACAGGGGTGCAACGTGGTCATTAAAGTACTTTGTAACACAAAGAAGTTGCCTTGAATTATAGTTGAGACTTTGAAAAGTTCTTCTGAAAATTAGATTTTCAGCAGCTTCTTTTCAACCTCGGTCTAAGTGCTTTCAAAGAATAAATGCTCTAATGCTCCTCTATGGGCGCGAGCCTATTTAATGTCTTAATTGGTGACGTCACTGTGGGTGTGCAGTGACTGGCGAGTGTGACATCACAAGTGCAACTTTTTCAATGTGGCTTTTTTTTTGCTATGGTGGAGTCAAACTAAATGTTTGTACCTCTCGAAAAGTCAATAGTGCCAAGCATTTCTATGTTCTCCACGTAGTGACGTGAAATAAAAGGTGACGGGGATAGTGGCAGTGGATTCATCTCTGTTGAAGATCTTACAGCTCATCTCATCAACAGACGTGGAAGAGTTTCCTGAGCCAAAATCGTCAAATGTCCCGTAGCCACACTCTGCAGATGAAGCTGAGTCCCACCCGGCTGATGAGACGCTGGCAGGGCTGCTCAGATCAGATCCCAAGGGCAGGAAGTCCTGCGCGTGTCCGTGTTGGTCGGCCATGCGCAGAGTCTCGCTCAGAGCCCAGATGTAGTTGCGGGCGAAGCGCAGAGTTTCTATCTTGGTCAGCTTCGCGTCTTCGGGCAGCGCTGGCAGGATGCTCCGGAGCACGTCCAGCGCGGAGTTCAGGTTGTGCATCCTGTGGCGCTCTCTGTCGTTCGCCTTCATTCTGCGTCTGCCCCGCTGCCCAGGCTGCTCGTGTCGCCTGTCGGAGGACACCTCCCCTCCAGCGACAGTCTGTAGTTTTTGATGGTCACCGGAGTCTCCTGAAGTGCCGCCAACTTCTTTGCGCGTGTTGGGGAGAGTTGGTGAAAACCTGCTGAGCATCACGGCATCCCTGGACGCGCGCAGGTCATCGAGAGCGCATCTTACTTTTGGAGACATCCTGCACACATGAAAGAAATAAAAAGCTTTATCCATCAAGTTGAAAAACAAAGCTGATGCATAGCTGCACAGGGCGCTCCAGAAGATTTTGCAATAAAACATTCAAATGATATATTTAAACGTAAATCAATCATTGCTGTGCCACGTGTGATTTCCATTATCGCAGCTGAGGTTGTTTGTACTAGATTATTTGCAACACCATTATCCTCATTCTATGTGGAAAACATCAAATAACTGATAAAAACCCTGAGCAGGATGGATGTATTTGCACTTACTTTTGTACTCCTGACAGCTGAAGCTCGGTTAAAGAGACAGGCGGTCGTCCTCTGTTGTAGCTAGAGGCAGCAGACAGTGCATATATGCATGTGACAGTGAGGGATGGATGCGCATCTCTGTCATTTTTATATGGCCTTTATCTTATCTATCTGCGTCGGTGGCGCCTGAATCAACATCGCCTGTCAAGTGGCCAATCAGCTTCCAGGCAGCGCGTCTTTCTCCCGCTCCCTTTCTCCCTCATTCTTCGCACTGCTCTATTTCTTTGTGTATACTTTGGGGAATCCAATCAAACACGTGCGCACGGTAAAGCGGCGCAGATGAATGAAAAGTTTACAATAATCATGTTCTATAGGCTGAAGAAGATCAAACTTTCCTTTGGGAGAGTGACAATTAGGCATCAGTCACCAAACGTGTGACTGGAGGCGATGTCTTAGAATGAGAGAGTATCCAGGACCACTGGTGGATCAAGTCACAGGCTTGTTTCTGATGCAATAGTATTGTGACTATAAAATATCTTTTTTAAATATCATCTTTTACGCACACAAATAACCTGCAATTCAATGGAAACTGTCTGTTTTCCAACAGAAGCTTTCTAAGTTAACATATTACCTTCAATCATCAATCATAATGTGTCGACGTTAATAAAACGTGTGAGGTATTATAATCGGTCTTGTTGCTTTATTTGTGTGCGTAAAACCTATGGAATAAATATAGACAGCTTTTTTTAAAATCAGGTTATTAGATGCCTTTCCGGAACGATGTTTGAAACATTTGCTTTTTCCAAACGTTGCCACGTCTCTGTTCTCAAGGGGTACCCGTACTGGCACATTTTACGCAGTCAAAATATTGGCACGTGCCCTGCAGTGCGCGTGGTGGTCGAGGCAAACTCGCTTCGAAAATCAGCTTCAAATTCGGCATAGCACTAAAAACAGAAGTAATATGAAACTGCGATTATTTTTGAAATAAGTTTATTATTAATTATTAAGCATACTGTTGCGTATTTGTGATTTTGCGCATATTACATGACAGGGAAATGTTGGCATTAAAGAACTTAAAGCTGATAAAAGTTTGCTCTTTCTTGAATATTGTCGTTTGACTTGTTTTAAACTGTACCATGCCTCTGTGTTTACTCAGAAAATCTAACATGTATTTAAGAAAGCTTATTTTTTTAATGACACATTTGGACAAACATTTGCTTGCTGCGTTCGAGCGCAAAGCTCCGGCATTTGGACAAAGACAATTACGCATGGGACCTACAAACAAATACATTTGGAAAGGGGGAAACCAGCTGTGTGAATTGATAGCACAAAGGGTCTTTTTGTGTGTCACAACAATAAAAGCTCGATTTCTTCTGTAACACGAGCCTGTGTCTGTGCGCTATGACATGTCCAAACACTTTCCAACATCGCCACAACTCGGTGGCGCGTTAACTTTTCCGGGTGTAATTTTATTTTGAGAAAGTTAAAGATTAGTAAAACGTGTCAACAAGGTGCAGACACGTCTCAGCTTTGGTGAGGGGGAGAGGGGGAGTGTGGCAGAGCTCAAACATGATTTACAATTGCCAACAAAGGATCACAAAAAGCTCTCCTTAACTTTCTGTCTAAATATGTGTTTTGGGACCAATCTGATAACCATATGCTTTCAATAAACTGGACAAATACAGTAGTGAGATAGGAGATGGTGCCTTGCTGTTATAAAAGGCACGAAAAGTCTAAAGTAAACGAAATAATACCACTTTACAAATAATCATTGATGCCAAATCCATATTCGGATATCATGGACAGGTGTGGGTTTGAAGTTGTCAGTGTCTCTCCGTGATTTTTATCAGTGTGCTGTAGTGTCCTGCTTGTTATGCAAAGTATAGGCAAACATAAGCGCCCTGTTGCTGTGGAAATGGCAGATATCGGAGCAGACTTGGTACGAAAAGTGATTTAACAATATTTAACAATAAACTGAGCAAGCTCCAGAGCAGGTGATACCTGCCCGATGCTCCTGATTAATACTTCCTCTACTACTTCACTTTACAGTCTCTTTTGCTTATTTATTAAACGAAATCTATTTATTATTATTTTAGCAAACAGAGGTACCAGGTGGGGCTTTATTTTCGTCTTCAGCTTTTTGTTTGAAGGACGTTTTGAAGGGGACAATCAAAGTCCAACAACTCGCTGACCAGATTGTTGTCATCCCAAACTAGCAGCGAAGCCATTCAAAGCGCCCCCCTCCTCTTGTTCTTTCTGGCAAAGAGCTGCAGGGGGAGAAAAAGGGAAAAAGGAAACTTCTTCAAGAAAAGAAAAACATCTTAAAAACATTTAATTGCAACCCGGATGCCATATGTACACCTCTTGTGAGACCTCTCAACAATGTGACTGCCTTTTAGAAAGTATGGAGTGCGCCTTTGGAGACGTGTGCGCTTTTGGAGAGGTGCGCGCGTCGTGACCAGCATGACCCCGAACACACTTTAAACAAGAAGTAATTCACTTTTAATGTGCTTTGGAGTTTCCTTTCACGGGCAAAGCATTGTACCTCTCACCCCAGCTTTTGAAGGCAGTGTACACTAATTACAGTGGAATAGCCGTCCTTTAGAGACAGTTTGTCTTTTTGTAAAGATTGGAGATCTTAAGCACAAATAGGGCTGTGGCTGCAAGTCGCCCCCTTTCACCCCCTAAACTACTGCAGAATGTTTGCTCTTTGTTTCTTATTTACGTGCTAAACCTTGTGTTCATTAGTGGCTAAAAAGAAAATGTGAATATTCTGCAAATGGGTGTAGTCCTTTGAAGTTTATAAATGTGTGATTATGTCAGTGAATATTAGTATACAGTGCTATACTTTTTAAATTAAAATTATATTATTTTTTTCATAAAAATCTTTAATTTTTGATAAGAGTCATTTGATCTCAGTGAACTACTGCTGCCAGTCTCCAGGGTGTATTTGGCATTAATTCCATTTGTAGCATTGTTCATTATTTTTCTTTACATCCATCATTAAAAAATATGTTTATTCTTTCATTTACGTGATGTAAACCATTATCTCGCACTGATCTGAATCAATGGTCTGAGGAATTAAATACAAGTTAAGATGTTACTACAAATAGCTTTTGTATTAAAATTGAGTTTTTGGAGAAAAATTTTAAAGGTGTCAAATATTTTTTAGGCGTTCATTTGGTGAGGTTTTCTAATGTGTACATTAATCCAAAATAAATTAAATAATAATAATAATAAACACATTATTGAAGGTATTTCTTTGTCACTGAAAGCTTTAGCTAACAATGCAAACCTGCCCATACAAGTTAAAATATTGAAGGGCATGCCTCATGTAATTGCAGCTGCCTCGTGCATAAAAACATGAGCTCATGTGTTTACTGCTTCATAAATGTCCCAACCAGCACAGATAGTATAACAGTACTACTGCTGCTGTGGCTCCTTTGATGGTTTGAAGGTGACATTTTCACTTAATTAGTCAAATGAAAACATAAGTTATTTATTTTTTTAATTTTTAAATGCCCTCAGTAGAATATAACCTAAACTAGAAATACTGGCCTGCTAATATCTGTAGTATATATTCATCATCAGGAATTCCAGCTCTGTCCTGGGCTGCTCCCTGAACTCTGAGGGAGGTGGGTGACAGGAGAGTCTTGGCTAAACTGTCATCCACGCTGGACAATGAATCCCACCCCCCCAACAGGGTGACCTGACAGCACTTGAGGAGCAGCTTCAGTGAAAGACCGCTTCACCCTTCAACTTTCCCTCACCCCTGTGTGAGGGAAAGTTTCAGAAGCTGTTGTTGGGCTCCAGAACGAACACTCTGAATATGTGCAATATAATTACACCTCAAGGTTTAACGCTTGTGTACAACTTCATAACCGAGTTACACCTGGTCCATCTATGCAATATCTGACAATCATCTGCGTAATTCAAAACCTTGTGTAGTCCATTGTACTTTTTGTATATAGGCCAGTACTTATATCTTGTTATTCTATTTTATTCTATTTTATTATTTATTTTTTTATAACTTGTAATTGTATTTTTTTTTTCACTCTTGATATTTTGCTGCTCTATCGTATGCTGCTGTAAACTGCAGTTACCCCACTGCGGGACAAATACTTTCTTATTCTTTTCTTTTTTTTAATTAGTCTTAGTCTTAATCTTCATCGCCTTGTTGTTGGATGTGTAGTTGCAGTATCTTACCACCATGAGGCGCCGTTTATTCTCCAAGTAAGAAAACAACATAGAATGATGCCTTCAATACCATAGATTATATGGAAACTCTAAGTAGAATAAAGGTGAACGACTCAAAACTGTCGCAAAACACGAATGCGGCACATTATTATCACCATTTTCAAAAAAGACAACTCTTTTAAGACGTATACTATCAGTTCAGTGGCCACACACAAGCACGTATTAGCTGGTTTTGTCATGTGTTTTGTGATGGTTGTGAGCTTTATTTTTAATTATTTTAATTAGACTGTCTGAGTAGTACATTGTTCCTAATCCTTTTAAATGAAGTGAAAAATCATAAACAAAGATGGATGAAGGTGAAAATTTTCTCGGATGTAGCCTGGATATTTTTTTACGAGGACCCATTAAACGCAGCATTAATGCTTAGCTAAGACGTTTGGTAACGAGTGTTAAAAATTTGCGTCGCTGCTGCCGCTTCAATAGTAGATTTATATATATTGCGGACTGAACGTTTTGATTTGATTAGACCCATGCAGGTTATTGTCAAATCTGCACATGCGCAGACTGGGCGCAGCTCCACAGGCTGTTGGGCACTTCCTGAATCAGGGTTGGTTAGCTCTGCTTGTGTTTGGTAGTAGCATGTAGATGAGAGCCGGAGACTCCGAGCAGAGCTGCTGGAAGTGACTTTCCCGAGGAGCAGACAAACAAATCGAGTCCGTGTTAGTTTTCCTCGACAACATGGATTACTGGGTAGGTGCCTCTTCACTTTATTCAGTCTTCTCGGGTTGCAACACAGCGTGGGACGGTGGCAGTGCTGCTGCGAGGCGCTTGGAGGGGGTCGACACTTGTTTATTAGTAGAGAAGTGACCCGACTTGTTTTTGCCTCTAGTGATGCTCCAAGTCCACGGCCAGTGACCCGGCTTTATCAGAGCTTATGTTACAGATTTATGGCTGATTTTTGCAGATAACATGCGTCGCATACTTTGGCCCCTGAGATGAGACACTTCCACATTGTGTCTTCTGACACCTACGCATAGGAAAGAAAAGATTAAACTATGTCTATACATAGCTTTATCTTTTAATTAAATAATAATAAAAAATAAATAAATAAGAAAATGCCGAGGTGATTCCCCCTGTGAAGGGCTTTAAAGCTCATTCCTATTGTTTTGTTTTGCAGCCGCTGTTTAAAATTAGAGATCCTGTTCAACATAAACCTGCAGGAAGCCAAAACAAAGCTTTACTGTATAGTCGAGCCACCGGAGAGCTGCTGAGGGGATTTGTGGGGTTTTTCCTTAGTGGTGCTTAATAAACTTTAGTTGATGACATCAGCTGCAGACAGACAAAGGACTCCAGAGGGCAGCTGGCCTGAGCAGATCTGCTGTCAGTGCAATATCTATTCCCAAGCGTCTTATCGCCGTGTGGACTCCTCCAGATCAACCTGAGTGGGAAAGGAAGGAGCAGCTGTAAACACTCAATTATGGGTCTGGATTAAATGCGAGCCGATGTCATGATGTCCCCTCAGGCTTAGTAGACGGTTGGATGAAACTTCCCACACATCACAGCTGTAATTATTTCTCTCCTTGAATCACCTCTGCATCACCCCCTTTGAACGAAAGCCCGTTCGTGTGCCGCTTCTCCCCCTTGATGTATCCAGGAGCAGCCACCTCGCTCAGTACATTTCCATGAGAACATGACCTCCCCCTCTGAGACAACAAAAGGTCTCATTACAGAATAGTCAAATGTTGTTGTGTTGAGGGGGAGCAAAGGAATGGGCGTCCACAAGCTCGACAATCGAAGCCAGACAATGCCGGTGCCGGAGCCCTTTGTGCGAACTTGGTATAAGTTTTCCTGAGGCAAAGAAAGCGATGAATGGAAGTGGACAGAAAATGTGTTGGCTAACAGTGGGAGGTCTCCATCTGAAGGGACTTGCCTTTTGCCCCCGTTCAATCTGCGGCTCATGGATGGGGCCTCGCGCTAATTTTACGCTGTGCATGTTACCTGTTGAGTAAAAAAAAATTAAGCCGAGGCTCCCGTTGTGCTTATGTCCTTGGCTCATTCATCGTTACCCGTTGAGCTCTTCTGCAGCTCGTCTTGCCAAACCTGTATGAGAACATGTCGTCCGATCAGGCAGGTATGACAGCTGCCGTCTGGGGAACAGGGGAGAGAACTCCCGAGGCTCATTATTTAACCCTCCGCTAAACATTTCCTTGTAAAAACAAACAAACTTTTAATTTATTTCTCACCATTAACGGATTAGGCTTTGAATGACTTCCCTGTCATAACAACGCTGCATCCTTTCAGGTTTAAACAAATTTTACATTTAACAAAGTTGCCTCATTGTGCTCTTTGTGTTTGTTTCGGGGCAGCACAAACCGTGGCGACTTTAGACATTGTCTTTTGAACCTTAAGCTTTCTCCATCTGATTGTGGCTGAGGTGGACAGTCTTCACTATCAAACAGTCCGCTATTGGCTCATAAACACAGCGTTAGGGGAGATAATGCCCAGATAATTCGGTTGCGCTTATGTAAAGTCGCTCACAGGTATCTGTCTTTTCATTTTTTTTCTGTCTTTTCCGATGCATCTTCTCTGGCTGTGAATTTCGCTGTGTTCACGCTCTAGAAAGGAATGCAAACAAATACACAAATAAATACACAGTCGAAAGTTTGGGCACGCCTTTCCGCGTTGAATTGATTGAGAAGGCGTGTCCGGGCTTTTGACTGGTGGTGTATTACGGCATTATCAGTGTTTAGGTTTTTATTAAGTGGATGCACAAAACCCTTTGTAGGTGTGTTTACTCGCAGGACACCTTCCTGTCCTGTCTGGGTTTGACTGATTGTTGGGGTGGTGGGAGGAGTCTGGTGATAGTCATCCAGGCACTCGAGAGCGATCTCTCATTCTCACCTGGTTAACACCTGCTGACAAGGGTTTTAAGTCCGGGGGGATACACAGTCTGTGGGTTTGAAGATGTCTTCTGCTGTAAGTTCTTAATTTATGATTTACATAGATGCACTTGACTGTTAACGAGGAATAATGTATGTGAGCAGATGCCGGGGGGGAAAGTTACTTAGAAAAATGTGTCACATGCTAAAGTTTTCTGTTTAATGACCAATGTGTGTTGTCAGACGTTATTTAAAACGCACAGTTGTTGCTGAAATTTGTCTGTCTGCGAATCCGCATGAGAAAGAAGTGTAAGGGTTTCGCGTCAAAGTTACCACATTAAGTTGAGTCATTTCCGTATTTTGAAATTAAATTCACATGATTGTGCAAAAATCGTTACAAACATCCATGTCCACGTGTCTTGTAGGTTCACTTCCCCATTGTAACACTGGCAAATGGAAAAACAGACTTAAGTTCTTGGGACTTTCTACGCATTTACGCTATTAAAAGCTCAGTGACTTTCCAACATGTGTTAAGAAGCAATGGGATGGTTTGTTTATTCCGAAGCTGACCGTGTCTTATCTCTCTTGTGCGCAGAGTGCCTTGGAGGTGTATAAGGAGATGGTGCTGCTGTACCTGGAGGAGGGCCGGCGGCAGGTGAACTCGCGCTGCGCGGAGCTGGAGCCGTGGCAGATCATCGGGGCCTCGGTCATCACCACGCTGGGAGCGGTGTGGCTCAAGGGCTTCCTTTTCCAGCAAGAAAGTAATCTTTGACACGCGGCGCACGCACAATAAATCAGACACGCTGTAGTCTAAATCAAAAAGTCAGCACTCCCGTTTGGCCCAGTTTAACTGTGGAGGTTATCAGAGTTCAACTGCAACACTCTAACATCTTTTTTATCTACTTTTACTGTGCCTCAAAATGTGGCCTCTCTATCGTTGGTATTACACAGTTAATATCTAAGACTTGTTTCTCTGGTGTGTGTGTCAGAGAAAAGCCCTCTAATGACTAGACTTTCTAGATCTGCTATCAATCAATCAGAAATTCCTCTGCAACAAGGTCAACACCGCCCATTTGCGCTTTATCTCTCAGCGAGCGCAAGTCGCAGCGAGGCACCTTGGCGAAAAAGCTCAGCTCCTCCGCGCCTCTACCGTGGAAATGAAACGCCTCGTGCGCTTCCAGTTTGCACAGACCGCGTCTTGTCTTGACGTGCGATTATAGGTCACAGTCAGCTGTTTAATGTTTGTGGTTGAGCGTGTGCCAGAGTTTCACCACAGCTGCTGCCTTGTCTCACTGTCTGATAGGTCTCACATCCCGAATCAAGAAGCAGTTCTTTCGAATCATCAGAATTATACCCTTTGTTGGCAACGCAGTAAGTATCAGTGGTGAATCTGTTCCCTTTTTTTTTTTTTTTTTTTCCCCCCCAAGCAAACGGGCTCTGACTCTTGTTGTCTGAGACTCTAATGAGTCACTCTTGGATGACTTCATAAGATAGGGAAGGGGGGGTGGGTGGGGGGTGGTGGTCAGACCTTTGGCACAGTGGAACATCATGCACTGGTGATAACATGTGGTTACTTCGGTTCAGTTCAGTCACACTGTTACTTCATTTATTTTAGGTTGTGACATGCCTTACTTTACGGTTTTTCGCTGCCCTAGACAGTTAATGCCCGTCTCCTTTGTTTCAGATCCAGAGCCAGCTCAACAAGGCTTTGGATGACATGTCCGCAAGTATGTGCACTCTGAAGGAGGGGATGAGCTACATTAAAGAGCTGCCCTCTAAAGGTCTCTCTCAGAACCAAGTCATGGACAAAATCAGAGAGTATGAGACGCTGAGTAAGTCCTCGTACATCCTTGAGCTTCCTTATGTCTTATCGGTGAGGCCGATTTCCAATCTCCCTTCTGAATACAATGTATTACATTACAGATGATGTGAAGTGGGAGAAAGGGTGCGTTTCGGGTGCAGTGTACTGGGGTGACGAGTCGCTGACCAACCTCCTGGTGAAGGTACGCATCTTTGTACACTTTTCTGGACGTTGGTATTCCGAGCACGGACAGTCAAGGTTGAGCTTGAATACATCTTGGTTACAGTAAGCGGGACCGAGTCATTCCTTGTTTCTTTTCCTGCTGATAAGGTTTGTGTTTGTCCAAAATGAAATATTTGGATTTTACCCAGGTATTTATGGCCTCTGCCACGTGTCCGTGTGTCTTCAGGTGTATGGAGACTTCGCGTGGAGCAACCCTCTTCACCCGGACATCTTTCCCGGCGTGAGGAAGATGGAAGCGGAGGTCGTCAGGATGGCTTGCTCACTTTTCCACGGTGGTCCTAACTCCTGTGGCACGGTAGGTCGCTCACCACACTCGCCACACTTTGAAAATGTAGCCCGAATAAGAACCTGAGCTAACGTGTCTTTCCTTCCCTTTTCCTCCAGGTGACTTCAGGAGGAACCGAGAGCATCCTGATGGCCTGCAAGGCTTACAGAGACATGGCCTACGAACGAGGTGTCAAATACCCTGAAATGTAAGATGTGCCTCATGAGACACGCATGTCAGGGCTTGTCCGAGAATTAATTTGCAATTAAGTTGTAAAACTTGCCTCTGCACTTTGCTCTGCAGCCTCGCACCCGTGAGCGTCCACGCGGCTTTTGACAAAGCGGCGCATTACTTCGGGATGAAGCTCATTCACATTCCCCTCGACAAGAAGACTATGAAAGTGGACGTGAAGGTGAGAGTGTGTTCAGACGCAACGTGCTATATGACTGCTGCTTTCAGACGTTGGTTAATTTAAAAAAAAAAAACGTTTTTTGTTCCTTTTCAAGGCTATGAGGAGAGCCATCAGCAAGAACACGGCCATGCTGGTCTGCTCTGCGCCTCAGTTTCCTCACGGAATCGTCGACCCTGTTGAGGAAGTGGCCAAGGTCAGAAGTGTAACGTTGCCTTTCCTTTAAACAGGATTCAAATAAACAAAAGCCCCAAAGGGAGTTGAACCTCTGACACCTTGGCTCATTGTGTTGCAGCTGGCCGTGCGCTACAACATCCCGCTGCATGTGGACGCTTGTCTGGGGGGTTTTCTCATTGTCTTCATGGCCAAGGCCGGTTATCCACTGGCCCCGTTTGACTTCAGGGTAAAAGGTGTAACCAGCATCTCTGCAGACACCCACAAGGTAAGGAGTGGCTCTTCACTCCCTTCACATCAATCCCTTTTTATAATCTTACTCCGATTTCACAACATACACAAGTCTTTATACACAATAAGAAATCCAGGCAGTGGACTTAGCGCCGTGAATGTGGAATGTTTGCAGTTGAATTTGAAGATGAGTATTTAATCTGAGCTGGCACGGGGCCATACTCTACTTATTTTAAGTCTAAGCTTTGCGTGTCTGTCTCTCCAGTATGGCTACGCCCCCAAAGGTTCCTCAGTGATCCTCTACAGTGACAAAAAGTACCGTCACTACCAGTACTTCGTAGCTCCGGACTGGCAGGGGGGAATCTACGCCTCGCCCTCTGTGGCGGGCTCCAGGCCGGGAGGGATCATCGCCGCCTGCTGGGCGACCATGATGCACATGGGAGAGGACGGATACGTCGACGCCACCAGGAAGATCATCAACACGGCGCGGAAGATCAAAACAGAGTGAGACTGAACAGATTGTTGACATCAAGTCGCGTGAAAGAAAACAAGATCCCGCCTGCATCACGTCTAAAAAAAAAAACGCGTCTCTTTCACAGAATCGGCAAGATTAAAGGAGTGTTCGTGTTTGGGGATCCGGAGGTGTCGGTGGTGGCCATCGGCTCTGACGTTTTTGACATTTTCCGTCTTTCTAATGCACTGACGTCGAAGGGCTGGAACCTGAACACTCTGCAGTACCCATCGAGGTAAGTGGAGAACAAAGATAAAGTTTTATATTTGACTGGGACGTCCCGATAAAATCTAAGTGGTCATAATGTTGTATGTATATAACTTAGCTTGAGCATTCAGTGTCACCACAAATACTAAATCAAAAATTC
The DNA here is from genome assembly GCF_022458985.1 of Mugil cephalus. Lineage (NCBI taxonomy): Eukaryota > Metazoa > Chordata > Actinopteri > Mugiliformes > Mugilidae > Mugil > Mugil cephalus. Next base: position 6,984,447 of record NC_061782.1, read on the forward strand.
TGGTGAGACCTCTTCTCTGTTCAGTAAATTACTTCCAGACATATTTGGTTTTGGTTCATTGCAGCCATATGTTAATGAGAAAGACTTGGTTTGGCTGCATCATTTTCATTCCCTTATCTTTTTCACGATCACTCACTACCGCACCGTCTCCTCTTTCACAGCATCCACATTTGTTGCACGGTTTTGCACACCCGCCCAGGCGTCGCCGATAAGTTCATTCGCGACATCAAAGACCAGGTCGCCATCATCATGAAGAACCCCAAAGAGAAGACCACAGGAATGGTGAGTTTCCTCCGGGTTACGCACACGCCCACGACGGAGCCGGTAACCGTCACCCCTGACGTTATAAAACAAAACCGGTGGGGTCAGGTTCTTCAACAAGTTTACACGTTAGATCTCCTCAGTGCAGCTACAGCTGAGAAAATATCCCTAAAGGACAAACTTGTATTTCAGAATTTACATTTCTAAGGCATGAGCGAAACCACGTGAAATATGTTTGGCAGCGTCTGGCTTGCCACCACGCTGTAGGCACACGTGGCACTTTTGTTTTCTTTGAACTGTCATTTGAAGTTGACATAAGCGGCTCCATTGTCTGCCGGTTATAAATGTAGCGGAAACTCCACCCACCTGGAACGAGCCAGCTGTGCCAGGTAGGCCACTCAGGAGAGCGCTTGAGGAAATCAAACGAGGCCGCGACATTATTATTTTTTGCGAAACAGAATGGGAAAAAAACAACAATAAGGACAGAGGCGTGACACAAAAACACCCATGGAGATTTGACTCTCAGTTTCTGGGTGGTCTTGTGACTACACCTGCATATGTACATTAAGTACATTGGCTGCCGGCCAGTGTTCTCAGGATCTAGCTCTGTCACATTGCTGCTCCACCGCAGGTGTCAGAAATGATCTGCTGCCAAGTGGTGTCACAGTGTGACACTGAAGACAAAATAAAAAAGTCCGTGACAGGGCTTCACTGTGTTTTACATTTTGTTCCTGTAGAATTACACGGTTAACAGTGTGATCGCGTTACAAAAGAAATGCAGTTACTGCAATGCATTACTTTTTGCTGTAACGCGGAAATGTAAGGCAGTAACTTGGGTTAACAATGGATTTTAAACCTGGAATTAATTAAATGAATTAGGTTGTGTGTTTTTATACAAAGGAGAAAAAAATCCGAGCAAATGTTAACTTCTGGTCAGAGCTAGAAAACAGCTGTAAGTGATTTAGTGAAACAAATCTAGCGTGGTGCCGGCTTTCTTTAGGTGTTCGGTTACAAAAAAAACAGTAGCTTCTAGCAAAACTGATTTCAATATGAATACAACTAAATTTACAGTATCTCTATCCACAATATGAATTGAGCCACGAGCTTTAACTGCTCCATTATATTACTGTTGTTAGCGTTAAGCCGAGCTTAGTCATTATGTCATTCCACATCATCTTTTACTGGATGTGTTAATGAGTTACACTGAATGCAGTAAAGTCTATTGAGAACGCAAAATGCATATTTCCAGTTATTTTGGTGAAAGTAACTTAAACGTAATGTTACAGTTCAAAGACTTATTATAAGATATATTTTATAAGAAGATATGAGATATTATAATGTAAGTAATTACTTTGGATTTATAGTAACTTGCCCAACGCTGATGATTAACTGCTTCATGAACTCCTCTAGTATAATCTGCATCATATTATTTAAGATTAGATAATGTTTGTTGCGTCTCGTTGCAGCAACTGAAAAAAGACTATAAAAGGAAAACTGGTGACTACTGGAGCAAAGATAGTAAAATAAAAAGCACAATGAAGATAAAATAGCTTGAAGTATAAGTACCTTTCTCGTACTTTTAGTTTCACTCGCATGTGTGTCAGTCAACTCGTGCATGTCTTGCTACGCTGCTATTTTTATGCACGGGGCCTTTACGGGCTCAGCATTCAGCCGTGTCAAGAAGTGGAGCAGCACAGAAAGTCGCCCTTAAACAAAGCTGACCCCAAAAAAATAAAAAACCTGTTTAACTGACAGTTTGATGAGGCCCAGACGTTGGACGCGCTTCCAGCTTACATAGAAATCCCAAAGAGAGTGTTTGATAACCAGATATTCAAGGATGTTCAGAATACATTGTAGGAAATGTAGGAAGAGTTAGGAGCTTCCTCTTGCGAACTCACGTCTGTGACGGCTGTTGTTTCAGGGAGCGATCTACGGTATGGCCCAGTCCATCCCGGACAGGTCCATGGTGACGGAGATCTCCCGCGGTTTCCTGGACTGCCTCTACAACACCGAGCTCCCCAAGTCGGCCGTCAGCCACATGAACGGCAACGGCAAAGCCCACTGAAACCAGCTCAGGGAGCTTCTCCTAGCCTGACCCCGAAGCACGCAGGGAAACACGCTCGCCTCCTCCAAGAGCTCTGAGAGCTACTCGCTCAAACGGTTGCCTTATCTTGCATACCTACCACCGTACAGAAAGCATCTGCAAAGACTTTCGAAGCACAAGCCATCGTCAGTGTAATCAGCCCAGAGGGAAATGACGCTGTGCCTGAAGAGCACAGAAGAAAAACGACTGGGTCCAAAACGAGTTTTAGTCTTTTTAATTCGATCTTAATTGTGTAGTTGGAAATGTTTGCGTGCGTTATTTTGCTTTAGAAGTACATTTCAGCTTTTGCTTAAGACATATGTTGATTAAGATTTCTACTGACTGCTTTAGGAAAACCTTTCAGTTATTATTTTTTATCTTTTTTTTCAACACCAGAACATTTCAGCCGTTTGCCACTCAGCAAAAAACACAAACCACTCAGAGCTTATCAGAATCGCTGTGCTGCCCTCTAGCGTAAAACCCTATGTACTGCAGTAGACTGGGTACACGCGCCCGTCAAAGGCGTCGTCATCATCACTAGCACTTCTCTGGAAAACAGCATCCTTTGTGTAAAAGCACTGCGAAATGCCCTGACGAGAATGTATCAGGTGAATATGCAACCACTACCACTTGAAACTACATTTCTTTTTTTTTTCTTTTTTTTTGGGAAAAGTTTGTCTGTCCAGAGCACTTTGACATTCGTTTTGTTCTAAGTCTGTGGCCCATCTCCAAAAAGTTGGGACTCGTAGACAGCGGGAGAATGATTTCTGGTAATAATTTTTTACATAAGGGAGGACGAAGGCATTTATATTTTGGGAGCGGCTAATGGAAATCCAAAGCTTATCGCCTAATTTGACTGTTTCAGTAGTTTTAGTTTTTACAAACCGCAGTCGTCTTTTAAAGCAAAGCATCGTAACAGACTTGAATGAAAGCTCTTTCCAGCTGTGGTCTACTATTATACCATTAATATTTTTTTCCTCTTTCAGTCTGCATAGCCGCCGTGTGTGTCAGCTTGGTCATAGTTATTTGTCTTCTAATTCAATCTACCTCAGTTTCTACTCAATGCAAATGTCATTTATTCATCCAGTTCTAACAGGGCCGCTGTTTTCCATTTCGAAAGGTAATAAACTTTCAGCGTTGGGGCATTAGGCAGACCGATAAAAGTGTTCTTAAATACGCAGACACTGAAAGGAAAGAGGTCCACTGTGATCGAGGTGTTTGATCCTTGGGAGAAACCCACTCTCTGACCCTGTGTGAATGTGGTTTGTGTGTACATCTTCACTAACGGATGGATAACGGTGCATACTGTTAACACCAAAATGACTCTTTTGTTGTATGTGCTTTCCTAATATTGTTGAAAATTCCTTGAAATAATTTCCACGTTTGTGCAATATGTAACTACTTTCCCTTGTATGAAGTGAAACGCTCTACCGCTCTGCTATCACTGTTTAGGAGAAAAGCCGTTAGGAGCATATAGTACTGAATGACTCATTAGTGTAATTTAAGCTTTTGTGTGACCACTGGGTGTTCATTAATCACTTCATTCGTGAGTCTTTTCCTTTTTTTTTTTGTTGTGAGCGTTTTGTCTTTTTACATACTGAGGAGTTATAAAGAGATTAGACATGAATGTATCTAGGTTCTTACTGTACATGTGCAAGGATTACTCATATTTTAAGTCAGTGCCTGGTGAAGAGACTGATGAAACGCCCCCGACTAACAAATTAAAGCTCGTAACATCATCGTGTGTCCATACATCAATTCCCTCCATCACCTTAGGGAAATCACCTGAGACTTCTCATGATTTAAAAGATGAAAATTCATATTTTCAAAAGTTATATTATAAATTCTTGTAATTTCCATCATGATTTGCCATCATGTAGCAATAATAAATGTTTTTCTTTCTTTCAGTATCATCACATTTAACATTGTGATTTAAAATGATAATATTAGGGTTCAGTCTTAAAATATTATGTGTTCAAACTCTGACCTTTCATCACATGTGGTTAAAAATGACCAAAAGCTGAAAGATTTTTCTTAAATCTCGACTCATGTGAGTGAATCCTTATTTACCTGAAGTAGGTTAAGAAATATCAGATGGGAAAAAAACGTGTCAGGCTTTACAGCGCTAAAATAAAACACATTCAGTCTGATGAGACGAGAATCTCCTCGTTTTAGTTACAACAACAACAGAAAACAACATTTTACAAACTTGGTACAAAACCTTTCGGCGCGTAAGACACTAGCTGGGACAGAAGGACCCGTTTATCACAGTGAAGGTTTTTTTCTGTAACAACATCTGGAATGGAAGCTGAGACGTCATATTTCAATTACCCCACTTCCTTTAGATGAAATTTACTCATCGTGTACAAACCCAACAACGGCATATTTCTCACACCACATTGGACCCGACTCACATAATTCAATATAATTGTTTCATATTCTTTGGATTTTGCGGGTCACGTGACGTCAGAAGTTTGTCCAGTAATTTCAAAGATTTCACCCCTGAAGCGACCGGAGGCTTGTAGGTCACATTAGAGACGCCTGGTCGATGAACGTGGCCAGAGTGATGTCACGCTGAGACAGGCCTCCACAGTCATGTGTGCTGAGAGTAATCTGGACCTGGGGGGGAAGGGTAGGTTTTTTATTGAAAAGTTTGCAGTTTAATGTCTCACTTTACTCTGAAATGAAAGCAAATAAACAACTGAATTTACAAAAATGAAAAATAAATCATGGAATCAATATATAACCCAAAATATATTCTAAACTTTCGCCTCGTTGACTCGTCGCCATCTTTGGATGATTTAACATGTCAACACACCTGTGATATTCGTTCTTTCTAAAATGGAAATCAAATATTTTTTCTTCCCAATTTTGTTGCAGAAATGTGTGGCACTTGTAGGGAGCTTTGCTTTCACTCTTCTGTCCAGTTCATCACAAACCAGCTCCATGGGGTTAAAGTCTAGAGACTGGGCCATGGTCCACTCCATGTTTTCATGTTTTTACCCTGAGGTAGTTCTGGTAGAGCTTAGACTAAAGTTTTGGGTCATTATCTTGATGTAGGATGAAACTCTGACCAACTATACCAGAGGATACTGATGCTGTTCTAAAACATATCATATATATTAATATATTGGTAAAAGGAAAACAATGTATACGTGATTTTAAAGGAATATTTCTTTGCCACTTGGTAACACTGGGCAACATTAGCGTCATCTCTGGTGACTTTACAAACACCCAATGTTCTGTGTGACTCATGTTTCGGCCTCCACCGACTCCTGAGATAAAGATCAGCCGCTGTTAATGTTAAATGCTCCACAGCCACATAATCGCTAACTGTAAATGTCTGCTTTGATCTTGGTGCTGTTTTGGCTGAAAACCACACCAAGGCACCGGTACTTTCCAAGATGACTAATCTGCATAATTTAATAAGATGAGAGATCCGTTGAACGAACCATCGTCTGTTATTAGCCCAGTATTTTAGCAAAGTAATCTTTGCCAACCTTTGTGCAGAAACATCGTGCAGATAAATCTTCATTGTTCAGAATCTGTTTGTGATACTACAATAACCAAGTTCAGTTGCATCTGTTTCCTGCTCATGATAAATGAAACCCTACTACTGCTTGTAATCTCCGTTATCATTATTGGTCTTGTGTACCTTATTATAGACATTGAACCACTCAGGATGATGATCCATCTTTTCTGCCTGTAAAGCCACTCTAGACATGAAACCAAAAGCCTGAAAGAAAGAAGAAAAAGTCACAAATATGCATAATGTAGAGCAAGTTAAATGATATTTAGCTGTCATGTACGCAGTTTAAGGACCTGGTTGAAGTCTTTGAAAATAAACTCTTTGTATATGGCGTCCCGTCCCACGACCTCCACCCACTGAGCGCTGCGTAGCAGGGGGAGTAGGTGGGCCCTCTCCTCCTCCGTCAGACCCTGGATCTTACCAGCCTGTGAGGACAGAGCAGAGGTAACAACAGAGCAGAGCAGGATTTCTAGAGGGGCAGCTTCGCAAACACAAACTGTGATTGGTTGCATGGGAGCCCATCTGGAAACAATGAGAGGCCGCATTCCTGATTTTTAAAAAAAATAGCTGGTTCAAAGGTATGTGGTGTTATTCGTGGTGGTGGTGGTGGTGGGAGGGAGGAGGGGTCACTCACTTCCTAATCTTAACACATGATGCAGAGTCACGTGGATTTAAAGGTGATTTAGTCTCGTTTCATTCAGCCTCCGTGGTCCCAATCTAAACTGCTTTGTCAACATTTCTTTAGATCCCCCAAAATATGTATGTAATGTATGTAATGTAATATTAGGGCACGTTCTAGAGGTTTCTGCCCCCAGATTAGCTGTCACGCCTATTATCCAGAACATCAAACAGATGTCTCTGCCTCAGCCTGAAACAGAGCAATGACATTAACTGGTATCATAGCAACGCTCTTATCTGGTTTATCCGTGGCGTCAGTGGGCAGCACACAGACAATGTCCGCTGGATTAAACCTCTGGTCTAGTCATCAAAACACAGTGGCTTGTTACAAACATTCAGTAGAGACACGACTACTAATATCCCTTTTCATAGCTGTAAAATAAAACAGGAACACGTGACTGTTTGTATTTATCCATCTCAACACACCTCAGCATGTCAGCCTGCAGCAGACTGTGAGAGTAAACGTCAACAGGTGTTGCTAGACCCAACACACACACACACATCATAGTGGGGAGGTGGCACACTCACCATGTTTGCAGAGCGTTTTTTCGAGCACAAGCGACGAGGTTCTGCTCCAACCCCCCTGTTGCACAGACAGAGGCGAATCAGCTGTGGCAGCCAGCGAGAGCAACTGGAATGAATCCATGAGCCGTGGGTCCTGCCTGGCTGCCCTCACAGCAGCCTGAGCAGAAATCCTCCCTGCTGATAGGCTGCCGAGCCACTTGTCAGCACGGGTTTAATCATAAACTGTCATCTGTTGCACAAGGTATGAGTGAGGCCCGAGAGGATCGACACAAAGGCCGGAGCAGCAGTGTTTGCTCTGTGATGAAACAGGTTGTGAAATGGGATATCGCACCTCCCATTTACTCTAATAATATACTTTATACGCGTATTAAACATGAACCGGGATTTCAGAATACAAGTCTGCCAAAATAATAAAATAATAAAAAAGTTTCTATTAAAACAGGACAGCAGGTTTGATCTTCAGGGGGTTCACGTCAAAGGTTAATGAGCTGCTCCTGAGAGGCTGGCCCCTGTGAACTCATCCGTCACAGCGAGCGCTCAGGGAAATGAACTGGTTAATGGAATGAAAACAGGGCGAGGATGTGACAAGTGATCAGCGTTTCTCAGTCGACTGGACGTGGAAATGAGGCCGGCGTTTGAGTGGTTTAGTTTGAAAAGAAAGAGAGCAAACCTGAGATTAAAGTCAGAGGAGAGTGTTTGGAAATGTTAATTATTGATCTGCACTAATGCACACACATGTACCCCTACAACCCTTTTCTTTTTAGGCCTGTCAGCTGTTTTAAATTTAATTATCCTCTCATCCTCCAATTATAGCAGCCCTAAATGTATGCTCAAACATATGTAGGACAAACAAGTAAAACGGAACTACCAGACATGCATACATACTGCCCTTTGACCGCTATATATTGGCATGACAGTTATAAAGATGAGCAGAAGCGGAGGTTGTTTTCAAGTAGCAACATGGATCCCAGGACGCTGACATCGCATGCAGCTTTAACTTTGTTGATCCTCATTGTTGGCAGCAATGGACACATCAAGAAAGGTGAGGAATATTACTCGTTTGTGTTGGATTGTGCTCATTCTGGCGTCCAAGTCATAAAAAAGATACAGAGATAAAAAAAAAAGAAAAGAAAAAAAGAAAAACCTGTTAGTTCCACAGAAAATGCTTGTACTCTATTTGGTTTCTTCTAAAAAATCTATGATTTGTCTTGAAATATCGGGTTAAAACTCAGTTTCAGCAAAGAGCAAAGTCGGTAATATCGAGTCAGTGATCATCTGATGAACCCTCCTGTTATCTTTTATTTATGATGTACAAGACTATCTGTGTGTCAGCTGTAAATCAGTGCTGTTTTGAATCCGTGCAGATCTGAGAATGGATCAGGCCGTGCTCACGTTTCACAACCAGCTCAAAGAAGAAGTGCAGGTTTTCTACACGTCAGACTACTGCCACAAGGTAAAAGATGTGAAGATTTAGTCCGACAATGAAACGTAGCGGATGCAAAAATATAGGAGTTGCTCAAAAATATGCACAGTATCAGTGTAGTGAAGCACTCATCATGGCAAATACACAAAGATCATGATTTCCAGTCGTTCTGACATTTTCATTTAATCTGTAACCTGTAAAATGTCCTAACAGTCCTGAACGAGCTTCATGAAGGTTCATCATTTGATTCAACTGTGTTTACACTTTGGAGGATGTGTTCTGTGGTGCTGGGAATTAAACACACAGTTTCTATTATTTTAAACCAGTTTGTAGTTAGAGGGCTCAGCTGAATGACAGATTGATTTTAGTGTTTAATTTGCACCAGAAACTACATCCTTTAAAATCATCATAAATGAACACTTTTCTGATATTTCAACATAAACTGAACATTAGAAGAGTTTTAAAGTTAAGATTTTAGTGCAGGACTGTTATATTACAATGAATTTGTTTTCGCTAGTGTACCTAATGAACTGTCTTGTGGGTGGACGCTTGTATTTCTTATGTTTTCTTGACTACTTTAATGGTTTTTTTTTCTTTTTCAGTGTGTGTACCAGCATTTGGCCACAGTGAAACCCAGCAACAAGAACACATCTACAGTAATTAGCACTAAATTCACCCTGAGTGTGCGAGTGGAATCACAAAGCAGGAATTCAACCCTTTGCAGGTAACATGTTTAATATTCCAGCAAAGCATCCGTATAAAACCAGCTCGTACTATGACCTGCAGTCGAGGTAAAACGCTGATTTGTCTCTTATTAACCGTGCCAGTTGCAGTGTATTGCTCTCGTGCCCCAACATAATATAGTGCGGCGGCGTCCGATGATTGGATCAGCAGTCTGTGAGATTATTTACAGGTTTTGGGGGGGGGGGGTGGAGTAATCCTGACCTGCTTTCTGAACCTGAGTGATGCCCTCCCTTAAAACCACCTCGCCGGGTATCGATCAGGAGCCTTTTTGGGGTTAATAAGACCTGACATTCCAATATTGATGAAAAGGGCTCATTAAAGCTTGAAAGCCACATTACCTGCAGAAGAACCGGCCGGGATGTTAACTGGAGGAGACAGCTGCAATATTTATAAACAGTTACAGCTGACAGGACAGCAGGTCCCTGTGGAGGTCACCTGTACACATGGTACCAGGGATTCAGTTGCAACATGACAAGTCTTTGTTGCCTTTATTTATTTATTTTTTTGCCCTCTCAGTGGTCTGGTCTTCTTGGATCAATGCTGAGGTCTCTAACCAGACCGTGCTGCTATTGATTTCCTTTTCCTCTTTGAAAAAAACACTCCGAGTGATAGCTAGTATGTCATCCCAACAGTGGATCAATATGAGCATGTAATGTATGTTTTTTAGGCCTGAAACTGGAGATGGCGAGTGGGACGGGAGCGTGCACGTTAAGTCTGCAGACACTAGGTGGTGCTCTGGAGCTGTTGGAAAAAAAAGATGGGATTGCTTCTTTTCACTGGTCTGGTTTTGAGGAAAACAGAGAAGTGTGTCTGAATATTTCTCTGTTTTGGATGCAGCTGGAGTCGGACATATAGGGAAGGCGGCCATTACTGTATTTGGCTCCAGACGTTAGACGGCTCCACTGAACCCACCTGCAGCCACACTCTGAATAAAAGCCCAAACAACACGTACCTGCGTAAGTACACAGCACTCTTGGAAAAGATTTTGAGTAACTGCCTGACACAGGGGGCCGACTGCCTTATTGAGACGCACTGACAGTAAAGAAACCTGTGGCCAAAACATTTGATCCATACCGTTCTTAATTGAGTCAGCAAAGAGGAGAATCACTTCTCTTGTCCACATCCACTGAGCAGCAGTTCTCATTTATCTCCCGGGACATGATGTGTATTGATCAGGTGAGACATGCTGTCTTGAAAAGGGATAAAAGAAAAGCTTTTTCTACTTGTTTTGAAGGCCTGGCTCTGGGGCGTGGAGGATTGTGGGTAATACATTAGGGAGTGTGGAAGGATTAGGGCGTAATGGGATTTTGAAAGCGTCTCTCTCCATAATGTACACTCTACTTAACAATATTGCAGATTATGTTGTAGATCAGACTTTTAAGGCCAAGTAGCCATTATCCGTTATGGTCAGTGTGACTGCACCTCTCACAGTATGATGAGCTTCCATTAGCTCCACAGACCGGTGATTATACAAACTCCCCATAGGACTTGCTCAGCTTAAGTAATGGTCTGGTCAGCAGCTGAAGACAGGTAAGAGTTGCCCTGCTAGGGAATTTCAAAGTTTACTTCAGCGTCTCTAATTGATCAGCTGCGAGGCCTCATGAGGTCATTTGTTGGGCGTGGCACTCTTTAAGCATATGTTTTCTGTGCGGCTGCTATCAGATGCAACCTTTAATCGTGTTAGTACTGTATTCTGCTTTGTACCACAGACCACAAGTCACCTACAGAGCCCTTAATTCTCATACAGAAATCCACGACTGCTATTAAGTGTCCGTTCGACCCAATGTATCCGTGAACTGAACCTAATTGAGTTGCTTCCGACGCTCGCATTCGTTTTCTATTTATTGTGGCAGCAACCCATGGAGCGGGGAGGAGGGCCTGGGCCGTCACAGAGGTCTCTACACTTCATGCGCTGAGAGCTTTATGGTGTTTTTATGAGTGGACGCCAGAGATACCTTGACTTTTCAGAGACGATTAAGTGACCACTCTGCGCTCGGAGTGGACGTCCTAGTGTGGATTCAGACCAGGCTACAATGGCTTCTTTTTTGTTTGTTTTTCCACTAAAGGCAAACAGTGCGTGCACCGCCCCATTATTACTCTGCTTTGACGCAAGAACGCCACAGCGATGCCTCCCGACCGTACAGTTTTATAATCCGTCATAAAATAGCTCTCTGGTGTCTCAGTGCAGCGGGAAAATATTTATTCCCCCCCCTCACCCCCCAAAAAAGAGGAAAAATAAGATTTATTAGGACGTTATTTCATATTGCTCTAGTGTTTCTGTTAACATTTTAGCCCAGATTACGCAGCGATAACATTTTCCCTATTGATTTTGGAAGAAATGTGATTTTTAAGCAAATAAAGTACATCCAGGCCACAGTATTTGTTGATACTGGTACCGTGAACCTCATCTTGACTCTGCTTTTCTCTCCGACTCTTTCCATCTTTCCCTTTGTTTTTTCACCATTGTTCCCGTGTAGCCTTGCGTTTGCCTTTTTTTCGGGTGGCTGCAGGGTTAGATTACCAGAGTGTTCGCTCCTTGACGGACTGACCAAGAGTTTTCCATTAGGATCTTGTTTGTCACTTGAGGGATCCCCTTTGACACTAGTAGACTGACAGAGAGCCACAAGGGAATCCAAAGGCGAGTAAAGCAGACAGTTTAGACTGGCGATCAGCCTTTTTATCCCCAGTCAGATCCTGTTTTGATAGAGACGCGCCGTCCAAACCTTCTGACATGGACGTCCAAGGCGGACTGTGATGTGAAGCGGTGGAGATTGATTACACAGTTCCCATTGATAAACATTTTCCTTTCTCATTTTTCCAGCCCTTCTGGTGGCAGCTCTCCTACTGGCGGTAATTGCTCTCTTAATCGTGGTTGTACCATACGTCTACAGGTATGTTTTTCACATCACCCACAAAAAAAAAAAAACATGTGTAATTCTGCACTGATTGCTCTTCCATCAGGACCAGGCTGTTTAGACGTGTTTCTTTTACAGGAGACGTTGTACATCACCTTTTCTTAGGACCATTTTCTGCCGAGGTCCGCAGTACTCGGTGGATAATGTAAGTAAAATGGTGCTTCCAGTGAATGCATTGGATTAATATCATAATAAATGGTGACACAGAGTTATAATTTGATTAATTCGATGCAGATCAATCATAAACCAATCAAATGATTTCCATGGAATTGTCAGCTTTGTGCAGCCTTGACGCGTAAGACAAGAAAACAAGAATTTTGTCCGATTCTTTTACAGATTTTTGTTTAGACTCTTGAAAATTCTCGTTGTTTTTGAAATCAAAGTGTCAAGCTGGACTAAAAATACCAGGCAGTTGCACCGTCTTTATGTCTTTAGCGCATAAGCAGATTGGCCTTGTTTGATCCGACAGCTACATTGCATTATTTTCATTGGCCAACAACCCAGCCTGACGTGCATACCAAAATTGCTCTGAGACTGCAGTCATCAACTCATTTGGGAGACACTAATGGAATGATTGATACAAATGTTAGCAGAGCCAGTTGTACAGCAGACTTACATGGAAGCGGTGGGGCGTCATATCCCTCCAATCATCCTGCTCCATGGCAAGAGTGGCCGTGTATTTTTGGTGAGCATGAATAGCCCCTCTCATTCTTCTAAGCAAGAGGTCTCTGGCTTCCATATGCTCCCTGGATGGCATGCAGATCCATCATAACATATTAGCGCTGGTGTCTTCCTGCTCTGGCTCTTTAAACTGCTGCATGGAGGCCAGCAAGTCAGGCTAATCCAACTGAGAGGGCAACAGGCCAGAGTCATCAAAATGCTGCCTTCACAGAGGGAGGGGGGGCGAAAAAGAAAGACCCAGGACGGAGAGTTACCCAACATATGTTTCGTGATTTCTTACCCATGAGGCATTTTGGACCTTTGCTTTTGTAAATATTTCTTCGTCTTGTTGTTGTTTAAAATCTTTGCTACACGTACATCAGCGTTGCCTTTTTTTTGTTTTTGTTTGAAAATGTGATCTCCACTTTTTTTTTCGTTTTAACTTAAATGTTATAAAGAATAACTAAACTAATTTGCCACTTAAAGAGAAGGAATTGCAATTATATCATAATCATAATTAATCACTGCTACAGCAGAGGGGCATTTTAAATTAAATGCCAATTAGCAGAATTAAAAGTGGTCTTGTAATCAGCACTTTGATTCTGGCAGTGGAGTCAAAAAGGACAAAAAGAGATTTTAAAGCTGCACTAATACATGGTTTTATGTTAAAACTGAATCAAATGCCAAATGGTATATCGTTGGGGGGAAAAAAACTCATCTAATTTCGGATGGGATGGGCATCGATAGGATTTTATTGATACTGATGCCATTATCGATTCCATAATCAATTCCTCAAATCTTCCTCAAATTTCTCAAATCTCCAGAAGGCAAACAAAGTTAAATGTTGAACATAGAGGAGCATTTTGAAGCTAAACAACACAACAGAAGTAAAAGTGAATTAAGTAATGGAGCTGCATTTGTCGGGTGACTGATTTCTTGCGACTGCATGTCTGACATTCGAGTGGATGTTACTTGGCACCCACCTAGACCAGACCAGGTACCCCCACCCCATAGCAATGGCACTCCTTGATGGCAGCAGCCGTCCCCAGCAGAATGCAGACTGACACAGACACACATACAAAAACGGTTTAGGAACAACTCAAAAAAAATCAGCACAAGGTACTGACCTGGCCTCGAAATTCACTAGATCCCAAACTGACCACTGGCCCCTCCCTTTAACCTATATGACCCAAATACCCCCACTAACAACACTGTGTTACCAGACACCACAGGACACCCTCAGAAGGCCCATGTCCATTTTCTGATGAGTCACAACTGTTCTGGAGACACAAGGGGAGACCTACATGACATTAGGAAGGTGGTCATAATGTTATGCCAGATCAACTGTATGAAACCTTAAATGCTGTGTTTAGACTTGTTTTTGCCCTCAACTACCCCAAAGAAATAGAAATAGTTGCAGCGTATGAAAACAGTAAAGTTAACAGTGTCACCACTACACACCGTGACGTTATTTTTTCTCTCTGCTCTCATTTCTACAGGACGGTGCACATGCTAATGAAACAGGACAGAGCACCGCTAAAGCCAAACCCACACGTCTGCGCTCCCTGGACACTTTCCGAGGGTATGTCCGCCATCAACAACCATCCTGTTTGTCGGCCTATCACCACATGCTACTTGTTCACTTGCTAATTCATTCTGAGTCAGTCGGAGGCATGATGAAGATGTACAGGCCCCGGCCGTAATGAATAATTACAGGGGTCACAGTCTGGCCACATGCTCCCCCCAAGCCTTTGTTATCAGGCGGTATAGCTTTGGGCATGAGTTCTGATATTAGCGCGTCTCGGGTTTGGAACAGTGTGTTTCTGTTGGACAGGAGTGATGCATGTGATTGAATCTGGGCTCCCTGCTAGCCTTAATTGTGGCCTGGGGGTAGACACAAAGCACGCCTCTCTGGAAACAGGATGCTGGTGTGGCTTTGACCTCCCCCTAGCCAAATAATTGATGTAATAATACCGTCAACATATCAGCACACATCCACACGGCCATAGATCTCTTGCCAAACTGGAAAGCGAGAGGAGATCCAGCAGCACACAGACAGCATCCAGCAGACGATTGGCATCTTCTCCATCTGTGGCTTTCTTTTTGGACGGAAGGCCAAACCACCACATGCCGAATTCAAACTGTTTTAAAACCGTTTTATTTAGTTTAGGGAGTGATTTCTCACCAGAATCTGCAACGGTTCAAGTAAAGGATACATTTTTTTTAATTTAATTTCCCTTCATTTACACTTCCTGCCGCAGCCCTTTTCAATCTTAGCTCAGGTACTTGTCGCATATTGACGTCCTGATTGGTAATACTGGAAATTCTCATACCTGACAAAGCACTTAATCAAACCGTGACTCAGCGCTCAAGATTAACGCTGCGTGTGCTTCCTCAGCTCCGTGACTTATGATCCATACCCCTGATAAGTAACAACTTTCCACAGAGAACAGACGCATCAGTCATCTGCCATAACTGCTGAGACATTTCTGAAGGCAAAAGGCTTTTCTTTTGAGCTGAAAGGTTTTTCTGATCATTGCTCAGGCTGCAACTGACGTGATATACAGAGAACCGCGGGGGTACGCACGCACGTTAATTTTTCTAAAAGGATTTGGATTTTAATCTTGCGCCGCACCACTAAAAGCCTTTCGTCGGCTTCCAGACTGTTGAAAATCGCACTGTCAGTAGTTAGCAGCGCCGTACAACAGACGGAACAACTATTACAGCAAAACCATGGATTGAGAGTCGCATATAACACCAGGTGGCTGACTCATTCTGTGCTTTGTTTTGACTGAGAGCCAAGTTTTTTCCTCAGTTTCACTTTCAGATCTGCTCTGATGTTTGACAAAGAAAAAAAAAGAAAAGACAAAGATCCTTGGCATTCCTGCTCGGGTTGTAATTTATTATGGCTAGAATTGGCGGCCGTGCACTTGATAAAGCCTGCACAGTAGGTAACTTAATACTGTGCAGTAATAGAGTGTAACTATCCATTTGCAGTGGGGTAGAGTACTAAGCTGATACTCTAATTGGTAATGCACGAACAATGATTCAAATCAAAGAAGTCCATAAATGTCTATCAACGAGTCATAACGAGCTGTCACTTCTGCAAGAAAGGCAAGTCTCTGTAATCTGTTAGCGATAAATCACAGATACCGATTCCCAGACGTGAATTAAGTCTATTACCGAGGTGACAAATGTTCGATGGAGAACTTCACGGGGGATATTGAAAACTAAAACTTGATTAGGAACCCAGAAAAAAGTCTGCGGTGCCTCAACCTGGACATTACCTCGTATTAACTTTGATGCAACACAAAACAAAGGGTTCTCGGTGTAAATCGTATAATCTAAGCACTTACAGCTTCCCTCGATCATAATTAACGGCCATTATTGTTGTGTGTACGTGTGTGTGTGTGTGGTTGCAATGAAACTCTCACTCACAACAAGACAGCGGGGTATTTTAATTAAAAAGATGGCCAATAAGCTGTGATACTGCGGTGATTCGCTCACAGGGCCTCATCTGGCTGACGATTTAACCTTTGTCTTTGTTACCATGGCAACTAATGGATATGTTCGTCAAAATTTAAATGATGTCTGCGTGTGTGTGTGTGTGTGTGAGGGAGGGAGAGAACATGGACACGCGCACCAGGGTTTACTCTGCTTTAATAGCCCTTTAGAGATGATAGTGACCGATTAAAATCTTGTATCAGCAGGTTGGGGCTAAAAGAGCCGTAATGGCTCCGGTGCACCTCTTAATTGAATCTATGCAGGAAAACAAGAGGAGGCAGAGGTAGCAGATACAGTGCACCTTATCAGACAGGCCCATCCTTGGAGTTTAGCCTAATCTTGTTAAAATACTTAAAGACTCCCTTATGATGTTTTTATGTTATTTTACTGGGTGATACATGAAGGCATAAACGCATGTATTACAGACGGAGAAAGAAACCGAATCTGAATCTGGCACGTCGCACACCTCCCCTGGATCTCCACCCCTTTTGCATTCCCCTGCAAGTTTGTGTTGTGTAAGCCCCCCCACCATCCCCCACCCCGACACAAACACCCCTTTCCCTCCCATTTGTGACTCGGTGAAGCACTCTGTCACGTGTGCCGTGTTTCAGCAGCCTTGGCCTGTGCTAAAGTATAAAGTGTATCATATATTAGGTGCAGAGTCTTTAGTCAGCACTCCTGCTTGAGGAGATCCAGAGGACGAGCGTTCATTTCCTGAGTGATTCATAATGCTTAGATTGCATTACCTTGCATTTGGAGTGTGACAGAATAAAAAAAAACAAAAAACTCCTCTGGCGTCTTTAATTTTCATTCAGAAGTTAACATTCAGTAATAATCAAAGTATTATAGTGAAAGTGCAATAAATAATGTTCTTGTTGACAGGTGTTCTTTCTTCACTTTTAATTGGAGCTGCAGATTAATCACACTCTCCTGCCTGTAATGTCTTTGCAGGTTTGCGCTGACGGTGATGGTGTTTGTGAACTACGGAGGAGGAGGCTACTGGTTCTTCCAACACGCACCTTGGAACGGTTAAGTCACGCCAAAATAAGAGAAGCTCACCGCACCTTGCACAGAGCCCGCTGTGCAATAACTGCACATGCTCCGTTTCAGGCTGTTACTCAGCGTCAGGTCTTTTCTGACCTGTTGTCACTAATTATGACAGATGCCGCCTCAAACAGTAAACGCGCGTGCTGCCATTTCTCATACAGGCCAAATCAAATGCGTGATCCAGAGATGTTTACTGTTATTAACAACCAGGGAGGAGATGAGGAGGAGGAGAGATAAGTGTTTAAATGACAGCTGGGGAGGGATGGGAGGGAGCGGGGAATGAGTAACAGTCCCCCGGTGCCACGGCCGGGAGCAAGGTGCCCTTGAGCAAGGCACAGCATGTTCAAAGAGACAGGTGCTGAGGAGCCTTTTGCTTAAATCATTAACCATTAAAAAACTCTAACAGGTTTTTTTTATGAGATTCATGCCATTGTTTATGGGTGTTCTTAATTTAAACTTTGTAATAGCCTCTTTGCCACATGAACGAGGCTGTATTGATTTCAGAGGTGGATTGATTAATCTTCTCTTGGCTACAGGGCCCGCTGCTGTCACGGGAGTGTAGATATTCATTAATTACACCTTTTTCAGGATGGAAAGTTAATATCAGAAGCAGCGCTTTAAGGACATGATATTGTTCTTAATTCACCCTGTTGCTTTTGTGGATTGCAAGCAATAGAGAAGGGCAGGAACTGTGAACTCTGTATAATGGCCAGTTATCCACAGGTCTGCTGTTATTAATTCACGCTGTGCTTCTGGATGTGTTGCAGGTCTAACTGTGGCAGATCTTGTCATGCCATGGTATGTTTGCTACAAGCAAGTGAATATGCGTGCTTTTAATTTGCACACACGCGGGTGCTTTTAAGTAACGCGGCAGTGTTGTGTCTTCCAGGTTCGTGTTTATAATCGGGACGTCGGTGGTTTTGGCTTTCCGGTCCATGCAGAGGAAAGAAGTGAGTCGCCTGCAGCTGCTGCGAAAGTTCTCCTGGAGAACGGCCGTCCTGTTCCTGCTCGGCTTCTGTTTTATCAACTACTCCCCAAGGGACGGACCACGTAGGTGCAAGAAAAAAAAAAAAAATACGCAGCTCTGTACACGTGTACATGTGTATACCGCCTGTTTGTTCTATGCTGGAGCAATTACAGAACGCAGGATAAGAAAATGTCCTCTTATAACATGCAGTACAGCACATTATTAGCACCAGAGGAGAACAGATGGGGCATTTTTTGTGGTGATGAATCTGTTGATGTGCAAAAAATGATCGCAAGCCTGCCGTCTGTTGTAGTTGTCACAGCAACAATTAGCTGATTCATTAAGTGGTAATTTTTCATGTAGCAATATCAAATCTGGTGATTCCAGCTTCGCCAGCAGCTTTTTCCTGTTTTCAACTGAATGTTTTTTGGATTTTGTTCTGACAAAGACGTCAGATCTGTGATAAAAGCCAAAGCTCTGCAGCGAGCTGGGGGTTAAAGGAGGGTTATAATGCTGAAAATCCCTATTTCACCATCCACCTGGGATGCACAGGGCGCCCTTCACACATTAGCCATCCCTGGTGCTAATGGACCTTCCAGGGTGGATGTCTGCGTAACTGGGTTAACAGAAATATTGTTGTTGTGTGTGCAGTCTCAAAATCCAGCACCAGGGGACGTTTAACGAGGCAGATTGAGCAAAAACAACCGTCGTGGTAATGGACAATTACAAACAGATAGTGTTACACCCTCCAGCTCCATGCAGCTGCTGTGCTGTGTAGACTCTGCAGCCGGAGCTGATCACAACAGCCCGGCGATTTTTTACCATAAACTGCAGCTTTGCCCTCTGTCTCCAAGGACGTCCTCAGCCGTCCAGTCCCAGGGTTTGATCTAATAAGAGAATGGAGTCATATCAGCTCAATATGTTAAACCCTTTCAATGTCAGGTGAGCCAGAATAAGGTGTTAACCTTTAACATCAGCTGTGAGTCATTTCAAATAAATCCTTCCACGGTCAGACGTCCAAATAATAATGCATCAAGACCTTGAAACTCAGTTCATTTATTAGATTTTTGTCATTTCTGTTAAAGATGCACATGCTACTCTGGTTGTTTAAGTGAAATAATGGCAGTGGAACAAAAGCGTGACTCTAAATTTAAGTTTTTAATCCCTTAGACGCAGAGATTTTAGACAATATATATATTTTTTTATATGTTTTCAAGATTTCTTTCCTTGACAGCGTCTCTCTTTTTGATATATGACGAAACAACACATCAGATGGAGGTGGGTCAGAAAGTCTGATTCAGACCTCATGCTGCTGAGCTGCCTTCAGAGGATTCTTGAATAAAAGAAAACCATTTTGAAAAGTTTTGAAAAGTAGTTTCCCCTAGTTCCTCTGGGCTTTTTTTTTAACCCCCCTCCTTCTCTTGACTTCCGACATAAAATATGATTGTGTTCAGTCTCTCAGTGAAAGTGTTTGGAGATTGAAAGTAGACAGCGGAGCTTTCACGTAAATATTGAACACACGCAAAAAAAAGAAGACACAATTTGGCCACGAAGCAAAACAAAAGCTGTTTCAGTTTCCTGCAGTCGGCTTTAAAACCTCACTTAAGCGACAACATAGTGGGGGTCCAGGAACGGTTAATTATCTTTGGGAGGGTGCAACCTGCAGATTTAACTAAAGTGTCACTACTAAGAGCTTCCTCTTTTCCCGTGAAAGGACAGATTTCCGCCTCTTATTTGATTTGTCCCGATCAATGATTGGGATCATATTGTTTTTACGGCACTTTGTGCGGCAAAGAGGTTTTCAATTAACTAATGTGTAGATTACCATCAATCTCTCCAGACGCAGCCAATCCTATCCTTCCCAATTTGTCGAGACCAGGAGATAACTGGGAATCTTTGATTTGCTTCCCACATTCTTGACATGGCCACATCCTGAGGGCCGACACCATCTCCCAGGGCCCCACGCTGTCCATCACCCTCCTTTCAGGAAATAGCAGCAGAAACTAGTGGCAGTGGGGTGATTGAGAAGATTCCTTATTGCTTACATCGGCAGAAACAGATTTGTCTCAGTGACTTATATCTGCGTGAATTGTTCGTATGTGTGCGCTCCTCGTGTCGGCGAATGTCTGCGTTAAGGTTCATGATTGTGTGTTGCTGACTGTGTTCCAGTGTCCTGGTCTTGGCTGAGGGTCCCTGGAGTGCTGCAGCGCCTGGGCTTCACCTACTTTGTTCTGTCTCTCCTGCAGACTTTCTGGGGCCAGAAAGAAATCCCTCTGAAAGCAGTGAGCAGTTCTGTCAAGTTCACTTTGCGTCAACGGCAACATCAGTCCAACATGAAGCAAGACGTTTAAAAAAAAGTTTAGTCGGCCGTTTCCAGGATAATGGCTCCATTCGCTTAATGCACTAAGAAGAACAAAACAAAAATGATCAAAGTGTTGCTACTTTCACCTCATGATTGTACAAAGTGAACAAAGCAGAGGAACCACACTGGTTATTTTTTGCAGAAATATGAGGTCAAACATACACCAAAAATACAAGTTTAATATTAAAAATGTCAATAAGATTCAGTACGTGCTAAATATTTAATGCTCACAACAATATTTGTGTGCGGTGCAGTATCACTGGTGGAACCCGGTCCAGGATGTCGTCCTTTATTGGCCACAGTGGCTGATCATCATCCTGCTGGAGACTTTGTGGCTGTGCATCACTTTCCTCATGCCGGTACCCAACTGCCCCACGTAGGTCCAGACGAGTCGTGAACTGTAGCTGGTTGAGGCTAATCCTCTCTATAAATATGCTAAAAGTATGACTTTCATCCATCTCCGGCATGCCGAGATAATCTCCAATTGGGGCTTGTGTGCTGCGGCGGATGTGTTAGTGTGCACCTTGTGTTATGAACCGCTGTGATTTATGGGTCTGTGGTGGATGCTTCAGAGGGCATAATTAGCCAATCTCGGTCTGTCATGTGCAATAAGAGGAGCCGAGGCAGAGGATCCATCTTCCTCGCTCTGTGTCTTCTGCTTTTTGTGTGTGTGTGTGTGTTTTTTTCCCGCCATCCCCGTGACCCTGGTATCAGGTTTAGAGCACTGCAGCTTCAGATAGTAGTTGTGCTTCCACCTGGAGCTCTTCTCCCTTTTCCACAATCTGATTACATTTTTTATTTTTTTTTGTCAATGTGTGGTGAATTAATCTCAAGACACGACTATAAATCTGGTCTGTATTTTGTAATTTAATGTACATCCACCTATATTTTCTAGTCTACAATAATTGTGTTTGTGCTTGTCGTCAGAGGGTATTTAGGAGCTGGTGGAATTGGTGATCACGGTCTTTACCCGAACTGCACTGGAGGTGCTGCAGGATACATTGATAGAAGGATGTTTGGTGATAACATGTACAGGTACCCCACGTGCAAAGTAAGTTAATTCACATTCAGGAATCTCCTATAAAACGATATGGGAGATATTTGGGGGAAAATAACGTTGTTGTTGTTGTTTTTTTCTCCGCGTTTTTAACAGGAAATGTATCACACCACGCAGCCCTTTGACCCAGAGGGGGTCCTGGGTACAATCAACTCCATTGTCATGGGATTTCTGGGGATGCAGGTAAGATGGATCACCTGCTCCACCTGCATGACTCAACTAGTAGCACCAAAGTGTTTTAGATTTATAAATCAGAGACTTAGCAGCAGGGGTGTCAAACATCAGGCCACATACAGCCCCATTGGATCTAAGCAGGGGTGGAACATTAACATGATAGCATAATAATAAATAAATAAATAAATAAGGACATTATTTCCCCTATGTTGAGGTGCAAAAAACATCATTATGAAATCCATCCTTATCAAGGGCATCTTACAAACAACCTGAAATATAATATTTTAAGAAAAATAAGTGCCATTTAAGCAGATCACTGCCACCTACAGTTTAGTTCTGGCTCTCAGTGTTGCATTATGTTGGTAATTCTTACTAAAACAGCGTGACCCAGAGTAAACAAATAAGGAATAGCAGTTACTTTTATAGCTAAAGCTAAAAGAGGTTATGGAAAATGAATAAAAGAATGAATGTCTTCTGCGTGCTCTTTGCAGATTCATCCTGTGAACCAGACTGGATGGTCTGATGAGCCGGCTTTTGTTTAACAACCCTGTTTTACAGCTTTGATACGGAATAAATGTTCAGAGTAGCACCAATTTAAAGTAGTAGCCATGTGTAACGTGGGACAGTTTCTTGATATTTATATTCCTTGTTTATATGAAAACTGTCTTTTCTTACTTTTGAGCAAACACAGTTTAATTCACTTCCTTTTTATTAGAATCTTTGCAAGTAAGTGAGAAAAGTCCTTTGTGTGATTTGGGTCAGCTGTCCCTTATGTCAACATAATACCAGGTTTTTGATTGGTCCAGAGCAGCAACTTCCTCCAGTCAAGGACAACCCCAATTAGTGGAGAACTCCTTGTCAAATACAGAAACCATATGTAGCTGTAACCATTTAACATTTAATGTATATTTGGAAACTATTAGTTAAGCGTCTTTACTTAAAAAAAAATAGGTGACAAATGCTAATATGTTAATAAAAGAACACATTTTAAAGAATTAAACTCGAGCTGCCTTTCAGTATTGACAAACTGAGAGTAACTCTCTAAACCCCGGTTTCTGACTGTGGCAACTGTGTCACTTATAACCATTTGGGCTGTGGGAAGTTGCCATGCGAAAACGGCCACATTGCTGAATTCCCAGTGGGCGGTTTGCTCTGAGCCCTTCAGTCAGCGGGTCTTAGACGACACGCCAGGTGTCCGCTGCCCTCCTCTGTGTTCGTCCATGCTAATGTCCTCAGCTGAAACGTATTCATCATCACCAAATTAATCAGAGGGCGCTGATGACTTACACCCCACATCTGGCTCGGCGGGATAGGAGAAATGTGACCGCCATGTCAGGGACGCGGCAATCGACAGCCACATCCCAGGCCTATTCGGTTACCCAACAGCAAATACACGGACATACGGGCTGCCGGTGTTTAGTTGGTATTTCTCATTAAACGTGTGGGCAAATGAGTTGCAATGTCCGTGTGCTTATCTCTGCCTCCTTTTTCCACAGGCGGGGAAAATCCTCATTTTCTACAAAGGGACAAACATCCGCATACTCTGTCGATTCCTGGTGTGGGCCGTCATCCTGGTATGTTGCACCGTGCGGAGGTTTGAAAACACAGCTGGGGGAAGCAAATGAGGGCATACGTCGATTGATAATTTAAAACCGAGACAGTGAATCACTTAAAGCATCTTCCTGCTTTTCTGTGACTCACGCAGAGCTGAGGTTTTTTACTTCGTCTTACAGGTAAAACTCTGCAACGTGTTTTTTCCAGCCGCTCGGGGATTAGTCATAGCTGCCGAAGCCATTCATTAAGCAGGACTTAGTAGAGGACATGTGTGCGATCCCGGTGCAATTAAACAACATCCATGTGTGGCTGTGTTTCCGGGCAGCCGTGGCTATCCACAGCCTCAGGGGGTGGGGAGGGGGGGATACACATTGTCTCTCATTGCCTGTCTCTGCCTCACATGTGGTTTTAGATTAGAAGAGTTTACACTTGTTACTTAGAGTCTACTGCAAACAATAAAACATCTGACAAACATGATCAATTTAGGGCACCTGTGCACAGCGTCTCACCAAACACAGCAGACGCATGCTATATTTGAAAAGATTAAAAAAAAGAATGGATTAAAGTCAATTTAAATGTACAAATTAAAAGCTAAATCTACAAGGACACCTTCTGAAGTTGTTTCTGGGTGGTCGCAAAACACAACAACAGCCAAGCTGGCCTCTACTTCATTTAGAGTGGGGACTGCGTCCCCTGGGAAGAACCCAAGTGTTATAGGAGATGGCTTGTTTTGCATTTCCAAACCTGTGACAGGAGGCTGCTAGTGACACGCAGAACGGCACATCTTTGCTGAACTGTGGACGGCTTTTGGTTT
This sequence comes from Mugil cephalus, assembly GCF_022458985.1. Lineage (NCBI taxonomy): Eukaryota > Metazoa > Chordata > Actinopteri > Mugiliformes > Mugilidae > Mugil > Mugil cephalus. Next base: position 7,008,744 of record NC_061782.1, read on the forward strand.
TTATGTACATTCAGTGAGACAGTGCAGAGTGCAGCTCGTTTGTAAAGAAAAAAAAAAAAAAATGGGGTTAGCTGGAGCCGGCGTGCTGTTGGAGGCAGACATCCTGAAACTGGCAGTCCTGTGACCTGGAGCGATGGTGGAGCTGAAGGAACTGGATGCACCACCCAGTCTTTGAAATCAAACTGCACAGGGGAAAAAAAAAAAAACAAGAGTACAGACGCAGCCAGAGAGAAAACACACAGAGGATAAGACTAGTCTTAAGTTGTGTAGATCCTATGTAAGTCTATGCCTTTTGTGCAGCTTCGGGTATCGGCTTCCTTCATTCTGTTACGGACAACTATGTGCGGTTTGTTTATATGACCCATGTGTTGAAACCACACTGAAGGTTCTTCGGTTAAGGAAACAATTTAATTCATTAACGTGTTATCGGTACATCAGGTTGATGATGTCAGGTTTCTCAAGTCAAATAAAATTTATTTTCGTAGCTCAGTATCAGGGTTAGGGTTTGGTGGTATTTAAATCCCCAAACACTAACCCTGATACTGAGCTACACACAATATGCAAGATAATAATCCTCCAAAACCTCAGTATGTAAAAAACCCAACCGGTCTACAGTCGTGCCAGCATCTGTTTGAGGCCTAAATTATCCTGAGTAGTTCTTTGAGCTAAATGCTAACATCAACACGGCACCATGTCCCCAATTGTTAACATGTTTAACAATAATAATGAACTCAATTCAGAAGATATTAAAAAAAAACACTCATATGTGTGAGGATCTATTGAAATTCTCTTGTGAAAATTTAAAGTCATTGACCTCGATTCTTAAATGACAAATCTCCTCCATTACATCTCCTCCTGTTGAATCTTATTGACTATCATTGTGCAGCGAGCGGCTGGAGGGAGGTGAAATAAATTAGATCCATTTGGCTTCTCCCAGAGGCACAGAGTGATAAAGTAGCACATGATGGAATAAATAAACATTAGGCTTTTATATATGAAAAAAATAAAAAAAATCCCACTCTATCTCATGGCTAACAGTAACACAGATGGTGCCGCGCAAGATTATGATGTTGTGGGTGATATATTGAGGATCATACAGTGTTTAGTGATGGATCAATACAGGGACTTAAAATCATGGTTAATTGAAATACAAAATCACAATAAAATAGATTTTCTCACATTGTAGTGGTTGACAGAGAGAGGAGACCGTTTTTATTGATTTTAGGAACAGACACAGACCTCGAACAGACAATGAAGCAGCATATAATCATCCTGCACATATATTTGCTTTGGTTTCTTTCATCTAAGTGATTAAATCTATTTTAGGTTGAGTTTTCTTTTTTCTTTTTTTTTTTTACCAATGCAGAAAGCAAAATTAGTTTTAGCGATCCGCCTGCTCTCGATATTGACTTTTCTAATACGATTTCGGCTCAAAGGGGAGTCAGGAAGCAGAGCTGAACTGCCTCTTGTTTCAGACATGTGCTCCTGACATTAGCAGGTCTCCTCACTGGAGGAGGGAACTCATTACTGCACGCACCCAACCACAGGATTGGTATTAGGCACAGAGTGGTTTGCAAAGAACCGGAATTTGTTGATACAGTAAAAACGAAAAAAGTAAAAAAAAAAAAAAAAGACGGTCATGTTTTGTTATGTCGGTGGTGGACTTCCGGGGCGGTCATGCGTCTTCCTCATAATAAACAACATCCCCTGTTAATTAAAGTCCAACGATCAGGCTACAGGAATGAGAGAATTGAAATTGAGCGATTGCCCCACATACCAGCTCCATCCCGCATCCTGCTGCCTGGATAGCCTGGAGACTCAATCCAGCTCCAGCTAGGCTATTTCCACACCATCGATTCTGTCATCTATACACATGATGGATATCCACCTAACAAGCATGTTTGGATCCTGATCCTTTTCTCTCTGGAGCACACACTGTTTCTTAATCACATGTAGAGGTGACTAGATGGGGAAATAAAAGCTGCAGTTCCTCTGTGTTGTAAATGAGGCCGTGGTGTGCGTCTGTATGTGGTTTGGAGAACACAAGCTCATTGCTTTGGTTCCAGGGTGAACGGTCAAACCGACGTTGTGTCCGACTGCCCTGCTTGTCTTTGCTTTCAGATAATCAGTTTATCTGCAGGACGCGTTTGATTCCGTGCCCCCACATTTTAGCTGCCCAGTACAGGTTGCTTTATCGCCCTACATCGATTTGAAATCTGTTTCATTTCCACCCTCAGGGAATCTCTGCAGCCATCCTTACTAAGTGCACGCGAGACGGAGGATTTATACCTGTCAATAAAAACCTTTGGTAAGTGCTTCCTGACCCTCTAAATCCAGCCACTTTTCCTCACAAAAGAAAGGATGGGTTTCCAACAGGCACAAATCAAGGCTGCTAAAACACGAGTTTACTTACCTCTAACGACAGCAACGGCTGTAAATAATCACCCGGGCTGCCGGGAGTGTGAGGTGGAGCGGTTATACATCCTCCCAACATGATCGCTCTTCCTTACAGGCAGCAAAGTAAGGAATGCTTTATGCTTCCTAACACCAGCAGAGCCCACAACACATTTGACCTGCTCCGTGTGATGGAAAAGGTTCAAGCCAAGGGAAAAAGTAACTGTATAACCACAGTGGAGTCTAACTGCTCCCAAACTATCACATGCAAAAGAAACAAAAAGCACAACACCTTGATAAATGTAACAGTTTTGCATGATATACGGCGCAATTACTGCCTCAGACGTAGATTACTTTGCAGCCTGTGCATTTGTTGCTCTCCCACGTTCCCCTTAAGACGAGGTGAATCATTTTAATGTTGCAGCAGCGAGGAATACCATTTCATCTGTGATGTGTAAGCAAATTCCTCAAGATGTTCCACAGGGGGCCCGCCCCCCCCTCCTTCTAACGCCGTGCTCATCCCTCGCTATTACCTGTCTGCCTTTTATAGGCAGTTCATCATGCACAGGTTATTGAGCTCTTGAGCACAAGTCCCTGCCTGGATGTCTAGAAGTAATTAACTCCCAGCCAAGAGTCCTTTTTGGCTCCACTTCAACAGAGATAAAAAAAAAAAAAAAAAGCCCATTTGCAAGGAGGCTCGAGTAGGCAGCCATTTTACATTAGATGATATTTCATCAAACATTCTTGCACTTAGGAACAGACAGGGACATGACTGGCTGGCACAGCTCCACACAGCACAGGCCAAGGATGCACTGATGATGCTTCGGACCAGTCCAGTAAACTGTCCCAGAGTTTGTTGATTTGGGTGTTATTTATCTGGAGCAGTGGATTGATTGACTTTGTGTGTGTTTACACTCTTGTTCACGCCCTTCTGCTAGTTTTTCAGTGATGCCCAAAATGAGTAAAATGTCGCCATTGTTGTAGTTCCTGACGGTTTGTGTCTTCAGGTCATTGTCCTTTGTGATGTGCACGGGCTGTTTCTCCTTTGTGCTGCTGGGAGCCATGTATCTTGTCATCGATGTCAAGGACTGGTGGGGCGGACAGCCCTTCATATACCCAGGTACTGTTTATTCACGAGCTTCAGGGGTTAAAAGAGGTTGAAATAAAAACCTCATGTGCACGATTGGAAAATATCTTCAAATCAGACACACTGAAAAAACACGTTTAATGTTATGGCAATGATATTTATATATTAACAATGTAGATTTCAAACCCTTTACCCTTTATTCTCATTTTGCTATAGACCCCTTCATGGCCTACGTCACTGTGTAACTGGAGGCAAAACACAGGGAAAAAACATTTACATGAAGTTTTATCACATACCAGCCACTGCCAGTCATAGACAACTTTGGTTTGGCTTTGGTGAATAACTAGAAAGAGTTGGAGTCAGACAATCAACAACGTGCAAACTTCATATCAGATAAGATTAATATGTAATGCATCATCAGTTTCAGCCTGGAAAACGTTATGGGTTAGAATAAATCGTGACTGAAATTACCTTAAATTAATAATTATTTATTTAGGGGATTCTTGTTATATGTTAATGCTAATGCTAACCGCTAGCTAATGTTAACGTTAGTTATATGTATCAGGGTTGTCCACGCAGAAGCTGCATTTACTTCGTTACACTTCACATTGTTTCCACTTGTAATATCTTTGTTTTAGAGGCTTAAATTGATTAAAACAGACCAGACTCCGTCCCCTCTGTGTCCTCCTTTGGCCAAATCGTCCATCCAGTGAGTGAGAGTGTAGTCGAGAGGGGTCGGTGAATATGGTCCCATCAGTCAGAGACAACTTTTTAAAATAACACTCACGGTCTCAGGGACTGAGTGTATCAATGTATTCTCTAAAATATGCGTTTTCCGCGTCCATTCTGGCTAAAACAGTCTCTTGAAATATGCTAACCGATGTTTACAGGCTATAGTGTTTGAGATCACATATCAAAATACATCACATTGTTTACAAACCGTGAAGGGGTCTATAAAGAGGAAGTTCATGTGCAACAACAAACAATAATCTGTTGCAACTTCATTTATTGGATTCTAATTCCACAAAGTGTCTTGAAAGTGTGATTTATGATTGATATGTAATCTCTCTTTGAGTCTAGCTCTTTGTTTACATCCTCCTCCCCTCCCCTCCCCTCCTCTCTCTCTCTCAGGGATGAACTCCATCTTTGTATATGTTGGCCACTCTCTCCTGGGCTTCTACTTCCCTTTCAGCTGGGAGATGCATTTCCAGGACAGTCACTGGGAGTGGCTCTTTCAAAGCCTGTGGGGGACCACACTGTGGGTGCTCGCTGCCTACTTTCTCTACTGGAAGAAATTCTTTCTCAAAATATAAGCAGCACTTTATCATTTTTAACGTTTTTATTGAATAACACCTGGTAAACAGGTTATTCCTGCTCTCCTTGGCTTAATCTATTGAGTTTACAGTTTTAAGGGCTTAAAGTTTTGTATGAAAGAAAATGTTTGTCCATGTGGATCCTTTCCACAAGAGATGTCTGATCCCCTGTCAGAGTGGGCAGATTTATTTGATGCCACTTGTTTTGTTCACAGAATAGACTGATTAAATCAAATATACTGAGGTGGTACTTAACAAATTAGGCCGAGTGATTCCGCCACACACCAGGCCGACCATTATGAGCCCGTTGCCATGGCCACTCCTCTTTGTATGTGTGCGTGCGTGTGCGTGCGAGTACCATCTGCTGTCCAAGTGACGGTACTTTAATAGGGGTCAAGGCACGCGGCTCACAAAGGGAGCGTCGCTAATGGGACCGACACCTCTTTCACTCATTGTATTAGAAAATCAAGGAAATTACACAAATCCAATTCATCAGATGAGGCCTCTCAAAGAGCCCTTTACACTTTACATATTTAACACCCAAAGCTACTCACTGACTGAAACGGGGTTCATTCTCAGAACATTTTTACTCATGATTGACAGTCACGGTAGTGGAGTGATTTACACATATTCGAGCAATGCGCATATATATATATGACAGTATTGATACTCGGATCAGTGCCAGGTGGTGTGTACATCATGAAATGACCATCTAGTTAATGAAATGAAACAGCACTGTCCTCTTCTTCCAGAGAGAAATCCTATTAAGCACTCCTCAGTTGCAGTAATAACATTGCGTAATATGGTGTAGTGGTTTTGGTAATTGTCTTATGAGCACAAGTTGCTCGAGTCCCGGTAGATGCAGCCTTCCTTCTCGAGAAAGGCTCGAATAATTGCTTTTCCAAAATACTGTGCCAGCAGTGGGTAAATGCATAGCTGATTCCTTGTGAGATGAAAATGAAATCGATAGACCCACTACAGAGGGCTAAAGATATCTTTTCCAATGATAAAAGCTCGGTATTTAAACGTAAGCATTTAGCTGACTCATTCGGTGTGGCTTACGGTAGCTGCAGCGTCCTCATTATGTGGTATAAAATAGGCATTAATAGTGTTAAAAGTGTTCAAATTAAATTCAAAGGCGACATATTCTGCTCAACACTGAGTTTCTACTGAATTCTTAAGTGTTAAACTTGTCGTCACTCCATCCTTGTTCCGACAAACACCATTAAAATCCACTGTGGTTGCACATGCCACTTCCACACCGCTGCATTTCCTTGCCTTTATTGATTGTCATTGAGCATACGTCTCAGGATACCTATAGTCTGTCATATGGAAACTTTATCCCAGACACAATGCGCTCATGCAGGCGGCTTCTTATATCACAAAGTGATCTCCACACCCTCCCTTGATACAGCAAAGCAGCATTACATTTGTCAAAAACATACACAGACATTTGAGAACACCATCTGCTTATCAGATCCTTTAGGTATAAACATGTAACATCACTGTGCACTGTAGCTTATTGTGAGCAGATGAAAGTTAAACCATGTTCTGAGCATGAAGAATACGCATATAATATTTTCAAGATTAACAATCCTGTCTTTAACTGTGCTTTACGTTAATGTAATGGCATATGACTTTTTTTTTTTTTAATATATACTGATATACAGAGAAGAGCTGTTGATAAAAAACCAAAGGTGCAAGTGTAAGTGCAGAGTCAGAAATATATATATTTTTTTCCAGTTGATAAAAGTTGGTGGAGCTTCTGAGAAGCCCCACTACCTCTTCTGCAGCCTCTGTGTTTGTGCTCCATGCAGAGGCATTGATTGGAAAGTGACTCCTGTGTGAGTGACTGGTGTCCTGGCCCCAGGCTGCAGCAATGCATCACTCCACACTATCCAGTCACACGGAGAGATCCCACGCACTTTAACTCGGTCGTCAGCCTTGGACACACAACTCAGACCTGAGAGGGGAAGGGTCCTGCAGAGTGTGGGAGTTAAAATGAGAATTTATGTTGAGATAAATCCGAGAAATCAGTTGTGAAAAGTTATTAATCCACGTAGTGTTTGAAATCTTAGGTTTGCAGCTCATAAGTGAATTGTTTCATTATTTAGCATAAAAAACTTTGCTATGTGTCTATTACAGAAGCTCCCTTAATGCTTTACACTTGTGTTTTCCACATGTTGTATCATGTATCCAGCAACTCAGATGTGCAATCGTGATTTATTTTGATTAAAACACATCAATAAATAAAAATCATTACACGTCAGTGATGATGAATCAATGCACACATGATCCCCCTTTTTAAAAAAAACAAAAACAAAAAAACAGTGCATGTACCTTTAAAATGAACCATTTCCCGTCTAATGGTAATAGTTAATAATTTTTTCCCCCGCAGAGCGTTAATGAGATGACTGACCCGCTGTTAAATTATGCTCTTAAAATTTCCTGTGGATGCTGTGCCGCCTGCTGCTGCGGAAGCAGCGGGGCAGTGAGTAGTGAAGCAGTGAACCTCCTCCCCCTGACCAGCCAGTCAGCCCAGCAGCAGCCACTGGAGCCGCACGCAGCAGCCCGTCTATGGGACACTGTGGACTTCAGGAGCCGCGGACGCAGGACGCACACTGGTTTACGCGCCGCCTTTGTTCGTTTTAGCGCTTTGCTTTCATTTTAATTTTTACATTTTCGGTCAAAGGAACTTTTTCGAGTCATTTTTTCATTCAGCAACTTTCACTTATGGTTCGCGAATATGGGGTCAAGTTGTGGTTTCTCTCGGGGAAACATCGTTGCGCTGCTGCTGCTGCTGCTGGAAGGTAAGGATCACACGTGTTACTGTTCAATTCGCTGGAAAGGCAAAAGAGCACATGATGTTCATGTTATTTTATTTTACATGTTGCACTAATGTGTTCCACCCTCCAAATCTATGGATGATTTGGTGATAGAGATACGCATGCAATCAACATAAAAGAAATATTCTATGAAGTGCTCATCAGGATGAGAGCATGTTAAGTTGTGGTTGCTTTATGCGTTTTATCCTGCTAGTTTGAGAGCATCAGGTTTTGTTTACAGCATCTTCTTCCTCTCCACTCTCCTGTCAGTCATAGAGGCCAATCCTTGTTGTGTGAGCCCAGAAATAACTGAATTATGTTTGCTTTGTGGTGTAATTTAAATTCACTAAATCTATTTTGAAAACTAACCGTGATGAGGAGAATGGTTTTGACAAATCTTTGAACCTAAAGACTGCAGCTAACAAATTACACATGATTACTTATGTGTAAACTGTATGTGCTAAATTGCAGCATTTTGGAATCTGAGTGATTTTTTAAGACTTTTCCAGGAAGCATCTGAAATGGCACGAACACGATGCCAGCGCTGTTTCACACTGCAGAAAGTGATACTTGCATTGTGCGCTGGTTGTTATGCATGGTATGGCAAGCTGGAACCTAGAGTCAAACGAATGCAGTCATATATCATAATATTATAATCCTGTTCACAATCCCACAGCCCAACTGTACCAACACTGTCCTCCCATGCCCGTCTATATTTATAGCGTCCCTCATGGCTCAGGAGTGTGCAAATCTCAGCGTGCAATTCCAAATGCGATGCTCAGACAAATATAGGCCATTGTGTGTAATTCCTGAATTTGTTTTGAGACTTAAAACTTGTCTCAACATAGGCTTCTACTGGTGCTTTCATCGGGGGTACACAGTGTGTACTCAGTCTTTTGGTGGAATTGAGATTTGAAAAAGGTGTGAAACATTTTCATGTCAAATGTGTCATTGCTATTTCTGCAAAAGTGGGGGGCAACCAATAAACTATAGGCCTATGTAATCGCCCCAGGGAGCAGTTTTCTGTCGGAGTTAAAGTGATTCATGAAATCTTTATGGTGCCACACCAGAATGCAATGTCCTTTGATTATTTTTCATTGTGACACAGTAGCTGAATGATGTAAACCCACACAGACGCACAAAACATATCATGCTCCCCCTCTAAGTGCATCCCACTTCTCTAAGTGAAGCAGGCGTTTCTACTGATATATATAAATATATATATATATATATATGTAGGAGAACGCCGGTCGGTCTAGTTGGATTTCACATGTCAAGGACGTAATGGTAATTAAATGGGTGCTGAAATCTACACCCTACGTGAAAGCGGCGCCCATCACCTGCCCGTTTGTCGCAACAAAAGACCTACACTTGTTGAGAGGAGGAGGAGGAGACGAGGCGAGCTGCAGGCAGGTGTGCAGCAGCTGCTCCTATCTCTGGGCAAACACTGGCTGTTTGTTTTCTTTAGGAAAATATCGCCTGTTATACAAGTGCACACACTGTTCCGATTGCAGGCTGGACGCTAACTTCCTTCAAAGTGCCACATCAGATTGATTTTACTGTACGGGCACCATCAAGCTGATGGTTTTGTCTCATTGTTGGGCGACGGTTCTGACTGCTGACGTCATTTTCTCTTCTGTGATGGCAAAGGGTTTTGCTCATGTTCTGAGCAAATGAAACGAGCTTAGTCCAAACTTTCATTGCCATACGTCATTTAATATTTGGTAGAATGTAAATAATTGGTTTGTTTGAGTGGCAGTGGTGTGTGTGTTTGGTGATTTACATCATCAGTGGTCTAGGTTACAGGTTACTGATTAGTGTAATGTTTCTTGCTAAGGTCATCAGCCTAAGGAAATTGGCAATCAGGGCTCACTATTAAAGTAATCAACATTTTTTAAGCGTGCTGGAAGTGTTTTCCTCCTCTCAGGACTAGAGTTGAGTGGGAGAACTGAAGCCTTTCACGACGTAAATGAGCTCACTCTGAACGCAAACAATTTAAGTATCTTTTGGTTTGTCGTGGCTTTGCCTGATTAGATTCATTTAAAAGCAGTACGGATAAACAAATTTGAATGCGACCGTACACGTACGTTTCGTGGCTACATGTGGTGAAAGCCTTTATAGACATTAACAAAATCCTCTCAACCGACACGTCTGTTCATCATCCATCACTCCCACAAGAAGAACCACAGATGTTTTCACATAAAGGCATTGATCCGTTTTTCTTCTGCCGTGACCTTGCTACTGTATCTTTGACCCTGCTTTGCCCCCTGACCTTTGAAACCTTAACTATCGTAACTCGGTGATGACCCCCCACACACCTCACCACACCACACCACACCCCTCCATCCCAGAGGAAGCTCACGAGCCTCTTCGGCAACTCCTCAAAAAAAAAAAAAAATAAAAATAAAAAATGTCATCAGCATCCTTCCCATTTGAGAAGGACCAGACCAATAAATCTCATTTGTTACATGCTGCTCCTTATTGCATTATATAATTTAGTGAAGCTACTGTCTTGTGTTGCCTATGGATGCATTATAAATCATGCCAATTTCCCACTGAGCTTTCACCGCATCTCTTTTAGTGTAATTGGACAGCGTCGTAACATAAGCTTAAGTTTGGCGTCTGGATTAAATTGGTCCTTTCTTCGCATCTTAGGAACTCGAAAGAACTTCATCACTCAGTCGAGGCCTGGCAGGTCCGAAAAGAAACCTGGTTACAGAGTCCGCGTTTGTGGCATACAGAGTTTGGCTTTTATTTTTACGCATTATTATGAAATATGTGGCACACAGCACCTCACGCTGTGAGATATGAACCCATAACCATGTGGCCTCAGGAAGGAGAAGCCGGTGAGCAACAATAAACATGCTCTTTTTCTTAAATGTCCTGGTTCATTTTGAGATGGATGCAGACCTTTGGACTTTTCTGTTATAGCTCCACATTTTTTCAGCTTTCAACTTATGATAAAAATGCAAAAATGAATTTTCCTCTTAGATTTCTAGCCAGACTGTACCAGTGTTCTTTTAATTTTTTTATTTTTAAATGGATAGCAACCACCCAAATGTACTTCTAGTGCCTGTAGAGTCCCAACCTTTAACTCTGGACTGTTGCTTCCAGTGGTGCCGTTGCATGGGTGTTGCTCCTACCTGTCAAAGCTCCGTGCCTGATCCTCTAGTCAGTTCAGGGTCACACTTCCCTCTCATGCGTGGGTTGAATCTAATTTGCTGTGGTGAAAGGACAAGGAGACATTGATTGAAATTTCGCCCTCGGGGCATTTAGTCCTCTCGTTTCACATGAGCCTTGACAAGTTATTTTCCAGTTGCCTCTCGGTGCACGCTGTGTTTGACCCATCGTTTACAGCAATGAACGAAACAAAGAACAACCGCGGCCCGTTTGAAATCCTCATGGTGCTTGTGACCCCGCGGAAGAGTGAACGAAGGAAGTGTTTTTCTGGTCCTGGTGAACATCATCATTCGCGAATGTCTTCAAATTAAAGTCTCATTTTCCATAAACACCATTCCTTTTTACTTATTTTGCGGCGTGCCTCTCCTCCACCAGCCCCACCCTGGAATCTCACTGTGTCCATTTGTTTGATCCTTCGTTTTACTGAATAATTTTCCACCTCTTCACGCCACCTGCTTGTGCCAGAAACTCTGAAAGCCTCACTTCCATTTGTGCTGGAAACTCAGCGCACTCCATTCTCGGACATAATGCGTTGTCCAATCCTTTGTTTCCAGACTGTCCATCAGATTCACCGAGCAACGTGACACTATACTAGACCCAGCAGAGACCAGAAATGAGACCAAAACGTCTCACCAGCTGTTGGATGCATTTCCACGACTTTCATTATTCGTAGATTATGGATTCCAATGATATTAACGGCCCCCTGACTGTTTACTGCACCATAATTAGGTCAAGATGTGTCCAATAGCTGCGCGAATAATGACATTCTCATCAACCTCAGCTGTAGGTTGTCTTTAGTGCTGAATAGTATGTGGCACCAGAGTAGCATGACAAATATTACATCTGCTAAACATCACAGTGTTAGTGTTGACACTGCAACATTAGTGTTTTTGGTGTTCTCACAGAGCTGCTAGCACGCCTCTTTCTGTGAAGTTGTGAGTCTGTTGCTTTTGGTACGTTGTTAGTTGCACTAAATATAAAAGCTGAACAATGATCATGAAGTCCTTGAGTCTCAAATTAGGCCATTTAAACCTTCGTGAAATCTCAAAACTGTTTAAATGCAAATAGATTCCTACATCTTTACCCTTATTCCGGGCACAAGTCAATGGATCTTATGGCCTTTTACCACCACTGTGATGATGATATATAGTTTTATCAAAGCAGCCTAATGACTAAAGCTCCGTGATGCACCACATGTTCAATTTTTGATGCCACACTCATCCCCAGAGGAATCCTTAAACTGAATTTGTACTTGGAGCTAACCCCTAAGGAGATGTACTATTAGATTTCTTGATGACTGATGAACATGGTTCATTGGATCTCAGCTCTTGTATTCTCCCAGGGCTAATTGGATTACATTATAGAGTAATTGATTATTATGTTATGGTATGCATCACTGGTAAACTGAGTACTCTACCTGGAGCCTGACTGCATCCTCTGATTCCGAGATCAAATATCTTATTACTCTGATGAAAAGTTTGATGACTGTGTCATCATGACAGGAAATGACTTCCTCCCCCTTATTACAGCGAACTGTTTTCAGACTGAAGCGTCGTAACTGTGATCCTGATTCTGGATCCAGCGTGATGTGATGAAGAGTAATGGCACAGGAAACTGAGGGGGAAAGAGATTTCAAAACATTATGATCAATAATAGCTTTCATAAGTGGAATTATAGTTGAATGTGCAGCTTTTTAGTTAATTGAATCTTTGGAGAGAACCATTCCCATAACTGTTACGTCTTTGGAAGCAGAGTAATCGTGATAGTTTTCTGAGTTATTATAATATTTATTGCATTTATATCACCATGACATAGCAGGGGCGAAAGGCTCCTCAGTGTTGGCGGGCTGCAGCTACTTTGTAAAAGGCGACAGATTATTTGGAAATATGGGTATTGATGAACGAAATTGTTGAGCTGGCTGTGAAATTAAAACCCCGAACGCTGGAGGTAATATTTTCTGCGGACATGCTCGCTGAAGCCTGAGCTCGGGGGTTTTCTGTTTAGCATATTGGAGATGGTTGCACACGTGCCGCCATCAGCGTTTCTCCCCGTCGTTCTCATCAGCGGAAAACAATCAGCATCACTGTTGATTAGTGCCGTTATTGATTGGTCTGCTGCCAGATACACTGCCTTTCCAATGGGTCGTTACCAGGGGCAGATGCAGCGCACATTGACCTTGGGGAGAGAAAGGGCATGTGGCCGAGCTCTCACCGCGGCGAGCTCATTGAGGGGATTAATCCCACGGCAGCTAGGCTAGGTCACTTCTCTAGATCTGCCATGAGGACATCTGGGTGTGGGGCCTGTGTTTTCTATTAGGGAGACCTCTGTGGAGATAGATTCACAAAGGCAGATCGGTAAGCTTGTGGGTTGCTACACATGAGCTCATAGCTGGTAAATCTATCAGCCGAAGCACGCATCGAGCTAATTGAGTTCCTGTCTTTGTCTGGGACGATGGAGAGGGCGTCCCGGTCCCACCCTATCAGCTCTCACCAGTCCCAGACACGCTATGATCTGTGGCCGACTGAGCGCATGGCTTCGGATTTTGTGATGAGCTTTTGTCCTTTTTGTTCTTCCTGCCGTCCGTTAAAACAGGAGACAGAGCAGAGACACACACGCACGCACACAGCCTTAATTAGCCCATGGAAACGGCACACACCAGCGAGCGGCAGCAACCAGGAAGAGCAGACGTGCGCAGATGAGCGAGGGTGCTTTCCGCTTGGGTTTTTCATGTTTTTCAAGTTCAATTTCGCCATCCACTCAGCAGTACATGTTATCTTTGGTAAACACGGATTGCTACAAGAGTCCTCCTGTTCAAACACTGGCTTTGTTTGCAAAATTACTTACTGTAGCTTTTGAAGAAATGACACTGTATGTTGAGGCTCAGCATCAGTTTTATAGGTGAGTGAAGGCTGTAAAACGTCTGCTTATGACGGTAGTGTTTACACACTCTGGTTTATGGCCGAGGCTGTTCCAAAAAAAACATCTCATTGTCCCTCTATATGTCTAAATCTAAGAACTGGAAATAATAACACATCGAAACCTTTACCTCATATTTTATTTGGTCTTTTACTTCTCATTATTAAAACTCAATATTCTTGCTTGATCACAGTGGGTGAAATGTCATCACTGTGTGTGTTTCTGTCATTCTTGTGCATCATTTAGAAAAGGTAATGAGTCATGCTTTGGAAAAAAAAAAAAAAATCATCATCATGGCTTCACAGACCAAAGATGCCATTTGCTCAGAGAGAGGCCTGCTTGAGCCATTCAATTAATTAGTTTTGATATAAACTGCTTGCTTTCTGTTGGCTTCTGTCCGGGAGAGAAATTGAATTTTGAATGATATAAACGAATTGTGTTGCATGGGGTCCAGCCGCTGTGGCTCAGAGCCAAGGCCCGCCTACGCAAATGCGTTCGACTCCCACCGGTTAACACTTTGGACCCCCTAGTTTTATTCGCAGCGCTGCTGTCGTCTGCTGCATTTGATTCACGGCTTTGTCACGTGTGCGATTTTTGCAGATTAATTTTCTTTATTTGCCTAATAAACAAAGGGTTGTGTGAAGCGGTAGGAGAAAACACCTGCTTGTTAAAAACTATAAGTGGATGCAGGACCTTTAGCGTCTTATCAAACCAGCAGAGACAGTGGTGTAGTGATATGTTGTGATAATGACTAAGCTGCAGGTTTTGAACTTTTTCTGGGGGCTGTGTCAGTTTAATAATGGCGCCCTCTAATGACCATTTTAAGCACGTTAGATTGCACAGATTTCTTGCAGCCGTAAAATTCTGTCTTAATTTTCTCTTGTCTTTAAAGTCCCACAAACAATAAAAATGTATGCAAAGTTTAAAAGCATTTAGTTTCTGGGACTCATATCAATTAGTAATTTTAGTACCTTACATCCTGTAAGGTACTAAAATCTAATTCGTTTGAACGACCCACTTACAAGATGAATTTGTAAAATTTTCCATTTTTTTTGGGTTGAAAGTTTTGGAAAAATTCAAATTATTTTTGCATTTTTGTTCAATTTATATTCATAAATTATGCTGTCACAGCTTTGCAATGCCAAATATTCCCTTTGTTTTTTTCTTAAAAGCATTAGCATAAATAGTTTTAATTTGGTTTTAATAGGTTTAGGAGATGAAAAAAAGAAAAAAAATCATCCCTAAAACATTAACATGCCACAAGACTGACTCCCACCGTCCCAGCAGAATTACCAAATGACTGGCCTGCTGTTTGTTTTTGTCCCGGGGACACTTTTAATAAAAAGGTCTGCGGCCTCGCTGAGTGTATCTCCATCCTTCAGGAAGGACGGCCACATTTTATCCATCAGCCCGGCCTCCTGTCATCTAAGCCCAGCGAAATTAAATCAATGTCTGAAACCAGAGCCGAGGCCTCAACTGCACCAAACAGAAATAGAAAATCTAGTTTTGCTGTCTGCTAATGACATTAGTGCGTTCCCTAAATGGTCGCCTACCGTCGTCAAAGAGGAACACAACAGGGATATAATTACAGGAGGAACACTCACGTCTCCATTTTCCTGTAAAACACACAACCTGCCAGGACGCTTTATGGATTACCCCAAACACAAACGCACACAAATACGTGGCCCACGCTCTCCTCTGGCAGGTAATGATTCATTTCTCCTCCGTATCATGTTATCCCTCGTAATTAAGCTTCTCAAGGTGAACTACAAGGAGAATCGGAAACCACATGTTATTGACCATGTGAGAAATTCATTAAAAGAGCTGAATAAGTGTCATTTGAGCCCTCCTTTCAATTTCCGCTAACGGGGTGAGATGAAAGGCATATCGCAGGAAGGGAGGGAGGGGAGGGAGGAAAAAAAAATTGCTGTCATTTTCCACGTATGTGTTAATTTCCATTCAGGGGCCAGACGGCATTGTCAGTGTGTATTGTTGTCACTGTCAAACATCCAAAAAGAGATGTCTGATATTGGCTGCAATAATGCTCTGTAATAATCATTCCTCATGAGGGGGGAAATATAAGAACTGTGATTCACTTGACCGCCTGTTTTTTAAACATCTGGATGCTTCATGTCTTCTCTGTGCAGGAGCGACAGGGCTCTACTTCCCTCAGAATGAGTACGTTGAAACGGTGTACGTGGGCTTACCAGCGGGGACGCCCATCCTGCAGGTGCACGCCATGCTGGACAGCGACATGGAGCGGCCTCACTTCCACCTGTGCTGGATTAGCTCTCTCAGACGTCCCGCCTACACCTCCTGGTTCCAAATGGACGTCCACACTGGAATACTTTCCCTGAACAAAACCCTGGAGGAGAGCGACTTCGCCATGCTGTGTGAGTTTGAAAACCCAGCTTTTTATTTTGATGGTAATGTGCAGTCCCAGTTCAGTGCCAGGTATCTTCTCCTGCACATAAGAGTGAATTACTTTCCTGACGTATATGCTCCTTGCATACTAATAACGCGTTGGCTCTGTGCTCGGTTTTCTGCCTTCAGGATGATAATGTGATTGCATAAACGCTGAGAAAGAGCTCAGTCATCAAAAAAGAGCACTGTCTGAGATTAAAAGGCCTCTTTGCTTTGTTTTTTTTTGTTTTTGCTGTGCATCTCATCAGATCAAATGCCATGGTCTGTGAAGAAGTTAGTCCTCCATGCCATGGTTTTACCTGACTTCTCTAAGAGGTCCCTGTGCATCACCAAGAACTCCCCTCGGATCACCCTGGACTTCGTTAACGTCTCGATGCCTCGGTGTGCTCAGACAGACATGAAGGAGCTGTGCTTCCCTCACAGGGACGTCTCTAGCCCGCACATCATGGAAAACAGGTTCCCCGGGCCCTTGCGGCAGCTTCGACGTCTCACAAGACTAAACATCTGCCCCAACTACACCATCACTTATAACGTGGAGTCAGGTTAGACACACCAAAAAAGCAGAGATTTCTCTACTCTCTAGCATTTTAGGCAGCTACACCGCTGTGCCGTGGCTGCAGACACATGCTTGTTGTTCCTCTTGTCCTCAGATACCCCGGCACCGTTTGCCGTCAACGAGAACACCACGGAGCTGGTGGTGACCGCTCCGTTGGACCGGGAGGAGAGCGAGTTCTACCGGCTCCTGCTGGTTTGCACAGTCCGAACGGAGACGGTCATCACCAAGGTGGAGACTTCACTGGACGTTTTTGTCAACGACGAGGACGATAACGCGCCGTACGTGAACGGAACGGACACAGCTGATATTATCATCAGCTTCAACCGGACCAAGGTGAGAGCTTATCTGGTTGGATCTGTTTACGGACTCATTTATCTATTTATTTTACGTTCAGCTTCAAGTGTCTCACTTTGACTTTTATTTTTTCAGGGTGGATCTTTTGGCACCTTGTTCGTCTTTGACAGGGATTTAACCCCCATCTTCCCCATAGACCAGAGTCACAATAAGTACGTGGGGACTCTGAACAACAGTGACCCGTGGATAAAGGAAACATTTGACATAAAAGACACCTTCAGTGAAAAGAAAGCAGCTCCCGGAGGCATCCGAGAGACCGTTCACGAATACCGTCAGTAAAGCAGAGCCTGTTGAAACTGAGGTTTTCTTTTTGTGAGGTTTACAGATTTTCACAAGTTTTTTCTTTTCTTTTTCTTTAGAGCTAGTCCTGAAGAGGAACCTTTACGTGACGGAGAATCGCACCCTCCTCCTGGACTACCGGGTCAACGACACCACCTACCCCGGACAAGAGGGGACGGTGCTGCTGCACTTCAACGTCACCATCTTACCGGTCCACATCAGCTTCGCCAACATCACACACACGTTCACGCTGGCACGCAGAGCTTCTGTCTACGCACAGGTGCTCGTGACTACTTACAATACCGACCTTGAACTCTCTGTTCACACTGCTGCTGTCGTGAATGAGGATGTTTATACGTCATTTGAAGATCGGCCTGCACAATTTAGTCTGATCAGCCACAACATTATGACCACTGACGGGAGAAAGAAATAAAATTTAAACCATCTTGTGACAACAGTGTTCTGCTGGGAAACTTTTAGACCTGGCATCCATCCATTCCATAGCAATGACACAGCAGGATGCAGCTTGACACAGACATACACACAAAAACACAAAAAAAGCATGAAGAGCAGCTAAATCCCAAACTGATCAAGTGTCTGTGGAATGATCCACAGAGGTTGGTCATAATGTTATGCCTGATCGGTGTATAGTACAATCTTTTCCTCATTATGGCCTAATGAGCTGGAAAGACTCCAACATATGGATCGAAAACTTTCCTTTTCACAATGATCAATATTGTCCCCCGTGTAAAAGGCCATTCATTTCAATACTTAATTTCATTTAAATTGTTGGCCAATGACGATGAACAAGTGTCTTCTTTTATTAAAAAAACATCTTTCTTGCTGAAAGACAAAAAAAAAAAAAACACATCTGATCTACAAGCAATATATTGGTATGTAATGAGCTGCAAAACTTAAGTAAAAGTTTCTTTGGCCATGAACAATTAATAGGCCACGAGAGCTGCTATTTTAGTGCAAATAGGAAGTCAGACTTACTAAAAAAAAAAAAGACTAGTCCACAGACTTGATGCTGAAATAAGTTATCTCTCAATGAGAGATTTTTTCTCAGTTATTTACATTTATTATACCAAAATCAAAACCATTTAACATCTTCAAAAACATCCCTGACTCTCACTGAAACATACCGAGAGACTGCCACCTGCTGGCAGTCAGTAAAACAAGGAATTTAGTTAATCACAGCCGTCCACGGCGGCTGTCTGCATATCTCATCTTCACCGATACTGCTGTCATTCACATTTTAAATCTCCGATTTCTGTCTCCTGTCAGGTTGGCAGGGTTTGTGTTGAAAACTGTCAGCAGTTCGACGGCTTCAGTGTCACGTACCGACTGGAGGTACCGGATAAGAACATGTCTGCTGACTCGCTGTCCTGCTACGCAGCCATAAGCATCACCCAGGGCCCAGATGAGATGTGGGGGCTGCTGTACGTGAACGACTCTGAGGTGCTGAGCAAGCCCGAGTGCCAGGACCTTCAGTACCTTGTTGTTGCTCAGGAGGGACACACACAGCTTGAGGCCAGCACTCAGATCCTCATCGTACTAGATGGTGAAGGTAAGACTGCAACAGCCCAGAGCCCCTTTATATTTCCTTCGCAAAGTGCTCCCAAAAGCTTAAAAAGAATCTCATCTGTGCCAGTCTTTAATCTACATCACTAAATAGACTCTTTACAGCGGATTTACCCTTTCCCACGTGTCCTTTTAAGATTTTCGGTAACACTTTCTATGAAGGTTGTATTTATAATGCCCTATGAATGCACTCATAATATTTTATAAAGTGTCTATAAAGCATTATAATGGTCATTATTACCATCTATACATATTCACAAGTCGTCATAACCAACTTCCTGATGCATTATGACAACTGGTTATGAATGATTGTAATGTTAATCTGAATAGTGCATTAGAAATATGTCAATATCTGCCTAGTCACTTGTTAATGTTATGATGCATCATAACTACTTTGCTTTGCTAAATGTGCATAGTGATGCATAATGAGTTTTGACTTCGCCTATAGTGCTTTATATCTGTAGTTATAAGTATATGTAATAAAGTTATAATAATGTATACATCTCCCTACAGCACACAGTCATAAAAAGCTATGCAATTTCATAAGTGCTATTTGTCAGCTCTAAGTAAAGTAACAAGAATATGACACTATTATTAACAGATATAAGTTACTATGAGTAATTAAAAGGTGCAATGAACTAAGTCCTGAGTCTGGCATCTTTACCCCATATGCACAATGTTAATATCATAGGTGTTATTTGTCAGCTTTAGGTAAATTAGTGCAAATGAGGTGTTGTGGATATAAGACTATTATAAACAAATATGAGGCACAATGAAATGAGAGCCTGGACAGTAAAGACAAAAGGAATGCATTTAGTTCACTTTATTTTCATTTAAACCAACACACATGATCAGAATGATTATCAATGTCCTGTATAAAGAAGCGGTTAAATGCCAACCCGGTGTCACAGTGGATGTGAAACTGTCACGAAAATGAATCTATTGTTTGGTGCCTGCCGATTTTTCTCAAATTTGCCGCTCGAAACGAATTTCCAACTGATGTATTTCAATTGGAAGTTATTTCGTGAGGACGACTGTCAATGTGACACTGCGCAATGAAGAGGTTTGATTTAATTTAATTTATACTAGATTTGTAATGGTCTTATTTCGGTTTTTAATGTAACGTCAATTTTGCTGCAGGATTCGGCACTTTGAGATTCGAAAAAAAATTAATGGTTATTTGTTATATCGGTCTCTTATACAGGATCGCTAGAAATGTCCGCGTTTATTGAATGCCGTCAGATATTATTTTGATATCGTTTTTATTAATATTATTATTATTGTAGAAATGTCATTCCTTAGTCCATGACCCCTGACCCCACCCACCTCCGTCCCCAGCTCCTCCCACTGTCGTAAAGCATTGACTGTATGTACTAGTCGTAAAGCGGCTTTTCTTTCCTTTCTCTGCTGAGCCCTCTCCAGGACAGGTAGGTCGTCTCTCTGTCCTGCTAGTGTTTTGTGAGCTAATGCCTTACTTTGCTTACATGAAGCACATCGTTTACATATTAAAGCAATGATTTCGAATGGTTTCAATCATTAAACGCAAGAATATGAAAACGATCTAATTTGTGAGTTAAAACTAGCCGTGTCTGGTAACTTTCGTGTAGCTAGCTTAAGCCACCTACGGGTAATCTGCGCTGCCTGCATGATATGCGGTAACACAATGTCTCATTAGGCTGCTTTAAACAAAAAACGTGATCTGCTTATGTGTTTTCAATCAAACCCTTCTGCATAAAAAAACAAACCCAGCTAGGGCACTAAAGATTTGCCTCTGTTCTTCTTGTAGTTGCTGTCAAACCATCTCCTGACCTCTGACCCTGAATCACCTCACCAACCCAAAGGCACTTTTAAGAGACACATCTCTAGGACACATCTCTTGTGGCCTGTTTCATGTGTTTGTGTAATGTGCTCAGAGCATTGATGATCATTCTGATTATGTGTGTTGGTTTAAATGAAAACAAAGTGAACTAAATGCATTCCTTTTGTCTTTACTGTCCAGGCTCTCATTTCATTGTGCCTCCTATTTGTTTATAATAGTCTTATATCCACAACTAATTTACCTAAAGCTGACAAATAACACCTATGATATTAACATTGTGCATATGAGGTAAAGATGCCAGACTCAGGACTTAGTTCATTGCACCTTTTAATTACTCATAGTAACTTATATCTGTTAATAATAGTGTCAAATTCTTGTCACTTTACTTAGTGCTGACAAATAGCACTTATGAAATTGCATAGCTGTTTATAACTGTGTGCTGTAGGGAGATGTATGCATTATTATAACTTTATTACATATACTTATAACTACAGATATAAAGCACTATAGGCGAAGTCAAAACTCATTATGCATCACTATGCACATTTAGCAAAGCAAAGTAGTTATGATGCATTATAAAATGAACAAGTGACTAGGCAGATATTGACATATTTCTAATGCACTATTCAGATTAAAATTACAATCATTCATAACCAGTTGTCATAATGCATCAGGAAGTTGGTTATGACGACTTGTGAATATGTATAGATGGTAATAATGACTATTATAATGCTTTATAGGCACCTTATAAAACATTATGAGTGCATTATAAATACAACCTTCATAGAAAGTGTTACCAGATTTTCTTATGCGTGTCCTTGGCTCTGCTGTACATAGCTAACAAGGCGAGTCAGGAGAGCCAGCAGCTCCTGTCCTGTGCAGAGAACAGACAGCGTGGAGACTGTGAGTCTGCCCGGGGCCTGGGGGCAACGACAGGTAGATGCCAGTGGAGGCGAGGCACTGAGAAAGGTATGTTTACTTTTAACATAACTGTGTGTTTTCGCAATCCAGCTCATCCCTGGATATTAGTCAGACCTTGGAATAATGTCGCCGAAATTAAACGAGAACATGTTTCCCTCAGCGGTGGTGGACGTGGATCAAATTAAATTCCCAGATCCTGCATGTGTATCCTCTTCAGCAATATCCGTTCTGCAACAGGGAGACTAATGAAAAATGTGGTTTTAATTTTGGTAAAAACAAGTACCCTGTCATTGGTAGAGCACGCCACACACTGTCATGAGCCAATATTAAAAGTGCTCCGTGCTGCACTGTTAAGAGCTACCATGTGTTTTTGTGACTGTAAACTACTTGTGGCTTACATACCGATCTATGCTGTTTGTTGTCAGGTTGCATCTGGTTGTTTTCCTCTCGAAGTTATATCCGTTTTCTCCGTCCCTCATTTTTTCAGGGATATCTGAAAATTATTCAACGTGCTCCCCTGACCTGAGGACATGTCCAGACAGTGTTTGCGACGCAGTGGAGAGCAAAGACATATCACTCTGCCCGCAAGACTGCACAAGTATGAAACACGCGCTTTGATTTTTAAAATACTGATCTTAACTATATGAATATTCTGCAACATGTAGGTTACGTTAACACTTAATTTCTCTCTGCAGCCGAGCCCGTCATCGGAGGCCACGAACGAGGCTTGAGTGGGAACGGGATTAAGGCCTGCTTCGGCACCTGCTACTGCTTCTCTGATAAATGCTTCTGTGAGAAGGACGACATTGAGGGTAGGTTGACATGAATCACACAAACCTGCAGGAAAAAATTATCTCCACAAGCTCTTAAGTGATCCCATCTTAAAGAAAATGAACTGCGCACTCTCCTTCAGAGGCCATATGCGACGACATGTGCAAGACCATCATTGCCACGGCTCTGCTACTCTCCTTCATCGTGTCCATCCTCCTGTCCTCATACTTCATCCACCGGTACCACAAGAACTCACCCAAGCCCCCGATAGCGTCAGCTGAGATGACTTTCCGCCGACCAGCTCCGGCCTATCCCATCAGCTTCCCTGCGAACAACTTGCGCCGCGGCTCGCAGGAATCCATCGAGACTGACACGTTCAAAATACCTGTAAGCCTTCAGCCTTTTCACTTTTAATCCCCCCCTGTGTTGTACGCACACACCGGATCATTTAAGAAGTTTAAAGCGTCATTGTGTTTTCTCAACAGGAGGATCCAAAGTGGGAGTTTCCTCGTAAAAACCTTGTTCTCGGCAAGACTTTAGGAGAAGGAGAGTTTGGGAAAGTTGTCAAGGCGACGGCATTCAGGCTGAAAGGAAAAGCTGGATACACCACTGTGGCTGTGAAAATGCTTAAAGGTAAAACTAGCCAAGGCAAAGACCAGGCGAGGCTGGAAGTAAGGGTGATATATGAGGAGAGTGAAGGTCTGAATGGATGAATGGTTTCATCATTACGTTCCCCTCTTTTTCCTCCGCTGCAGAAAACGCTTCACATAGCGAGCTGCGTGACCTGCTGTCAGAATTCACTTTACTGAAGCAAGTCAACCATCCTCACGTCATAAAGATGTATGGAGCATGCAGCCAGGAGGGTAAGATCTCAGCCCTTTTTTGCCATCCACGGCCAGGGCATGTGTGTTGCACATTTTAACTGACCGCTGCATTTCTCTGAATAGGTCCATTGTATCTCATCGTTGAGTACGCCAAGTATGGGTCACTCCGTAATTTCCTGCGAGAGAGCCGGAAAGTTGGCCCGAGCTACATGGGCAGGGATGCCAACAGAAACTCCAGCTACCTGGAGAACCCAGACGACAGGGCACTCACCATGGGGGACCTGATCTCCTTTGCGTGGCAGATCTCCAGAGGCATGCAATACCTGGCAGAAATGAAGGTATTTGGAAGAGGAAAGGTCATCAAGTTTAAAGTGCAATTTTAAATATCATACATGGTAAGGAGTTGATGTGTCAGTTATAGATATTAAAGGATCTGGAGTCTCATCTGACATGTTTTAGCAAAAATAGATGCAAACTGAAGCGGAGGATCTGAAGACAGTTATAATTATTTGCTTGTGTGAGCTCTGTGAAGCATCTTTAAAGCAGCATGCTGCTCCGACAGCTCGTTCACAGGGACCTCGCAGCACGAAATGTCCTCGTGGCCGAAGGACGGAAGATGAAGATCTCCGACTTTGGCCTTTCCAGAGACGTCTACGAAGAGGATTCCTATGTTAAGAGGAGCAAGGTAAAGAGATATAAATGTGTTCTGTTTGCTTGTATTTATCGCAAAACAATTAAAATGAAAATTAACATGCTCTATTTCTCTATGTGCCAGGGCCGTATACCTGTGAAATGGATGGCAATAGAGTCGCTGTTCGATCACATCTACACAACGCAAAGTGACGTGTGAGTATGATCAGAATTTGGAAAAGTTATTCATGCACTTTTAAGCAGCTACGGTCAGTTTCCAAACCAGCAGCTAGTTTCTGTTCAAAGGCGACAAAATTTACGCCTATAACCCTCAACAATTATCATGTTTTCTATTGTTTGTTGGGTCTGTGCAAAAAAAATATATATATATATTTGTAGTTTTACCGGAGCGTACTGCTACCATCTGATAAATAAGTGACCACATAATCCCTTACTAAAACCACAGAGGGATTTTAATCTTTTTTTTTTTGCATATATATGACTAAACAAATGGGAGCTTTAGTGGCGCTGATATCGAGATTATGTTATCTAGTTTTACCGGGTTTCCTGTCCAAGCTACACTAACCACTTGCCTCTGGCTGTAGCATCACATTTAATTAAAGTGGTATTGACTTTCGTACAACTAAGAAGGTTATCTATGGTTATTTATTTATATGCTTATTCGCACGGCGGGACTAGTTTCACCGGTAATTTCTAATAATCACAGAGGTTGTCTGTGATCTCAATCGCGTGCGAATTGTCCATGTCCGTGATTTGTCAAGTAAAAATTACATTGACATGTCTGTGATTTAGGGATGTAATCAAACTTTTGTTTGATTTGTGTCTATTTCCTGCCCCTTGTCACTTAAGAATCATAAAGGATGTGCAAGAGTTAGGCTGCAAAGTTGAGATGTCGCTGAACTATTCACCTGTTTGGACGGACAAAATGATTAAATTAAACATTAATGCGTTCATCAACATAGGTCGGTCTGATTTAAATACCGCCAGGTTGTTGGTAATTTCTTCCCCTGGATAAATAGGCATTTAAAACCGTCTCTGACACTCGGTGGAACAAGACGGGAAGTAGCAGAGCCACAACAACGGTATGTTACGAATAGGGTTTATAACTCTCCTTATGCTTTTTCTTCCAGCTGGTCCTTTGGTGTGCTGTTGTGGGAAATAGTGACTCTGGGAGGAAACCCGTACCCAGGCATCGCTCCTGAGCGCCTGTTTAACCTCCTCAAGACTGGCTACCGGATGGAGAGACCAGAAAACTGCTCGGAGGAAATGTGAGCTCTGTCGTGCATCCACATCTCCTCATTTCTACTGGGTGCTATAACTTCCCCAACACCACCGCATTAAAGCAGCCGGTCGAGAGAAAACGACCCCGTTGGGAGGATCAAATGTTAAACTGTTTAACCCACTGTGAAACTTTTTACTCCTCCGCAGGTACAACCTCATGCTCCGATGCTGGAAGCAGGAATCTGACAAGAGGCCGACATTCTCAGACATCAGCAAAGAACTGGAAAAGATGATGGTGAAAAGTCGGGTATGTTGAAGCTATAAAATACATCAGGTGTAAGTGATTCATATTCTTTAACTGGAAAGAAGTGGAGGGGACCTATTAATCAACCTCTTTCCATTCATTACTGGCACATTGTTTGACAGAAGGTTAGCGATAGGTCTTTGAGATTTGACTGTCAGTGGTTAGTTTTTAGCTTTCCACTCAGCGTCCACGTTGCAGCTGGCCCAACATGAGCAGTAGTTATTTTCTGCTGGACAACGTGCGACGCCCCGTCAGCTTAACATTCAGAGCCACTATCCACTCAGACGCATGCTGTGTGCTACTCCGTTAGACCTGCCACTCTCCCTCGCACACTTCAGATACCATAATTAGCGTTTGAAGAGCGGTCCCAAAATGTGGCCTTGCCCAGTGTAATCACAGAGCATACCAGACAGGCTCCCGCTGTTCAAGTGAGGCTAAATATGGAGCGTTTAAAGAGACGGGAACGCAGATGCCCCGTCAGTTCTTCGCTGTTATCAAAAAAAAGAGCTGGTGGTCGTTGAACGTGACGAGGTGAAAGTTGTTGGACAAGCGCGTGCGTGCGTGGGACCTTGAAAGTCTAAGCCTAACATGCCTTGAATGAGCTCTTCCTTAATCACCCTAATCGCCCCCTCATCTGCTCCTGTCAGGATTACCTGGACCTGGCGGCGTCCACGCCGGCCGATGCCCTGCTGTACGACGACGCCCTCTCTGAAGAGGACACACCACTAGTGGACTGTAATAACGCCCCTCTCCCTCGAACCCTCCCCTCCACATGGATTGAAAACAAGCTCTATGGTAGAATCTCCCATGCATTTACTCGATTTTAGAAACAGGACACACAACACAAGCTCTCTTTTTTGGCAAGTTGTGATTGGCTTTTTCCGTAGTCAAGTGTGTGTGACTGTGTGACCTAGGCATGCCTTTTTGCTGATAAATGCTGACATAGCTCCCATTTCATCGTAAATGAGAGGCTCAGTGAGAGAGGAAAAAAAAAAAAAAAAAAAGATCTTGTGTCTTTTGTTTCGTTTTATTCGGACCTGCTTCTAATGTACATGAATGCTGACCAAAACAATTGCCACATATGTAAATACTGGATATACCTTTTCATCCTAATTTATACGCTCATACTCGTCATTGCTTCATCTGCATTTGATTTTGTAAATAGCTCCTTTTTGCACTCCACTGCATCTCCATTGTCCACATTTCATTATTTGTTTGCACTGGAGGAAACAGTGTGTCACATTTGAAACAGGTCCTCGCTGAATCAATCCACTCACTGTGGCTTGAATTCCAGATTGTGTTAAATTTCCTGACTTTCTAATAGTGTATATTAGCTAGAATGATTCCACAATGCTGAACAGAGAAACAGTAAGGCTTTTGAATGCAGCTCTCAGGTGACGCTGATGAAAAGTAAAGACCATCTGTGACTAGTTATTTGTATCTGAAGGTACTTGAAGGCATCCCTTAGCAAAATTAAGGGTAACAAGTCTTGATTAATTAAAAAGAGGCCCAAAAAATAGCAAATTACATTAGGATTTATTTCATACACCAAATATAAAGCCATAACTGTACATCTCTGAAGGACTTGTTTCGGAGACGGCCACTAAGGAGTTTGATTCGAGAGCCTTACTGTCCACACGCTGTTTATCTTTCACTGAGTGCAGAAAAATGATATGTTCTCGTTTTTAGGCATGTCATACCCGAACTGGCCTGAGAAGAGCCCGGTACCGCTCAACAGACATGATGCCACTAATCCAGTCTTTACAAGATATGCCAATGATAGTGTTTATGCAAACTGGATGGCTTTGCCCTCACCCGCAAAAGCCGTGGACAAGCTCGATAGCTAAAGACAAACCGACACTGTAGAAAAGATGACTAATTGGTAGATGTGTATATTTCTGTAAGACTGTACATAAACAATCTGATGCTAAAGTTGGTTCCCTTTTATTTCTGTTGCACGGGTATTCAACTTTTAAAACTGGGGTCTTTTTTTTTCTTTCGTTTGTTTGTTTTTCTTGCTGCAAAACCTGCCGGATCAACATAAACCATGCTTCATCCAGCTCTTCAGTATGTTAATTAATACCTCATGGGTCATGTCGGCCAAATTGTATCACTGCATGACTGTTGTACCAGATTGTATGTCAGTGTCAATTGTCTTTTAAGTGCCTGTGCCGCTTCTACAATAGCCTCCAAACTGTTAAATGTGCGACTGTGAAGAAGATGTGGTTCCAGCCCAGGAATTAAAAGGGGACGTCTTTACCATCACCTGTTGTAGACAGCTGGGGATGGAGTGGACAAACGAGCAAAATGCTGAAGTTGTTCTGAAAATGTAAAATTTTCTACTTTAGAGGATTACGCTCCTCAAAATGTCAAAGACCCATTTTGTGTTCCTCCTGCGAGTTTTGAAAGCTGTCATTGCCAAAGAGAAGTAACGCAGACATGTTCAGCGAACGGTTTTCTAGCTTTTCTTCTTGTTTTATCCTATTTCTTCTTGTTATTTTTCTACACACACACACACAAAAAAAATAAATAAATATATCATCGCGCTACTCTGGTGTGAAGAAACGAGGCTTTATGTAGATAGTGACCGCGTCCAGTGTCAGACTACAGTCCACACTTTCATTCACTGTCAAGGCAATCTTTGTGGAAAAAGTATGATTATGTAAACCAATGAGTGTTATCACTGTTATGTTGATATTATTTGATTATGTCCCAATTAATAAAAAATAAAAAAGTAAAGTGCAGTTTGTCTTTTCAGCTCTCTACAATATGTGAAGTGAAATTCTGTTTGTGACTGATTTAACATTGATGCCGATACTTATGAAGGAAAAATGTACAAATTATACTCGGCTGAACACGTAAATTGTTATTTTTATAGTATTACAATATCACTGTCAGCCTCTGTGCTCTTACTGAAATGATTAATCCATTACGCACTAATTATTGGGAGTATTGTCTTCTAAATTATCATTAAAGCTATAAGGTTGTGGTCTTGGGAGCTTCTTTCTACCAATGTCTTTTCTGTTTTCCTCTGTTCCACATTCACTGTCAGCGAATAAGAAAGAGCAAATGTTTCAGGATTTTATATTATAAGAATAGCAAGTTCACTTTGTTGGTTACAATATGAAGCACTGGGATATATTTTGAATAAAAATGTTGGAAAGTCTACTGAGATGGAATATTGTTCCTGCAGCAGAATTATAATTCTTATAAAATTAAAATATAAATGACTAACGACCCACAGTATTCTCTCCATCAAGATTTTGATCGTGCTCTTTATTAAAGATTTGAACAACTGAAGCTCTCCCTTTTATTTTCACGGCCCAGTACCAACTGGCTCTGATGTGACTGAACCCCTTGAGGGGGGGAAAAAAATGAAGGAAATGTGTCCGAAGTATTGATTAAAATCTCTGCGATGGTCTGATGACCTTTCCGTGGTGCCTCAGTGCTTTTGGCATAATGTCTGCAGAGATAAGCCCCAGACTCCTGCCACCCTTAATGGGCATTAATAAAGGAAATGAATAAAATAAGAGCTATAAATAGAGCCTCGTGGGAACATTTCCTGGTTTACCATGGCGATAACCGATCACATTAAACACACTGGGCATTAAACAAATGATAGACCTTCCTCGGTGGTAATTCAATTCACAGTTGTTGTCAGATAAGAGTTGTTTTATTATCTAGGGCAGAGATACAGGAGGAAGAAACACACATTTCTTAAGAGTTAAAATAAATCAATTGTTTTTTTCCCCCACAAAATAAATGTTGCAATTAAGTGAAGAGGGATAGATTGTTGTTTTCATGGCCACTCCTACCTGGATGAACGATTCTCCATCCTGCCCATGACTCCTCTGATACTTTCAAACTGTCATATAACATCATCAGCTACATCTTCAGATGTATGTACTGTATCTACGACGGATGGATGTTTACCTCGTTTCTCCTGCTGCTCTCTTCTCTCTGTTTTCTGTCTGTACCCAGTCGACCTTAGGCGGTTGTGTCCCTCCATATGAGCTGGGTTCTGCTCAAGGTTTGTTGATGCTTGCACCAGATTATTTTATTTATCCTGAGTGAAATTCAGTGTCCAGTAGATTCATGTATTAACATAGAATAACAATAATATTGAAGAAATATTGAGAATAGAATAGAATAGAATAGAATAGAATAGAATAGAATAGAATAGAAACATAGAATAATAATCGTAATCGAATTGAATAGAATTTCTTAAAGTCAGTGTTATAAAAATATATATATATTTAGTGTAATAATAAAATAAGAATAAGGGCCAGTTATTTCAATTTAAATCATCTTTTTTTGTTATGAGCCCAATGGCTTCAGCGTGTGTGGTGACGTCACAGACCAGCGGCGCTCCCCATTGGCTGGTTACTGAGCGGAAGCAGAAAGCGACCCACTCTTTTCTCTCTGCTCCGTGGCATTTTGCAACCAAGCCGCCAGCTGCAGCTGGTTTAACACAAAACCCCGCGGCCGTGCGCATAGGCGCGAATAGCGAGACACGCGATGAGGTAGGCGACTGTTTTTTACCACTATAAATGATTTGCAGGCTCTCGAACGGGCAGAAAATAACCCCAAAGCTTAGTGACGTTGTGAATGTCGCTAAGCGTGCTTCAGGACCGCGGGAAGATCCGGCTGAGGACTTTCGAAATAAAAGTCCGGTGTTAGCGAGGAGAGTATGTTATTGTAACATGAATTGCAGCGAAATTAAGTGTTGCCCATTCAGGATAAAAGATAAATAAAATATGATAATATGTAAAATAAAGTATATATGCTAAAACATGAAAACAAACACAGAGAGATATTTACATCCCACACTTATAGCAAAACAATAGTAAGTTTATTGATTATAACATGAAGCGCTGGGATATATTTTGAATAAAAGTGCCTGAGAAATGCTGGAAAGTCTACTGAGATCAAATATAGGTTCTGCAGCATTATAATTCTTATTAAATGAAAATATAAATGGCTAAATACCCAGAACCTTCTCCTACTTCAATTTGATCCTGATCCTTATTAATTAATTTAATTAATTTATTAATTACTGAAGCTTTCTTTCTTATTTTCCCAGCCCAGTATCAACTGGTTCTGCTGTGACTGAACCCCTCGAGGGGGGAAAATGAGGGAAATGTGTCCACAGTATTGATTAAAATCTCTGTGATGGTCTAATAACCGTTCTGTGGTTGCTGTTGTTACAATACTATAAAAATTACAATTTAGATGGCCTGATCAGTATTAAATCAGTCGCACAATGAATTTTATTTCACATATTGCAGAGAGCAGAGACAAACTGCAGTGCATTTTTTTTTAATTAATTGGAACTAATCAAATAATAGCAGCTGTTGGATAGAAACTATTTTAGTTATTTTAGTAGTACGGCTTTCCTGAGGCAACGTGAGAGCAACGATTCTTCCAGAGAGGATGCACAGGTTTGGGAAGATGTTACAGAGAAGAGCAATCAGATGAATCTAGTGTAGTGACACGTTTGCTTTATCATATGCTGGCAGAAAGAAGACAGAGTATGGACAGAACAGGAAGTGAAGTTCTCCTGCGTATAACTAACCTCCTGTGTTTAATTAGCCACGTGTTATGGATTGTCAAGTAGTGTAGAATGAGCTTTTACTTACAGTAAGTGTAAAATTTGCCTCAGTCTCCTTGACTTTCGGATTTAAAAATAGACACCCTGCAAATCTCACTTCCTGTTTATCGTTGTGTAGTGCCTCTGTTATTTTCTGCACAAAAATTGGTCCTATAAGCAGTTCTTATAAGCGTTTTTCTTGTGATGACTTCCTCTTTCTGGACCAGGGAGACAACCATCAGCAACCATTGGTCAGGGAGCAGTTAGCAGAGGTCACACTGCAGAGAAATAGTCGAGTAACGCCTGTGTTGCACTGTATAATGTAACTGGAACATTTGTGGACTCGGGAGCCCTGCTAAGTTTCATTATAGCCGTCACAAGGCTGATTTAAAGACGGAGGCCCCGGGGAAGTGGGAACAGAAAAGCACTTTGTGAGACCGGAGCCGTGTGACCTTAAAGACTCAGCTGTGCGTCGTATGTTAGGATGAGGTGTTAAAAGCGTCTTATCTAATCAGGAAACTTTTAACACTGGTTGTTTTATGGTTTCCGTGTTACACGCTTTGATTTCAACAAGGGCATCCATTGTGGTCCTTTTATTGTGAAAGGGGAGCGGTTGAACCGGAAGCGTGTGTTCGGGAGCTTTGCTGTGGCGCTACTCCACCAGTTTTCCTGTGTGCTGTTGTTTGGCTGGGAGCTAGCGGCCGTGCATATGCTCTCCAGGTGGGGCCAACTCCTCCTGCGCTTTTTCCTTCAGGTTTTTATTGAATATTTAAAATGTATTAAAGTGTTAATGCTCACAAGTAAATCTAGTTACTGGTTAAATGCAAAGGTGGTTTGAATGGTGACAGTGTTATTAAGTGTTGTTGTATCTGCTGATACCCTTTGTTTTAATATGAACTATATCATCTAAAAATGATCCACTGTAGCTATTGCTTTTTTTCTTATTTTGGATTTGTGTGTTTTGCCACAGGTGATGATTAGATTGAGCCACACATATGTTGCCTCAAAGCAACAGAATCTTCACAATAATATGGCTCAAATGTTGTTGCAGATGTCCAAGATGAAGAGGACGAGCACGCCGTCGGTGATGTAACGAGGGGAGGGGGACAGGAAATGAAGACCTGCCAGCTATAGCTTCCGCGAGAGAGCGATGCCCAGGCGGGGGTTGCCGCTCCAGGGTCGGGCCCGCTGGCTCTTCCTCGGCCTCTTCCTGCTGCTGGTGCTGCTGCTGTTCGCGTACCTGCTGGAGTGCACCCCGCCGGCGGACGTCAGCCTGGTCCTGCCGGGCATCCAAGGGGAGCCCTACGGGAAGGAGTACTACCAGGCCCTGCTGCAGGAGCACGAGGAGCGCCACCTGAACCGCGCCGCCAGTCTCAAGCGCCAAATCGCCCAGCTCAAGCAGGAGCTCCAGGAGATGAGCGAGAAGCTGAAGCTCCTGCAGGACAAGAAGGAGCCCCCGGGGGTGCAGGGCCTCGCCGAGAATAAAGACCAGGAGCCCGGCGACCTGCTGGAGTACCTGCACTCTCAGATCGACAAGGCCGAGGTGAACACGGGGGCCCGTTTGCCGAGCGAGTACGCCCTGGTGCCTTTCGAGAGCTTCACCTCATCCAAGGTGTACCAGCTGGAGATGGGGCTGACGCGACACCCGGAGGAGAAGCCCGTGCGGAAGGACCGCAGGGACGAGCTGGTGGAGGTCATCGAGGCGGCGCTGGACATCATCAACAACCCGGATGAGGAGGACGGCGTGGAGGACGACGTGCCGATGCAGAGGCAGACTTACACAGAGGGTCACTTCACGGAAGGTAACGCCGACTCAGCCAGACGGTTTGCAGCGATGCGTCTTCTCGACGTAGCGCTCATGTTCACATTCTCTTGTTTTTGGCAGGACTGTACAGGACGGAGAGGGACAAAGGGACGCTTTATGAGCTTTTCTTCGCTAAAGAGGATTCCAGCAGCTTCCGTCACGTCACGCTGTTCAGACCTTTCGGCCCGCTAATGAAAGTCAGGAGCACGTCCGTGGAAACATCGGGAATGATTATTAACATCATCGTGCCACTGGCAGGCAGAGTGGAAACGTTCTCACAGTTCTTACAAAATTTCAGGTGGGAATGAATCAGGGCCAACATGACCGAGCACGCTCCTTCCCAGCGCCCGCTTTTCTCCTCTGTTGAGTAATAAGACACAACTGCATTAAGTGTTCTTGTTGTTGACGCCGTCATGCGTGTGTTTCTAGGGAGGTGTGCGTGCAGCAGGACAGGCGTGTTCATCTCACCGTGGTGTATTTCGGGCAGGAAGGCCTACCGGATGTCAAGTCATCTTTGGAAAAAATGTCGAGGTTTGTCTTTGACTGAGAAAGAGTTTTTTTCTTTTCCCTTTTTCCCATTTTTGTGAGTAATGTGTCATGAATTGTGAATCACAGGGAGGAGAGCTTCTCCAATTACACCCTGGTCCCGGTGGACGAGGAGTTTTCCCGCGGTCGGGGTTTGGACATCGGAGCGCACGCGTGGAAGAAAGGAGACGTCCTGATGTTTTTCTGTGACGTCGACATCCATTTCAACCTCGAGTTCCTGAACACCTGCCGCCTCCACGCGGCGCCGAGTAGGTTTCAGCACGGTGTCGCTCAGATTTATGTTACATACACTACAAAACTACAGAAGTTTTTAAACACTCCAATATTTCTTTCTTTTTTTTATTGAAATGTAGCAGTTTAATGTCTCATTTTACCCTCCAAAATATATTATAAAGTCTGGACTCATCATTCACGTTCTTTCTTTCTAAAATGGAAATCAAATATTTTATCCAGAGGTAGTTCTGGTTTAGCTTGGACTCAAGTTCTGGGTCATTATCTTGTCCTGACCAACTATACCAGAGGACACAGATGCTGTTCTAATACTTTTGACCGGTAGTCTGTATGTGTTTTTATGCTAACGATTAAATCTTCAGTCTAATTCTGTTTTTTTTTCTAGACAAGAAAGTCTTCTATCCTGTGGTGTTCAGTCTGTACAATCCTGCCATAGTCTATGGAAATTTGGAGCTGGCTCCACCGATTGAACTCCAGTTGGTAAGGAGCGTCAAGGTTTATTTTTTATTTCTGTCTTTTAACATAAAAACTTGAGTTGTATCTGCTTTCAAACAGATTCACAAAAAGGACGCTGGATTCTGGAGAGACTTTGGCTTTGGAATGACGTGTCAGTATCGCTCAGATTTTCTAAACATCGGTAAGCGCCCGGTTATTTCTTCAAAACGTCGTTTTAAATTAAATCGCTTCCGCTGACGGATGGATTTTTGCTCCTCCAGGCGGTTTCGACCTGGAGGTGAAAGGCTGGGGCGTGGAAGACGTCCACCTGTACAGGAAGTATCTCCGGAGCGAGCTGATAGTGACCAGGACGCCGGTGTCCGGCCTGTTCCACCTGTGGCACGAGAAGCAGTGCGCGGACGAGCTGACGCCGGAGCAGTACCGCATGTGCATCCAGTCCAAAGCCATGAACGAGGCCTCCCACTCCCACCTGGGCATGCTGGTTTTCCGCGAGGAGATCGAGGCCCACCTACGCAAGCAGGCCTTCAAGACTCAGAGCAAAACCGACGCCTGAGCCGAGACCGCGGACGGTGCCGGTCGTTATTCATGCACTACGGCAAAGACACGTTTACATGGATCCTTCTGCATTTCACCGCACAGCTGTAGACAAATGAATGTACAAAACGATGGATCAATGTGAATCTTTCTCTGCGCGGTACGAGGCAGTAAAAACGATCAAATTAAGCAATAATTCACTTGCTGACGAAAAACGCACACGCGTGTTGAAACTTGGGATTTAACTGACGCCATCCCGCATTTTTACGCGCCGAAATCATCGAGCATGCAGTTATCAACGTGGGGAAACGCGCACACGAAGCTTGTGGTTTTAAACGCAACGTCTGACTTTTAACCAGTTTCTCTTACCTTTGCTTCTCAACTAGAAGCTTTCAGCTGTTTCAGATAAATTATGCATTCCAAAAAAAAGGCTTTAAACTTTAGGGAGCCACCTGTTATCAGCCATCATGTCACGTATCGACGGTCACGGACGAGAAGAAGTTGCACTTTCTCCTTAAGTTAAAAAATGTAATTTGACCAAACAAGAGCCCACAAGTTCCTACTGATTCCCAGCTTCTACATTAATGTATAGCTGCAGTTGTGTATGGAGCCATAATGTTCTGTTTTTTTAAGAAAAAAAAAAAAAGGGACCTGTTTGTTGTGTTCTTAGGACCGCTTCCGAGATTTTACCAGAGAAGCATGATGAGCAAAGCTCTGCTTATTAGCATGCAGCGCTAACAGTATCAGATCTATGTGGACCAGTAATATTATCTAAACAACAGCGCTCAGAGAGAATCACGTCGCCGCGATTCCCCCGATGCTAGACTGAGATTAAACGTTACAGCCGCTCCTGTAAATACTTTTCTAATACGTCTTCGTTTCATACACGCGAGTTAAAGACTTTGTTGTACGTGCCTACATGCTTTACGTAATCTGAAATGTTTCGACTTGAATCCGTCTCACAACGACAGGACGTTACTTACGGAAGTTAAGAGGCTACAGGGAGGTAATAAATAAAGTGCTTCATTCTTCTTCACGGTGGAAGCAGGTTTGTCCATGCGCCTCATCCTGTACTGTAATTATTTTTTTTAAATCAGTGTTTTGCTAAATACTTCAGCTTTTTGTAGATAGTCTTTAAGCCAGCAAGAAAACTGCTACATGTCTTCCTCTCAGCTGTAAAAAAAAACAACAACAACAAAAACAATACTTGTTCATGGTATAATGATTTATTTTGAAATTTTGGCCATGAAATAAAACTTACAGAAGGCTGCAATAACTGCTGCTAAGTCATTTGTTTTGTTAGCGTTTGATCCGATGGTACATACACATATATATTTTTTTTATTTTTTAACTTGACCAGTTCTATAATTTATGCTATAAAAATGTAATATCAAACTTGTCAAGTGTCTCTGAATCTACTACTTCATTAGCATATATTCTTAATTTAAGACAAATGGCATAATACAATTGTATTATTCATCTGCATACAATAAACTACATCAATAGAAAAAAAAACAAATCATCAAAACCCAAAAAAGAACCGACGGGAAGTAAACGAGATGGGAACTGTTCGGACAGGCTGGTGTTAATGGAACTGCTCCGGGTGGATCCCCACGGTTTTGTAAATCTCTTTGAGGAGAAGCAGAGCTGTGTCTTCAGATTCCCTGAAACAACGAAACAACACACGTGTTAATGCTTCAGTTACTCACCAACACTGTAACACAGGTGTATTCAGTGTTCCTAATAATGTGGCCAGTGTGTGTTTGAGAGGCATCAAAAAGTTTATTCGTTAACAAAACAAAAGCTGCTCTTTCAGTTTTCATACTTTAGAGTCAAGTTGCAGCTACAGACATTAATCAGTGATTAAAGTGAAGTTTTCTGTACCAGTAGCATAGATGACTCTGGAGGGCAAACAGGTACTCGTTGAAACTCTCGATGGGCTTCTCCTGCAGGACGTAGTCGATGCGATTCCCTCCGTTCAACATCCCGATCTTCACTTGAGGCTCCTCTTCTCTTTGCAGCTCAGGACACTCAGACATCTTGTGCTCTGCGACAAACAAACCAGAACAAAATTTTTTAATCTCGCACAATTACACATTCAACTCGGCCCGACGACGAGTCACAAATGGGGAAGCTCACCGTCCTCTAAGCCTCCTGTCTGCTTCTCCTCCTCTTCGATCTGATTGGCTACAATGGCCAGCTGGGCCTGGAGCTGTGCAGACGAGGTGTGAGCCCGGGCGAAGTCGTTGAGCGTCTGCCAGGCGCTCCTCAGGGAGCTGATAAAACCCTGCTTCAGGTCGGAGCCCATCCTGGACAGACTCTCCTTCAGCTCTGAAACACGGAGAGCGTGAGAGCGGTGGTGAAAACCTCACGTCGGTAATAAAAACCAACACTGTGCATGAGACGTGAGCTTTAATTTGGTTTGGATATTTAATTTCTCCATGGTATGTGGCTTATTTGTTAGTGTGTAACAAATTATAAAACAATTTATTTCAAATCCTGAACACTGCTGAGCAAAAACAGGGCTACAAACAATAAAATCTTGTTAATTAGTGAAACTGTAGCTTGTTACCTTATTGATAGAATTTGTTAAATTTATGTGTCATATAAAAAAAAACTAGAAAACTTAAATATACAAGTTTTGCAACTTTTGTCCTGTGATCGGCTGCACAATGAATCATATTCTTACCCTGTGAGTTGACTGTTTGCTACCACTAGGTGGCAGACTAAAGCGTCCACTTAAGAGGACAACAGGTTTAAATGAACAGAATAAGAATAAAACTAAAACTTAATGTGTCCCTATATGAGGACGCAGGGTCTCAGGAGTTTAAGACTTCTATTTGACATCTATGTGTCGTTAAAATGAACCAACTCTCTTGTTGAAGCCAAATCTTCAGCATGAAGAAAAATCAACCAAATTCAATTGCAAACATTTTTTCTGCAGAAGCAAAAGAAAATCACTTCTATTTTGCCATTTTATTGCACCACAGCAATTCCAGTGTAAGAA
Organism: Mugil cephalus; assembly: GCF_022458985.1. Taxonomy (NCBI): domain Eukaryota; kingdom Metazoa; phylum Chordata; class Actinopteri; order Mugiliformes; family Mugilidae; genus Mugil; species Mugil cephalus. The sequence continues at coordinate 7,046,335 of NC_061782.1, forward strand.
TAGAGTCTTTGTATTTTGCCACCGCAAATATCGGGACACTCCACCCATGAGAGGCAGAGAGGCCTGAACTGAGGACATTCAATATCACAGAGAAACTTAAGACTCCTGAGAGACATTACTACTTGTAGTTACTTGTAATCAAAAGAGCGAACAGCGAGCCGTACCCAGGTGAAGCCTCTTCCTTCCTTTGTGATGTGGGATCAGCACCGGCTTCAAGTCCACGTCTGGCAATATCATGGGCTCGATCCTGTATGCAACAGGATCCAGCTGAAAAAACAGTTTATCTTAGCAGTGAGTAAAGTCGTGCATTTGCCAGAACTAACAGAGATATAGGCAGGAAATGTGGGGAGAGAAGGAGCTGGTGAAAACTTAACAGGCTACCTAATAAAAATGCATCAATTTTCAGCATCCACAGGTTAATTGGAAGTAATTCAACCAGGATGTGAAAGCTGGGTGTGTTGCGTACCGGGTGGTAAATATTGAAGAATCCCTTGCACGTGGGCAGCTGGTACATCTCTTCAATTTTCTCGAGGCCTCGGACCGTGAGGAACATGCCGATCGGGGAGCCCAAGGCGAAGAAGTTCACCGGCTCGAAGTCCAGAGTGTGGTAGACCACTGACACCTGCAGAGCAAAACGAGTCATTGCTGTTATATTTGCTTTCGGGGGGAAAACTCTTAAGAAACGTTAAAAAAAGGCACGATTTTGTTCACCTGTCCAGTGCCAACTTCAAAGTAGTTGTAGTCCACGTGGACAGAGGAGAAGGTGCGTCCGGCTGGGGGCTTCGTCAGAGCGGGATCTGTCCCAGCGTTAGCTGATTGTGTTGGCACGGCAACCTGAGCAGCTTCTTTGGCCTCTGCTGCTTTCTCCTGAGCGGCCTGACGTGCAGCCTGTGGAGACGAAACACAAATTACTGCATAAATGAATAAATGATGCAAATCATTTTATGCTGAATTCCTGTTGGGAAACGTCACATTGTTCGGATAATCATCCTAAATTTGCACTGCTGTTTTTATCCCTGTTTTGAGATTGTATATGTATATAAGAGCCACGACCAAGGATATTACAGTTTTTTTTTTTTTTACATTGATCATCTCAAATCTGGACTTTCGTCTCGCTTTAATTAATCATCACCTCATCCGCTCGCATGCTCACCTGCTTGCTCACTCTTTCTTTGACAAACTTGGCAATCTTTTTCCTGGGGCCCAGAGGGATTCCCATCTCTTTCAGGTCTTCAATTGTGCACATGAGCTGAAAGAAAACGTAAAAAAGGGACCAAATTAAACTTGCACCACTATATGATAATCACAGAGTCACATTCCCTTGCAAAGACACACACAGACTTAATTAAGCTTGGGTAAGCCTTTCAAAACAACTCCTTAATTCTTACGAAAGATTCAACGTCGATCTTCTCTTCATCAAAAGTGCTCTTGTACTCAGAGAGGCCCAGATGTTGAAGCATAGCAGAAAGATCCTCGAACTCCTCCCCGTCTTCTTTTGGCTGCTCCTCCACAGCTGGAGCGGCGACGGCGTTATTGGCCTGTGTGACAGGGGCCGTCACCTGATTTCACAGAGGATGAAAGATTTACAGTTATGTATTGCAACTCTGTGAATTGGAAGTTAAAGAGAGAAGATATTTTATATATTAGGATGATGAGACAGGTGTTTGACCTGTTTGGCATCTCCGTTAGCAGCGGTCGGCATAACAAGGCTAGAGTCATTCTTCTGATTTGAAAGCAGATCAAAGAGAATCAGGGAACCTGCAAAGATGAAAAAAAAAGACAGAGAAATAATACAATGAGAAGCAGAGGAGCAAATATAAACTAGAAGAGGTTAAGACTAATGAATTGATTTATTACCTAAACTGTGTCCGGCCACTGATATTCCCCCACTGTAGTCTGGGTTCCTCTTCATGAACAGGGCGTAAAGTCGGTTAATTTCTAGGGCGACTGTGTCCATGATGGTCTGGCAGTAAGTGGGGCTGTTATAGAAGAGCACGTCTAACAGGGTCTCATTCGTAAAGTGGCGTAAACGTCCAGTGCTGGGCAAGGTGATCTTCTTTATCCTCCTATAAAAGAAAAGCGTGAAATAACACTGTCTTCAATGTCTCGTCTGTGAACAAATTCTATGAAAAGACGGAAAATAACAATTTATCTTCTCCAAACCGAGGCCTGATACATGTCATTCCTCTGTGCCACAGAACATCCTTTGTTTCCAAAATACTGTTTAAAACACATCACTGAGCAACACTGTTACACTGGGGAACATTTTCCTCCGCTACCAAGAGCTGCAGTTTATTTTGAGACAAACCACAAACACAATCCTGCTGCAGTAAACACAGCCACTGGAGCACAAAATAAGTATTAATCACAGTGGAAAATAGCTTCCAGATAAATGCTCTCTCTGAGCCTTGAGACTGTGCTAAACACTACAGGGCCCGACTTTGTGTAATTTGATTTATTTTTAAGATGAATTCAAATTCTCTGCTGGTTTTGGCGAATCTGCTAAAAAAAAAAAAAAACGCAGAACAAGTCAATTACTTTTATAATTTAGAATTATATTTTATGGACAGTTAAAATTTTACAGCATTTAATTAATAATATTGAAGAAAATTTGACCTCCACATCTGATTAACTGAATAAACTTAAGATTTCCTTTAAAGTCTAAACAGCAGCTGATATGTGATATTCTTTTTTTTTTCTCTATATTCATTAAAAAAAAGAATTCATCGTCACCTGTCGACCCCTGTGGCGTCGCCGTGAAGAGCCGTGTGCCATTGCACAGGTAGGAACTCCACCCGGCTGATCGAATGCTCATCCAGTGATTTCTTGAAGTGACTGTGCAGCAGCTTCAGTGACACGTTACGGAAGTCGTCCACTTAAAAGAAACAAAAAACAAAAAAAAACAGCATATTTTCACTGTTTTGTTTTGTTGTTTTATACTAAGAGACACTAATACTAGTGTGCAGTATACTTACCACACTCAATCATGCTTCTAAACCTGAGGTCGCACACAGGACCAATCCCATGAACCATGAACACCAGATGATCCACCTTGGCGAGTTCACCTGGAAAAACATGTAACAAATGTTGGATTTTATTCCCTCAATAATCTGACAGTGTCAGTTACTGCCTGTTTAACATCGTTACAAAGAGTCTAAACTGGGACTGGAATTTAGTTTGTTGAGGTTAAATATGTGATGCTCTGCCTCCCTTTAGTTCACAGGTCTTCAACGGGGTGTCTGCGACCCCTAGGGGGCCGGGGGAGGTACTGCAGGGGGGGTTATGTTTTTGAATAAATGAGGAGGTTATATTCTGTGGCAATGTAAAATAAAATAAACGTTATGTTCCAAAATAAAAAAAAAAAAGAGTCTAAACTGTGACCCATGTTTAAATTATAATATAAGCTGCAATAGATTTACTAACATATACAAAAATAAATCTCACGGTTAAATCTGGGATGTGTGAAATGTGTGATGACAGCTTCTACTTCCTCCACTATTTTTTTCCCCCTTATTACTCTTAGTGGTTCGTATGTGTTAAATAAATATTGTGCACAGAGGAACTTGGCTACCATCAGGCACTTCATCGAGGTCGTCATCAATCCCCCTCTTCACCACTCTGGGCCTGGTCTGTCCGTCGGGTGTCGTGCCCCACTCGTCCGGCATGGCGGAGGGCTGGAACTGCACGATGACCTACAGAGACACACAGATCAGTGTTTTATCAGCTATTAACGGGTTTAATCATTACAAGAACACTCAAATAAAAGAAAGGCTTACCTTTGGGTTGTGCATGACAATAGTTTCTCCGGATGGGAACTCCAGTCTGCGGTGCCACTGGTTTGTGGACACAGCTTTCTTATATTCTGCCTGAAGTCGACACAGTTATAGAAATTACTTTGATAACTTAGTGGTTTGTATTAACTTTACATCATATAAAACAGCACAAAACAGAAGATATAATGTAGTAGTGGATGAAAAACTGGAAAGAGCAAAAAAACATTTTACTTTACGACGAGTGGCATTGTTTCTGGTTAGACAGAGAAGTGAGACCAACCTCCAGCTTGTCACTAAACTCCTCTGAATAAGGGACAAAGCGACTGTCCGTGTCCCCTTTGTAGAACCAACTGCAGCGTCGGACCTCTGTGGGCTCCTCCTCCCAGTAAACCGATGTCCGTGTGTGGTCGTAGAGCTGCACGTCGTAACGCCCTCCGTCTGTGCGCACGATCACATTTTCCGGGTCTGGTTGAACTGGAATAGACAAAAAAAAAAATGCAACAGCAACTGAAATGCCGATCATACTCTCACTCAAAGTGCAATGCTCAAGTCTCCGAATGAAAGCGTTCGCAAATTAGCCCGTTGAACGTCATGTAATACCTGAGTTGTACGTCTCCTCGAGCTGCAGCGAGTCGATGATGCTGAAAGGAAGCCACACGCTCTTCGACTCCACTTCCTTGCAGTAGAACCAGTGATGCTGCACTGCTTCGTAGACGTTGTAGTTGTACGGCATCATGGGAACCGCAGGAACTACGGCTCCGGCAGTGGTGGCCGGAGGTGGGGGCCCTTGAATATGTGTCGGAGGTGGGGGCCCTTGAACATGTGCAGGAGGAGGCCCTTGAAGATGTGCAGGAGGAGGCTGAAGAGAGGAAGTTGATATCCTGATTATAAGGACTTTCGTAAATTGTAGATGGAGATCATTTAATTATCCAAATGCATTAATCAACAATAGAGTAGTAGACTAACTAGCTTACAGGTACCTTCGTATATGTGGGTCCTGCCAGTGGGAACGCCTGTGGCGGTGAGCCGAGGGAGTAGGGATTCTGCTGAGCCGTGTGTGTCGGTGGCAGGATCTCTGGAGCTGGGATATAAGGACTGGCCCTGCTGCTGACCGGGGTATGTCGGTACGGGTTGTGACTCTGCGGCTGCATCTGGGGAGGCGGTGGAGTCCCCGAGGTAGGCGGCGGAGTGTGGCGCCCCATCGGACTCTGGTAAACCGCGCCGCCGAACGCCGGAGGCGCGGGGCTCATTTGTGAGATGGTGGCCGGTGGTGGAGCCATGCTGACGCTGCTGGGAACGGACGCAGATCCCGCCATGGTCGGTGGGGTGGACAGGGCAGGCGGCGGGCATGGCGACTGGCCTATGGAGGCGAACGGGTCACTGCTGGTTACGGGGCTGGAGAAGTAGTTGAACGTGGAGGGGGCCGGTCCATTCCCAGATGTCTGACCTAGAAAACTGTCTTCTTCGCCAACGTCAGTAGAATCCTCTAAATGGAGACAGAAAAGAGGAAATACACTTGAATGTGAGCACTTTTTAATCCGACACATTTTAACACTATAATATCCCATTATTACATTTTTTTAGGATATCTAATAATAGAGAAAACGGCAGTCACACTCAGGTAAACAGAGGAGGACAAGATCAAAAGATTAGAGGAAAAGGAAATCAGCTGATAGGTGGCAGAAGGATGTAGCCATTTAAAAACAGAAAATGAATTGATGTAAAATACACCAGACAGCGTGACCAGAACACGTTGTTAATCGTTAAGTAGGCAAACTCGTTTGAGAAACGACACACAGTTAGTTTCTCTTTCCACTCCTTCTACGTTGCACATAACTGACACAAGTACAGGAATCCAGCTAACATGCTAACCCCGCTTTACACATTTCCTCTGTCGGTATTTCATCTCACCTCCTGACAACACCGCGGGCCCAGAGGCCTGACTCACTGGCATGAAGGGCAAGTTGAAGTTAAACTCCGGGGCCCCGCTGAACAGTAAATTTGCACCGGTGTTGGGAGCATTATTATTTTTTCTATCTGCCATTTTTCCCTAGAATTACACGTAGCCACTACCGTAGCAGGCTCCGTTCTCCGAGCAGCCGTTCCCCTGCCCCGCACCTATTCCGTAGATCTGTAAACCATCCACGTGGTTTCGCTAGCAACAACGCAGCCTAGCATATGATTTATAGATCTAGTGAAACTGGGCAGCTCGTTGAGACTCGTTGGTTATAGGAAAAAAAATAAATTCGCTACTGCCACCTTGAGGTCAGGTGGATGTATTACAATGCGATATGCTTTCAAATTAGCAAAATAAGAAAATTAAGATTTCGATGTTTTAAAAATTAAAAGTAAAACAAGTTCCCTTGTTATTTACCTCAAATAAAATTGAAAAAAACTTCGCTTGATCCGAGTCTGTGACCAGAATCCCGTTATCCACGTATAGCTCCGTGATCCGGTGAGTCCCCGCATACAAACCGAACCCACTCAACTTTCTTTGCTAGCGTTGTGCGGATCGATATGGAAACATCGATATCTACGATACCAGCTTTTTATGCTCAAAAAACGATTCGCCAATCACAAGTATACTTTTGATACTTCAGTAATTTGGGGTCATGCTTATCATTAACAGAAGCACAGTGGAAAGTAACTTAACTATTGAGTTGTGGTACCACAACAAACATTGTGAAACACTTCAGGTTAAAGCCCAACTCAGAATACGAGGCATTTGTGATGAGGTGGACAGAAGAAGACAGAAGAGGAGAGCACAGTGTCAGAATTAAGATGCAAGTATTAATTTTTTACAGTAGTTCTTAATAAAAAAAGACTGTAATCTATTTAATGGTCTTATTATTTTCCTTATTCTTTGGTATTTGACAAAAACTCAAAGATAAGAAGGTCAATAAAGATATGCAACACTGCCTAATAAGAAGAAGAAGAATTTTTATTTGTATTGCACTTTACATTTCTGCAGTCTCAACGAACTACAGAAAAATATATGCAATTAAAACTGATCAAGGTCAATAAATAGTTCAAATAAGAGTCTGTAAAATACATTTAAAATGATAGGTTTTTAGGTTTTGTTTCATTTTCATTTGTTGCCTGAAAGACAACATCATTCTATCCTTTGCCTCTTCTTTTGGAGATGTTTAAACCACACACTTTCCACAACTGTGCTGAAGACAATGATTCTTATTTTTAAGGGTGCTGCGACAAAGTTTAGGGGGTGTTTGAGCGCCCCTAAAAATGGGCTACATGTGCCTATTCAAAATAAATAAATAAATTACTCTGATGTCTTGTATTATTTATGAAGGTTGGTGATTTGAAATACATTTTTTTTAGGTTTACCAGACAAATTCAGCGTATTTACGCACACTATCGGTATCGGATCGGTATCGCCGATATCAGCCTGGTTTTTAATTCGGTATCGGATCGGCGAGGATATCGGTGGTATCGAGCATCACTACTGGGTGACGCAAATTTCCCGCCGTCACGTCACGTATTCCGGTGTGTGTGGAGAAAGTCAACAAAGTGCTGGTTTAACTTTGATATATTTTTTACTTCTCCAGACGTTTACCGGTGGCCAACGATGCCTTCCACTCACGACTGGATTAACAACCCCCTGGGTGTTGTTGAAGGGATGTTTGGTAAGAAAACCGGAACTCCGCTACTTGACAGCTCATGTTAGAAGCGTGAGTTTAGCTAGTTAGCTACGAGGCTACTTAAGTTACCGAGCCAGCTCCGAACACCACATGTACTTTTTTTTTTTTTTACCTTCTCAAAGAACAAACAAAAACACAGTAACTTAAATAAACTTTGCTCCCTAGTAATTGTTTACGTTTATTTACTGGTGCAGTTTGATTTGAAGTCTGTTTGCACAAATCTGAAAGTCCACACAACACGGGACGGTGACGGATTAAAGGAGCAAACTCACTTCCAATTAATTTCCATTGAACTAGACGCACACACGCTCATCAACACAAAATACACATGCCAATTCATTAGGTACACCAGTGAATGCTTTCTAATGGACTAGTTAGTGCACTAAATATTGTTTGTAGTTTGTGTTTCTGCTAAAGAAAACGAAAGTATTTCTGTTATTTAACCCAGAGGCTGAAATTGTGTTGTCAGAATAATAGAAACACGTGTCAGTACATAGTTATGCAATTCAGTAAAGTTAGTAGGCTACTATAAACCACAGCTAACCACAGCTGAATGAACAGCAGCATGCCACTAATAAAGTTTTAGAAATAAAGTTCTGAGTTTTAAATTGATAAATTGGAGGACACTGATGGAAATTCATGAGACCGTCTCAAACTAAAGATTTTAGTGGCGACACTTGAAATTATGTGTGAGTGTGTGTGTTTTTATATTGAATCTTAATCCTGTCGCTAAATTGACACAGTCATAGTCAAAAATGCCTTGTTATTCTCCCAAAATAAGATTAAAACTAATTTTACTTCGTTAAATTCAATTATGTATTGATTCATAATATTAGCATTTATTATTATATTGTGTATTATTAATTAATGTCATTTATTTCTGCATCATTATGCACATTGTGAACATTACTTTCAGACATGGCGTACACACTTATTTTGTTTTTAGTTTTGATCCTCTCAGTAAATATTTAGCCATAGTTTGAAATTCTTTCCACCACCGCAGTTGTAGCCTGAATTTGTTTCCTATTAATCTTGTCCTTCGTTTTGTGATAACTCTCATCTAATGATGCCCGGATAAGTGAAACTGCTAATTATGCCTTGTTCACAGCTGCTTCCCAGAACAGTCCAAACTCTGGATGGGAGGTGAAAGCGGTTCAGTTCTTCAAAGATCAGCTGAAAGAGAAGGAAGCTCAGACGCAGGTAATGCAGCAGCTTTTTTTTTTTTTTTGCATTTAAATTACACAGAGAGGAGGCGGAAGGTGCCTGTAATAAATGTCAGTGTCGCGACCTGTTTTGGCACACTTGCTCGTAAATGACAGCCACCTTCGTTGTGATGCAGATCCCATCTCTGAACGACATCCCGCTGCACTATCTGAAGCCCAACAGCCTGGTGAAGTTTCGCTGTTTAATCCAGGACATGTTCGATCCGGAGTTCTTCATGGGAGTGTACGAGACTGTCGACCCATCCACAAAGACTAAAGTACGCGCTTCCTTATCCTCCCCCTTTGTGCATCGATTTGCATAAACCCTGTCGTGTGTTTGCATGGCTTTTGCATTTGATCGTGTCATCATATTATTTTACTCTCCTCAGACTCTGCGATGCGGGAAGTACAAAGATGTGACTGAATGTGGGGTAGGTCCGCCTCTCTTCAGGTCGTTCAGTGGATCCAGTAATGGCTCAGTTTAGCTCCAGCTTAGTTTTTTTATTTTTTTTTAACGACATTGCTTCTTGTGTCTTCTCTCCAGGTGGATTTTAACTCTGGAAACACTGTTACCGCAGAGAGACAGACTTTCTACTGTGTGCCGATCCCTGGAGAAAATTCCTGGGCGAAAGAGATATCCTTATCAAATGTCATGACTGTCCTGGCTGAGCGAAGTGCTCCTCAAACAGGAGACCACTAAAGGACTCGATGAAAATGCTCATTTAAAACGATTATTCTGTGTCTTTGACACGGGGTTGTATGAGCTACTTAACCATAGTCAGTGTTAGGGATCGATAATGGCTTTTATTTAAATGATTGGATCAAAAATCAAAAATCAGGCATTAGCGAAGCCCGAAATCAATCCAGTTATTCTTTTTTATATATTTTAAGTCTGCCATAAACCAGAACTATGTCCCTATAACGTTAAAACATCTGTTTCCTTTTCATTTATCAAAAACCATATGCTTGATGTTGATAATATCTTGTATTATATTTCACTTTTAGGAGTGAAATGTATCAGCTGTCCAGGGACGACAGCTGGAAATTAGCTTAATAAGCTAAAGCTGCCCTATTTACTGGCATTTTGTAAACCTTGTAAACCAAACTAAATTTTCTAGCATCTGCTTCTCCAAATTGGTCACTTTCCTACCACCGTCTACTATAGGTGATACTCCATATTACCATGGACAAGCACCTCATGTGGCACCACTTCAAATAAAACAGAACTATCCCATAAAATGTGAACTTTTTTGTTTTTTTTAAATCACATCTTTGTAGTTTTCTTTAACTCTGTTGCACGGTTTTGCCGGCACGAGCCAAGCCCGAGTGGTCCCCTCCACCTCGTACGTGCCGAGCAGACAGAAGCGAAGCTACGAGGAGGACGACGACATGGACGACATGGACACGCAGCCGCAGAAACAGAGGGATCCGCATTCTGGTGGTAGGAGAACGGACGATAATCTAATCTGTGTCTTTCCCACCGAGATCAAATCAGATGTGCTGTGAGTTTAGATTTGACGATTCGCAGACGTTGTGAGCCACAGCATAATGTTTAAAGTCCTGTTCACATTCTGCACAGAGTAGAGATTGACTGATATGGATTTTTTAGGGCCGATACCAATTTATTTATTTATTATTTTGAATTGGCCGATGGCCGTTACATGCTGCCGATTTTTCTGAGCCAGTACTTGAAGCTGTTGCTGTTTATTCTCTTTCCATTTACATAATAAAAATGATACAGTGATAACAAAGTTTTAATTTAACCAAAAACAAAAACATTTATTGAACTTAAAGAATATTTAACGCTCTTATGTGTACAGAATAAAAAATAAACAGGTAAAAAGAGGTAGCGCACAAGCAGAGGTGATTCTAGTAAAATAAAATAAAATAAAAAAATATTTCAACTCTTATTTTTAGGGGTGCTAGACACGCCTATGAGTACGAACACTCTACTAGTGGGGGAGGGGCAATGTATGGACTACAAGGGTCCAGCGTCTCCAGCAGCACTGGGCTGCCTGTGGATGTGCCTGTCTGTAAATCTTACTGATATCAGTAAAAAAAAAAAAAAAATTATAAAAATGCAAATATCGGCCCGATATATCCGTCGATCCCAAGTACAAATTAACTACGTCTGAGCTTTGACTCCTCAAATAACCTGAGCTTAATCAAAAAAGTCATCAGTATCTGCAGTGCAGTAACAGTTGGCTCTGAAACGTAAGAGTTAATCTTGTGGCGAGAGAATTCTGTCTTCTGTTTCTATGGTCAGGTATTTTTAAATCACTGTTTTGTCTGGGCACCGCCGCAGGTCCTCAGAGTCCAGCGGAGCAACACGGCAACGGAGACTGTAAGCGTCAAGAGACGGAGGCTCCCTCCAGCCGGACGACGGCCTCCTCCCACCTCGACCTCAACTTCCCCCTGCCGGGAGAGAAAGGCCCCTCCTGCCTCGTCAAGGTGCGTCATCCTCACGTTCATTTTAATTCATTTTGTCCTGTGAGTTGATTTCCAGAGTGTATAACTTTAAGGTTTGTTTTGTCTTCAGGTGTACGAGGACTGGGACAGCTTCAAACTGAACGACACACTCGAGGTGTACGGGATCCTCTCTGTCAGTCCGGCTCTCAGCGCCCTCGCCGACGAGAAGTAAAACACTCGCTTATTTTATTTATTTATTGCAGCACTGAGCTGCTTTGTTATTATTTTTATTTTTATTGTTTTTATTTATTTATTCTTCCTCACAGAGACGCCTCCACATCCCTCCTGGACCCTTCAGACTGCATGGAGACGGCGGAGGAGCTGAGGGTGCACAGCCCGCCGGCCTCGCTCGTCCCCCGCCTCCACATGCTCCACGCCAAGCCGCTGTCACACAACAACCCCCTGCTGCCCGCTGCCGCCCTGGAGGACAACAGCACTTGTAAGCTTTAACATTATGACCTAATATTGTGAGGATCCTCCATTACTGTTGTGACTCATCACAGACTGGACATGGGTCTTCTGAGAGTGTCCTGTGGTGTCTGGTAACAGGATGTTTTAGGGAGGGGGGGGTTGAGTGGTTTTAATGTTTTGGCTGATCGGTGTTATTTATAGGAGGCCATCCAATCACACATTTACGAGAGACCTAGGCAATGTTTTCCGTCACGGCTTAACCAGCAGTGACATAAACTTCCATCGCTGTGAGTGAGTCAGCTGTGTTTCATCTCTTTTACGTCAGACAGAATACGAGATTCGTTCTGGCAAACGCTGCACATGTCTGTACAGAAATAAATAAATAAATAATAAAAGAAAAGGACGTGATGTTAGATGTTCGGCATGAAACATTTGTTGGAGAGAGGTGAGGGTGAGAGAGATCTGCACGTTTGTTTTCGTCCCACAAGAGGAAGCGTGTGCGAAGGAACGTTGGCTAAATGATGCTGTCAACGCAGCAGACTTGATGCCTCATCAATCCTCCCATCCAGCCTCGGTGCTCATAAGTAAAAATAGCACCATGTGGTGCTGCTAAGGCCGTTTAGTATTTATGCAGTTTGAGGTCAGTTATAGAGATGGTGATTAAGTAAATGTTGGGAACCTTTTAAATTGGACAAAAACATAAAATATTTGGTTTTAATTTGTTAAATTTAAGAATATTTCCCTGTTTTTTTATCAATTACTCCCTTTGAGTTCTAGCATTAGAAATTATCAGTATCAGTATTATCAGTCCTCTATTATTATTATAATTATTATAATTATTATTATTATTATTATTAGCAACACATTTACAATATTAACCTCCTGAGACCGTACGTCCTCATATGGGGACATTAACTTTTAGGTTTGTTGCAGCTTATTCTGCTTCATTTAAATATTTATCCTCATAACGAGATACTAGTTGGCGAATTCATTCTACAGCCGGTCATGTGAGAAAAGTACAAAAATGCACAAGTGCAGCAAAGTTGAAACTTACTTATTTATGATTATTAACGTTTCTAGTTTGATATGACACGTAAATGTAACAAATTCTATCAGTTGTAACGAGCTATAACTTCGCTAATTAGCAAATACTCGTTTGAGGACATTGGAAATTCATTATTTGGAATTTTTGTCTTTGCACAGCAACGTTCAGCTTTATATTTTGTTACATGTTGGTGACTTTATTATAATATATGGTGAAATAATATGTGTCCACATATAAGGATTTTTTTCCAAAGCTACTTCTTTATCAAAGATGATGCTTAGTTTTTATAGTTCATATGCATTGTAAGCTTAAGCTCAGATCTCAGGAGATTAATATGTTTCCTTTGAGCTTTGTAGAGATCTAGACAATAGACAATAGAGACCATCATATCCAAGACAAATAATTCAGCTGAGGTTATACGGTCTAAATCGTACATGTCTGTTGTTGCCATAGTGTTAATTCTTTGTCCTCTCTCTCCTCAGTTTTATCCTCGACCCTGAGCGAGATGGCCTCCGTCAGGGCAGAGCTGCTCGCGTACCTCACTCACGTCCTCCTGGGTGACGCTCTGGCTGCCGAGTACCTCATTCTGCATCTCATTTCTAATGTGTACGTTGTTGTTGTTGTAAAAAAAAATCACTGTTTGTGGCTTCGTGCTAAAGCCGAGGAGGAGTTTTTAATTCTTGCTGATTTTTCTTTTAGGTACTCTAGACGTGATGTCCTCCCACTGGGCAAGTTCACCTTGAACCTGAGCGGCTGCCCTACCGTCGCCTCGTACACCGAACGCCTCTACCAGATCATCCAGCAGCTCGTGCCGTCTGTGAGTCATCAACCAGCAGCGCTGTTTGCTCTCTTAATTAATTTTTCTTATTATTTGATTTGAAACCCCGCTGACGGTTTTTTCTCCACGCGCAGTCACACTACCTGGGCATGAGCCTCCAGAACATGAACCAGATGCAGTTCGTCCCTAAGAAGGACTACGTGGCCAACCGGCTAGTGAGCGGGGTCCTGCAGCTGGCCAAAAACACTTCCCTCTTCCTGGACGAAACCCAGCTGGAGCAGGGACAGCTGGACGCGGCAGGTGAGGCCCACTAGAAACCACAAGGGGACGACACTGAGGAGACTTTATACCCGATACTGTCAGCACTCATCAGGCTGGATCTCTTCCTCTGTTTGTGTTTTGTGCCGTAGGTGTGCGTAACGTTACGGCCCTGGGGAACCTGATCTCGTGGCAGAAGGTTGATTATGACTTTAACTACCATCAGATGGAATTCCCCTGCAATATTAACGTGCTCATCGCGTCAGAGGGCCGCTCGCTGCTGCCGGTGAGGACAATACACACACACACAAACACACACACACCCATCACTGATCCATCCCAACACCCTCCTCCCCCCGTCATCCCACTCTCCTCGGCCCGACCGGGCCAGGGAGGGGGTTAGGTTTCCTCATGAGACAGAACTGTGTCAGACGCTGGAGGTTGTTTCCAGCCGGCGTCACGCTGCCACCTCGGGCCGCCATTGGTCGGACGCCGCAGCCCCTCCGGCCGCCGGCTTTAGTGCCGAGTCTCGCTCTGTTGCGAACGGCCCCGAGGAATGTGCTGCGTGCTATTCCTGTTGTGTTGGTCTGGTGGGTTGCCATGGCGGCAGCTGTGTGCCACAGGAACAATCCGGGGAGAGGCGTCAGGCTCGGCCGCCTATTAGTCCCGCAGCGAAGGGCGGCGTGCTGTAAACAACTCCCACATTTTTGATAGAAGTCAGGAGTGCACGGCGTCCGTGTTTACATTAAACTGATATTGGCCGGTGGGCAGCTGGAGGGTCAACCTGCTCAGAAGCTTCACTGTCGGCTCGCCAAGGCTTTGCTTCTGTCGTGTTTGCTATGAAGTTCTGAGCACATGTCAGACAGGGCCTACTTTGCATAGCAACACCACTGGGGATATATATATATATATATATATAAATATAAAAAGCCAATGTGTCTCTTTGTCTCCACAGTCTGACTGTCAGATACACCTACAGTCTCAGGTTGCTCCAACCCACATGGAGGAGTATTTGAGCAGCATCCACATGCATCCGCAGTCCTCATCGCAGCTGAACAAGTTCAGAGTCTACCTGAGCGTGGCCCGACTGCTCGACTACAGCATCTCAGATGAAGTGACGAAGGTGAGACGCGTTCTTCGCATTGAGGTGCACGCAAACGAACGAAAACCCAGTGAACGATTTCCTTCTTCCTTCATGCACCCAGCAGGCCTGAACCGAATGCTGTGACCGTCCGTTTATTGAGCAACCTGTTCCCGTTAATATGCATCAGCTTCTGTTTGTACTCTGCTTTCAGGCAGTGGAAGACGACTTTGTAGATATGAGGAAGGACGACCCACAGAGCATATCTGCCGAGGACCTCCACAGGCTGCTCGTTGTGGCGAGGTTGGCCGGGACTAAGTCCCTATAATTACTTTAACTTCACCCTTATTTCCAGTGACACTTCAAGTGCCACGTACCGTATGACATAACGTCTTGGGTTAGGCACAGAAAAAATAAAAAGCAAGACTGTGTATCTCCGGGATTGTCCTAGCTAGGAGACACCTGTTATTGAAGCCGAGACGTGTCCTGACTGTGGATCTTGTGCGCAGGTTGCTGTGTCTGAGCCTGGGACAGACGTCTCTCTCCAGAGACGGCTGGCAGAGAGCCAAGCACATCGAGACGATGCGGACGAGTCGGGTGGAGCAGCACAAGTGTGTCAACGGCAACGAGCCGTAATCACACTTGGAGGACGGCTCTCGTATTTTGTTGTTTTTTTTTTCTTTTGATACCTAAAAAAATTTGTAATAAAGATGTTTTTCATGTGCCATATAGTTCAGGTCGTCGTCAACTTTTTATTTTTTTACTGCACAAACTTGGATATAATAATAAAAAAAAAAAAAGTATTTTACCTAATCTACTAATGGTTTTAATGGTATGTACGGGAACATCAGTTTTTCAAAAATTCTCCGTTTATAAAATCATCTCAGAACTGTAAATAAAATAAAATTCTGTAGGATTATTTCTCATGTGTGTTCTTCTCGTGCCGGTGCAGGTGAAGAGCAAACATTCGTCTCCGCTCCCAAGGACACTCCCTGCGTTTTCATTTGCCTCGACAATAAACCTCATGCACACACACTCCTTTCACTCACGCCTTTTATTCCAGCGGAACATGTTCCCAGACAATAATCGTACAGCGCAAGTAACGCACTCGTAGAAGATGAAGAATAAATAGGATACTTTAATATACAATACAATCTCATTACACTGTGGAAAACGATGACAACAGTCAGTTGGTAAGGAGGAAAGACATGACCACAGACATTCAGATGGAGCAGTGCTAATGATGTTAGAAAATGTGCTTGAAACAGTGCAAATCAAATGCTTGACGATCTCTAGAAGATAGTTTTGTCGCGATCCTAACGGGAGGGAAGGAGAAAGGGAGGGAGGGACGGCCGGAGACCAAAAAAAAAAAAAAAATGAGGCGATTGCAAAAAGCACTTGGTGTGAGGACAAAAGAAACGAAACAAAAATAAATCTCACCCAGCAAATACAGCATCAAATACAACTGTCAGCGTGTCTGCATATAAAAAGTTAAAACACTGACTCCCTAGCGTTGTTGTGGTCTCTCGTCAGGAATGTTTTTTTTTTTTTTAGCTTAACACATTTACACCATTTCAGTACAGAATAAGCCTCTTTTCTCTGCTTGTGAGAACTGCTCCAGTGTCCTGGACCCGAAGTTTAAAACACATTTTTTATTTATTTATTATTTTTTTTCCCACCCCCTCTGCATTAAAAGTTTGCATTACGACTATGCCCTTAAAGCGTTGGCAGCACCACACACTTAATCAGCAGCAACCCACAAAGCAGCCAAGACCACAGTCTTATTTAACAACTATTAATCTGTGCACAAAAAACAAAAAAAAAGTGTCCCACATCTTATTTGCTGGTGAGCAAGCTGAGTGCAGAAAACACAAAATATGAAACGTGTGATCTGTTATCTTGGGATATTTCATCTCAAAGCAGTCCAGACTATTATTTATTCTAAACAGTATATGCATCAGGATAAACTGGTTCATAGATTCTTCTTCTTGTGCCCCGTAAACAAGGGGTCACAACGAAGAGATTAACGGGTTTTTTGAGGTTAATGAAAAAAAAAAAAACATGTACAATAAAACCACGTTTACAGCATCATCGCATATAAATACAGCTTGAACTCTAAGGCAAACACTCCTAAATACCAGCAGCAGCAGTGATGACTTTACATCCTTCAAATCTGCTCATTTCCACACAGGAAATATGTAAATATGTATATATGTGTGTGTTCGTGTGCCAGTCTCTGGATGAAATCTCCCAAGATAAAGCGTGATGACTTACAGTAACCCTGGACATAACATCGTATACAGTACACCAAATGTAACACGTAAGAATGGACTTAAAAAGGTAGATTTTGCCATAAATACCTGATATACATAATCCCACTTCAATTCCCTGTTAAGGCAAAAAAATGCTTTCAGTTTAGGGGAGTGCATAAAAGCGTCAGTGTTTCTAATAACTTGGTTGGTGCGATTGCATATAGACATAATTATATGCTACTCTCCCGCCTTTGTCAAAACATGCAGTGTCAATCGCTGAACGAGGATTCAGATTCAAACAAACCCCTCATGTAATTGAATAGGTATTTCAGTTCATATGTATCTATCAAAAAACAAAAAAAAAACAAAAAACAGAAGCTCTCTGGTTATTTAGCAGTGTCAGCACTGGGCTTCTTCTTTTCCAAATATAATGCTCATAACTCTTCAAACGTGTTTAGCTTCCAGCTCTTTATCCATACAAAAAAAAAAAAAAAAAGCTGAAGAAGAAGAAGAAGAAAGCTCTACTCAGGGACATATTAACAATACTCACTGTACATATCGACAACCAGGTTACTCTGATTAAGGTTCTTAAAGGTGTAGTTGTTGTTCCTTTAACGGTATTATCTTCTAAGTTACACTTGACAACACTGAAGTTACATAGGATAAACTACGTAGGGTTATGTCGCCTGGCTAGTTTCCGACAGCTATACAAAGGGTAATATATCTAACACAGAACTAACTGTCCTTTGGGAATCACCAAAAAAAAAAAAAGTTATTTGGTTGGATTTCTACGACAACTGATACAAACCGAAGGTTATTTCATTACGAGGCCTAGCATATCACAAACGCCAATAAGTGGACCTGCACGTACAGGATGACATACAGTACAAGATAAAAGTCAGAGTTGGTCTTTCAACATGCAGCTGAAACGCTTATCTGCGCCGTCAGTTGTTACCCTTTAACCTCACATGCAGAAGCATCGCGGGTTCGTTAAAGAACTTCAGACTGAGGACGGTGACATGTTTACATACACAAAAAAAAAAAAAAAAAAATACTCTGCATACCACTCTGGAAGTACGTGACTTTTAAAACGTCTTAAAAAGTTAAATATCATTTTTTTAGTTCTATGTCTCTTAAGTTAAGTCTCGTCTTAACGAGAATAAGAAATCTGTCTCTACATTTAAACAGTAGGGAGTATTTCTGGAGTGAGTTAGGATTTAGATGGAGGTTGCGCTAAACACTTGCCCAAATACTCTAATGTAGACATTTACATGAGAAATGTCATGCTATTACCATTATTGCAATTTCCCTGGTGTGCAAGGTAGCATGGCAAAAGATCTATGAGTCATTTATATCAAAAACTAATCAGGGGCGTCCATCATCATGTGCACGTAAACATGCTCACTGCCGTGTTGGGGCTTGGGGGGGTTTATATTCGTCAGTTCTGTACAAGAGTCAACGTTTAAGAGGGCGAGTTTAACTGAAGGGCAAACCTAAGAGCACATGTCTTGGTCGAGGAGTGACGCTATGTGCAAGCATTTCGCTACTGCTACCGTACAGGAAGTTTTCTACATGACATACGACTATAAAATCCTGCTACAATGAAAGCACTAGATCTGAATGATCCTGGTCTGGCACTGTGTAAACATTGCCTTCAGCTCACTCTCTTGGGCCTCGCTGACGGTGTCCGGCTCCGGGCTCTTTTGTACCTTTGCCACGGCAAAATTGATGCCCTGGGTGAGTCCCGCCTGGGTGAGGCTGGCCACCTGCACCATGGAGCTCTTGATCTTGGCAAAGGGGGACACCACTCGGCTGCCGTTGCTGTCGGCCGGGGAAGGGCCGAGGCTGCCCTCCATCTGTGAAGACAGACTCTTCTGAGAGCCTCCTGAGACTGCAGAGCTGGGCTTCTGGACGGTGAGGAGGTTGGAGTTGGAGGTAGAGGATTGGACGTCTAGCTGCGACGGCCTTGGGAGCTGGGGCTCCTCCTGCTCTGAGCTCGGCTGCTTGGTGGAGTCGGCCGGGACGGACGCTGCCGGGTTGGGGGGAGCTACGGCCGGCAGCGGCCGCTCTCCGAACACCTCGACGGGTTTGGTGTGCGCGTCCTGGACGAACTGGTGGCAGTAGGCGTCAATTGGAGTACCAAAGTCAATCAGGATGGCTTCTTCGGCCACCGACGCCGACCCGGGAGACTTGTCGTCGCTCACTTGAGAGGGGCTTTCCTGTTTCCCATCACAGCCAGTCACCCGGATAACTGAGGGGATGTTGAGCTCCACGCTACCGATGGACTGAGAGCGACTGCCCAGCCGCGGGTTGGACGCTACGATGCCGCAGCTGGGCAGCACATAGTCCACGTTTTCCAAGGAGCCTGCGCACGGGTGCTCCGGGTCCGAGTTGTAGGAGTCCGAGTCAGAGGAGATATCAAAGCGCTCGCCCCCAATGTCTTTTAGGCCCCCCGCGCCGGGGTTGCTATCCGACGTCTCCAGGCTGCTGTCCGACTTCCACAGGTTGACGTGCATAGTTGGTTTCAGGAAATTGACCTTCACGTCGGGCTTGGAGAAGGTGCCCAGCTTGCCGAGGGGCTTGAAGGGGCCGATGTTCACATTCGTCTTGGTCTGTTTCACTTTCTGATTGAGCGAGGAAAACTTGTTGAGGAGGAAACTTTTGCCCTGCGCCAGGCCAGAGGCTTGGCCTTGGTCGGCAGGTTTGTTCTGGATCCCCATTATGTCCTCATGAGGTTTACTCTGCCGCCTGCAACGCAGACACAGGCTTAAGTTCTACCAAGCGTAACTGCTTTAAAATGCTCATTACTTTTAAATCATTAAGAGCGAAAAAGCTGAATAACTATCTTATTAGCCCTTACCTCTCTAGCTTCTTTTCAACCACGAGCAGGTCCAGCCCCGTGGCCTGTTTTGTTATGCGGAGCATCTCAGCTATGCATTGCAATGTATCTGAAACGTGTCACAGCGTCAGTACATCATTTACCCTCTTCTTGCTGCTTAGAGAATTTAAATTGCATCCTACCTTTTCCGTCATCCTCAGGGTTTCGCGTCGCCGCTCTCAGAGTGTGAAAGTATCCACTCGTCTCCTCGTTCCTGTAGTGCAGACGCATGCAGCAGAACTTCGGCTTCCCAAACAGAGTTGGCTCCGGACCTGTCGAAGGAAACGCAACTTATAACACCCTTGCCTTCTTCTTCGCATGAATCATAATCCTTGAAGATATTGCTAAAAGGTTACTGCGAAACTGTTAAGGACACTTTCAGGAAGTGTCGGTGACTCAGTGAGTGTAGAAGAAGATTCACTTCTCCTTTGAGTCTCACCAATTTCGATCTTTTCCAAACCCTCCAAGTTGAGCCGTTGGTACTGGTTGACTTTATCTGCCTCTTCATCATAGCTACAAGAAAATAAATACAAACGTAAGTGAATGCACGAGAACAACATCCAGTTGTTTGGTAGTTTAAACTCCGACTTACTACGCGATGTAATAGGCTTTGTCCGACAGGAGCAGCAGCACATCCACGTCTTTGTTGGTTGCATCAATGAGACTGGTGGGAAATGAGAGAATTGTGTTGCAAAAAGAGCACTGGACAACAACATCAAGTACTAACGTTCATAGAGGACGGCCGGCTACTAACCTCATGTCGCAGTTAATGAGGGCCCACCCTCCGTGAAACTTCTCATCATCTGGCAGCAACAGCTGCATGTAGGTCTGCAGCAGGAGGCTGACCTGCTCCTGTGCTCCCCTCTGGCTCTCCTTCTCTTTCTCTTCATGCTCCTTCTCCTTGCTGAAGATGGAGTAGAGGTCTTCCGTCACCGGCAAGCCCATCATTAGATCTGCAGAGAGACATTTGGAAATATCAATCGAGGAATTGCACATAGGTAACAATACATTCAACAGCTGTAACGTCTGTTTTCCGTACCAATGACCGCTTGTCTGTAGGCGTCTCTAAAGCGGTTCAGGTAGTAACGGTTGGCTGAGTTCACACCGTCCTTCATCACACCAGCCAGTTTCCTCTCCCCCGTCCTGGTGAAATCTCCCTAAAACAAAAAAAGGATGTTAAATGTAACATTTTATCTCACCTTTGAGTCGTGACACTCTTTATAGACCACTTCGCAACAGGTCAAATAAGTCAAAATACCAAACCCTCTTTTAGCACTGAGAAATATGAGAAATATGCAACTCTTTGGTTATTGAATGCTTTACTGTGTGCACTATCTAATCACAGACAGTCTCTGTCTGGTGCCTGATTGCAAACAGAACATTTACAGTAAGAGAGCAATGCCATGAGAGTGGCAAGAGTGAACTATAACATAGCTGCATGGCTACATAATTAGCAAACACCTGCTATAAAGCCAGCGTGGGTTCAGATTCAGGTGATAACTCTCTGTAGGTTCATCCCCTAACCTCACACCCTCGCAGTGTTTTCACAACGCCATGAAAAATATTAGTCATAGCTGCTTTAATTCCACACATTTCAGTAGATATTTCTCATTCTGATGTGGTAATGTACTAAAATACTATATGTTCCGTCAAAACTTTACTTATATAGCACTTTTCATACAAAAATATGCTTCACACAAATTAAAACATAATACACATACACAACAAGAAACAAAATCAAGCATCCACACACACACACACTAAAACTTGTTACCGAGACATTTACATCTGCTGTTTACTAAAACAGACAGATGTAGTCGTGACTGCGCGTTCGCAAACGACGGCGTTACCTTGAGAGCTGCTGTGCCTGCGTACTGTCGGCTGATGGTGTCGCCGTTGTTGGCCCACATGACCTGATAAATCCTGTAGCACTTGTACGGCAGAGGCTGCTCTGGAGGCATCACACCCAGTTTCTTCAGCTGCGGGAAGAAAAGAGAAGAACGCAACACCAATGATGATATGGCGATATTTATTCTTAGAAATGTACTTAAAAGCAAACACGGTTGCAGCTCTTCCGATATTTAATGGGCTCCTTTAACATTTGCACTAATACGAGTTTCACGAGGAACAAGGTAACTTTCATTATTAAATGTTAACTGCGCTAGGAATTAATGAAACACATATGGAAAGTAGCACCTGCGACAGGCATAGAAGACAAATGTGTCCAGAAAAGATAAAAACCTCACCTGCTGCTCCATCACCGCCCGAGCAATAGCAGCTTGGACCACGTTGGTCCTGTCGAGACAGTCCATGCAGTTGACTCTGAAGATTCCCTCCTGCTTACAGATGACTCCTGCTTGGTCCACCCTAACGGAGGGAGACGGATATCAATGGAAATCAGATTTTTAGGCTCATAACTCCAGCGTTTACTGCTATGATTTCACTGGCCTAGTGTTGCAAAACACCGCCTTGACACTCACCAGGCCCACTTCATGTCAGTGATGATATCAGAAATCGCGTCAGTCAGTATCTGCACATTCTCAAACTTCATACCGCGGCTGAGAAACGGGAAGTAAGAAGAATAAAAAGGAAGGAAACGCACTGCGGTATGAAATTGTTTGGAGTACGAGTGCGATTGACAAAGAAGCGATACTGGTGCGTGTTGCGCTTATCTCACCAGTGCTCATGGAAGTCAAATGAGACGTATGTGAGGTTTGGGTTGTTGTAAAGCAGGACTTGCTTCAGATATGCGTCGCCGATTATCTTCTCCCGGCCACTTTGGTCCACTAAGTTAATGATGACCTGAAGAAGACGGTGAATAGTGCCGTCATTTAGCTTTGTGGTGCAGAACAATCCACACACACACACACTAAAGGGCTAAATAGTAGAGAAAGGCAGACTAAACTTGATTCACTATTTTTAAAAAGCAGAATGTGACGTAATTTCAAAAGCTACAAAGCTACAAAAACGAAATGTCACAGCTACATGTTAAATTCTATTTTATATCACGCGCTACAACCTCAGTAAGAATATTCACACTATACGAACGTGGCCATATGACCACAATGGTGTTATATTTAAACAAAAAAAATCCCTGCACAAGACTGATGCATGCAAGAACTCTGTGCACAACATGAGCACCCAATACACAAGCAAAGCAAACCCACCTGCTTCTTGTAGAGTTTAAGCTGTTCTTCAAAGTGAGACCCAAAGTAAGACATCGTCTCCTTCTCTCCTAAAACATTTAAAAAAATATACATAAATAAATCTGGTTAAAGTCTAGTTAAAGATGCTGAGAGATCTACAGAGAGGTTTTACAGCATTTTAACTATTTTTTTTTTCCAATGCAAGTCAACAGGAGGCTATTGAGAAATCACATCAACTCATCATGTAAAATTTATGATTTCTCCAAATTCAAAAAGGCAAGTGGATCAAAACCCTCCGACTGACGCATAACAGTATTTTGTTAATATGTAACACATAAGTCATACTCAAACCGCAAAGAGGACACCGCTACTGAAAGAAATGTCTGCTTAAAGGTAGAAGTACAAAAATAACTGCACTGCACTTAAACACAGAGTCTGAGGACGTCTCCGCCTGCAGTTCATTTGTTCTACTCTGAATCAGCAGATTAGTTTGTAACTAAGCATTTTCTGCTTGGTTCGGTTCTCTTTCACGGAAGAATCCAGGTGAAGCAAATGAAACTGCATCACGACACTTTCAACTGTGCTTCCTGGTCCAAATGAGTCAGGGGCTAGACTGAGAAAATAAAAAAAATAAATAAATACGGGGAAGAATGACCTGTGCAAGCAAAACCAGACCAGACCAGGCCAGACCAAAGATAAATAAATTAAAAAAAATACATAAATCCAGGAAGAATGACCTGTGCAAGCAAAACCAGACGAGCAGAGTGCTGAATGCACTTAGCAAAAATGTCCTGACAATACTGCACAGCTCCCCACTTCGAAAAGACGTGCTGCCTTTAGACTTCAGAGCAGAACAAACTAGCCAATGCCTGCATTAGCTAGACCAGTCTTGCAGCATGCACGTGGCACTAGGGTCGGATCGAGGCTACCTCTGCCTCTCCGGGTCAAAACAAACCGAACCGAGGATTCAAACGTGCTACGGTTGAATTTGAAGCCCGGACAAATCATGCCAAAGAGTATTTATGCAAGAGAACGTCGTCCTGCTGACCTTTCTCCAAGCGTGGTCGGGGATTGTAGCGATACCCCGCCTGGCTCCAGAAGACGGGCACGGAGCCACGAGTCTGCACGAAGGATAGAGTGTGGCTGTGCACGTGGATCAACTGCTCCGTCTCCACATAGTTAGCCACATGGCCGTCCGTGTCCACGCCTCTCCGTTTGTACCGCATCCCTGTGGGGAAGAGGAATGCATTAGGCCCATTAAGAACAATGATGAATTAAGTCACTTGTGAGAGTACTAAAAATACGTCCCAGTTACACAACACATCCCATTTATTTAGGCTGAATCGGAGCTGAGGTTATAACGCTACGGTGGCAGCTCTACCTGCGCGGTGGCGGCTACGTCTGGAGATGAGGGCCACGGTGAAGCGGGGATGGATGTCATCCACACAGGTGATTTCCTTCGGCGGCGTCTCGGGGCTGCTCCTCTCCTCGTCAGATGTCTCATTGTAATTCACCACCAGCTCCTCCACCTGTACAAAGCCCTGGATGATTGGTATCACCCAGAAGTCAACGTCCGGGACCTGGAGAATTCACAAAGCAGACACAAAGAAAGAAAAAAAAAGAGAGCAGGACAAGGAGATTAAAACACCGTTTGGCAAGTCGATAAGGAAGTGCTTTGCATCCCCAAATAAGATAATCTGTCCTAACTCAGAGCAGCTAAGCCTTCTTCTGAGTGAGTATTTTCATACTCCTCTGATAAAGCCCTGCTAATTATCAGCACCTTCAACTGCCACACTTACAGTGCACGGCAATGCCGACTTTGAACGGGGGAAAAGTGAAACACAATGACTGTGCCAACAAAGAAAAAAAACATCCAGGAACAGAGTGTGTTCATTCTCTAAAAATAGAAACACACCAATAACCTCTATGTACTTCTATGAGGAGGGAAAAAACAAAACAACTACCTGCAGGTCAATAATGTCTTGGATCATGTGTTTATTCCAGAAGAAGCGGTCATCCACCTTTTCACAAAGGATTAAAACACAACAGAGTCAAATTTCTCGATGTACAATAGAAAGGAATAAAGCGTCCAATTCTGCAGAGGTGTTGTTCAAAAGTACCTGCTTCCACAGGGGTAAGTTGGACTTTTCCGAATCTCCCTGACGCTGCACGCTGTTCGTCAGGTCGTAGGTCATGCTGTAGTAGAAGGAGTCGGAGTCCATGAAGATCTTGTACAGCTCGTCCAGCAGCCGCCTCTCCAGGCGTTCCTTCTCCTTGTTTTCTTTGACCTGGAAGGCAGGGGAATACTGGATTGGAGAGGTGGATAGACAACACCATTAAGTTGACAAAGCAAAAAAAAAAAAAGAAGAAAGATTGGAAATCCTAAGAAAACCTCTAGTAAAAAGAAAAACATGAGGGAAAGGGTGTTTGAATAAAAATGGAACAAATCGATACCTTTTTCTTGATGGGAACAGCCACGTTGGATTTGATCTGACTCAAAGTCTTCATCAGGAACTTCGAGTCGTCCGGAGACTGGGCCAGTTTCTCCGCTTTGTCGATTCCAAAATGATGCTTCTTGCAAAGCTGCAGTGATGTGCAGAAGGCAAAAGTTTAATGTGATACCACCTTTTCATCAAACAACAAATAAACGGCTACTTTCCACACGACAGTACACTAAATAATCCTAATATGAACACGGTGACCTATAGGTTTTCTAGAAGGGCACAAGGGGTTAACTCAGGAGAACAAGGACGAGGTCTAAAAGCCACTAACGAGCGTCCTCCTCTGTTTTTACTCACTTGAAAATATTCTGTCTCACCATCCATGAAGCTTCCCTGAAAAACTGACATCTTAGCAACCTTTATCATCTACTGCAGTGATTATATATCTGAGAGTAATTTCAACTCAGGATGTGGAACATAAAAGAGAATTTTTTGATGAAATTTCAAAAAAACAAAAAGAAAATTATATCCTCTACAAATTTTTTCCACCACTGTCAAAGATGAATCACACAGTGACTCATCCAGGGTATTCTTGGTTTCATTACATGACAGTTTCAGATTCTCAGACGTTCTGTTAGAGTATAAAGAAAGACCGAATCTTAAATAACGTAAAACATAACTTCATGAATCCCGATTCATTTACGGCATTAGCGTGCATACCTCCAACTCCAGCTCCTGAGGCTCTTCGTCGGACAGAGGGATGACAGCTATCTTGGTGATCTTGTAGACTTTGTGGTCACCTGGTAAATTGCCAACCAGCGCTTTCTGCCGGATTAATACGAGGCCCAGAGGGAGATCTGCCAAGAGGAGAGAGAAGAAGAGGGGCGTTGGGTGCAGAATTCCTCACATTCTGTAAGGTGTGAAGGAAGCAGTTGCACGCCAGTCACCGGCCGCGCATTTTTTTAAATAACGCAACACAAGACATCTGGCAAATAAATATTTATATGATGTTAAATCTATTAGATGTACCGGAATAATATAACATGTTCATATATTTTCAAATACCCCGAGGCCCACAGAGTCACGTCATGAGCCAATTCATCACCATTAGCTCACTCCTCTTCATAAGCACACACATTTCAAAGTACATTAACACGTTTCTTTTTTTTTCACGCCTTTACTTGTGAATAAGAAAACATACTAAGCATGGGAAGATTTTGTGCCCCCGTACACACACACACAAACACACACACACACAGAGGCGGCAATTACCGGAT
The DNA here is from genome assembly GCF_022458985.1 of Mugil cephalus. Classification (NCBI taxonomy): domain Eukaryota; kingdom Metazoa; phylum Chordata; class Actinopteri; order Mugiliformes; family Mugilidae; genus Mugil; species Mugil cephalus. The sequence goes on from NC_061782.1 coordinate 7,073,005, forward strand.
GATGAATGTGGTGGCAACAAGTAGCTGAAGGAAGAAATGTTCATTCTCCACGTACCTGTGTGAAGCTGTATCTTTCCAATGACTCCTTCCACCAAACCCAAACACACCGGGTTCCAGGCCAACAGCAGGTCCGTAGCTGAAACACAAACACGGACATGAAACATCAGAAACGGTGGACACGCTACAGGGACGACGCCGCCGCGAAACCAAAACATCTCATAAAAGCATCTTCATGTGTCAGGACGAGTCGAAATAGCTCAACATACTTGAAGTGCGAGTTATTCAAACAGAAAGTGTCTCTACGCAATCATGGCCGAGGGATTTCCTGTTATACACACACAGAAACTTGTTTTAAAACACTCGCCTCGAGTGACTTGCAGACTTGGCCTAAATATTGAAGCTGGGGTAAAAGGAAGTAACAGCCACAGACCGAAGGATCCAAGTCTATATTTCTTCACGCACATTTGTGCCAAAGGTACAACTACTAAACAGAGTGGAAAACAATTATGATATTATGATTTGATTTTATCAAGGAAAGAGTCGCTTAATTTGAGGAGACAAACTTCCAGGTCAAGTGGGTTAAAGGTGAGGCACAAACAGAGCGAGTAAACAAAAAAAAAAACGCTCGGCAATTGTGGACAGATTAAACTCCACGGTGAGGGAAATTGGAAAAATGTGAAGGGTGTGGCTAAGAGGTGGAGAACTGTAAGCAGCCTCAGACAATGACTCTTCCTGTTCCACAAGCCAGAGAACTTCATGTGCAGTGGGGGGTGAGGTGGGTGAGGGTGGGGGTGGGTGAGGGCCTCGCAGAGAAAACACAAAAAGAAAATAACAGTAAAACCTCCCTCTGGATGTGCAATATCATGGAAATACTTGCACGGGAGAGAGAGTGGAGTGGAAACGCGGCGAGGAGTGGAAACCCTTTTTCCAATTAAATAATGAAAGAGTGGTGTGCAACTAAAAACCTGTTCAGGATGGCTGCGCAGCGCACAACCGAGAGGACAACGTGCACAGCCTCCCGGCGACTCCAATTAAATGTTTCCTTTAGGCGCTCCCTTTCACTTCATCTGGTAACGTGCGGTTCCCACAGCCCTCGGTATTCAATTTGATCGGAAAGCAGAACCAGTGCTTCTTCGTCACAGCTGCTGCGAGGTACCGGGGGTAAGGTCAGCACATCTCCAGCGGGATGAAGAGGCTGCGGTGACGGAAAATCTTGCTCGGCTCCTCAATTCATTATCAGCGGTTCCGATTGCCGGTTTCAACTTGCACGCACCGTTCCTCCACATTCCTTTGCATTTGGGTGGCACTGTAGTGGCGTCTCGCACAACTCTGCTAAGCTGCTGAGGTGACTTTCACCCCTCTCTGCGGTCTCGTATCAATGCTGTTTGACCCAAATAAGAAGTGGAGGAGTCGAAATGACCCCTCCAGTGAGTAACATGAGAGGCACAGCAGGAAACTAAAGGCGTTTAAGAAAGGCAAGTGGGCTTGTAGAGTTTTGAGTCTGAGAAGATTCCTCAGTTGAAACGTCTTCTCAAAACTATACAAGTCCACTTGCCTTTCTAAAATCCGCTTTTGGATAAAACCATGACCTGGATGGCTGAGAACCTCCACGGACACGCTAAGGACTCAGTTTGGGGTGTTGGCACTCTCCAAATAAAAGCTGGGTCAGTGCACTCAAGGACTAGTAGTGGCACGTCCAAAATATATGTTAACATAACAAGATAATACGGCTCAGATGAGTTTATAATTAAGACATGTGACCGGCGGACGCCGAGATGGAGAGTTGGACTGTTTTAGGTGTTTCGTGCGTAAAATCGTGTTATTTAACCCCCGCAGCGACCGAGAAATACGTTGATTTTCGTGTATTATAAGGTGGTGACGTTTAGATTAGTTTGGTGTAAATGTCACCCGGACACGTACCAGGTCTCACGGTCATCGTCCCGTCCTTTCGGCTGCACCACAGGGCTCGATCCCCGCTTTGAAGAATGTAATCGTCTTTGGCTTGAAACAGCTCCATTTTGTTGTCTCTCTACGCCACACGGTAAAGAAAAGAAAAAAAAAACACACACACAAACACACGCACACACACAAGCGACCAGCGGATCTCAGCAGCCGGGGTTCAGATCTGTCAGGTCTCCACGGAGGATGACTGTGGTGGCTGGTTAGCCACGGTTAGCTCGACTCCCACAGGCTGGAGGGCTGGATGAGTGCTGGAGAGAGCTACGGCGGCTAGCTGCTAGCAGCTGGATGCGTGTCGGGCTCGTTTATTCCACGTCCACGCATGTTGACGCTCGGAATCCCACTCTACCGGACGAGCATCCCTTTCCCACAGTCACGGCGGACCGAGCAGAGGCGAGGCACCACGCGTCGGCGAGTGTGAGAAAGTGTCCACGGCGCAGAAAGCCGCTGTGAAGCCGCTCAAACCCGACGAGACCCACGGCTTCCTGCTCCAAACAAAGACACGTGACCTCCTCCCGTCATCACCGGCGTAAAACTCAGCGATGAGTAATTATTAACTCCGAGGTTTAGCTATAGATTTTTTTAATGTAGGGCGTTACTGTTGTTTTTCAACCATTTAGTGTTGTTGTCTAAAAAAAATAATTATTAAAGTAATTATATAATAATAATAATAATAATAATAATAATAATAATAATAATAATAATAATAATAATAATAATAATAAGACACTTATATCGTCTCTGTACAACACAAGTATTGAATGTTGAATTTGAGTCTTGAATTTGAATTGATGTTTTATCGGAGATGCACTTAACTTAAGGATTTAACTTAACTATTATTTATTAATTACTATTATCTATTAACTATTTAACTTAAGGTTTAGTTATAGTTAAAAAAAGGACTTTATTGTTGTTTTTTCTTATTCCAATAATGATATATATTTTATGAAGCAGGGCTAGTTTGGGACAGATATGCATGCAAATCTGAGTTAAGTTAAGTTATAGTTAAAAATAATAATAGTAATAATAATGATGAAGGGACAGAAATATATGCTGAGTCTGAGCAATTTATGTTTTCAAAGTTAAGGCAGAAGCACTTAACTTGACAATTAGTAATTATTAGTAATTATTAATTCTAAGGTTTAGTTATAGTTTTTAAAAAAGCAGGATTTTATTGTTGTTTTTCTGCCATTTTGTTTATTCTTATTCTGAATATAATAATAATTAATAATAATGTGATACTCATATCTTTTGTAAAGCATTAACATCCCTGTACAGTATCATTAGTTTGGTGATTCATACTGAATCTGAGCCACTGACATTTTCAAAATTGTGGAAGAAAAACTTATAACGATGAGTAATTATTAATTTATTATCATGTTCATGTTTCATCACTTGGATGAAAAGCTGCACCAGGCAACTTCCATTTTCCATCTTTTAAAGCAAAAATTTTAATATACAGCACAATTTATTTGGGAAATAAATGTGAGCTGAATGCAAAAATTCTAAATTGGAATTTAAAGGTTGAGGTCATTGTCAATAGATATTATGAAACACACGTTTTTTAGTGACTGCACCCGACTACGTTTAAAATATCTCAGTTATGACGCAGTGGGATCCTGAGGGAAAAGGCAGGGTGCAGCTGAGCTCAGACACGGGCGTAACTATTAATCTTTCCGATGAAAATCTAGCTGACGACCGACAGAGCGGCGCATTTTCAAGGGAAGTGTCACACAACGGTTATTTAAGTCCTGAATATTTTAGTAGGATTTTAACACCTTCAGTCAGTTTTGGGGTTTATTATATAGAAAAAATCAAAGCATGTATGTTGTGAAGAGTAGGGGGAGCAGGAAGCAGAGGGAGCCTAGCTTGTATTAATTCCCATCTGTTATATAGTTGCTGTATGCATTTAGTCCCTGTGTGTTTAATGTTGTTGTCAGCCTCCACTGTTGAGACCAGCTACCTCCTGTCTATATGAGCCCTGTAACCAGTCATTACCCCTGCACTAAGACCATAACAAACCACAATTGGATTGTTCCGGGTTTTCACTGTGCTTGAGCACAGCAGTAATTTATTTATATTTGAATGCAGAACTGTACTATAGGTAACAACTAAAATGCCTTTATATATAACAAGTGGTGGTTTTATGTTTCCTCCAACTAGTCAAGCTAAAGTGGCTGTCTGTGTGCCTGGACTCTCATTTGTAATTAAGAATTTGAAGGAGTTTAATCAGTTTTTGCAAAAACATTAGGATGGAAAAGTTCAAATCTCATGAATGTGATATGGATTCTTGGCTTATGACCAAAAATGTATTCAGTGAGGTTACTGTGACACACCGACAGACAACTCGTAATGCCTCCAACACACGGCTTTATGAGACTTTGGGAACAGGGATCCTTGGGAACACAAAGAGCAACCCCAGCATTAGTCGAAATCCATGTCAAATACATTTTATTTCCAACCATATCAATGTGACTTTCTTTCAACAATGCATCAGTCGGCTACTAATAAACCGTGATCGACACTAAGCCACGATCCATAATTTGTAAAAGTGTGTTAGGCAGTGACCCCCCCACCTGACAAGATGGCTTACAATCTCATTATAGTGACAAATTACTACACAAACAGTTGGGGTAGCCATAAAAGTAAGTAAATCTGAAGCTTGTTAACTGACAGTAGTGTTTAAAATCTCCATTTTAAGGCTTTTAGGCCATTTTTGTGTTAGTGTTATTACAGATTGTGGCTTTGGTAGTAATACTAGGACATTCTGACAATTTTAAACAGTGATTCCTCATAAGCACCAAGTGCTGATTGTCTCACATCTCAAGTGTATATATATATATAAATATATATATATACGTCTCACCCCCGTTTGCCATTACACATTCATAAATGTACCAAAATACTTTATGATATAAATACTGATATCGTGATTTGAAATAACAAGTAAACCAGTTCACATACAAACACTCAAACACATCAATCAAAACTTGTTTAACTGATATACTTCAAATGAAGTGCCGCTGATTTTTCAGCATGATACATTTCAATGATGGCAAAGTGCAAAGACAGCAAAATCAGTAATGCACCAAAAAGCAGCATCTATCAAACATGTTCACTGTGTTGTGTGACGAAGCAGCTCCAACATGGCCATGTGGCGGTAAAAGGGAAAACGCTTTTTCTGTTGACTCAGTTTTGCAGTGAGTTCTGCTTTAAAGCCCCAAATGTTTGCACTCGTGTACTAACTGTGTGTGCTGACTAGATTAAGAAAAAAAGCTCCATACCATATTAGATTAGACAAAAGGCAACTACACGTAACATTTTCTTAAGAAAATACTTTTACTTCTCTTCCATTTATTGATAAAGGCCTCTTTTTTCAAACTTATATTTGCCCAGGCAATTGTTGTCAACATCTCACTCAGGACAGCAGTCTTATTATGAAGACATTGGCACAACATAGAAGGCAGTAACATTGGCTTGAGAAACATGATTGCACTGAGCTACCATCAATTATGTGCTGAATGGCTGGATATACCAACACTGTTAATCAATGCATGCAACTTCCACAAATGCTGTAGGTAGAAGGGGAGGAGGGTTAGCCGGAGCAGACTTGTTCACTATCAAATATACAGCAGGTAATCCCTCTCTCCTTGTGGTTATGGAGTGTGCAGTCATTACGATATCTCTTTTGCCATCTCAACATTCTCCTTGGTGATCATGCTGGGCTCTCCTTTCTGTGTCAAGTTGTCTCCCTCCACCGCGGGCCTGGCTGGCTGCTCCTCCATTTGCTCCAATTCTTCCAGTATGGTCTGAACGCGGCGGACTCCATCCCGTCTTGCTTGCCGCACGTCTGCGCGGCCCTCTGGGTCCACAGAGTCCAGGGCTAAGAGCTCTTTGGTCAGCAGCTCTTCCAGTAACAAGTACTTCTTATCATTCTTCTTGCCATCAAAACACTTCACCTCCTGCTCCAGTTTAGCCACTCGTTCGACTATCTGTTGCACCTTTGTCAAGCCTGGGTGGCTCGGGCACTGAGCAGTCTGTTCGGCCTCTGTTTTTGGTGGCGGGACCTCTGGGGGAGCAGCTGCCATGTCCTGGGCCTCTTCTTTTGGAGGTATTTGAACTGTGATGTCTGCGACGTGCTGTTGTGGCTGCTCTGGCTTGCTCTGTGGCTGCTGGAACGGTGGCTGGAACTGCTCCGGCTGCTGAGGCTGCGGCGATGGCTGAGATGGCACGTGCTGGAACTGCTGAGGTTGCTGGAACTGCTGAGGTTGCTGAGGTGGAGGCTGTTGGAACTGTTGAGGTTGTTGAGGCTTTGGGACATCAGCTTCTGTGTGCACTGGCTGGGGAAGTGGCGCGCTCTCGGGTTTCTGCTGCACGCTCGGCGGTTCCTGCTCCATTTTCTGGGGCGGCTCTCTCGTGAGGACGTGCTGCTGAGGCTTATAAGTCAAAAACAAGTTATTGGCGTCGCTCACAATCTAGGTCATCTAACACCGACAGTTAAATATACACGTCAAAACACACTAAAGTAAAATTACCTGTGGTCTTTCTCCCATCACCTGTGCAATGAGAGGTGACTGGCTTCTAATGTGAGGTTGCAGGTGAATAGAAGTGGCATCGCGATGCTGGGGAAGTATCGGAGAAGCCCTTTCCCGCGGAGGTTGCATTGAAGAGGAGTAGCCAGGCCGTTCCTCTGTCTGGATACGATGGAAGGGCTGCTGATGCTCTGAGTACGGGACGCGCTGAGAGTAGACCGAAGGATTTAACTGAGGCTGTGTTTGGCCTCCCCCACCCTCGTGGATCACCGGGATAGGGATGTAACCTGCTTGCAGACCGGTGCTGCTGGGCCGTGGGGGTTGGTGATGCGGGACACTATAAATCTTTAAAAATAAAAGAATAATTATTTGGTCAGTTGCTTTTAATCCACAACTCCCTACTTGCAAATTGGTGCAATTAGCGGCAAACATAAGCCCAAGTCTTACCTCTCCTGTTGGCGAAACAGGCGTGCAGACTTTTCCAGGCTCAGAGGAGCAGCTGTCTGAGGGGCCGTGTAAAGGTGATCTAGGCCTGCAGTGGAGCACCGGCGTTGGCGAAGGTGTCCGCCCATCTGTCCTGATACTCTGTGCAGTGGTTGGCTGGATGTAGGAGTAACACGGATGCTGCTGCTGCTGCTGTTGCTGCTGCTGCCTCAGTTCTGCACCCTCGTGGAAGACTGGGATGGGAACGTAGCCTGGGCGAAGGATGGGGTGCTTCATCTCCCTCACGTAGGTCTTCTGTGTCTCCTGAGGACTTGGTTCTGGTGGTATGTTGGGTCCATTTGCTGATACTTCTCGAACCTGAGACATAGTCAGTGGTAAAGTTTAAAACAATGAACCGGCACCTATTTATAGCTTTATGCCAATAGATATTAAGAATCTTGGTATATGTTGTTATTTATTTAAAATCTAGCATGCTAAATAAAACTTAAAAGACTTAAAAGAATTTAAATACATGTATACGAGTATAATGATGTAATTTACAGCGAACAATAGAAACTATCGGCAACTCTCAATTATAAATACATCTCATAGTTTTTCAACCATCCTATTTTTTGTTTGCCATCAATCATCCAAGTAAGAAATTGAAGTAATATAAGATTTGCAAGATTTAAGATCCTCCAAAACTTTCACATTCTCACGTATTTAACGAATGCAAATCTTGAGGTATTTTAAATAGTGTTCTCGGTCCTGACATCAGTTCAAAGGTTCATAGGTTAAAATGTCACATTTCCACAGGAGGGATGCGAAAAGCATCACCTCTCCGAGTAAATGGAAACAACTTCTGATTAGCACAGACTTCACTTGCTCGGCCATTTGATGAATGACAAGAAGGAGTCAATGTGTCAAATAGTTTTGCATGCGCGTTTCATAACTCATGGTGGGAAATTGAATTTCTGACAATCTTCTTTGGCCACAAAGATATTGTTATGTGTGCCGTACTAAAATTGAAATAAAATAAAATATAAGGTAGTATCATCAATGACACAGTCTAGTTGTTTCCTCATTATATCACGGTAAACATAAATAGATAAGAAATAATATCCATTAACCATTACAATAGGACAGAAAATGATTTTCTGAGTGCACTGATTTGTTATAAACCTACAGGTGTGAAGGGGCACTAGCAACAGGTCTAATAGTTAAACACTCTGTAAATGATATAACTGGTAAGTGACCCTTCTTCCCTATAGACAGTAGTGTGGAGGAAGACCAAACAGTGCATTTATATGTAAACCAGTGTCTTTTCTTTCCTCCATGGACGAAAAACTTATGAAATAGCTGTGAACGACCCTTTGCCCTCTGCCATTTCAGCATGGGACACCGCACGCCAGCCAGCACCGTTGCACCAATTTTATCCCCCAACAGCTGTGTCTTTCTAGCAGATTCCTCCGGACACTAACTTTGGACAACGGTGTCTCTCTCTCCGAGACGAGAGATTACCAGCTGGCAGGCTGTGACGCTCACTCCAGCCCACGGGTTTTCTCTGCAGACCTGTGTGTTTTCCATAACATGTTTTTTTTTTTCACCCCCCATTCTTTTTAACACAGTTGAATATGACATGCGCCTTCTTCGCCATCCACTTATCCGCTGCCTCGGGGCCAAAAGTGAACCGGGACCTGCCTCGATCCTTGTAAGGGAAAAAGTTTAATCTGAGCCGGAGGTCGCAGTGTTTCCCCACCACGAATGAAGAAGAAGGGAGGTTGTTAGAAATCGCCGAGAGCCCCTTAGTGGGTAGACTTTACATACTGCAGGGTGACTCATCGGGTAATAATAGTGTTAGATCATGACACGGGAACATAACGGGGTTGATCACTCGTTATAACGGGCTTATGAGCTGTCTGTGAGGGGGAGGCGACGGAGCCAAACAAGGCCTATACTCAACTAGATTAATATGTAACAGTGATGTAGCGCAACGCAATAACCAAAACAAGAGCCGCGGCAGCTCAACGCAAAACAATTACGCACGCATCTACTGTCAACTTTATTGCGCCGCTCTGTCTGTCTGTCTATTTATTTATTTATTTGTGTATATTTATTTATTTATTTTTTACCTTTTTCGTGTCGTGTCTCGGGTCATTCCAGGTTGTCGTGCGATTGTTGTGGTCCACGAAGAATGGCCATCCAGTCTGCGGGTCAATTTTTACCTCCCATCCGAGGGGGAGAGGGTCGCTGTCATTATTTGCCATCGTCAGCGTCGGTGACTGCGTCTTCATGCCGTTCACGTTGCTGGCTGTCGAATACTGAGACATTTTATACGGGGACGGACGCTTTAAAGATTCCTCCAAGTGACGTGGAAAAGTGGGCTGGAAGTTTCTCGAAATAGCAGGGTTAATGTTGAGGGCGGACACCGCGCCCGGTACGGAGCCAGCCAGGGGTACCCTCACCCTCACTTGTTATGTCGCAGATAAACCCCAAAACACCGAGGCAAACCGTTGTTATTTCCCTCACTCACCAAAACATTAGGAACACAAGCGGAAAATCACCACAACAGTCTTGCACTAAATCTCAGTTCACGTTAAAATTGTGGAAAAAAAGGTGGCACTTCAACTTAAATAAAATGTTTCTGATATTTAGCCCATAGCCCAAATACACAATCAAATGGTGTTGGCCAGAATAAAGCAAAATAAAATAATAAATCAACAGCTCTATGCTAAATCTTTACGAAGATAAGATTTTGTGAATATTAGCAAAATAGTATTTATTTAACCTTTACTGTCTTTACTTTTTATCTCTTATGTGCGCTTTTCAAATTTCCCCACTTGTCTCATCTCATCCTATCTGTTACATATTTCCACTTGAATAGAATATGCTAGAATATGCCTTTACTGTCATTGTATAAGTAATAAAATGAAACTGCAGGGGGCTCATCAAGGTGATGTACCATACAATGGCATAGAACAAATAAATACAAATATTAGAGTGCATAGTTTAAGCAATAGAATTAAAACGATAGAATAAAATGTTATTGCACCGTCATTTATTTCATATTGTCCTGTGGTTATCAGTGGCTGTATGTTTTCTAGTGAGCTCCACTTAAGAGCATATTTGCTGTGGCTGTGGTTAAAAGGCATATTCTCCTAAATCCCCACCATAGCCCTCGTAGGGCCCCCTCACACAGAGGGGTATGTGTGTCCTCTACACCCCGGTTTGAGAATGATTTTCTGTGCATAAGTCAAGGGAATCCCAACGCGTTTTCTTAATTAAAGGCTCTCCGAATAGATGTACTCAAGACTCCCACATGATCGATCCTGTCCAAGGGAACTCGGTCTGGGTTTTTGCTACTTGGTACACTATTATGTAACTGGTTGTGTGATCAGTGTGGGCACAGTGACACCTCTAATGACAGATCTTCGTTGATACTCCAAATCTGCCTCATACAGTCAGGGAAACACTACGGAATCAAAGTTCTTACTCCAAATTAAGGCTGGAGATTCTTTCAAAGCGTGACATGGATTCTTAAAAGGCAGATGAGAATTTGTATTTATTAACATCTTAAAACAGTGACAAGACTAAGAGTTAAAAACAAAATATCAAAGACAATTCCTCTGAAAGGGTTATTATACTGCAACTGCGTAGGTGTTTATTAAAGGGCACACCAACGCTATAAACATTTGTCAACAGGACTATTATAAGGGTGATTTTAGGTTATTTATATTGTAGCAACACAACGTAGGAGATCTAAGTGAAATATGAAACTGAATAGACGGATAAATCAATACACTATTTTTAGTGTTAGTGTTTTGCTGCAGCAAATACTTTCAGATCAGCCACAATAACTGCAGCAAATAGTTAGTAGATTTATTATTATAGTGGATAATTGTATTGACAAGCAATTATCAGATTCTTCATTTCAGTAATGAGGTTTCTAGAATATTTCATGGCGTGTTTCCAAGATGTTTGCTAAGACCCAGAGGCGGCTGTAACTTATGCAGACCTAGCACAGCATTTAGTAACCATAAACCACTGATCCTGCTTTGACCCCACTCTGAAGTGGCTTCTAATGGATGTTGGGACATTTCATGTTGCTCAACACAAATCAGAATCACTAATCCTTGAAGGGAAGAGTAACTGAAGAATATGTACAATATTCTTATTATGCTGGCTTCATACTCCCTAGAGGTATCGCAGGAGGTAAGTTTTAAAATTCAGCAATCTTGTGGGGGACATTATTTGTTGTGTTGTGTTGGTTACTTATAAATAAACTGATATATATATATATATAAATGTGTGTAAATAGTCCAATTATAAACATTGCACTAATCATTTTTTATGAAGACTGATATGTGCCCCTAGCAATATATTACTCAGCAGTCACAAATAATGTTTGTACAGTCAAGAGTGACACACTTGCAAGACGTGAATTGCTAATGAGACATGAGTGTGTTATTCAAAACATTTTCGTACAGAAGCGTTATTCACACAATTACAAATGACTGAGCAGCGATTCCAGAAAGGTCCCCGCGGTTCGAGCTAGTGCCATTAACCGTCAAACCCTGGCTCTTAAAACAAGCCTACCCTCGGATTACACTTCAAAATAAAAGTCTCTTACGCAATTGAATATGTCTAGAGTGCTAAAATAAGCGATACATTTGTTTGTCAAACTGCCTTTACTGATTAGTCGATAATTATAGTTAATTTATTTATAGAAATGTGTAATTTTCTTTGCTGAAATTGTAAAAAAAAAAAAAAAAAAAAAATGTGTGCTCTGACCTCGAGTGGGGGCCTTCCGGATTCTTTAAGCGCATGCGCACTCTCAGTAGTAGAAGAGTGACGTATGACCTGGCGCCCGGTTAGCTAGCTAATGAGCTAGTTAGCTAGTTGTTGTCGTTGCTAACAGCGCACATCGTCACTTAACATCGGCTAACTATATACTAATTGAAATTTACTTATCCACTGACTGTCGGAATCGGTCATGGACGACGATAGCCACCCCAAAACCCTGTGAGTACCTTTATTTTTAGATGTAGCGTCACGCATCGTTAGCGTCGGTAACCGGTGGCTAACTTAGCTTTCCGTTGTTTTGACAAAATTGACGAATGCCACCGGACAACGTAAACATTTAATTCCACATGGGGATAATTGACTTTATGATATGTAAACATAACATTAACTTTACACGTTTTGGGTATGTAGTTAAGTATTAACGACGACGGCTGCCTGTGGTTAGCCTTCGCTAACATTAGGCCAAAAAAAGCGTCACATTAGTGTTTGCAATTAACCTTCGTGTCCTTATGTTTTATTTTAGACCGTGTGTTGTTATCTAGATTAAACAACTCTTAACTGGTCCTGTTCCAACATCCCCTTTTTTTTTTAGGTACGTGGGAAATCTCTCCAGGGATGTCACAGAAATCCTGATTCTGCAGCTCTTCACCCAGATAGGACCTTGCAAAAGTTGTAAAATGATCACAGAGGTAAGCAGTTAGACTGGTTATATTTGTGGAATATGTAAACACAATGAAAACAGCTTTGTGTTACAATCCACAACAATTATGAAATGGTGGATGGGACCTTTGGTAAACTTATATTTGATTTTATCTCTTGCAGCATACAAGCAATGACCCGTACTGCTTTGTGGAGTTTTTTGAACACAGAGATGCGGCTGCGGCTCTTGCAGCCATGAACGGGAGGAAGATATTAGGAAAGGTAAGCCAATAGGTCTCCTCTAAAAGTAAAAGCAAGATTAGACAGTTTATTTGTGGTCTGATTTCCCATGTGATCTTCGAGCTTTGTGAAGAAATTACTCTTTCCTTGTTCCCTCTTCATAGTTTCGCTTTCTATTTTCAGGAGGTCAAAGTAAACTGGGCCACAACTCCAAGTAGCCAGAAGAAAGACACATCCAGTAAGTGTTCATCTATTGAACTTAAGTCATGAGACACCTTGCATAAAAATCCATTCAATCCGATCTCAGGTGGGGAGCTCTGAGTTCAGGTGTGAACCCAAGATGTATTAAGGATGCACTAACAAACATTAGGAGGTTTACCAGAAAATAATGTGTATATATATATATTTTTTTTTAATTTGTTCTTTCTTCTTCTTGTTTCTTTTGATCTAGATCACTTCCATGTTTTTGTGGGTGATTTGAACCCTGAGATTTCCACTGAGGATGTCAAGGCGGCATTTGCACCGTTTGGGAAAATCTCGTAAGTTTTGACTTTAAGGGGGATTTCTCTTCAAGACTTGTGCTATTGTCTGAATGCTTAAGTACCAGTATAAAGATTTATCTAAAGTCAGATAATATTAAAGTATGTCATAATACTCTCCAGTGACCATGTTTACATGCATGGGTATTATCTGTAAGCGTGAAGCATCCTCACAGTGTGACTGAACGTGGAGGAACGTGTTTATAAATGTTGAATCCAAAACATGCATCACGCACTGGTGCACTACTAATCAAGCATGTGTGAACGTGAACTTTAAACACTGCAAATCTGTGCGCTATTCCCACCTTTTTCAGACAATCAGATAGGCAGGGTTTCCATTTGAAAGTGTCCTTGGAAAAGCTCAACACTAAGTTATCTCATGTTAGCTGGAATATTTTTATATTATTTTCCTATTATTATCTTAATTAATATCTTCTATGCTGCAAGTTACATTATGTGCATAATGCCCCACATCCATGCATGTAAACATAGTTGATGATAGACCAAGATAATCTTACGTTGCTAAAAAAGTAGTAATCGGCATTTGTACCTTATTTGTGTTATTTTGCCTTTTAAAGTACAGATTGGCTCCGCGCCAACATTATTCCAGTGAACTTGTGTATTGCGACTCTGTTTTAATGACTAAGGTGTCAGCTTTTAGCCTTTTCTTGCCTTTGTATGCATATTTAGGGTGTGGTAAGTAAAAGTGTACAGTATGCCAGCAAAAATGTAAGCTGTGTGTATAAACCTGAACAGCTTTTAGTTGTGGGTCTCAGTGAAGTAATAGCACTTTGGTTATTTTACAGAAATGCTCATAGGATTGGACAGGAGCTTGAAGGCTAACAGCAAGGAACTGTGCACTCTGGAGACTCAGATGTAGTTTTTTTTCTCTATTTATTCCATCCTTTCCATATGTCTTTATTTGTAGATACCATGTATTAACATGATCTAGCTTAGATTAACCAACTCCAATACACAATGTGTTCCTCTAAATCTGTGTTTAAACTGTCTCATTTTTGATTTGCATAGTGTTGTTTGTAGTGCAATGATCCTCTTCCAAAATTTTCTGAAAATGTCAATTTCTCAAAATTTGCAGCTCCCCAAACTCCATACTCCATATTGGTACCAGGAAAAATAAAGAAATCTGTTAACAGGCCATGTATGCCGTTTAATTCCTTTTTCTCTTTTGATATTTTCTATATATTTCTATCTGTAGACAGAGCACCAGCAGCTGATTTTAAGAATGCATGGTAATCCGTTCCTTTTGTGAATTAAAATCTTTAGCCTACTGTTGTGAGGACTGAGCAAAGAGTGATGCTCTAGTGGTAAAGCTCCATTTATACAAAAAAACAACAACAACAACAACAACTGTACTGTAGGCTGCATGTTTTTGTACTTTTTTTTTTCCTTGTTTTTTCAAGTATTGCTTTTCAAGTTTATATTACGAGTCAGTGCTCTGCACAGAGTCATGATAGCTAATATACCCTACTGTAGGACAGAGTAGAGGATTCACAGTTCAGTGTGTTTTGCGTGGTTCCTTTTAGTTTAAAGATTTCAAGTGTAAAACACACTAAAGTCTTTTTCACGTTTCCCTCCAGGGATGCGCGTGTTGTGAAGGACATGACGACAGGAAAATCAAAGGGGTATGGATTTGTGTCCTTCTACAACAAACTGGTAAGGCTCCAGTGCAAGAACACAGACTGAAGGTTATTTCTATTTTCTGTTTATTATCCTACTTTAATGCAGTTACTGTAATTAAAATAGAAATATTTGCGGTTTAAGTTATCGGTACAGCTAAAAATAATTATACATTGGATAGTTTCTCCTGTGCCATGGGGCCAATCTTACACTTTAAAACCAGTAATGCATATTTTAAGAAATGATCATGGCCACAAATAGAGTTATCAGATCTATAACATTTTGATAACTGCTTGATTTGGGTTTTTAGGATGCGGAGAATGCCATCATTAACATGGCGGGACAGTGGCTTGGAGGACGCCAAATCAGGACTAACTGGGCAACACGTAAACCTCCGGCCCCCAAGAGCGTTCAGGACAGTGAGTATTTCATACAGAGTCTTAAACACATCGGCGCTATACATACGATATTAATTGTCAGCGCAAAATTTATCAATGAATATCTCTTTACTAATGTACTGTTTGTTGTTTCTTCCTCAGACGGTTCAAAGCAGCTGAGGTTTGATGACGTCGTGACTCAGTCCAGTCCACAGAACTGCACCGTGTACTGTGGAGGGATCCAGTCAGGACTATCAGGCAAGTGTCACATTCTCCACATGTCGTTGTTACGCCCTGTCGTCACACTGTAATGGTTGTCTTACTCACATAGCTTAAAAACTAACTCCATTAATCTCTGCTTGGTCCCTCCAGAACATGTAATGCGGCAGACCTTCTCACCATTTGGTCAGATAATGGAAGTCAGGGTTTTCCCTGAGAAAGGATATTCCTTCATCAGGTAGTTCCTCCACGTCCATTCCAGTGTTCAGCCTCTAGATGTCAACACGAGCATGTTACATGACTCAATTACAAGCTGGTTAATGCCTCATTCGGTGTCGCCGACTTAGTGTTTTATTTTCGTCCTCACCTAAGTTCTTTGATGAAGCTGAACTGTCTCAGTTTTCTGAATTCTGATTTCTAATCCGCTGTTTTCCTTTTAAGGTTTTCCTCCCACGACAGCGCGGCCCACGCCATCGTTTCAGTTAATGGGACGGTCATCGAAGGACACATAGTGAAGTGCTACTGGGGCAAAGAATCTCCTGACATGGCCAAAAATCCACAGCAGGTAGAGAAAACACAGGAAAAACATTTAAGATTTAATACTTTTTATTTTGTGTGTAATAGTGTCAACGATATTAGGATATGGGTGGAAGTCAGGGGTTGGTCTCTTAACATCTAAGCCACACAAGTCTTTCTTTTCTGATAAAATTATGATAAAGAAAGTGACTGAAATGTACTTTTATTTTCTAATCTGACTCATTTTTCTATTTGTATGATTTGCTCTTGGTGGACTTTACAGGTGTTATGTAACAGGACATTTATTGACTTTTTGTCCCCCCCCTGTGTTTCTCTGTCATTCAGGTTGAGTATAGTCAGTGGGGGGGCCAGTGGAACCAGGTCTATGGGAATCCACAGCAGCAGCAACAGCAGCAGCAGCAGCAACAATACGGGCAGTACGTGACCAATGGGTGGCAAGTTCCCTCCTATAGCATGTACGGCCAGACGTGGAACCAGCAAGGATTTGGAGTAGAGTGAGTTTTACTGTGCTCTTAAGAATATTGTTAGAACTGAAAAGTCCTATTAATTTTACCTGGGACGGGATAAACAAACTCCAATTTATGATCCGTAGTTGTGGCTCTGCAACAGCTTTAATTACTTTGCAAATTATAATGGATAATAAAAAAAACACACTCTAAAAACACCTCGAGTCCTGATAGACGCTAACATTTTACAACACGGCTGATCTCTGCCACAGTAAACACCCTCATCTGTGACGTCTCTGCAGGCAGTCCCAGTCACCAGCCTGGATGGGAGGCTTTGGATCTCCATCAGCCCAGGCTGCAGCCCCACCCGGCACAGTCATGTCCAACCTGGCCAACTTCAGCATGGCTGGCTACCAAACGCAGTGAGAGATGACCCCCTAACGACTTAAGTGTAATACCCAAGCGGACGCAGACACCTCTTTTCATCCGGACGGGTGCTGTGGTTAAAAGAAGGGCACGGGCCGTATTCACAAAGCCTTTGTAGCCGTTTGTTTTGCTCCTAAACAACCAGTTTAACAAGCAAATGAAAGTCAGTTACACTTAGAAGATTATTTGATGGTAATTCCTTATCCAGTTTCAACAAAAAATTGGTCTTGGGCATTTAAACTAAAGCCAAACCAAACGTCTATGTCCCAAGTTTTTCTTTTATAATTTTTTTTTTTTTAAAGGATATAGCCACCTTTTGAATGTTTGGCTCTGTGAAACTTTACCTGGTGTGTGACAAGAGGATATCTCCACAGAGAGGGTCGACCAGTGAGCCAAACCATCAAAAAGTCCGAGTAGTAAAAATCCAAAAATGTGCACATAACAGCCGATTTATCTAGTGGATCTTAAAGCACACAAACTAGCTAAAAGCCATCTTGTTACTCCGGCAGCTCGCTGGAATACGACGAGGATTAACATCCCTAGAAACCTCACACAGACATAAACATTGAACTCTCAAGTCTATAGCAATATCTGCTTTCAGTTTAATATTTTAATGTGCATTTGCTTGTCATACCTGGGCATTATCTGTCATTTTCTACCGAAGACAAACTTCCACTCAAGTCTCTAGCAGTGATTTAGCCGGTTAATGTGGGGTCAGCTTTCCCACACTTAACTGCACTGAGCCACAAGAGTCAACTCAGATGGTCTCTAAGACATTCAGTCGTATTCTCATAAACTCAAGGATGAAATGCTTTGTGAATAGAGGCCCTGGAGCGGTAGTTTACTTTTCCATGACATGTGAAGAAACTGTGTGTGAGTGTGTGTGTGTGTGTGTGTAAACTACCGTGGCTTTAAAGGAGGTTTTCTCTTTGACAAACTTTGTGTACAAAGAACATTTCACCCACACAGCAGCTCGGAAAGCGCAAAAAAAAAAAAAGCAAAAAACAAACAAAAAAAAATGTTATTAGAGATTTCATGTTTTGTATTGGAGTGATAAGCATGTTATTTGCAGACTTTGATGGACTTTAGTTTACACCTTATTGTAGCCTAGAGTGACTAATTTATAATCATGTGTCTCAAAGGAAAGGCTATAGCACACGCTCACTGTATAAAGAAAATAATGTTTTAAAAAAAAATAAAATTACTTAACCTCTTCCTCCTCCTCCCCCCCCTCAAAAACTTTGTAAAGGTAACAAAACTCTTGATTCTGGGGCTGGTTTCCTAGAGGAGTATTGAATCTTAAGTATTTTCTTCCTCCTTCCTAACCTCAGTTCATTTCTAGCCATTTCTTTCCAGTGTGGCTTTTAGAGCCTTTTTGTGTATAAAACGAAAACAAAAACAAAAAAAATCCCACAAAAATTAATTAATTTTGTACAAAAACCAGCCCCTAATTGTAATGCGTCACATTTACATAACTTTACTTTTACTTCCCCCGACTTGTGTAACGGCAGAACTATCACATATGTTTTAGGCTTTACAACTAATTGGGGAGGGTGGTGATCTTACGTTAAATTTTAAAAATAACTTTTTGGATATGAATGAATATTTTGCGATTATTTCCATTAATCGCAGGTAAATTATTTTAAAGAGTCACTGACAAATTGATGACGGGGAGATTTCTCTGACATCCTGCCATTCGGGTTTTATTATTTGTGTATGTGCCATTCTGTACAGTGTATTAGACAGACTCCCGCCTTCCTGTTGAGCTCGCCAACAAACTGGATGATGTTTTTTGTTTGTTTGTTCGTTTTGAGCTTTGGACGGAGGGACGGGAGGGGTGGCGGCGGCGGTGGGGAGGGGGCCGGTTAATCATGAAGTAAAACAGGTTTTGAGAATGTAAATATAAAAACCTCCATCACCAACCTTCATGAAACCTAATGTACATACTGTAGGTAGAATGTTACGAAATTAAATGCCATCATTAAATTACAGCAATATAATTTATGACCGAGCCTTAATTGATTTGTTGGTAAATTTCAAACTTTGTGTTTTATTTAAAGAAGCTCCATTATAAATCTAAATTCTTATTTTTTTTCCCCACTGGATTTTTCCCTTTTCTTTCTTTTTCTTTTTTTTTTAAGTTTGTGTGCCATTTTCAGGGTGTAGCAGGAAGCAGGTGACGCATCGGCTTGAACTGCACGCTTTCTGACGTGTAATATATGTGTTGCTTCAAACATTGAATGTAACGGCAATTTCGCTTTTCATGACTATACAAATAAGTTGAACAACGAAAGTGATGTTTAATAATAAAGGATGAAATCACTTGTTTGTTTTTTTTTTTTTGTTTTTTTCCGTGTAACGGGGGTTAAAAAAAAAAAAGAAAAAAACTCAGTGAGACGCTTCAAATAAAGAAACATTTGAACCTCGTCGTTAAGTGCGTTTATTGGACACTTGTGCAGACGGCAAAGCTCACGTACACCGCGTTAAACAGACATTTAAATAACCGAGGTACTGACGTGTATACTCTCTGTTAAATATACTACAGCACGTGCTTCTTACGCATTTGATCAAAAAGAAAGAAAAACAACCCGACTACTCTATAATAAAGTTACAGATCGGGTTGTTTTATGTTTAAATATGGGAGTATGAATGAAGAGCGGTCAATACTGCTTCATCAGCTCACGGTCGATGAATGATAATAACTGAACCACTTTGGTGGAAAAGCTGTAGCAGAACATTGATTAACATTAAAGTGACTAAAGCAATGCTAATATTCACTTAGATGCTAATTTTGGATTATATATAACAAACTTAACTAACCCACTGTTGACATAGTATGTCCATAATACACAATACTAATGATTTACATAAAGTCTTCTTTAAATATATATATGTATCTGAGCTTAAATAGTTTCTCATGTTAGCTCTAGTGCAGTCAACTAGGAAGCAAAAAACATTTATACAGTATTTACATATTTCCATGTAATGAATGTAACTGTGGATGTTCCCACGTCTAACGACTGTAAGTGGGTTGTTATCGGGTGATAATTGATATTTTTTCACCGGGCTGGATTGTGAACGTTGTAAAGTGTCGTCTGATTTCCAGGTAACCTGCGCTTCTGTTTCCTCGGGAGGTTGATCACATGTGGAAGTTGTCCGTGGAGTTAGGGTGAGTCGGTGGTCTCCGGGATGACAGATTGGCCGTGGTTGCCCTGTCCACGCACACCAGGACGGCGCCGTCTGAGGCTGAGCCATCGCTCTAGATAGGGGTAATTTAAATATATTAATTATAGAGTAAATAAGAAACCTGTTGGGAGTCCTAAGCACTAAATATGCTCCTTGCACATATTTGATTATACATTTAAATTCCTCTAGTGTTCGTATAGTGTCAGGACATGATGCAAACATATGTACTCACATCACGATCAGTTTGGTTCTCCTTCGCTTTCTCTTGTAATCCCAGTTTCTCCAAAATCAGCTCAATCCTGGATGTGATTCCGGCTACAGAGCTTTCAAGGCTGAGCACCTGTCTGGCCAGCCTGTTTCACGTTTCAAGAAATTCAGTTAATTTTGCGACCAAATTCATTAACTCTTGTTTGGAGAATAAGAAACGTCTCCTACCGTAGAAACTCTTCTCGATCCACGAAGGTTGGACCAGAGGGGTTCTTTGCCTCGTTGGATGTGGCCGCAGGCTTCTCCAGTAACTCTTTGTTGTAGTTCATTCCCATGTTGTTGAGTTCAGCACTCAGAGCATCCTGTCGTACGTTGAAAAGAAGGTCTGTGTCAATCCTGCAATTTTATTTATTTTTACGAACGTCCATTTGAGTCGAGTTACAGAAGAGAAAACACACAAACCCTTTTCTCCTCCAGCTCGATTTTCATCCTCTCTTGTTCGTCCTCATCCAGAATGTGGTTCCCGTCGCGGTCGAACTTCGAGAAGGCCGCAGATATTTCGTGATCGGCGTGTCCCATCCTGGGAAGATCAATAATCAGTCAGCGGTTATGCTGAAATTAACACTTTGATATTTTCTCACTTACTCTTTGAGAGTTTCTCTGAAGTCCTTGAATTCGATTTCTCCAGATCCAGAACGTAAAGCCTTCTGGACATCTGATATTTTCTCCTTTTTAAGTTTCAGCTTCATAAACGTCTTCAAGTAGCTCTGAATTACAAGACAAAAAAAAAATATGTTTCTTCTTATAAATCACCCCTGATATAGCCATGAATACATGAACTTGATTTAATTTTCCTTTACCTGTTTGATGATGTCGGTAATTTGCAGCTCATCTTTCTGGGATGAGAGCTCCTCCTTAACCTCCGAGTATGTGTCATTGATGATGGCCAGGAACATGTTCTGGGGGGAAAGATGCACAAAGAGATAAAAACAACTGCTCGGATTTTATCCTTTGAAAAGAAAGCATCTTGAATGACTCACCAGGAGAACAAAGAAAACAAAGAAGACATAAGTGACGAAGTAGATTGGCCCCAGAACTCTGTTAGCACGGTCAATGGCATCATAGTCAAAGTCTCCGAGAATGATTCTGAACTGAGTGAAGCTGCAGGATAAAAGGAAAATGATTTATTATTTCATGGCCGGCCTTAAAAAAGGAAATATTTGTTGTTGCTGTTGTTTTAAACTCTGCTTACATGCACTTTACGAATGTGCTGAAGGATTCGACCTCGGTTCCGAAGAGCAAATATCCAAGTTGAGCGTAAGCGAAGAACACGATGAAGAACATGATGGCGAATCCCAGGATATCTTTAGCGCATCGGCCCAGCGTGGAGGACAGCTGAGTCATCGTCTTATTAAAACTGATGTACTTGAACACCTACGAGCCGGAGAGAAGCATGCAGACGTTCTTTGAATCAGAAGGAAAACCGAAAATTATTTGAGGCCGAGCTGTGAGAGATGTCAGTAGTTTACCTTGATCCACGCAAAGAACAGGTTCACGGCGTTCATGTTGTTATACTGAGTTTGCCAGAATGCCAGGAACTCAAAATCAGCGTAGATGTCGGGCTGCTCCAGCAGAGAGCCAAGCAACTTGTCAACTTTGACAGTCCGGAAAATATTAAATACGATGGCAACAATAGCGAGCTGGAAAGAAGAAGAAGAAGAAGAAATGTTAGGTCTTTGAGGCCAACATGTTCGACATTTTTCTTGATTTTAATATTTTTTTCTTACCATTATTACAACAATGTCCAGTATATTCCAGATGTTTTTGAAATAGGAGAACTTGTGTATGCGCAGCTCGAGGATCTCCTCCACCACGTAGTAGAAGATGAATACGCAGAAGACCATCTCGCAGCCCAGGATGAAGAAATCCCAGTAGGTGATGTAGCGAATCAGCTTGACTGTTCTGATCTGGTAGGAAGGAATCGCTCCACCCGTCGCTGGGAACTCAACCACCAACCTGAGAGATGAAGAAACGTCGGTCAAACAGTGGACTCGGCACCAAACCAGTTGGGTTGTTTTCCCTCAGTGATGCTTCTTACCTGATGACACAGAACATGTTGATGTTGGCGTTGTACGTGGAAAAGTCGACGAAGGCCGCCCTGGTTCCTCGGTCCAGCCAGAGGTTGTCTATCAGCTCCGTCAGTATGACGGCGCTCTCCTCTTTGGTCTTACCCAGGTCTTGGTAGTACCCTGCTCCGCTGTAGGTGGTCAGTAAGCCCCAGTGAGAGGAACCCTTGATCTCTTTCTCCGTGTGGTACGTCCAGCTGCAAGAAGAAGAACAAAAGATAGGTTGGAAAACTTAAAGGTGGAGTTGTTGTTGTTGTTTATATTAGAAGCACGCGAGCTTACGCGGTGCCGTTGATGAGACCGAAGCTGAGGTCGTCCTCCTTTTTCTCGTTGTACACATCAAAACATCCCGTGATCTCGTCTTCAAAGTCTTTGTGGACCTTGCAGGAGTTGTTCTTGATCTTGATCTGCCTCATCCTGGGGACGCCCAGCAGCATGTTCTCGTAGTAGATGAAAGACTGGTTCCCGCTGTCCATGGACTGGTTGTTGTACCATTTCGTCCAGTAGAGGCCATCCAGCAGCGGGCCCTCGGCGTACTGTTCGCAACGAGAGAGCGGACTCAGTTCGATTTGCTCTGCTTTGTGGTTTCATTTGGCTTCGACAAAAATAATAGTGATTGAAATGAATGTAGGGGGGGAAAAAAAAACTCACGGTCCAGAAGTCGGCCATGGAGCCAACAGACTGAAACCTAACCCCGCTTTCACCGGCCGTGTTCACAAACAGGTCCGTCATGGCTTTGGTGTAATAGTAGGTGCTCGAGCTGGTCATACCATACGTCACTGAAAGACATCACATTGTTAGCGTCTGCTCGTCAGCTCCTATCTGGCTTTGCCCAGGCTCCGCTCTTAATGTTGCTCCATTGAGCGGCTCAAGATAAGACAACCTCAGACACGCAAGGTCTGCATTGAGGACTTGTTGTTTGGTTGTGGGTTCTTTTTTTTTTATTTTGTGTGTGTGTGTGTGTGGGTTTGTCCCTGCTGCAGTCAAATAGATCCCGATCAGAGGCCGTAATTTGTTTGCAGAGAGAGCACACTGTCCTGACGCAAACAGCCTCATCAAACAGTGTAAATCTAAGCCAGACAAAGCGACAAAGGACGGGGCCAAATGCTCTTATCGCTAAAAGGCAAGAGAACAGTACCCTTATCCCTTTCACACCACACAATGGCCCTTGGGCAGAAAGATGGGATGGGCATTCGTTGTAGTTATTATTGCAAAGTGGAAACATTTCACGATAAATCAACATTTCAAAGTGTGCTAACATCCTGTCAGATGGTCGACGCTTCAGGGTGACGGGAAATTGCAATTAGCGTTTATAAAGTGATGCATTTAGTGTTGAACAAACTCATCCCGAGCACTAATTTGAAATAACAGCGTCTCTAGAAGTAAATCTGACGCTTCCGTGACAATGCATCAGGTGTTTTATGGTGTAAATTAAATCCAGGAAACGTTTAAGTTAAGTGCAAACTTTAACTTGAAAATGAATAAATTATATTTTTTCTGGGTCACACGCAGGAGAAAGGTGCTTTTTTTAAATCCTGTTGGTACAAATGGTATCAGTGGAATACTTACGGAGGCATATATCGACTAGAAACACCACATAGACCAGTAACTCCCGTAGCGTGGTTCGGACAAACAGTTCTCTGTTGTTGGAGGTGTTTTCGGTCAACGTTGTGCCCCACAAACCTACGGAAAACACCAGTTGTAGAGTTATAACCTTTTAATGCAGAGGTTAATGTTGACCCTCAGTCTAAGAAACAAAGATGTCGAGTGATAATGTCTCCAAGCTTCTCGAGGACTTCTTCACGCTCATTAAACTAGATATTCAGAGCAGATACCACGTCAGGAACTAGCGTGTCCCTACCTTTGACAAGAGAGCAGCAGCCTCTTCGTTCCTTCGTCGGACTCTCGACGGCGGGTCGCGGTTCCTCCGGGAACGGGCCCGGGGTGTCCAGTTTATACAAGCTATCCATGGAGCCCTGGAAGAGGGGCTGGGGGTTGTACACGGTGCTGACAACCCGGGGTAAGATCGGAGGGGAGCCGCAGTAGCCCTGGTTCACCCAGGCTCCGTTGACCACGCCGTCCATCTCGCACTCCACTCGCCCGGTCAGGTGGCTCTCGGCCCGGTTGTTCAGACACTTCATGCCCGCGGGACGGCGGTGTTTCTTTCTGCGCGGACTGTTTAGATGAGGAGCGGAGAAGCGAAGGCGAGCAGCTTTCGAGCACCTGCTGGAGAGATGTTTATAAAGAGCGGATGACAAAAGCTTGGCGGAGGGAGGAGCTGCTGGTCCCCTTTTGTGGCCTTGAGACTTAGACATGAACATGTTTCCTGTTATGCAACTCGAATCCAAACACATTAGGCTGTTTATTTGAGTAAACCAACCAAAGTAAAAAATCTCATTCAAATCAAATTTGAGCAACTCAAAGGAAAAACGTCTCGTCGTAACGTGAATAATTCATCACTTTAGAGACATTTGAATCTGTTTTCTCCTCTCACTTACTTCCATGCTGAGCACATTGTTGTCACTATCGATTAACAGCTCATCCAGTAACGTGCTCATGTTGAGAAAATCAATTAATTGCATGTCGATTATATTCTCTGTCGCCAACTGTTTCGCCACTTGTGGCTGAATTAATGAGGAGCGTAATTGCGGTGCCTCCGCCTCATTACCATTGCACAGTTTTAGCTCTGACATCTATTCAGTTTCGACATGCTAACTGTCAGAAAGAGTTTATTAGCTATGCAAATATTCACTGTGGCGTATGAGTCATTAGGACCATCTGCATCAGTGCTCGGCATGTTAGCAATCTGCAGCAAGTGTTATAGGCTAATGTCAGGGATTAGTTAAGAAGTAATTCATTTTTTAGCAATGATTTGGTTTATTTTATTTATGCACATATTTAATTTTGTATATATATATATGTGTTTCTTTGTGTGTTGTTAGAAGCATTAAACCACATAAACTAGAAACCATTTCAAATCCTGCCACTCAAACAAACTGCAGGCTAATGAGATCTGTATAGTTTATTACCGGTCACGCATTGAAGCTAACACGCCGCTGTAGATGCCTGCCACTTAATGCAGAAAAGAGTTTGGGTCCAGCTATGGGCGCTCACGCCTCAGCGGCTCTGAACAGAGCCATTACACGCAGCCATTACCTCACAATGGAGTTTAATTTCTGCTCCCCTGCCGAAGCTGTGGCAGGATCTGGCACACAGGCTTCCTTAATCTGCTGCGGCTTGTGCCACCTTTCAAATTTATTCAGATCTGCAGTAATCACTTTTCAGTGGCTGGCTGGTTGCCATTTAAAACTGTAGCCGTGCGGCGCCGCAACATGGACGCTCACAGATCACGTGGCGTCACTCTTTGCTCACTTTAGACTGAACAAGGATAAAAATTATGATTTAAAACTGCAAGATGTGTGATTTGTGCCAAGGGGATTTAAGAATAGACTGGATAAATGTTTCTTTAATCCCAAAATAACATTTCCTCCCTAGTGACGTAGAAGTGTCTTATCTCAAAGCGCAGGAACTCTGCACAAAAGGGTGATTTATTACCCGGGGCACGACGTTCATGACCTGCAATCGCTCCTACTGAGAACTTGGCACATGCAAAACACACCACGCTGTGATTTATTTGTTGACTGTTGTAACCCTTATTGTAAGAAGTCAGATTATGATGAAATGAGAACAATTATTCAGTACGTTTTGTAAGAAAGTGCCAGTTTGTTCTATTGTGTTTTGCAACACTTAGTGAGACACTGGCCACCGTTCCATACAGTGTAGCACCCACAATAATTAGCTCGTGGCTTTGCACAACAGGGAGGGCAATAAAAACAAGACAAATTCCTTTTCATAGAAAATATTCTTTTTTTTATTATTATTATTGGTGAAATTAAACAAAAATAGAGGTCTATTTTTCCAGCTCTACAAACATTTTTTGCTCTGCGACTAAGACCACAGTGATTTTTCTCAGAATCCATTGAACATTGCACAGCATTTTAGGGCCACATTAAAATACACCTGATAAAAATAAAAAAAATAATTAAATTAAAACACTCCTCTAACTGTCATTGTAACAACTGACTTGGAACAAAACATTTGCTCAACATTGATGTTTTTTTTTAGAAAAAAAACTCGCACAAAAGCTTTAAAAGCTTGAAACAGAAGTCTCTCTGATAGAAGAATAAAATAAACGAAAATAATAATGCAATACAAATGTATTTACTGTCTCCTAGACTGGAGGGAGAATATTCACATTGTCACTCACATCCAACAACATGACTGGTTTTCTACCAAACGGCAGCAGCGGTTTAAACGTGGACCTGATGTCCGTCCAGCTGGTAGGAGAACGACGAGTGCAGGTACTCCTGTCCGCTGGGGGACTCGTACCTCATGAGGCAGGAGTAGTTCTCAGGCTGCACGCAGTCAAACTGCAGGTCCAGCCACTGCCTGTGGGGAGCGGCGTGCCTCCTGGGGTCCGTCAGGATCCGGTTCAGGGCCACGATGTAGCTGAGGGCCATCTGCAGGGTCTCGTACTTGGACAGCTTTTTGTCCTGGCCCCACTGGGGGACCACCTTACGCAAGCAGTCAAAGGCCGTGTTCAAACCCTGCATCCTCTTCCTCTCTCTGGCGTTGGCAGCCATCCGGCGCCTGGTGGTCGTCTCGGGGCTCTTGGAGTCCGACTCCGAGGACTCGGATCCGGAGTCGGTGCAGCTGGGTCGACGGGATTTCATGACTTGAGTGAATTTTCGGATGAGATTTCGGATACGACGCAGGATTTATAACCTTCGCGGTTTCAAGTTCAATTTTCCTCAGGGGTTCCTCGTCTCCCGAGCTGCGCGTTTCTTTGTGTCCTCGAGCGTCAAGTGCTGGTAACTCCAGATATAGTGAGACAGTCTGAGGGGTCCAAGGTGTCTGTGGTCCTCCAGACAGTGAAGAAGCAGCTTTTATAAGCCGGAGCAGATGAACAGGTGGCAGCAGGTGGAGTCCCCCCCAACCCAAACCCTCCCGTCCACCCCGGCAACTCCATCTTCAATATTACTCATGAAGAAACACACCCATGCAGACTCACAAACACCCACACACACACACACACACACACACACACACACAAAACCTTAATGAAATTCCAATTATCTGGGGCTGGGCTATCTGTCCGTGGCTTCACTCGGAGCCATGTGTCACAAACACCAAAAGTCTACCATCTGGTAGCTCAGCTCATCACAGCTGATGCTGCAAACAAACTTTTAAAGGCTAAAAACTGTGCATATTTCACAGTAATTAGTGATTAAGTTATTCATTTCCCAATAGTTCCTGCATATTAAAGCTAGAAATGAACTGTTATGAAGCTTTAAGTCAGATTGAATATTGACCTCTGAAGTTGCTTATAATAAAATCCGATTTAAAGTTAAGTCTGCAAGCAAATAACTTGAGTTTTCTATTAATAAAGAATATGTATTTCAAAAATTAAACACGAATTTGTCTTGATTATTATCATATTTAGCTGCTGTCTCTATGTGAAACGTCTGTGCATATCATGTCTCATCATTACCTCATTTATTTCTAAATTAAAGATGCAAGATTTTTTTTTTTTAGCACCTATCTAGGCTAAGAGGTCATTAGCTTTGATTAAGTTACATAAACCGTGGAGAAGTGCCCTTTCACTTCTCATGTAATTGCCCTCCACACGATCATAACCATAATCTGAGATTAGCCCGAGGCAACACAAGTGTAAGTGCGGTCTGTAACCTGAGGGATTTTAACAGCACATCAGGGGATTATGGTTTTCTGACAATATGGAGCGAGATGGTTCCAGGTTCACCACCCGACCCGTTTACTTTATTGTACAGGTGTGAGTGCGTTTCCTTCTCCTCTCAATGAGCCACAGTACGCGGGACGCTTTAATGCTCCTTCCTTACGTGCTTGGGCCCACGCATGAAATAAATAATTGATCTGTTTAGTCGTCCGAGAGAATGAAACGGGACAGAATAATTTGTCTGTCTGTCCGTCCCATCTGGAAACATTGAATTCTGTAATTCAGCAGGTTTCCTGCCTAATTAAGAAAAGTGCTGATCCCAGACAAATGTAATTTGAGTTCAGAGTTATTGTGTGTAGTCTTTTTAGAATACAGTGACTATTTTTAAGTTACACATCAGACAATTAAATCAGTTAACAACTTTAACAAAACAGTATAATTATTACTAAACTAAACTTCCACATACTAAATGTTCATCTTATAAAATATGTTTTAGATTTAACTAACATTTAAAGTTTTCACACATTAATGATTGATAAAAATTATGTAAAGGAAGTTCTGCATGAATTACTTTTGTAATATAATAATAATAATAATATACGTTTGTAATATAAAATATATATTTTAATTTTGACATGATGTTTCACTGAACTAAATTAGCCGAACTGCTTCTCTGCTTTCTGCTGCCGTCCTTTGTCACTAGTGTATTGACAGACTGGAAGCTTGGGTTTTAGAGGCAGGTTATGAATCATTAATCAGAATAATGCCCGTCCACTGGTACTGGGTCATGCACACAAGCTGATGCTGTCTGGTCATTCGGAGATGGACTGGTTAGATGTGCAGTTAGGCATATAATCCCATCTACCAGTTGGTTCATTGATTACAGATTGATGTAGTTTGCCAGCTGTCTTGTCTGAGGGCTCCGTCTCAGACTCGGCCCTGCCCTTACGTGCCTTTTTTTTTTTTTTTTTTCTCTGCAACCCCTCTTACGATTGGCTTGTCTGAGCACCGGTGACTGAGCCATGCCCTCCATCAGAAACCATATGTCACAGCTGAGGAGTGATAGAAAAATGGTAAATCCAGATCTCCTTATGGAGAAACTGAGATTAGGGCACGAAGCGGATGTTTCAGCACAAGAGAAAGTGTCAGGGAGGATTTATTCTGCACGGGGTTTGACTTAGACTTAGACTTTAATGATCTACGAGGGAAATTACTTTGTCACAGTAGCTTTGTTGTACATAAAAGTAAACACTCTTAAAAAACGCAAGAAACATAAAATAAAATCAGATTAGATTGAAATAAAATAAAAATAATTATTATTTAGAAAAAATAAACAATGTAATCAAGAAAATTAGCATCATGACCAAATGTACAAAAGTACAAATTAGTGTCCAAATCTGATTATCATCGCAGCAAATAAATATTAATTAAGCAAGCTATGTGAATACTTTTAGAGAAATGCATTGCTGCTAAATTATTCTGGAAAATTCAGAAATGGTTATTTAAAATGTAATTCAGCACAAATTTTCCCCCAAAATTTAACAAAATCTCAAAGGATATTTACTGCGTAGAAACACACACATCACCCCGTTTGAGAAGTAGGTCCTGGCAGCTGGTCAAATGAGGCTGTGAGTATAATTAGGTCACATAAGGTGAATGTAATTTTCTGCCTATTTGAACTCTCATTCCCTCTAATTGGACTGATTAGCAATGCTTAATTGGCTCCCGAGCTTCCCAGTTTGAGCTAATAGGGTCTGATTACAGCATATTCAAAACAAGCCCTCACAACAAATGTAGATTTACTAGGTTCCTCTTTGAGGGGAACGATGATATTCTGAAAGATGAATCAGAGCAGATGATCTCAGTTACTGTCAAAACCACTTGTTCCCAGAAAGAAGACGACAAGTCGCTCTTGAATAAATATAACTTTATTCTGAGGAGGACAAAACTATTTTACAATGTGCAACTTTACATCAGTTAAATGTGCTTTCAAACTTTTTTTTTTTTTTTTTTTTTAAATCAGTATCTTTTCAAAATGACTTAAATCCATTCATAAAAACAACCTCTAAAGCAAAAAGGCGACGGACGGGCCTGTCCCGGCAAACGCTTTTTAGGCAAATGTTCCTCTGTGTAAGCGAAGAGATCATTTAAATGGCCTCCGAAAAAAAATAAAAGAAAGTGTTTTCAGTGTTTCAGCTACAAGCCACCAATGGGACGTCACAGCAGTATTTCGACCATGAGAAGGTGCGTGTGTTTAGTCACATCTGACCGTCGCCGGCGTGCGTGCACATGTAAATCATGGTGCAAGACAAAAAAAAAAAAAAATGTGTGAACCAGTGATGAACTTCAACCTCAATAATTTAGCTAAATGTAGAAAGAATCCCACCCTGCTGGAGCCATTAATCTTTATTTAAATAAACTCTCATCTAAATTACACATTCAAATGCCTACTAATATACTTTAAACTATTTCAAGAGCTTCTAAAGAATAACAATATAAAATTTAAAATAAACTACTGCTACCAGTACAGGTTTATGTGACTGGCAGTAGGGAAAGAAAAAAAAAAAAGGTGGCTCTACGGCCACTTATTGAGAACTGGACTAATAATTAAGAATCAGCTGTATTCGCCAACATTCATCAACCTCAAACGATATCAACTCCGCCGATGGCTCATGAGCTAAGACTTTGCAAATCTGTACTGTTATCATTGTTATTTTTTAAATCTGTATGTGAGACACTCTTCATATGACTTGAGTAAATAGGAATGGTGACAAACCCACTATCAGTGTTGATAGCTGTAACACAATAAATCTCTGTCCTTCTAATCTGAATGTATCACTTCAAATGCATCACACAAAATCTGCTCTCAGATGAACGCTCTCCTTTGACGCTCCTCCTCCTCCTCCACCGCTTCGACGTATCAAGAAGGTGCAGGAAAGTGCCTCTGAGCTCCTCACAGCTCCTCGCTCTCCAACCTGGCCTCGGGAGGGGAGCTGGAGAACAGGATGGGGCTGGTGTCCGACGTGGGGAAGGCCGACCTGATGTCCAGGCCCTGGCCCGTCAGGGCGGCGTAGCGGCTGCCCGTTCGCGGAGCCTTCTTCATGGGCGCAGGGATGTTCTGATGCCACTGTGCTGAAGGCGCAGCAGGTAGCTGGTGTTAGCTCGCAGGCTGACATCATGAAAGCGCAGCATTTGTTTTTTTTTTTTTTATGCCGAAGTTGGTACTTACACGGCTATACAGAATATTTACCATAGATATCAAGTCTGCAGGTGCAAGATATGACTCCAGCCTCGTTTTTTGCCGACACCGTGTACCAGCCTGCGTCCTCTTTCCTTGTTGGCTGGATGAGGAGGCACACATATCCAGTGGCATCCTGGGTCACACTGAAACGGACACATAATGGAAAATTTAATCTTGCTCTGGAGGCTATGAAGTGTCATTTCTGACTTTACTGGATAGATGTATACTGCATAACATTATGACCACCTTCCTAATACTGTGTAGGTCACTCTTGTAGAGACTCATCAGAGAATGGACATGTGTGGGTGTCCTGGTGTTGGTAGTGGGGGGGCTTTGGTTCCTATGGGTTGAAGGGAGGAACTTCTGTTGATCATCCGACTGATACTTGATCAGTTTGGGATCTCGTGAAATTGGAGGCCAGGTCAAACACCTCGTACACCATCTAAATTGTACTGTGTGAGTGTGTGTCTGGCTGCATCTTGCTGGGGATGCCATCAGGGAGTGGCATTGCTATGGGGTGGGGGTGCCTGA
This sequence comes from Mugil cephalus, assembly GCF_022458985.1. Lineage (NCBI taxonomy): Eukaryota > Metazoa > Chordata > Actinopteri > Mugiliformes > Mugilidae > Mugil > Mugil cephalus. Next base: position 7,104,829 of record NC_061782.1, read on the forward strand.
TCTGGTCTAGGTGGGTGGTGCATGTCTACGTAACATCCACCTGATTGCCAGGTCCAGATTTCCCAGCAGAGCATTGAGTTGTCACAACAATGTTATCTACTTCCCCCTGTCAGTGGTTTTAATGTTGTGGCTGATCGGTGTAAACCCACTGGGAACCATCCTCCAGGTCTGAGCAATGAAGCCCATGCAGTTCATGGTGTGGCCACTTGAGGCTGGATCCAAAAGGGAGCAAATCCCCATAAAGCCCCATGTTAAAAGCCCAACTTTACAGCATTATTAAACATGTTTACAGCCTGGTACAGAAAACATGACAACTCTTTCTTCTAACTCACTCGTTTATTTTTTATTAAGGTTTAAAATTCTGCCTCATTAAGGGGCGTTCCCACTTTGAGTGACAGACGGTAGCCTGAGCTAATAGCTAACAGAGAGTTGGGTGGGCGGGTCTCAACGTTCGACTGCGAGCTCCGCCCACTTCGTGCTTCATATTCAAGGCTCAAAATCCAATGGGTGACATCACGATGGGGTTTTCCATAGTATATACAGTCATTGCTACCTGCCTAAACTTCTTGGAGAGAGACAAAGCTCCTACTTACCTGAATCTGTCCTTAGCTTTCGGAATGGTCTCATTGTCCTTCTTCCAGTAGATGGCCGGAGCGGGCATACCCACCACACGACACTCCAGCCTCACTGGGGTCCCCTCAGGAATACCCATGTTCTGCAGCTTCTCCAGAAACTGAGGAGGGTGCTTCATCTCTTTTTCTAAAGCGGATAAGAGTTACAGTAATGAAACGTCCAAACGAGGCACGGGGGTCACGTCAGCACGTCAGCAAGTCACTGATTGCATCCAGTCCTCACCCACAACTTTCAGTTCCAGACTAAAGGAGCTCTGTCCGGCTTTATTGCTCGCGATGCAGGTGTACGTGCCGGCATCGTTCTGCGTCAGGGGGTCAATGATCAGGGAGTGGATGCCATTCTCCCGCACCAGCATCTTGTGGTAAAGGTCTGGATAGATTGGCTTCCCATTGACCAGCCACATCAGCTCTGGGTTGGGTAGGCCACTCACCTGGGCGAACGAAACAGGGCTCAGAATAAGACGAGGCAAATCCTGTCAAATTAAAGACACTGGGACCTGCTACTTACTTTACAGTCTAGTCTGCACAGCCGGCCCTCGTGAGCCAGCATGTCCCCTGGGGCCTGGAGGAAGTGAGGACGGAAGAAACGCTCCTCGGTTTGTTCACTTTCAACCTCTTGTATGCGGGAGCGCACCCTGAACAAAGACACATTGACATCAAACCTTTATTTGACAGCCTCCCAATTTAGCATTTCCAATCGGTAGATAGACACTGGCCTGCTTATAGTTTGACGTACGAATATGTACAACGTTACCTCCACCTGTGAGCGATACCGATGCAACTATCGATTCTGCTATCAATCCGATTCCCTTATCAATTCCTCCTGTGAATTTTTGGTTTAGAAAAAGTAGGTGTATGTGGTTCGTGCCAGAAATTTTATTGAGTTTCTAAGTGAACAAATAAGAAACTGGCCACTGGATCCTCACTAGCAACGCTTTGCTGCACGTGTTGACCGGAGATTGTCAAGATTGCTCTCTCGGTATTTAATGCCGTGTGTCGTCGACAAATATTTCATCACGTTAGTGGTGTTGCCGCCTTTGCTTGAAATTACGATGCTGCATAAACTGCACGTTGCGCTGTTACAGTCTCTTCTGGTGAAGTGAAGTCACACTTTTGACCGTTTCGTTGTCCTCACGTGAGGATCACATGATGTGAATGACGTGATTTGACATAAAAATGATTCTTCTTCGTCTTCTACGAGTTCTTACGTTTCATGGCGGTTGGCAAACAACATTTAGGTGTGTTACCGCCACCTTCTGGACTGGGATGTAAAAATTTGTTTTGAAAAGAATCAATAAGGGAAATCGATAAGCATGAAGGCTAAAGATATCGATGAATTGAACCAGTTGAAACTGAGAATCGGTTCCCGATGCTCATCCCTACCTGTTGAGAGATGTAATTGCTTAATAAAAACTTACAAATGTTATGTTACTGAGCTTTGGTTAAATGTTTGCTTTGTGAATGGTTATTAAAGTATTATTACTCTCAGGGAAGAGAATGTGCCATTTTCACATTGCACACTGGGGCCGGCTCACCTCTGAGAGTGAATAGGCGTCATTCGGTTTCGTGGAGGTCCCGTTTGGACTATCAAGTGACCCGAGCAGCTGATTCGTCCCTGATAAACATTAAAATGTCACATCACAAACCACACATGAAGCAGCTGGAGAGACGGTGGCGACAACATGAAATGATGGGGTGAGAATGAACCTGTGGATTAGCTGCCATGATGGTGTAGTTGCCATCATCGTCGCTGGTCGTGGACTCTATGTGTAAAGCACAGGTCCCGTCCCCCTCTCTTATCTTCTTGTAGTGGACGTTCTTCCTCAAGATCTGCTTCCCGTCCTTGAACCAGTAAACCTGATGGAAGGCGCAGGTGTGAATGATAAGGGCGGGAGGGACCAAAGTGAAGGATTGCGCTTGAGTCTCCTCTCACCTTCGGAAGTGGGACTCCCACCACTTTACAGGAGAAGGTGACGGGCACGCCTTCCATCGCCCGGAAGTTTTTCAGCTTCTTGTCAAAAATGGGCGCGATGCATTTTCCAGAGGGGACGTCGTCGTGCTGCACCTCGTCGTCCGACTCCTCCACCGGCGTTCGCTCCAAGCGGAACTCGATCTCGCTCATTAGCCTTTGCTCAAAATTGGACACTTTGTACTCCTGGAAAAGGAAAACCACTGCATAAAAGTGGCCGCGACGGTCGCCATCACTGCACACACCCCCCTCCCTCCCTCCGTCTTTGTGCTCACACCATACATGTTAACACGCCGAGGAATGCAGGAATCGGGAACATGACACAATATGTTCATCATGTATCGGTGGCCGTAAAGCCACAATCTATAAGAACAAAGAGGATATAGATTGTGACTTTAAACCAGGTCATGATAAGGGTCGTGCAGTGACATTTGTCTGACAGGATCAACTCCTGGTTGGTCAAACATTTTGCTCATCCAACCAAATAAATAAGACTGAGGGTAAAACAGAGAACAGAGGGAGATACTCATAGCGAAATACACATTTTATACCGCGTTTGATTAGTATATGTACATTATATTAAAAGGTATTTTAATAATTTAATACACTCATACCAAAGTAATCCATCTCAATCACCACTTACGAGCCACTAGAAATGTGTGGGGTTGAATATACTGGCTGAGAATCTGCCCTCTCCCTGCATTTCCTACTTATTATCTTTTTATTTTGATGTGTTCAGGACATTGGATAGCACAGCTCCCAGCAAATCTCCAGCCATCACGGATGCATATATAATAATGCACCACCCTCTTGCATGGATTTGCGGTGGCGTGCTCTGGAACATAATGTTTTTTTTTTTACTCTCGCTTACGCCGCTCCCTCTTTTCATGTACTCTCCAGCCCCGACCCCACCTCTCTCTTGTTTGCTGATCCTCTGGGAGGAGGGTGCATGTATGAATTCGGTTATTATACCTTTAAAAAGGACACAGCTATCAGGAGATTACTGAAGTTATATGTAGGGATAATATGGATGCTTGTGAGTTGTTTCGTAAAAATGCAACTAGCAAATAGTTTTCTGGGGATGATCTAGATTGAAATCTGGAAAAACTGTGCTGTAAGCTTCAGTGGGGAAGCTTCATGAACTGTAACCCTTAGATTTAGTTTAGTTTATTCGTGCATGTTATGTATTAGTTAACAGAAGCTTGAAGGCTTGATTAGAGATATTGATTAATAACCATGGTATTCAGATAAGTGTATGAGAATATCCAAAAGTTCCGTAGCCTCGGTCCGAAACATTATAATAGCCCATTCAGCCTCGAGCAAAGCAGTGCTTGGGAAAATCCTTGTACCTCATCATAGTTAATGACAGTAGCAGGAATGTTTGGTCCAAGGGGTCTGCTCGCTGTTTTCCCCTCATTACTCGGCTTCTATGAGAGGATAGGGATGGATGATGAACAACAAAGACAAACTAACTGTAACACACAAACATATACTGTTGTTATTAGCATGCATATGTTGTTAAAGTACACAGAGACACTATGAAGGAATGAATGAATGAATGAATGAATGAATGAATGGTGAGGGATTGATGGTCGACACTAAGTGGGTTCATCATCGCCTCCGAGTGACCGAAGAGTTTCTATCCTTAAACATCTATTGCAGGACAATCATCTCATAATTGTATACATATATATACATACAGTATACACCGATCAGGCTTAACATTATGACCACCTTCCTAATATTATGTAGGTCTCCCTTGTGCCTCAGAAACAGCTGTGACCCATCAGAGAACGGACATGGGCCTTCTGAGGTTGTCCTGTTGTGTCTGGAAACAGAATGTTGTTAGTGGGGGGGGGGGGGGGGGGGGGGCTCTGTGGATCATCTCACACTTACTTGATCAGTTTGGGATCTAGTGAATTTGGAGGCCTGGTCAACGCCCTATGCTGTTCTTCATGTTTTTTTTGAGTTGTTCCCAAACCGTTTTTGTGTGTGTGTCTGTGTCAGGCTGCATGCTGCTGGGGGGTTGGGGTACCTGGTCCTGGTCTAGGTGGGTGCTACATGTCTTAAGTAACATCCACATGAATGAATGCCAGGTCCAAAAACTCCCCAGCAGAACACTGAGCTGTCACAAAATGGTGAACGTTATTTACCTCGCCTGTCAATGGTCATAATGTTGTGGCTGATCGGTGTGTGCGAATGTATACATGTAAAAAAGCTGGAGACAATGCAGCACAGTCACTGGTTAATACAAATTAAAAGTCATCTTTAAAAGTACAAAAACCTAAAATTGAAAAAGTTGGTTAGTTAAAAACTAGCGATCACAAACAATTACTTCAAACTGAACATCACTGACATTCATATTCACACACTACTCTCTCTGACATCTAAGAGCGCAGGGATGCAATGGAAATCAACTACAGAATCACGCGAATCCACCTTCTGACCCTCTAAATATTTCATTATTTTAACTATTCACCACTGCACCCAAAACAAGAGAACTACTCGGTACCTGTTGATGAGTAAAACGCGGAGTCTCATCTTTAAAGTTCAGCTTCTTCTCGATGTCGTGGAGGATGGATTCTCTGCTCTCACGCAGTTCCTCGGCCGACGGGGGGCGCATCTTGGGCGCCTTCTTTGGAAGCCTGAAGAGACAAATGTGCAATAAAAGCAGTCAAATGTGCAGCCGTTTCGAAAAAAACTCACGTGCGTCGCAGACTGTCAGAGAAGGCGTACCCTAATGGAGCTCCCCTGGGTAGGCCCATCGAGTTGGTGGGCTGACTGTGGGACAGCGACGGCAGGACAGAGCTGAGGAAAGCTACGGGGTTTTGAATGGGGCTGGGGCTGGAGCTGCTGGAGGTGGGAGAAGGCGCTTGCGGCGGCGACTGGGCTCGAAGGGCGAACACGCTGTTGTGGAATGGTGCTGATCCGGGCGTCGGCGAAGGGGCGAAGGACGGAGGGCTGGTGGGAGACCTGAGCACCCTCGTGGGGAGGATCCTGGTCGGAGGCGGGAACGGCGGGATCGTAGGGGAGCTGGCGGCGGAGGAGTTGAACTCGGCGGCCAGCTCGTGGAGCAGCGGCACCGGGGATTCTGTGGGGGAAGGACTTCTGACTGGTGAGAAGGTCTGAGCGGCTATGAACTCCTTGGGCCGGGTGTAGCTGAAGGTGTTGGAGGTGGCGCTGAGATTCATGAGTGAGGCGTGGGTGCTTCTCAGCAGCGGAGCGGGGGATGTGATCTGCGGCAAAGCCGGGCTTGAATCCATGGGGACTGTGCTCAGCTTTGGCGCGGCCGGAGAGAAGAATTGGGGCGTGGGCGCGGTTCGGGCGAGAGCTGCAGGGGACATGTTGAGGTGGGAGGCGTGGATGGTGTTAATCTGGGATACGGGCGCTATGCTGAAAGAAGGGGTTGTGTTCAGCTGTGGGGCGGGGGGAGGGGAGGTCACCATTGAAGGTGTCTTAAGGTGAGGAGCAGAGGGAGGTGAGCTGAAAGAGGGAGTAGTGTTGAGAAGAGGTGAAAAGGTGGGGTTGGGTGATGGGGAAGAAGCCAGAGAAGAAGCAGGGGGTGCGGTGGTCAGCGGGGGTGCAGGGTGCGATGTCTGCTGCGGGGTGGTCGTCGTGTTAAGGTACGTATGGAAAGGGGGCTCACGGTGCATTCTCGGGGACCACAGCGGACCCTCCTGGGAGCTTTGGACCTCGGGTTGGACCTGGACCTGGAATGGGGGCCTGTGTTGAGGCTGGGTGCGGGTCTGGGCCGGAGGGTCGGTGTCCTGCTGCTGCTCCATGAGGACCTGGTTGTGCAGGAGCTGCAGCTGAGCCGGGCCCCTGTCGATCAAGTGAAAAGCGAAATGAGGCGAGAACTATACATGGTGAAGATGAGAGGGAGGCTCCGTGCTCCCTTCTCATAAATTTAGTCCACGCAGCGAACCCCGGCAGGAATGAGCCAAAGTCAGCATGAAGAATACTCTGCCCTTTTATGGGCTACCAACAAGTCCCAGCTTAATACACACTCAGCTTTCCCTTTAAAGATTAAAATATTCAAGATTCGAGAAGTTTACTATCATATATACAACAAAGGTCACACTGAGCAGTGAAATTATTAGGGAGTTACCCACATTCAAGCTAAAATAAACAACTACACAAAAAAGGGAAATAAAATCACTTTAAGCGTTTTATTTATCATCTAATTACTGCAACTTCACTCAAACAACATCAGACTAATTTGTCATGTTTATCTTAATTAGCCAATACAAAAAAATAAAAAATAAAAGCAGACGACTAAACAAGGTTCAATTTACGGCTCTGTCTGAAATATCAGATTAACACGAATGCAAAGGAGCAAACTTACAGATAAAAAATGCCATCCTTTGTTTTAGAAAGCGGGTAGGTCCACATTTGAAGTCCTCACGCAGCCTTTTATGAATTGAAATGATTACAGCTGCTATCTGCGCCAGTGGAGCAGGAACCGCCCACTTCTTCTATGCTTGTCAACACATTTATCACTCACTTAAGTAAACTACAAAGAATGTGTCCTAATATTTGGGTTGCCTCTCCTCAAAATCTCCACCTGTGGACGTTAATTCTTTTTTTTTTATTTCATGCTGTAACATCCAAATGGTAGCTTTTTTATTTTATTTTCAGTGACTCATCTACATGTGGTGGTTTTCTCTTTGCTCTACTCACAGTTTGGGTTTAGCCAGCACGGGTGGTGGTTCTTTGTTGGCTGACGCCTGATCTGGGTCTTCGTCAGAGAGAAAGGATGCGTCACTTTGCTCCTCTTCCTCGTCCTCGGGCAGTTTGAAGTGCACGCGCAGGCCGACTCTGGAGCCGGAGCGTGAGTGTTTGTGGTTTGTCATGGTGCCTGTCTTTAGGCAGGAGTTGGGAGGAGGATCGGGCAGGGGTATCACGATGGGGGTGCCGTTCAGGTGGTTTGGGGAACCTTTAACTTTTGGGCTTGTGTCAGGTGACGTCACTGAGGGTCTTGGCACTTCCTGCGCAGCTGAAGTCTCAGCTGCAGATGAGGCAACGAAAGGTCTTGGGTAGGAGAGGTACTGTCTGCCGCTCTGTGATTCTGGACGTGTTGCAATGGACCCGGGATGGTCCTGCTGGTTGAGGCAGAGGGGATCTAAGTTTGGGGTGCTGGTGCTGCGGGCGTTCAGGCTGGAGCTGCTGGTCAGACTGGAGGGCTCCAGACTGGGCAGGCTGGTGCGAAGAGGATCTGGGCGCAACATGCTCGAGCTGTGGGGGTCCAGGCGAAGGGTGCTGGTGTTTAAGGGGTCCAGGCGTACGGTGCTGGAGATGAGAGGGTCTAGGCGAATGGTGCTGGAGTGGGGCTTGATGCTGCTGGTCACAGCAACCTCTAGATGAGGGTTCACAGCAGGAGCCGGGGGGAAATGCTCTTGCATTGGACCGGGCTTCACCATTAAACTATTCAAAGGCCTCACGTGGTTACTGTTGCTGCCATTGCCTGAGGGACAAAGAGAATGATTGATATATACATTTCAGCGCTAGCCTCGATGTTTGTGTGAAGTGAAAGATAAACTTTACCTTTGACCCTGAGTGCAGCAGTGCTAGACACGGTTCCATACTTGTTGTTTGCCGTACAAGTAAACACCCCCGAATCCTCAGGAAAGACCTCAGCAATGACCAGAGTGCATATTTCCTCTAGAGGGAAAGGGAGAAAAGATGATACTCACATCATTAGGTTTGACATTCTACAGCTGCACCATGTCAACGTCTCACAGTGTCCCAGTGCAGCAACGAAACATAGCGTGACTTGCTCAAATGCACAGCAGTGAGGTTTCTCTGTATCACTGGGGCTGAGAGTCTGCTATATCTGCAGCTAAGGCAGGTTGAAGTGATCTGCCATGGTGGTTTGACACAGGATGAGAGGCTACCTTATATGGTCCAGAGTCAGGGAAAAGCAGCCCTGGCTTATGTACAGAAGAAGAGCAGAAGCCTCCGCCAAGGACTATAAACACTCCAGCAGAGTAATATGTACACACTGCAGCATCGTATGCAGACAGGCAGCTGCTATGATGTTGTCAACACTCTTGTTTTTGACAGATGGGGACAGGATGAAATATGTACCTGATTCAGCTGGAGATCTGGGCTCTGAAAGAGAAACAAGGAGCAGAGTCACGGTGAAAGGGCAACAGTCCTCCGGTGCATCGGCTTCACGGTCCACACGTCTGTCACGTCACGATCAGTTAATGCTCTCACTTGTCATTTTGGTGTTTTCCTTTTACATTTATTAACATTTTCAGATTATGAGCTAAAATTCTGTCATATTAAATAGAACCTTCCTTTCCTTCTTTTTTTACAGAATCCTATTTATTTTCTTGGTGCACATTAAGGTCCATAAGAAACAGTTTCAGTATTTTACTATCACAGCGGCACAGAGCTTACTTTTCTGCAGGATCCTGAAATCCGGAGAGTCGTCTATGAGTGTTCCTTCCCTGTACCAGTCCACTCGAGGTGAGGGCGACCCCTTCACGCGACACTCTAGCACCACCAGCTGGCCTTCTGAGGCAAGGAGGTCCTGCAGGCTCTGTTGAGAGGGTGGACAGGCTGTATCCTGCATCTCTAGAGCATTTATACACTCCAACTTTCTTTTTGTGTGAGTGACTACCTTTGTGAATACGGGGGCGGCCATGATGGGTTGCCCGTTTAATCCTTGTGGATAGTTGTGGTTCGATGTTTGACTCTGAAGATTAAAAAAAAAAAAATACAAAATCAAAATATATAAAAGTATATATATATAAGTAAATAAGATATTTGCATTATTTTACCTCAGGCTGGATTGTTTGTGCTGGAGCTGAGTTTAAAGGCAGCGATGGAGCTATCGCCGTCTGCACAGTCTGCGGTGCAGGTAGGCCTAGGGGAGCTGTTAGCACTCTCTGGACTTCTGTAAGTCCTGCATCGCCTGAAGAAGTAGAAGTGAACACCTGCACAGGTAATACTGTTGCCTCCTCCTGAACAGGGTGTGCTGTGGATGCCACAGCTACTTGGGAGAATTCTGGGAGCGGAGGTACAGAAGCAGAAATCTGGACGGGTGGAAGAGGTTCTGGGACGACTTGGTTCGTTGTTTGAGAGAAGAGCTCCTCTGCTGGTTCTTCAGTGGCTGCTGCAGGCTGGGATGACACAGAGTCTTCCTCCTCTGCAGGGAGAGTTTGGCTTGAAGGTGGAGGTAAAGATGAGGGCGTCTGTGGTTGCTTCCTCTGCAGCCTTTGCCGATCACAAAAGAAAACCGGTGTAAAGCGTTCGTTGTTGCGCGCATTCTCATCTCATCTCTTTTAGGGTGTTAACAGAGAAAATAGAGCAGAAACTCACTGGGCTACATGCTCAAAGTGCTGCTCCACGTCAGAGTCCGAAGAGGAGGCGCCTGGAGAACAGAAACAAACATCGTCCATCTCTAGGGAAACGTTTCACACGGACTCATAAAACCAGCAATGAGAAAGAAACAGAAGAATCACCTTCGACATAGATCTCGGCCGACGTGGAGTCGGTACCGTAGAAATTGGACGCAAAGCAGGAGTAGCGTCCCGTGTCTTCCTCGAACGCCTCGGCGATGATCAGAGAGTGAAGCTCACCATTGGTGATGATCTGAATGTCGGGGCTGTTCTCCAGCTCCTTGCCCTCACAAAACCACCTGAAATTCAAGGTAATTCAATGAGAATTAGCGTTCTTAGCTTCCTTTGCTACAAATATCTTATATGCGCAACAGCTTTCTTTTATTGGTAAAAGGACGCTCAGTTATTTGTACAAATCTTGACCCTGAACTTCACTGTAAGTCCAGCTGCAAGGGCAAGTTGGGCCGTTCTCTGCAAGTAATCAGCTTCTTGTTCCACATCAGTGATACTCGTATTTCAAGACTCCTACTCGGGCATTGTTATTTCAAACCCTGTCTCCACACTTCTCTTTACCCCCCCCCCCCCCCCCCCCCCCCCCGCCCCCGCCCCCATTAATCTTCTGACATTTGTGTCTATGAGACTGGTACCATGTGGTGTCTTTCTCACTTCCCCAATACTAATTCTGGCTCGGTCCCACTCAGTAAAGTTATGCAGGCCGAGAGGAAAACGTTTTGATGAGCAAGCCCTATCCCTTTCCTGGTAAGAGAAGAAGCGGCACCACGACGCGCCGTGCCAGCTTATCGGCCGCTGTAATGTGCCGTCGACGTTGTTGAGGATGAGGAGCATGCGGTGGCTGATATTAAGTCACCTCTGTTAACTGTCGTGTCTGGGTACACGAGAGTAGAGATGATCCTCAGAGAGATGCACGAAATATGTAAACCAGGTTACATCGTGTCGGCATCTTGAAGCCACTAGTTTATATTAAAAATCTATCATTTCATGCTTTTAAATTACAAGCAAGTGTGATAAATTCAAATGAAAACAAAGAGAAGACACCGGACTAAAATTACTTACCTTCTTCTGGTCCACTGCTGCTGCAGTTGGTCTATTTCTTACTTAGTAAAACTATAATGGTAAACCTCTAACTTCTTTCTCAGCCCCGACCGGCAACATATGCAGCGGCCTCTATTTTGAGAGGATGAGGCGCTGAAGCTTTATAAAATCCAGCCAATAAACAACCAGGAATAGGGTGATGTATTACCCTCTGGCAAGACGTCATCATATCGCCATGTATCATATCTGCTGCTGCCACTGACATTATGATCATATTTATGCCCGTCCTTCACTTTTTTTCCTAATAAATATGGATGGAGGATTGAATAATAACGCCACTTTTGATACGTTCCAAACTTAGAACATAAACAAACTAAATCCAGACTACATCTGAGCTTTGGTATTTCTGCTGCGGTTTCCAGAGAAATCCGTTTGCCGCTGCGTGGACACAACACAGACGATGTCCTCTCCGCGTCCTGTCTGTCTTTTAATGAGTAAGGCTCTAAATTGAAAGCATGAGTAGCAGAGGACGAGGCTGCTCTGTGAGGGGGCAAAGACCCCTTTTCGCTGCACCTGTCCGGGCTATTTTACCCCCCCACCCTCTCTGGAGTTCAGAACTGGTGAGGAGATTCCCCCCCAGAGCCCGGGATCTCTGACTGGCTGACCCAAACTCGTACGCACAACGCTAAACATAGACTCAGGATACACACAATGCTATACCCTGACACACAAGAGACGGTACACCGCTGCAAAGCGATGGGAAACATGAACCTGACAACTCTATTTTGACCCCTTTAAGTCAGACACTCGGAGAGGCTGCTACACATGACACTGTTTGGTGAACACAAGGGCTCAAGGTTAATAAAATTTTTTAAAAAATAACTAAAAATACAAGTTCCAGCTTTGTGTCATAACTTAAGCCGACACCACTGACACACAACTCAGATCTTCAGAGAGGGTAACAACAAACCTCACGTTTAAATCATCTTACCAAACTCTTCATGCTTCTGTCAAGAGCTCAGTCGGTTCCATTATCAGACGCAACTACAGCTCGCATTGCCAGTCCGGTCTAAAAATGGCCGGGAGCAACATTCTCCCCGGACAAGTATAAGTTAGTGGCTCAACAATGTTCAGTAGGAATAACAAGCCCATGCCCCCTATAGTCTGACAAATCAAATTCAGCCTCCCGGGCCTCTCTTATGCTGAGCTGTGAGGGAATTAGCTGATTACAACGTATCAAACATAAATGTTTGTTTGTCTTACGCCTTTTTCATAGTTATTTTGATGAAGATTTCTTTACCCCTGAGGACAAAACGTTTAAGCCGAATCCCTCGAGGAGTAAATTCATCTCGTATTCCAGCGCATTTTACACGCAGATCATAAATAATTAGGATGAGTTCCTAAAACAGAGCGCCTCATACGATTATCATTTGCTCCCCTGACCACACACGGACACGCACCTACGCAAACACACACTCATGCCATTCAGGGATCAGCTGTTGGATGTCGTCACATGTCACCTCTGTTTGGATCTCCTGAGAAAACTGTGGATTTTTCATCCTCACACCTCTAAGACTGGGATGATGTGAGCTTCAGATGCAGACAGGAATCAGTCAAAAGAAAGTATCAAACCCATGAAAATATCCTCACGTTAAAAATGCATAAAACACGACTCTGTACGTGTTTGATCTTTTACATTTTGGTTCTTGAAGCACACAGATACGCTGCCAAGAAGGACTTTCCACAGCTGAAATATAAACTGACCAGTATAGATATGATGACGTGCAGGTGTCACTGAAACATGACACAGATCAGAAGACATTTAGAGGAAAATACCAGCACAGGAACAGACAGTACGTTAATATTGTCTATACTTTCACAAAATGATTGTATCTGTCAAATGAAATGTTATATACACTATAGGAGATATAAGATTACAAATTATACTATTAGAAATTAAACGGCTAAAGAAGCGATAATGCAAAATAAACTATTAGACATCTATTGGACAACTACTAAAGAACTGGATTATTATTGTTATTACTAGTGTATTAGTGTTAGATTTAACTACAGCAGTTAGTGGTCTAGTTAGAACATTTAAGAACATTTAACACTATTTTAGATTATGACGATGATATTAAAACTGTTGAATAAATGCACATTTTTGGAGCTGCAGTGGAGCAGAAGTACAGAGTAACAGAAACCTCTCATCCTTAACTAAGCTGCAAAAAAACAAAAACAGCACCTCACAGCACACTGTAAGCCTGCAATCCAGGGAATAAACAAAGGACTCCGGGAGCTTTAGAAATGACTGTTTCCTTACCGCACTTCAGGCACAGGAAGCCCTCTCACAATGCAGTCTAACTGCATCTTGCTGCCTTCAGGAACCTCCCTGCTTTTCAGTTTCTGGATGAACTGAGGGGGCTCACACACCGGCTCCTCCGCGTACGGAGTCTCTGTCGAGGCAAAGTCCTCGGCCTCTTCCTCCACTTCCTGGGGCACGGAGTTGTACTGTGGCTCCTCGGTAATCCTGAAGTCCTGAAACTCCACGTGTCCAGTCCCAGAGTCCAGCTGGACCGCTGGCTGGTGGCTAACGGCGGGGCTGGGTCCCTCCTTCTCCAGCTCCGCGGGCATGACCGAGCGCTCCCTGTTGTCAGAGGCGAGGGGGTACACGATCTCATCGTTCTGGGCCTTGTTCTGGCTCCTGCTCCTGTGGGTTTTGCAGGACCTCGGCCGCACCCGCTTGGAGCTGTTGGCCTTGAAGAGGGAGGAGAGCTCCTCGATGAAATCTGCCGCCTTGTTGAGGAACTCCTTCTTGGACTGGGTCTCCAGGCCGTACGGGGCGCTCCTCGACGACCTGTTGTAGTCGTGGAATCCTTCACCGGAGTCCCTGCTGTTCCTGATCATGTTGTCCTGCCGCGTGGACGCTTTGTGCACCTTTCTGTCAGCTGTGTATGTCGCGTTTGCCGCTGGCAGTTCTTTAAACTCTGGCTGAGCGAAGGGAACCGCCGGAGGGGCAGCTGAAGGAGCAGGAGACGGGTTAAGGAAGGGAACGGAAGGGGTTGCAGAGCAAGAAACTGAGGCCGAGGAGACGCTGGAGGGGGCTACAGGCGTGACGGGGACCTTGACCTCTGCCCTCTCCTCACGGGGATCGTGTCCGATGGCCTGGCAGGCCAGGTTCACACTCTCATCCAGCTCTTCCTGGCTGAGGAAGGCCGACAGGTCTGGGAACTGAGGGTCATTGTGGCTCATGGCGTCCTCCGCCTTGCCTTTGAGCGACCCGTAGATCTGAAGGCGCGAGGACGAGGCGTCGGAGCGGCTCATCTCGCTGTGACGCTGCTGGGCTCTGGCCTCGGCTAGGTAGTTCTCCCTTAAGAGCTGAGACAGCGAGGGCGGCTGGTCGATGTTGTTCTCTTGCATATTGCTGAAATAAACGCAAGATATTCTATTAAAAGTAGTGAAAACGGTGACGTCCACTAGCAGAGCTGATCGTGTTTGAAAAGGTCATTGCCAAATGTAAAGGAATAAAGGAATCCTGCACAATGTTTGAGTCAAAAGACAATAACTCGTGTGCATTTAAGTGAATGTTATATCCCTGAATTGATTGTAATACAGTCAGTAGTGATGGAGCAGCCTCTGATGTTTTAGAGTCAACACATTTTCAGAAAATTTAAATCTTTGGAACAAACATTGATACATCAAAAGAACCGTGTTGATTTAGCTTCTTTCTGTCAAACCTCACTTCTTGAATATCAAACTTTAGCACATGTTTAAGATGCTCTACAAATCCATTTTAATACTGTGTTGTGTGACATGACACGTTAAATACATTAGTTGATTAGTGACTAGCAACCATTTTAATTTGTTGTCCTTATATTCCAACTAAAATGTCTCAGCTCCAGCTCCTCAAATGTCCGTGTCTTTAGTGACATGAAGCGGTTTTACCTTCATTTCAACCTGTATTTTCAGATTTTTCATGAAAGAGGCGTTTTATTTAATTATGAAACGGACTTGATTCATAAAGGGTAACGTGGAGTACACACAAGTTGTAGTACGTGCACAATTGTCGCTAATTGCTAACGGTCACAAGTCTAAATAAAGCCCATTGAAATATCTTGTTTTCATCCCTTCACATTTCACATTGTGAAATATCGGATGCATGTGCACGGTGACTGTGGTTAAAAGCAGCGGATGTGTGGTAAAAATAGCTTTTTATTTTAGCTTAAATTCAACCTTCCTCTCGCCTCGTCGGGGTATCGGGTTCATGCTCCGACACCAGATCTAATGGGATGCAGGCGGGCTTCTTCTTCTCTTTCTTCCCTATTTTTTTTATTTTCTAAACCCCCCATCTGCCTCACACCGACACATATGATGTTTTAGACTGTCAGCACAGCTTTTTGACACTAGTCATGAGCAAGTTATTGGGTACAGACATGAGATAGGGCCCACACATGCTACTGACACTCAAATCAGTGCAATTAAGACAGACGGCGATGCCCTTCCAACAGACCTGAAGCTGCAGCTGTTGTGTACATTAATCCTTTGCAAACAGGCTCCAAGCCCACCGAGTCATATCTAATAATAGCGAGGGGTCGGCTTACATGAAGAAAATCAACAGAAAAAAAAAAAAAAAAGCATCGCCACTCATCCTGTGTTATCAGGATTTTCGTCAGTCACAACAGACATTAATCAAATGACTCAAACGGAACTATAATTATCATAAATGGGACCGTCCTGAGTGACACAGCAGGCTTAGAGCCCCCCCTGACCAACCACCGCAGCAGCATGCATGCATGCAGGCAGGTTAAGATAATTCAATTAAATAGGAGCATAAGCGGTCAAACAGAAATAGGCTTTTGAGGCTCAGTGTCGGAGATTTTCTGGGGGCCGATGCCAGAAGACAATCTACTGCGAACAATTGAATTAGGGGCCGGTGTGTTTTACCTTCAGAATAAACCCAGCTGCCCCCCAGTGAAGGACTGGTAAATCCTCAGGGTGCACCTGTGCTGAAAGGAGGAGATTCCAGTCTTCAGCTCGCTGCCACCTGGGAAAGTCTTGGGACGCACAGGCAGCTGCCCAGCCTTCCCCGCTTTTTCTCGCAAGCACACAGCTAACCTTGAAGTTTACAGGAAAATGTGGAGGCGAGTAGCTACGGTAACCTGTCACCAGTAAAAGTAGAAACATTTGTCAGTGCGGTAGCCGCAGGTTATTTTTGGGGAGGCCTGGCCCATGTGTCTGGGTGGCGACCCTCCTCATTGGCCAGGGGGGGCGTGCTGTAAAGGGATTCCTCCTCCAGCGGTCCGTCGGAGTCCTACAGATTTAGAAGCCTCTTGTTGAACCTCTCACACACACACTTATGTTAACACGGCAGCTGATCAAACACACTTTCCAAACAAACTCAGGCAGTAAAACACGTCTATATGTTTGACAATTACTTGAAGTCTGAGGCTTACACTCACTTTGCACTAAAACTGCTTTTTTTTTTAGCCACTCCATTATGTTTTTTTGCAAGTTGGTTGGGACATTTGCTTTATGCATAACATAATAAACTTATTTCACTTATACTATATCATCACAATTCCAGTGGGTCACACATTTACTCACATACCCAATGAACTGTGCCTTTAAACTGACCCAGCTTTCCGATTGGCTCGCTGACATAGTTTTTGTCAGCTGGAGCGGTACCTGTGTGCCTACTTAAAGGGCTCATTCCTTCCTTGTTCGACGTCATGGGAAAATCTGTGTTCGTCACTGGGAGCAATTTCTAAATGCCTCAAGGTTCCACTTTTTTCTGCAAAAACAAGACTCGCACCATGAGACGGAGTAGGAAAGGAGAAGCCACTGTTCCAAATTAGCTATAAAATTGGGCAAAAATGGAACAGGCTGACCATAATAATAATGACCATTGTTTTAAAGATCACCATCCCTACTGTGAAGCACAGGGGCGGCAGCATCATGTTACGGGGTTGCCTCGCTTCGGGATGGACTGGTGATCATGATGAAGGAAGATTACGTGGATGAAGTAAAGGAACATCTCTGAACATCAGCCTGGAAGTTAAAGCATTGCAAGGGCAACAAAGTGGAAGCACTGGAGTGGCCATTACAAAACTCTGAGATCAATCCAACAGAACATGTGTGGGAGGAAATGAAAAAACACCAAGCTTGTGGAAGTCTACCCACAAGTTTCTCTCAAGTTAAACAATTTAAAGGGAATGCCAATAAATGGTGACAGGGCTTATGTAAACTTCTGATCATAGAAAGTATAGAGATGGATGTGAAACTGCTCTTCAACAGTGAAGCCAAAGCAAGCAGAGCTCCCCCTGGTGGCTGGCTGCAGTGTAGGTCATTAGCTCCTCGTTAGTGGATGAGACTTTGAAGAATGGTTTGTCATTTTAGGCAGTTAAATTTAATGTCGATGCACGTTCGAGTGTCAGTTATTTGGATACGTTTTTTTTCAGGTAGAGATTTGACGCTATAGAAACAGGATGTGGCATTAACGGCGACCACCAGTTGCCATGCCAACCACCCCACAAAACCTGACCCGTGAGCGGGAAACTTTCTGGGTGGATTTTGCATGTTCTCCCTATGTCTGCGAGGGGTTTCCTCCCACCTCCAAAGACATGCTCGTTAGGTTAATTGGTGACCCTAAACTAAACTGACCCTAGGTGTGAGTGTGAATGGTTGTTTGTATCAGTGTTAGCCCTGCGATAGACTGGCGACCAGTCCAGGGTGTACCCCACCTCTCTCCCAATGACAGGATAGGCTCCAACAACCCCAGCGACCCTAGTGAGGATAAGCGGTAGTAGAAGATGAGATGGGATGAGATAATCCAACATTTCCTTGTAACTAGTGGAGGTAGAGCAGAACATAGGAGATGGAAGGAAGTGGGGACATATTGTCCATATTGCATCTAGTCAATGCTTCACTAGGAATGTGATGAATGAAAGAAAAGCAGAAATAAATCTCTTTTAATTCTTAAAATGAAGTAGTAACATTAACTGATCTGAGACAGGGAGTGTTTTTACGAGAATGAAATGTCGGGAAAGGTGAAGCACTAAGTTTAAATGTATTTGCATATACAAAGCGCATATAAATCTCTGACTGCAAATTCAAGGTTTAGGGTTAGTGTTAGTGGCTTCGGAGACAACAACAACATCCTCGCAACAGATTTCTGAAACAGCTTTTAAGCCAAGTGGAATTTTATTCACAGTTTTAACAGGGATATTTTTTGCAGCAAGTTAAAGAGATAGTACATCCAGTGTTTGGCATCAGCAATGATTCAGATTTTCCTTTACTTCATCGGGTTTATTATAATGCCTTCTTATTGACGTCGTTTTAAAATCTTGATCAACGAAAAAACGGAATCCTGTCTGTGTCTCGTGTCTCATGATTAATAAAAATTAGTATATCTGAAAGACGATGAGAACCACACAAGAAAAAAAAAAAAAAAGGAGAAAGAAAGCAGGACTGAATGTCTAATTACACTTAAAACAGCGTAAGGCCTTCTCGTCCGATACTTCTATCCGAGTGATTCATGTAATAAAAATGCACCTGTGACAAAAGCTAGTGTGCACAGACGGTTACGCAAACTATTTACATCAAGAGCAGGGCATACATGTTAGGAGCAATAAATGCACAAGTGATCTAGTTGACGTGTCGACAGTCAAGTGGCGATTGAGGCAAGTCGTGAAA
Source organism: Mugil cephalus (assembly GCF_022458985.1). Classification (NCBI taxonomy): domain Eukaryota; kingdom Metazoa; phylum Chordata; class Actinopteri; order Mugiliformes; family Mugilidae; genus Mugil; species Mugil cephalus. Next base: position 7,123,524 of record NC_061782.1, read on the forward strand.
ATCGGGGAAAAAATCCTACAATACTGTTTCTGTGGTCGCCTCAACTTTCTGGCACTCGGGTGTGATTTCCTGTACGGTAATCTCTGCTAATTCCTACACACAAGGCTAAAAAGGTCATATTTAAAGGTAGTATTTGACTCAAGACTAATGAACACAAGGGTAAACACAGGCTCAAAACTTGTTAGTATAAAAACTTAAATGGCTCAGTGAGTTGGACAGCATACAAAATTAACAATGTCAGCTTGAATCCGATGGGTTGCGTGTGAAGGAAGAAAAGAACCGCGAATCCTCTTTGGCATAACTGGAAAAATACAATCTGGTTTAGCGACACAGTCAAGGCATCACGAAGAAGAGAATCATAAGCTGAGGTTGATGACTTAAGTTCCCACTGGTTTTTTCACACTTGTTTTGTGTTGACTGTAACTGCGGGTGTTACACACAGTACGTGAAGGAAAACAAACAAACAAACAAACAAAGGGATATGTGGTATTAACACGTGGACAGTATTATTAGCAGCAATAGAAAGTCTTGGCTAGACCAGCCTATCAAAAATGACACATCCATGTTAAAAGGTTAGGAATGAAACACACTGCCTACCCCTCGTCAAGTTATCCAATCGAACACAACCCCATGAAGGCACTCTTCAAGTGATCAGAACACGAAGAAATCCATCTCAGCCGTTACTGAAGCTGGATGCATTAGTCTGTGTGCTTTTTTTTTTTGTTTTTTTTTTTTAGTGCAGTAGGATTAAGCTTTTTGCTCACGTTCTCTTAGTTGTTCACAGTGTTTTCTGACCTCGAGTCGAGAAAGAGAGGAAACTGACACATTGTTAACGTTGTACCTAGTCCGGTGAGAGAACTCGTGATAAAGATGTAGGAGGCACAGTAACAGTTCTGCTTGATAAGATTCGCGGGGCGATTTGTAGGTCCTGCCATCAGGAATCGTCGCTGGCTCGTTTGCGAGACTGGTCGCCCCTGGAAGACAAGCGGCGTAAATTAGTGATTCCGATCACTGACGTTAATCTGTCCCCGAAAACCAACGCTTAAAGAATAAACTCACCGTGGAAACCCGTTCATGGAGAGCTCCATCTGTAGCTTCTGGTCGTGAGCGGCGTAGTCCGACAGCAGAGACTCCACGGCGGGAGGGTTGATTTGGGGAATGAAGCCGGAGAAGACAGCTGGTGCTAGCTGGGCCCACTCTGAAAGAAGACCCCAGGAATAAAGTTCATCACAAGAGAATGAAAGAAAAAAAAATGTTTGTTTTATGTCAGTCTTTCAGATATATAGGTCACCTGGCCGGAGGCTGTGGAGGCCCTTGACCACGCTGGCCATTGTTGATGGCTGCACTTGAAATGGCATGGAATGAGCTTCAATGAGGAGAGCTGAAAAGAACGAGTGAATCAGAAGTTACTTGTGACATCCAGGAATAAAGTCATCTACATAGTCTACATCAGGGATGCTCGAAAATAACTCCAAAGTTGAATCCAGGGGGGAAGAGTCGTGAGCCAAAATGTTAAGTTTGCAGTACATTAACCTCCTGAGTTCCTGTGTCCTCATATGGGGACATTAGGTTTGTGGCAGCTTTTTCTGCTTCATTTAGACCTGTTGTACTCACAAGTGGACGTTCTAGTCTGCCATCTAGTGGTAGCAAAGGGTCAATACACGAGTCGGTGTAAATCTGTGTTTCAGCATACTCGTTCTGCGGCGGATTACGTGAAGAAAGCGAAAAAACAAAAGTTTATTTACGCTTACTAACTACTCTAGTTTGGATATGACACAAAGATTAAACAAATTCTATCTAGTAGCAATGAGATATGACGTCACTAATTAGCTTGTACTTATTTGAGGACATTGGTACTTTACTGTTTGCAATCCCGTTTTTGCACAGTACTGGTAGTGAAATATATAGTTTTATATTTTATTACGCATTGTCAACATTGCATTTTTTTTTTTTTTTTGTCAAAAACTAGTTTCTGTCCAAAGACGATGTTTGGTTTTTATGCTTCTTAGGTCCAAATAATCCCAAATATCTTGGAGAAATGAATAATGCACTGCAAACAAAAGCTCAGGTCTCAGGACGTTAAGTTAAATATGAGTGCATGCATGTGCAAAATAAACACTATCACAAATTAATTTTGAAAAATGAATGACACTGGTTATTGTGCTTCACATTTATGTTCAATAAATTACTGAACATTTATCTGGCTTCTTTAAACAAGAAAACTAATTGAAGCACGCTGTGCAACTTACTAGTGCAATAAACAGGACAAAACATGCCCCCATTAATCACACAGAGTTCAATCATACAACAAACACTGCAGTGGAAGTAAAATTTAACCACATATAAGATGTGAGAAAAACAAGAAACAAAAAAATATAAATATATAAATTTATGATGACATCTGATGTTCTAACCGTGTTTTTACGTAAGCAGCGCAACGTTGTGGTTTTGGGTGGCGTCTTTATTCATTTATCTCTTCCCTTTTTTACTTCTAAAATTGGCTCTTGGTTTAGTTATTTGAACTCTCTTCACGTTCTGTTTGTTCTTGTCCAAGAAAGAATATAATTAACATAAATTAAACACTGCACAACCAAAAGTTGGATAAGTGAAGAACTAAAACTGATAAAAATATGGTCTATGGACTTTGTCTGTGTACAGTCAATTATTCATTTGGTTTTACACTCATTCATACATTCATTTACACTTTTTCCCAATTCACTGGCACATGTCGAACGAAGGATGAAATGATGAAATGAAACGAAGCAGCACACTCACGCATCAGTGTGTTCACATGTTTTTCTGCAACGTGATCGGCGAACAGCTTCATCAGATCCTCTCTTAAATCTCTGTTGAGCTTTGACTCGATGTAGAACTTGTTCTGAAAACATTAATAAAAGGGAAACATCAGTGAACCTGCACAAAATCAAACCGAACTTTTTATTTAAAGAATAATAACGGCAAATGCTACCTACCAAGTATATGAATACAGGAACTATGCATTGAAGAGAGGCTGTGTATTGTGTCAGTGCAACGTTGAAGTTCTCGATAAGGTTCTCAGGTGGACTGGCCTGCAAAACATTCAAAACATTCAGATAAAAGTGACGATCTTACAGCTTCCCGTTGTGCCACACGTGATGATTTGTACTTACTTGTAGCTGTGTGGAAACCTGCTGCAGGTGACTCGTTATTTTTGATGTCAGATCATTGTAGAGCAGCTCAGAGTGCTGCTGGCAAACACACTTGTAGATGTAACTAGGGAAACAAAGTGACGATCAGTTCAAAGTTTATCATGTCATGTCATCACATTTCTCTCTGTGTATGTGTGGAGGTCTACTTTTAAAATCTTCAGTATGCATTGATCGTTCATATTTCTGTTAGACCAAACCATCAATTAAATATCCCCAAATGATACTCATGTGTTTGTGTAGCTGCGAATGTACTCTGTATACACCAACTAAAATGATTAAATGACTAAAACAGTATTTTAAAATAGCTGCAAGCTCTCACATTCCCAGGTTTTTCCCCCCCTTGTTTTTCATTCTTGCCCAGTTGCACTGGACGTCGGCTTCATGGGAGCACGCAACCATTGCTTTTTAGACCAAGAGTCGACATTTAAAAGCCGTAGTCTTCTGGTTCTCTACTTGCACATCTTTGTTAACAAAATGAACTACTTTCTCTCAGTTGTAACCATAGACTGAACCGTCTATTGTTACAACAGCGTTGTTGCTTTTGTTATTTTGCACTAATTCCTTTTTTCGTAAACCAACTGTGTGCAGTAAAAGGGGAATTATCTCATTTTTATTCAGTTAAACTCTTTTATACTGTAATTAGTTCATGGAAACAGATGTGTTTGACTCAAATTTTTGTCCTGCGTTTTGATATTAGATATCGGCGGTGTATTTACCTGGTTGCCCACTCCTACCCCCAACCCATAGGACCCAAAGCCCCCCCCCCCACCACACAGGACACCCTCAAAAGGCCAATGTCACAAGGGGAGACCTACACAATGGCCATAATGTTGTGATGTTATGTGTATGCTTGCTCTGTCAGCCCGTGTGAAGGGCTGCCACCACCTGCTGGTGTGGTTAGTGACTACATCTCACATGTCTAAATCTGTTTTGTTTTGTTTTTTTTTAAACTCTCAGATCAGCTGCAGTTTGAGTACCACGCAAACTGGCAAACAAATAGAAGAGAAACCACAAAGTTCACAGGTGAGCGAAATGGATCTGAAATGAAGAAATGGAACTAAAAACGCATACAGAACAATATCGCCTGCATATGAAAGGAAAGTGTGCAGAGTAACCTGTGCACGTTTGTGGACTATTTTCTCTGTGTTACAACCATAGACTGTATAAATATAAACCTCTATACCGTCTATGGTTGCAACTCAGAACATTTCCACAGCGTGAAGCAAGAGCAGCTGCACCCTCCCAACGCTATTCTGTCTTAATATGATCCCTGAACATAGCCAAGCTCATAATATGAAACATATTTCCTGTGCAATTTCTTTTTAAGACTTTTTTTCTCTCTCTCTATCTCTTTCACACCCCCAGGGTTATGAAGGACTTGGAATGACGCCTCACTGAAAAGTTCCAGGTTTTGCAATATGTGTGTAAAAGTTTTAAAACCAGTGGCAAATCAATTTACTTTGGGGTTATCGGAAATACTAATGCATGCGTGCAAATGTATCATCTACCTCTAGTTCTTCTAACGTTAATGAAGTTATAGCTCCTGCACAAAGACATCTGTATAATATGTTCATAGTACCTCAATCAGTCACACTATTCATGCTACATGCTGCTTATTGCACCTCTGGTTAGATGCTAAACTGCATTTCGTTGCTCTGTACCTGAATCTAATCAAATATGGCACCTTTACGGAGGTGAGGACAGTAGGAAAAAACAGTTCCACTTCTAGTGCGTGTGTGTTTTTGTTTGTTTTTTTTAGCTGCAGCATTGACATGTTCAGTCTCACCTGTATATCTGTGCATAAGAAACGGAGATGTGATCTGTGGGATTCTGAATCAGCAGGCGGTCAATTGCTTTCTCCAGGTTGGGCCAGTGGTTTTTCCGGTAGTCTTCTACTGCCATTGCATTCAGAACTGAGCGAAAAGGAGAAAAGACAGCGGGGTCGGATCTTGTTTAAAGGGCCGGGGAGCATCTCTCTGCACACGCAGGAGTAATAAAACCAGAAGCACCAGAGGCTGAGCTGCTGAGTAACCACAGGATGTCGGGCCCTGAACCCGCTTCAAGTGCACTTACGGAACTTGGAAGTAGAATCGAGGGTGAATTTTCCTTCGACAGCGGCTGGTGGAGCCGTGAAGTCGGTCTCGCTCACTTCGCTGCTCTCGCTGCCCGTGTCCGAGTCCATGAACTTTGACCGGCCGGTGCCACCGGGCCGTGGTTTCCCCTGTCGAGTGCCCGGTTCTCCGCCCGGCACCGCAGGACAAACGGGCTGCGGGACCGTCGTTACATCCGAGAGTTGGCTGCTAAGATACGTGCGGACCTTCCCGCTGCCGCTCGCACAATAGTTGTGATTATGGTCGTCCTTTACGTCCAAGCTGTCATCTTCCATCGCCTCCATTTTAACAATCGGTCGCTAAATAAACATTTCGATTAGGGATAATAATAATAATAAAAAAAAAAGCAACTGTCAGACGTCTTCGGTGGTGGTGTTCATCTCCTTCTGCTGTTGTTAACTGAATTTGTGTTTTTACGACACGTCGTATCACAGGACGGCTGAGAGAAAACTGGGAAATGTAGTTCCAAGGATTTTGACTAAATTCACCCCCCTCTCTACGCCTTGGTTATATTAATTATATGTTTTTCATCTGAACCGTTTATCTACACACTAGATACAATAAACCGAGTGTTTACAGATACAACTACATTGACAACACAGCTTTATTTTAACGAGAAACTTTATTACACATGCGCAGGAGGCGTCAACGGTATTGCCATTAGATTTTTAATTTTGCGTCAATTACCCGACACGTTATCCTTTATTTTTTTTTTTTATTTTTCTTTCTCCATACAGACACTTTCTTATAATATAAAATGTAGAAATATGGCTTACTTTACTTTAATTACGCACTGAAAAAAACGGGTGTGCACAGCTGTTTTTTTAAATTCATAAAATACATACAATGTTGTAAATTATTTCTAATGTGGTTATTTCAAATTATTTCAAGGCGTTTGGGTTTATGGGTTGATCAGTTTGGGATCTAGTGAATTTGAAGGCCAGGTCAAAAACCATGTGCTGTTTTTTTTTTTTTTTTGTTTTTTAAGTATTTCCTAAATCGTTTTACTGTGTGTGTGTGTCTGTGTCAGGCTGCATCCTGCTGGGGATGGGGGTACCTGGTTCTGGTCTAGGTGTGTGCTACATGTCTAAGCAACATCCACATGAACGAATGCCAGGTCTGAAAGTTTCCCAGCAGAACACTGAACAGTCTCAAAATGGTGAACGTTATTTACCTCGCCTTTCAATGGTCATAATGTTGTGGCTGATTGATGTATGTGAATGTATACATGTAAAAAGCTGGAGACAATGCAGCACAGTCACTGGTTAATATAAATTAGAAATCATCTTTAGAAGTGTAAAAACCTAAAAGTTTCCCAGCAGAACACTGAATTGTCACAAGATGATCAGCGTTATTAACTTCACCTGTCAGTGGTTTTAATTTTGTGGCTGATCGTTGTGTATCTTTTCACGACTAATTAACATACACAGTAAAGAAAAAAATAAATAAATTCATAATGGCTTTTATGGTGAAATGTTTCACTGTGTGTGACTCGGTGCTCAGAGGCACCAGGTGGCGCTATAGTCCCACCTGCACCATGCAATAAAACATATTGATGCGTTTGCACAGAAATAACTGAATGGTCAGTGCTTTTCATTCTTTTTTCTTTTTTTACTGAGAATCCCAGGAGAGATAACAACTATAATAATAATAATAATAATAATAATAATAATGTAAAAATTTCTCATTTCCTTAAACCGTAAACAAAACATCACCTTGTAAATGGCATTGTGAATTACGTCGGTGTAGACACGTATCTGGCACAATCGCTCGAACACGTCTACATGTCAACACTTTATCTTTACAGGCAGCGGAACCCTTTATCATCTATGAAGGGTGACATGGGCAACAAAAACTGGTTTTATAATAAGGAGGGGGGGGAGAAAAAAAGTGCCATTTTTCAATGTGAATATATTCCTAAGGCTTAATATTACAACTCAGTATAACTTTGTACAGATATAAACTATCATCTACCCTTTGATGAGTATGTCTCACATCAGAGTACAAAAATAAGAGACTTGACCATAAAAAGTAGCTGCCACATGTCAGAAGGAACACCTTGTCAATTTTTTTTTTTTTTTTTTTTTTTTCCAAGATCTAAATGACAGGTTAAACATACAGAGCTTATGACAAAGAAGGAGCGCGCTGATAAAGCGTTCTTTGGTCTAAAATTAAAGAGTACTGTTCCTTTTTTTTACGAGAGAGAGCACAACTGAACTTTCTACATCGCGGGTCAAACAATGTGTTCAAGTAAACCATGTGAAGATTTATCCATGTGTCTGAAACTCATAGTACCTATTTATCAGAGCAGTAGGCTTTCGTATTTACTTGCCTCAACGGTAACACAAATTAACTCTAAAGCACATCATTAGACCACAGCTGACGTCACACTATGGACCGAGTTAAACGTGTGAAATCTTTACTCTGTGATGACTGCGACTGGAGAATTAAAGCTTAACCTAGTGTTGCGTTCGTGGTGCGCCACGGTAGACGAGAGCAACAGCTACATTTCTGAAAACGTGTAGGCAAAATGAGATGAAAATATGGGAAGAAGTCTTTAAGAAGGAGGAGAAAATACATCTACTGCATTCTATTTAGTAAATAGTTTACAATATGTAGTTTCAGACACAATGCATGTGACCAAACTGGGCACGGAAAGAGAAACGAGGAGGGTAAAATAAACCTGCTGCATACTCGCACAAAGGTGTCACGCAATTTCAACTTTATGAAAATAATAGTAAGGATGATGAGTCAAATATATATATATATATAAAGACAATTAGTGCTTCGTCGGCTGGGTACTTTACATTTAAAGGTGTGTGGTGCTCTGAGTCTTTTCAGAAGTTTTGTCCGTCTGCACGCTTGGTGCCGCCTCATTGTCTAAAGTGTGTTGCGTTGTGTCTCTGAGGCATGTGTCTCCGTCGGCGGCCGGCTCGCCAGCGTCCTCCGGCTCGCTGTCGTCCTCCTCCGGCCCCTCGCCGCTGCATTCCGACTCCTCGCTGTCACTCGCGCAGGAGCTCGACGTCTCGTCTTCGGAGTCAGAATAAACCTCGGCCCCGTGGAAGATATAGTGATTTGGTGCTTGAAACAGGTACTGGCCCGCTGCGGAAAACAACAGAGGAGTCTGTCATGTCTATCATCTATTTTTGTTTCACTGCCCATTATACAACGAACTGAGGACAACAGTCTTAGAAAAAGTTCAGGGAAAGAATCACGATTTATTTTGGATGTCTGAGTACGATATGTTAAGTTGGTTCTTCAAGGACTAGATTTATGTTTTATAATAATACTGAAAAATCATGGACATGAAGACAGAAAATGCTGTATTCCACATAAGTATACAATATTCTATTGTGGTTTTGTTTATTCTGTGTACTTTTTTTGTTGTTGTTTGAGTTGATGAAGGAATAAGATTTGTTCTTTTTCTTCTTGTCATCTTTGAATTATTTAAATGTTTATTGTATAGTGTCTTGTAAGCTGGGCACAATAATGCACATGACACAACATAAACAAATAAATCAATCATCTATTATTTTTCAATGGATATATGTATGTGGTATATTTAAAAGTGTACGTTTATATAGATATTAATGTATGTGTTATATATTTATATGGACGTTTATATAGAATAAATGACCATATAAACTCAGGAATAGTTAAAAACAGGTAGGAATTAAAAAAATGTACAAATGGTTACATGTTTTTATATATATTTTTGAAATAAATTAATTCTTGCATTCATTGATGAAACTGCCGTTGTGTTTCTGTTTATGTGTATCTGTGGGCTCTGAATGAGATGCAGCATGAAAAGGGCATAAAAACGTAAAGGTTTAGTCAGTGGATGTGTTACCACATGTGAAATACCTCAAAAATAATATGAGGAGCTCTGTTCTGGTTACCTCTCATTATTAGAGTAATTACAGTCACTGAATGTTTTTGTGTGTGCATATTATGCAGAGTGATATAGACTGTTATTTCAGGACTATATTACATAAGACTGTCAGTATGGATTATGATTTTCTTGTGATTTTATTTTATGTGGATCCCAGGAAGAACACCTGTCGCCTCAGGTAAGAGCTAACGGGGATGTGAATAAACTAAACCTCTATTTGAAGCTTACCCTCAAGCCGTTTACTGATTGGACTTCTGTTGATTCGACTCATCCAGCATCGTCTACGAAATTCAAGATTTGAGGTTTGGCTCTTTAGTTCGGCTGCCTCCTCTTTTGGCGAGTCCTCTGCTGGTAACTCTGGAGATTCGCCCGCCTCCTCCTTTGGACACTGAGCGTTTGGACAAGGCTCTTGAGGTGTAACATTGTTATCAGCAGTCTCTGTGACATTCAGACTTTCCGTCTCCTCTGAAGGCAAGTTTACTGAGTCCGTGCTCTTCTGCTGCTGCTGCTGCTGCTGCTGCTCCTCCTCTTCCTCTTCCTCCTGAGCTGCGTCGCTGGAAGCAGGCAAGGCCTCACTTGGTGGCTGTTCTGGTAACCGCGGAGGTTTCTCTGTGATCTCATTGAGTCTTACAGTGTTGTAGCAGAGCTGCTCAAAGTCTCCCCCGAGTCGATGGCAGAGCTCGTTGACGATGACGTCGCAGTCCCCCAGCAGCTCCACGTCGAAGTTGAGGTGAGGCAGCTGCTCCCTATTGATCAGAACCTGAGGCACTTCATGAGGAATGGAGTCTGGATGAAGACGCATGAGGGGGGAAAGAAAAAATACAAACTGAAACATCACCAGACTTAATGCACACACAAAGATACATCATGCAGAGACGATAGAAACACACGTACTTGGGATGAGGGCAACTGGTCGAACTTTAAGCGAAGAGCCGATAACAATGAGGAGGTCCACCTCGTCTTTGTCCTGCTTCATTGCTCTGTGGAACATTTCTGGAAGGTTCTCCCCAAAGAAGACGATGTCAGGTTTCATGATTGCCAGGGGAATATCTGGACACCGTGGACAATGTGGGACAACCTGCAGGATTTAATTTACTTTATTAGCATTACAGGAAAATATTATCTCTAAGGAATGGTAGGGCGCACTTATTTCAAACAGCAGGGGTTATAGGGAGCTGTACAGTTTTGATTTACTTTAATGATTACCTTGCTGAATACACTGATAGATGATGCAAAACCTTTGGGAAGATATTTATTTTCTGCCCAAGATTCTACTGGAGCTGAAAAGCCCTCGTTAGAGCTCAATTAGGAAATTATCTACTTCAACTACTGCTGCAAACCCAATATAATATGTGTAGACAGACTTTTAATTTAGATCAGTGAATCCGCTACGAGCATTATTTGCAGTGTGTTAATGAGGACGACCCGTCCAAGAATCACAGAAATTGACTGATTAACTCCTATATGTTCGGGCAACACTGATTAATACTAAGTCAACAAGGATTTGTCAAAGCAGGAAAAACACAGGAGAGCAGTTGTGTATATTTTTGGTTAAACTGTGTATTGGGTCTGTCTTGTTACACACAGAAAATGTACACCAGTGAATCTCTTTGCACTCAGCAGTGTTCTTCACTGGAGGCTACTTGTTAAGATGGATTTTTCATGCAAATGCCACAACCTGAAAATAGGTTAGCGATACTGGACTAGAAAGTCTGTTGCATCAGATCATTTACATCCTAATTAAATAGGCACATGACGCCTTTCTGATTAAAACAGGTGAGTGTGATGTAGCAATATCCATGTAAATGTCCTCCCCTGGCTCTGTTTGGAATGAATAAATACCTGGTTAAAGATGTCTTCCCTCACAGCCTCACAATCCACTTTGTGTTTACAGACGAGACAGGACGCGGTGGCAAACGACCCTGGAATGAAACGAATATTAATGACTTATCGCCAACGTCTCGGACGGGTCCTGCGTAACTGAGAGCCATATATTAGCCGCATCGCTCACCGTGACACTGGATGATCCGCTGAACTCCGGCCACTTGTTCTAACGTGTCGATGTTTTGAGTGTAATTTCGCAGGAGCTTCTCCTGTTTGTCCAGCATAGATATAAATCTGTGGCAGGGCGAAGGTTGGAACTGACCGGGGTAGATCTCCTGCAACAAAGAGGAGTCATTCAACGCTTTTGTCACAATCATGCATTTCAAAACTTTCTTCAACATGTTCTCTGGAAGCAAAAAAAAAATACTAACATCAGAAAAATAAAAAGCTGAATTGTTGTGTCTCCACAGTTTGTTCTGTATTGCAATAAGTGTGAAAGTCCTGTCTGGTCGTTGATGTATAAACAGTCTATTTCTCCCATTTTTCTCGACATTGTGCTTTTTGGATCCTTATCTTACGAGTCAGTTGCTCCATAACATGTATTTCAGTCACAATTTTTAGCCAGTCATTTTGCGTTGGTGGGCCTCGCTTCTACCACATCCTCTGGATTGGTTTCTTACAGGCTGCTTTCAAGATTTTCAGTAAATATCTGTTTTCTTTTAACACATTTCCTATTATACTGCCTAAATAAGGAACATCTTTATTTAAAAAAAATATCTTTCTGAATACACAAACACAGGTGTGACATTTTAATGCAAAACTTACACTAATACAGCCCAATAGTCACAACCTGCTTCCTGTCGTACACTGACTGCAAGTCAATTTGTTGAAGCCTTTGCAGAGACATCTTTTGAGAAATTGTGAGCACTCTTAAAAAAAAAGGTGGCTTAACACTCACTGTAAACTAATAAATGAATGTGCAGATCATCAAATCAAGTGCATGCTACCTTGTAGTAGAAAATAAAGGTCAAAACGGGTAATCATCTCAGTTTTTGCTTATTGTCAAGTGTTTAAAAAACGCACAACGGACGCGACAAACAAACCTTGGCAAATTTGAAAAAGGGTCTGGGGTCCCGTCTGAAGTACTCGATGTCAAACATAGCTTGAGGATCTGGAAGATCTGGAAAATCTACAGCGAGCCGTGCATAAATTCCATCCCTGGACCGAAAGTCTGGTATTCCACACGAAACCGAAACCTACGAAAAAACAAAAAAAAGACAAAAATACGCATAAGCTTTCTGGTTTACCAGGAAGAAAGTTGCTACTGCATTTTGGATAAAAACCATTAAAGTTGTGAAGTCGTACCCCAGCACCAGTCAACACGAGGATCCTTTTGCTTTCATGGAGTAGCCTGACCACGTCTTCTAAGGTGTTTATGTCTTTCCGCTTCTTCCTCTTTGGAGGTTCAGAGATGTTGATGATGATCTGCCACAATGTCATGTCGTCTAAATCTGGCGGGAGCACAGTCTCGGGCAGCAAGTCCCTCAGGATGGCCCTGGGGTCGGTCTCTCTGATATGCTGCTGGATGAAACTGTAGGAACCTGGGCAACAACACAACAACTCGACGTGACTTGTTTTGCCAAAATGAGCATGCTGTGCCTCTGCCTAGTGTCTAAATGTGGTTAGCACTGGCTGCAGGGTTTTGAGGCTGCTCAAATTCTCACCTATTTGCGGCTGGGGGGTCCAGTCGCTGGAGCTTGCATGTGAGGATCTGTCATCGTCCTCGTTGATGTGGTCCGGTGTGACAGCCAGGCCATTGGAGGGAAGATCATCGTGGCCAAGAAAATCTGTGCAGCAGGTATAAGAAAGAAGATCGGAGCTCAAACTCAGTGTGGAAAGAGACACAAGCTAATAAATGCTACGCTGCTATCCAAAGTTTAGTGGCGTTCACGTTAATTAGACAAATCAGTCTTCTCTTTCTTTTTTAGCTTTAAATAAAGAAAAAGTTGCAGACTTGAGAAGTGCATATCGGCAAACACGCACACATTGTTGCAGGAGTTATTAATATTAGCTCGCATATTAACTTGTTTAACGCTGTGAAAGCTAGCTCGCCGGTTAAGTTGGTAAAACAAAACAGAAGCCACTTTAACTCCTGCAAATACTTTCACGCTAAAAAGTTAAACCTCCGTCTCTTTTCATACCTGCACTCTCCTCCTCGGTCGCACCAAAGACAGAGCTGTCCGCTAGCTTCCCTACTGGTCTGTGGGGCTCGGAGACCAACAGTCTCAGTCCATTGTTGTCTCCGCCTAGCGCCGCTGGGGCCTCTTCTACCGCCATCACCGGCTTCGCTTCCTTCTCCGATGGCTGCGCACAATTCACCGCCGCCTCCCGGCTCTCCGTAACCGCGGAGACGCACGAAAACGGGCCCGCTTCGGCGACCCTGAATCCGTAGTCGTTCGCCGGACTGATTTTCGACCTTTTCGCGGCCGGTTCGTCCATATCGGAGGCTCCCGAAAAGGCCGTTCCGAGACTGTTCTCTCCGTCCGCCATCTTCAGCCCGCAGAGCCGCTGAGTGAGCAGCTGCCCCTCCCCCTGGACAGCTGGCTCATTAGCATAGATCACGTGATTCGCCCTGCACCAATAGCGACGCCGGGGCGTCCCTCCCCGTTTTACGTCAGCGTCATAAAACCATAACAAAATTTTGCTGCGTTCAAACGCGGTCGGATAAATTCGGAGCTCAGGTGAGCGCTTTGAAATGTGCACACAAAGTTATGTTCAGATTCAGAAAACTTTATTTGTATCCAGGTGTCAATTGCGGGCACACAGAGCAGGCAACAACGAAAAGTGTGAGTGGATGAGTGGAAAAGCTCAGTTAAGAAATTAAATAACATAGAGTAAACTAATTTGAATGAATATATACATGAAATAAATGAAAAAACACACCTGGCGATGAGTAGTGCAACGACTCAACATCATATACAATATACATTAGGTAGGTAAACAATAAGCATATATCAAAGGAAAACGTCAACGTAGATATTATAGTGCCAATACAATATTTTATAAGGTCTGAATTAATCGTAAACGTTGAAATGTAATTACTGCACTTTAAAAATATAACTAAATGATCTGAAATCCTAGCTTGTGATAATACGACTAGACATCCCAGATTTCTGCGGATGACCTGTCCCCGGCTAAGCTATCCCCGAAAATGTCCCTATACTATGACTATAGCGTTTTATGAATGAGAAAAAAAATGTTGCGCGCAGACTTCAACTATTACGGTTGTCGCTGGCGCTGCTATTGACTTTACAGACATAGTAGTTTAAATATGTTTAAATATGAACATATATATATTATATATCTTCATTCCATCTTAATGACATTAAATTATTGTTTCTTTCTTTATTTCTTTCCCTTTTTTCCATCTCCGAGCTGTAAATGTCTCCGGGTTTCATTTCATAAATCTGGTTTGTTAAATGACACCAAGAATGGGCGGGTTTTGTGCCGAGTGCGGCATTTACCGAAACATGTGAATGCAGCCCACGTCATTTGATGAGAAGCGACGGCTGAATTTTCCCAACAACTCATGAGAGATATTCCTTCAACTAATTTTACCTGTCTGCGCCTGGACAAAAGACGTGAACGATAACTTGAGGGGATCCAGTCAGCTAGTGAGAGGAAGCCCACCACCAGCGACCCTTGAACTGAGCAGCTGTGATCTGAGGTAGCGGCGTTCACGTTGCTCCGCTAAAAACACACGCATTTCTGCTACGGATTCTCATGGAGGCTGTTTTAAGCTGCAAACCAGAGGACTTGGAGGACTACTACGGGTTATTAGGGTGTGATGAATTGTCATCGGTAAGTTCTGACCTCTGGGCTTTTGGCTCAGACTATTTGCTGCGCGACACAACGTCTGTCTATGTCCATAAGACAAAATAGTCTAGAAATACAGTTGAAAAGTGGAAAATAACCAAGAGAGAGAGAGAAAGAGAGAAAACGTCTGAGAGATTTACAGGCATTCAGATATGCACAAACTGTGTCTTCTTCAGAGGAGTCTGAACGAACAGAGACCTGTTGATGCATCTCCAAACTAGTCGTGTCATCCAACGTGAGTGCAGGTGGTGCAACAGTATTTTACTCAATTATTAATTCATATTGGTTATAACTAGTAAATTAAAAAAATAGTCAGTCGCCTGATTCTGTCAAGTCTGGAGAGACTGTGCATCATCTGTACGTCAACAGTTCATGTCTGTTTCATGATAATTACCCTTCGGGCTAAAAATAACACCAGCTACACTTGAACAAATGCAGCTGGACGCCTCAAATACACTTAAAGCTATTGTTCACAAGGCAGAGTTGTGTAAGAATTAAAGAATTAAGAATGTAAGAATTAAATTTGATTGTTCCGTTCGTAGTCACAAAAACCTTGAATTTCAGATATTTCAAACGTACAATAAATTACGAGAATTCATAATTCTTACAGACCGAACAGATTCTCAATGAATACAAGATCCGAGCTTTGGCGTGTCACCCAGACAAACATCTAGACAACCCAAGAGCTGGTGAGTGAGAATCCTTTCGACAAGTTTTTTTTGTCTTTGTGTGATGTGAAGTACAAGTTAAATCATGTGTCTGTTTTTATTGGCTTTTTGGTCACACTCTGCTTACGTAGTCCACAAACACTTAATGTCTCTTTCTGATTGACTTCAAAGCAAATTATGGAAATTGGGAGCTGCTTATCATTGCATACAAAGAAAACATTGTTTACTTGTCCTTATTCTGTACGCACAATGTGCCATGTTTGCATTTTCTCTCTCTGTAACAGTGGCAGATTTCCAAAAGCTGCAGGAAGCTAAAGAAGTTCTATGCAATGAAACCAAAAGGAAAAACTACGACCACTGGAAACGAAGTGGCGTCACTATTCCCTTTCATGACTGGCAAGCCATGAATGACTCAGTAAAAACTGTGAGTGATGTCTTTGCTTTGACATAGTCACAATACTGTGCAATCTCTGAAACATAAAATGATCCGTCTGCAGTCGATGCACTGGGCCGTGAGAAATAAGAAGGAACCGATGCTGGAGGCCGGCAAACCAGAGGGACAAGTCACCTCACAAGCAGGAGACCTTCACTGTGAGCAGGAAGCACCAGACGTCCCTTCATATGAAGCTGTGCCACCCGCAAGTAAGTGAACTGTAATCTTTTTTTTTCTTCTTCTCATTTGCAACATGTAACAAAACATAACTGAAAAAACAACAGGCACAAAAATACTGGTTTTCCACTGGATCATGACCCCTGTTTTTATAACATTTTTAAAATCTGAAATTTGAGTTTCACCTCTATAACAGGCAATTAATAATCAACAGGAGCCCTCCAGGTAGCTACAGGAAAACTCAGGCAGCACAAGAGCCACTCGTGTGTGACATTAACATCATAGAATATTGAAATATTGAATATTAAAGACAAGCTGCACGCCCACACTAGTTTTAATGAAGTGTTAGATTTTGCACTTCAAAGCTACCACTTTAAATCTAATGATAACTTGGGAAGACGTCCAGAAAAGCCAGACAGCATTTCTGTTTTGTTTTTTTGTGTTGTTTTTTTCGCAGGTGCGGATGAATTTCATTTGTGAGGTTTATTGTTTCAAAAGATAATTTTCAGCTTCAAGTCCAAGTATCTAAAAAAGTATCTGATCTACTGATTTTCTTCAGGTTTTTAGCATCAGACCACAGGGCTACAGGGGTTAACTGATTCACTGTTCACTAATTCACTGTCCCTGCCTTTTCCTTTGCCAACTTCTCATTAAATACTTGTGATAAATTCACCCAAAAAGCACTGAAAAGGATGAGGTTGCATTAACAAATGTCCAAAGTTAGAAGGGAGTCATAACCTCAGTGACAAAGAGTTTTCACAGTACTGCAGTAAAACTCTCTGCTGTGTACTTGTTGAATAAAATCTCATTTTGAATGGTTATATGTGATCTTGTTATTATGACTTAATGAAATTTACATTTAATGTTTTCTATTACATTGTTGATTTTGTAGAACATTTAGTGTATCTTCATTGCATCATCATTTAAATCAGATTTGTTATTGTTTGTACTTGTAGTTCTCTTTTACAGTATGCAGTATCTGTTTTTCTTGCAGCATGAAATCTTTCAGGATTAACTGTTTTATTATCACTGCTTAGGTGAATATTGCCATCGACGTTTCCGCTGGGCTGCTGACTCTCCGTCTAGTCTGCTGCAGAAGTTCAGAAATTATGAAATATAAGTACATTATGTGTTAACTGGATGTACGTTTGACTCTGTTAAGTGTAGCATATTTTTTTCCCGTCTTGCCGAAGTAGAAATTGTGACATGTTGTAAAATGTGTCTTTTGCAAGAGTGAAGCCTGTAAGAAATATGAGACCAATTCATGTTAGAATATTATGTCTTTACTGTCGTTATGCCGTTGTCATTATGTTCACTAACACCTGATATTGATATGTTTAATGCTGTCCTGTATTTTCGTGTTGCTAATGTCAGGAACATAAAACTGAAATATTTCATCGTCATCATTTACATTATGTGAATTATTTGTTATTGTTTTTAACAATTTCAACAAACTAATTTCTTCATTACATCTGTAAGTGCTTTTTGCTTTTACTGTTGTGCCGCTGACCCTTTGTTGCATTGTTGAGATGGGGCTGATAAGTAATACACAGATAATGCATTTTATTTTATAGAAATTACACACTATCATACTTTGAATGCAACTCGCAACAAAGTGCACAATATTTACATATTTATAATGGTACGTTTTAGTCAACACAAGAACAAATCATGTAAAATGTTACTGAAAACAGACTTATGCACCTTCAAATCAATTTCATTGGCAGCTTTTCAAAGCTACAAAACTACTGGAATTTTAACTATTGTCTTTGACATCAAATCAAATAAGATAACATAAGATAAGTTAGGGCCTTGTGATGTGGAATGACCGCCCCAAAGGAATCAGGTCAACTGGGTGTGATCTCTTTTTATTTAAAACATACTTTTATCAGAGAGCGTTTTCCAGCTTTAATTAAATGCTGATTGAGATTTCAATTAATATTTCAATTGTATCACTGAGTGTTTTATTGTTTTTATTGACTGTATCTTATGTGCCTGTTTTTATTTTAATTGCAGTCTTTGTAATGTTTTTGTAATGTTGCTTTAAAAGTGCTAATAAATCACATAAGTTGTACGCAAGGACGTGCACATGAAGAAATTAGATAGAAAAAACGTGAGTAAGTTCACAAAATACAGAATAAATATTAACAAAAACAAATGTAGGTTTATGTCCATGTTTGTTTCAAGCCGACACAAAAAATAATCACATCCAAATAAACTGAGGAGTTGTGCAGCCTCTCAGTGAATTAGGACGTTTCTCTTTCTTCACCACGGAGCGTCGCTGTGGTGCGTGATGACGTCACATTTGTACACGTTAAAAGCCCGATGAGCTCTTGTGTTTCTCGCCGGGTGCGGTGGCGCGCGCCTGTAATCCAAGCTACCGGGAGGCTGAGGCTGGCGGATCGTTTGAGCTCAGGAGCTCTGAGCTGCAGCGGACTATGTCGATCGGGTGTCCGCACTAAGTTCGGTATCGATATGGTGCTCCTGGGGGAGCCCGGGACCACCAGGTCGTCTAAGGAGGGGTGCACCGGCCCAGGTCGGAAACGGAGCAGGTCAAAGCCCCCGTGCCGCTCAGTAGTGGGATCGCGCCTGTGAATAGACGCTGTAGTGCAGCCTGAGTAATATAGCGGGACACAGTCTTTTTATCATTTTCAACACCACACATGTGCTTATACGCTTATACGCGAACTACTCTCGCAACACACGCCATTAAACATCTGTTTTTACGTCTTATAACACCTTCAACACTCGCTCTACATCTTCGCGTCTCCATTTAAAACAACGAATTGCAACACCGCCTCCACCTGGAGAAGAGGAGGAATGACCAACCCTCTGAAAATCAGCATTCAACACAGAAAGTGAAAAGTAATAAACAAACGTAGAGCACAGAATGAAAGCAAATAGCTTTCATGAGAAATTATACATCATGAGAAATTATTCTGACTGCTGATTATTTCAGATACTGACATAATCAAACGGAATCCAGTTTTACTTTTCACATTATTACAAATTGAGTGCCAGATACAGTCAGTTTAGATATAACTACAGGTTTAAAGTGATTTTTAAGTTATTGTTTATGTGAAAAGGCGACTAAAAGATTCATAAATAACATTTCTAGTTCTTATTTAACACACACACCATCAAACAACAGCTTTTACATTATTACAACAGCTTCACTCGTACATCTTCTCTTCTACATTTTAAAAACCACCACTGTTTCAACACTGTCTCCACCTGGAGGAGAGGAGGAATGAACACTGGTCAACATTCAGGCCAAATGTGGAAAATTGGAAAAGAAAGACGAAGCATAGAGAATACACTTAAAAAGAAGACGAAGAAAATTCATTTGTGCAAAGAAGTTGCAAATGATTTAATTCATATTGTAAGAAACCAGGTGAGCTGAAACACATACTACATTGGAGCACCAGAAACCTATTTCTTGGATATGAACACAAGAAATCTCACATCACAGCAGCGATAATATTAGTTTATGCTAAATTTTAGAAATCAAGCATAACTTCCACCTTGGCTCTATTGTTTCCAATGATAAAGACAATATGGAAGTTATAAAGCCAAGGAGGAAATATTTGACAGCATAACTTTATTATTTTCAATAATATGACTTTATGATTTCCAATAATAAATATATTGACAGCATAACTTCCACCAGAGGGAGTAAAATGCTTCAACAACCACATGAACGTAGCTGGCAATTCTTCAGGTTGAGTAATGCAGCCTGAACAAAGGTCAAGTAAGTTCAGCAGTTCACTTCCAGATTATTCTAGTAGACACATCATTGTATAAGATTACCACAATTTTAATGGATTTAACGTCTGATATTACTATTGTATGCAAAATAACATTTGAATATTATAAGGCTTGAATGACACCACAGATTTGATAATATGCGTTACAACAACTTACAGTCACACACAGAATTACAGTGTATTGACATATTTACTATTGTATTGGGTATGTGTCATACAGCTTTTTAAAAAAAAAATTCACTTTGTTTTATTTATTTTATTGCCTATTATAGCTCATACATTGGTTTTATGAAGGATATTGTTGATTTATTTATATTGTCCTGCTTGTACAGCACTTTGGTTCAATGGAGGTTGTTTTTAGATAAAATCTTATCTCATCGTATCTGTATGCCTTTTTGTAGCAGTGGTGGGGGTCGTGTGTGTGCGGTTTTGATAACACATCACGTACATTGACTGAGGTGGGTACTTTCTTTTCACCGCGGGAACGCGCATGCGCCACATCCATAGGCCGTATGGGGGCATCTAGAACATTTCGGATGCTTCGCGACATTTCTTAGCCTCCGTGAAGCAAAACATAGCGAACGCACCACAGCTTCCGGTTAAATTGGTACGCCTTCAAATTAAAGTGCAACACATTTATAAAAAGAACCAAACGCTACTCTACAATTCTTCTAATAAGGTATTCAGATCATCTTTATGGTACTGTTAGTATTTATTGAAACTGGAAGGCATGTTTGCACTTTCTCTCACTCATTGCCGCACTACTTTGGAAATCGAGCTTTTATATTGAAAAGAAAGAAAGCGGACTTACAGAGCTTAGTGCAGATGACTTGATGTGGGTTTTCGACAGCACCGTACAGCAGTTGTTGACAGAACTGTAGAGTGAAGGGACTTGGTAGGGTTATATTGTACTACTACTATCTTGCACTCAGTTGGCCTTTTAATAATAAACAAACGAACAAACAAAAAAAATGGGCTGGCGTGTACGTTTTTCACAGTCGGACTGACTTGCGAGAAAAACACTGGTAAGATTTGGTGTTTTGTTTTGACGTTGCATTTCAATAACACCTGATTATGACTTGTTAAACTAACATATTTCAAGAGAGAATGAATAACAGCTGTTTAGAGGGAGACTCTTAGCTATGCAGTTGCTTTAAGATACTAAAATGAACTCACAATTAGTTGGCTACAGTTAGCTTGCTAACAGAACCGTTAGTTGAAATCAAACTTTGTCACCATGTGTCGCACGCTTTTTTCTAAACACGTGTCATTGTGTTGTTTGCTGCCGTTTCTAAGGGGATTGTGGCAACTTAAATTACTGTCAAGTTAAAGTTGGTCAAGTTGCATTAGTCACGACTGATTAGTGATGTGTCATGGGCAAAAGAGCCGATGCTTGGTAGTGAATCAGGAGAGCCGATTCCCACTGAACGAGAGCCAAACGTCTGTGTTAATGTGGACAGTAGCCTCTGCGTCATTTAATGCAGAAGCATGAATTGCAGGTTAGTATTTCCAGTATTTCCAGTTGCTTGTTTTGGATCAATGAAGATGGTACACATGGAGAAAAGGTTAACTGATGAGCTTCAAAGATAATATAATACTTGTACGATATGACTTTGGCTAAATTTCAGCCAAAGTTCCAGTCATCATTGCTGAAGGTGAAGCAGAAGTAGACACAAAAGAAATAACCCAACTGGCTAAAAAGACACAGCGCCGACTAGCGGTTTGGTTGAGTCTTTACAGAGTGAGCAAGACTGAGGAGCTCACATACATAAATGGCTCGCACTGGTGTACGCTACCTACATAGGCGAGAATGCTTTTATAACACAATAACTGCAAAAAAAAAAGACAATTATTAGGCATCTTATAAAAACAATTGAATACAAAGGGGCTTATCAACACACAAACTGTATATATTTACTGTGTTGTGCTAAAATATTAGGTTATAAACGATTCAAAATACCGTAAAGAGTCGTCCGGGAGCCGAAAGAGTCGGCTCTTTTGTGGGAGATGCGAAAGAGTCGACTCTCAGAAAAGAGTCGAACTTCCCATCACTTATAACGGAACGTCAACAGACATGCTAGCTGTCAAAGTAAGAGGTCCACCTCCGCTTAAAACATAAGGAAATTCCTATAAATCTCACAAAAAAAACACCGAAAACATTATTTTTTATTATTACAATTGTTTTAAAAGCATATGCAATTAAATAACTCACATATAATGATATTTAATTTGTTAGCCCGGGCTCTCGAAACCGGAAGGGATGTTTGTGCAAGGTTTTAGCTAACCCGACGTAATTCACCTACTGCCGCTAATTTAGCAGGCTAGTCTGTTTGCATGTCTCCAGGTCGGCTAATATTTTTGATGCACTGGCGTTATACGCGTGTATGTGTGTGTAATCCTAAAGACATGCACGCGTGTGTTTAATGTAAGTACAGTGTTATTTAGCCCTACCGTCATGTGGCTGCCTTGCTAAAGTGAGAGGCAGCTGAAAGTGTGCCACTAAAAACTATTTTCCATGTGATTGTGCTGTGTAAGATTATTTTAGCGTAGGTATCTCTTCGCAGAGGCGGGCGTCCTGCCGGCACGTTTAACCAAAGGTGAAGAGCAACAATGCTGTGCTGGGGAAATGCCTCCTACGGACAGCTAGGCTTGGGTGGCATTGATGAGGAGATTGTGGTTGAGCCACGAAAATGTGAATTCTTCCACGGGAAGCAAGTGTGTGACGTGGGGTGTGGCCGCAGACACACGGTTTTCGTGCTGGAGGATGGGACGGTGTACACCTGTGGCTGCAACGACCTGGGTCAGCTGGGACACGAGAAGTCCAGAAAGAAACCAGGTTGGTTGCATGTGTCTCTGTTTGGTTGCAGTGACACCTAAAAACCAGTTGTAAACATTTTCTGTGTGTGTGTGTGTGTGTGTGTGTGTGTGTGTGTGTGTGTGTGTGCTACCAGAACAGGTTGTGGCCCTGGACGCTCAGATCATAGTTGCAGTGTCATGTGGAGAGTCCCACACTCTGGCCCTGAACGACAAAGGACAGGTTTTCTCATGGGGCTTAGGTTCAGACGGACAGCTGGGATTAAATAACTTTGAGGAATGTATTCGAGTGCCTAGGTAAATTTAACCACACACTCTTTTTTTTTTTTTTTTTTTGTGCATACCTGTTTAACATGAAACCTTTCCGCGGGACGTCTGCTCCTGCTTTGTTATTTGAAGGCACGTGCAATTAATACCCGAATAGTCCGAATGCAGCAACACAAATGAAGAAATCACTAACTGTAATGTGTTAGTTGGATATGTGTGGTGGCACGTATATAGCGGCGGAATTGTTGATACACATACTGTATTTGTTTGTGTTGTGTGGTGTATTCTCAGGACTGTACGGACTGTGGAAACAATTTTCGTGTGAAGGACAAATATATACCTAGTTTGATTTCAAAAGGCCTTTCCTGTGTCCTTGTGCACATAATGTTATTTGTTCTGCAAGCTTAAATATTGTTTTCTTCCTCTTTAAACATAACAGAAATATCAAGACTTTGTCAGACGTACAAATTGCTCAGGTAGCCTGTGGGCACTGGCACTCTCATGCACTTTCGAGAGGTGAGAATGCTTTGCACCCACATAACATGTATTTATTTATTTATTTATTCCGCATGTTACGATTTCCTCACCGCGAGCCACTTCAATTATATCCGTTGTGCCACAGGGGGCCAAGTCTTCTCCTGGGGCCAGAATCGATACGGTCAACTCGGGCTAGGAAGTAACGGGCAGAGCATTCCCACGCCCCAGATCATTCAGTCTCTGCAGGGCATTCCTTTTGCTCAGATATCAGCAGGTGGTGCTCACAGCTTCGCCCTCACTCTCTCAGGGGCGGTGTTCGGTTGGGGCCGCAACAAGTTCGGTCAGCTGGGTCTCAATGACAGCAACGGTGGGTGACCTGACACTTAGAGCACGTGCGGGCGGTCAAAAAATAATCTCTGGCTAATTTTCAGGGGTTCTTTTTTCTTTTTTTCTTTTTTTCAGATCGGTATTTCCCAACCCTTCTGAAATCCCTTAGATCGCAGAGAGTGATTTACATCTCCTGTGGAGAAGATCACACAGCAGCACTCACCAAGTTAAGTAACATAGTATTTTTGTAATCTAAAAACACTATAGTGTGAACTGTGGAAGACCTTATTTAGAAAGTGGTATGTGATTAGTGATGTTCAGCCTTATTTTTTGTTGTATTACTGCCCAGCTTTATATTTGACCCTGGGGTTATCAAATTATCATTCTAGCATTTTAGCACGATTTAAACTAAGATATAAAAACCATAAATGAGTGGAGATGATAAAATTTAGTTTGGTAACAATGTCTCCTAAGTGCAGGAGGCAGTGTTGAACCAAGAGGTAGCCCCAGAGGTGTTATTATTAACACTTACAGTAGGTAAACATCTAAGCATCCACTTTAATCTTCTCATACTAATGATGCTTATTAAGCTGGTGTGTAATGTTGTCATAACAAGCCTCATTCATTTTCTGGCAGTTCCCTATGGGTAATAACAGGATTAAAATCATTTAATTGACTGCATCCTATGTTATGTGTTTGTTCTAGTGCCACAGTCTGTGCTTATATTTTCTACTTACG
Source organism: Mugil cephalus (assembly GCF_022458985.1). Taxonomy (NCBI): domain Eukaryota; kingdom Metazoa; phylum Chordata; class Actinopteri; order Mugiliformes; family Mugilidae; genus Mugil; species Mugil cephalus. The sequence continues at coordinate 7,148,083 of NC_061782.1, forward strand.
CTGTTCCCGTCCCTTCGAATGTCAGAATAACCGGTGCTGCTGATTTTACAGGAAGGAGGCGTGTTTACATTTGGAGCAGGAGGATACGGACAGCTCGGGCATAACTCTACAAACCATGAGATCAATCCCCGGAAAGTGTTTGAGCTCATGGGAAACGTGGTCACACAGATTGCGTGCGGAAGGTAAAAGAGTAAAAAAGGGATTTTATTGTGTTGCCACAAAACGTTTCCAAACTGTTGTGTTTTTAAAAGACAGCACACGTTGGCTTTCACCCCCTCCTCTGGAAAGATGGATTCCTTCGGGCTTGGAGGAAACGGGCAGCTCGGTACACGATCCACCTGCAACAGAAAAAGCCCCGCCCCGGTCAAAGGACCCTGGGTAGCCTTGAATCCTTTAACAGATGCAGGAGAGGAAAGTAAGTAAAGCAGCATCAAGTGATTTCCGAGGACTAGTTGGCAGAGAGGTGCAGCATATATGTAATAATTAACTTATCAGGCTCCAAGATTCTGCTCCAATGTGGCTCATTTTATCCCCGGTTTGGTCCACTAACAGAAAATTATCTGTGTCCTTGTCCATTGTTTACTTAAGCTCTGAACAGGAAAAACGAGCAAAAGATGCAGAAATCTGGTTGTTGATTCTCAGTGGGCTCAGAAATATTACCAACACTCTTTGATATTTTATTTTATTATGATATTGTGAACGCAAATACATGTGTTTTTCTTCCTTTTGTTACAGTCTCAGAGCAGAACTGTTGTGTCAAGAGGATTTATGCGGGGGGAGATCAGAGCTTTGCTCACTATTGCACTGCCAATGTAAGTTTTCACAAGGTTCTTGATACTTTAGATGTTTGTGAAGTTTAAGAGTCGAACATGACAGGAACAAAATAAGTCTCTTTTTATTGGTCATAAACTGGCAATACGTCTTTTTTTAATCATGAAGTCATGTATAAAAATTATTAATGATTTGTTATTTGAAGGAGTGATTTTTCTGGATGTCTACATTATTTCTTTAGTGTGATGCTCTGCATCCTATTTTTTATGATTTATATGTTTGAACTCAAGTAGTTATTTCAAGGTTTTGCATTTTTATTTTTTATTTTATTCCTGTTCCTCTTAACTTTAATGTATGCCACTGGTTTTATGTCTCATTTTACTCAGCATAGACCAAATAAACAACTGGAATCAATATATAACCCAAAATCTGTTCTAAACTTTGGACTCATCAAAGTAACCATCAACAAACTTGTGACATTCTTTCTTTCTAAAATTGAAATCAAATATTTTTCAGAGAATTCTTCCCGGTTTTATTGTAGACAATCCCAGAAATGTGGGTAGGGAGCTTTGCTTTCACTCTTCTGTCCAGTTCATCACAAACCAGCTCCATGGAGTTAAAGTCTAGAGCACAGGTGTCAAACAAGTGGCCCGCGGGCCAAAAGCGGCCCGCCAGAGGGTCCAATCTGGCCCGCGGGATGAATTTGCAAAGTGCAAAAATTACATTGAAGACATTAACTGCAAATTTTCCAATAAAAGTAACTACTTTTCCTACGTTTCACACAATTTTAGTAAGAGCTGTGGACATAACACAACATTGAGACATACAGAAATTGCACTTCTTTTTCTTGAGAAACATGGTTGTTCATAAAAGATTTTGTAATAGTGCAGTTCATTAAATGTAAACACTTTCATAATGTACTTCTTTGTTCTAAAACAAAGGGAAACATTTGAAGTTGTCATTATTTGAAGGTCTGGCCCCCTTGACATCATATTGTTCTGTACGTGGCCCCTGAACTAACAAGAGTTTGCCACCCGTGGTCTAGAGACTGGGCCATAGTCCACTCCCATGTTTTCAAGCTGTCCATCTTGTTTTTACCCTGAGGTAGTTCTGGTAGAGCTTGGACTAAAGTTTTGGGTCATTATCTTGCTGTAGGATGAAGCCCTGACCAATTACACCAGAGGATACTGGTGCTGTTCTAAAAGCAGTAGTGTACATCAAAGTTTTCATCATTTTGTAATCTTTCATTTTATATCTTCGTTGTAGAATCTCCACAGCATGGACGACGTGAGGATACACGATCACCAACGAAAGATTTGCTGCTTGAACGAGGACATCATACAAAAATGGTTGAACTACTCCCCAGGAAGACTCCCGCTAGAAATCTCCAAGTAAAGTGTTCTCCTCAGAAGAACTGACCCATCAGACGTCTTCAGCTGAACACATTCATTGTGGAGAAGAAGTCGTACTAATAACCTGCCTCTTATCGTTCCCTTAGTGAGATTGACCTCGTGTTCTCCTCAGCGAGCAGCCTCAACGGATCCTTCCTCTCGACGAGGTACTCACGTTTTAATGTCTGCTCTCATCTGTAGTCTGATAAGAAAGTCTATTGGATTGTGATATTGTTTCATACCAGTTTATAGCTTTAATTTATATCTTTTTACATGAATCACAGATGGAGCATCACCGTTTGCTACAATCTTCGAATTTTTTCAGAGAAATTAAACATTTGTTTGCAGCACACAGTGTTGTCAAGCTGTAGTATATTCATTTAAGAGGTTATATACATGTGTTTTACTTGGTGGTTTGACTTTTTTCCCACCTGTATCACCTCATATTCTGTTGTTGTTTTTTTTTATGCAGTCATCCAGATCACTACAGTACCAGCAGCAAATGTTCAGGGGTGGATATGAACACGGCTCGGCTACTTCTCCACAGACTGGTCCAACAAGACCACCCCGAGATCTCCCAACTGGTCAGTAGACGCCTCCAGAACCCGTCGATGTCCTTCCTATATATCAGCACTGTGTTGCTTATTTCTCATGCATGCAATAATCCCACAGAATTTATTAATACTGTTACACAAGGATTATATTTCCTATAAATATTCGTATTTCAAGCTGTATTTTATGTGTCACTGGTTTTTGATTGGCTGCCTAAAAAACAGTAGGATTTATGTTTAGCTCCATCTCCTTCCATCGGTAGCACCATGCCACCTCACCCTACAGATAACTACTGAGCCTATTAGGGATTTAGTACAGTAATTAATTAACAGATTTATGTGCGTTTTCTACCTCAGATTGCTGCCAGTTTGGAAAAGAATCTAATTCCCAGACTAAGCAACTCTCCTCCAGACATTGAAGCTCTGAGACTCTACCTCACTCTTCCAGAATGCCCTCTCTTCAGCGACCGAAACAATTACGTGACCATCTCCATCCCGTTTGCTAAATCCCTCATCAGCCTGAAAGAGGCTCCGCGGAAAGTATTAGGTAGGAACGTGTTTTTTTATGCTTTATTTCTCACGCTTTTATTTATTTTTATTTAGCTCTTGAAGAAATGGTCTTCTGTTTTCTTCAGGCAACTGGTGGTCTACATTCGAGCCGCCAGTCTTCCAGCGGTTGGTTGAGTTGTACAAGGAGGTGGTGGTTTATCTGCTTCAGATGCACAAGGTGGGCATTCCCTCGGTGGAGCAGAGAATTTTCACCTGTTTCCTGGACACGTCCCTCCGACTCCTGGAGATGCTGCACACGGTGAGAACAAAATAAACGCTACAATAAAATCCATGGATTTGTGCTTTGAAGGGCTGTTCACGACATCCATTCCCCATTGTCGCTTCAGGTGAGTGAGAGAGCGGGACACGTCATTCAGTACGACAAGTTCTACATTCACGAGCTGGACAACCTGATAGACATCAGAAATGACTACGTCACGTGGATTCAGAGGCAGATGTACCCAATGGTGAGTCAGGTGGTGTCTCTCAGTACGTTTACATGCACGTGAACAAAAATTAACTATTGCGTTAATCCGACTCTAATTGGCCAATTTAAGGTCATGTAAACGTGTTATTCAGACTAATATCAGAGTTCTCCCAGATAATGATTTTTTCCCGTCATGTATACACCTTAATTGAAGTTAAACTAGACAACGTATGCACATGCTCGTCAGCCCCTGGTTGCAGAAGAAGGTAAACAGTGGCGGTAGAAGAACCAATAGGGTGCCATAAATACCGCGCACATTACGTACTTTATTAAAAAAGCTGAACTATAATCCATCTTGTTGTTGTTTGAAATGCCGGTTTGACGCTTGAACAACTCCAGTTGTTTATCATATTACGTAATAGGTGAAACCGGAAAGGGGGCTGTGTTAACCCGCTGAAAAGACACATATCGCCACCTAGTGTGGAGAAGGAGGAGGACATGTTCCCTTCAGTTATTTGATTTTCTCCGTTGCATGTAAACTGAGACAAGGACCACATTCAGAAAGTCAGCATAGCTCAGTTAAACTGTGCATGTAAACGCACTGAGTTACACTATTCGCTGTTTGAGTTAAAGGATATAATCTTAAGCGTTTGTCTCTCAGGGTCACGACGGTGTGGTGACTCTGTGTAGGTATCCCTTCGTTTTTGACGCTCAAGCGAAGACCACCCTGCTTCAGACTGATGCGGTCATACAGATGCAGGTAATTCACAATTAATCCCTCAATGAACGTTTCTTTAATTTAAAGGCAATCATTAACCGTACTCGTGTTATGTCGGCAGATGGCAGTGGACCAGGCACAGATGCAGAACTTCAGCTCCATGTTCTTGCCAGCAGTGGAATCTGTGAACCCGTGCCTCATCCTCATCGTTCGGAGGGAAAATATCGTCGGGGACACCATGGAAGTCCTGAGGAAATCCAAGAACGTTGACTACAAGAAACCGCTCAAGGTTAAACACAGTTAAAATCTGTATTTGTATTTTAAAGAATCAAACCACAGAAGCACGTATAAAGGGTGCTGGAAATGTTTTATGCTGGGGTCAGACTACAGGAGAAAACTGTGATTTATCTCTGGATTCACACCACTTTGCAGAGAACCAAGGTTCAGCCTAGATTATTTGCTGATGTAAGAGTTTATAGAGCCACTCGTAAACGTCCCAAACCGCACATACATGCTACTGATGCTGAAATAAAATTTCTCTTCCAATTCTGGCTGAAGAATAGACACAGTCTCCTTCTTCTTCTGCTTCAACTTCTTCTTCTTCTGCTTCCTTTGTCTCTTCTTTTTCTATTTCTAATTGCTTCTGCATTACCGACACCTATCCAACCAGAGCGTACATCAGTACATTTACGGCAAAACTTGGCACCGCAGCAACATCCTGTAGAGTGCACATTATTTTCAAGAATATGTGAAGCTTCTCCTTGAGTGTGTGATGCAGTCTGACTTTAAAAATTGAGATGGATTTTAACACTCCTGTAGTTTGAGCCCAGCTTTAGTGTATTATGTTTATATGATAACATTCGTGACAGGTGATATTTGTTGGAGAGGAGGCCGTCGACGCAGGAGGAGTGAGAAAGGAGTTCTTCCTCCTGATCATGAAAGAGCTGCTGGATCCAAAATATGGGATGTTTCGCTACTACGAGGAATCCAGGCTCATCTGGTTTTCAAACAAGGTACTTGATTTTTGTTGAGTCACAGTGCTTAAGTATCACTAGCTGTAATTCCCTCAACTATGAGGACGTGGCTGAACATGTTCATGCTGGTAATAGAGACACTTTTTGCAAAGACTTCTGAACTACTGCAGAAATACGACTTTTTGTTAACCCTTTAACATTCCTCTGGGTCGTAAATGGGAGAGCAGTAGTTTTTTGAACTAATCAGACCTCTATGAAATATGTTGTCAGAAAAGCTAATTTTCTTCTGAGTTTATTAAAAAAAAACATTATAAGATTCAACCAACACATTTTTTTTGTTTTTTTATTTTTTCAAAACACAAAAATTGAGGCGAACCCAACAACTCGTTATTTTTTAAATGTGTGCCAACTTTGATTACTGAAGAAAAATCCCACATAGAGTGATTCTGACTTTTGTGTTAGAAACTTCATAGTCTCTGCTTTCAAAAGAGACCAAGACCATGGACGAGCTCCAACATGTTCATGAACAGCATTCATTTTACTTTGGGTCCTAAATAGGATTTTTGTTTTTTGCAACAAGGCTGGAATGATACACTGTCCTATCTTCCAACAGTACGATTAAATGCTGTTGATGATGCTCAGTTGCAGCCTGTTGTTTTGTATTCAGGTGAAGAATATAGATTTAATTGTTGCAAAGCATTGGAACAGGCATTAGCTTTGTTTCCATTACAGTTTTTCTCAAAATAAGAGATATTTCTGATATTTCAATAAAGTACACTTTGAATATTAATAATAATAATTCTCTTCAAGTCTTGTCACACGAGACTTTAGACTCAGGAAGATGGATTTCAAATTGGTCACATGACTTCCTGCATCATTTCTGGGGAAATGTGAAAAAAGTGTTTCCATTGCACTTTTGTGATCAACATTTATCTATCTATTTATCTATCTATTAAGTTTTTGCTCATTTCTAGGGGTAATTGTAACACAGCAACTGACTGAAACTCTAACATGTAACAAGTGAATCAAATGCATGTTTGGGTGACGTGTCAGATGAGTCACAAAAAAAAGTTGAAGTCAGCTCAGCTTCAATGTCACAACTCTCACCCGACGTTTCAACAAGTGTCTGATATCCGTTTGTCGCTTCACATCACCGTCTTGCATTGAAAATGCGTTGTAGCTCGTTGTTGTTCTCTCACGTCCACGTGTTAAAGCCCCATTAGTGTTGACGGAGCCTAAACATGAACCACGAGAAACGGTTTGTTTTACAGTCTCTTACTGACTTTCCTTTTGCAGACCTTCGAGGACATCGACTTGTTCAACCTCATCGGCGTCATCTGTGGCCTGGCCATCTACAATCTGACGATAGTGGAGCTCAACTTCCCCGTGGCCCTTTACAAGAAGCTTCTGAAGAGGAAGCCAACGCTGGATGACCTGAAGGAGCTGATGCCAGATGTGGGAAGGTCAGAACAAGGAACAGTCTCCTGAGGTTTCCATGTGAGGTGTTCATAGGAAGGTCTGTGTTCAACGTAATATTTGTTTTCTTGACTTAGGAGTCTGCAGCAGCTACTAGACTACACAGAAGATGACCTTGAGGAAACCTTCTGCTTGAATTTCACAGTAGGATCATATTCAGTCAATGTTTTTTGGGATTTAATAAATATAAAATAAATAGTTCTGCTGTTTTCAGAATCTAAACAGCATTGTTGTTGTTGTTGTTGTTTTTTCAGATCACAGAAGAAAACTATGGTGCCACTGAAGTCTTTGAGCTGATACCCAATGGTGAAGACATCAATGTCAATAAATCGAACAGGTAACAATTTATCAGTTGCCTGGTTAATTGTCACCGAGTGGCAGAAAGTGGCAGTTGAGCATGAGAGGTCGGCCCCATTAGTTTCAAGCGTAGGCTTGTAAGTTTGTAAAACCAATTGACCTGATCAGCAGATGTTCTTTAAACAAAAAATAATACTACTTCCTGTACGGTAAATACACATGTGGAGCCATTAAGTGTTTAGCTTAGCTTAGCCACAACATGGTGAAATGTCAATGAAATCAGTAAATACAGCAAGACCAGGAAAAATGTTGATTATCAGATCAAATTAAGGACAACTGGACTCAACAATGATCCATACGAACTAGTACGGATTTAGAAAAGTGGGTCAGTTTCAGTTAGTTTTAGGTAATTTCAGTTATGATAAATGTAGGTAAATAAAATATGCTAATGAGAAGTAGCGTTAGCCATACAACAGTGTAGCATCCGACTTTTATTTATTGTTTTATTCTTATTTATTGTTGGAACTGAAATAGTTACTGTCGGCCGTAAATACGCCAAAACACCAGCACCCACAAACTTATCTAGACAGCCCTCCTGAATGATGTAACTATGACTTCATCATAAGAATACAGCATAAATACTAAATGTCAACCACAACACCAGGTTTCTGTGCCTGGATTCCACTTGTTTCTTTGTAATGCAGCGATCCATTTACTTTTCTTTTCTTTGGAAGTCGGAGATAGGAAAGGACAAAGCAGGATGTTGTTCCTGAGGTCGTTTGGCGTCTGTAGTAGACTCCTCAAGACCTTCTACCAGTCTTTGGTTGCCAGCGTGCTCTTCTTTGCTGTGGTGTGCTGGTGGGGCAGGGCCGAGACTGACTCAATAAACTGGTGAGAAAAGCCCGCTCGGTGGTGGTGGGATTTAACTTGGACTGCTTAGAAACAGTGGCTGAGAGGAGGGTGAAGGACAAAATCTGTGCAATATTGGACAATCCTTCTCACCCTCTTCACAACGAGCTGTGGCTGATGGGCAGCTCATACATTCAGCCAGCGGATCGTCCCACCCCCGGTGCAGAACTGAACGCTTCAGACGCTCCCTCAGACTGAGCAACAGCGAACAGCTCTGACCTCACTGAGACCATCTGTAGCATTTCAACTTTATCCACAACTGTTGTCACTTGTGTACTGTACTTTTTGTTGCCTGTTGTCCTATTTAATGTTGTGGCTGCCTGCTCTCCGTGTCCTCTTTAGTGTCTTTCACTGTTTTCTTTTTCTGACTAGTGCTGCTGTAACATTTGAATTTCAAATCTGCTGGTACACTCAACTGCAAAACAGCTCTTCATCTTTTTGTAATTAATTTTACAGTTTACAGCCTACGATTCAAACTAATGATGCTAATCTCTATGATCAACTGTCACTTTTTGCCACTCGGTGCCCGTAACCATGGAGACTTCACTAGCTGTGACGTTATGTGCATACCCTCTAATGGAAAAAAAAAAACAAATATACTTTCACGCTATTCACTTTTTCGTTCTCCCTTTTAGGCAGGACTTCGTCAACGCCTATGTAGACTACATTTTCAACTCGTCTGTGGCTCCGCTGTTCGAGTGCTTCTACGCCGGCTTCCACAAAGTGTGCGGTGGGAAGGTTTTGGAGCTGTTTCAGCCGAACGAGCTGCAAGCCATGGTCATTGGAAACACCAACTATGACTGGACGGAGCTGGAAAAGGTAGTTTTAGAGATAAGAATTTTGAAAAATTACCGATTTAGCCATGGTCAGCGCAGTGAGTCATAAGATGATTTGTTTTCGTTTATTCTCCTCAGAGTACCGAGTACAAAGGGGAGTACTGGACGGATCACCCCACCATCAGACTCTTCTGGGAGGTGTTCCACAATCTTCCTTTAGAGAAGAAAAAGCAGTTTCTCTGTAAGTACAGTCGGGACACTGCACCGATCAGCCATAACATTATGATCACTCTCAATCTCCCATGTCTCCCTCTACATCACAGGTGTCAAACATGGACAGAGGGTCAAAAATGACATAGAAGGCGGCAATTTTCAATTAAAATAACTGCTTTTCCTAGTTTACCCACTGTTTTAATAACAGAGGTGTACCAAACAGCAGATTGCAGTATCTGCAAATTGCACTCAATTTTTTTTTTAAAACATTCTCCTAATTTTCTTATTCTTCTTTGCACTAAAACAAATGGAAAAAATCTGGAGTTATTGTTATTAATAGATTAATACGGTATTGTGTGTTACTTGTCCGGCCCACTTGAGACCAAATTGGGCTGTATGTGGCCCCCGAACTAAAATGAGTTTTTACAGCCCTCCCCTGCATGGCTGCTTTAAAGGACCTGCACAATATTATGCATAATGTTATGGCTGATGTATGTCTTTTTTTTTTATTATTTGTATTTAAATATCAACAAGGTGGTAAATGGTTTGTACCAAGCTGGAAAACTGAAAACAGTGCCTCTCGTCTTGTTCAGTGTTCCTCACAGGAAGTGACCGCATACCCATCTTGGGCATGAAAAGCCTCAAACTGGTGATCCAGCCCACTGGTGGAGGGGAGCATTATTTACCCGTTGCCCACACCTGCTTCAACCTGCTGGACCTGCCCAAGTACACAACTGTGGAGACACTCCGTGAGAAGCTTTTACAGGCCATAGATCACAATCAAGGCTTTAATCTTGCCTGATAGCATACAGAAATGCCTAGAATCCCACATTTACCGTTGATGGCAACCACATTCCTAAATGATTTATTTAACAGCGCACTGGTTGGAAGGAGGTGGCCACTGACTTTCACATTCATGCTATCTCGGATTTTTCTCTCTTTTTTTTTGGCAATCACTGTATTCAGCGTCGTACTACAAATAGATTCACATTTGATATATGCTCTTGTAGATATGCTTTTATTCATGTTTGAATATGACAAGAATGATGAAGCAAACTACTACTGGTGTATACAGTACAGGGCTTGCACACACCAGCGTAAACTCCTGTAAAATACAGTGACGTGCAGCATCAATACCTTTATGAAGCTTATAATCTAATGTCACGTCCGCAGTGGTTGAAAGATTCATCAAAAAGGCCCGTTTTAAATTAAATCCACACAAAAGCACCATTTTAAAATGGACTCTGGTACTAGTTTCTGCATGGCCGTTGCAGCAGATCAGTGTATTTTACAGGAGCTTCCTGTTTGGTGTTATCCCCTGAGAGTTGAATGTCTGAATCTACACAATGTAAACTGAATCTCTTCATGTTTGACACAAGTTCTGTTGTGACATTTGATTGAGCGCGGTGTGAAGAGTTTGCTTTAGATGCTGGATTGTGGATTTTCTCGGCCGTGCGCCTTTAAAAGAATTCCACAAATAAAAACAGCCACTGAAATAAAGATTTTGGGGGTAAGAGGCCATCTTTTTTATTATTATTTTTTAATCATTTCATGTCTTCTTGACGGAGTGGTTGATTGGTTGTTGCATTTAGATATTGAAACTTATGCATTTCAGAATTCTGGCAAAAGGTCATTTTAACATGAATTATTCAGAACATTCAGGTTTTTTTTTAACTTAAATAATGCACATACTACTTCAGTTTACCTTTCCACAGTTTCATTTACTGTATGTCCCAACCTGGGGTCCACGCCCCCCCAGATTACAGGGGCAAAACTTGTCTGATCTGAACTCACCATCAGTTTTCACTGGTTTCTTGGAAAGCATGGTTGAGATCCAGCTGCAGCTAATGCTGCATTCAAGACAACTTGGGGAAAAATGAGCTTCTTGGAAATTACTGCTTCCAAAATAAAATAAAATAAAAATAGCTGCTGCAGGTATTTTAATCTTCAGCAAACGGTGACAATATCCCAAACTTATTTTTTTCCTCCTTCGAGTTTACCTGAAACGTGAATGCCTGAAATTTCCGAGTTGGAATATAGAATTTCCAAGTTTTCATTAAGGCATCATATAAGCTCTCATAATTTTCATGAAGTCTCTGTTGTGGGAAAGATGGAGAGTAAACTTATGGAGCTAGGAGAATGTGTCCTAACTGCAAACAAAGGACTTAAAAATAGTTAAAAAAAAAATAATAATAATAGTAACTAATATTAAATGTTAGGATGTACATTTTGCAATTTGGGGTTACAATATGATCCACAGTTTTTTGTATAAATTGAAACTGAATTAAATGGGTGAATTGCTAATCGAATAATCAATCAAGACGATTTAGTTCAGGCTCACGTTTTAATGACAAACTGTACATGCTAAATTATATGCACACATAGGCTATGGCCACGAAGGAGGCAAATACAGATGTCTGCTTTGTGCAGAGGTTCGGTATCAGTGGGGCAGGTCGTGATGGACCAGCTTAAAGTGCGAACCACAGGAAGGACAGCGCTGGGGGTTTCCCTCGTGAAGCCAGAACCACACGATAGCAGTGTTGTCTTCCTCACCTGAGGAGAACCAAAGTATGAGAAACCTGACGTGTAATGCACACGATCCAACGAACAAAATGTGTGTTTAACTTACACAGACAGCCCACAAGCCTCTTGGTTCCAATGCACGGCACAATATGAGGGTCTTCCTTAGTACCAGCGTAGCCTTTTGGCTCCAGGATACTGTATGGGTCCTGGAATGAGAGGAAATTAGTACAAGTCATGTTTTAGTACAGAATACACTTGTGTAAAAAAAAAAAAAAAGTGTTGCCTACCTTTCCCTGTTTGAAGGCCTGCAGGGCACGTCTCTCCAGTCCAGTGGCCTGTTCGTCATCTGTTGGGATTCCTGCACAAAAAGAAAAAACATAAAGGTGTCATAAAGACAGTGTACAGGCAGTGAGTGCTCGGAGGACCGCACGTCGGCAGTGGACGCCTCCCACAACAACATACTCCAGTCCCCTATCAGGATGTTGGCATCAACCCAACCCAGCCCAGTCTGCCAAAGGAGGAGGGTCAATAAAAGGCCTGTCCGCGACTTAGAGTCCAAATGACCTTCATTATTTTATTCAGACACAAACAGCTTGAAAATGAAAGTGGGCGCAAGTAGAGAGGCCAAAACTATAATATTCCGCTGCTGCTGCTCAATATTTCTGTCTTCCAGTAGCAGTGTATGGTATATAGGGTTTTAGTGAGCAACCAAACTACGCACTAGTCTAAAAATATCGCGGTAAAACAGCTTCACAATCAGCCCGTGCTCCTTCAACTTGACTCCGTCATATGGCCGGTGACAGACCTCTGTCTCCGGGCCTGGATTTGCGGTCTAAAGTCCACACAAGTAAATAAATAAATACGGACTCTTACCTTTCAGTGTGCCCATGGCACGGTGCAGCGGTCTCGCCACCACATTGCTCGTCCTCAGCTGCAAAGTTGCTGCACAGGTTCGGAGAAGAAGACGTCCCGCCATGCTGGTGCCTCTCTCTATCTCTGTCAAAGTGCGAACAGCGACCTGACTCGGACTTGACCGACTCGACGCGACTGTCGGCTGGACTGAAATGACCCCGACGCAGCCTCGTGAGCGACAGGTGGTCGGACCAATGAGAGCGGAGACGCGACCAATCAGATTGAAACCGTGGGAGTCACGAGGAACAGGTGAGAGGCGCTTGTTAATAACGAAAATGCCGGTACACACGACATTTAAAAATCTACTTTAATCCTTTAATCCGTGAAGGTTTGTGCCAAAGTATTTGTTTTTAAATATTAAAAAATATAACGTACGGTTGGGGGAAGTAGACCTAATCACTGAAGTGGTAATAGTTTCTATCTCTGAACAAGAAAACTGAGTGGAAACAATGACAGTGATACACGCTTTTACGCGGAATTAAGAGACAGAAAAACACAGGCTGTTTTGGGGAAAGTTTTATACTACTTTTCGAATGTCAAGGTTAAGTTTTAACCGGTTGTTTATGTACTGTTGCACTGCAATGCCCTACAATAATATTCCATACTTGTGTTTTTCCTCGTTCTAAATTGTGTTATTAGTTTGGGCAAATGCACTTACTCACAGGACATTTTCTGGGAAAAACTTTTCAAACGCTCCGTCTTTCTTTTCTACTTTTCCACATTTGCCTGAATGTTGACCTGTGTTGATTCCTCCTCTGCTGCAGGTGGAGGCGGTGTTGCCGCAAGAAACAGTAGTAATTTTGGGATGAGAAGAAAAGATGTAGAATGAGTGTTGAATAAACTGTAACATGTAAAAGCAGATGTTTCGTGGGGTGTATTGTGTAGGAGTATGTGCACAAAAAAAAGACTGTGTTTCATTCTGAAAAAAAGTCAGAATGATTCATCACAACAACTCTTTGCATATCCTCTCCACTCTCTGCTCCATCTTTCTTTTCTACCTTTCCACATTTCCGCAAGTAACAGTGGTTTCAAGATGCGAAAAGAAGATGTAGAATGAGTGTTGAGGCTGTTGTAAGATGTAAAATGTTGTTAGAGTAGTGATAAAAAGACTGTGTCCCGCTATATCACTCAGGCTGCACTACAGCGTCTATTCACAGGCGCGATCCCACTACTGAGCGGCACGGGGGCTTTGACCTGCTCCGTTTCCGACCTGGGCCGGTGCACCCCTCCTTAGGCGACCTGGTGGTCCCGGGCTCCCCCAGGAGCACCATATCGATACCGAACTTAGTGCGGACACCCGATCGACATAGTCCGCTGCAGCTCAGAGCTCCTGAGCTCAAACGATCCTCCAGCCTCAGCCTCCCGGTAACTTGGATTACAGGCACGCGCCACCGCACCCGGCGAGAGTCGCCTTCATTCAATCAAGATTTGGGCTTTTACTGTGGTGACGTCATCACGTAGCACGCTGCAGCGACACCTTGTGACAGACATAACACATGCATGAAATACAGTATTACAATAATAACAAATAACTATAAAATAAACATGTGTGCATAAATAAATAAATAAAACAAATGTAAAGAATCCGAAGTAAAACCCAAATTCAAAGTCATTCAAAACAATTAAGGTAATGAAATCAGATAAATTAGCAAAATTATAAGAAATTCAATTGAATAACAGTTGCTGCATTTCTATTACCTCTAGAGGTCAAAGCCCCCGTGCCACACAACAACTCTTTGTTTATTGCATATCCTCTCCACTCTGCTCCACATTTTTTTTCTACCTTTCCACATTTGACGTGAATGCTGTGTTCATTCCTCCTCTTCTTGCAGCCAGTAACATTCGTGGTTTTAAGATGAGAAGAGAAGATGTAGACTGAGTTATCATGCGAACTATTTGTTTGTTACCTATCTTCTCCCTCTGTGCTCCACATTCCATGTTTACTTCTCACCTTTTGTGTTCAATGTTGACTTGAGAGAGGTGGTCATCCGTCCTCTCCTCCAGGTGGAGGCGGTGTTGCAGCAAGAAACAGTGGGGGTTTTAAATGGAGAAGAGAAGATGTAGAATGAGTGTTGAAGGTATTGTGAAAAGTAAAAGCTGATGTTTGATGGTGTGTGCTGTGAGAGTAGTTTGTGTGGTGATAAAAAAGACTGAGTCCCGCTGTATCACTCAGGCTGCACTACAGCGTCTATTCACAGGCGCGATCCCACTACTGAGCGGCACGGGGGCTTTGACCTGCTCCGTTTCCGACCTGGGCCGGTGCACCCCTCCTTGGACGACCTGGTGGTCCCGGGCTCCCCCAGGAGCACCATATCGATACCGAACTTTGTGAGGACACCCGATCGACATATTCCGCTGCAGCTCAGAGCTCCCGAGTTCAAACGATCCTCCAGCCTCAGCCTCCCGGTAACTTGGATTACAGGCACGCGCCACCGCACCCGGCGAGAGTTTCACTCATTCATTCAAGATTTGGGCTTTTACTGCGGTGACGTCATGCTGCAACAAAATCTAGTGACGAAAGGGAGAAATTGCACCTGATCGTTAATAGATGTAGTGTTCAAAGATCAGGCCTGTTTAGCGATAAAGGGTTAGTTTGTTTATTTAGATGATCAATTAAATCAGTTTTTATCTGATCTGCTTTTTGTTTTCTTACAACAGCCAGCTGTCACACAATGGTGCCACAAAGTGGAGAGAGAGTCTGTAACACAGGGACTGGTCAATGCTGCAGACACGACTACATCTGAGTCATTTAGTTGGTTTGTATATCATTTGTGTCACAGCAAATACACTTTTTAAAAAGAGAATCATATGAAACTCATAAAGCAAACACTATCTGGGTCTGTACAAATTTGAACATTGACATTTCAAAAGTAGCTAATTGCATTATTTATTTTTTTTAAATAGAAACTGTGACCAGTGTGATGAATGTGAAAGGATAATCTATACATTACAGTGTCTATAGTTTCATTGCAGCCACTGTTTAGTGTTAAATAGTTCCTCTGTAAATCTGATCACTGGAAGATCTTTCACTCGTGTATCCCTTTCAGAGGCAGAAATCTCACAGTTAAACATCCTTAAATCAAACCTCAACAAATAAAAACCAAAACTTGCAGCCTCTTGATTACAGGCCTATAGCTGAACATAAAAAAATCTCACTCCTCTGTTTGCTTTCAATAAACTGTGTAAGTGACAATAAACACGACTTAAATCTTAAAGTAGAAACATTATGAATAAGAATTAGAAATGTTATTTATGTATGTTTTAGTTATTTTTTTATATAAACAATAAAAATAAGTTGAAAAGCACTTTAAACCTTTAGTTATATTTAAATTGCCTGTATCTGGGACTCTATTTCTAATGATATGAAAAGTAAAGTTGGATGCATTTCATTTGATTGTGTCCTTATCTTCTCCTTCTGTGCTCCACATTTCTTTACTTTTGCACATTTGCCTGAATGTTGACCTGTGTTGATTTACCCTCTTCTCCAGGTGGAGGCGGTGTTGCAGCAAGAAACAGTGGGGATTTTAAGATGAGTAGACGTAGAATGAGTGTTGAGGCTGTTGTAAGATATAAAATGTTGTGAGAGTAGTTTGTGTAGTGATAAAAAGACTGAGTCTCGCTGTATCACTCAGGCTGCACTACAGCATCTATTCACAGGCGCGATCCCACTACTGAGCGGCACGGGGGCTTTGACCTGCTCCGTTTCCGACCTGGGCCGGTGCACCCCTCCTTAGACGACCTGGTGGTCCCGGGCTCCCCCAGGAGCACCATATCGATACCGAACTTAGTGCGGACACCCGATCGACATAGTCCGCTGCAGCTCAGAGCTCCTGAGCTCAAACGATCCGCCAGCCTCAACCTCCCGGTAACTTGGATTACAGGCACGCGCCACCGCACCCGGCGAGAGTTTCCCTCATTCAATCAAGATTTGGGCTTTTACTGTGGTGACGTCATCACGTAGCACGCTGCAGCGACACATTGTGACAGACACAAAACACGCATGAAATACAGTATTACAATAATAACAAATAACTATAAAATAAACAAATGTGTGCAGAAAAAATAAATAAAACAAATGTAAATAATCCGAAGCAAAAACCAAATTCAAAGTAATTCAAAACTATCAAGGTAATGAAATCAGATAAATTAGCAAAATTATAAGAAATTCAATTGAATAACAATTGCTGAATTTCCATTACCTCTACAAATGCGCAAAACCTGGTATCGCAATAAAAAAATGCAAATGGAAACGCCTACATTTAAAAAAAAATATATTGCTAAAACACTTTTACGCTCTCATGAGGTGGTTTTTCAGACGTATCGATACAAAAGTTTATCACAAACTGAGAGGAAATATTAGACATGGAGTTAAGATACAAAAAAACCCACAAACCGTATTGGAAATAGTTTTATGATGTTTTTCAAATGTCACGTTATAATCTGTTCTTCGTGTAACGTACAGTTGCGCTGCATACAATAAAAGAAAATTCCATACTTGTGTTTTTCCTCATTTTAAACTGTTGTTTATGTTTGTTTGTTCCAGCTATTCTGGAAATATATGCAAATGCACTTATACTTATTGACAGGAGATTTTCTGACCTTTTTATGGTCAAAATAAGCATAAAAAGATTGTGTCTCATGCTGAAAAAAAACTGTCAGAATGATTCATCACAACAACTCTTTGTTTATTGCATATCCTCTCCACTCTGCTCCACATTTTTTTCTACCTTTCCACATTTGACGTGAATGCTGTGTTCATTCCTCCTCTTCTTGCAGCCAGTAACATTCGTGGTTTTAAGATGAGAAGAGAAGATGTAGACTGAGTTATCATGCGAACTATTTGTTTGTTACCTATCTTCTCCCTCTGTGCTCCACATTCCATGTTTACTTCTCACCTTTTGTGTTCAATGTTGACTTGAGAGAGGTGTTCATTCCTCCTGTCCTCCAGGTGGAGGCGATGTTGCAGCAAGAAACAGTGGGGGTTTTAAATGGAGAAGAGAAGATGTAGAATGAGTGTTGAAGGTATTGTGAAATGTAAAAGCTGATGTTTGATGGTGTGTGTTGTGAGAGTAGTTTGTGTGGTGTTAAAAAAAGACTGAGTCCCGCTATATCGCTCAGGCTGCACTACAGCGTCTATTCACAGGCGCGATCCCACTACTGAGCGGCACGGGGGCTTTGACCTGCTCCGTTTCCGACCTGGGCCGGTGCACCCCTCCTTGGACGACCTGGTGGTCCCGGGCTCCCCCAGGAGCACCATATCGATACCGAACTTAGTGCGGACACCCGATCGACATAGTCCGCTGCAGCTCAGAGCTCCTGAGCTCAAACGATCCTCCAGCCTCAGCCTCCCGGTAACTTGGATTACAGGCACGCGCCACCGCACCCGGCGAGAGTTTCCTTCATTCATTCAAGATTTGGGCTTTTACTGCGGTGACGTCATGCTGCAACGAAATCAAGTGACGAAAGGGAGAAATTGCACCTGATCGTTAATAGATGTAGTGTTCAAAGATCATGCCTGTTTAGCGATAAAGGGTTAGTTTGTTTATTTAGATGATCTATTAAATCAGTTTTTATCTGATCTGCTTTTTGTTTTCTTACAACAGCCAGCTGTCACACAATGGTGCCACAAAGTGGAGAGAGAGTCTTTAACACAGGGACTGGTCAATGCTGCAGACACGGCTACATCTGAGTCATTTAGCTGGTTTGTATATCATTTGTGTCACAGCAAATACACTTTTTAAAAAGAGAATCATATGAAACTCATAAAGCAAACACTATCTGGGTCTGTACAAATTTGAACATTGACATTTCAAAAGTAGCTAATTGCATTATTTATTTTTTTTAAATAGAAACGGTGACCAGTGTGATGAATGTGAAAGGATAATCTATACATTACAGTGTCTATAGTTTCATTGCAGCCACTGTTTAGTGTTAAATAGTTCCTCTGTAAATCTGATCACTGGAAGATCTTTCACTCGTGTATCCCTTTCAGAGGCAGAAATCTCACAGTTAAACATCCTTAAATCAAACCTCAACAAATAAAAACCAAAACTTGCAGCCTCTTGATTACAGGCCTATAGCTGAACATAAAAAAAATCTCACTCCTCTGTTTGCTTTCAATAAACTGTGTAAGTGACAATAAACACGACTTAAATCTTAAAGTAGAAACATTATGAATAAGAATTAGAAATGTTATTTATGTATGTTTTAGTTATTTTTTTATATAAACAATAAAAATAAGTTGAAAAGCACTTTAAACCTTTAGTTATATTTAAATTGCCTGTATCTGGGACTCTATTTCTAATGATATGAAAAGTAAAGTTGGATGCATTTCATTTGATTGTGTCCTTATCTTCTCCTTCTGTGCTCCACATTTCTTTACTTTTGCACATTTGCCTGAATGTTGACCTGTGTTGATTTACCCTCTTCTCCAGGTGGAGGCGGTGTTGCAGCAAGAAACAGTGGGGATTTTAAGATGAGTAGACGTAGAATGAGTGTTGAGGCTGTTGTAAGATATAAAATGTTGTGAGAGTAGTTTGTGTAGTGATAAAAAGACTGAGTCTCGCTGTATCACTCAGGCTGCACTACAGCATCTATTCACAGGCGCGATCCCACTACTGAGCGGCACGGGGGCTTTGACCTGCTCCGTTTCCGACCTGGGCCGGTGCACCCCTCCTTAGACGACCTGGTGGTCCCGGGCTCCCCCAGGAGCACCATATCGATACCGAACTTAGTGCGGACACCCGATCGACATAGTCCGCTGCAGCTCAGAGCTCCTGAGCTCAAACGATCCGCCAGCCTCAGCCTCCCGGTAACTTGGATTACAGGCACGCGCCACCGCACCCGGCGAGAGTTTCCCTCATTCAATCAAGATTTGGGCTTTTACTGTGGTGACGTCATCACGTAGCACGCTGCAGCGACACATTGTGACAGACACAAAACACGCATGAAATACAGTATTACAATAATAACAAATAACTATAAAATAAACAAATGTGTGCAGAAAAAATAAATAAAACAAATGTAAATAATCCGAAGCAAAAACCAAATTCAAAGTAATTCAAAACTATCAAGGTAATGAAATCAGATAAATTAGCAAAATTATAAGAAATTCAATTGAATAACAATTGCTGCATTTCCATTACCTCTAGAAATGCGCAAAACCTGGTATCGCGTTAAAAAAAATGGTAATGGAAACGCCTACATTAAAAAAATAAATAAATATTGCTAAAACACTTTTACGCTCTGATGAGGTGGTTTTTCAGACGTATCGATACAAAAGTTTATCACAAACTGAGAAGAAATATTAGACATGGAGTTAAGATACAAAAACCGTATTGGTAATAGTTTTATAATGTTTTTCAAATGTCAAAGTTAAGTTATGTTTTAACCTATTGTTCGTGTAGCATACAGTTGCACTGTAATACCCTAAAATAATATTCCATACTTGTGTTTTTCCACATTTTAAACTGTTATTTATATTAATTTGTTCCAGCTATTCTGGAAATATATGCAAATGCACGTATACTTACTTGACAGCACATTTTCTGATCTTTTTATAGTGAAAATAAGCATAAAAAAGATTGTGTCTCATTTTGGGAAAAAAACTGTCAGAATGATTCATCAAAACAACTCGTTGCTTATTGCATATCCTCTCCCCTCTGCTCCATCTTTCTCTTCTACCTTTCCACATTTGTGAATGCTGTGTTCATTCATTCCTCCTCTCCTCCAGGTGGGGGCGGTGTTGCTGTTGCAGCAAGTCACAGTGGTTTTAAGATGAGAAAAGAAGATGTAGAATGAGTTATCAGGAGAACTGTTTGTTTATTACCTATCTTCTCCCTCTGTGCTCCACATTTCATGTTTACTTCTCACCTTTTGTGTTCAATGTTGACTTGAGAGAGGTGGTCATCCGTCCTCTCCTCCAGGTGGAGGCGGTGTTGCAGCAAGAAACAGTGGGGGTTTTAAATGGAGAAGAGAAGATGTAGAATGAGTGTTGAAGGTATTGTGAAAAGTAAAAGCTGATGTTTGATGGTGTGTGCTGTGAGAGTAGTTTGTGTGGTGATAAAAAAAGACTGTGTCCCGCTATATCACTCAGGCTGCACTACAGCGTCTATTCACAGGCGCGATCCCACTACTGAGCGGCACGGGGGCTTTGACCTGCTCCGTTTCCGACCTGGGCCGGTGCACCCCTCCTTAGACGACCTGGTGGTCCCGGGCTCCCCCAGGAGCACCATATCGATACCGAACTTAGTGCGGACACCCGCTCGACATAGTCCGCTGCAGCTCAGAGCTCCCGAGTTCAAACGATCCTCCAGCCTCAGCCTCCCGGTAACTTGGATTACAGGCACGCGCCACCGCACCCGGCGAGAGTTTCCTTCATTCATTCAAGATTTGGGCTTTTACTGCGGTGACGTCATGCTGCAACGAAATCAAGTGACGAAAGGGAGAAATTGCACCTGATCGTTAATAGATGTAGTGTTCAAAGATCAGGCCTGTTTAGCGATAAAGGGTTAGTTTGTTTATTTAGATGATCTATTAAATCAGTTTTTATCTGATCTGCTTTTTGTTTTCTTACAACAGCCAGCTGTCACACAATGGTGCCACAAAGTAGAGAGAGAGTCCGTAACACAGGCACTGGTCAATGCTGCAGACACGGCTACATCTGATTCATTTAGTTGGTTTGTGCAAATACACTTTTTAAAAAGAGAATCATATGAAACTCATAAAGCAAACACTATCTGGGTCTGTACAAATTTGAACATTGACATTTCAAAAGTAGCTAATTGCATTTAAAAAAAAAAATAGAAACTGTGACCAGTGTGATGAATGTGAAAGGATAATCCATACATTACAATGTCTATAGTTTCATTGGGGCCACTGTTTAGTGTTAAATAGTTCCTCTGTAAATCTGATCACTGGAAGATCTTTCACTCGTGTATCCCTTTTAGAGGCACAAATCTCAGTTAAACATCCTTAAATCAAACCTCAACAAATAAAAACCAAAACTGGCAGCCTCTTGATTACAGGCCTATAGCTGAACATAAAAAAATCTCACTCCTCTGTTTGCTTTCAATAAACTGTGTAAGTGACAATAAACACGACTTAAATCTTAAAGTAGAAACATTATGAATAAGAATTAGAAATGTTATTTATGTATGTTTTAGTTATTTTTTCACATAAACAATAAAAATAACTTGGAAAGCACTTTAAACCTTTAGTTATATTTAAATTGCCTGTATCTGGGACTCTATTTATAATAATATGAAAAGTAAAGTTGGATGCATTTCATTTGATTGTGTCCTTATCTTCTCCTTCTCTGCTCCACATTTCTTTTTTACTGTTGCACATTTGCCTGAATGTTGATCTGCGTTGATTTACCCTCTTCTCCAGGTGGAGGCGGTGTTGCAGCAAGAAACAGAGGGGGATTTAAGATGAGTAGACGTAGAATGAGTGTTGAGGCTGTTGTAAGATGTAAAATGTTGTGAGAGTAGTTTGTGTAGTGATAAAAAAGACTGAGTCCCGCTATATCACTCAGGCTGCACTACAGCGTCTATTCACAGGCGCGATCCCACTACTGAGCGGCACGCGGGGCTTTGACCTGCTCCGTTTCCGACCTGGGCCGGTGCACCCCTCCTTAGACGACCTGGTGGTCCCGGGCTCCCCCAGGAGCACCATATCGATACCGAACTTAGTGCGGACACCCGATCGACATAGTCCGCTGCAGCTCAGAGCTCCTGAGCTCCTGAGCTCAAACGATCCTCCAGCCTCAGCCTCCCGGTAACTTGGATTACAGGCACGCGCCACCGCACCCGGCGAGAGTTTCTTTCATTTAATCAAGATTTGGGCTTTTACTGCGGTGACGTCATGCTGCAACGAAATCAAGTGACGAAAGGGAGAATTGCACCTGATCGTTAATAGATGTAGTGTTCAAAGATCAGGCCTGTTTAGCGATAAAGGTTAGTTGTTTATTTAGATGATCAATTAAATCAGTATTTTATCTGATCTGCTTTTTGTTTCTTACAACAGCCAGCTGTCAAACAAATGTGCCACAAAGTGGAGAGAGAGTCTTAACACAGGACTGGTCAATGCTGCAGACACGCTACATCTGATCATTTAGTTGGTTTGATGCAAGATAACACTTTTTAAAAAGAGAATCATATGAAACTCATAAAGCAAACCTATCTGGTCTGTACAAATTTGAACATGACATTCAAAAGTAGCTATTGCATTAAAAAAAAATAGAAACTGTGACCAATGTGATGAAATAGAAAGAAATAATCATACATTAACATGTCTATAGTTTCATTGCGCCACTGTTTAGTGTTAAATAGTTTCCTCTGTAAATCTGATCACTGGAAGATCTTCACTCGTGATCCCTTTCAGAGGCAAAATCTACAGTTAAACATCCTTAAATCAAACCTCAACAAATAAAAACCAAAACTGCAGCCTCTTGATTACAGCCTATAGCTGAACAAAAAAATCTCACTCCTCTGTTTGTTTCAACAAACTGTGTAAGTGACAATAAACACGACTTCAAATCTTAAGTAGAAACATTATGAATAAGAATTAAATGTTATTTATGTATGTTTTAGTATATTTTTTATATAAACAATAAAAATAATTGAAAAGCACTTTAAACCTTTTAGTTATATTTAAATTGACTGTATCTGGACTCTATTTCTAATAATATGAAAAGTAAAGTTGATGCATTTCATTTGATTGTGTCTTAATTCTTTCTTCCTCTCTTGCTCCACATTTTTTCTTTACTTTTGCACATTTGCCTGAATGTTGATCTGCGTTGATTTACCCTCTTCTCCAGGTGGAGGCGGTGTTGCAGCAAGAAAGAGTGGGGATTTTAAGATGAGTAGACGTAGAATGAGTGTTGAGGCTGTTGTAAGATGTAAAATGTTGTGAGAGTAGTTTGTGTAGTGATAAAAAAGACTGAGTCCCGCTATATCACTCAGGCTGCACTACAGCGTCTATTCACAGGCGCGATCCCACTACTGAGCGGCACGGGGGCTTTGACCTGCTCCGTTTCCGACCTGGGCCGGTGCACCCCTCCTTAGACGACCTGGTGGTCCCGGGCTCCCCCAGGAGCACCATATCGATACCGAACTTAGTGCGGCACACCCGATCGACATAGTCCGCTGCAGCTCAGAGCTCCTGAGCTCAAACGATCCTCCAGCCTCAGCCTCCCGGTAACTTGATTACAGGCACGCGCCACCGCACCCGGCGAGAGTTTCCTTCATTCATCAAGATTTGGGCTTTTACTGCGGTGACGTCATGCTGCAACAAAATCTAGTGACGAAAGGAGAAATTGCACCTGATCGTTAATAGATGTAGTGTTCAAAGATCAGGCCTTTTTTAGCGATAAAGGGTTAGTTTGTTTATTTAGATGATCAATTAAATCAGTTTTATCTGATCTGCTTTTTGTTTTCTTACAACAGCCAGCTGTCACACAATGGTGCCACAAAGTGAGAGAGAGTCTGTAACACAGGACTGGTCAATGCTGCAGACACGACTACATCTGAGTCATTTAGTTGTGTATCATTTGTGCACAGCAATACACTTTTTAAAAAGAGAATCATATGAAACTCATAAAGCAAACGCTATCTGGTCTGTACAAATTTGAAAATTGACATTTCAAAAGTAGCTAATTGCATTAATATTTTTTTATAAAATAGAAACTGTGACCAGTGTGATGAATATGAAAGGATAATCTATACATTACAATGTCTATAGTTTCATTGCAGCCACTGTTTAGTGTTAAATAGTTCCTCTGTAAACCTGATCACTGGAAGATCTTTCACTCGTGTATCCCTTTTAGAGGCAGAAATCTCACAGTTAAACATCCTAAAATCAAACCTCAACAAATAAAAACCAAAACTTGCAGCCTCTTGATTACAGGCCTATAGCTGAACATAAAAAAATCTCACTCCTCTGTTTGTTTCAACAAACTGTGTAAGTGACAATAAACACGACTCAAATTTAAAGTAGAAACATTATGAATAAGAATTAGAAATGTTATTTATGTATGTTTTAGTTATTTTTTTTATATAAACAATAAAAATAAGTTGAAAAGCACTTTAAACCTTTAGTTATATTTAAATTACCTGTATCTGGGACTCTATTTCTAATAATATGAAAAGTAAAGTTGGATGCATTTCATTTGATTGCGTCTTTATCTTCTCCTTCTCTGCTTCTCCACATTTCTTTTTAACTTTCGCACATTTGCCTGAATGTTGATCTGCGTTGATTTACCCTCTTCTCCAGGTGGAGGCGGTGTTGCAGCAAGAAAGAGTGGGGGGTTTAAGATGAGTAGACGTAGAATGAGTGTTGAGGCCGTTGTAAGATGTAAAAGACGACGTTTAATGTTGTGAGAGTAGTTTGTGTAGTGATAAAAAAGACTGAGTCCCGCTATATCACTCAGGCTGCACTACAGCGTCTATTCACAGGCGCGATCCCACTACTGAGCGGCACGGGGGCTTTGACCTGCTCCGTTTCCGACCTGGGCCGGTGCACCCCTCCTTAGACGACCTGGTGGTCCCGGGCTCCCCCAGGAGCACCATATCGATACCGAACTTAGTGCGGACACCCGCTCGACATAGTCCGCTGCAGCTCAGAGCTCCTGAGCTCAAACGATCCTCCAGCCTCAGCCTCCCGGTAACTTGGATTACAGGCACGCGCCACCGCACCCGGCGAGAGTTTCCTTCATTCATTCAAGATTTGGGCTTTTACTGTGGTGACGTCATCACGCAGCAGGCTGCAGCGACACCTTGTGACAGACACAACACATGCATGAAATACAGTTTTACAATAATAACAAATAACTATAAAATAAACAAATGTACAGAAGAAAATAAAATAAATGTAAATAATCCGAAGTAAAGGCCCAATTTAAAATCATTCAAAACAATTAAGATAATGAAATCAGATAAATTAGCAAAGTTATAATGAATTAATTTGAATAACAATTGCTGCATTTCCATTACCTCTAGAAAACGCCTGCATTATATATATATATATATATTGCTAATACACTTTTAGGCTCTCATGAGGTGGTTTTTCAGAAGTATCAATATAGACATGGAGTTAAGATACAAAAACCGTATTGGAAATAGTTTTATGATGTTTTTCAAATGTCAAAGTTAAGTTACGTTTTAATCTGTTCTTCATGTAGCGTACAGTTGCACTGCAATACCCTAAAATAAAATTACATACTTGTGTTTTTCCTCATTTTAAACTGTTATTTATATTAGTTTGTTCCAGCTATTCTGGAAAAATATGCAAATGCAATTATACTTCTTGACAGGAGATTTTCTGACCCTTTCATAGTCAAAATAAGCACAAAAACATTGTGTCTCATTCTGAAAACAAACAAAACATAAAAACAGAATGATTCATCACAACAACTCTTTGCTTATTGCATATCCTCTCCACTATCTGCTCCGTCTTTTCTACTTTTGCACATTTGACGTGAATGCTGTGTTCATTCCTCCTCTCCTCCAGGTGGAGGCGGTGTTGCAGCAAGTAACATTCGTGGTTTTAAATGGAAAAGAGAAGATGTAGAATGAGTGTTGAAGCTGTTGTAAAATGTAAAAGGTGATGTTTGATGGTGTTAAAAAGACTGAGTCCCGCTATATTACTCAGGCTGCACTACAGCGTCTATTCACAGGCGCGATCCCACTACTGAGCGGCACGGGGGCTTTGACCTGCTCCGTTTCCGACCTGGGCCGGTGCACCCCTCCTTAGACGACCTGGTGGTCCCGGCTCCCCAGGAGCACCATATCGATACCGAACTTAGTGCGGACACCCGCTCGACATAGTCCGCTGCAGCTCAGAGCTCCTGAGCTCAAACGATCCTCCAGCCTCACTCCCGGTAACTTGATACAGCACGCGCCACCGCACCCGCGAGAGTTTCTTCATTCATTCAAGATTTGGGCTTACTGTGGTGACGTCATCACGCACAGGCTGCAGCGACACCTGTGACAGACACAACACAGCAAAATACAGTTTTACAATAATAACAATAACTATAAAATAAACAAATGTACAGAAGAAAATAAAATAAATGTAAAAATCCGAAGTAAAGGCCCAATTTAAAATCATTCAAAACAATTAAGAAATGAAATCAGATAAATTAGCAAAGTTATAATGAATTAATTTGAATAACAATTGCTGCATTCCATTACCTCTAGAAACGCCTGCATTATATATAATATATATTGCTAATACACTTTTAGCTCTCATGAGTGTTTTTCAGAATATCAATATAACATGAGTTAAATACAAACCGTATTGAAATAGTTTATGATGTTTTTCAATGTCAAAGTTAAGTTACGTTAATCTTTCTTCATGTACTACAGTTGCACTGCAATACCCTAAAATAAAATACATACTGTGTTTTTCTCATTTTAAACTGTTATTTATATTAGTTTGTTCCATATCTGGAAAAATAGCAAATGCAATTATACTTCTTGACAGGAATTTTCTGACCCTTCATAGTCAAAATAGCACAAAAACATGTGTCTCATTCTGAACAACAAATAAAAACAGAATGATTCATCACAACACTCTTTGCTTATTGCTATCCTCTCCACTATCTGCTCCGTCTTTTCTACTTTTGCACATTTGACGTGAATGCTGTGTTCATTCCTCCTCTCCTCAGTGAGCGGTTGCAGCAAGTAACATTCGTGGTTTTAAATGAAAAGAGAAATGTAGAATGAGTGTTGAAGCTGTTGTAAAATGTAAAAGGGAGTTGATGGTGTTAAAAGACTGAGTCCGCATATTACTCAGCTGCACTACAGCGTCTATTCACAGGCCGATCCCACTACTGGCGGCACGGGCTTTGACCTGCTCGTTCCGACCTGGGCCGTGCACCTCCTTAGACGACCTGGTGGTCCCGGGCTCCCCCAGGAGCACCATATCGATACCGAACTTAGTGCGGACACCCGATCGACATAGTCCGCTGCAGCTCAGAGCTCCTGAGCTCAAACGATCCTCCAGCCTCAGCCTCCCGGTAGCTTGGATTACAGGCACGCGCCACCGCACCCGGCGAGAGTTTCCTTCATTCATTCAAGATTTGGGCTTTTACTGCGATGACGTCATCACGCAGCACGCTGCAGCGACACCTTGTGACAGACACAAAACATGTACTACAACACAGTGCTACAACAATAGCAAATAAAATACCCAAATGTGTGCAAAAAGAAAGAAAGAAAGAAAGAAAGAAAGAAAGAAAGAAAGAAAGAAAGAAAGAAAGAAAGAAAGAAAAATATTCAAATCGAAATACTGAAGTTGTTGCAGATAAAGCTGCAAAATTATATAAATATATTTATATAAAAAAAAAACAATTCAATTGAATGATAATGAGGATAGAAGCAATTACTAATGTAATAAATGTGTAAACTGAACTTAGTAGGTGGTGACTTTTTCCAAGTGTTTCTCAATGCTGCTTGAAAACGTGAAATCATAGGTCATCAGTCAGATGTCACTCTTTGTCTCTTATTGATGTTTGGAGGTGACTGCGTAGAGGGGTTATTTTAAGATGGAAAGTACGTCAGCGCTGAGAGAAAATTATGACCCTCTTTCCACAGCAGGAGCCCTTTTTTGTTGTTTTTTCAACACAGGCGTTTACGTAACAAGTCATGTGTCTGGTGATTAACATCTTTCAGGTGCAGGGCCTGCCTCTCGAAAATGCAGTGTGTCCAGTAGCGCTGGTTCTTTGTGGGTGTTTCCCACGGTTGTCTTGACGCAGTGTGGTCTGATGTCTCAGAGCAGAAGGAACCTATTTAATTCACTCAGAGTACAAGCAGAAAAAAGACGAGACAAGCATGGTTCAAGCCGTTTTGCACTTGCTGGGAGTAAGTAAAACTGTATTTTATTAGTGAGCGTGCACCACTGTTAAAAGCTTTTATCTAGTGAAGACTGTATAAATTTTTTTTCTTTTTTGTATTCAGATTGTTGTTGGCCTCCTCTTGGCCATAATGTGGTTTACAAAGGGACTCAAAGAGGTGAGTAACAATTTGTTTCTCTTTTCAAATATTACTCAGATTAAAAAAAAAAACATAAAGTTTGTGCTTCAGATAAAATCAGATAAAGGATCAGATAAAAACTGCATTGGTTAGAGGAAGTGTCCACTGTGGGGAACTAGGAAACAAATTGACTTACTTGAATGCTAAATTTCATCAACAGGGAAATAAATCTCTGAAGTCCCAGCACTCTGAATCCTCAGGAAACCTCAGGGTACGTAATAATCGAAACTTTAATGCTGTCATTATTTATAATCTCTGTGATTTAATATTCAACCTCCATCTCTTCAACAGAGAGATCTGAGTGAACAAGATGTGCATTTGCTGGCGAAGGTCCTCTCGGTGGGATTGGTGGACGCAGATCCGAACTACCTCCAACATCTTAAAGCCTACAGAGACTTGCAAGGCAGTTGAGCTACTCTGAAAAAACAAGTCTTCTAGAGTAATAATGGACACTAAAACGCAGATGTTCTGAGAGATCGCTGAGGATTTGTGATGGAATCAGATCCAGGCTTCGCAGCATTGGGTTTTGGATTACAAGTCTACCACATACAGCGTGAAACTTTGCACTTAACTCAAGCCAAACGTGACGTTGGCAATGCGCGAGGAATAACCTATTAATGATGCTTAATCTTAATGTAATCATGATCAACATAGATCCTGGCTGCTTTTTATTAGCTTGTTTAATTTGTGGATGTACTGCTCCTTAAGGGCGTTTGAAATGCATAACTCAGCATTGATATTTTCTAAAATCGTGGAATTCGTTAGATTAAACAGCGGACACGGTTTGTGTAGTTGTGCTGCTGTCAGTGGATGTTGCTTTATTGGGTCTGCTTAGATGTTGCAGATACATTATGCACGTGTTTTGTGATGTTAAATACTCATTTACTGAGTCGTAAAATCAGATGTTTATTGTAAGCGTTGGCCGTTGTCGTCAGGAAGCAGCTTATATTGTGAGATAACTACTGAGGATGCAGTTGTCAGTAGTTGTGAAGAGAATATAGTCCTTGTCATAATACAATAACAGAGCAATGTAAGAAAAAAAGCTCTCAAACTTTTATTTTGCAAGCTGTCTGAAAAATAACATTCTGTCACTTTAAGGAGTTGCCACTGGATGACTTTATTTGTCAGACATACTTTGCTTTGGCCTTTCCTGAAGGAGACAAAAGAAAGAGAGGTGTTGACAATGACTAAAGATTAGAGGAAATCACATGATGCCTTTGTTTGTCATCTCGGAAATACCAGTCAGTGTCTCTTACTCCAGACGCGGCTGTTGAGCTTGTCCCCAAGCAGGTAGAGCAAAGTCACCACGGACATGTTGAAAAAGAAGAAGACCACCAGACCTGCGGCACTGAAGCGCCCAAGGAGGGGGTACACCCAAATCCCGACTGACACATACACCCATACAATCCTGCAGAAACAAACAGTATCACTGCATCCATCGGATCATCTTGCACTGTCTTGTATAAAAAGAAAAGATCGTTCATGCAAATGTTCTACCTGCTAACACTGAAACAGTAAAAAATAAATAAATCTCACTCACAGCATACTGTGTTTAAGATTGGTTCTGTTGAAAATGTGAGCATTATGCATAAAGGTATAAACGAACTTCCAGCCTGAAGCTGTTTGTGTTGTGAACTGGTGCACACCACTGCACCATACCACACATTTAGACACTGCAGCACAGACATTACAGATAACACTCTGGCATTTGTGCGTTCACTACATGTCTCCCCAGGGCATCTCTGATAAGTTGTCAAAGCAGACGTTTGCTTCGTTTGTCTGATCAAAGAAACATTTACTTAGAACTCTTGCAAAGGAAAAGAACTGTGTGCTGCTTCATGCATAGTTGAGCTGAACTTTAAGAATGTTATCTTAGTTAGCTCTCGCACAAGGATAAGAGTTAGATGATGGAACGTGCGTCATTAACTTAGCAGCAGCATCTCCTCTGTAACTTTCATTGGGCAACAGGTTTGACTTTGCAGACCTTTATAACAGTTTGTCGTAATACCACTGGACATGGTGTCTTAACACTCACCAAAATAAATAAGACAAGCCCACAACTCCTAATGCTGCCAGCGCATGTTTGGTCTGTGGGTAGATGTGAGGCTGCACCAGCATTTCTCCAAGTAAAACAGGAAGGACTAATGTGTGCTGAGAAAACACAAAAGTTAGAACCGGAGAAAA
Source organism: Mugil cephalus (assembly GCF_022458985.1). NCBI lineage: Eukaryota > Metazoa > Chordata > Actinopteri > Mugiliformes > Mugilidae > Mugil > Mugil cephalus. The sequence continues at coordinate 7,178,788 of NC_061782.1, forward strand.
AGGTCACCATAAAGCACAAATTAATAAAGGATTTAATGAAGTGATAAGTTTACAGACCATAGCGTGGTTAATCCAGGGAGGGAAGAAGGCGTCGATGCTAGCTGGGTACACTAACTCTCTGTCATAGGCAAAGATTGTCCAGAAAAGTAGCACCACAAACTAAATAAAGTGCAGGCGACAGAGAGTTAATGCAATGAATTGTAGTCATTTTGTGATAAAAGTGTAGGTGTGTTTTGCAAAATGCGTTTCTCACCATGCCCACAGGGAAGGCAAAGACAGAGAAGAGGTAGTCTTTACATCTGGTCAGAGTGCTCTCTGCCTTCTTCCCAGGTTGTAGATCGTTCACTGCTGCCAGTCCAAAGAATGTCATCTGCAACAACTAAGATATCACAAGAAATTTTCACATCTCCATCACACCAATGTTTAAATAAAACCACCAGGCGAATATGAGTAACGTGCTCACCAAATTCAAAAACGTGAGGTACTTCCAAGGTCCTCCGTAAACAAAGATTCCTGGTGGCAGCTCCTCTCCATCCTTGGCCGTGAGGCTCTTAACGACAAAAGCGTACCAGCTGAATGCCGAGATGTGATACACTCTCCTCAGGGCCGAAGTCATTTTCAGTCTACGCTTATACTGATCCCCAGCAAACAGCAAACAATAAATTAAACATGGGCAAACGCTACGGGTAAGATTTCCCTTCAGAGGTGAAGTTCTTGAGGCAGGCAAGGTTCTTTAGAGATTAGTGGACTTCAGCGCGGGCTTATCAAGACATTGGTGAGCGGCGGAGACAAAGCAAACCCTTGCCAGACAAGAGGCTCACTGTTCAGTTATAAAGCATGGGAGATCCTCTTTCATAACTGGGACCATGTGACTCCGAGGCAAATTCAGTCACAGCTTAATCTGTTTCAGAGCGTTTTGCAAGAGAAACCCCAGCCGAGTTAAATCAGGCTCCCTCCGCACATTTTATAACTATTAGCGACGTAACAGCCTACGTAAGTGTCATTATAGAAGAATGTCTACAGGGGGTCCTATCGTCTCAGTCAAGGTTACTTTCGTAACTTTTAGTGAGCTGATGTAAAGTTCGGAACGTACTCGTGTGGCTTTGTGGAAGCTGAAACAAGAACAACTAGACTTTCTTGAAGATATTTCATCATCATCATCATCGTCCAAGTAGCTTCTTCAGTTCTATTTGGCTCCTTGGGAGCAGAGATTTAAATAGGAACATCTGAGTTGCCCCAATTTGTTGAATAACTGGAACATCTGTCAGACTTTATCAAATATTTTACATAGATTTATTACCGCAGATCCAGGAATTATTGATTCAAGAAAGACGACAAACGCAACATGGAATACAGGATGGTTACTTGCACGAAGATTGATATTACTTAACTGGAAACAGCTTATTCAAATCTTATGACAGATGTTATGAGACATTTAGAGCTGGACAAAAACAGGTATTTACTGAAAAAGTAAATAAAGAAAGTGCTATAGAACCTTTATCGATTATTTTAACCACACCACATAGTCCACATAGTTTAGAGGAGCTCCTAACCCTTCAACAGAAGGAAAGGAATTTTTATTTTGTATTAGTATAGTTTCATTTATTTTCTTTCCTTTCTTTGTTTAGGTTTGATTTTCCTTTTTGAATCCCCATCATCTGTCTATTTGTCATTTTGAAATTAAAAAGTTATGAATGTAAACGTGAACGTGCAAATGTATAAAGTGTTGAGTTTTAAAGGGCTTAATAAGGCCTTCAGCCTATGTATAACCTTGGGAAGAATCAAGAAGAATTTTACTTATGCTATCTCATCATCAATCGTTGTCTTTCGCTTTCGCTACAGCTTGCACACAGATTAGGACACATTACACCCTGATATCTCACATGCTGGAGACCAGATAAAGCTAATCGACTACACATAGAAACTCACTGACACATGAGAGGCAGTACTCCTCCCCATTGTCTTACGGGCGGGATCTAGGTAGAATAAGATCACTGTACGTCCCTGAAGTGGGGCTTTTGGTTATTTTCACCCCTAAGGTGAACTGACCGAAGCCTCAGCGCTGAAATCAATATCTATTCTCTGTGTACAAAATAAACATCCAAAACGTGAGAAATTGTCGCGTGATTTGTGCGTAGGTGAACTACCCTTTCCAAATGGTATAAAGATCCTGGGCTGAAGGAGAGGAAAATATCCTCCTTCGACAAAAGTCTATAAAGAGTGTGGGAAAAAAATGTGGGAACATCTGTGGGTGTTGTCCACCAGAAACTCATGACTGGGGTCTGTTAACGACCAGATACTCGAATCTGTGTTGGTCCTTTATTTTGTCAAGGTGTGAACCGGTTGTGAAACCTTTTTGGGGGGCGGATGTTTCCATTGTCTCTGGCCCCTAGTGGGTTGCTAGAGGACCTTTCATTGAAGAAAGGGAACTGGATTAAAACTAACTCTCTAACTAGGCAAACTAAGAAACTTTAGTTGTTTGCACATGTACCTGCGTTCATTCAACCTAGATAAAATAGTTGGGGGGACGAAGGTGAAGCTCATCAGCAAGTTTAATCAACAAGTTTTTTCAGTGCATAGATTCCTAATTAAACTCCAATTCACCAGTCATTTAAAACTGAAGAACTATTGGTCTCCTAAAATTCAGCCCCCCACCCACACTCCTGTACTCAGAGTCCTGACGTCTGATAATACGGTTCACAATAGCAGAATGGTCGGAGAACTTCTGCAGATGGCAAAACTGTGAGAAGTATCTGATGTCTGATGTGTATGAGCAGAAAGGTTGGACCTGTCAGAGGTCACATGGTGTTAAAGGTGCTGGAGAAGTCAAAGAACTCACATTGTGTTTCCACACGAGCAGTGAAATGTCTCCAAAAAGTTGTTTTAGCTCTGTTTTGTTTTTGTTCTTTTTTTGGATACGCCATCGCCCGGTTGATTGTGAACCTTCAAAGAGTAATGTGACTTTACTAGTTGTTGGTATAAGTTTGGTCTTTCTATATACTTGCAAGAAGCAGACAAAAAAAGCACATTGAGACAGTTTGTATTGTTGTTGATGCTATATACATAAAATTGAATTGAATTGAATTGAATTGAATTGAATTGAATTGAATTGAATTGAATTGAATTGAATTGAACAGCTTTGTGCCGCAGACATATTTTTGGCCTGATGATGGTGCAAGAGGAGAGGCCTTGATTTAATACCACCATGACGTAATCAACAAACTCTGACACAACTCACTGTGTGTTGCAAGAAACTATGACTCACATTAGGTGTAGAACAACACGTGTGATTACTGTGAAAAGGAACAGTATTATTACACACGGCAAATTGTCACAATCCCTTGTGCCAAGATTCGAGGCAAAACACCTTTAGAAGCTCAGTCCAACTGAAAAACCAAACCAGCAGGCTAACAGCCAGCTACCAACTAGCAACCAACTAGTAGACACCAGCTAACTAGCCTAGCCAACAGCAGTAGGCCCATAAAATCCCGTCCACCAGTGTGAGTGGGAAATTCCAGCATTTCAACCACCCTGACAGTAGTAAGTATAAGAACATATGAACTGTTTATTTCATTTCCTACATTTCATAATCATAAATTAAATGTAATGTAATGAAGTAGACAGTCAGTTAATTAACACGACTCAAAATTCTTTGCCTGTACCACGTTAAGTTTTTGGGGACTGCCTCTTTTTTTTGTTGTTATTCTTCTTCTTTTGCACTGATTTATTCCTGCCTTCAAATTCTGTTGGATTTATATTTTCTATTCTCGAGCTGGTGTGACTTACTTCTGGTTAAATTGTGTTCTCAATAAATTTGGTCACCTGTGCTTTATTAGCAGATCTGTGTATTGTATACCTGTGAAATTATTTCAATTAACTGACCTTTTTTTTTACATTATACAATATATAACTATTATTTAAATTATATTTTGTTGCTTTTGGGGTGCAGTGTCTATTTTCTTCTAATCTAACCTCTAATCGTGTCATGAATCTACTCACGAGTTAATTCAACACCTGAAAACGTGACCAAATAATGATCAAATAATACATTTAGTCTCAGGTGTAAATAACACGAACAGAGGCTGAATTCCATAGTTGTGTCTGAGTCTCGTCCTGTGTCACGTACCATTATTGCTGGTACAATAAGTACTGATGTTGGATCAGGCGGAGACAGAGCGGATCGGTTTAAAAATAGGTTTTATTTTTTCTCATCATGACTCAGTCATGGTTGGTGGAAACAATGCAGCCACTGTTAGTGTTATTGCTAACATTTCTTTTTTATTTTATTATTATGACTAATTAAAATGTCTGAAAAAACAGCTGATATTTATGAATCATTCAATTATTCCCGGATGAGTCAACTGCACCATGGTTACCAACGTGGACATGGGAACTGAAAAAACAACTGGAAACATAGTTAAGGCATTTTATTCACAAAAGGCTAGTGTTGCTGCAAAACAGGTATCATAAGGCTTCCACGGTGCAACTATATAAACATATACTGTTGTGTTAATTCTCTGCATTTGTTGCAGAGTTTCTTCTTCAGTGTACAGGGACGACCAGTTTTCATGTAAAATCACAGGGCACAATTTCAGAGACATTTAAAAAGACTGATTGAAACAACAAAAAAAAAAAAGTCTTTTTGAGGTTTCAGCTTTACATGGAAAAATACATGTAAAAATGTTCGTACGTTATGTTTGTTTAACAAATCTAAATGTAAATGATTTGAGTCATTTGCATGCACCGAACATTTAAGGCAACAAGATGTGGTTTGGAGAACTGATACTTAACCTCAGAGACCTCTGTGTTCATTACTCATGTTTAAGCTGCTACTTTCTTTCAATCTGAGGTTCGTTGAGCATTTTTTCAATTCCATGTTTGAGGCTGTTTACAAAGAGCCAACGTTTATTTACACCAGAATGGGCATGAATTTTCACATCCACTCGTTTAACACATACAGCACATGAAACCCTGAACGTCATTTGTTATAACGCGATTGTAAATATTATAAAACAGACTACGGTATATTACAGTTTCACAACTACTTTGGATGATCTATTACACTTTGACACTGTTGTCACTGCTGTCATAAAAAAAAGAAAAAAGATAAAAGGCAAGGACGGGCCCTTTTCACAGAAACGACCCACATTGCACTTTACCCATGCAGTCAGTGAAAACATGTTTGATCAGATACACATAGTCTCAGTATTACATGTACTACACCAACACCAAGTTCTTTGTTGAAGATGGCACGTGAACTGGGACAGCTTTGCATTACTGGGTGCTACAGGTACTTTTACCCTTTAAAGTTCAGTATCTGGGATACAGATCACTTTCCTGTCCATTACCATCTTTATTTGCAGAGAACCCAACACAAAAACAATTTCTGTCTAATGTCTTTATGAGAAAATGCCATCATTTCAGCTACGCACACACTTCATCCTCTATTTACTTTCTTTAGATCTCTTTTAAGGTGCCATCTGTGAAAGTAATAGAGACACAAATTGATTTTACAGAAGCAGCAAATCACATATTCAACTGCAACAATGATGGCGTGGTGTTCATACCTCAAATCTACTGTAAACTTTCCTCTCCTTCCTCATACTCTGAATCCTCTCCAGGAGCTTCTCGCGCTCCTCCGTCGGCTTGGGCTGCCCTCTGCTATATGTCCTGTACTTCTCCCTTTTCGACTTTTTGTCAGCTTCGTCCTCCTTCTCGTCGTCGGTGACGGGAGCCTCCTTGGCGGCCTCGTTCCTGGTCTGGCTGTTGGCGGAAATCTGCTCCAGCAGTAGCTTTGTATCGTCCCGGAGGTTGCTGCTTGAGATAACGTTGGCCGTGGACGAGTGGTAGCGAGACGGGCTCGACTTTGTCTGCTTGGTTGTGGTCTCTGCTGCTTCGGATGAGTTATTTTGCGCAGTTTGTTCCTGGGTGCTACTTTTGGGGATTGAACTGGTTTCCTCTGATTTATTCTCACATTTGTCCTGTACCTCGGGTTCTGTTTTACTATTTTCAGCAACTGTCTCTGAGGTGTTGCTGTCAGAAGTGACTGATTCTTGTGTCCTGCATGGCAGATCAGTCTCGGTTGGAGTTGCTGCGATAGGCTCAGCTGGACTAGTGGGAGATTTTGTAGATGAGAGTGTTGGACTTTTGTCTTTGTCTGATTCTGGTGGAGACTTGTTGGAAATTGAGTTTGCATCTGGAAGACTTTGCAGCGCAGGCATGTTGGTTTCTGTTGTTTTGGCCCCAGGGGACGAAGCTGACTCAGATAAGGAAGTAGAATGTGATACGGTTTCAGCAGAATTGCACTCATCAAATCCCTTCAAGCTGAGGGAAGTGGGCCGCTCTGCTTGTATGGGTGTGTCTGCAGAAGATGTAGTTGTTTCTGACTGGGGAACGTTAGTAATAAAGTCTGACGGGGGTATAGCAGAAATAGTCTCTTCAGATTTGGAAGTGAAGTTTTCTAAATCAGATACACTTGACTCAGGCCCTGGAGAGATAGGACTAGGAGACGTGTTTTCAACTTTAACATCCTCTGATGATGATAGAACCTCACACTTATCTGTCTTTGGAGAGGAGCAGATTTCTGATTCTGAAACATCATTTGTTGTTTCAGAAATATCTTTTTCGGATTCTGAAACACCTATTTCTAGCTCAGAAGTGTCTTTTGTCGATTGAGAAACTCCATTTTCTGATCCAGAAGTGCCTCTTTCCAATTCAAAAACATCTTTTTCTGATTCAGAAACGTATTTCACTGGTTCACAAACACCTTTATCTGGTTCAGAAGCCTCTTCTTCCAGTTTAGAAACCTCTTGAGCTGATTCAGAAGCTGGTTCAAAAGCAACATTTTCCGATTTGTTTGCTAAAGGTGTAGCAGCGGAAAGATTAGAGTTCGTCTTTGAGGTGGTCGGCTGTGATGCACATGCATTAGAAGAAATATCAGGCTCCTCATGTACAGAGTGAACCTCCAGATCTAAATGACTTTGGTCACTCACATTCTCAGATTTTTGTGAAGCATCATCAGCTGATTTGACAAATTCTTGCGTGTCAGAATTTGGGGATGACACGGTGGACGCTGAATGAGAATCCTCTGGGGTGACATTTGATGATACAGAGTCTCCTGGAGAGGGAAGAGGAGTTGAACTCGAGGCCAAGGAATCAGGAGTTGGATCAACAGAGGAGCTTCGAACTAATGAACCAGAAGAGATGACTTCCAAACCTGTGTCTTTAGATGGCGGTGGAGAAGAGCAAATGTTGGATTCTAACTGCTCCGATGAAGGATTCTGGGTGATAGATTCCAGCACAGAGGACGATGGTACCTGCTCTGAGCTGGGAGTGACTGGATTAGATGCCTCTGAGGTAGATTCAAGGCTTGGGGTTTCACTTTCAACAGTACCTTGAGCAAGAAAAGAAACATCAGCAGAAGTTGCGTTTGTTTGTGTGAGTGGGGGACTCTCTTTTACAGCAGGGATTGACAGATGTGGCTCTTCTTCTGGAGATTTTGGAGATGCTTCTGGTTCTGCAGAAACAGGAAGAATTTCAGCGGACTGACTGCCCTCTAACTGAACTGTATCTGAACTCTTGGTTTCTTCTTTCCAGCTTTGAGAGGACTTAGACTCAGTTTTGTCAAGACTGTCCTGCTTACTAGTCATTTTGCTGGCAGACACGCCAACTGCCTCGCATGCTTCTGTAGATACCGTCTTCCCTGCACCCTCTGCAGTTGCATTTTTATCCAGTAAATCTTCAGTTGCGTTGTTTTTAGAGGTTTCTTTTGGTACTGGTTCCTCCTTTTTAACAGCCTGGTCCGGTGGCTTCACCTGAGCTTTCTTTTTGCTTTTTTCAGCTTCTGCAGCTTTACGTTTTGCTGCTAGCTCTTTGAAAAACATGAGCCTGTTATCTGGATCATTCATATCTACATATGCTGCACCGCTAAGCGACTGTATCAGTTGATCAGTTTTGGGTAGCTCAGCTTCAGACGGCTTGGCTTGCTCAGGCAGTTTTATTGAATCTTGTGCCTCTGGGTTTGTCGACGAATTTTCTTCCTTTGACGAATCTTTCTCCTCGGTTTTACCGCTTCCATCCTCCGGTTTGGATTTTATATAACGACTCCATTCGATAGGTTCTCTTGTCGCAGATCTCCTTTGCCCCAAAAGTTGAGAGACATACGGCAGTTTTGTCTGTTCAGCATCATTTTTGTCACTATCTTCATCTTGCTGATCTGAAGTAGCAGTTGCTCCATCTTGAGGGGTGGGCTGGTCCATGGAGCTAAATATCAAAGAAGATCTTAACCTGGAGTTCCTTTGCAATGCTTTATTGTAATTTCTACGGAAAGAGTCATCCCTTCGAAGAACAGCAGTTTTCGGCTCCTTTTGTTCTGTCTCCTCTGTCTTTTCCCCTTCAGCTGTGGATGACGATTCTGAAGGTGTCGGTGTTGTTTTGGTTTCTGTTTCATCCGGCAATTTCTTTGGCTGCTCTCTGGACATTTTGGTATAACTAGGCATCTGACTTATCCTGGGTACCTTGAACTCTCTGACATTAGGTATTTTAGTAGATGGTAAATCTACGTCTGGTGCCATTTGCTGTACAGGGCCAGAGGGCTCTTCAAAAGGATCAAACGCTTGAGGCGGTGCTAATGGCAGGCCTTCATCTCCTGGGTTATCAGATGCACTGAGGTATGAGCTAATCCTCCAGTTTCTCAAACCTCGTTTCACTTTAGGATCCTTGCGGTCACCGCTGGGCTCTTGTAAAAAATGTTTCTGGTCAGACTGGTTTGAGGGGGTCGGAGAGGTCTTACAGGCATATGGCTGGCCTATAGTAGGTCTTTTAGGGTAAGGTGAACTAAATGGTAAATCACCTGCGGACAGTAATTTCTCTGAGCTCTGGTCAAAGTCTGGATTCCTCGTAGATGATAAGTAGTTAAGAACAGGGTCAAAGTTATTGGATGGTGGCATGCCTTGTGGTAAACCAGGTTCAGGGTATTGATCTGTTGAAAGACAGTCCTGGTCCCAGAACTTGTCATAGCTACTGTAATCAGCCTCTGGTCCCTGTCCCGGTCCCGGTCCTGGTACTGGACCTAGTCCTGGTCCTGGATAAGGCTGATGCCCTCTAAGAAAATGACGCCCCTGCCCCTCTGAGTCTGGCATACCCTGTTGCTGCAAGAATGAGTGTCTGCCCTGAACACCTTCAACATAATAGGGACGTTTAAAGGCAGGAGTTTCCATCATAGGAACCCTTGGGGGGCCCTGATCAAAACTTGGATCCATGCGTGATTGCTGTAACCTGTACATATCTGCCGGGCCACGCAGGGATCCCTGCCTTTTATTCGGATTTGTCCTCCAATCCCCTTCCATTCGTTCCTCATAGGACTGTCTTGCCCATTCGTCTGGATGGCCACTTTCCAGTGACAGAAATCTTCTGGGCTCTCTGTATATGGAAGTCCTGTCACTCAGGAACTTCCTGTTTTGCGAAAGGTGTAAATCTTCCAATGGTGCAACCAAATTTTCGATCATCAGCGGCTGGGACTGAGCAAACAGAATCCGAAACTCTTCGTCAAAGGTGGTCACAAGCTGTCCGAGGAACAGGTGTGCCATGCAGCGGTGCAGCTTTTCGAAAGACCACATGAAGCTGGACACAAACACGACAACAAGTGGGAATTAATGCAAGCCAACTAACAGAAATAAACTGAATACATATCAATCTATACGTATCACACAAATCATTGCATAATATAAAGCACAGAGTATTTGCGTGACAGATTCAAAAGACCACACCTGTAGTTTCCACTGAGCACGGCCCTGCAGTCAGTCAACAAGAAGCGATCCATCATCTGACCTTTGAATGATTTCCCTGAGCGGCACTGATACGTTATTCCAGATACCGTTCTGACACGCAGAAACTGCAAGAGAAAGATGACATCACCCAAGAATTAATCTCAAGCCCGACTAGTACGTCCGGTATTATTTTTAGTTGTGATCCGTGCTAGGCTGCAGCGTTGCATTAGCACTTTAATTTGTGAAGTGAGGTCATAATAAACGATGATTACACTGAAGTCAGTTCAGACCCATGTTTAGAATTAAGTAAATAATGGGTTTTTGAAATGGAAAAGCTGATAAGTTTCCCATATTTGTACGATAGGGTCACCTCAACCAGCAGCGGTAGTGCCTACTGTGTTCACGCTTTTCTTGAACTAAGACAACACACCTACAGGGTGAAGTTAGTTACAAACAAAAAGTCGGATACAGTTAACAAATCCAATAAAAAGACAAAAGAACAACAATGTCTCTCACTTCTTTCTTTCTTCTTATCCTGTCTGTGGCTCATAATGCTTAACCCAGACATTCCAGCTAACATCATCACGTTTTTAATTACACACAATGTTGTTCTGTATAGAGGCTAAAATAACTTCAAAATATGCACAATGGTGAGACACCAGTTATTTTTCTGATCTAATCTGAATTGTGCCATGAATTCCACATATTGCATAAAGCCTGTCAATGAGTCAAGATAATTTTACAAAGAAACCCAAGTGAAGAAAGACACAAATGATAGTAAAGATAGTTACGCACAGTTTGGTAAAATCCCTCCCTGAACTGTATCATCTATCTATTATAATCTCAGTTGTGGGAGGCTTACAATTGAGCAACTCTCACTATGACTTTCTTCACTTGCAACACTACCTTTTCATTTGATAAACGTCGTATGGCCATCATCAGTATGTACTCACTTGAATGGTCTGCAGATTTACTCTGCAGTTGGACACCATGTTGATGAAGTGATGAGCATTCTGTTCGTCTAGAATGATGTAGACAGCGACTTTCCTCATAGTAGCGTCGAGAATATCCGCAAACATGTCAACATCAGTAAACATGTCCATCACTATGCCAATGACCTGAGGAGATGAGGGCAACAAACAGGACCAATGTGAAAATAAAACACTTCAAAGAAAAACAAAAGCTTTTCCGTGAGACAAAGAAATTGAAAGGGAAACCTGCTGAGCGTTCTTGATGAGTCGTCGGGCCTGCTCCTTGATACTCGGCATGTCTGGCTCAGGGGGGTTGACCAGAGTGGTGACCTCTGTGGGACCGATAAAGTGAAGCACCTGGGGCCAGCCGAGGTCCAAACCTGGGACGTCCAGGTCAGAGTGAATGGGCCAGTAAGTGTCCGAGGAGCCATCGCCCCCACTGTCCTGAAAATACGGCTCAGGGTATCCGCTCTGCTGAGGAACCTGAACAGAGTTCTGAATGTACTGAATTTCAGGCGTGGACAGAAAGTCCACCACGTCATTGTTTTGGAGGAACTCATAGTATCCCTCTAAATCCTTCTCAATCAGTGAGTCAATGGCCAGACGGTACTCTTCTCGATAGTGAGGAGGGAGGTAGTTGGGGTCCAGGGGGTTATCCCCAGCAGAGGAACATTGAGAGCGACGTGCCATGCTGTTGTCCTAGGAAGGAGATAAGAAATGAATACTCTGTATACAGGACAAATCATTTCATTTACATCATTAAATCCAACAAGAATCCCAACTAGACTTAAATATACGTAAAAGTGCATAAATATTATCAAGAAATCGATTAGATTAAAGTGCTGGTTTGGTCACCTTGATGAATATGACAAAATCTGATTATTAATACTGAACCACCAGTTTGTTACAGGCTGTAGCTGCCTGCTAGAGATCTACTCTTAATTCAGTGTTAAATACAGACAGCGGTGCGCCATCTAGACAGACAAACAAAGGATCAAGGTCACAAATACAGGCCACGTGAAGGAAATTACAAAGAGATGGCTAAACATTGGCATATCTTGTAATGACAACAAAAAACTCCCTTAAACATATGAAGGTCCTGCAGTGCAATGACAATACTCCACAACCACCCCTAGGGGCCCTCTTTTATCAACCCTGTGGCAGTTTCCCCTAGTTTAGACAATTCATGTTCAGTGAGTTTGTTTTAAACAGAACTACTATGGATGGTTTTGCCCGGGGCCCGTCAGAAGCTGGGGTTACTACTGTGTACAGAGACAGCGGGTAATTTGACGTTTCTTTGCGTTGTGGAGAAATATTGGATTATTTTGAATGTTTACTGAGATAAAACCATATGAGAACTGTACATTGTTATTGGGGAGCTGTTAGCAACTCACACGCACACTGAAGCAGTTTAATTTTTAAACCAGCATTTCCGGGGAATTGGTTCTTTATCAGTTGTGTAAAACAATCAAGTATTGATCACCCAATCCAGTTCAACCTCATTTACACAGCACCTTAAATCAGAAATATAATAAATGTATCATAAAACACTCATACTCCAGGAAAGTATGGACACTTGCACTACTTTGACTACCTTTTATCTGCTTAAGAGAGTTGAATGATAATTAATTCAGAACTGAAAACGCTCATTAGATATTTATGATTATAACTAGTTTCCAAGCAAACATTAGAAAAAACAAATTATGGACCAGATCAGTGTTTAAAATAATCATTTGTTGCAGCTCTTTATAACTTTAGAACAACTGTTATTTCTATTTTGATACAATCAAGTTGCCTTGTTATCACCTCTTAACTAAAGTCTATAGTCCAAACCTAATTTTCATTTCTTTGGCAAGACATGATCTCTAAGGTGTCAATACACACCTTACATAAGCCTGTCAGAGATCCACTTTATCGTGCCTAGAGATGGAGCTCTTATCATTCATGCGTTATTGTAATACTACACTAGTAAAAAGCACAGTGAATGAGGGCAGATGGAATCTAACCACAGGAAGATACATGGTTAAGGGTGCGGCTCCTCCCTCTGGCCAAACACCACAGCCTCCATTTGCAAGTTCATGTATAGGAAAAAAAAAACGTCATAGTAAAAAATAAAAGACTTAACAGCACTCTTAGAAGACAGAATATTACGCATAAAAGATATTAGACATAGTTGCCGACTGCGGAGTTTGCCCAAACTTTTTCCCTCGCGGTTTGACATGCGAGAAAACTTTTAACAAGACCAGAAAAGACTGTAGCGGGGGTCGTATGCGTTCACTGTGCCAAACTTCACATTACAGCAAAACACATTATATATATATTAATATATAATGCACAGTGTTCAGGGACATCCGGTGGACTTACCGCTGTGTGGTGTTTTTACTCGTCAGTCTTTTCTCCGGTGAAGCTGTGAACCACTCATCTTTTCCTCTTCACCATGTTTTCCGCACAGCTGTGTCGCGCTCCTAGTCCAAGTGGGACATGTCGAAAGTTTTCAGTATCCTCGCCTTTTGCCCCCCCTCCGTCACCCAGCAGAACCAGTTTGCTGTCATGCTTGAGGCATGTTGGCGAGAATGTCTGAGTCGGAGCACACGGAGAGAAAAAATGAAGTGCTGTCGACTAATCTCGCCCCGCCTCGACCGACCGGAGCTCCGCAGGTCGTCCACTCCTGCTCTTTCGCAGATCTGCGTCGTGGTTTTTGCTTGCGTGGGTGTGTGTGTGTGTGTATCCACGCTTGTCCTGTCTGAGCTGAACTCTGCACATCTGTTATCTGACTATTCTGCAGCCTGGAAAACAGTACTTCTTTAGTGCCTAATTGACTCTATTAGGAAATGCGCCATTAAAACCCACGCTAGGATTCATCAAAGTTTAAAAACACTGTCACTCATAATATTGTCTTTACCAAGACACCCTCACTCGACCCACTCCTTTAACAGTGACACGATGTTTAATTTAAGTGCAGACCTGTATTTTCAGTGTCAGAGAAACTCCACTGCTTGTTCCAAAATATGTGTCATGTCCCCATGTCACGGTTTGACCAGATGTTTTGACGCGGCGGTACGTAGTAACCCATTATAGACGGCACCAGGTATAATATTCTACTGCAGCCCAGATGACGTCACGGTTTATTTATATACAAGATGCGAAACTGAGACCAGATCTGGATCTGCATTCCGAGACTTCCGTTTATGCCATGTGTGAACACACACAACTAAAGTTAATGCTAGGTCTGAACAGGCCCAGGGACAGTAGCTCTTATAATATTCTACTACAGCGTTTTTCAGGCAAAGGACCCCTGAACTGATAGAGAAATTCAGTAGGGACCCCCTACCCACTATATGTGTTCTATATTAAACTCAGCCTAGTGCTATTTATAAATATACATTATTATTATCATTTTGCATTCAATGTTAAGCCATTCAAATAACACACAGGTTCAAATATTCATTTTTTTCTGTCTATATATAAAAATGTCTAATCAACCAAAGATTTTGCAACCCCCCTGCAGTAACCTCAGCGGACCGCCTCTTGAAGACCTGTGTTCTACTATTTCTCCAAAATGATCGACTCTCAAGAGCTGCCTGGAGATGCAAGCGTGTCCTTGTTTCAGACCTTACATTAACATCTGTCCTGGCTGGAATCAGATCCAGCTTAAAGCACACGTGTGAACTCGTCCAGGACGCATCGAGGCTGCATTTGAGAGACCAGATCTGAACACATTTGGAGATGGACTGTCTGGGTTGTATTTGTCCACATTCCTTTGGTAGTATGAACATAGAATGTGAACTGGGTCAGGTTAAAGACGTGGTGACTTGTGTCAGCAGAGCATTGCCTCAAAACACACAAATGCTGTTGTGAATCATCGCCTGTGATGACAGTGATGTCTGTTCATTAGCACTGAGAGTCTTTTAAAACATTCTGCCCCGGTGCTGGTAAATAACTAAATAATAAATAAATCTAAACAAATTAAACTACTGAATATGAGTACATTGTGTGTGACTCTGTCATTAAATGACACACCAGAATGTGGCACATTATTCACGTATAGGAGCGGCATTTAGCTTTGTTATACGTTTCCTCAATAGTCACAAGTGTCTTTATTTTCCTTTATTACCGGTGATTCCGGGCTTTGAGTTATAGTCTGAGTTAAGGCATAACTAATATCAGGGTGGAGATCAATAAATAATAACTTAAGGTGTGCGCCCAAGTCATGACGCACGCAAATAAAACAGCCATTTATTAGAGACAGCAGCGGAGACTTAAAATATTCTATTGACACAAGCAGAGCAGGAAGCTGAGAACGGATCTGAAGAAGAAGAGCCGGAGACACACGTGTAGACATTTTAATGAACACAGGTACTCAGTGATGACTACTTGTGATCAGCTCGCCCAGATTAGACTGATTAAAGGTTTAAAAGGGGTCAAAAATATAGATCAGTGCTGAGGCAAAGGTTGTGTTTTCAAGGTTATAAAAACAGATAAAGCCTACTACTAGTTTATTAAAAGGATCCAAAGGGCCCAAGGTTAATCGCCTGATAACATGCAGTGTGTAGACAAAACAAATATTTGAGTCCTGTGGCGTTTTAATACACTATCTACTATGTACAGGTGATATATTTACGTGACACGACCACATGGACATGTTTTAACAGTCTTGGCATCTGTTGTATTTGCCCCAATCTGAAATTTCTCATCACTGTTTGCAAGATGTTTTTATGTTTTTTTTTTCCTGTTTTGTCCCAAAACAGTTCAGAGGGACTTTGTTTGTCCTTTGACTCATTCCCTAACCTTTAATTATTTCTTTTTGAGACATTGGTGGGTGGATACGCTTTGGATAGTTGTAACTGTTGAAAGGTCCACATCTGGTTCAACTTCAGTGTTTTCCCAGTTTGCCTCACGTGATCTTCAAATGCTCTTTGATATGATGCAGAATCTTTCGTTTTATTAATCGGGCCGTAAAGACGGGACATTTCCTCCATCCTTCACGTCTGGTATGAGGTTTTTCTGCCTTTGGCCTCCAGCGAACATGTCTACTGTGGCCAAACTACTCCACGTCTGATTCAGCCGTCCACAACACTCATTCCAAAAACGCTGCTCTTTTCCTACTTGTTTGTACATGTTCAGACTATAGCTCTGAAGCTTTTTTTTTTTTTTTGGACAGTGATGGTTTTTTCCTGTCAGGCCTCACACACAGATCAAATTTGTGTTATCTCTCTCTGATTGTATTTGCAGCACTTTCAGCTGCTGTGTGATTACATACAGATGTTGTGAGGAATAAAACCTTTTCTTTCTTTTTTTTTGATACAGCTGAATTATCTGGAACGTCTTAGACAAAACTCGTAGTTGATTTTCATTCCAGCTGGATTAAATAATTTTGAGATGTTTCTAAGTCCTTTGTTAGACTGTTTGGCCTTCAACTTGTTTTTTTCTTTTTCCTGAAGTACTTCGTTATCTCTTTAGATGGCATGATGACACCATATACTTCCTCAGTGACAAAGAGAAGGTCAGACACAGGACAAGTTTTATTTGGCACTTTATCTAGAACCATAATCCTAATTTTATGGACTTTTATTTACAGACAATTGTGGATTAAAATGTGTGACAACTATTGGTGTTGACTAACTTTTCCAACGTGTGCTCATTTATTTTGTATATAAATATCGGTTTGCATGTCAAAAAGCCAAGATTGCTTTTTTACTTTCTTAATGCATAAACCAAATTAACTTTGAGGTGTGTATTCTTGTAAAGGGACTCTAAATTACAATATTATCCTACATGTTGCATGTTCATTGGGAAAGTTGAATTACAACACAGTAAAAAAAATATCTGGGTGGCCAGTAGCGGCACGTAGTAGATTCTTGCCCACGGGGCACATAGTTAAGAACTCCTGACCTGCTTATAAATGCTTTACACAAATAGGGTGGTGCATAATTATATATCCATAAAAGAATAAATGAATTAATCCCAATTTACTTTGCTAGTGGAAGATGAATAGATAATTGGATGCTATTGTAGGCCTTTTCTCTGGTAATTACGTATGAAGTTGCACCCTACCAGCTGGTTAATGGAAGCAAAGATTAGAGCATTGTAGTAGTGAAGAAAAAGAACGGCACTTAAGAATTATATCAGATAAGCAGCTTCTCTAAACAGATTTAACCTTTTAACTTTTCTCTGGGCCATATATGGGACCGCAGCAGCTTTTTGAACCAATCAGAGCTCCGTACACGAGTTGTGTTTGAGTAAATGCTGCATGATGCAATATGTAATTGTCTTCTGATTTCATTGATAAAAGTCATTATAGGATTCAACCAACACATTTCTTTTTGAAAACAAAACAAAAAAAAAAAAATCAGCTACTTCTTAATTTTTAACTCTGCGCCAACTTTGATTCCTCAAGAACAATACCACTTCAGGTCAAGCACCCCCAAACTACTATACCTACCTATTATATGTGCTCTATATTAAACTCGACGTAGTGCTATTTATAAATATACATTATTATTATTATCATCATTTTCCATTCAATATTAAGCTACCGCTTATTTCTTTAATAAAATATGTTGAATTCATGTTGATGTGCATTTAAAGGAATTTAATTTGTGGGGGAAATTAAAAGAAATATATAAAAAGTGTCTAATCAACCAAAGATTTTGCAACCCCCCCTGCAGTGTCTCAGGGTCAACCCATTACTGAAGAACTATGACTTAGAGTGATTCTGACTTTTGTGATAGAAACATCAGAGTCTTGGCTTTCAAGAGAGATCACGACCATGAATGAACTCCAAAATGTTCATGAACAGCGATTCAATTTTTTGCGAAAAGGTTAATAAGGTTAATGTGAAACACCTCACCGCGTTGAGGAACAATCACTAGAAGCACTGGATGAGGATTACATGTGACAGTCATGGACGTATATAAAAGTCTGCACAGTCATTGTCCATTAGAGGTGTAGTCGAGTGACGCAAAACCAAAAAAAAAAAAAGGTCAAAATCTCAACCTCAATGTCTGCAGGAAAGAAACAAAGAAAAAGGAAGAAAGGCTTCTCACTCATTCTTTTGTTTCCCTCACGCTTCATTAACAACCTGACTTGCAAAATTTACAATAGGATGAAATTATACTGTCTCATTGGGCAGGGTGTGATGTAGCTTTCCCTCTGTGGTTCAGTGGGTGAGCTTATGTGGAAATGTAGTTTAGAAGCTGAATGAAGTCCCTCTGGGATTCCAAGATAAGACCCTGTTTAGCCCCATGTTTAGTTAAACCTTGAAAGGAGAGACGCAGAGAGAGGCCAAATACAGTGATTTTCCTTTAAGCGTTGCTCCACTCTCAGACCTAAAATAGTCATGTCAGGAGAAAATCTGATGTAACCAAACGAAAGGAAGTGAGGCAACGGAGCTGCTCAAGTGATGACTTGAAGACAATCCCTCATTGTTTTCCTTCAGGCAACACCCAAAGCACACAGAGGCGCAGTTGGAATTGAAACATAAATATTCATGTTCACTCAGTTTATGGCTGATAGTTGCTACACTACATACCAGCGGGTAGCATTCACTGCTGAACCCTCTCCCCTCATGTAGTGCTTGTACATAAACACATTTCTCTGCCCTGCCTCTTGGTTTCGTGACTGACAGCCCCGATTACGAAACACAAACTTGGCCAAACGCTGAACCAGAGCTGTACCCTCCCTCTTCGCGACGCATCGCCAGGAATGTGTGAATCGAACACACAATGGGTTTTGATTTATGTGACGGCGCAGTGTCAGACGAACAATTATATGTTAAAAGGGGAACGCAAAAGTAGTAAACCTTGTGGGGAAGGAAAAAAAAAGGCAACAGTAGACCACAGAGCAGATTAGACTGAGCTGATAACCGTGTCCACACAAAGGCCTTAATCTGACCGGTTGTTTAAAGTCTTGGGTGATACACTTCATACCGTGCAGATATACTCTGGCAAACGTGCAGATTTCACTGTAAACAAAATCTTTATCAAACCAAGAGCTCTGCACACACTACAACGCATGTACGGTATTAAGGAATTAATGCTCTTGTGTGCTAACCGTGCACATCTGAATAGATCTGAAAAGATCAGGCATAACATTATGACCACCTTTCTAATACTGTGTAAGTCTCCCTTGTGTCTCCAAAATGAGTTGAGACTCATGGAGAATGGACATGGGCCTTCTCAGGGTGTCCTGTGGAGTAGTGTGTGGCAACAGGATGTTGTTAGTGAGGGGGGGCCTTTGGGTCCTATGAGAGTGAGGGGACAGATTCTTGATCAGTTTGGGATCTAGTGAATTTGGAGGCCAGGTCAACACCTTGTTTTTTCGTGTTTTTTGAGTTGTGGGGTGTCAGGCTGCATCCTGCTGCCATCAAGGGCTGTCACTACTATCGGGTGGGTGGTGTGCGGTCCGGCCTAGGTGGGTGGTGCATGGTTAAGTAACATCCACAGGAATGAATGCCGGGTCCGAAAGTTTCCCATCAGAACACTGAATTGTCACAAGATGGTGAGTGTTTATTTACTTCTCCTGTCAGTGGTTTTAATGTTGTGGCTGATCTGTGTATATATAACAACTGAGTATAGCCGAATGAAAGCACAGCCAAACTCTCTGAATTCAGATGTTTACCACGGAAATGGAAATATTTCAGTATGACTTAAAAACTGCGGCTCACCACAAAATACTTTACAGATTAGTTTAAAAGCTTCATCTGGAGGGTGGGGCTGGACTAGTGTCTGCAGGTTTATTTCATGTGGGCACATTTGATCCTAAACCAACTATGGTATTCAGGTACGTCAGTAATATGTCCTCAGGTAGAGCTTGTGGGATGGCTCAGATTGAACTATCACAACTACTACTTACAGCCAACAAGAACTTCCTCCATCCACAGATTTATTAAATTTGATGGTCTGGGGTCGCTCTGTTTGGGAATCTTTGCGACGGTTTTTAATCACAAAATGGTTTTGGTTGCGCTATCCAGCGTGTAGGGGCGCATTTTCTTCTCCGCATCACTTGAAACAACACCATCACTTGCTTGAAACTGGATAACACTGCCTATAATTAAAACCAAATAGCATTTTACCAGATTGACCAGATACCAGAGGATGAAGTCTGTTTTCATTCCAAAATGCCTGCATGGATTTTTGTTTCACTTATAACACCCTCATGTCTCTTTCAAGATGCTAGTGATAAATGCTAGCACGCTAACAAGCCAAACTACGATAGCAAATATGGTAAACAGATAACATGCTAAACATTGGCCTGTTGCCGTTAATAATCAGCCTAGTCTCTTTTATATTCTTGTTATAAACTTATAAAGTGGTTCATTGTAATTGCTGAGAACAGTTCCCGTTTTACAATTTCCCTGCCGCTTTTATGTTCATCCAGGAAAGTATGTGTTTATCTTTTGTTTACAACATGCCTCGAGGCTATTGTGGCGTTGGTGCGGACAGGATAGGAAAGGGAAGAATGTCGCCGGAGAAGAAAGGGGAAGAGATGACAAAACGTCAAAAAGGAAAAGCAGCAGCTGCAGAATCCATCAGTTGATGGAGGGTCAGAGGAAGTCTTAGCAGTTCTCAGGGAGGTGAGATCGTGCTTGCCAAGAGACATGATGAAGGTTGAACGTAAGAAGATGATGAATGAACGCAGCTGCCAATTAGTACAAGCCGCTATACTCGAACTGGAGTATCATTTGTAAAGTTGTAATGACTGGACCTGAGACATCGGGAGACACCAGCAGTGATTCTGTTAATTGAAGTCTTGGATACGATTAGAGAGTGGACTTGAACTCATCTGATTTTATTATATATTAGTAGCCAACTTGTGAGGGACCACCCTTGTGATTAGAGGAAAGACTAGCTCATCTATATTTGTCACTTGGAGAGGCCGCGACAAATTCCACACCAGATTGTACACCCATAACATTTTGTGTCTCTAAGAGATGCTGTGCTCGTTTTAGCCCCCTGTCATTGGGCTCTGGTGGTTGTGAAGAACCAGCGTGATCTGTGACCATCACCCCAGTGGTGGAGAAAGGAGCGGACATAAACACGCAGGTGAGACAAAACCACACCAGTAGAAACGACAGCCTCTCGTCGGTGCGTGGATGTAAATACGCACAAAAGTACGAGGGTGTAGAATGACCCCAGGCGGTGCTTAGCGCGCGGGGAGGCCATATTGCGTCAGGACAGACTTTGCGGTAAGTGGACATGGCCTCATTTCACACAGTTTACGCTCTATTCAGCGCCAGGCATGCGTCTTGCTTGTTGATTCATCCTGAAGATAAATCCCGTGGACCGGCGCTCACAGTCAGAGTGTGTGCATATGTACCTGCCAGTGCATGCACGATCACATTAATATCTCTGCTTGTCTTTGCGTGTGGCAGGTTGCCTACGGAGCATTAGCTGCTTAAAAGGAAATAGAAAACTGCCATGAGAATAGCTGCAGCAAAAAAAAAAACAGAAAAACAGATACTATAGTAACCTGAGGGGTGTACAGTCCCCTGGCTGAAGACAACATCCAACTCCTTTCTCTGAGTAAATCTACACAGACTGGATGGAGACTTTTGGTCCACGATGACATCATAAATGCTGGACTACAGTGATAATCAACAAGGAGGAGAAACTGTCCTATACTATTTATGTTCCAGCTTCATTTTACATATATGAGTTGTTTACAGCCCTATTGTACTGCATCCTGTGGCACATCCTGCAGCTGAAGCACATACGGGAATGTCCTGAGTCAGGGACACACGTCCCAGGATTGACGTCATATCCCTGTAATTCAGATGCAAAGACATAACAATTTTCCGTCGGGCAAGAAGGGAGGGGTTCAGTATTACTTCAGCAGCCAGACTGAGGTGTAGCACACATCTGGAATCAATAAAAGCATAAATAATATAGAAGAATGCGCTTGACGTAATTTTGATGTCGCTGAACTCTTTCTGGGTTCAATCAGATGCAGCCTGCAGAACGCTGACCGTGCAGATCATTGATAAATACACTAGGCTAAACACGGACCAGCTTATAAATCAGTGCAAGCTCACTTCCTTTTGTCGTTCCAGTGACCTTTCAGGTTGTGCCTCTTTCTTTTGCAGTCCCCGTTCACATCCGCCTGCGGTTAGTTGGTTCGTGGCACTGAAATCTTGTTGGCATAGGCTCTAATATAAGAACAAAACGCTGCTAATCTTTGAAACAGTGCCAGGTTAGCTCTCAGCGCTGCCTGCCATAGGTTTGCACTGACGAATTACACAGGAACACCCTGATTCAGTTGCTGTCCCAGTATGTGGTGGGATTTGCAAGATTAAGAAGGATAACGGGTCAAAGGTTTTCTGTTTTCTGCATGAGAAAGAGAGAATGAGATCCTCGATTCACCTTGAGAAAAGCATCAACAGCTTTTGTAGTTTAAATAAACAGTTTTGTTGTTTTTTTAAGATGCATTTATACATATGCCAATCAACCACAACATTAAAACCACTGACGGGATACTCCACCCCATAGCAATGGCACTCATAGTAACAACTAAGAAAACCTGCATAAGGTTTTGGCCTGGCCTCCAGATTCAGTAAATCCCAAACTGATCAAGTATCTGTGGGATGATCCACAGAGGCCCCTCCCCTCAACCCACAGCCCCCCCACTTCTAACATCCTATTGGCAGACACCACAGGACACCCAGAGAGAGCCCTCACTATAGATCATTTGTAACCACCAGCTCAGGTTATTTACTTTTACCTACAGGTGTTTGTGGAACTTGTGTTCCTCTGACAGGTCTCATTTAGTCAGAACTTATTTCTGGTTGGACTGCATTGAGACGCTCTGCCTGACTGTAATATACAAACAGCGACACTCCCTGGACAGCGTCAAAGAATTTTACTCTGCTGATGTCATCTTCCCTGAGGGCAAACTTTAGCAACCTAGCAACATAATTTTGGCACCTACTGCCTCAATAACAAAAGATAAAGCATTTGAAAAATACACGCCCTTGAAATATCTGAGAACATTTGGACTTTTGCAGGTTACAGGAAACCGCAGATATGCTGAAAACCTCCTCACAATAGACAAGTGGCTCTGCAAGGAATGCAGACACACATGTGGTCTGGCCAACTATGTGCACAGTTGAAGATTACAATGAAGCTCTGGAAGACAAGACACACTTGAATACTGTTCGTCTCTCATGTGCACTGTCTTTAAACTATATGCTGCTGTAAAACTGCAAATTTTCTGTGCAGGTCTTGGTCAGATTTTGTGGTGGGAGTGAAGCCACTTCACAAAGAGAGGATTTGGTTGCAATGCATGTCAATTAAAGCAGTAGGAATTTGGATGGTCTTTGTGTTTGTGTAACACACAAAATATATCACTGAAAAGGTCGCTGACGATAGTCCTTGTCAAAGTACAGAGTGGACTCGACAGAAATCACATGCTTCCCCAGACGAATTGTTTGACGGTTAAGAATCTAAACAATTAAAATGACTAAATCCGTTGTTGAATAGCGCTGTTCTGAAAGTTATACAGATCTAGCATAGGCTACATAGCCCACCACAGCGGCTAATTGGGAAGAAGAAAGAGGAAGAAGAAGGAATAGAAAGAGAGAAAAGAGGATGGGGGGATGGGGAAAGAGGAGTGGAGGATGAAGAGGAAGATGTGCAGAAGTATATTTATCAATAATATTGGCACCTATTCCTTATTTGTTTGTTTATTCATAAAAGGCTTTGTAAAAGGATGGTTCCTTGAATGTTAACATTTTGCGTAATGTACTTATTTCCACTAAAATACGGCAAAACATTAGGAGTTATCCTTATTTTTATTATGTGATTATGTTTCTGTCTGGCCTGCTTAAGATCAAATTGGGCTATACTTGGCTCCTAAACAAAATCCAGAGCTGAACATGTCTATCACTACACTTTATTACTATGAAATGAAAAGGACAAATACTCTGTAGACTGTGAAATAACTTCAGTGATTCCAGATTTAAGAATCAATTTGTTTCAAAAATTCAAGCTTATATTTACACATTGGTGTCATTTGTTTAACTTTAATTATTTGCCTGCTTTTTGTGAAAATATGTGGACTAGTATGGAGAACCATAGAGAAGAAAAACAAAAACAATCGTTATATAGCGCTGTGTAAAAAAGTGTCAAAAAAAACTACCAACGAAGAAGACTTGCAGCGAATCACATTATACGTCAGGACGCAGGCCCCGCCGCCGACGTTCCTCCTTTCTCCGCGCGCTGTCAACGAAGATCGTGTATTAACGAAAAGCTGCATCACTTGTTGGCAAGAAAAAGTTGTTTGTTTTTAACCAACAGCTATACAATAGAATAGCTGAGTCAACTTATTTTCACTTGGATAATTTTAGGGTAAATACGACCGTTTCAATTGAGACTTATAACTATGGAGTATGATTAAATTAAAACATTGGAAAGCTGAGCGAGCTGTGGACTTCGAGGCAGAGTGAGACGTCTCCGTTTTTCCATCAGCTCTGGTTACAAGCGTGCTGCGTTTCTTTTACAAGAAGCGATGCGTAGAAGTAATGCTACATTTTTAGCTTAAATGTTTACATTTGTAACCCACGCGTGTGTGTATATTCACAGCTACTAACCTGAAGCGAAGTCAGCACCACTGCAAACATGGCGGGGGTCATCCGGAGGCTCGACGAGACTGTTGTCAACAGGATTGCTGCAGGAGAAGTTATCCAGCGTCCTGCCAACGCTGTGAAAGAAATGATTGAAAACTGGTATTAAACTTTTACAACACAAACACAGTTTTTTATATAATGACTTAAACATACATATTTGACTGTCGGCTTAAATGTGCAGCAGATGACAGGTAACCGTGACATTGTTTACATGGCAACAATCCCGTGGAGCTTCCAGCTGAGTGAATAAAATGTAATGTGGCGGCTCAGTAACTACAGTTTCTGCTCTCAAATGTTCCAGTTTGGATGCAAAGTCCACCAACATCCAAGTGACGGTAAAAGACGGCGGGCTGAAGCTCCTCCAGATTCAGGACAACGGCACTGGCATCAGGGTGGGTGACAGGGGCGCTCATATGGGGAGGTGGACCTGGGGGACCCGACCCTGTAAACTGGGTGTTATTAAAAATAACTGGTTTAGTTTGAGTTAATCGCCCTAATTTATCTTAAAAAATGCTTCACAACATGGATCTTCTTTGTGCTCCCTGTTTTCATTTTTGTTTCTTATGCAAGCAATATCATACCACCATTTGAAAATGAAGATAAAGTTTAGAAATGTCGATGGTTTCAAACGTGGAAAAGCAACTAATATCAAATTTGAGCTGTTTTCTATAAATCACGACCTGGAAAAAAGTAATTACCGAGATTACATTTTATTTTCAGACATTCAAAACTTATTTTCAATCTTTCAGACCAAATTACGACATGAGATTAATCATTTTTTCTCCTGCCACTGTGAGACTGTAAATACTCTGGTGTGATGTTTTCTGACGGGGCTTGTTCTTTCTAACGCAGAGAGAGGACATGGAAATCGTTTGCGAAAGGTTCACCACAAGCAAACTCCAGACGTTTGAGGACCTCTCCGCTATATCTACCTACGGATTCAGAGGAGAGGTGAGTAGCGCTGCTAACTCTGAGCTCCATCAGCCTTCGGGGTAATCAAGGATAAACATACAGTTATGAAAATTGTACAATTTTAGCCATTTACCCAAACATACTAGAGTTTAATGTGGTCTTCACATCAAAGTGTAGGGATGGTTTAACCTTTTACTATGTAGCTCCCGCTTTTCAAGGGACCAAAGGTAATTAGGCAGTTAATTCAGAGGCTGTATTTGGAACAGATGTGTGTATACCCTCATAATTTCTTAATCTCGTTTCCAAATGCTTCTCTAGAACAGTACAGACATAAGAAACAAACATTAACCTCCCTTCTGGTAGTCAGGTAGAAGTATTTCTGGTTAACGTTTTAATTTGGCCAATAATTTACAAGCCTGAAAATAGGACATGGTATATAAAAGCTGTTGTAGTTACTACATCTTCATTGCTTTGTGGATGTGTATATTGTTAAGTTAATGCTGCACTTTAAAAATATATTCAGTATGTACAGTCTTAACTTTGAGTATGTTTTCGCAAATAAATAATATAAATATACACCTTCCTGTACACTTTGCTGTTGATCACATTACTATTTTCCTTTCTGCAGGCCCTTGCCAGTGTAAGCCACGTCGCCCACGTGACCATAACCACTAAGACGGCTGATGCCAAGTGTGCTTACAGGTATATTTTAAATTGTGGTTCACTCATCCACTCTGTTGCCTCTGTTGAATATTTCACGTGCGTAGTAATAGGATTGCTCTGTAACGCATTCATCGATTGCTCTGTGATTGCGCAGAGCCAGCTACAGCGACGGCAAACTGAAAGGCCCTCCAAAACCGTGTGCTGGCAACCAGGGGACGCAGATTCTTGTAAGTTCTTGGAGTAGATCATCTGTCGCATAAATAAATAAATAAATAAATCATACAGTTTATGGATGCTGAGTGACTTTCATCTCATTGCTACAGGTGGAGGATCTTTTTTATAACGTGTCCACCAGGAGGAAAGCTTTAAAGAGCCCCAGTGATGAGTACAGCAGGATTGTAGATGTGGTCAGCAGGTCTGGGCTCGATTCTTGTGTTCCTCACAGTTTCTGCTCTTCTCATAATTGGTGGTTACATTCAATATTACCCTGTTCCTTTTAAGGTATGCCATACATAACTCGGGGAAAAGCTTCTCTGTCAAAAAGGTGAGACGATTAACTGTGATATTGCAAGATAATTATAGGGAAGTTGAAGTTGAAAGTTGAATTTCCTTCACTCTGACTACCTTATTATTTATTGTCTGTGTCATGACTCCTTTTTCTCAGCAAGGAGAGACTGTGGCAGATGTCAGGACTCTACCCAACGCCTCTGTGGTGGACAATATACGAGGAGTTTTTGGCAATGCAGTCAGCAGGTATTTCTGCAAATATGCTTTCAAGAGCTCCGGTCTGTTATGAGACCTTTTTATCACCCCGGCGCTGGCTGCATGACTGGATCTGTGGTATGTTGCCAGGGAGCTGATTGAAGTTGGCTGTGAAGATCAGAAGCTCTCGTATAAGATGAAAGGCTACATCTCGAACGCAAACTACTCGGTCAAGAAATGCATCCTGATCCTGTTCATCAACCGTAAGAATTCAGGAAATGTCAGCATGTAAAAAGATGATTTTATCTCATTAGCTCTGTGTTTAACTGAGGCTTGTGATCTGTGATGTTCCAGATCGTCTGGTGGAATCGAGCGCTTTGAAGAAAGCTATTGAGACGGTATATGCTGCATACCTTCCCAAGAACACACACCCCTTTCTTTACCTCAGGTAACGTAAAGTTGTGTGCTTTCTGCACAGTGATTTGATTTTGTTACAGTTGAATTCATCTCATGTTCGCTTTTTAATCGCAGCTTAGAAATCGCTCCCCAGAACGTAGACGTGAACGTTCACCCCACAAAGCACGAGGTGCATTTCTTACACGAGGACAGCGTCATCGAGAGCGTTCAGAAGCACGTCGAGAGCAAACTTCTGGGCTCCAACTCCTCACGTACATATTTCACTCAGGTATGATGTGGTTACGGTGATGTATTTACACGGTGCATGTATTTTGTTATGCCTTGGAGATTGCAGAGATGCTGTGTTTTTGTGCAGACGTTGCTGCCTGGGCTGTCGGCGTCCGGTGGCTCAGAGGTGAAGGCCTCCAGCTCCACAGCGGAGTCTGGCGAGCGAGTGTACGCTCATCAGATGGTGAGGACCGACTGCCGCGCCCAGAAGCTGGACGCCTTCCTCCAGCCGAAAGAGAAGCCGGCGCCTGATCCCGAGCCGGCTGGTCCCAGCAGCGAGGAGGCTGTGACGAAAACCGTCGAGCCGGACGACACAGACATGGCTGATACAGATGATGCGGACATGCTGGAGGCCCTGGCTGAGCAGGAGGCTGAGGAGCCAAAAGAAGATGAAGAAATCGGCGTCGGTGCACAAGAAGCTCAAAGGTGAGTCGGTACTCAGTGTTCCAAACAGCCACATGAGGACATGTCTTCATGTATGATTGATCCAACCGTGTGTGATCTGGACATTGACCCGCGATTAAGGAATAAGGGGCTGGGTAAAAGAGCAGGAGGAAGAAGGTTCAAGTAAACACGAATGGCGTCAACCTCCTTCAGGCCAATCAGAAACAAACCCAGCTGTATTTACCTGCTACCAGCATGAAATGAATTTGCATGTTTGAAAAGTAGAGTGTGTCAGTTTGTTTTGCTGATAAGGGTTGCCTGGGGTTGCACCTCTTGGTTCACAGCAAGCAAATTTACGCTACATTCAAGCCTCGCGACTCCCATTGATGCAGTTTGCCGCTAGAAATCTCCCGACAGAGTCCAGACCGCAACAAAACCAAACAGCACAGACACGTTAGACAAGAATAGTCAGAACCTGTGGCAATTTAAGAGTCTGATATTTTTCTCATTGACTGGTAGTAACAGAAGAAAACAGATACAACGATGAGTTCGGAGCAGTAAAGAAATGTCTCATTGCAAAGTCATGTTTCATAAATATTTGATATCCACTGCCCCCAAGTGGCCAAGATGTACATGTGCTATTTCCCCCACCCCAAGTCCCAACCAGTGAAATGTGGCATAAACTCTATTCGCACGGGATTAGTTTTACCTGGAGACGTCCTGTGATTCAGAAATGACCCTCCTACGTTTGTGTTTCATGTGGTACATTCACAAAGAAGAAGCAAACTCTGTATTTTACTCGAATTTACCATCCATAGTTCACCTCACTTCACTGCATGTCAGAGGATATTTTACACTTTTTGACAGCTTTAGATATTCTAATAGATATTAAAAAATATATCTTTGATAATGTTGATCCCCGGGAAGAAGTTACACAACGACCTGTCAGTATTTAAATCAGTCCTACCTTTGCCAATGATCACATTCATGCTTGATTTAATGGTTTAATTCGTCCGGTGAATAGTTCAGCGACAGCTCGACTTTGCGTCCAAACATTTGTACAAACTTTGGTTTATAGCACATCATTCATAAATCTTACATGACAAGAGAAAAAAAGACGCAAATCAAACAAACGACGTCATTTGGAGCCGTTACTGCTTTTTCTCCCACCATTTACATGATAAAAGTGACACAGTGATAGCAAATTAGGGGTGGGAAAATATCGTTATGCCAATGTATCACAATATTTTTTCTTCCGATACAGTATCGATTTTGAATGTCTTAATATCGATTTTAAAAGAAGAAAAATTCATGTTTTGGGCTGATTGTGCACGACTTCTGCACATCCACCACCACTGATGTACATATATACAATGTTTATTTTAAGCTGCATTTAAAATTTCTCAGTAACTATGTAGAATATTGCAATATATTGCAGTATCATAATATCGCAATAATGTATCGTATCGTGACACAAGTATCAACGATATGTATTGTATCGTGAAGCCCTTGCCAATACCCACCCCTATGGCAAATTTAACCAAAAACATAAACATTTATTGAACTCAAATAATATTTAACAATCTTATGCATACAAAATAAACAGGTAAAAAGAGATCTAGCATACGATTTGCACAGGATCAAGATCACAGACGACCTCCGCTACTATTACAGATTACTGGAGGTCCCCAGATAAAACTAGGGCTGTAGGATAGATAGAAGGGGCCCTTTATTTGGGTTATTGTCAATATCCTCTGGCCTTCATAGGCTTCTTAGGGTTCTGTTCACAAGGCCCTAAACAGTGGCTTAGTTTGCCTGTTGACACCCCATTAATTCCCACAACGTCTCTCTTATAAGCTGGTCTGAGTTATTATCTGCTGAGTGCACTGCATGCAGGATGTGAGACAGCAGTCTGTGTTTGCTGTGCGGCAGGAAGCGACCCAGGAAAGAGCAGAAGGAGCAGGAAGAAGAAAAAGACGAGGACCTGACGGCTGCAGCCACGCCCAAGAGACGAGCCATCAAACTGACCAGCATCAAAGAGCTGAGAGCTGAGATCACAGAGGGCACGCACAAAGGTACGGGCATGTGCGTTTGTATCCCTTAGAGCAAACTGGGCAGCTTTACGTGTGGACGTGTGCAGACAATCCCCACCTTTGTCTTTTCTGAATGACCCGACTTTTTGCTCCAGGGCAAAACCCATTTCCATAACTAGTTCTACACAAAGCTCTTATTGTTAGATCATGGCTCTCATAAAAGGAAAGACGTCTAAAAGCAGAGATCAGGACTAGGAGATAGGGCACTGACTAGACATACAGTACAGAGGAGTGCTTAATATTTATGTGTCACAGAGATTTTCAGGGCTTTGTCTTTGATCCCTGAAATTAGCCAGAATGCAGCTTTGGACCTTTGAGGTGGGCTGAAGTAAACATGGAGCTGCCAGCTGAATTATGGATAAGGGTGAATGCGCCAAGTGGTCACAGCCTTTTCCACATCATTTTAAATGAAGCCCAAACACCTTGTGTCCATTCATGTGCTCTAATTCACGCCATGGGAGTCGTAGCTCCTTTCAACGTGGCTTAAAAGCAGCCACAGAGTCATTTCATTCATCTCTCTTCAGGACTTCAGGAAATGCTCCAGAACCACTCGTTCGTGGGCTGCGTCAATCCCCAGTGGACTCTGATCCAACATCACACCAAACTGTACCTGCTCAACACCACCAAACTCAGGTCAGACACACGGGGAAACACACATCGTTCAGTTCAGCGGCTTTATGTCTCATCTCCATCTTCCCCTCTGTTAACAGCCAGGCGCTTTTCTACCAGATACTCATTTATGACTTCGGGAACTTCGGCGTACTCAGACTCTCTGTAAGTGAAAACCACAAAGTGAATCGTTGGTATTTGCCGGACGGGGATCTTAATGGGGTTATTGTGCGGATTCAGACGCCGGCGCCGCTTTACGATCTGGCCATGCTGGCCCTGGACTCTGAGGAGAGCGGCTGGACGGAGGAGGACGGTCCCAAAGAAGGCCTGGCGCAGTACATAGTGGACTTCCTGAAGAAGAAAGCGGAGATGCTGGAGGACTACTTCTCCGTGGAGATAGACCAGGTCTGTTGGGCTCTTTTATTTTAATCCCTTCTGTTTAATAGTCACGCTGGTAACCGTAACCATGCCAACCACAGGAAGGAAATCTAACAGGACTACCGCTGCTCCTCGATAAATACACTCCTGTCATGGAGGGTCTTCCGATATTCATCCTGCGCCTGGCCACCGAGGTGAAGTCCTTGGTAGTTTCTCCTCATTCGTGACAAGAAAGTTAATCTGAAGGCTGTGATTTTTAAAAAAAAATTGTTTTGTGCAGGTGAACTGGGACAATGAGAAGGACTGTTTCAGAGACTTCAGCAAAGAGTGCAGCATGTTCTACTCCATCAGGAAGCAGTACATCCTGGAGGCCGAGCCAGGGGAAGAGCAGGTGTGAGGGCGTAAACGTTTTCTTAAATTTATTAGAGGTTTTAATGCCAGAAGCTGAATTAATAAGCGTTATTTGTAATGTCTTAGGATGCCGAGGGGAACTCGTGGCGTTGGAAGGTGGAGCACGTCATCTTCAAAGCTTTCCGAACCCTCTTCAGTCCCCCCAAGAGCTTCAGCGAGGATGGCACGGTGCTGCAGATCGCCAACTTACCTGACCTCTATAAAGTCTTTGAGAGGTGCTGAACGATCCAAACGTGACTGGGAAACAACATCCACCAAATAAGCTGCTGTTTATGTTTAAATGTAAAATTTATGTTGTAAATAAAAACTTTGTATGAAACCTGAGGTGAATACTTTTTATTTAAATGTGAAGAGGACACGGGGACATGCAGCCTGGAAATATCGAGAGAAATATTTTGTTATGAATGAGCTACACCGATCAGCCACTTCATTAAAACCGCTGACGGGTCGAAGTAAATAATCTCGGTCGTCTTGTGACAACTCATTCTTCTGCTGGGAAACTTTTGGACCAGGTATTCATGCGGATGTTATTCAGACATGTACCACCCACCTGGACCAGACCAGACACCTCCACCCCATAGCAATGACACTACTTGATGGCAGTGGCCTGACACACACAGAAAAAACAGTTTAAAAACAACACAACTATTATTAAAGCACGTTTCTACAGCGTTATGTCAATTGCATAAAAATCTACAATGTAAAACAAGTGAGTATTCACACCCTTCAAGTCAGAATTTAGAAGATGCAGCTTTGATTTGCTTGATGTCCTCCTTTGTCTTCATGTTGTGTCTGGAGCCAGGAATGCTGATTAACCAGTGACTGGATGTGTCTTCATTCACTGCACTCAGTCGATGTCCATTTCATTAACTCTAACACCACTTGACTGCTGCATGAGATCCGTCACTTTAAAAGGTGCAGATATTCATGCAATAACTTTTTTTTTTACACATTGTATGGTTTTAATTAGCCGACTTAACAGAAATCAGTTTCAAGTTTGAATCTTTTTCAGTATTAAAAGTGGAAAACATCCAAGGCGGTGAATACTTTTTATAGGCACCACATGAACTCGGCGACACGCAGCCAGGAAAAATAGATCCGTGTCACGAGTCCCTTAACGATAGCCAAAATGTGCCAACACATGTGCTCGGGTTTTACTGCGTCTACATTTCATCTGTCAATCTGAGACACGTGTGGAGGGTTCAGCTCTGAGTGAAGGACATCGACAGCTTCACGGATGATTATGTTCAGTTTTTAACACCTGAATGAGACCGAGGTCAACAAAACCCCCCAGATTTATATGATTTATACTTTGAAATAATATATAACTTTCTCTCATTATTGCAGGAGCTGGAAACAACACAGTGTAGCTCAGTATACCTACACCGATCAGGCATAACATTATGACCACCTTCCGTATATTGTGTAGCTCTCGCCTTGTGCCTCCAAAAACAGTTGTGACTCATCAGTGAATGGACATAGGGTCAACACCTTGTGCTGTTCTTCATTTCTTTTTGAGTTGTTTCTAAACAGTTTGTGTGTGTGTCTGTGTCAGGCTGCATCATGCTGCTACCATCAAAGTGTGTCATTGCTATGGGGTGGAGGTGCCTTGTCTGAGTCTAGGTGGGTCGCACATGTCTAAGTTAACATGCACACAAATAAATGCCAGGTCCAAAAGTTTGTCAGCAGAACATTGAATTGTCACATGATTTTTTTTAACTTCTCCTGTCAGTGGTCGTAATGTTTTGGCTGATCAGTCTGTGCACTGTTTTAAACTTCTTCTGTACAATTATAGTTTTAAATCACTGGCATATTTTAATCCTTGACCTTGATCCTTGTTTTGTTTAGACAACCATCTTCTTTTGATAATATATAAAATAAATAATCTCTATATAGACTATACTGATTTCTTAGTAATTTAAAATTCAGTCGTTTATGCTCGAAGTGCAATAACACAACTTGCACCAAAGACTTTCACAGTCTCTATTCAGGACACACTTTTCATTTTAAGCGAAAAACAGAAAAGTGAAGATCGAAACTTCACTTTTCAAAGTTTTTCCTGTAGCAAAACATATCTGCACAATTTTCAAGTCTGCACTATTATATTATTTAAAAAAAAAAAAAAAAAAAAAAAGGAATTAGTGAACTGGTTATCTAGAACACACTGTTCCAGCTCGAGGCGTTTCCTAATTTAATGGAGCTACAATGTGCAGTCACAATTCGATGATGATGACTCAACTACTGAATGATGCAACTGTCCAATAGGAAATCTTCAAAATGTAAAAAGTGTGTGTGTGAAGTTTAAAATGAAACTTTAAGCCTAAAGATAAACCAGCAAAGACCCGGACTGCATACACAGTTCTGTAAATTACACATTTATTTTCAAGAAATCTTTTAAATATTCGAAAAATTTCCATGAAACCGCAGCAGACACAGCTGGTTCTATATATTTTCAAATATCGACTGCACCATCTTCTTTAAATACATCATACTGTACCTGTTAAAACAATTATTGTCTCATTGAGCGGTGCAGACCCCCAGTCTCCTAGTGTGAAAAAGGCACTTCACTGTGTGTGAGGGGGAAGCTGGGGGGGAAGGTAGTGAAAAGTGGGAGGGAGGGGGGGAGTGGGCGCGGGTGGGGGGTAGCCGGAGCAGCCACGAGGGTTGTATAGTTTAAAAGCATCATTATATTCATTCATGCAACTTATCAAAAAAAAAAAGAAACGAAACAAAAACAAAAAAAAAACGACAGCCAAGCACCCAGGCAGGGAAAAGAAATATCTCGTGGGTATTATGTAGTACAAAGTTCTGAGAAATAAAGTAGTGACTAGAGAAATGAGAAATATCCTCTGTATGTATCTCCCAGCAACTTTTATAGTTTCATTAGTTCCCGAGTCGTTCCTCCCAAAACACAAACAGCTCGCCAGACAAAACCAATTCTCCCAGTTAAAAAAAAAAAAAGAAAAACATGTGTTTTCCTCCCTGTGCTACACGTTTTTTTTTTTTTTTTTTTTTCTTTTAAAGTGTTTTTGGTTAGCTACAGATCTTTAAAGTGTTACAGCGGAAATATGGAAATGTGCTCCAGGCGCAATATGGCAGTCAGAGGTCTGAGGTGCGAGTTTAAGGGCTTCTGTGGTGACGCTGCTCGTCCTCACTGCTGCGACAGAAGGGCGTTCCTGTTGGCCTTCATCTTCTCGAGGCGCTTTACTAGGTGGTTGTTGGTCATCTCCATCTCCTCGATCTTGTCTAGAGCCGTGCGCAGCTGTGGGGGGAACAGACAGAAGACGTTAAGCCCGATGATGTTTAATGATAGAAAAATGGAAGTCAAGCACTAAATGCACAGGAGTGGTTTCACCTGGGGACGTAATGTTATTTAGGAATGACTCCTATAGACCCCCTACACAGTTTGTAAACAGCGTGATGGTTTTTGAGGGGCGGGGCTTAGCTGGAGGCAAAATAGCTCAAACACTGTAGCTTGTAAATGCCAGTTAGCATATTTTAATTGTTTTGGCAAGAATGGGCGAGAAAAAGTTATATTTTAGAGAATATACAAATACACTCACTTTCAGAGAGTGTTATTTTAAAAAGTTGACCGATGGGACTTTATTCACCAACCCCTACACTCTCACTCACTGGATGGACAACTTGACCAAAGGAGGACACAGAGGGGATGGAGTGTGGTCTGTCTTTATCAAGCGAAGCCTCCCCAACAAAGATATTACAAGCACTAAGTGGAACCACTGTGGAGAGTAATGTACTAAATGCAACTTCTGCTTGAACACCCCTGAAACATACAACTAACATTCCGTTAGCTCGCGATTAGCATTAGCATCAATCCAGAATCCTCCGAATAATGATTGACTCAACGTTATTTCACTCACAATTTAATCTAATCCATAAAGTTGTCCGGCCTGAAACTATACTTGTATGTCGGCCTGATTTACATTTTCTATTTTCTTTAACTGTGAAAGAAAATCACTATACTTTTTAAATTCAAAATGTTGCCACACATCAGCTTTCAGGCCTGATGGCGTAATCTGACTCGTGTCTTCTCTCATGTTTTGGATCTCGCTCACACGTGGACCAATTTTTGTTGCGCAATCATGACAAAAACAGATTAAAGAGATTTCTAATGAGAGGATGCAGGAAATGACAAATATTAAAAAGAAATAAAAATCCATCCAAGGACTTAATAAATATAAATAAATAAATAAAACAAACGTGATGAGACTAATCCAGGGAAGAATTCATGAACTACCAGACAACATACATAAATCAGCTCCACCTTCAGTGATGTGACAAACACAATAATGAATCAATAAATAAAATCTGATGCATAAAAACATGCGACCATGCTCCTAAATCCACACGACTGTGCTCTTGTGATGGTTTTGAGCTTGTTTTATTCTGCGTATTAGTCTCAGTTCAGTGCTGCAACATCTTTATATTGAACAAAACAAACCTCTCTATGTTTGGAGAAACGTGAAAGGAAATATGAAAATTCGTGGTCTCAGTTTTACTTAACAAATTACGGACATGCCCTTTTTGGACAGACAACGTTATTACAAACGGCCAAAGGTTCTCAGGTGATATAATTTCTGTGTAAATAGGACTTCAGTTTGCCTTTACCTCTCTTTGAAGTTTCCGTTTTTCTGCTTTAAGTTCGTCTTCTATTTTCTCTGAGTTATCTGCCGCTGCCTTGTACCTGGACACTTGCCCTTCAAGTCTATTGATCTGGAAAACAGACACAAAAAAGAAGAACATATGTTGACGTGGAGCTCGGACTTTTTTCACGTTCCTGTATGTTATATTTCTGTAATTTGACGTGAAGCATCAGTTAAACTTACATTTTGTTCCATTGTACCCATTTCCTGTTCCGCTTTAGAAAGCTTGAACTTGTATTCACTAATCTGTCGGTTGGCATCTCCTAAAGGGAACATCAGAGAACAAGAGTTTGCGAATACAAAACGATTACAGGACTATTTTCACGAGTGCATAGATATTTATTAAGATCAGGTAGGGAAGTCGACTCACTCTGCATCTCGATAAAGTGTAGGTCTGTACCGTTCTCCATCCTCTCCCCGTCTGTGAAAGCACTGTCCACCTTCAAGTGCTTCTGTCTTTCCTCCTCCAGCTGATTCTTCAGCTTTCTGATCTGAGCCAGCAGTTCATCCTTTTCCTCTGCCAGCTTCCGTAGCCTGACATCTGCAGAAACAGGAATGATAAAAGAAAACATTTAACTGATGCTATTTACGACATCTGGCAGACAAATTTGGTGTCTTCCGGATGCAGGAGAAAAATATTCCGCTGCACTTGCTAGTGGGAACAGTGCGGGAACACGTGCAGGGCGTTATCATGCTAGATTCATTCACTGTGATGTGAAAAGGTTTTTACATTTTGGTGCATATTTGGAGACATATTAGAGACTTTCAGCATCACCTACTTCTGCAGAATATACAACTATGCTGCACTGAGGCTCGATTAAGCCGGGACTGAGCTGTTTCTTTGAGTTTTGCTCCATTTTTTCAGGCTAACGTAACAAGTTTCCACAGCAGTGTTTATGCCATTAAAGTTTCCTCTTGTGGTGGGACCCACCCTGAACTAAGAGCTTTAAAAAGACGAATTCTCCTGACTCACCCAGTGGGCCCTCTCCTGCAGATTCCAGCACCTGGGCGGCCTCCTGGGAGACCAAAGTGATCCCTGAGGACAGAGGCTCATGGTTGACGTCCCCGTTTGGTGTGCCATCTGGGATGATGACCAGCCCATGTTTCTGTGGGATAAAAAAGGCAGATTACTGAGCACTGGTTCCAATCACAGTTAACAAATCTTTACAGTACAGAGAGAGGACGCACTAATCTCTCTTTATCCCTTCGCGGTGACCTGCTGAGACAGCGCAGCAGTCTGCTACTGTGACTAAACAAAGCTGTGATCCTGGGACCAAAACAAACTGAGGGGGAAAAAATTTATGGGTGTTGAAGTGTGGCCAGGAATTGTGGTTTAAGACACATTTATTGACGCAGTTTGTACTTCCTTCTACTACTACTACCACGGTTGCACTAGTCAAAGTACATATTATGGACTGAAAGGAAAACAACAAGGGCTTCAAACTATATCCTGGTTGGATTTGGACAGTTTTGCAGAATCCTTTCGTATAATTGCAAGGGTTGTCTTCATAAAACCGTGTACTATTATACTGCTTCATGTGCCTTCAAAAAGAAATAATAATTCAATCTAAATCTGGCGCACAGTGATTTGCACATTAGCTCATTCGCCACCTGAATACACACCGACAGATGAGGTTATTTGTGATAAATAGTGGGATGTCTATGCACAGTAGTAATTACAGTATTTGCACACCCTCTAAAAGAAGACTAATCTACCAGTAGTCATGGTCAAATACAGGCTTATACAAAGAGTCGAACGTAATTAGCATGGGGGAAAAAGACGCTGGTAAAAGCAGAAAATGTGTCAACAAAGAAAAAAGTGTTACTAGTAAAAAGTGCAACACAACTACCTGGTTTAGTTGCAACTAAAAGAGACGTTATAAAAAGCAGGTTTCTGTTCAGCAACTCTTTCTTGCAACCTTTTCTTTATCTGGGACTCGGTGGACCTACCTCTCCAGCTCGGGACTTCCCCTTGATGTCAGCGAGCTCATCTCTGAGCTCGTCCCTCTCATTCCTAATGCAATCAAAGTACTCTTTCTGCCTCTCTAGCGCCTGGCCACACAGATGAGAGAAGACAAGAGAGGGAGAAAAAGGAGGAGGCACAGACGTTGGATAGAGTCTGGACAGACATGCGACACCTCATGCTACAGCAACACACGCTCCATGCACACACATGCACCGGGACATAGAAACGAACTGTATGCAAACAGACAAGGACGTGGTGACATGCTCTGACATAATCTAAAAAGGAAAACTTAAAAGGAGTGGGAGACCCTTTCTTCTGATTCTGAACTATTTATGCACTACACATAACTCGATACTTTCATTCATTTATATGAGTCTAGTTTCTTTATCTAACATATTAACTGATCCACAGGTGGAACATGCATGTCATGCTATAATGATTTCAATGGTAATCCTCAAATATATTGAGCGCTGCAAGCCTTAATACAGTACCAGCGCTTTTTTTTTTTTGTTAAGAATTCAAACTGAAAATTCTTGTTATTTTGACATGCAAAAATCCAAACTGTGTATGTGAATGGGTCCGGTCACGTGCTAATGCCTAACGGTCTCCATCATGCAAAGACAGCATGAGAGGCAAAAGAGCCAGACGGACACTATGCCTAGAGGCTGATAAAACACAACCACCCTTTGCCTCTCATTTCATCTGTCCAGGCACTTTTGTGGGACCTCCTACCCCAATTTTTCTGTCCTTCCAGTTTATCGTTTCCTGCAGGTCAAACACCTCTCTGGTGAGGGCATCTAACTTAGTCTGCATTCGCTGGCTCTCCTGGAGTGGGATTGAGCCGTGACGAGATGACACAGTACAGGACAACAACAAAAAGAGGATAAGATGAATGGAAAGAAAAGAAGAAATGAAAATGCACATAAAGAGACACAAATAAGAGGCAGAAACTGTAAAAAAAATAAACAAAAAAAAAAGACTAATCTGAGCAGAAACTGCTGAGAAAGGAATGAACGACAGTGTTCAAAGTTAGAGGGTAGTGCTAAATGTCAGAAGGGATAGAGCAACAGACTTGAGGAAGACCAGCGCCAGTTAATCCTTATCAACTTCCTGCAGAACAGAGCGTCCCCTGCAGCCTGCCCAGAGGAACCGACACCTTTGAAAGGTGCTGACAGAACAGGGTTCTGATGTGGTCACACTGCCAGAAGCGGTCTCTCTGATGCTGAGCCAGCCGTACCTCTATAAGCTCATCTCTCTGGCGGATTCCCTCTTTCAGTTCTTCTTGTTTGTGCTGCAGAACTGAGCATGTGTGTTTTTGTCTTTCGAGTTCCTGAAATCACAGAGACAACATTTTAGCCACAACCTCTCGGTGTAAATAGTTTGCGGCGACTCTACTCACGTGAACATCAGGACGTTTACATGCACGTGAAAAAAAACTAATTATTGCCTTAATCCGACTTTAACAGGACAAATAAAGTGCATGTAAACACGTTACTTCGACTAAAATTTGAGTTCTCATTATCCGATTAAGACACCCAGATAATGCCACTGGAAATCGATTTTCTCCAGCATGTATACGCCTTAATCGGACTTTAACTGGACAAAGCGTGTGCGCATGCGCCACAATTGCTGCGACATGATCTTGAAACAAAAACATTCAAGAAAGCTGGTCACAGAAGTAGAAGGTGAACAGAGCCGGTAGAAGAACCACCTGAGGGTTAGCGCGCATCTTATCTGCAACATATGTGCATATTACGTACGAGATTAAAAAGATGCATGCTATCACCACCTAGCATGGAGGAGGAGGACATGTTCCCGTCCATTATTCAGTGTTTTTCCATTGCATGTAAACTGGGACAAGGACCGCATTCACAAATTCGAATTTCGAGTATAGCTCGATTAAGCTGTGCATGTAAACGCATCTTCCTAACAGGTGATTTAATACATCTACTCGAGTGGTATTTTACCTTCGACTTGTCCTCCAGCTCCCTCTTCATCTCTGCCGTCTGCTCCTCCATCTCCTCTATGACGTCCTTGAGTGTGTCCACTTGATAGATGAGGTTGCCTTTGTCGTTGTCCAGCTGTGCGTTCGATACCATTGCTTTCTTATACTTCTCCTCCACCTCCGCAAGTGACTCCTGGTAGGGTTGGACACATGTTAATTAAACAGTGTAAGGAGATAAAGCACAGCTCACCTACATGCATCAGGTGGGCTCTATAATCAAAACAATTTGGATCACAGCAAAACATGCTACACATTGTCATGAAATTTAAGACTGGGTAAAGGTTTCAGGCATTTTTATGTCATTTTTTTTACCCCCCACATCTGGGACAAATACATGATGTGCAACAGGTGACAATGATCACACGGTCAGAGTGTGTTTAATCACGTCAGAGTGAAACAAAGCAATGGTGAGGGAAGAAGATCTGAAAAGGAGAACTACGGGAAACGGGAAACGAGAAAATCAACTGAAAGTGCAGGAGATCAAACTCTACCAAGGACGAGCCGAGTATTCAGACTGGTTAGTAAAACTACTCTTATCAATAAAACATGA
Organism: Mugil cephalus; assembly: GCF_022458985.1. Classification (NCBI taxonomy): domain Eukaryota; kingdom Metazoa; phylum Chordata; class Actinopteri; order Mugiliformes; family Mugilidae; genus Mugil; species Mugil cephalus. The sequence continues at coordinate 7,219,168 of NC_061782.1, forward strand.
GTGCCCATTCTAAGAGATCAGCAAAACGCTGAAGGTGGCTGCAGAGGTCAGTCAGCCAGAGAGCCATCCAAACACTGTTGGGGCCAAAATTGAAAGCGTGGCTGTTATCTGTCAGCAGGTGGAGCTTGTTAACTCTTCTTCTCAAAACTCTGAACTCAGCAGCACTGTGGGAGTGTCTTCAATTCAGATCAAAACAGGAAGTGAGGGAAGACCATGCAGAAGAAAAGGGTCATTGCGCAATTCAGACTGGAAGCAGGAGTGGGGGTAACAAGAGGGGATGTGAGTGGAGGGGAGGAAGGGGGGGGGGGTTAGTGATGCATTACAGCTCCCAGAAGACAAGAGAAGGCATGCTGCGAGCTCAAGCCCCTCTACCTTCAGCTCTTTAAGCCCTTGCATGTACCGCCCTTCTACATCCTGAATCTGGTCCTTTAGTTCATAGATATCCTGTAGAGCAGACGGAAGGAATGGTTGGGGTGAACCGGGGCATCAGAGAGGACAGGGGGTATGAAGGAGAGATAACAAAGCACCCGTGCTGCCATCTCAAAAGGCTGTCCAGCAGACGTAAACATCACCACCCAGATAAAAAGGAACAGGAACATCCAGTCCTCCCGTGCACACATATAGAAAAATGGTTAAAGCAGACACTAAGAGCAGCAGGGCGTGGGGCACAACAGAGGCAATGCCGTGGGAGGTTCATATGCTGAGGGTATGTTTATAGAAACGTGTCATACACGTGGGCTAGCATTTCAGCTCTGCGATACGTCTGAAAACGAAAGTATACATTCACATGTTAGCATTTCTAATCAGTGTAGAACAGAAGGTGAAAAGCTTCGTAAGCTTTTTTTTTTCATATTTGTGGTATTGTGATTTGTGCAGGATGCTGTGTGTTATATGTGCTGAATGTTTAACCTCCTGAGACCCTGGTATGCATTTTTAATTTCTCCACAATATTTGGGATTAGTAGGACCTAAGACGTAAAAAAAAAAAAAATAATAATAAAAAAAGTCCTCATATGTGGACACTGGTATTATTTCATCATTTATATTATACAGAAGTCAGCACAGTGCAACAAACTATAAAACTGTTTATTTTAATACTTGGACATGGCTGTGCTTGCTAATTAGCGACATTGTAGCTTGTTGCATTGGATAAAATTTGTGTGTCACATCAAACTAGAAACGTAAATAAGCATAAATAAATACGTTTTAACCTTTGCTACCACTAGATGGCAGACTAAATTGTCCACTGATGAGGACAATGGGTTTAAATTAAGCAGAATAAGCTGCAATAAAATCTAAAACTTCATGTTCCTGTTTGAGGACAAAGGGTCTCAGGAGGTTAAATGTTTGATGCAAATTTCCCCGCTCCCGGGGACAATAAAGTACGAATGTTTAATCTGCATTTGAACAGCTTACCCTAAGTTCACTCAGACTGGTGTCGGGGTCATAGGCGCTACCCGTGTCTGCGCTACCTCGTCGCGACGAGGTACCGCCCAGTGATGCCAGGGTGGCGGCTGAGAGGCCTGGGGTGGCACAGCGGGAAGATGGCTGTGGACACAAAATGTTATAGAATCCCAGTAAGAAAAAAAACAAATGTAACACAACTCCAACACGTTATTCAATGCCGCCATCTGATACGTCTTGTAAGGGAGGCCTTTCCTATTCAAATCTTCCTTAAGGAGGCACTGCCATTGTCGGCTGCTGGAGGGCATTTTGTAAACTTGACAAACTAGCTCACAATCTCCAGGGGCAAAGAAAGACGATGCTTCCTTGTTTTCCTGTTGTGGTAACGTGCATGCCGTCTAAATGTCACAGAAATCAATGAGGAATCAGCCTACGGCTCTTGTCGGGATTTAATTTGTTGACAACTAATAATATTCACAGACGTGTCACGCATTTAACCCCATTTTACAGGAAGTAGATTTGCTAAACCACAAAGCAGCAATTAGTCTGTCTCCACATGTCTTTTTTTTTTTTATTTAACGTGGTGTTAAGTCATTGAGGAACTCTAGTGGCTTCTGCACTTACCCGGCTATAATCTGTGTACTGCTTGTCACATTTTTCATCCAGCTGCAAGAAAGAGAAGGAAAACTGTGTTATAAAACGTACAACAGACTGCGTTGACAATGCACCTCCCGCGTTGTCGTGCTTGGGGCCGTTCCTTCATCTGTAAATCAGGGAGTTAGTCGAGTTAATATGAGTGGAGGATAAGTGCTGCGTGTTCACCAGTTGGACAGAGGTCACAACCATACGAGCAAAAGAAACAATAAGTGGATTGCACCACTCTACTTGCAATAAAAACCACTACAGCTTCCTTATAGCACTATAATCCAGATTGTGGTTCTCAATGAAAATAAAAACACAGGCTGTGGGATGAGTTTTAAATACTAAATGTTATTTTTTTTTTAACTCATGCATCGTTTATTTTATTCATCCATCATTGCACGCTCTTGTGAACTCGGTTCAGCCACTTACAGCGTCCAGGTCGGGAATGCTCAAATCATCGAGGTCAGACACAATGCTGCCCCGTCGGCTGGTGCGGCTGAAATAATCAGCAGCCGACTCGCTAATGTCAGAGAAGTCAGACGACTACTTACAACACAGACACACACACAGACACACACACACACACAAAAACACACACAAGATGAAGAGGACAAGAGATTAAGGCAGAGGAAAGAAGAGTGAAATTGATCAGGTAGGAAAAGGATGAGCAGGAAAACAATGATATGTACAGAGTCACAGATTCAAGCACACTGCAGGTGTGGTATGATCTGACGTGACAGCACTCCATCGGTCTATGTATATTTTATGCAGACCCGTTACTACAGCTCACCGTGCTGTCCCTCCGGCCTCGGCTGAAGCGCTCCTGGGACACACTGCTGACAGTGTCATCATCTGAGGAAGACTGAGAGGAGCACGCACACATCATGAAGAGGCAAAGTAAATGTAGGACGGCTGCTTGACATGCCTGGAGCTTTCTCCAACTCTCTCTCACACACGCACACACACGCATTTCCTTTTCAAAAGCCTTTGTATTAAATTGGTAACTGCAACCTGATGAGTAATTACATTTCATGCAATTAGGAGAATTCTGTCAAACGCATCAACTGGATCCGAGTCAACTAATAAAACCATGTGCACACTTTCCACACAATGTCTATCACCAATGCCGCTTCCCGAAACAAGCAGTAGTCAAGTTTGGTGAGTAATGATAATTGTCCCTTGTAGAGGGGATGTCTGGTGGTGAGAGGGGGACGAGCGGGAGCCTGTTAGTTGTGGGTTTTTTTTGTGTTTTTCGTCTAATCATGCCGGGTGTCGGTGGGTTTAATGTGCTCACCGCAGGGCTGCTGCGAGTGGAGCTGGCTCCAGAGGAGTACCAGCTGTATTCAGAGGGCTGTGGATGGGAGAAGGAGGAGGAGGAGGAAGACAGGACATGGGGTCAACACGAAGCCAAGCCAACGTCAGACACCACAGTTGTCTGACTTGGGTTGACAGTGCAGTTTGACAAACTTTCAGGAGACTTACAGCTCTCGAACTGTAGCCAGACCCGTAAAGACCAGTGTCGTCGCAAATAGACGCCTGAGGGCACACGTGGGAGACAATGGGGGGACTCAGCAAAACACGAGAGGGAACGTAAATCACTGACGCACTCAACTGCGTTGAGCAGAATGACTTCATGCAATAAACACACAAAAAATATGTATTTCCAAGAATAATTAGGCCACTTGTTTCAGCGCTCTTCAACAAAAGAGTTGAGTCGAACTCCTGTCTTATCTGCCTGAAGTACAAATCTCAGCCAAGTGCTCAGAGTGTCCAGGAGCTAAATATAAGCGCCCCCAGCCACCCTGGGCATCCTATCACATGTGTGTGTCCACAAGAGAAGTGGAGGAGGGGGGGGTCAACTTCTGAAGGTAACTAGAGGCATGCTGGTTACTGAGGGGGGACAGAAACTGACCGTGCTGTAGCTGCGAGGCAGCCCTGTGCCGGTGGTGGAGGACGAGGAAGTGGTGGCCTGTCGGAGAGGAGGGGTGCGAGGGGGGGCAGGGGGGAAATGTCAGTTTAGAGGACAGAGGGATGCTGAAACAGGAATACGACACGGCAGGGGACTAAAGAGGTGCAGCCAGGGAAAACAGGATGAATGTTTTGCTGAGCCTGTAACACCGTTCCTGTCCTAATGCACCGCTGTAGTCGGTCAGCAAATAATTTAAGCTTTCTATGCCATAACAAGATTGGATACAAGTGTCTCACTAACAGTTTTTTTTTCCGTTTTACTGTTATATGAAACTATACAATAAAACGCATAATCTACAATGAATGCAAATGCAGCTGGATCTAGTTTCACTGGGTGTCTTTTAACAAAAAATAAGACCGGACAGCACTCTCAGGACGACCAACCCGTGGCTGATAGGTGGAAGTGGACGACAGAGGTGGAGGTTTGGTCTTGGACAGGCTGCTGTAGGTCCTCTGATCGTGGTACAGTCCAGTCTGGAAGGGTAGTAACATAATAAGACCTCAAACACGTGCTGACGTTACAGATTTCAGCCTCAAGTGTCAGTGTTGCCCTATTTCAGACACACTGTGCTTCACTTCATACAGCAATGATTAGTCAGTCTTATCGAGAGTAAAGTCGGTCAACAATGAATCACCCCCGCAAGCTAACTATCAGCAGACTAACGCCGCCTCAATGCTTGAGGCTTCAGCCCACACAACCACACAGAGGGGGAGCACTGACCAGCAGATCCTTCTTCGAGGAGCTGGACGAAGCCTTTTTATGGCCATGCAGGTCATTGTACACTGAACTCTGAACAGCTCAGGAAAAAAATGCAAACAAGAGGCTGTAATGAGGTAAAAGAACTAGAGGCAGATATGGTGATGAAAGGATGATCGAAAATAGTTACATACAGTGGAGCGGGAAGTCTTGAGGGAGCTGATGGAGAGGCCATCAGACTGAGGAGAGACCAGGAGTCATATGATCAAAATAAAATAAAAAAAAAAACATCAATCGTCTGTGAAGCTGTTAGGCTAGTTTTCACACACGTTAGTAGAGATGGGTACCGATACTCGGTACCATGATGGCACCGGTGCTGATGCAAGTGGCAGTAAGCAGATTTCAGTGCCACTGAACTTTTAATTAGCGCCCCCTTAGCTCTGTTGCTGTACCGACGCTTCACATGACATCACATCTGTTTTTCACTTGCATGGAAGGAAGTGAACCTTCGAAATGTTTAAGGCAAAACAGTCATAAGTTTGACTGCATTTCACTTCAAAAGATGCCGACTGACCTGCAACAAGCGCTTGAAGGAGATAATGTGCAAGGGAGTAACATCTCAAATTTGATTAAACATCCGATGACGCATAGCATTATTTTTATTTTTATTTTTTTAAAGCTGCAAAATGTAGCGTCTTTGATAGCCTGCCAGACCCCACACCATTGTTTTTATTATAATTATGACATTATTTGCTTTTATTTTATTTAGTTGTATTAAACATTGGTTGACCTTTTTTTTTATATAAATATGTTTGTTGTTGGAGACTGCAGATAAAGTTCATCATGTAATGAGGCATATTCACCATGCGTCATTGATACGCACTGTCCTGTCTTTTCTGTTCAATTTGCACGTCACAAAATGCCTTAAAAATAAAAAAACGCCATAATTGGACAAAGTTTGTATGTTCTCCATTCTTTAAGCACCGGCACGGTTCCAAAAGCACCGGTTTGGCATCGCTTTCGGATAAAACCTTAACGATACCCATCCCTACACATTAGTATGTACACAGAGTATATGCTCATAATCCTATTAGGAAGCAGCAACTGGCAACTTCCTATGTGGCGCTAAGTGGCTAAATTTTGATCCGTTTGAGTCGAGGCACATGCATTTCCAATTAGAACAAGTTAGAATTAGCAGCTGGGAATTTTTGGCACCACATTTTGGCATCGGTTTGTTAATCTGAATCAGTGATAGATGATACAAGACGACATCAAAGAAGTACAAATGTAGCCAACAGTAACTCACTTTTCTTGTGTGATACACACATTAAAAGAAAAAAGAAAAAGTAGGACAAGTAGATACGGACACACTGAGGAATTTAAAATCAAAAAGCGAGATAAGTACTGGAATAATCCCTTATATATAATCACTCAAATATGAGTTAGATCTGCTTAGAACAACAAAGTTAGCTGAACTCCAGCTCCATGCTTTAAGTTCTCACCCACATGCGCACACACAACGCACCAAACCATCTTTTCTACGGGAAGTGGATCGACTCTTGCTAGACCCCAAGTCACGCACTGCTGATGAAGTTGACTTCAAATGAAAAAACAAAACAAAGAAAACCATGAGGAGGAGGAATCGTCTGCTCATAGAAGCATAAAGAAATCAAATAAAAGCATTTCACCCAAGTCTTTAATTTAACAAGTGCTTTCCTAACAAGAAAAAAAAAGGCTTTCACACGTCAGAGTGCCCCTATGAAGTCTTAATAGAAAAAAACTGCCCAGGACGTATTGTGTACGCACCCTGTAGCTGCGGACTGACATGACATCATCATCCAGCCCCTGTTAATGTGGAAACATGGAGTCACAGCAGAAAAGCAGACGGAGAGAAATGGGAATGATGAGAGATTAACTGCAGGATTAAAGGGGAAAGGGAAAAAAAAAAAAAAAAAAGGAAATACAGGGCGACAAAGAGGAAGCGTGTGGGGGTAGATACCAACCCGGTGCTGACGGCTGCTGGATCTACTACTACTAGAGGTTCTCGCTTTTTCTGCGTCAGCCTGGAGTCAGGAAGGAAAGTTGGTAAGAAGAGGAGGGAAGAAGAGTGAAAGTAGAAAGGTTGCAAAGCCCAAAAACCGTGCAAAAAAAAAAAAAATGAGTGTTTATCACCAAATAACATAAACAATAAATGTCATAAACATTCTCAAAGATTAATGATATACAAGAACAGCTAATATGCTACAGATTTCTGCCTCATTTAGTGACGCACGCTAAAAACCCCGTCTATATAAACACGCATAAATATTAATTCCGTGCAAAAGTGATTCATAAACACCAAAAAGCGAGCTAACGGGGGGTAGCAGAAGGTTGGATGAGTACATCGAAACGTCCAAACCACCTACTTAACATGCAGCCACCCTAAATAAAGTCAAAGGCCAAAGCCTGCTCTCCAAACACACACAGTCGCAGATTACGGTGTCTCCAAAGCAAATACACCAGTCGAGGCATAGTTTCACAGTGAGCTACAGAGAGCGGAGTATTCAAAACGGTCAGAGCTGACTGAGACTCAATCCCACACAACAACAGGCCGTGTTAGTGGAAATGCTGCAACACTCCCTGAGTCGCCTACCATCCACTGGTGGATCTGACCCCATTTTCGGTTGCTACTGCTGGAGGAGCGGTAAGAAAGCTGGACAGGGAGGAAATGCCAGGAAAAACACACAATCATACTTCACTCGAAAAACTGCTGAAACGTAAAGTCTGGGTGACATTTCACTTCGGGAATAGAAGCCGAGGTTTGATGTGGACACGGACATTTATTTTTCTTTCTGCGGGTACGTTTCTGTGCATCGGTTTAATCTAAAAGCTTATTTTGTGGCGTGAGGCCAAACAGCGTCTGTGCACCAGGGGTCGTGAACACAGATGAACAGCTTCCAGTTAACCAAAGATTACACGGGCCGATATCCAAGTGACGTTTTGAGTTATATACCTCTTTCTGTTGCCGTTCCAGTTCCCTCATTCGTATGTCCCTGGCTTCTGCCCGGGCCGCCCTCTTCGCTGCCAGCCTCGCCTCCGCCTGTGAGACACAACATGAACACACCTGTCAGCCATGAATGGAAACTTGTAAATGAGCCTTTCGGGTGAAGGCGCACCCAGTGAATGCAAACAATAAACAAGAACGGGGGGAGAGTTCATTAAAGAAAACTGCAGACAGAATGTACAGGAGTTAACAGGAGGTGTCTTGTAAGAGAAAAGACAAAACGCACACATGTATTGATTTCACTTTTGTTTGCTCATAAGTGGCCGGCTTTCGTCCTTAGCTATAATCCAATTAGTTTTAATACACCACAACACACACCTGTGAAGTTATATTAAATTAACCAAAAATAAATAAATTAGAAGCAAAACTGCGACAGCCTAGTTTACGTTTGTGTATCGCACATTATTCTATCAGAGTAAAGGCATTTAAATTCTTCGTCTATCAAGACTTAAAGTTACACTAAGACTGACACAGTTCCCCAAAGATAATACAAACTCTGCATCTGTCAGGCTGATATTCTGTATTTTCATCTATATTTGAACTACTGAATATCCTGATCACTCATCTCATGTGTTTTATGTCTTTATGTAGAGAAAAAATAAAGATTAATATCGGTTTTCACTTTCTTAAATTCTCTAATTTCATCAATATCAGAACCCAGACAACGCACACTGCGCCGAATTAAATTCTCGACAGAACCCGCACGACACAGCTGACCATGTTCATCTGCTCTGTTGTCCTCCGAGTGCTTGGGATGCCTCATCACCAACAACATGTGCTAACCATCAGCTTCAGGAGGACTAATTTAAGGCCCTCGTGGGGGAGATGCCAACAGTGCGCAAACAAAGCTCGGTTTCGCTCAGCCTGTAAACATAGAGATGATTGCACAATATCGAACGAGCTGGCTCTGAAACACAAACATGTCCATGCAAAAGCAAAACTAAATCCAATGAACTCTTGTCTTTTTCTCTGGAAAATGTGGCGGGAGCTAATTTGACAAAAAAAAAAAAAAATCTCAACAGAAGGGACTGATTTAAGCGACGCCTACGAGGTCCTGACGACTCACGCCGGCGATCTGTGCAGCCTCGACTTTCATTGCGTCGTTATTGCCGGTTACATACCGCACATGCTCCGACGCTAAACATCCTACTAACAAAGAATGGCACCCTTACGCATGAAACCCTTTATCTCAAACTAAAAGGCCGTCCATAAATACTGGGGGAAGTGTGTACAGTATCTGGACGCAGACAAAACGCTGTCGCATTCCTGCTATTTCTTATCTGCGCAGCCAGAATAGAAAGCCTGTGGGTATAGGCTTTTTTTTTTCTGTTTCAATAATAGCCTGGAGTTGAACAACAATCTTGTTATAGAGTGACAAGACACCTTATCTCAAAATCTTGGCGATCGATAAAAGCTAGACAGACCTGGGCTTATGTAATATAACAGTCTGACACATAATAAATCTGATCAAACTCCGACTCTTCCTAGAACTTGTAAGTGTTGTTGTGCTGTTCAACCCTGAAAACATGTCACTGCAGACGAGAGTGAAAATTAGAGAGTCTGAATATGGGGAAAAAAATAAATTAAATAGACACAGCAGTGATTTTCACACTGGGTTATGTCTGTATAAGGCTCTCAGTCATCCAGGTCATGGTATATATAAAAATAAAAGCAACTGGACTTGTTGAGTTTAGAGAAGACGTTTCATCCGAGTAGGTTCTTCAGTTCTGAGGGAGCGGTGGGAACTTTCAAGTTTGAATAGGGAACTCTGTGGGCAGCCCATCGGAAACTTGCTCAACCAGAAACTGCCGCTGACCGGTCGCTTTTTTAAAAAAGCTTTTTGGATACACTGGGTTAGTAAAATTAGCAAGGTTCAGACACTACGGAATACTTTTTCTCAGGAGCAAAGATATATGAACAAAATGTCAAGGAAGGTCACTTTTACATTTTAAAATGAAAACATTTTACATTTATTCCCATCAGAAAGTAATAGCCTATTGAATTCAATATTATCATCATGTATCTTGTGAATAATATCGTGCCAGGAGGACTGTAGCTGTAATTTTAGTGTGCAACACACATATTTAGGTTAATATGGAACGGGGGGTTTGCAGATATTATAATATATTAAGAGATTTGGATTAAGAACTCCCCACTGTACGAGCTATATTAATCCACTGTGATATGCACAAGATGAAAATGGAAATTGGAAGTGCACTGGAAGGGAGACCAAACGAGAAAGCAAGAGAGGCGGCTGGCCGTGTGCTCTGCACCTGTTGAGCTGTCTGACAGTATGACCTGCTCTGCACAGCAGCACAGCTGAGCTCTCTGTCTCCGTCCTATCTATAGACCGGCCCATCCGGGCCCAGCTCTCTGGGAGCGACGTCATGGGCCTGAGAAGGTAACCGGAGCAGCAGCAAGCTCGCCATCATACACACCTCCAACGCTCTGGATATTAAAAATCCAGCATAAGAACACCTGAGGCTCAGCGAATAGTGACGGAAACATGACAAATACCATGTTTTCCACATTTTATATCGCTGTAAAAGATCTTTTAAACAGTCAGGAAAGCACAACTACACAATTAATCAACACATGTAAATAATCTGCATTATTTCACTCTAAGAATTGGCAAAACTTCCACCATAATATCTGTATTTGTGTATGTAACCCGTGCATTAAAACTGAAACTAAACGTCATTCTACAAACATGAAATTAAATAAAAAACTCTTAGGTGGAGGGAATGTATCTTCAGCTCAATGTTACTCTTCTTATCTCTATCCTCAGCAGCCTAATTAAATTACTAGAAAATAAACTCGGGCTGGGTTGTGGGAATCAGAAACATATAATTTCACATCCTGTTTATCAGATTCAGCGAAGGTGGAAAACATTAGTGTGTTGTGTGAATGACAAGCAGCTGTGTCCCTCTTTCTTCTTTAAAATCATACCAACCACTGAAGCCTTGTTCCGCTGTGTTACAAGTATTACTTTTAACAGGACTAATAAATAAATGAAATGAACTGCGACGACGTCTCTTTATTGGGGAACAGAATTGAATCAACCCTTGAGTTCAGTACTTCACGTCTCATGCGTCCATGACTGAGCGATCGCTTTCCTGACAGATCTGTGCTTTGTGCCTGCCTGAGAAATTACCAGAAGGTATGAGAAAAATCTTTTGACGCCTTCCACTGCAGCGGCGAGTTGTTGATATCACTAATTAAATCATATGGACTATGGACTATAGCGTCGTCCAACCAAAGACACTCCCTCTGTACACTGAAGACAGTGACTCGCCGTCTCGTTCAAGTACCTTTAGATCCCTTAGAGCCTAATCCGAGAGACAACAGGCATGGGATGATCATCTAATTCTAACACTTGGTTACTGTCAAGATTTGTAAGCAAGCCGCTGGCATTCAAAAGAGAGTGACTGCCCAGAAATGTAAGAGGCCTCGGAGCTAGGCTGGTGACGGTGCAGGCTCAAATTCACAGTCATTCTCAGAAGCGATCCGTGCCAAGCACAGCCAGCCAGCCAGCCAGCCAGCCAGGCAGGAAGGCTGCAGATTTTCTTAACCATGAGGTAGTGGCCGCAGTGTCTTTAAGATATGTTTGGGAGTGCGGTAATGTGCAACAAGTTAGACACTGACCCCCATGAACTCCCTGCACATTTGATCTAATCTCTGGTTTGCTCCACAAAGACATTCAGATTTAGGACCTGACTGGGAGGGTCAGATGACTCATGTTTCTATGATCAGCCTGCATGACTCTAAAGAGCAAATGGAGCCTTGGTGCTTAAGAATGAAACGCTGAACAGCTTTGAAACAGCACAGGTTCTGTTCTCATTAAGTGCTTTAAAAAATGTTTAGAAAACACGACTTATTCAGAGTTAAAGTTTGGATTTTAGATGCAAACTCTGCAGTAAGCGTATTTAGACTCTCTCTATTTTATGCCTTACACTCTGGAAAATGATCCTTACATTTAATCTTTTTAGACACCCGGATCTGGAAAAGGCAAAGGAATGGAAGGACTGCTGTGGAACAAAATGGAATAATCCCAGGGCATGTCGTTACAGGCCAAGCAGCTTCTCTCCTCCTGCCTGTATTTTCCCCCCCAAACGAAAACACTGCAAGTCAAGTCAAACTCTCTGCAGGCCAAACCAGCTGTCTCCACTCTACGGGCTGAAACACAAAAACCTGAATATAAATATACGCCTCAGAGGCCCGTTTACTGATACAACTTTGACCAACAAGCTTCAAATCAGCACACGCCTGACGGATTTAGTGCACCTCTCTTGTCTCAGGTTGATTTAAGGACTATGCGTTCAAAAGAAAACTTTGTAATTGAGCATAAACTTTTTTAACAGATCATGTTGAAACTCTGCTTGACAGCCATTGCAATTTTACTCAATCTGCAAACACAATGCACGCAACTGTTTCCGACACCTGACATTTAACATGCTATTCAAAGGTTTTAAAGAACAAATAGGTAAATGTTTTTTGCTGCTTACAAGTTTGAAACTAAATGGAACAAATATGCAACTAAAAGCTGCTGTTTTCCAGACTATTCTCCACTTTTTAATTAAACAGTTTATGTCATTTTCTTGAAATGTTTAACAGAACTGAAAAGCACGAGGAGAACCAAACCAGTCTGTTCTCTGGTTTAAGTAATGGTAAAAACAACAATGTGTTATAAATAGAACCTAAGTCGTATTAAGGTTTTCATCATTTGATCAATGTTTAATTTAATAGGCCCTCTCTTTCAACTACAGTGCAAGTGTGGGCCAGGCATGCGAGTGCCGATAATGGTTTCAATGATCTAAAAGTGCTGGTGATGCTCTCTAAATGAACAACATCTGACGCTCACAAATTATTACCATACTTATATTTCTGAACAGGCCCATTTATCGGGACGAGGTTAAACAAGAACATCTGAGCTGGAGGAAATCTTATTTGCAGCGATCGGGCATTGAGCAAACGGAGGGATTTAGGTAGGACATATCCCAGGTTAATCACAGTATCCTTTAAAATTAGACTGTGTGGCGAACTCACCTCCCGAGCAATGCTGCTCAAAGCCTCATCCTCTGCTGAGAACCGATCTTTCAATGGAGCACGCTTTCTGCCAGAGCCTTGTGTCCCCATGTTGCCTCTGCAACTGTTGCTGTTGCCTTTGTTGAGTAAGGCCGGAAAACAGACAGGGCTGTGTGTAAATACCTTGAGGGGAGGAAAAAATAAATAAATAAATCATTTTTTAATAGATTTGTAAAGAAAGCCAACTGTGCATGTGTGTGGCGGTTTTCAGTCGCCCTGGTCATATTATAGCCTAAAAAAACGAAACTGAAATAAAGGCGATTAGACTTATTAGGGCTCTTGAAGATGTTGCACCAGTTATTTCAAACTTAAAGAGCTACTTAGATGAGGGGGAGACACATCTTCGTGAAACACCAACAAGCACAAGTTGCTTTGTTTTACAGATAATCTGAATGTGTATATAATTGGACACATGTCTCATTGATGTGTCCATAATGCACATATTATTGCTTCCTCCAGGTTTAGCTACATTTCACTGTGTATACTTTTATGCATACTCCTCACTAACAACACACACACACACTCCCTATCTCCTACTTCCATTCCTGCAAAAACAGACAGTCACTCATGTGTGGCACCTACAAGGGCTTAGGATAAACAGTTGTGGCGGACACGAACCAGCTTTAGTGGGACGTGCTGGACTACTGCAACCCTCTCTCACACATAATACTGGACTTAATATTCAAATAAAACGACAGCTGCAGAAATGACTTTAAGCGGCCATTTGTTCTGATCTGAACCGGCCCTTGTTCGCGGATGACGCTTGCAGCAGTAGGTGGTATAATACTGTTTCAGCACATCGACATAACGACGTGTGTTGATGGATATCCAGACAATGGCAAAGTTAACACAGCATTTAGACAAAAGCCCACTACTACTGGCTGGTGGAGACACATGAGGGGGGGGAGAAAACGCCTAGTTTGGGAGCCGGCTGAGTCAAAAGAGGCGTGATTAGCCAAATAAAAATGTAAAGAAAAGATTTAAAAACGCTGTTTGAACGGTGACGAATTCGAAAGAAAAAAAAAAAAATCACAGACAAATAATAAGACGGTGATTTACTACGAGGGAACTACTGTTAATCATTCATCTGGATTAAGTTGTTGAAACATTAGCGCTAACTCGGACAGTTTTCAAACCAGTGACAAAGCTAACATTATTGACCACATGCCACGTCCAGTAAGGAAAACGATACAGCGACGACCTTAGTAGGTAAAGGAAAAACTAAAGTTACACCCATGTTCAGCTGCGTTAGCATTAGCTAGCTGAATACACTAACCTTAGCCAGGTCTTCCGAGGAGCTAACTGGAAATGCTAAGGAGCGTCATGGAAACCTCATTAAAAAAAGTTGCCGCATTTGCCTCCTATCGCAGTTTCTACTCACGCTAACGTTTTGCAAAACCAGGACTATCCAGACGCTATGACCCCCCCTCCCAACACCGAAGACAATCTGGGGCAGCCCAGCCCAGTAGACCAGTTTAGCTGGGTGGTTAGCATGGTGGTTAGCCACTGAGGCTAACCTCGATAGACAGGGCAAACTGGCACCGATCCTCCCCCTCAAAAAATATAAACCGTACCTTCGAGACAGCTTTAAATGACCCCGCGACAGTGCCGAGGCGTTGTTCCTTTTCTCCTGGTGCTTTAGGTGAAAGCCATTCGCCTCTTCGTCACAGATCGGTGGTGTTTTTGTGTCCACTGACAGCTGTCATCAGTCCACTCTCCTCCTCACACACTGGCTAGCTCCAAAAGCCCCGGATGTTCAGGGAAAAATTAGGGTGTGATGCTGCCTTCAGGGACCGTCAGACACATCATTGTCAGCTATTAATGTCCGCCTGGTAGGGAGAGCGGGGTTTCCACTGGCTGATATTTAACCCTTTATAGGGCACACACTGAAATGCATGGGAATTCTGAATTTCAACCATAGAGTGTTATCGCAGGACGTCAGGAGCCTGTTTTACTTTTGTGTTTTTTATTTTCATTGACAAAGCCAAGATTAATGAATAAGACTTAAGACATTGTTTATTTATCCCACGTATGGGAAATCTCCTTGTCACAGTAGTGTGGAATTAGACAAGAATATACATTTCCGGTCAAAAGTTTTACAACAGCATGCAGCATCCTCTGGTATAGTTGGTCAGTGCTTCAGCAAGATTATGACCCAAAACTTTAGTCTAACCTTTACCAGAACTGCTTTGGGATAAAACAAGATGGAAAGCTTGAAAACATGGAGTGGGCCGTGGCCCAGTCTCTATGCTTAACCCCCATGGAGCTGGTTTGTGATGAACTGGACAGAAGAGTGAAAGCAAAGCTCCTTACAGGTGCTACACATTTCTTGGAACTTCTGCAAGAAAACTGGGAAGAACTCTCTGAAAAAGATTTGATTTCCATTTTAGAAAGACAGAATGTTAGAAGTGTGTTCACATGTTAAATCAGACAAAGATGATTACTTTGATGAGTGGAAAGAAGATATTATGGGTTATATATTGATTCCATGATGTTTTTTTTTTAAACTTCAGTTGTTTATTTGGTCTGTGCTTTCATTTCATAGTAATATGAGACATTTATCTGCATACATTTCAATCAAAAAATAAAGTGGAGTGTTCTAAAACCTTTGACTGGTAGTCTATACAAAAAACAATAATAATAAAAAAGCAATATTTGACAGAATACACAACATATACAAAAAATAACAGCAAAAATATATAGAATATGGAAAATAGAAATATAAAGACAAAGTAGTGGTGAGGTAGTAGTTTCTGCAAAATAAGGCAGTGCAAAAAAGCAGATTATATTACAAAGCCAAGTCTAAGGTATGAGTTGCCAACTCAGGCTGGTGTTGTTGGGGTGAAGGACCTGTGGATGCAGCAGTCTGCTGCTGAAGGAGCTGCTTAGCTCCTTTACAGTTTGATGCATTGGGTGAGAGGGGATGTCCATGATTGATGACAGCTTAGCCAACATATATGGTTTGCTTGCCCTTAAGTGGTAAACCAATGTAAATGTGTATTTAGACCATTAGAACGTAAGTGCTGACTCAGGCACTTGTCAACATGCACATTATCACACTAGACTACATTAGGCCACTTCTTCATGGCACCTAATAAATCAGTTATACTCAGCGTTCATGCAGAGCTGGACCTAGCGGATCACATTTCACAAACATTTGATCTGAGAATGTTTCCTTATCTTCTCTGATTGGCTGAATGAAAACCACATGGTTCTAAACCTCACTGCACAAAACGTGTGCTGAAGTGACCATATATGGTTCTTTGCCCCATAAAGGGTTAATAGTTCTTGTGTAAACCATGTGCAGTCTATGGTGCAACCACATAATTACAGGGGGCTGACAGCATGGAAATGGATTGAACGAGTAATGACGTAAACTGGCTGTATTATTCTTACAGTATAAATAGCTTACTCTAGTTCATAGACCAGGAGTGCCAAACTCATTTTAGTTCAGGGACCACATTCAGTTTGATCTCAAGGTGCCAGACCAGTAATACAACTGCATATTAACCTATAAATAATGACAACTCCAAATATTTCCCTTTGTTTTAGTGCAAAGAATAACATTATGAAAGTGTTTGTTTAATGAGATGCACTATTATAAGACATGTAATCAACAACTGGACGTTTATTAAGAATAGAAGTGCCATTTCTGTTTAGTTCTATGTCTCAGTGTGGTTTTATGGCCACGAGTCTCTCTTATAAAACTGTTTGAAACCTTGGAATAGCAGTTACTTTTATTGGAAAATTTGCAGTTACTGGCTTAAATGTGATTTTTGCACTTTGCAGATTCATCCCTTTTGGCCCACAGGCCGTATGTTTGACAAAGTTGGGGCTTTTTTCTGATGCCAGAGGTCCAGAATGTTGGTGTCATGACCATAATGGTCAGCACAGCTTGGTTTGAGTCTCTTTTTTTTTGCCTGTGTCTGTTTTTGTATGTGTGGGTCTTGTTTTATTCTTTTGGTGTTCTGTTTGCCCGTTTGATTACCTCAGTGATTATGTGGGGAGCAGATTCATAACTTTGGTAAAAAAAAAAAAAAAATGGTTAACTTATGATGTCATGTTCTTGTGATGTTTTCGATCTGAAAAATTATAAATTAAGTTGTAAATATATCTATATAATACATATAATTAATTACCTTGGCCTTATTATGACGTGAGATTTTTCTTTTTTTTTAATAATATTGATTTTATTGATATTTTTCTTTAAAAAAAAATGAAATAAACAAAGAACCAGACAGCACAGCTTTTAGAGTTACAATAAATGAATAAATATTGGGATTTTTCAAAGAACGCAGCCTTATGACTTAATCTGTCTTATATATAAACAGTTTAAAACCCAACACAATATTGTATAGGATACCTGGACAGTGTTACATAATGCACATGTTATATTAATAGGCCTAGCTTATATAATAGTTGGTACAATTATCATCATATGAAACATAATCTGATGTTTAAACAAAAAGTATAAACCCCTATTTTGACCGTAGATGACGAGGAAAGACATTGTAATGTATTTGATAAGTTCCATAGATTTTGTCCATAAGGGGGCAGTAGCGGATAATATTTTCTTCCGACCTGTGTGACCTGGCATGCTGTACATTACTCCACCACATGAGTGCGCTCAAGGCACATAATGCAGGCATTTAATGTTCTCGTTATACTCCAGTTGCATTGAAACGTAATAGTCATATGTTGCAGAATTAGGTAAGTGGCATTGCTAACAAGTATGGAAGAGACAAAAAATAGCCAATGTCCTTTAAATAGTAAACATGGGCAGCGTTTATAAAAGAGTGCAACACAGCAGAGTAATATTTGCTTGTCAGTGGAAGCACCATGCCACTTTTATCCCTTTTATATTTGGCTTTTTGGGCGGTAGATCACCAGAATATCTGGAAGGGGAATTTTATTCAGAGGACGCTTTAGGAGCTCCGTGGGAATTCCCTGACTGACACCCATAACACAGGTTAAACGCAAGCAAGCGCAGACATCACAGTTCTATTCACCTTCATTACAGGAAGCTAATTCTAATAACTGTTTAGTCTCTGATCGGCCTTCTCTGTTTGCTGCCGTGCACGCAGGGTTTACTGGAGTCTTAACCTAAAGACACCATCAGCCACACTGTCTCCATTCCACCGCTCCCCATTAACTTTCTATGCAGTCATCACTTTGAGCACTCATCAATTATATTTTACAATCTAAGGATAAGGGATCACGACGAAATAGAAAACAGCTGCATAACATTTGAGTCAGTCATGCAGCTCGGTGTGCAAACTCTTGACACTAATTACCACTCTCTGTCTTTGCAGTTGTTGCGTTGACAGAACAATATGTCTTCATATGAAAAAAACAAAACAACAAAAAAAAACGTTTTTATTAAAGAAGATGTTCTCAAGTCTGCTGCTTGTAAAAATGCCACTGCAGACTCTGTTCAGACTTGCAACAATGTGCTTCACCATAACAAGACAAAGTCAACAATCACGTGATTTTAGCTATATTAAATGAAAAAGCGGCTTGTGTGTGTGTGCATATTATTGGCCTTTAGGTATAACGACACTGGACAGAAACAGAAGGCCTAAAAGCAGCCAGACAGCATTTAAGTGTGTTTGTCTACTTTTATGGCCCTTTTAACTCATAAATGCTCAAACACTTGACTTGTTTTCCTGGGATAGACAGGCGTGTACTCAGCTGCACCAAATCTGAATGTCACCCTGCCAGTTTGTGGTATCCTTTTTCCTTGGCAGTGTTTTTCCTCTTCATCTGTTATTTTCACATAGTAAACACTGTATACCAGCGTGAGGGTGGATTTGTATAATTTTGGATGGCATGTGCTACCAGTCGGTGATCAGTGGCTGGAAGGGCTTCCCGCTGCGCTAACAGGACAGGCTGAATTGTTAACTGGCCTGTGTTTAAGCCCCACTGTCCACAGAAGAGGAGTACAAACCATTGAGCCTCAACTTGTAATTACCCCATGGAGGGCAATGTTTCTCCCTCTCTCCATCTCTTCTGGGGCCCTTTGAAGATGCTCCATAGGGAGCTGGTTGTAATCAGGACACATGACTCATTGATTACTCCTTTGCGGTCTTCCAGGAAGACAAGGACTGGACGCAGCAGGGGGAGGGTAGACCCCCTTAAGATTTGCAGATAGACCGGAGGTATAGACGCAGGATGGACAGTATGGCCCTGAGCCTTAGACGCAAATTAGAACCAATAAACAGGTGGATGTGCATTGTTTTTCTGGTGGTTTACCTCATTCTGTCTGTTAAAGTGGCTATTCATTACTGTCTGGAGTGGGAATGAGCAACCATATGTCAAGGAAGGCCATGCAGGTCTGCAGGTTTTTCACTCCAGTCAAAGTCATTAGCACGCAGATTAGTACAGTGTCAGCCAGAGAGAGGAGGAACTAATGCAACTGATGCACTAGTAAGTTTCGATTAATCACACTAGACAATTCATTAGAATCAAGAAGAGACAAGTTCGTTGGTTGATTAGACATTTAAGCTGTTAAATACACATTAACATGAATCCAGCATATGTTAGTAAAGGGATAAGGGATAGGTTAACAGTGAATGCAAAATTATAATAATAATGTATGCTTATAAATAGCACTAGGCTAAGTTTAATACAGAATACATGTAATAGGTAAGGGGTCTCTACTTAATCTCTCCGGAGTTTGGGGGTCCTTGGTATGAAAATTGTTGAAGACCCCTGTTGTAAATGCTAATAAAGATAATTTTATTTCAAGACTACATTCATTTTCTCTCAACTGGCTGCGCATGTGCAGTGCATTTATATATTTACATATACAGCACATTGTCTGACATTACATGCATTTAGTGCAAAACTCAGATTCTATTTATTAACCACAAAAACTACTGTATGTGGACAGTTCATTGTGGCTCATCGTGGGAAACAGTCGCCCGTCCCTGAAACATGTAATTAGTGACATAACCTGCACTTATGTGCTTCTCTCTTTCCCACATTTCTTACATTAATTTTTCTGCCCTGTACTATAAATATTTTTTTTTACAAATTTTAACTGGCTGGAGTTATTGCATATGACGAAATAGAAGAAATAATATCTGATTTTGTGAATCATGTGAATCAATGATCTGACCAAGGTTTTTATCTCAAAAGCTGAACGTTTAAAAAGATACTTCTCTAAGCATTGAGTAAGACATGTCTGCAAAACAGAATGGCCAGAGTAAGTCGACCATAAAAACTGTCATAAAAGATGTCTTTTGATGTTTCTGGGCTTGCACTCTGGACACCTGTGGGGCTGAACTCGGTGACTGTTATGTGAACATGTTGAGTAGAGGTAATTGGGTCATTACATGTCAAGAAGCGGAATTAAAGCCCGGGTAAAGCTTAAGGCATTGAAAATAACGCTTTGTGCAAGACAAAAAATAGAGATATAATACATTCTCTTCACGTCATATTTTTTGCTAAAACAAAAGAATTTTTGATTTGTTTGTGCAACACTGCCTTCCTGGAAACTTTCCTACTCGCTACAACACGCACAAATGAAAAGATGTTTTTCCGTTAGCTGTCATGGATGATGTATGCTTTATGGGTTCTATTTGAAATTAATTGTCCTTTGGCAGTGAAGCATTGTGGACGTCTTGGTTTTCTCCGGTCTGTGGCTGAGCCACTCTTCCGTCTTCTGTGAGGGCGCACTACTGACGTGCGGTGCTTCGTTCGGGCCTGTTGGGGTGGCAAAACAAGAATCAAGGAGAGTGTGGAGCCGCAGAAAAGCTGCCTACACACCCATGTCATTGTTGATGACCACACAATGGAACAACAGCAGCCTTGCCGTCGCACAAAACGCCTGCAGCAGAGAAAGTTAAAAAGCCAATGAAGGAATGCTGTCCACTCGCTAAAAGCTTGTACAGAGTCCCGCTGGTCACATACGGTCTTTATCTTGTCAGAGATGACGACCTTTTGTAGTGAAGATGATGTATTAGCACGCCTCCTCCGCTTGTTTGTCTCCATTCATACTGTGATCGCTGGATGATAACATTTTAAACATTCAGACTGGGGATCTTAAAAGCAAACCATAAATAAGACAGCTGACATGCAGACAGCCGCTGTGTGCTTGCCGTGCATTTGTGTGTTTGCAGGATGTAAAATGGTTACAGTTGTGTAAGGTGGCAACCTTTTTAAAGGTCTATAATCCTTTATTTGCCAATGTTTAGCATCTTCTTGCCTCCCACCCTATATAAAGAGAATTGGCAGACTAATCAGGGTCTCTTCTGTGGGGGGTGGGCTGGACTTATTTGCCAATTGACATTTGGTGACAGGGTGTTAGATGAAAAAAGCACCTCACACCATGAGGTTGGTCCCTCGCACCAAAACTCATTCAGACATGTCGTGTTTGTGTGTAAAGAGGAACTCGTTTTAACGCTCTGCCCTCTGACTGTTGAGCTGATCCTCTAGAGTCCTCTCTTTAGAGTTTCTTTTTAAATGTAATGTTAATGTAAATATAGGTTGCATATTTGCCTGTTTGCTTCTTTCCATTGTTTTGACAGCATAATGGTTGTAATTACAGGTTACTAACCTGTATTTTGGATCTGTTATTTTAGCATTATCATTAGAATGGCACAGGTTAATTACGTTGCTCGCCCTGTAATTACTTTAGTCGGACAACAAAATGAGGGCGACTCAACTGAAAATGCTGTCTGCAATGAAATGAAAACAAATTTTCTGTTTAACGTTCAGACTGGATTTTGATTTCAACAGTATGCTGGGCTGCAACTTGCAGTTTCAAAACGTTTTAAGACTCCTGAAGGTGACAGATACGTCAAAAAATTATGAAAAGGAAGGCAAAACAAACACTTGGAAATACAGTAGGCCTCACGGGTGAGAAAATAAGTCTAATTTTATCTGACTTACTTCTCAAGATATGATGAAACTGACTAAGAAAAAATTTACATTAGATTAAAGTTATTAAAACAAAGTTATTTGCCCTGCGGTTCTTGCACATTTTCTGCAGACAGCACATCAAGTCAAATCAGGTATGGCGGGGCCCGAGGCTAATAAAGTTAATACCTTGGCCTTGGTGGTGTCACGCTACACAGATTCAACTTAACTCATACACTTCTAAGAATAAAATCATTTCCAATCTTAAAGATTAATGCTGTGCAGGACTGATGGGTCCCTCACAGGCTTCATTGTAAGCGTATCCTTTAATCTGTATGTGAGACAGTAAGACAAGAGTTCAGCCTCCACTCAGTCCACACAGTGCCTGCTTTTCAGACCGCTTTGAACAATAAAGCAGAGAGAAGGCAAGCGCAGAGAAGCTGAACAACTTGATGGGAAAGACAGGCCGTGGTCAGTGATGAAGTAATGGGCTGGAATCTAAGAGCTCCTCATTAGGCAAGAGACTCGTCCAGGGATGAAGGATGGGACACTGCGTGGGGGCTGCAATGTCAAAGTTGCTATAAAGAAATGCCACAGAGCTGGGAATGTGTAGTGAAGTACAAGTCAGCTGACTGCTCTTTCAAGTGAGTTCTCTTGATGTTTATGTAACTGACTGACTTTGCTTTTTAACTTTTCAGATGTAAGTATATCCATAAATACATCAGAGACCAAGGGAAAACTTTAGCTACTGTGACCAAATGCTCCAGATACGATTTAATTTATACAAGTGATGCCAAGTATTAATTACATTTGGGAATGGCCTTCAACTGTGGCTAAAATGTTAGCTGACTATACTTCAAGGAAATAGTTTCCAAATAGTACCAGACAGCTGCTATCAGCTCTGTGGGTGTCCATGTAACTCCCACCGACTCACTGACAAATTCATAAATGGTCAAAGTGGTGAAGCTGAGGTTGAGCTGAAGTTGGCAGGTGATGCCCTAGCAGGCAGGTAGTGACCTGTGAGAGCAAAACTGCAGTTGTTAAAATGTTCTCACTCAAAACAACAAATGTCCACTTCATGGTGGCACCAGAGGGGATGATAGCCGCCTGTCCAAGTCCTCAGGATATGCAAAAGTTCTCAAGTCTGGACCACCAACAGACAGATAAAACTCACAAACTACACAACTAGTACTAGCACAGCTTCGAATCGACATGCAGTGAAGAAAATCGAATAACTGACGGAACATGTCCTTCTCCTCCACACTAGGTGGCGATATGTGTCCTTTCAAGGGGTTAATACCATGTTAATATGGCCCCCTTTCCAGTTGATCCATTACGTCAGAAAATAAACAAGAGTCGTTCATGCGGCAGACCAGTATTTCAAACAACAAGATGGATAGTAGTTCAGCTTTTTTAATGTTGCATGTAATGTTCATGCTAATTATGGTGCAGATAAGGTCGTTCTTCTATAGGCTCTGATTACCTTCTTCTTCTGCCACCGGCTTTCTTGGATGTTTTTGTTCAGCGGCACACTTGTTGTCCAGTTAAAAGTCTGATTAAGTGTGTACATGGTGGAGGAAATCGATTTCCATTCGCATCATCTGGGTGTCTTAATCGGATGAGGAGAACTACGATTTTAGTAACGTGTTTACTGCAGTTAAGTTTTCCAGTTAAAGTCAGATTAAGGGAATAATTAGTTTTTTTCACATGCATGTAAACATACTGCACGTGTTTCATCCAAACTCTAAGAGACATACAGTACCTTTACTTAAAACTTTTATTATATATATTTTCTCCATTGAGAGCTTATGGCCTCACCTTATTGACTCCTTCGTTTATTACGAAACCTGTGAAGATCTTTTCATCAACGGGGTGGCAGCCTTGCCCTTTCATTATGCTAAACAGCAGCTTACATCACCTCTTGATTGAGCTGGTTTACAGTAGTGATTGATGACAGTTATTCCCCTGCCACCACTCCAGAAAACTCAGGGGTTCATTTAGGATTAGACAGTAGTCCATTAGTAGGTGTGTATGTGTGCTCGGTGAGGGAGGAAAAATGGTCGGGGAAATTGATGTCACACCTGGAGAAGCCACTTTAGGCTTTAGACACTGGTGTCGGGCTAAAACGGGTCAGATTACTGTACTGTGACACTTAGGTCCTTCTAAATGCAGCCTGGTTTCCTCGTTGACAAATCCACTTATGGCGCAGAGATGTCCAGTCCTGAGAGAATGAGCCTAATGTTAAGTTCTGCCCTCCGACGTGACAGATGAGGTAAGAAGTGAAAAGGAGGAAGGATAAGAGAAGAGAGGATGACTGTCATTAGCATTCTACAAGAAAAAAGTGACATAAGAGCTCGGCCCTTGCACACTATTGTCATCTCAGATTAGCCTCCCTTCTCTGCCACTGCGTTTTTTCCTCCAAAGAGGAGCAAAAGATCTCTCTGCTGCTGTTGTGGAGACCAGCATCCTGTGCCTCACTGCAGGATTGCCCAAGACACTTAGTAAACACAGGAAATACAAAGCCCCTAAATACATCCCTACTGTGTTTGGAGGACTGCCATGACAACACATAGTGGATCTCCCGGAGAGCCGGGCTGTTTGCTGGGAGGATACACACTGAGATATGCCCAAGCGGTGCCCTTCTGGGCGATGAGGTGCAGCTTTAGCTTATGTGCCGTCTATTTACACCAACGAAAGCAGAAGCGCCTCTCTGCATGGACACACAACTCGCTTGAGACAGGAATCCGCTCTTGGCTCTCACACATGCCTTATTCCGCAGGAATGTCAAGATAAATATCTCAACTGAAAGTAAACACTCCAATCTGTTCCATGAATCTTTGCGCTGGAGCCTTGAGATAAGGCCAGATGAAGTGCTCTGTGGGTTTTTGACATTGCGTACCTGCTTCGGCCTTCATGCCGCACGGCTGAGGATCTCCAGAAGGCTTTAGATTAGCCCCTGCCTCTCCAGAAACAACTGTCAAGACAAATCTGCTCAGTGAGCACAGGTCAGCTGGACACCAGATCCACATGGAGGCGGCCACAAAGCTGGCCTTTCTTTCTGCAACTGCCTCTACGTCATCCTTCTCTTTCTTTTATTTGCCCTCCTCCTCCGAGGTTTAATGGCCTTCCCAGTGGAGAGCAGGAAACGCGTGCACTCGTCCTGCAGCGGATGTCTTCGCTGTCATCGATTGTCGCTGGCCAAAGACGCCTATGCTTTTGGTGCAGGTTGTAAAAGAAAAAAAAAAAACAGTGAAAAGGGATGAGCATTGATCCAACTGAAGCGCACCCAGCTTTCGATCAATAGAATAGATCCTGCAGGGAGCCATGAGTGTGAGGATGTCTGATTATATTGACCGATGTCATGCTGCTTCTGAGGAGCAGCCTGATGGGAGCCTCTGGGTTTTTGTGTCACCACATCTTACAACTTTTGCCTTATTTATTTAATGATTATGGCATTTGTTAAGTGGCGCCGTGATGTAGTGTGACTGCATAATCCTGAGACCATAGTATGTGGAGTTCCCACGGAAAATACCCTAATTGTTGTTTTGAACAGAAGCACCTACGTTGACGTACAACAACCGCAGAAATACGCAGCTTGAAATTAGCTCTAAATCTGAAACAATATGAATGAAGAAGTTCGTGTACATGTATTAATGCCCTGACGTTCAGTTACTTACTGTACTTTGTACTGAAAAAGTGTTTATGCCTGTTTTACAGTCCTTTAGGATGTTAAACCCGTCATGTCATTTTATCAGCTAACCTCTTTTTTTTGTGAGCTGTGCAGAAAGTCAGGGCCAATGAACATATGGTTAAGTGAGGCTAGATAAAGTTTCAGGGAGGCTTTGATGTTAAAACTTGACCTCACCGGGGTGCATGTGCAAATACACCCAAACATATTTTTACCTCTCTGAGGGAATTATGTGATGGTGAGCCTCAGCTGCTTTTGTTTTAATGTATGAGACAGAGTGGGGGGAAAAAAAAGATGAGGAATCTCAGTTGCAGTCCTCCTTTGAGAGCCTTTAAATCCTCCTGGCCTTCATGTGCAAATCCCTCAACAAACTGGCCTGGAGTGTCAGCCTGGGTTGTCCTGTTCAAAGGAGCTCTGGGGTCAAACCTGCCAGGTCAACCTCTCTCAAAGTGACAGAGTTTACCCCCAAACTTGCCCCCTTCTCTCTAAAAACACATGGGGCCCTAGATCGACTGTCATCCCTCTTTATACTGCAGGCCCTCTGTGATTTACTGCCTATGTCCACACCCCATATAAACATATCATCCACATGTCATCATCCCGGCTTGTGGAGGGACTTTCACGGAGCTGTTGACCAGATTTCAAAGATTTATCCACTCCTCCGCTGTTAACATTTTGAAATATTACCCAGAGCCAGCTTGGAATTAATTTTCCTGAGGGGCACCTTCATCTTTGCCACATCAAAACACTAATCCTGGTTTATCTGGAAGCTCATTCTCTGTCAGGTGTTAATGTTTATCTTAAGAGCCATAAAGGGAAGTTCTCTTGCCACCCTTTTAACATATTTATGCCAGGAAGCTGCGGTGCTAACGGGCAGGAGCGACAAAGGAAGGCCTGCCATATGTTAGCAGAGAAAACACACGGCCCCCACGTTTCCACATCAACATAATTAATTAATAGAATTAAATAATGGCGTTTTGCATTGCTCTTCTCAGATAAATCCTTTCATAATACCTCTTACCCTGTCTGTAAGTCTTCCTCTCCAACTTTCTCCCTAATTCTCCCCATTACAAAGAGTTAAGTCTAGCCCTCCCCCCATCAGTTGCTTTTGTGTCACGTTTCAAAGAGCCATTCATCAGTGTAACATACACAAGTGACAGTACCATGCATCATCACAAACTTTTGCCCCCTTCGCCGTGGAATGATCAAGTTTCACGTGGCATATCACTTTATTTACGCCAGCATTTTAGAGAAAACAAACCATCCCCGAGTTTGGTTTGTGCAAACACAACATAAGCCAGCATTCATTTTTATCTACTCAGTCATGTTTTAAGCCGCGCATGCTTGTTGTGCCAGTTGATAAAATAAACAGATTCTGGTTAGCGTGGCGGTGAAAGCCTCCCGAGCCTGTCTGTCGTCATCGTGTTTCCCGCATAAATGCAGAGACTCGATACCTCGTGGAGGATCAGTCTGCTCCCTGCGCGACCCCTGACCCCTGCGATGAGAGAGGGGCCGGCCTGTCCAAATCAGTTCCGAGACAAGACCTCAGGGTGTCCTGCAATGTGTTAGTGGAGCCAGCTGAAATTACATTTGTCTGCTCCGCAGTTTCTCCGTTTGTTTGCTTTTCTGCCGTGAGACAAAAAGGAGTGAAACGGAGACTAATGCAAAAGAAAGAGGACAGAAAGGAGATACGCTGACTGTACCGTGATTCTGAGTTGGGGTGTGTTGAGGACAGCGCCTTGTTATCTCCCACAATTTCTCGTTGTTGGATCTTTTCCACTGTACCTGCGAGCTGGGACCTGCCTCAGATGGGGGTATGCAAGCCAACCACTAACTATACCTGGGAGACAAAAGCAAACAAACCAAACAGCAAGCTACTGACCCCAAGGAAAAGCTGCAGTTTCCCCCATAACAAGCAGTTTCCCCCAGCTGAATCAAATTTAATTGGATGGTCTCCTATGCATTGGAAACGTGTATCTGTTTTATTTTTCCCAATTTAATTTCTCATTATTTCCACATGTTTTTTTTTTCCCCTTATCAAGAAGAAGCAATTAAAAAAGAATTCAAACACTGTGGAAATGAACGAGGAGCTCAAGTTGTTATAAAACCGCAAGCTTACCGGTTTACCGCTCATAAAATTAAGTGAATATTGACTCTTCAAAACCTGCCAGCTGAGCCCTTGTTTAACTGGAGCTCATGAGCTGGAAAGAGACAAATGGAGAGTCTTTGCCCCAAAGTCTGAAATATTTTTATAGGTGTTAGACTAGAGTCCATTAGGTTCGGAGCTGTAGGAAGCCACAGCTTTCAAGTGGTCATTGCGAACGCTCCCAACGGCTTTATGGCGTCTTGTAGAAGGAGAGCAGTCACACATGAAGGGCAGGCAAACACTGGAGGTGATAACTAGTGACAGGTCGAGAACAAAGACAAAAAAAAAATATAAATAATAATAATAATAATAAATGTCCTGTTAGCTCCGTTGATGAATGGAATTATAATTTTAATAGAACTAATTGCTCCAAACGGTGATGCGTGCTTTAAAGAGAGGCAAATAACGTCTGATTAGTCAGAGCGGAATTGACATGTTGGAGGGCGAGGGCCTTGTTAGCAGCCATATGGGAGCAGCAAGGAGGGTGCTGGGCCGAGAGGGAGGTACCTGTAGGGTCCCATGTTCTCCTGTCACTCTGATCTTATCAGGGGGCCCGGCCAAGAGGAGGACCAGCTGTCACTCTCGCCGCTCTTTTGATGTCCCCCTTCAGAGCTCTCACCCACACACCACTTCAGAAGAAGTCGAGGTTTGTTTTTGTTCATAATGAGAATTGGTGGCTTTGTTGGTGAAGCCAGGCCGACAAACCCCACAGTAGGAAAAAAAAAAAAAAAAAAAAAAAAAAAAGATAAAGCAAGATAGTTAAAGCTCTAGTGGGGTGCTTCAGTTTAGTAGTTTAGAGCCCGAGGCTTGACAAAAGAGAGGCTGCCCTCTGAGCCGACACAGGACATCCTGCTCATAAAACTGCCAGGACGTCCTCACCAGAGACGCTCGGACTGATAAAGGAGCGAAGCCAGGATTATTCACCTGAAACTTTTTTTTTTCTCACGAGCTCTCGAGTTGTTTTGAAAATTGCTCACTTTAGGTAGAATTCAGGGGGGGATTGTGGAGCAATTATTTTTGACTGCCCAAGCATGAAATCTGTGAGTTGACTAGACTGTTTTTGTAAAGTTTGAGGTTCAGGTAGCGCCGACATGTTTGAGCCAAATAAAAGAAAATTGAAACCGTTTGAGGATTACTGGATTACTACTGTTATTTTTTCAGATCTCACCCATTTGTTTAATCTTGTGGCTCTGGTGTCGAAACTACGTTTGCCGCCCGATTCCTGCACTCCCTACATTAAAGGGTTTCGCCTTTGCTGTGTTCTTATCCACAGACCGTTAGCGCTCATGGACGTCATTTCAGAAAATACAGAATGTCTTTCTGATCTTTAAAATATCTCAAAATACTGTATCGACAACGAAGTTTTGTGCAGATATTCCTGGTCCCAAGAGGATGAAACCTATTACTACTACTAATAATAATAATAATAATGATGTCATTCATTGTTTTGGGTGAAACATCATGACGAATCTAGGACTGGTAGTCTGGAAATCTGGTGCACACATTAATCTTCCTCTGAGAATTAAGTGTAATAACTCCGGCAATCCTCAGACTTTTAATTTAGCACCACCTCATCAAAATTTCAATTTGTTCAATACTTTGATTTATGACCAAATGCCTGAAAAAACTAATCACATTGCCTCCAGGCCCAGCTGTGCTCTGTGTTGACTGCTAATTAGGCGATGTTGCTATGGAAACGCACTAAACTAATATTGTACCTACTAAACATCATCATCTCAGCGTTGCCACCGTCGGCACTGAGGTTTGCATGTAGCTGAAATATTCTCTTTTACAACATTCGATTATAATCCACTTTGTGTTATCTCAACATAAATGCAGTTTGTTTGTTTGAGTCCATGCCGTAGTCCATGCACTTGTCATTCCGGTGTTGGTTCGGTCGTGTAAAAAAGAAAGTATGTGATGTCGGCTTCAAAAGCTAGGACCCCAAGACTCCCTCTCTGGCATGCACGGTCTCCCTCTCAGTCTCAGACAATTGCTTGGCAGGGGCGAACACCCTCACAATGCCCTCTGTTACTGTGAGTGCGTGCTCTCCATACACTGCGAACTTTTGAACCACCTCTTGACCACAGCTTGAAGTGAGCTGAGACAATGGTTGGTAAACACACCGTAGTGAATGAAGGGATTAGGTATTAAATGACAGGATGTGCTTAAAGAGGAGCAGGTGGTGGTTGAGGAAGGGTCAGTTAAGCCTCGCAGGAGCCGTGCATCCAGCGCCGTCCTGCAGGCTTTTCCACACATTTTCTTCATCTTCACGCGCCGTCTCCGCTACTCTCGATCTTTCACACTTGTCTCTGGTTGCTCATCTCTTCCTGGCTCACTTCCCTGGCTTTGTATTGGCTTGTCTCTCTGCGCTTTATCTCTGCACGGGCAGGGAAGCCTGCTCCTTAACCCGGGTTTCAGACAATTGACATTCATGAGATTGGACATTCAGGTCCAGCCCTATTCATATGTACAGTACGCAAAGGGACAAAAGCCACCACACACACTAGAGAGCCCCATCCCCCATTTGGAAGGCTGCAGAGGAGCTCACTGGTTTCACTGAAAGCAAAGAGACTACAATGTAAACCCAATTAACTTTCTACAAAATGATCTTTTGCAGTAGTAGCTTTTTTTTTTTTGATACCTGCTTGGAGCATTGAAATGTCACTATAACCTGCAAGATCTAATGTGGCATTTGACAAAACCACCACATATTCTGCAACATCTGATCTTATCCTTATGTGTCACTCTGTCAGATCTGTTTTAAAAAGAAATCCATCTAACATTGCACACAATACATTTCCATACTTGCAAATCCTGCATTAGATCTCTCACGACTCCAGCGACAACACGCAAATGCGCCTCTGACCAAATATGGCTGGAACTATAGACGGTATGTTTTTGTGAGTAAATCTGATTTGGCGCAGACACTGAACATGTTAAAGTAAGGATAATCCATCTCGCTTTGCAGGACCCCAGAAAAGCCTTCCAGGGTTGCATTTTGTGTGGGAGTGGAAAGCTCCTCTCATCGGGGTGGTAATGAGTTTCTGAGCTCACACTTGTCAACATAGTAAATCCACATCTTATATCTGAGGCCCAGCACCCTCTCTCCAGTTTTCACATCAGGGAAGCAACACGGCCTACAGAGCATCCAGTAGAAAAAAATAAATAAAAATATTCAAGCACTACGAGACAAAAAATGCACATAAATTATAAGATAGCTACAAGATAAATGGGGGGAAATGGTGAAGTAACTGTGATGAAGAGATAAAACACACAGATTGATGGGGTATTATGTGTTTTGAGCATGGAGACAGACTGGGAAGGGCTGGTGCGTGTTGGGTTTTGGGATTACCTCATGCACACGTAAGAAGAGAGCCCTCCCCCACTCTCCATCTGTGACCCAATGTGAACCAAGTCAAGGTTTAATTAGTACCTGTCTGCTCCCTTTGTTGCTCTTGAGCCTTTCTCCGCTCGCGCTCGCGTTTGTTTGCGATGTTTTTCTTGTTTTACGGACGTCACATTGCCAGAGAACCGCTAAGTCTTCCGCTGAACATGATATTTGGACAGTCCTGCTTTGCATCGCCCAGAATATGGACATCCTAACCCCGGTAATCAAATGAGATCCGTGCAAGCAGAATAAAAAGAAGCGCGAGGTGACCTAATATGTAACGAGATCACTGTCCAGATCAGTTCGGTGGCGTGCCTTCTTTGCATTACCTCACTGTTTACCTGCCCCAGTGCTGAGACTAGATCACCATTACACTCCCACCTATTTATATCTGCCTGGACATTGACAAGCGTGTTCTACTGCAGACTGTTTTAGAAAGTGTGTGTGAAGAAAAGTGGGTGTGAGAGTAGAGTCAGTAATCTGTTATTTTTAACTTTCTGGTCTGGTGTTCACATGCTGCCTGTTAAAGTGCCTTATACTGTGTTTTTGTGTTATATTCTACTTTTAAGATTTTAAATTGTTAGACTTTATTGTGGACAGAAAAGAAGGAGGAATTTATATTGATGTACCTTCATTGTTTAGATGTAATTGCTAATGAGATTATGACAAAAGTAAAAGTTACTTTAAAAATCATTTCCGTTGACCATGCTGAAATAATTTATTTGTATTTGAATTTAAAGCCGTCAGTTAAGACTCTTTTCTAGCAGATGTGGTGTGGTTATCCTGATTAGGTGTTGCCCGTGTGTTCAGTGTCAGTCAGAGCACAGTCTGTGTAATCAGATCCCACATGACATCTGCACCGCTTCTCTCTGACTCCACACCTATTGACGCCGCGGCACTGCACTCATCTTCACATCCTGTAAAATATCACGAGCAAGGCGTGCACCTGCACACCAGCTGACCGCCTTGTCCCTTTCAATGCAACCTCTAGAGGTTTCATTTGCTCATCCATTCTTGCCAAGTTAAATTATGCAGTTGCAGTGAAGTTGCTGCAAAAAAAAAGAAAAGAAAAAAAGAAAAAGAAATAACCCCGTAACTTTATTTTATTACAAACCTATCGGAATAGACGAGATCCTCTTTCTTTTTACAAAAGACTTACAAAAGAAAATGACAGACGCGCTGAACACGCAACAAAAGAGACAGCGAGTATACAACGAGGCCCCTGACCTCGCTCTATTGTGAGGAGTGGTTCTGCCAGAGATGAGCCAGCTCTACAACTGCAGAGGTCAGCAAGCACACAAGGTCAAGCCGACATGGTCCCGCCGTGCTCAACATCAAAGACAAGTCCAGGCCTGTCATGAGCGGGGATGAAAACAACAGGACTAATCCCCGCGGCCGCTTGCCGTCGCTGTTAAGGAGAGGACAGAGGTCAGCTGGATGTACAAATCCTAATAAGCTGTTTCAATTGTTGCAACGTTGTGAATTTTAAAATCCTATCTTTGACGCGCGAGTCTTCGGCCTTTGAACCTGCCTTGTGTTTAATTGTGTCTTTGGTGAACACTTTTATTTAGCAGGAGAGCGAGAATCTTCCAAAAATAAATGATTCATGAGTCTTAAAAATAATGGTCTCCACGGCAATTGGGTCTGCAGGGAACACAACTTCAAAGGGAAACTTGATGAAATGCTGCGAATGTTTGTCGTCCCTATAAGCTTCTTACGTAGGAACTTTAAGGTCACCGCGGCTGCCTGATGGGAGAACACATTATTGCGGCTGACCACGGTGCAGGCGAGTGGTGTTTGGAAGGCGGGCCACTCGACCGCTTACCTTCACGAGCGCCCTTTTCCTCACCCCGTCTCTGAAAGAATTTTAATGGAAAGATACCAAGGCAGATTTTAGAAATGAGATTATTTGGCAACTCCGTGCAGCTGCCCACTGTCTAAGCTTCTCATGACAGCTCAGAAATGAGGAGCCTCTTATCATCTGTCATTCCTTCTAAATCCAGTGTGCCCCCCCCCCCCCCCCCCCCCCACACCCCAGCCATGTGCGCCAACTGTTTTAAAACCACACGTCTCCTTACAGAAACCTGAACTTCCACCGCCATCATCTTAATGTCTGTTTGCTGTAGGAGTGCGACTGCATGCTTCGAGTTGTTTGCTTTCATTAGCGTGAATGCGACTGATAAGTGTCACCCTCTAATTAAACATGACAGTCTGGTCTGATTGTTGGAGCTGCAACTTATTAAGCCAACAGCTGGGCAGAATCAGGAAACCAGATAAGGAGCCGTGAGCGGTATCTATGCTAAAGTGGTCGGCCTCGGTGGGACGTTTCGTGAGGATTAAGCCTGACAGATAAATAGGCGCCAGAAGAAGAGAGACATGAGGAAAACTTGGTTGCTTTTAATAGCAATGGTAATGTAGGATGCATAAAAAAAAAAGAAGCCACGCAAACGTTTCCAGTTTACATTAAATATCAGTTTATTCTAATAAGATAAACATGGATAGCTGGAATTGTTGGGCAAAATAAGGAACAATTATAAACAATAATTTTCAGAAATCAGAAAAGAAGTATTGGTTTCATTTGTCAGGTACAGATGCAGCATCTTACTATGAGAGACGTTAATTACAACAATATAAGTATTTAAAAAAAAAAAATTAAGTGTGATAATCGTGTTATACATGCTTTTATACAGTGCAACATTTTGTACAGTTTCAGGTCTTAACATTTATTTTGGTTTCAACAAAACTCCCTAAAGCAGGACAGATTGAATTCAGGCCGTCCTGGGCTATGAGTCTGAAAAGAATTTCCCACAGCTCTCTGTGTTTTTCTTGTTTTATTTATTTTTTTTTGTGAAGAATTCTCACTGTGCCTGGGGGAACGTTTCTACACCAGGGTCATGACCTTCAGGGAGGCAGGCTGGAACCGACGGATTTTCTTCTTCAGGGCTCGGGAAGCTTTGATGCGGCAGGCTGGAGGCTCGGGGCGGGGTGGGAGCGGTTTCAGGGGCTGTCCAGCGGCGGTGGGCCCCAGTGCTGCATCGGCCCACACCAGACCTCCCTCCTCCTCATAGATGTCCACCTGGTCCCCCTCGTCCATGGACAGGCTGCTGTCAGAGTCAGAGTGGGACTGGGAGCTCTGGCTCGACTCGCTATCTCCAAAGCGGTTGGTGGTGTTGTCGCTCATCTCCCCCTCGCTGCTTTCAGCAATGGTGGAGTGAAACAGTGAGGCGCATTCGGCTGAATACTCAGACTCACATCTGGGTGGGTAGTGGCTGGATGCGTGGAAGGGTGCTGCGGGGTATCTGGCGTTCAGATTGTGGAGGAAAGAATTCGTGGACATTGAGGACTGGAAGGGTCGTGCAGGTCCCATCCACTGGCCTGCCCTGGCACTCATGCTGCGCACCATCTGCATGCTCCCTGGTGCTTGAGCGTGGAGCTCTTTTGACCTCTGACGCTGAGCACACGAGGCCTGGAACATGTCCACATCGGATGTCCATTTGGCAGTAATCTGCTTCCTCTTCCTCTGCTCTACAGGCTGCTCGTACTCCAAGCACTGCAGTCGGTGGCTTTTGCTGGACTTACCCACAGCAGGGATGAGATGTGGCTTAGGGTGGAGCTTTTGGGTGCGCATGGCTCCTGGACCACAGAGACTGGAGTCTGAGCCCGAACGCTGTCTGTGCTCCTCTGTGTGGCAGGTGGTGGCCTTCTGGGTCATTTTTCCTTTCCCTGATCTTCTCTGCTCCACCTTTGTTCCACCACCGGTCTCTCGGGTCTTTTCGCCAGAGGAGTAGCCATGTTGTTGTCTTGCTCGTGGCTTCTCGCTGCTTTTTCTTTTCAGTTTCACAGCTTTGGTTTTACGGTCTGCCTGTCTAACCTTCACCCTCTGAGATCCGGC
Source organism: Mugil cephalus (assembly GCF_022458985.1). Taxonomy (NCBI): domain Eukaryota; kingdom Metazoa; phylum Chordata; class Actinopteri; order Mugiliformes; family Mugilidae; genus Mugil; species Mugil cephalus. The sequence continues at coordinate 7,253,985 of NC_061782.1, forward strand.
AGGGACAAATTTGGCATGGACGAACTCAGGCGAAGCCGAGTGACCGCTCTGGACCTCAAAGCCTCGACTTTCATCTGTGCTGGAGCTGTGGGCCGTCACTGGTCTTTGCCTGTGACCCTTCCTCTCTTGTGGCCTTGACTCTTGATAATCTACGCCTCTCTTCTCAATGTGGCTCCGTGCCAAACTAGAATATTCTCCTTGGGTTTTATCGGCCTTCTTCAGGGATGAATAGGTGACCTCATCAGAGCTGTACTCCTTAGTGGCAGTAGGATAGGAGTATCTATATGAACCCTCTGGTGCTCTCACAGACTGTTTGTGGTTTGGGTTATCAGCTGTTTCTTGGCTGGAGTATGTCAAGCGGTGTCCACTATCTGTTGGGATGATGTTGGTGGTCTTGGGTGGAGGAGGCTGCAGCACAGATATCTCCCTCTGAGACACTCCAGGAAACACAGTTACAGCCTCACTGGGCTTCCTGTGATAGCCACCGCGTGCCTCCAGAGTCTCCGTGCCTGTCTCAGTCTGGATTTTGCTGAAGCTGCGCTCGAGGACCTTGCCGATGTAACCATAGGTCTTTGTCTCATAACCCATTTGAGTCCTCTGGAGGGTGTCATAACTGTTTACTGGGGCTCCTTGGCCCTCCAGTAGTCCAGATGAGTCAGCTTCGCCCCCTTGGTAAAAGATCGGGCTCTGGAGAGCCACGGCATGGAGGGGGCTGGGGTAGTGGTACACTTCAATCCCGCTGCGAGACTCCAAATTGCGCTGGAACTTGGGATCCACTGCGGAGGTCTTCAGGTTGGGGCACATTAGAGGTTTCTTCGCATCCACAGATTTGTAGTAGTTCAGTCCTTGAGCCATCATTCTGTCAAGATCACCTGATGAACATAAAAACAGTCATCCACTTTTCAAAACACTCACCAACTGAAAAATTACATGTCATTAAACAACAGAATACACGTTGAGCTGCTCAGTAACAACAGTTTTTCGTGCAAAGCTCCCATTAATGGAGGAGAGGCGGTTTTAAAGGAGAGATTGAGAGTTGTGATTACCTGTTGATACAGGTCTAGGTCGTGCCTGTTCACTACATGTAGTGCTTGCGCGAATCCGGCTACTGCCCAGATGGAGGCCTGTGGCACGAGCAGGGTTAGGCTGGGTGGTGCTCTCATCAGCAGAACGCCGGCGGCATACTTCAACTTGTGGTGGAGGGCTAATGTGGCAATTAGCAGAGCTCATGGGACTGAGGAGGAGGCTTGTCTGGGAAGAAGACAGACACTCACTGTACACGGAGGTGCAGGAGTTGGACAGGGAGCAAGAGCCGCCATCGCTGAGCTCATAGAAACCTGTGGAAAGCGGGAACAATTGCACATCAGTGGTGTTTTTCTCAGTGTATAAACATCATGTGCGGTACTTTGGGTGTATGCTGGAATACTTGCCACAAAGCAAACAACCAGTGTGTGCATACACACCTGAGCTCGGTCGGCTGTCACTCTCCAGCTGCTCTGTGGAGGCCTTGCTCACATCCAGCTTCAGCTCGCTGATTTGTTGGTCCAGCTGCTGCAAATGAGTCTTGAGGCCTACATCCTGTTTCCGAAGACGAGACTGTAAAACAGGAAACACATGCAATCTTAGTTGAGTCCCCCCCAAAATATGAGTGGCGTAACGTCCACCAAAGGAGGACGCCCAAGTCTTACTAAATTTCATCAGAAAGTCAAACTACATGCTAGCAATGCTCTAATTTCAACCAGATGATACCTATTATTGAGATAAAAGAAGCCCTAATGTACAGCCATCAGAAAAACAAAAGCGACTCAGCTGTGGCTGATGATTAACCCCAGCAGGACATGGGGGAGCATGGAAGAAGCAGTGGTGGGTAACTCATTTCTCCCCCACAGGGAGGGTCTGGCCATTGTGTAAACTACTACAGGAGGAAAGCTTGGGGGGTTGGGATGAAGGACTGCATGCTTTGCAGCTAGAACAGGGGAGTACTGTTACAGTGGTCCTTAAAATGAAATCAGAGGGTCATTGCTTGAATGCGCCATTTCATTAAAGTCAAATTCTCTCATGAGATCATGTGAGATCGACTGCTTTCTGTTTATGATAAAAATAAATGATGTACAGCTGTTTTTTGTTTATTTATTTATTTTGTACTGACCTAAAATTAAACGTATATTCTAGTTTTACACATATGCTATGATGTATCCCTCAATGCATTAAACCCAGTTCCACTGTAAATCAAGCACAGTGCCTTAATCTACTGCACTTCTACTAAATGATTATAACAGCAGCATGCATGGAAAAAGCTTGTCATGGAAAACAGAGCCAGCTGTCTCCAACACTCAGCCAGCTCTCGGCAACGAGACTCTCACTGATTCTCATCAACAGCAGATCCACATTTTTTTTCGTAATTTCCTGGCATTAGTGGTTAATGATTGTGGTTAGCCCCCCTGCAGTCCACATGCACGGAGTACGCGCACGCACAAACAACCAGGAGTCCTCCGGGTCCTGCAGCGAACCTTGATTTATGACACCTATCCCACTTCCTACCCCCAGCTGAGAGCATAAAAGTGTGTCTGGTAATAATTGAAGGCGGAATGCACATGAGCATCAGCTGACTGGAAGATTCAAACGGTTTATTCCAAGAACAAATGTTCTCATTTGTCCTTGTGCCTTCATCTCCTCATTGAGTCTGATCATAATAAATAAAATCTGCATTTAAATAACAAATATCCTGGCGAGGGGAAACAGTTGCATAGACATGGTGTCATTAAGACATATATTTGAAATATGCTTTATGGCTTTGGATTGAAATAACTTCATACCAGCTGTTGCTTCAGGGCGGTCAGGGTCGCCTCCAGCCGCTGTTCCTCAGCCCCGATCCCCTTTGCAGCCTCCGGGTCTGCGTGGACGGAGGTGACCGGTTCCTCTCGGTCGACCCTCAGCGCCCAGCTCACCATCTCGCTCTGTCTGTCCTTGAGCAGATGCAGCTCCTGCAGCCCGGCCAGAGCAGCCTGCAGCCTCTCCCCGACCCTGTTGCGGTCCACCGCGGCCGCAGCGCTCATCGTCCCCGCGCAAGAGCCCTTCCTGTTCAGCATGCTGAAGGCATATCCAGAAACAAAACGACGTGTAAAAAAAAAAAGAAAAGGAAAACGTCCTCCTCACAGGGTAACCGCTTCGCTCGCCTTGCTTCGTCTGTTGTTGTCCTGTTTGCTTTTTAAACTACCTGTTAGAATAAATTTTGGGAGCAGAGTAGAGACTAAGCTCCTCCCACGGACCAAACGGCCCTCCTCCCCATTGGCTGAAAACTGAGACCCAACGAACATCTGGTATTAATCCTTCCCATTCAAGTCCTCGCCGACTGAAGCTGCCCAGGCATGCGCTAAATTCATCTGCATAATACCACATGGCATGATGAGCAGCATATTATTATGCTATTTTCTTCATTCTTTTGTTATTATTCTCCTCGGTAAGAGCCTACTCACCGTGTGAGTCACCGTGAGCGTCTGAAAGCGATTTCAAGGAATGTGGGAATGTTTTCTCAAGAGCATGTTTTCCCAACTGTTCCCCCCAGCTCACGAAAATAAAAAAAGGGGGCAAAAGAACATATTAACAGGTGATGAACACATTTAGTACAAGGACTGAATTTGATTGCTATAGTTCTGTGTGTGACTATTCAAATCTCCCTAAGATTGATTGGATTTTTATCTACTTACATTTTACATTAAACATTTAAACATTATATTAAACGGCTATTAAACATGCTCATACAGTAAAGTTTTTTATTCTGTTTTCTGAACAGAGGCAACACACAAATGAGAACCCTCCTGGCAAAAACGATGGGTAAATACCTCCCCCTTGTGGCGACGAAGAGTAGCACACTCTGCTAAACATGGGATGGGATGGAGCTCCCTTGACCTTATTTTGAACCACAGGCACGTTCTCAAGTCAACTACTTAAAAAAAGATGAGTGGGAATAAATAGCAACCCTAACCTTGAAATCCACTCAATAACTTGAAATCCATGTCGTGTCAGAACACACACATAAAACAAACAGAGTAACACAAATTAAGAAGTTATTTTCCCCCCATACTCACAAAAGCTTAATAACGGACTTGCTAGAATTTATGTCAAGTGAAAGAAGAGTGGGAAATAGAGAGCTGCCAAAAAGCAAGTGGCCGTGAATGATTGAACTGTAGGCTTCACAATGAAACATGCACCGATCGGCCACAACATTAAAACCATTAAAACAGGAGAAGTAAATGACATTGACCATCTTGTGACAGTGACAGACCAACAGTGTTCTGTTGCGAAACATTTGGACCTGGCATTCATTTGTGGGTATGTTACTTATACATGTGCTACCCGGATAGACCATCCGGGATGCAGGATGCAGTCCGACACAGACACACAGAGAAAAACTGTTTAGGAACAACTAAAAAAAAAAGAAAAGGAAAAAGAAAACATGAAATACAGCACACGGTGTTGACCTGGCCTCCAAATTTTCTAGATCCCAAACTGATCAAGTATATGTAGGATGATTTGGAGAGGCCCCTCCCCTCAACCCATGGGACCCAAAGGTCCCCCACTAACAACACTGTGTTGCCAGACACCACAGGACACCCTCAGAAACCCCACGTCTATTCTCTGATGAGTCACAACTGTTTTGGAGGCTCAAGGGAGACCTACACAATATCAACAAGGTGGTCATAATGTTATGCCTGATTAACTGAGGAAGAACAAATGAGGAAGTCAATTCTTTTCAAGTGTTACTGGCCTGACAGTGGAGACAGAAATCCGTGCCTGAGCCCAGTGATGTTCATTTCATCAACTATTCTAGTCAAAAACTAGCCTCCGGCATGAGGGGTTAAGTTGGGGACAGTTAAAGTCCCCCTGTTGTGGCTTAACAACAACAATAAGCCTCAATGCAGAAAAAGTTAGTTTTACCTGAAATTAAAGCTTCCCCATCCAAGCCACTTATGCTACCAGTTCATTTTTTAAAATAAGCCTAAATACCATAACCGGATTTGTCATTTAGCCATTAACTCTTTTCACGGGCCTTGATCTTCTAGTAGATTTAAATCTAGATGCAACACATGTCTGCAGCCTCACAGCGAAATGACTCATGGGACAACTATTTTGTGTCCTTTCCGCCTGAGATGTGTTCATCTAACTGAGACGAATGGAGCACTTGTTCTCATTGTCAATAATCTGATAACACACAAATGAGGGAGCGAGCGAGCCCTCATCGCGGACGAAAGCAACACGAGGCCGCTCACCTACAGCGCTGCCATTCACGCTGCTGTCATCACAGGTGGGGAGGACCTGGTATCTGCTGCTATCTTGAAGCCGGAGTTCAAAGGAAATACCGAAATACCAGAGGAGACGTACACCTGCGTGAGGATATTTCTATCGCTCTCTCACACACACATGCAGAGTAGAGAATATAAGATGATTAACGTATTTTTTAATGATCTTTCAGTTCACTTTAAGCTGAACTGCATTTGTTCACGAAGGAAAAAATGTAAAACAGTGAATTTAAGACGACAGATCCGACACTAGAGGGCAGTGTCACACCTCTTTTTAAGCTTTGTTTTATACTTTTATATGTTGGTGCGTTTAATGGATGCTGCTGTGTATCTTCCTCATCTGGAAATGCAAAAAAAGAAAAAAAGAAAAACAAGAAGCCATTTCCGTCTTTCATTATTCAGCTGATCATGAAGATTGCTCCAAAATAGCAAAATGAAATCATTTGTTTACCCATCCCTGATTGCTCAAACACTTTGATGGTGCATTTCGTTAGGCCCCTCATCAAGATCATAGTAAATATTCAGTGCATTGTGAAGCCCACTCCTCACGGGGGATAGCGTCACGCACAACGCTGCATTGTGATGCCTGGATGGTCCCTCTGCCCCCATACACCTTTCAAAGCGCTTCCTTCAGTGTGACATCAGCTTGCAAAAAAAAAAAAAAAAAAAAAAGATGTCCTCTCTTAGTGTCTTGACCTTCTCCACCTTTTTTTTAACCAACCACTTCTCCTTTGCCTTGTCTCACTTTAGATTTCTCTTTGTGAGGCTTCTTCTTTGTGTTCTGGATTTATCAGCAGATGAAAAATTTTTCCATCTTCTTTTTTTTTTTTTTTTTCCATCCACTTAAGCGGACGAACGTTGATAACTAAACAAAGGCCGATGGGCAGGGATTCCTCTTGCTGTATCCATGACACTTCTCACAAACACACACAGTGGGAACACAATGTTTGTACCTGCTCAGGTACGAGAACAATGGAGGATGCAGCCGCAAACAGGATGCGTGGGATGGAAGTCGGAGGGGGTAAACATGAGGTGTTGTCATATGTGGGACTGGGTGAGTGGGAGAAAAGGAGTGACTGTGTTCGTGCGCGCGGAGAAAAAAAAAAAAAAAGAGGCAAGCGTTTTGTAAGGCTTTTTGAGCTTTTGACTTCAAAGGAGGAAAAAATCTGATATCACACAAGACACTCGGATGCTCGCTGAGCATTTTCATGAAGGGTGTTGCTGATTTTAGGCTATGTGCAGGAGGCTGTGTAGTTTTCACATATTTATACTCTGCGTGTGTGTGTGTGCTGATCTTGTCAGGGGATTCCCATGCAGGTTCACTAATTGAAAATCTCTTTTTCCAGGTAACAAAGACAAGGAATTTCAGAGATCAAAGTGACTCCCCTGCTCAGCCACGTCTGACCACTGTAACACAAGCATTAGTCATTTCACTGGAGGAGTGAATCGTGAAGAACCTCACACACAGAAACCAGCTTTTTGATGTCAACATGCAACCGCTCACCTCCTGTCCCGTGAGTTACCGAGGGAGATTACAGAATTACGTTTTATGCGAGCAGTGAAATGCATCTCTTCTTTATCTGCAGCTTCCTACAAAGAAACATCTTTAGAGAAAAGGCTCGCAGGAAATCTTCTGCGGTCTCGCATGTTTTGAGAGTTATTTTTAATACCCCGAGTGATTTTCAATCTAAAAAAAAAAATTCAACCCGATCTCACCCGCGAGACGTGTCAGGAATTCCAGTTGGTGGCTTGGGAATTTCTGAGCCTTAAATTCCTCAAACAGAAAACAAATTGACATTTGTTATTCCAATTTTTTTTTTTTGTATGCTTACAACAAAAACCACAGCAAAGGCTGTGGATCCAAGAAACACAAGCGGTCACTGCTCCTTTGACAGTGACTGATGTCGACCTCACATATAACAGTTCCCAGGGTTTTTTTTACAAGGTATTTGAGATATGTTCTGCTTCATAACTGGTAGCGCATATAGTTGCTGTCAAACCTACTAGAGAGCAAGAGCTCAGACGGTTGCAGCACAACCCACCATGTCAGTCTCCGATTCATTGTCAGTGGAGCAGCTCCAGGATTTATCTCCTGATGAAATCCAAGATTAGAAGCTCGCTTCTGTGCGTTTTAGCTGAGAGCTGTTCATGATCATGACCTTTTTAAATGTTAAATTACCCTTAGAGCTGGTTTATCAAATGCAACAAGGATATTTGATTAAATAATTACAAGGGATATGTGCATTAAAAATAAAACAGATTCCTTCAGGTTTAGTTCAATTCTTATGGATTAAAAAGAAGAACTGGATCACTTTCAAAGGTACAAAAAGCCTCTTTGACAGCGGACCAGTTTTTGTGAACCGGTCCCCTGTGGTGCACCCCGACCAGCCGTATCTCTCTCCATCATCTTGTCCACTGTGCGTCGAACGAACTGCTTCTTCGGACTTTCATTTGATTTACCCTCAGGGCACAGCACCCCCCGCACATGAGAGAGACCTTTATGCTGCGCGCTCGCAAAATTATCTCCTCATCAAATTTTATTTGAGCTGAACAAATTTTTGTTTGTGCAGCAAGTAGGGGAGACTGGCTCCCATGCGGTACTCCTGCAAATCATAAAGCCTTCAGTCTAAATTAACTGATTTAGTATTGCCTTACCTATGAATGTAGCGTGCCGCTCTCAGCCAAGTCCCACTAGATGGTTTATACCTCTTGTGTGCTGGGAGAGCAGTTTGGAAAATGTCTTTTTCTCTGTGTAACCTCCACAGGATTTGTCAAGGGGCACAGTATGTGAATGTGATGTGAAGTTTTTTTTTTATTTTTTTTATCATATTTATATGTTTACACCTGCTTGACCCACAAGTATTTTATGAGATAACTTATATGTGTACAGTATACATGTCTGTTTGGGGGTTCAGAAGGAGAAAAACAGATTTAACCAGACGCTGAAGGACACTATTTACCTGGGGACGGCTGCATTTCATGCATGAATGTAAAAGTGTCAAAGTCCATACAAGGGAGACTTATCATGGTGAGTCTCAAATGACCTGTATCTTTTCATAGGCGGGGGACACCAGCAGAGTAAGACTTACACATCGTACTTAACTGACCCTGTCTGCAGGGCCCTGGAGGCCCACGCTACGTTCCAGTTTCTACAGAGTAGGGGATAAACCGAATTCCATATTGGTTAATAAAAGCAGGACTCTTACCCCAGCGCTGATTAGATTTAAATGATGAAATAGTTTTAGACTGACCACACACTGCTCTGGTCCCTTATGGTTTCCAAACTGTCATGTTTGCTCAAATAACAGAGCAGACCAGTCAGGGTTTATTATTGCTTTTATTATTATTGCGGCTCTTTAACTTTTGCATGGATTTGAGCAACGGCCTCAAGCACATGTAATGAAGAGGGACACGCCGACGTTTCCTCCGCTGGTCGTTCCTTGGACAATGGCGGTTGAATCAGCAAATTTTCCTGCGGCTCAGTGGAGCTACTCAAAGAGATGTGTTGTGAAACTGCACATAAAGGGCCACAGTATTAAAGACAGGATTGCTTCTGTTATTAGCGGTGCCAGTGGCATGACTCCGGCAGTGACTTTGGTCTGTTGGTCCGTCCGCTGCTCTTGTTCAGACTCAAATGTCTCAGGAATGGGATGGATTGCCATTTAATGGGGTGCAGATATTCATGGTATGAGCACGTGATTCATTTATTTATTTTTTCCCTCTTGCGCTGCCTTAATGTTCATATTTGTGATTTACACTGAAATGTCTCAACAATGTGCAAAGTTAAGACGTCAAATATATCAGTTATGACAGAATAAATTCCAAACGAAAACTAAAATCGGGCGCTTTCACTCTGCCTCGACAGAATTTCAGGAACTCAACTTAACCTTTGTGTGGAGGAAGGAATTTAAAATAAACAGTCCCTTATCCCCCGTCTCTCTCTTACGTACAAACAGAAGCTCGTGTGGGGAGGATGTGTGTTATCCAAGCCAGCCTCTGTGATCATCATCCAGTGAAGGGAAGCTCTGTAGATACAGAAAACTGCGACACAATGTCCGTTGTTGTGTCCTTTGTCCTGCGTGCGCTGTTTATGCGCGTTTATCAAGATGGTGACAGAGGGGAGGAGAAAAAAAAGAAAAAAAAAAGAGCTCGGTCTGGCTGCAACAGCTAAATCTCCTCTCCTCCTTTAGAGGGGCAGCTATTTTGACAGAGCAAGTTTCTTCTTGCACACAGGAACACCAGCAGACGTGGCTTTAGACATCCGCTTAGCCATCACAATGAAGTTGCAACACAAACTCCGGGGGAACCAAACCTGCCTTGTCTAAACCTCCCTCATGCCGGATCAGCATCTGATTCTGGCATCAAATCTTTGTGTGATCAGTTTGCGTGGAGACCTGCTGTTGGCTTCTTGCGAATATAACCACGGGCTATGCAGTTCTGAAATGCTGCTGCGGCCTCGGACTCCGTGCAGGTGTGCACTTTTAAGAGGCCTCTTTATTTGCACAATCACCTGAAGTTTTTCCACCTGTGGGGAGTGTGAGAGAATTGCTCGCGCCCCCGGGGCGACTTCACAATACATCTGTCCAAACAGAATCGTCACATTCATCAAATGTGCACCCAGCCGCCCTCGTTCCCTTTCTCCTGTGCAGACGCAGAAAATAGGGAGGTCCTGTTTCCGAGTTACTGCTGCTGAACATGATGACACCTCAAGGTGCTGTGAGGTTTATGACCACCACCACCCCAACCCCGTCAACCACCCCAGATGCTTCAACTCGGACCAAAGCAACCTGCAGGAAAAAAAAAAAAAACGCACCAGACTCATGTGATCTTGTGCCCCTCGGACATGCAGAGGCCCCAGTGAGAGCCTGGATGTGAGCGAATTACACTTGATAGGTTAATGGGCTGATGCTCGTATCAGCGCAAGCAGGTTCAATCAAAAATAATACACCAGAGCACATTAATTGAGGAGATCAAATGAAAAAACCCCGGCGTGACCCCTGAACACTTGCTCCCGAACCCTTCACTCCCTCGTCTGGTGTGCTAATCCTCCTGAAGCCCTCCATGGGAGCTCAGAGGAGATGGACCAGAGGCCAATGAGGCTGACAGCACCAACACAGCTGGCCCGTTGAGAGCCAGGATTGGGACTCGCCTCGCACACTCTTTCACACATGTGATGATCCCCGAAACAGGGTAAAAAAAAAACAAAAGAAACAAAAAAAACCCGCTGCCCCATTCCCGCCATGTGCTCGCCCCTTCCGAAACCACACTCTTTAGTATGAACATTGTGTGCTGGCCAGTGATCTGATGGCTACGTGAGTGTGTTTCATTAGACGCAGGACCACACAAGACTGTTGTTGGGTATTTCCATAAACATTTGAAATAAAAGGCAACATCTATCAAAAGCACCAGATTAAAGTTTGATTTTGCACAAACAAATCCTCGGGGCTGCTTTCCCAGAGCCATCATAGAGCGAGGGGCCACTGAGAAATCTACCTTTTGTTTCTGAGGTGTTTCCCCGCAACCTTTGCAGCTTAGCGTGTCTTTAAAATTATGAGCAGACATCTACGGGGGCCCATACGGGGGGGGGTGGGGAGGGGAGGTGGGGGGGGAGAGAAAGATCACTCTGGAGAATTTTGCTTCCCAAGACTGTAATTTTACTGTATTTTCATTTCAGAAGCCAACTCACAAACATTATATCAACAAGCTCGTCTGTTATATGAGGTACAACGAATCTGGCAAACGGAGCGCGGCACAATAAGAGAAACAATTGCTATGAATCTCTCCCTGAGGAGGAGCAATTATCTTTCCTGCCTATCGGGCAAAGAGCGAGGATTAGGAGTGTCTGTAACAAGATAATGTGCAACAAATGTTTGCAAATTCCTCTGCATTACTCGTCACGTATCTAAAGAATGAGCGCTTTAAACTGTGCTAGCAGACGGTTGAAAGTGCTTTTTTACTGAATGATATCCTCCTTTGACCAGGACTTGACACCTTATATAGGGGAAGACAAAGGTCAAGCTGTGGAGCACATGGAGGCATTTATAAGAAGCCAAAGAGTGGTCGGTGGAGCCTGTGGGAAACTTTTATCTGTCGGATGGCTTAAATCTTCTATCCCTGCTTGTCCTTTCTGCTCTCAAGGTTCAGCTCGCAATATGTTTATGGAAGTCGGGGAAAGACTCGAGACCATTCCAGTGTGACGGGAAGACATGAGAGATGCTGGAGATGTCATGTGCAGGGGTGTCTGCGCTGCCTTTATTGGTCATGTAGTTCTCCTGACAAAGCCTACAAAGCATTTATGTAAATCCCACTCATATCACATATCGGGCCGAGTAAGCTACAGCCAAACAACTATTTAAATCGGTGCCCCAGTTCTGAATTAATTTATGGCCGTGTGTTTGGATGGCAAACAGATTTGACGGAGTGGCTGATAGCACGGACGTGTTTCTGGACACGGCCGGGCGCTGAGTTTCCCAGTCGCTCGAGCCAAGAGCCGAAAACACGTGACCAGAAGGGGGAAATTTTTCGGGTGAAATAAAAAACTCCATCCCTGACATTTTCTTGTGCTGAAAAAGTTGTGAACTACAGGGGAGAGGCAGGGGCCAAGGCCCCATAATATAGCCCTTCTCTCCAAGGCCAGGTCTGACGCAGGGAGCCCGGCTCTGTGCAGGTCGGGACAGAGCAGGTCTGTGTGGCGAGCCAACCACAGAAACTCTGTCACCTCTCGGCACCGCATGGAAACCCGTGTGTGCTGTCACTGACAGCGTCCCACGACAGCCGCATGTTGACTCTGTTAATTTGTGAAGCATCATGCACATTTTGCTTTGCACATAAAGATGTTTTCAGACTATAACTCTCCGTGATTTAAGAAAGTGTTTGCTAGAAATAACTGATTTATGTTTTCATTAACAAATCACTATAACGTGTTTTCATATTCTTTTCTGCAAACGAACAGCTCAGCACGAGCCTATAAATCAAATCACGATAAACATCATTAATGGAAAAGTAATCATTCTTCCTAAAAGTAACAGTGTAGGAAGAATGATTATTATTCAAGAGCTGTGACACATCAAGTCAATGACCAAGCTGACAGTCAGCCGTCGGCCATGTTGGCTCAATCAGCGATCATCTGATTGGGCCAATTCAGCTCAGAAAGCACAGCGCAGCGCAAGAGAAATGGGAGCTACGAGAAGTAAGCAAACGACAAAGTTGAAAGCGAACACAGAATGTTCTAATTGTTTCTCATCTGAAAATTGCAAAATGCAGACATTTACGTACCAACATCTTGGATGAAGAAATTCTTCATGATTCAGGAGGCTCGTGCATGCTGGTTGGCTGTAGGTTGTGTCTTTTGGTCCAGATGCTATGAGGTGATCTGACATTCGGCCTTCGTTGTCATCAGTTCTTCAGTTCAGTGTGTGTCCCTAATTTATCTCTTTCCACTTAGAGGTTGAAAAAAGAGCAACAGCTGGCTTGATGCGCAGACAAAGTGACAAAATCCAAGGCAGCGTAAGTGTATTTGTAAAAATTTGTGCAAAATTCAGTGTAAATCTACATGTGGTTGTATTGTATTCCTATACAGACCGCTGGGTTCAGAGGTACGTGAGAGTGCTATCAATCTTCCCCTGGTCTAACTCCTGGCAAGAAAGTTAATAAGCATTTTTCCCCCCGAAACATGTCTTTTAAAAACTATTCTTTTAATGACGTTCCAGGCTGAACAACACAGCTACCAATCATACAATCAGCTGAAAACGTGAGTTGCCAAATGTGTGTTTCTGAGTGAAATGTTATAGAAAGCCGTCATTATTTCCATCTGTGTCATAAAGTTTAAACATTGTACAAAGGTCTGGTAAGCAGCTGCCATAGCAGCGCACGTTCTGCATTGAATTATTTTTATTTACCAATTTCCTCAACTAATAACACCAATTAAAACTGACACATATCTTCGAGTGGAATTTGAGCATCTCTAGTGATTTATCACGTTTATGTTAGGCCCTGATCCAGCAAAACACGGCCTGTTTATCATATTTAAGGAGAAAAAAAAATGAGCCGTGTTTGTTGCGCTTGTATTTGTGTTGAAGAGCTACGTTAAAAACACATGAACAGCTCGACCAACTTGTTGAGATGTCAATCATTTATTCACACACAGCTAATCAGTTAGTTTGCAGCTTAAACATTACTGAATTTTATTTATGTTTTGAAAAAAAATCTTGTTGGTTTTCACTGTATACTGAAAGAACTGGGAGGGAAATTCTCATCTTAACTAAAGAGTCTTTCACTAAAATATTTGCAAAACCATTATCCCCAACTGAACTTCTATTTGGCGCTAATTAGCAAACGTTAGCATGCTAACAAATAAAGACGTATACAGCGTAAAACATTAGCATGTTCGCTTTGTCACTGTCAGTGCGGAGGCGTATTGATTTTAATGTTTCACTAAAAGCCTCCTCTCAAGCCTCAGCTACGGCTCAAATCACAACATAGCTGGCCTCAGAGAACTGCTAATGAAGCTGTATTATTTTGGGCTGAAGGTCGGCCGATTATGTAACAAGAGTGATGAGTTCATTTACTTAAATAGCTGGCAATTGTTAAAAAAAAATGTTAAAAGCAGCCTTCAACCGGGGAAAGAAAGCAGGTTGTGTTCCGATAGAATCTGTGCCATGTTTTAGACAACATGGTGGAGATCCTGTGAGGTCCAGATCACGTCAGATCCCCCTTCCAGTTAAAACCACCATTTACTGATTACTTCCTATCAGTTGTCTGTGCGACGAGGATGTGCGCAGTGAAAGGCTGGGGGTATCTCGCCGGGCATCTGAGCTATGTAAACTCACCGCTGTGGGTCATGGATCAACAACTCCTTCCCCCCACGACCTGCACGAGGAGACGGCGGCAAAGGTAAAAGATCGCACCGGTCTGCAGGATGAGTCACTGATAGTGTCATCACCGTGCAAGGGCGCGATGACTTTATCACGACCGCTACGACTCCTCACACGTATTTTGTGAAATCATAAATCTGGGTGTTGATAACACTCCTTACAATCTGTGTGTAATGTCATTGAAGCAGCGATTCCAACTTCTGAACGGTCTTGTTCTCGTCAGGAGTTATTTAGCCTGACTTTGTGACAGCTAGAGTGAGCGCACACTTGCCATGTGAGTGATTCCGTGCTTACAAGTTTCCAGCCCAAGAGCACTTTGCAATTTCACAGAGCTCAAATGATTTTCACCACAATTTAAACTGTGTGTTCATCTGTAAGGTTTGCTATGTGAGTAGGATCGGTCTTGTTGACTGGAGCCTGTGTTACTGATCCTGCTCCAAGTCGCTAACACGCCATGCGCTCTGCACCCCGTGGCTCCGAACAGTTACATCACTCAGTCGCTCTGACTCGGGCCTAACAGAGAGATGTTAGTGCATTTTTTTGGGAGTGAGTTTATGTACCAGGAAGAGATATCCATGGTTACAATCGAGTGCATGCAATGGGGGCTTTGCATAAGGGAATAGGGGCTCGTGTTCCTCGCCTTGGAGCCTCCAGACGGTGAGTCTCAGTAGGTTAAATGAATTCAGATTCAAAAAAAAAAAAAAAAAAAAAGTATTAATGATATGCAAAGGAAAATATCGGGCCTGGAAGCGGCGCATGGAGCCACACATAACTAAATCACATAGAAAAAGCCAATAAAAACTTAGCAAAATGAGCCATGAATGCTTTCCTGTGCCACCAAATATTAGATTATGCAAGTAATCCTTTCAGTCAGCGGTGGCTTGGAATTCGAGGAGGCAACGAAGGCCAAGTCATGTCAAGGCTTCAACGCCATTTGCCAGCTCGTCGCTGCGCAGTCCCCTCTGTTTGTGATTGATGACCACGGCTCGTACGCATCCTAGCCCAGCGAGCTGCTCTCCCACAACACCTAACACTACAGGATTTCACTCAGCTTACATCATGGTAACTAAAACGAGCCATAACGCAGACCCATATTTCTTGAATGTTGATATTTTCTTGAAAGCGAAACAAGCACACACCTTGATACAGTGGGCTTGGGCCCAGCGTACTGTCTTTAAGGACTCATAAACCTCACATCTCGAACCGGATGGATTAACTGGAGAGTTTGGACTTGAGCGTGGAAAAACATACCCCTGCTGGTGCCTCTTTCATGGTTTTGATTTCAGCCGGCTTTTGCCAGATATTCATCCGAGTCGCAACATAACCTACATTATGATGTTTTCATAAAGATATGCCTTCATTCTGCTCCGTGGCAACACTGTAACTCCATCTTCAGGTGCCAAACTGTGAGTGTCACACCCGATTTTTCTGACAACTGTAATGATTGCATTTCACATGCTGCAATTAATACAGTCAAAACATTGTCTCAAATCCTGAGAAATGGTGAAGGTGCGTGATCGAAACTAAATACGCTCACAAGGGAAGGCTTGTGGGTGAAAAACCTGGATGCGTGCGCTGCGAATGTGGGCGTTTAATAATTCCAGGTCATGTTTCGGCCCAGAGCTCCTTAGGTGGAATCGTTTAAAGATGACAAACGACTGGCAGAGGACAGAGACGGAGACAGTGAGATAACTAAGTGGTACAGAGAGTGTGGGAAGGGAAGACGAAGTGAGAAGCCTGCGTGCATGTATACCTTTTTCTGAATTATCTACATTGTTTAAAAACCCCATTCCTCTCGCGTCTTGGCAGACGAGGCACAGGCCGGGGTGTCCGTGTGGGTGACTGTAAATGAAACATTCCGCGCTGGGTTCAGGACGGGGTTCCTCTTGACTCGTCGTCCGTCATTGCACGAAGTTCGCTCCCTGCTGCCGAGCGGCCTGCTCTTCTGTTCGCGGTGAGCCGAGCAGTAAATTTTTTAGGGCCCTCAATGTTGAAAGCTACGTCACCTCCCTTTATGCCTCTATCTCCCTAATCCGCCTCTTCTGAACATCTGCGGCGTCGTACGTTTTCGTGCACCTTTGCTAGCTAAAAGAATAAGGCAAAATCATCCCAAATCCTTTTCGCACAAACACCTCATTATTTAACGCTTGAAATGTTCCTGAGTAGGGATCCCTTTTTTTTTTTTAGGAGCACCTTGCTCCGTGTTGGAAAATTACACACATTCCCACCTGGGAGCCTGTAAGCAAAAAAACACCAGAGTTGACTTGCTGCTGTGCAGCTGAGCCTCGGTTTTCAGCAGTTTGCTCATTTGCACATGAAAGATGAAGCCATTGAGAGACGTTTAACTCCACAGTGGATCCAGAGATGCTTTGAGCATTCGAACGATAAGCTCCTGGAATTTGTTTCTGCCGTGTGTCTGAGCCTCACTCTTAATTCACAGGTGTTTATGCGGCTAATTCTTCATAATACATTTTGGAGAGGAGTGAAAAGCTCTCCTCAGGGAGCGAACGGGCCCAGGTAGCCCTCACATCTGAAGAGCGGCCTAATGGGTAAGCAAACACAGTGATTACCAAGGCCCCTTTACAAGGAGCAGCCTGCAGTGAGAGTGCAGTCCTGCACCTAAACAAGCGCTTGTGTGTGTATGTGTGCGCGCATCCATGTCCAGTGAAGGTTTGTAGTTGGAGTCTTCATGTTTAATAATTTTATGCCTGATGACTGATTTGAATTATTATGTATTATGTATTATTAGTATGTATCACATTTACTGGTAACAAGCCTTTGTTTTGATTTATCTATATTTTTTAATGCATGTGAAGCATTTACATAGAAAATAAATAGCATCAGTGATTGTGTGAATTGGATCCCTGTGCAGACATACTTACGTGTAGGTAAAATTACAACTCCTCTGTGAACAAAGACCTGGGGTTAATCACCTTAACATATGGAACATAAGCAGTAAAAGATGTAAATACTTGTACAGCACTTGGATGTTCAGACCACAAACTGAGACTGGTCAGCTGCAGCAGATTTACTCCATAAATGCATCTAAACCATCAGAGAAACATAATGCCGTGCAGCTTTACCTCGTATCTTACGTCTGGCTCCGTGCAAAGACCGAAACCTTCTCCAGTGGAAAGCGAAAGAAGAGACGACTTCTAACTGATACTGACTCCACTGATCACCCACTCGGAAGGAACAGAGGGAAAGATGTGCTGCATGAACGTCTGAATTTCAAACTGAAATCCAACTGAGAGCTGGTGGGGAGTGAGTGAATTTTTTTTTTTTCGTGAACGTGCGTGTGGCTCCAGTGGATGTAATAAAAAGATTTGAAACAATCTGAGAGCGGTCTTTTAGGTCATCTATCCGCTCTTTGTCATCTCTCTTTACTGTCATCTGTAAAAGGAAGAACGGTGGTGCTTCAAAAAGAGGATCACAAAGACTCATGGTTCAGCAGATTCATGTAAAGCATGAGAACAGAAGACAACGTAACTGCAAATTAACTTACTTTAAGGAATAAGTGAATAAGTGGAATTTACATAAAAACCTGGATGGGGCTCAGGATAGAAACCAAGGACAACATCGGTCCAGCGATGTGTTTGATAAATCTGTGGTTTAATAGATGTCTCCAACATTTAATTAACTATTTATTTATTAACTATTTACATTCTGAATTATACTTTTCTTCTTCTTCTTTTTTTTTTTTTTTTTTTTTAAATGATTCCCAGCATGGCGGCTAGCCTGGTGCTGTGGTGTGCCATGTGTCCTTAGGGACTGTGGCGGTTGCACAGAGGGGCTTTCTCCTCAGCACACGGGCCCTCTTCACTCTCTGTTGACTTAGTAAATTACTTGGGATGTCAGGGCCCAACCACAGCTTATCCTCAGATGGGGAGGGGGGGTGGGGGGTGTAGGTTGGAAGGGGGCGAGGGGGTCGCAGCGTGGCTGTGAGAAAAAAGGGAGTGTGAGAGAGTGGGAGAGTCTGACGTTGGGCGCCTCAGGTAGAAGTCAGGGTGTCTGTTTAAGAACCAGAGGCCAGAAAAATGAGCCCTGCTAAAACAAAACCAGTTATTCTATAATATAAATTCACTATATTAGATTAAATCTATTTATTACTTGTCTGATACAATTGGAAAAATGATTTCTGGTTAAGTTATGGGTCTTTAATCATTCCATTATTTTTACCAAACACAGAAACAACACCTCCTTTTCATTGGAAAAACACAAGTTACATGTTTCTTTTGTGTTTCCTTTGTGTTGTAATTTTTAACTTCAAAATAAGACTTTTTTTTTTTGTTGTTGTTTTGTTTTTCCTCCTCGCTGGCGCTGCAGATCCAGGTGGAAGGAGGAGGCCAGTCAAAGAGAGTCCTGCAGGGCACATGGATGTGTGGTATGCACGGTGGGCGCTCAGGGCTGTCTGAGACCGGAGTCAGGTGAGCAGACTGCACACCTGTGGCCCCTCTGCTTAGTCTTGTTTGCTTTGACACCTCGGATGCTGTCTCCTTCAACAACACATCTTTCACCCTCGCCGTCAACCTCATCAACCCCGGCCCACCACATCTCCTTCCCCCTCTTTTTTTTTGCTGCCGTTCTTTTTCTTTTCTTCTGTCTCTTTTGGCAGATACGATATTATATAAAACTGTTCAAAAACGTACGCGGCCTCAAGCAAACTCCGTGGCACCTCTTTCTTTCTTTGACAGTTTTCTTTTCTCACAGCTTAGTGCGCTGTTCTCCATGAAATGTGCATGAATTACGTGGTGAAACAGGGTTTTTGTTTGATAATGGCCCGGTTCCATCAACACTCGAACTGAGTGCTATTATCCGTCCCCTTACACTTCACTGGCTTCTTACATTTTTTTCTTTTCCCTAATTTTTTTCTCCTTCAAAATCACATTTTCCCCTTCATCTGTCCACAGATCACGCTAAGCCTTTGATAGAGATGGTGGCGGAGGGGGCATGGGAGCGACGGGGGTGGTGTGTGATTGTGGGTCGGGGTGTCAGTGACTCCCCAGGACCTACTCTGAAAGGATGTGACTGAATCCCCGGCCAAGTGAAGAGCAAAAAAAAAAAAAAAAAAAAGAAGAAGAAGAAAGAAGAAAATGCTCTCCATTCAGTGCTTTGTGTGCAGTCTTCAAGCTACGATGCTGCCACAATCACCTCCGTCTAATTTGTCATAACGTGCTTTGCTATTTTGGTGACATCCATCGTCCACCTTTAAAGGGAAGTTTCCTCCTGCTTGAATCAATCTGACTGGTGGTGGTGGTGGCTAAATATTGCAAAATTCCATAAAAAAGTTAGACACGAGCTGTTATTTGGTATGCATTTTTGATGTCACCAAGACATTTGGGATCAGTAGGACATAAGACATATAAAAACTATGCATCATCTTTGAACAGGAAGTCCTCATATGTGGACACTGGGATTATTTCATTATTTGTGTAATAATGAAGTCACCAATGTGTGACAAAATATAAAACAGTTTATTTTAATATCTGAATGTGGCTGAGCAAAACCAGAATTCCCAACGGACAATGAAGTCCCAACGTCCTCAAATGAGTACTTGCTAGTTAGCGAGGTCGTAGCAAATTTGTTCAATTTGCGCATCATATCAAACTATAAACATTAATAAGTATAAATAAATACGTTTTAACTGCAGAATTTGATGGGGTTTGCTCCTCGTCCACTTTTGTCCTGTGATCGTCTGTGGAATGAATCCGATGAAATAACCGCTATCATGTTTTCACCGACTAGTGTATTGACCCCTTGCTACCACTAGATGGCAGACTAAAGTGTCCACTAACGAGGACAATCGGTTTAAATGTAAAGTAGACGCAGGGTCTCAGAAGGTTAAAAAAAGAATTACAATATGTGGCCGAAGCTTTGTTGCCTTTCAGTAAAGGGTAAGTTGGGAAAACCCAAAGTATTGGTGTGTCTGTAGATCAAATACAAAACATGTATATCTTAAGTGTCATGGTTTTGAAAGTTCTTGTTTTTTGTTTGTTGTTTTTCCCCACTTTGATTGGTGGATTGGTTTCTCCTTGTGTGCTCCACCCTCATTAGTTTCACCTGTGTCTCATTAGCTGCTCTACCCATGTGAGTAAATATAGCTCTGCCTTTCCATTTGTTCTCTGTTAAGTTGTCTGTGATGTTGCCCTGTTTGTCTTACGATGCAGTTCCTCATGTTTCCAGAGTTCTCGTCTTCGTTTTGATCCTCACCTGTTTCTGTACTTGTGTTTTTGGATTATCCTTCCATCCCATCCCCGGGGCGCCTTTTGTTCCCTAGTTTTTCTTTTCTTTTCTTTTTTTTTTATGAAATTTTACTTCGAGTTCTCACTCCTGCCACCCCTGTGTGTCCTCGATTTGGGTTCTACCTCACCACATCATTTGCATTAACATGCAAATGCTTAAATCTGAAGGTTTCGAAGTACAATAACAGGGTGGGTACAACAAAGCAAATTAATCATATTTCCGTAGGAAAAAAAAAGGCAAGTCAAAGTGTATTACATAAAAGAAAACTCAGATTGGATGTTGTTTTTATATGGCTTTATGTTACTGTGAAATCAAATGGAGCTTTTGGCGATGTTGAGTCCGGTTGTGTCCAAATGTGACTTGGCTCTATTAGACAAAAAGTCATATTTTACATTTTAAAAGGGGGAAATTGAAGTTAAATCACAAGACAAGAAACTTGGGAAAAAAATAAAAAACAAATGAAAATCATAGTGCGATCTTAGACGTAAATGAATATGCCAAAAACAAATGGATGTGCAGTAGAAAACAAAGAACAAGTGTTCACTTTCACTGCAGGCAGAAAGCATGTATCTAAGATGTGATGTGAGAGGTCTGAATGCTTTGTAACGTACAATATAATGTTCCTAAATCTAATAATGTTTCATAAATTAGTTGACACAGTGGACGCCATGTGCAAAGCTCTGGCACCTGGAGGGGTGTGGCAGTGGGAATTCTGGTCTTTTCTATCATTTTGGAGGAACCTGTAAAGTCTAGAACCGCTTGAAAAAGTAAATTTTTATAGGCTTGCTACAGTATTAATTAATTTGTTGTTTTCTTTTAAAAAAAAAACTGTATAAAACCAAAAGCAACTTCCCCATCTCTGCCAGGAGCAACACTGATTTTTATTTCATCTAATCCTCATCCCACTCTCCGACCTACAGCGCCAACATCTGAGGCAGCGCCGGGCAGAATGTCGGCTCTTTGCTCTGATACAGACATTCAAACCTAATGCCGCATAAGCAGCAACACTGGACATTCACATAACCTGACTTCTAACGTTTTGCAGCCGGTGGAGGGGAGGAGGGGAGGTTCAGCAACAAGAGCCTCTTTCAGGGGCATTTCAGCGCGGATTACAGCGGCTGACTGCTCCCCACGTTTGAACAATGTGACCACAAGGCCTTCATGATTTGTAGCTTTTCTGGATTCGGCAGCTCTAATAAATCATTAAATCAACTTACTCACCGCTGAAAAAAAAAAAAAAAAAAAAAAATGACAGGGTGGAAAGATTAGAGCAGCATGGGAACCATATGCAGAGATAGGGAGGATGAAAAGGCATGAGATATGCTCTTACTCAGAAATATTAAACTCAAGATTTATGTGACAATCCAGAGTTTAGGTAAATTCACACTTTGTTCTGGTATTCACTGGAAGCCCCATACAAATTGATCGTTATTAAAGCCATATATGGTGACCATCTTTCAATAGACGCCGCTGTACATTCACTTACAGATGGCGAATTAGTCAGATTTTGCAGGACTGGTGAGGGAAAGAATCCAGGGATGTGTTTACTGTTGGCCTGTCGAGGGTCTTTCCTGTTGAATCTGGCTTGTTTGTGAATCGTGTGATTTAGCGATCTATTAATCTACCTCCGTGCTGGATGTGCGATCGGAGGAGAGCTATGAAATGAGTGTAGCCGCGTCGCCCTGGACTTTTTCGGAAAGCCAGAGCTCAGCAGCCAGACTCTTCCAGGGGAAAGTACAAAGCCTTGCCTGGTGGTCTGCACACATGCCTGGATGATCTGCCCAAAACAGCCTGGATGCTGGTGTGGCAGAGACACACCCGCTTTGTCAACACCTTCTTCCTCACTAGTGCGGCCAACTGAAAATCCATCCTGTGTAAATGGCAAACACTGGAAGGCACCGTAGGTTTGATGTAGACTTGATTTGAGAATGTTGAGAATACTTAATCTGAATGCTTCAAGGAAAGACCACAGAGTTTGATCCCGGTGTGGAGATCTTTCATTTCCTGCAACTTGAAACTGCAGGATTAGTATGTAGTTATTGATTTATCAAAGAAAAGTAACAGAATACGGACAAGACAGAGTTTGCAGCCTGGCGAGTAGTATGGGTCTGTTGCACTAAACTAAACGTTAACAACTTAATTTGCATATTAGTATAAAAACAAAAGCTACATCTGAGGTTAGGGAGAATGTCTGTTAGTTTCCAATCTAATATAATCATGGGGCTAGATGAAAAGTGAGGGCATCATCGTGATTACTGTGCAAAAAAGATAAGGGAACTCCAACGTGTTTTGGCTATATCTGATTGGAACCATGAACACTGGTGAAAAATAACCTGGAATAGATGTTTCAGATTGGATCAAAGATCCAAAACAGTTAAAGATATGTGGCAAACCTGGCCTGAAGCTCACAGCCAACAATGTGGTCACATGTACTGCAAAAAAGCAAAAAATCTTATTTTTGTGAAGCAAAAAAAAAAAAGCTTAACCCTTTGGCAGATTTGTTTTTTTAATACAAGATGATTTGATTGAATATAATAATATTTTGCTCCTTTCTAGTAATGCTGTTTTTGCAGTGTACTGTTCCAGCTATTAGGTAAAAGCCTTCCACACCTCACCTGCAACTCCCCGCATCCACCTGAATGACCCCCGGATAATCACCTCTGACCTCCCCAAAGGCTTTGAGTCCCGCCACCTGAGCGCCGCGCCGTACCCCCGGTGCTCACCTGATGTTTGGATAGACTACCTTCTTCTCAAAACAGGGGAGACATGACAGGGCAGGTCACCGGAGAGAGAGCAAAACAAAGAGTCAGATTTCACAGACCCTCTATCAATCAAACATCTTAGAGGCACAATCGCACTCACACACTACCTACAGGGATCCCACCGGCTTCAAAGGGAAAACGCGCAAAGGGATTTTCTCCTCGCTTCTGAACATCGGGACTGTTGTAGATCAGCGGCGGTGTTTATTGTCCTTTGATGCTACTTGGCACAACCAGAGGATGTTACAAGAACTGTTGCGCATTTACCGATATGGATGTAATGCTGCAGAAAATTAATCCTTTGTTTTCCTTTTTTTTTTTTTTCGGTGCAAACTAATACTTAACCTTGCACAGCACAAGCACGGGCAAGATCTCGTACATTCCCAAACATAAATTACAGCGTGACAAATACACTTACTGTTGTGTGTCGTATCAAACGCTGCCATGTCTGTTTTGTGTACCGCTGATGAAAAGTCTGGACCAGGATACAAGTGCATTGTTCCAGTGTGAGGTCTCTGTGTGTGCGCTTGATCTTGAATTTAGGTGTTCACCACATTCTCCTGCCCATGCATTCAGTTAAATCTGCTTAAGGAAGGCATTTATGAGCATCTTTGTGTCGGGAATTGTTTGCTAATAAGTGAATTGTGCGATAAGAATAGTAACTTCTATTTCCCGTTTTCTGGTGGGGTCGTATGATGTCTGGACACCGAGGCAGGAGTGGTCGTTGTCCAAACTGTTTACTACATCTCTCAGTGTTTTCCTCCTCGCACATCCACCACCCGCCTCGCCTTGGCCGTGCACCTGTCTGGTGCAGGCAGCTGTGGGTGGGCGGGTCTTGACTGTCAGTGGAACATTCCAGAGGAGAAGTCACCCCGTTAATCCTTTGGGTTTAGGCCCGACAGCTCTCCACCTCCTTCCCTCCCACCTCCACTACCTTCAGTATCCCCCCCACCCTCCCTCTCCTGCCTCCTCATCATTGCCTCTCCTTTCCCACTCTCCCACCCTTGTCCCTTCCTCACTGCTCTCCGATGGGATACTGCCGGTGTCAAAGGTGGACGCTGCGAGAATGAGATTAAAGGACATCCACCCACCCCCCAGCAGCTCCCAGACCCTGAGGTTATAATTTCCGCGTATATCCAAGAGTGAAGGACAATATCATCCGCAGGGGTTATTTTGTTGGAAGGGATCTGCTACGTTGATGCAGAACGTGTTGTTGCAACGTCCTAAAGATGCTCAGCGGTTGATCTCACTGTTACTCACACGTTTGCACAAATGTGCTCTGTTTGTTCTTCGTCTGTGTATAATTTGTTTCTAGGTGTGAAGGCCATCCTCGCAGCCATAACTCTTGTCTCTTGTCTGCTACACTCCTCTAATTGCCCGTATCACTCTCTCAGTATCACAGTTTCTTTTTCTCCCCCCTCTGTCTATCAGACAAGAGTCTCTTTATCACCCCGGGAAATTCTGATGTCAGGCCAGATCCTGAACTTGGCAGCCGTCACCCTTCTCCCCGTTCAGCTGGAACACATAAATGAGAAAAGCTGCACAATTCCCCCTACGAGCGCAGAGGATGACGTTAAACTTGGGTTTTTGTGTGCAGACACTGCAGACACTATCTCAAGCTGAACATTTTATCTCGCTCAGTCGGCTGTTTTGGCAGGGGTGACTAATGCCGCATGTGTCCATCTGAAGTTCGGGATGCTAGCGTAGCTGTGCAGCGGCCTGGGCGACAGCAGCAGATGTGTTTGATGCTCTGGATGAGGATAAAGTCAGCTGCGAGGGTTACTGGCCGTCCAGACATAAAACCTCTACGCCAGGGGTCTTCATCGTTTTCAGGTCAAGGACCCCCAAACTGACCGAGAGACTAAGTAGGGATCCCCTACCTACAATATGTAGTATATAGTAAACTCTGCCAAGTGCAATTCATAAATATAAATGATTATTATCATTTGCATTCAACATTAACTTATTCAAACATTGCATAGGTTCAAAAATGATTTTTTTTTTTCAAATATGTGCAACAGTAGAGAGGCCGTGCAACTGCTGTAAAGAAAAAGTTTATACCTGATATAAACGTACATACATGGGATTTCACCTGAGGACTGAATAGGCTCTCTTTAAATTTGGGGGGAAAAGCCAATAAAAATGTCTCATCAACCAAAGGTTTTGCGACCCCCCTGCATTACCTCCACGGACCCCCTAAGGGTAGCGGACCCCCTGTTGAAGACCCATGCTCTACGCAGTTTTGTACGTCTATGGAGAAAAGACATATGGAGAAATGTGTTTCTCTTTCTTTCATGAAAATATCAGTTTTCCATTTCCACAGATCAAGATTTAATCTATATAAAAAGTCTAAAAACAACAGGTTAATTATGCATGTATGTGCAGAAGTACTATAAAATGTGTTTAAAGCTGCAGCTTGACTTCTTTCTTTGTGTGAAAGCATTAGACTGGTATCGATCGCATCTAAACTGTAGCAAGAAAGCAAGAATAAAAAATCTTCAAATCACCGCAACAAATGAAATTTTTGAGGTAGATAAAGTTCATGAAAAGACCCCTTGTGTGAGAACACCTACCCTCTCAATGCTGCTTGTTTTTCTTTAACACTTTAAACAGTTGCACCTCCCCAAGCGATCCACTTTCATGAGTGTAATGTCTTAACTGTGTCCTCTGGTGCTGACTGGGGCTGCTGGGGTGTTTGGGCCACACCAGGGGTAGCTGGCTATAAGAGAGAGGGTCCCAGGGTGCAGGCTGTCCTCGCGCTATTTACCCACAGACCAGAACCCCTCCGAAGGCCAGGGGGAAGCCGCGGCTGGGCCAGAGGCTATTAAAGCCTTGATGGCTTTTGACAGTAATTTCTTCATGAGTCCGCGGCCCGCGGAGCCTGCCAGCGGTGAGATCGGGTGCCTCCTCTTGCCCATTAAAGCACACAAACTGTGCCCACAAATCGCGCTCAATGGTATCTCTGTGCTCGGGGAGTGGTGTTTGTACATATGCGAGCGAGAGAGAGCGAGAAAACAGAGCCAGGGAGCAGGAGAGGGAGGAGGCCTCGCCAGTCGTGAGAAGGTGCCGGTAATCGGGCCAAAAGGTTTTGGGTGCTTTTCTTCAGCTACTCCATCAGTTCAGGCACCGCTCCAAGCCATCAGGGGAACATATTCCGAAAACCATGACTTGACATCCAGCCAAATCATAAAAGGTGTTTACGTGCATCTCAGCCCAGGGGAGAAGAAATTACACATGACAAGGCTTTAGCATTGTGTTGGGTGGAGGCTGGAGCTGCAGCAGCAGCAGCCAAGGAGTTGGCTACGGATCCCGCTGCAGGTTGATGAGTTTGCTGGATGTAGTGCTACACCTGTAAGCAGCACGGCAGCATTAATGGATTACATGCTTGCTTGGGAAAAGCAAATGTTGTGCATGGGTGTGTTGCTAACATCAGCTTTTTTGTAGGGTTTAGTATGAGAAGATTGCGCTGTAGCAAGTAGCCGGTCTCAAGGGGTGGGAGCCAATAACAGGGACAATAGGTGGGAGATTTGTGGACGCACAGAAATGCCTGAAAGTTTGCTTCTGAGCTAGGGTTTTCTGGGGGATAAAAACGTCTACATCCTTGCTGCTCAGACCTAATTTTCCATGGCTGTGGACAGGGAAGGTAGTTAAAAAGGCCATGGGTTATCCATCTCTAATCCGCCATCAGTCATAATCTCTCCACTGAGCTCCCTTGGGGTCTTAAAAACCCAGACCATTGGGCTGGATTATATCACAGAAAGGAGACCAATGTGTTAATCATAAATTAGAGGCTAAGCTTGAGCGAGCAGGTCAGCGTGGGGTCAGTCGCTCCGCTCTATAGGGGACTTTATGTGTGAAAAGCCTGAGCTTACCACTTAGCAGCCCCAACATAATCAGGCAGGAACAATGTACAGTAGTGTAACGTGTCAGGGCTGCTCTGAACCGAGTGTTGTTTCTTGACAAAGAATCTATTCAGGTTGAAGTTTACATTAACCATACATACATGTAAGTACACCTTATGCAAATACACATGTTCACATGCACCAGGTCGTATGACGCCCTTTTAATGGGCACTCATACGAAACGCAGCAGACATTGGCCTATTTATCTGTCTTCAGTCCGTGTTGGAAATGTCTGACGAGAACAGAAATAAGTACCATCCGTTTTTCCAATTCTGAAATGTTCCCCCCGGGGGAATTGGCAGTGTCTAAAAAAAAAAAAAAAAAAAAAAATGATGATACACGACCTCTGCTATGTATGACTAATGCTTGGCTCTTTTAAGACTGTGTCAACAAGGTGTTTTATTAAAGACACAGCAACGGAACATGAAATGAGAAAGACATTACAAGATTTTTATAACGAGGGAAAATATCAAAGACTAATTGGATTAGAGAGAAACAAAGGAATCCGCTGACCAAATCCAACCTGTTTGACACATTAGGCCGACCAAAAGAACACAATGTATAAAAGAGTTCTTTATTTCTAATAAACATGAATATATGTGAACGTGTAGGACGTTTTTTTTTTTTTTTTATTACGTAAGTTTAAAAACATTCTTGCAAACTGCTTTACAAAGCACAGTGAAAGATGCAATAGGTCAGTACATGAGAGATGGTATGGTCTAAGTTATTGTAGCTGTGTAGCAGAAAAAAAAAAAAAAAAACTATTTAATATCATCGGCATGAGAGGAGAAGTAAACCGGGGATACAGGGGCACAAAATGCGACATCAAACATGAAAACTTGTACAACGTTGAAAAGTACACTTTTTAGACACACAAAGGACACATACATTGTATGTGTTAAATAGTTTTTGCTCGTCAGGACGTCAAAAGCTAACTACATCATTCACAGATTCAGCAGTCTGTTTAAATACCTTATTTCTACAAAGTGAATTTACATTTCTTTTTAAAGTACAAAGTGCAAATACTATGGTTTCCGTTATTGCCGATTGGTGAGGGCAGATTCTCCGTACGAGAGGGGAAATCTCAGTCCTTGGGCTTTAGCCTTGCTTCTTCGAGGGACTCTGAGGAGAGGAAATTTAAATGACTTCAGTCAGCTGAACAAATATATATCCCTGCTTCAGTGAACAGATAAAATAGCACCACAATTACAAATGATGTGCCATCATTTTCTCATTTTATTCACTAGTGTGAGGAGGATTTACTTACTAGTTTACTGGAAGGCAAGCTTTCTCCTGGTTTGGTCCCTGTGAGACAAAAGTGATATAAACTTAAATCATAGTATAGGGAATAAAAAACTAAATCCTTGCCTTCATTGAACACTGTCCTCCTAATACACTGACAGTGGTGACAGATATATCACGGAAGTTATTTTTTAATTTCATATGGATGCAGGCTTATCTCATTTTGTCAGCTGAAGTAAAAACCATAGCTAGCGGATTGTGGTAACCGTAGCTAGCTAATCATTGCTTCGACATAGAGCAGACAGTCGATTAAAAAACGTCATCTTGCATGTTTGAACCTCACGTCCTAGAGATCTGAGAGATTCCCTCAGTCGGAAGTTGGCACCTGGGCCGCGGCTCCTTGACGTCATCAGTCTTTGTTCGGCCAACTTAACTTATAACCCCAGCAGTTTTCCGTCTGAATAACTGCTGTCATGCTAATCCTGAGTTATGTTAAGTAATGCTTATAAAAGGAAGGGTTCCTCTTTAATCCAACACTTATCTTCAACTCTTTCATTTTTAGTTTTGAAAGGGCAACGTCAAAAACACGTATTGGGTGCACCACTGCCCCATTTCGAGGTCAGCTCTCAAGAAAGCATGTATATTCTTTTGACATCTGACTTATAATATTTTAACCATCAATATGCTAATTCTAGGGTGATGGAGAATATATACTACCAGATTGTGTTGCTCAGTTTACCTTCTTCCTTTGTCACCCCGAGGCAACCCATCAGCTCCTGCAGAGACAGGGCCTTGTCGTTGCTGATGTCGCAGTACTCCACAAACTTCTTCACGCACTTCTTTGGCTTGGATTTCTTGCGCAGGAAGCGCTTGAAGGGCTTTATCTCCTTCTTCCCGATGTCTCCACTGGAGTTTTTGTCCAGCTGACTGAAATACCAGTGGACGACCCTCTCCTCCAGGGTGTGGCTGGGGTCTGGCTCAGACATCCTAAAACGTTCAGGTAGGTGTCAGCTCATCAGATTCTCAGCTAATAATTACTTCTCCATTTCTTCATAAGGTTTACAATCAAAAACAGAAGGGTGGAATACATAAATCTACTATTTATGATCAGTGTCTAAACTCCTTAGTTACTGTAAGATGAACACATCCCCTCCCAGGTGACATACCTTCCGGTGGATGCGGGATCTGTGACAGCGTGCACCATGTCTGTCGACAGCGCGTCAAGAACGCTTGTCAGAAACTCTGTTTTCTTTACCCCGGGACAGCCTGGAAAATGCACCACAGACACGATTGTGTGAGATCATGAATTACACCATTGATCTGGACGTTAGGCGAACGTACAACGTATGTCACCAAACAAAGAAAAATGTAAGGCGGCCCTACAAACACGTCGACCGCTGCCGTCATAGGTGGCCTAATAAATGTTTGGGGAGGGACGTCATGTAACAGGCAGCGTAGTTTTAACGTGAACAGCACATAAAAAACAACAGAGGGGAAAATAAACTCAGGACAGTTGTCTTTTACTCGCACTCATAAAGTCAGACCTCCCCTCATCTGGAAGAGGAAGAGGGTACCTGCCAATCATCCGGGAGGCCCCTGAGCAGTTTTGACAGCTGTAGTCAGAGGAGATGTCGCTGAATATTGTATGTATGTACGGACAAGAGGCTGCACACCGCATCTAAGACTCACCTGAGACAACAAGGAGACGGATAGAGCCCTGACAGACACATTGGTCGTTCTGACTTGTGTCTGATTTATTAAAGCATGTGCTTCAGCGAACGTAACCGCTAACCGACGAGGTGAAATCTATCATTAATGTTGCACTAAAAAACAGCAGACATTTACATTTTTACATGCAGGATGACGGGAAAACATTAAAACGAGTGACAACAGCGGTGGAAAGACGCTAATGACAGTCGTTTTCTCTACGGCCATATAGTTTTAAGAGTGAGGAGACTAATGTTGCTCTTGACGAGCTAAGGAGCCCTGAGAGATTCCTGGATTCCAGCCCCAGCTCTTCTCTGCTTTCTCACAGTCCAGCTTCCCTCTGCTATTGCGCCTGTGGAGAATTTCTTCCTCTCCACAGTTTGCTGCTCTTTTTATGGCCCAGGCCTGCGGGGCCAGATTCTCCAGCGCTGGAGATAATAGCATGCTTTGCGCCTCTCTAACAGGTGGCGACCAGCATCGACGTAAACACCCAGCCTCCACTCCACCTTTTGGGACTTGAGCAGATTGTACTGAGCCAAGGGTTGAAACATTCACATGTCCAAACTGTTCCACAGTATGCTTTATATGCCGAACAGACTTGCACTTAAGTTTTAGTGGGCCCTCCTTGGCCTTAGCCCAGTAAAATATCTGACCCACCTGTTAATAGCCAAACTGGTGCCTTGCGGAGACTCGTGTGGTAAATTAGTCTAGACAGTCACACAATTGCACCCTCAGAAGGCAAAGTGTTTTTATCTGGCTTCTGACTCGGGAGAGATTTGTGGGACGCAGTTGGACTTGTTTGAGGCTCAGTGTTTTTCATGGAGAGCGCCCGTCCTCTCCGTAATGCCGCAGGAATCTGAGCGTGTCTGCAGTCCTTTCAAATGGGAAGCCATCAGGTAGTGCTCCAGTCCCTTCCTCCTGGCAGCAATAGCTTTTCATGTGGGGGCGGGACAGATCACCTTCTGTCTGTCTGAGCACTGTCGGGCCGAGGGGCAGGACGCGAATGTGTCCGCCGTCATTCTAAGGAAATTGAGTTTGGCCATTTTCCGTTCAGTGCAAGGCCGCGGCAGTAAATTGCTGCTGTCCTGTCTTATTCCGTAATTATTATAATTATGTAACGCACACGTTTGACAGATGCGAGTCGAGAAAGGCTTGAACGATTTTGTGCTTTCTTGCAGAAAAACTCAGAGCTGCAAAACTATTCATAGCCCCACGTATATATATCTGTAAAAAGTTGGCCGGTAAGTGCCTGTTTACATGTGTGAGCCTGTGTGTTACTGTCAATAAGAAGCAGTGTTTTTCTACGAAGCCACATGGGGCAGACCCCTGTCAGCACTCACCGCCGCAGCTCCCAATGCCTGCTCCAATGCTATCCCATGATTCTGCTCTGGGGAGAGAGCAAGCCAAATATTCAGCTTTCCTTTCCTGCCCCTTTGCAGGGCAAGTTGCTCCTTTCTCGCATCTCGCCCCATAAAACACTCAACACCAGCGCTTCAGCACCAAATGGGCTGCAGCAATGTGAAGGCAATGTTTATAATTATCCACGGTTCATACAGTAACGGGGTTTATGGCCGTTGACGCAATTGCTCATAAAGAAAACAAGATGCTGAATTTTTTTTTTCCCCAAAAAATCCTGGCCTATTTTATAATGGGAGACCTTGCTGACATGCTGCTGGTTTAGAGTAAATTCAGTGTAGGTGATTGCGAGGTTGAATAAATACATTGTTTCTCCTGCTGCCACTAGGTGTTTAGGAGGTGTTCAGTAGGGCTAAAGGTCTGCATGCTACGGTTGTGGCTCTTTTCCATTCCCCCTCTGCCACCTCACACTCTCTGCTGACACTTACAGGCTGTAATTATCCCCGCTCAATATCTTAGAAATAATATACAGCACCAGCGCCACTGGAGAGCAAAGATGAGCGTCGTTTGCTGGCCGAACAAGCATTCATCTGCGACTATTTATACACTGATTTCACATAAACTGTGCAGGAATCCCTGATGCTTGAGCGGAGACAGAGAGCTGCTCTGCGGCTAAATGCAGCACCTGCGAGCAGAGAGCACAGCTCTGGCCCGGCGCGCCGTTACATAAACAGTTGTGGATGGGACGGGAACAGTGGCAGCTCTGTTCACATGCTGCTGGATTATTAACATGTTTACCAAAACCAACACAAAACAGCGAATTTGCCAAACGCCGTTCAATTTTAAACTGTGATTTGGTTGCTGGCGGCAGCTTTAACCTCCTGAGACATAAACTTTTAAGTTAGTGGCAGCTTGTTCTGCTTCATTTAAACCTTTATCCTCTTAACTAGATATTAGCTGGTGTAAAAACGTGATAGCAGGCATTTCGCTTATTTATTTATGCTTATTAACTTTTCTAGTTTAATATTACATTAATTTCTCCATTTCTCTTTATTCAGGATTAGTAGGACCTAAGAACTATAAAAACTAAGCATCATCTTTGAACAGGAAGTAGTTTTTGGAAAAAAAATGATGACCTCATGTGTGGACACGGGGATTATTTCACTCATTATTATAATATGTAACAAAATATCAACATTGCTGAACATTGCTGTGCAAAAGTGGAATTGCAAATAATGAAGTCCCAATGTCTTCAATCGAGTACTTGCTAATTGCTACTGACAGAATTTGCCAAACAAAAGCTCAGGTCTCAGGAGGTTAAAGCTACGACTACAAGTACAGTTCTATAATGAGCACAGATGAAACATGAACGCCTACAAAAAACAATGAGAATTTTTTAACCTTTACATGAAAACAAGAGTTTTAGACAACTGCATTATACTAGACCTGTTCAAAACGGTTTCAGCCATGCTTCAAATGACTGCAATGCAGACGGTAGTAAAAAAACAAAAATGGGCAGGAAACATTTGCACCATTGCAACATCTAGGTTTACATAACCAAAACAATAAAATCCCCTGGTTTTAACCTGTTAATCTTCTACTTTTTAGGAAAACTGGACTCGGAGACAGTCTTTCTAGCTGTGTAAACTATGGCAGTCTTCTCAGACAGTTACATACTTTGCAATCCTGTTAGTTTATTCTGGGGTTGGTTTAAGTTAAAATACCTAAGGTCAGGTGTTGACAGTATGATGGTTTAGAGACATAAACACTGAGCTTTGTTAATGTTTGTCACTTTAATGCACACACTTGCTTTGGGTAATTGCTGAAACATTTTTCTTCGTCAGTCAGTGCGTTTACATGCAGAGCTTAATCGAGCTATGCTCAAAATTTGACTTTCTCACTACAGTCCTTGTCCCAGTTTACATGCAGCGCAAGAAAATCGAATAACTGTTCTCCTCCTCCACACTAGGTGGCGATACGTGTCTTATCACCGGGATAATACCACATTAATACGGCCCGATTTCCGGGTGACCTATTACGCGATATAATAAACAAGAGTCCTTCATGCGGAGACCGGCATTTCAAACAACAACCAGATGGATAATAGTTCATTTTTAATCTTGTACGTAATGTTCGCGCTACTTCGGATGCAGGTAAGATCCGCGCTATCCCTCAGACGGCTCGGTTTCACTTCTTCTTCTTCTGCGATCGGCTTTCTTGGACGTTTTTGTTGGTGGAGCATGCGCACACGCATCATCCGATGAAAACTCCGATTCCAATCGCATTATCTGTGTGTCTCAATCGGACAATGAGAACAATGAGAACGTGTTTACACGCACTTAAATTCTTCTGTTATTGTCCGATTAAGGCAATAATTCGTTTTTTTTTTCACGTGCATGTAAACGCACTGAGTTAACGCAGCATTTTATCAGACGAAGCCCAATACAGTGTGACACTTGATCTGTTTTTAATTTATTTAGATAAAAGTATATAACACCCCGCTTACACAGCAGACATCGTCTCACCTGCGACTAAGCAAACCCCGTGACCACCACCCCTCAAACTGATCGCCTGCCCTCAATTCACTTATCTGTACTGTTATCAGTTTCAGTATCACTACCTGTCTCTGGCATCCTATTATCCATTATCTTCTCCTCACCTCCCTGCTGTTTCTCCTCTCCTCTTTTTCTGCTTTCATCCCGCTATCCTCCTCCTCCATCTCTCATGTCAGCTGAAGATTAATCCTCCTCCTATCCGTCTCTGTCTCCTTGCTTATTGACCAGTGAAGGGCAGTATCTGGCAATGCTCAACTCTTTATCAAGCATTTCCTTGACCAACGGTGCTAATGATGTCAACACACACACACACACACTCACGCTGTTATCACAACCTTGGAAGCGTGGCAGCAGCTGGAGGCCGACGGCTGAGGAGCTATGTGGTCTTAACAAAGAGGAAAAGCAGAGACTGAGTCAGTCTTTGGAGACCTACCTTGGAGATGTCTGCTTTTATAATGATCCTTAGGTTTAGTTGGGTGGGCCCTGGCGTTGCCATCACATTTTGGCTGTTCGTACCTGTGACAGAAGATACGCCATGTGAACAAAATGTCAATTCGTTGAACAGGAAGAGGGTTAGAGGAATTGTTTATAACAGCAAAGCTGTCTTCATTGTAAAATCAGAGAGGAATCTCGTGTTTTCCAATTACTCCGTACAGTTAAATCTTAGGGATTCAAATAATTGTTTTGTGGCGAACCAGGGACTGTGAAAGACATCCAAAAAGAGGGGAAGGATTTGGAGTTGGTATGAGGATAGGAGCGGGGAGGGAGGGAGGGAGGGTGAGAAAGCGGGAGATAGAAGAAGAGAGGCAGACAGGGAGCGTGGGACACAAGGAAGCTTTCACAGTCTCCCTCGGAGAGACGGCAGAACCCCGATCGCTGCTGTGTGACCGGGCTAAAAGCTGGCCCGGGACAAGGAAGAAAATCCACGCTTCCATATGTGTGCTAATGTGCTGTCTGGCACTTTGCCTGGAGCCTTGTTAATCTGATACCCACCCATGCAGTTCAATAGGAGTGTACCAGTGCCCCTCTCTGCCAGCCTGCCCGACCTTTGACCTGCTGCTCACCAGACCACTGAGTCACTCTGTGTCCTCGGTTAGACATGTGCATTTTTATTTTTTATTCTCTAGGAGCTGCTATACGTTTGCATGGTTGCAGACCTGCACACATAGACCTGCATGAAGATGGTGCTTAACATAGGCGAAAGGTATTTACCAAATGTCATGAAACTGAGATTGTCTTTCTGTTATCTATCCACCGTGCTCTGTTGGTCTGGCTAATGATCACTCGCCTGCTTAGGGTAAAACAAATTGAACTAAGCAATAAATGTCAAGAATGTTTGAGAATTGAGACAAGTTTGCACCACAGATAAGGCCCGTATAATACTTGAGTTGTGTTTAGGTGAAATCTTGGTCACCTGGTGGAGGTCCCGGGTATGGGTCGGCCTGTGTCCACCAGCACACACCAGCAGTATCCGGTGGAGGGGTGGCACTGGACCGGTTTGTAGAGTCCCCCTTGGGCGCAGTCGGGTACAAATACAGCATCGTTCTTGTGCTGCCTCGCCTCCTCCTGGGCAGACTGCTGTTCCTGGTCGCACGATGAGGCTGCAAAGAGAAAGGTTGGAGGTCATACGGGAATCAGTCTAGTCCCATACATATATTCATAAAGCGAGCCTTCAGGGGGGCGCGGAGGGACTCGAGTTGTGAGACTTGGCAAACGCTGCACATGCTCCAGACACTTGATGCGAACTGTGAGACTGTTTTAAGTATAAATTTCACTCCCAAACTGTTCCGGGAAACACATTTGGGTTTGTAAACAGCATGTGGTACATGTTTGAATTCATTTCTATTTAAAATCAAAATACATGCAGCTGCCCTCTCATTACACTTCAACTATTGCTGCGAATCCCCCCGAGGAGGACAAGGAAGACAAAGGGGTGGAGGATGAGTGCTTGGAGACAGTGTGTGTAGACTGCTCTATCAGCCCCCCATGGCACTGTTTACGGACATTAACGGGCTAATGACTAAGTACAGCTCCCTATGCCCCAAGTTAAGTAAATATTTGGACACCCAACTGCCCTTTGTGGATGTGTGTGACAGAGGGAGAAACAGACGAGGGAAAGGCAGAACAGTGGTCAGTGTGTTGGGCCTTTACCTTCACACACTCCGACACACTACTGCAGGATACTGTAAAGTACCAAGGGATATACATGTTTACATGTTCAAAATTCCCAGGAATAACGCAAAGCTTCGTGATCCCCTCTCGTATCCATACACGGTGAAGGCAGAGGTCTTGATGGGAGAGAGATGGGATTCTGCAGAGCCAGCAGGATCTAATCAGACTTTCTTCTTGTGCAGCACCCTCCTTCCTCTGCGGTGCAGCTCTCCAGCAGAGATTTGAGCATTAAACTCACAAACAGAAGAAGAGCACTTCTGGCCATGAGGGCTTTCATCGCCGATCTCTCCCTCTCCTCGGTGCTCGCCTCAAGGCTCGGAAGCTGCTGCCGGATTATGGATATCCCTTTTCTTTGTTTATTTTCATTAGAGATCTTTACCCACACAAAAGAGACCAAATGAAATGCCTCCCCACTTTCTCAACCGACTCTTCGCTCCAGTTCCTCCGTATGGCCTCTCTTTGTTGGGGCGGTTGGGTTTTTTTCTTTCACCCCAATACCTCATGGTAATCAAAACCATCAATGCTGCATTTCTCAGGCTTTTTTATTGGCTGTAAATTATGATAATGGGATTCACACAGAAATGCACACATGCACAGAGGGTTTTCATCTTTTACCGAGCCTAAAAATAGTATTATTTTTTACCGAAAGCAACGTATTTACCCAATGGCCAAGATGCAACAGATACTGAAAAATGAACATGTGTAAAAAAAAAAGAGAGCAGCATGGACGGTGCAGAAGGATAGGAGATCCTTGTGTTTGTGCCATGTGCTGATAATTACAGATACGCTGTAATGCAAAGAACCACAGAGAAGCAGATCCTCAAAGCCTGACGCACTCCAACACCAAGATGTATTGGTTTCACAACCCACCATCTGTCCTTAAAAGACAGGAACAGCCTCAAACCATGATTGCTCACACAAGCAGGAAAGACATAGAGCGTGCTTTCAGTTGAGGTTTGCAAACACCCGAGCAGCCGTCATTAAAAGAACACGCGAAAAGCGCTTTCAGACTCACATGGCGCTCTGGTTCTATTGTTCTGTCGGCTGCGAACCTGCTCCGTCCACAGAGTGGGGTACTGGGAAATGATGTCTGAAAGAAATGGCAGGGACAGCTTTATTAGCCTCAATCGAAAAACACACTCGTATATCGTCTGAGCAGAACCTGGCGCGTCCAAAACTCACAGACTGTAAAATGCACATGGAGGTTATCGTATCTCAAGCTGATGGAGTGGATGTGGAGAGTAAATTGCACATGACAGCTTTCGACCAGAGCTACAGCAGTGAGGAAGAGGGCAGGGCGAGCCTTATCACATGATTAGTCTGCCATGAAATCATAAAATAATAAGACCCTCGTATGTTAGATGGTCTTTACTGAGTCATTTTCTCTGCCATTCTGGATACTGCTAATGTTAAAAACTACTTTGTTTTAGCTTTTTTAACTTTTTTATGATGATGACGAGTGGCTTACATTGGCTGATGTTGAAAAAACAAGATTGATACTTGCAGAAAATGCAGATTACTGAATATATTTACAGACTTAATGACTCTTTTTCTTCCATTGTGCTTCTGTAATACTAGGTTTTTGCATTTAGTGGCCTATTATACTTAAATTGGTGGTGCTCAGGGGTAATTATTATTAAACAAAGTTCGCAAAGGTTGATTTAAAATATGCACCATAACAAAGTCTCACTATCCATTTTCACCAGTGAGCTTTTTTTTTTTTTTAGAAAATCTCATTTGTATGTAACTGCGTCATGTGCAGACTCCTTTTCCCTTTTAAGGATGTTTTTGGAAGCATGCTTTTGAGACAGTCTGCGGCGTCTCAGTAAACACCGGCAAAGTATCAAACATTTTTTCTTTTTCTTTTACTCACACTCCGATGAAAAGGGCTCACCTTCGTCATCGCCGGCGGGCTGCGGATCCACCACTACTCCCGTGTCATCTGCATTTAGAATGGAGAATATTTGCAAGGAGACTACGATTACGAGGGTAAGCTAGATGAGAGAGCACTCAACGATGTGAGATTTGCACGTTGCCCGGTCAGGAAGGATGGAGTTCAGAAGTAGAAGGTTGAAGGAAGACTGAGAGAGGTGCCTCACAGTGTGAGGGGAGAGGAGAGAATCATAGTGGTCATATCCCCGTGGCGTTTCACTTCATGCAACACGATGCTTTCGAGGACAAATAGAAGACGGTTAGAATAAATGGAGAGATTTAAGAGCGGCAGTCGCTGGTGTTCTTCACCCCCATCGCTCCCTGCGTTTGTTTTATGAGAGCTGCGTGAAGGTGGGAGAGACATAAGGGGGTGAAAAACGATGTAGCCAAGTCTGAGATGAGCCAACTTACGGTGGGAGAGTCGAGTGTGTTTGTTTTGTCTCTGTTTGTTTGATTTGTGGTGGGGGTGGACGGGTGGGGGGGGGTGGACGGGTGGGGGAGACGGGGATGAGGGCTTCGGATTGCTTAGGGTGAAACCACGGCCGTAGGTGTGGTTAACCTCAGCTTGGGTCACTCCTTCTGCTCAAAGTAAAGCGCCGTCAATGCGTGTGAGTCACAGCGTCTCTAATGGGCGACCCAAACGTCCCTTCTGTAACGACGCATTTCCATTACAACAAAAAATCAGGATTTTACATTTAACGCAGCTTTTCTTTGCCAGCCATTCATCTTGTCGCGCACGTTTGGCGGACATGAATACAGTGTGACTGAATGTGGCAGGCATGCTATTACTCCGCTCACTTCGAGGATGGAAATGCCATTTCAAAAAGCGCATTTATGATTCGGATTTACGATAAACCACTAATGACCCATCTTCGCTTTGTGGCCTTTTACATGACTGTAACACCTCTTTTAGCATCTGCCAGGAAACCCCCGTGCTATTTGTGGTTATACGGCATTAGTTTTACTGCTGTTTGTCCGTCGGCAGCTGCGTATGATTCAAGCATGTCGCTGAATTTGTCAAATCATGCAGCAGAAATCAGTTGAAGGCGAAACGTTTGGTTTTTATCCATATTCTGATAACGTAAGTGCAGCGAAGGCTGGTGGTGTGGATTGCTTAGGTGCAGATGGTCTTCTGCTGAATCAAAATATTGATGCAATCACTGCTATTTTCAGAGCTGGCACACCACAAACCTACAGTTTATTCTGCTTTTCACCACCCTGTTTATCCAACCAGTTCAGATTGAACCGCAACCCGCCCCCCCTCCACCTCCTTCCCTCCTTCTCTCCCTCTCCCACCATCCCTCCTCCTCTTTCAAATTTTGCATTCCCACTTGATCTATGTGTAATGACTTGGCCGGACTCAAACAGACGCTATACCCAAGACTGTTTACAGAGAGAGAGAGAGGGAGAGAGAGAGAGGCGCAGACGTAAATGTCACACTGACAGGAATAACCCATGTGACGGATACAAGTGGACGTACATGCACTTTCTCTCCCTCTCTCATGCGAACACGCACGCACGCACGCACGCACACACACGCACAACACTTATACAAATACACAGACACTCACAATCGCATAAGGAATCGATCTGAATCAACCCAAAATTACGCTCGTTGAGAGCTTTCAAATCACATCAGTTAAACAAATCACTGCTGAAAAGATGAGAACAAGATATACAGTTTCTGGAGGGGGAGTCGCAGAGGAACTTAGTGGTTCTATATCAGGGAGAAGTTTTTAAGAGAGACAGAGTGAAAGTAGATTGGAGGGTAAGCTGTGAACATTTCCTCGTATCTTATGACACCGCGGCTGCAAAAGAACAAGACGTAGACGGTTATAAAGTTAGTGGGGGAGATACAGTAAGTCAGTGTTCGTCCATTCTGGCTGCTCCCTGGCCGTTTGGCTCTTCTGGTGAAGACAACAGGCAGTTATGGGCTCTGTAGCTGCTGGCGGCGTGCATTAAAGCTTAACACACAAAGTCTCTCCTTAAACTTGTTACGGAGGAATAGGCCGCTTTTATATTAGCCTTCAGCCTGCAGGCGCTCTCTTGAATTGACAAAATATTAGAGGCAAGCCTTAACAGGCGGCCCGTCGTCCTCATCTCCGACAGAGATGCAGGCAAGAGAGATACAAATGAATGCACACACACAGACACGGACACAGACAGACGTGCAGGTTTTGATAGGTACACACATGCACGTTCAAAAACACAAAAGCAAACATGCATTGACAAGGAGTCAATGTGCTCCTGAAGGGTAATATCTCTTGAATTAAAGTCTCACCTGCTTTACCTGGCTCTCTTGTGGTTGCTCTCTCCTGTTTTGAACCTACAGTGTAAACATGATGAAAATTAATTAAAACTTCACTGTCAACTTGCGATGAAAGACAATAAATTGGCACTGCACAAGAACAAAAAAAAAAAGACTTCTGTAAAGGCTGTTTTTTTCTGTTGTTATTATTATTTTTTTTAAAAAGTTGTTAATTAACTCGCTGTGGCCGCAGAACATTGACGGACACGCACTTAATGGCACTTCTGGACTTCATATAAACAGCTGTGATTAAAGTACAGCCGCCAACAACAGTACAAATGCTGCCGCTGCTTCTGGAGCCTTCTCTCTGACAGCAGCCACCTCTGAGGCAGCCCCACAGAGACGCACAGGGAGGACATGTGGCATTGGTTATTTGATTGTTTGGCTGACGCTATCCTCCAAGAACACTAACATTCCTTACAGTTAAAACTTCGTTGCTCAACTCTGCAGCGCGGATTTTTATACTGGGCTTATTTATACCGCAGCCCCATGCCTTGAGCAACGCTCAGTCCTCGGGTGGCCCTCTAACATTGTGGCCGTCGGTCCAGTCACTGACCACTTTCCCACAGGACTCAGGAGATTACACCCCAACGCCGCCACACAAACAAGGAATGCCATGCTAGGCTGGGTTGAATTGAATTTACAATCATTGCTACACAAAATTATGCCCATTTGAAAATTGAGAGCAATGTCTAAGCTTGAACATTACTGACATTTGCAGACGAATAGTTCTTGGTTTCACCCACCTTGGCATCGAGGTTTTTTATTGGCCACTGCAGAGCCACTAATGGGTCTGCCATTAGGGGTGACACACCAGCAGTATCCAGTGTAGCTGTGGCACTGAACCTGCAATTAAATGACCATGTAAACATAAAGTCAGCTCAAGATAAACTAGATCCTGTAGAAATGAAAGTTGAGGGAACAAACACTCGTCAAAAACTGAACTCCCGCCGCGGGTTTCAGCCGTGACCTCTCTCTGGTGGAGAGTCTCAAATTCGCAACGAGTTTTAATCCATGCAGTGTTGAGTACCTCGCTGTACGTGCCGTCAGGGTTGCACACAGGCACAAAGACCTGCGGGAAGAGCTTCTTGGCCTGCTGCTCTGTGTACTTCTTCTCTGCAACACATCTGGACGTATCTGAGGAGAACCACAAATCACCAGAATCACTACACATCACAGAGGCCCGCGATTCAACCCGCAACTCGACTATTTTTCTTGCGCTTCACAATTATGAAACCGACATACTTAAAAAGTCAGAGGAAGACCTTGAATCTCATAGACGATGAAGAATGAAAGAGGGGAAAAAAAAAATAAAAACGCAAGGGGGGGAGAAGAGAGACGGAGAGGAAACAATTCAAGACATTTCGGAAGCGGCAGATACTTGTGTGGCTGGGAATAGAACCAACACCCCCAGTCTTATTAGGAGCAAGCCTGCATAGTGCCTGGTGGTAAAGCCATTACTGAGCGAGGCAGCTCGTGCTTCTCCTGTAGAACATTCCAGTCACCCAAGAAAAGGGCTGATGCACGGGGAAAACCTGACCCTTCCTTAATGTCTGCGTCTGTCTCACTCTCTTCCTAAACCTCGACCGTCTGCTAAGTTTAGCCCAAACTGTCGCCTTAAAGTATCTGTTGATATAAACGCGGGTCAGCAGCTTTTCACCTTTGTGCATCTCACATTTTTTTCACACCTCTCGGCCCCCGCAACCCCGGCTCATCCCGTCATTCCACGGATGCCTCATCTCACCTGGCCGACAGCGCCAGCTGTGCAAACCCTCGGGATGCGTCGGCCAGCCAGTCGTTTTGACGATGATAACTCGGTGTGACACACGAGGTGCCACACAGTGGCCGTCTGGCTGGCAGGTTCGAATGACATTAAAACAATGACTCATGCTAAGTCTAAAAACATTCACCGCTTTTTGGTCAGCAGGCTGCACGGCGCTGGCGTGGCACACCGTGGACCGTCCGTTAGACGCACGCAAAAGGAAACGTGCGCTGGTTTCTCTCAGTCCTAATGTGTGCGCGCGTGATAATGACACTGGTGAGGAGCGGGAGCGAGACGCTGGATGTTCCGGATGGAGGAAAACAGCGAGCTGAGGAGCTCTAAAGTTAGCTGCAGTGGAAAAACCCCAAACCATCGTCCTTCTCCAGGGGGCTCTGACCAAAAAAAGCTAACTGGAAAAAATGACAGGACACTTGAATCGTCTTAGCGCAGCGATAGAAAACAAATGTGGTGCCACTCTCACCATCCTTAAACACAATCCCATCTCTGTGCTTTCAGGTCAGACCGGCCCTCTGGTTTATTTCGTCTGCTGACTCTTTCGCCGCTGCTGCTGCTGTGTCTTTCCCCTCGTCCTGGAGAGAAGCGAGGGGTCCCAGCTCTCACGGACTCCGCGGTATTGACGCATACAATACGACTTTCATGGACTCTTGTCCCTTTCAGCTTCCTGGCTGGAATCCTCTATTCTGTGCCCGTCGTCGTTGTCCCCCACATCCAGATGTCCGCTTGGAGACGTTGCCACGGCAACCCAGCATAGGCATAAAAAAAAAAAAAAAATTGGGGAATGCTTTTCCATCATATGAGACTTTCTTTTTAGGGCGAACCTTTTCGCTCACATTCCCCGCATTAGTGGCCTAATGTTGTAATGTGGCAAGAATAGGGCATTGTCCCCAGTGTGTAGCGCGATGAGACAAGCAGTGTAGAGTTAGCGAGCGGGGCGGGGGTGAAAGGGTTTGGGACTGAAGTGTCGGGGTGCATGGGTTCTTCCTTCCAACGACGACTAACAATGAGGGAGTCTGTGAGCTGCCTGACCTCGCTGGCTCTCCTTCCCCTTTCGCTTTTCTTCTTCTTCCCTTGGTCACATACGTGGAGCTTTACATCCAGCGCGATGAAAATGAGACCATTAATTCTTGTCAAGATATTTAATTCAGAGGTCCTTGCTGCCGCATAATGGTTTCACTTCGGAGAGCTGGAGCCGTTTGAAATGAGTGAAGTTCTTGGTTCTTCTCTGATAAAAAGCACTTAAAAAAATAATAAAAAAATTCACTGAAAACCAAATAATTTATTATTTTGACAAATTAACGACACTTCATTACACAAATGGTCGTGAAATTATGAAACCAGCCAGGCGGCGGCCGACCCCCCCCGTCCCCCCTTTCGCCCGCTCTCACAGTGTCAACCCCACTTGTCCTCCCAGCGCTCAAAGAATCAATTATGCTGAAATGAATTTAACCCACAAGTTTCTACCG
This sequence comes from Mugil cephalus, assembly GCF_022458985.1. Lineage (NCBI taxonomy): Eukaryota > Metazoa > Chordata > Actinopteri > Mugiliformes > Mugilidae > Mugil > Mugil cephalus. The sequence goes on from NC_061782.1 coordinate 7,297,580, forward strand.
TGACCCCCCCCCTGCGCATTCGAGAGCATCAGGCGGCGCTGAAGCGTGACTCATGACCTGACCTTTGCATGGCCCTCGGATGACCTCCAGCTGGGGGTCGCGGCACTTGGCTCGGAGGAACTCGCAGCGAGATGTGAAGGTCCTGCCGTCGGAGGCGCACAGGGGCTTCCGAGGAGCTCCGCTGCATTCCATGTTGCACTCCTTATCCTGATCCACCCGCAGGAACTGCAGAAGTGAGAAAGCGGGAGATAAGCGGAGACAACATTTGCTAAATGAGCCATTTCTGCAAATCACTGAAAAACATTTTAATCTCCACAACAACAGGTGTGAGTCTTGAGGGATTTATGAAGACTAGGGGCAGCGTGATTTACGAAAACAGGCTAGTGCAGGAGAAAGGCAGTCAGGCAGTCAGTCAGTCAGTCAGTCAGTCAGTCAGGGGAGCGAAGTGTTTGTTGCCAAACTATACAAACCGTCTCAGTCCTTTCATTCAATTCCAGCGACCGAGTGCAACATCAGTTCTGTAAAAACAACGGCAGAAAGCACGAAAAACAAAAACAGTGAAATGCCCAAACACAAAAAAAAAATGAGGCAGTGTCACTACAAGCCTGCCAGGGCGCAGCCATGCTTTAACTCTGAGCTCGAGAAGACTTGACTGACACTTCCTCTTGTCTTTGTCCGTGCCAACACCTGCACAGGTATTCACCTGGAATCGCTCCTGAGGATGTTTTACTCAGCCATGAAAAAGAGAAACAAGGACGGAGACTCTTGGCTGAACGCATCGGATCACCTGTGTCAATGCCACCATTGTATCTGCCACAGCGGTATGAAACCACCTCGCCGGGCCACACAATGGGGCGGCGGCGATGCTAAGAAAGGGGAGGGGAGGTAACAAGCTGTGACTGCTACAATGAATGAAAAGACAGTGAATGAGTGGCTGAATAAACTAGATGTCAGCGAGCTTTGAGCGTTTTCATAAAGTTTGCGTGATTCATTCACTCCGGTGGAATAATGACTGCGCTCGCACACATGCTGATGCAGGTGCTGCTTTCAGTCAGTCATATCCAAAGATAAATACCTCTGTAGACGCTTTCTGTCTTCTCTCATAATGAAAATATTTGCGCATATAAAACACATCATGTCATTTTTGCTCTTCTCCTTTGTGAAGTGTTTGTTCAGTTTTCAGGGGATGCCCGAGTATCCGAAATCCATCTCAGCCGGCTATTCACCGCCGGAGGACAGAAACAAGAACTTTCTCTTCACGCACTTATCAATCCTGGGCGCAAAGCAGAGAATCAAAGCCCTCAAAGCTTGAAAGCCTGTTAAGAGCGGAGAAAGGAAACGCCGTCCGAGAAGAAAAGACGCACTTCAATGAGGAAGGGCGTGACGATCGCCAATAAAATAAAAAAAAAAGGGAGAAAGAAAATTTGTTGTGTCTGACATCTTACAAATGAAGTGAGAGATGAGATGTGGTGGCAGCCCCCCTGCGTTCAGGCAAGCAGGGCTGCAGGGCTGCATGCACCTGGAAGAGGGGTTGGCAGGGAAGATAGAGTCGCCCTGGGCCAGTGTGGGAGATACGGCCCACTCTGTCAGCCATGCTCATAAATTTTTGTGTGGAGAGATCACAGAGGGGAGGCCCGTTCAAACACACGGGTAGAGGAGCCGCGAGGGAAGGAGAGAAGGAGGGGAAGAGGACTCAATGAAACGTCTTTTCTTACGGACTTTTAAAAAATCATAAGGAGGATACAAAGGAATTATGTTTGTCTAAAGATGAACACTGAGACTTGAATGTAGGCTGTTATTAAGAAACAAATGTCTGCTTTGGTCCATGAGCCACAATGAGCTTATAATAAACTTTAACAATTTAAGAATAAAATATGTCTTTCACATGTACGCCTCCATATTAAATCATCTTTTAATAGATGCTATGATGATTTAATATAGAGGCAACCCGTCAAACCAAAGTTTATGTGGTCACTTCTGACACAGTTTTGGGGATTTCCCATTTGAATCGTGCTCTTTTGTATTAACTCTTGATCTCTGAATAAGCTGGTAGGAAGAGGATTTTATTTCCCCGTGTGGTTACAAACAAGTGCACACACACTAAACACCTGTTACTACCTTTAGAAGAAGCACTGTTATACTTTAATATGCATTATTAGACTATATAATAGTAGTTATTCTCGATGTCGACGTCTCTAATCGAGGAACAACACTGGGGGTCTTGATTGTGTGTAGCACTGCACCTATAGTAACAGACTTGCTGGTACCCTCCGTCTCTCTCCTCCTGCCTTCACACACCACTTCTTATTTTTTCCTCTAACCCATCTGGGGTTGAGGATGGGCTAAGTCTCCCACAGCTCCCCCATCGCGCCACAAAAGACTGAAATGCTCCAAAGCCAGCGACTGCACTCACAGTGTCTGAGCGCGTTCAGCCATGCTCGGAGGTAGCCCACCAACGCCGGGCACAGCCAAAGCCGGGTCACCCAAGTGCTCGCGCTTCGCCAGCATTATCAGCACCAGCATCCTGCCCGCCAGCAAACTGACAACGCAAACAGAGTCATTCAACAGCCCAGCATCCTGCTCGATGTCCACTGCACAGAACGCAGCGGCGCGCCAAGTGGCTGCAAGTTCACGATAAAGCTCCAAAAACGCAGCGTGCAAAAACGCAGTTACCCATGAAATCTACCACCCAGATCCTCTATCGGACGTCCAAGTTCTCATTTCAAAGGGACAGCTGGCCACACTGACGGAGGGCAACGAATAAGACGTGAGAGTCAGCGAGAGTGCAGATCCTCAGAGACTAATGGCGTGTTGAGGACCTCTTCTTCCTGTGTACACCTAATGGTGGTTAGCTGTCTGCTGAAGATCTCGGTGTGTTTGGCTTGTGGTGATGGATGGGCGAGGCTGAGGCAGAGCCCCGACACTCCCCTGATGTCTCATTCCAGCCTGTCCAAGTCGGCACCATCATCCTGCACAGCAACACCGCGGAGAGTGATGGATGGCCTCCGCCTCAGCTACACGCAGCACGGGCTTTCACCCTGATTTATCATAAAAGGAGACTCATACAAGACAGAACACATAGTGTGACTCAAATCCCATATATTGCTCAAATCCTTTTCTTGTCTTCTTCCAGACAGCTGGCTCTCACTTTCTCTGTTTGTATTTCTCCTTTTTTTTTTTTTTCTTTTGCTCTCCTTCCTTTCATAACTTCTTTTCTCTCTCGGGAGATATATATTATACAAGAGGTTGGCAAAGGAACAAGAGACGGGCAAGAGAGGGCGAGACGGGCAGAGTGGTGGGGAAACTTTATTCTAAAAGCAACCAGCACACAAATCAAATCCTATTACCTCCCCCCGGCTCTGTGGCATTGTGGGATTCAATGGAGTACGGAGGTGGCGAGCCTCCAGCAGAGAGCACATTGTGGGCTGATAAGGGCCTTCTGGACTGGGAGGCCCCCGCTTCCAGCGCACCGAGAGGCCCCTCGCACCACAGCCACACAGGGTCAATGGGGGCCCCAGCTGTGAGCCATGGCGAACGTGTTAAATGGCCGTGGCGGGAGTTTCCTGCGTGGATGCTCGGATGCAAAGGGGATCATTAGTTTTCAGAAAGTGGCAGCCTGTTACCAGTCCACTAACTCGGTTTAAAAAAATAAAGGCCATTAATTGCAGTGAAAGAGGTGTAAAGGGTCCCTCGTGGTCGTGAGATAATGAAAATCCAAACTAGGGCAGGTGCACAATTTTGTGAAAGCATAGGCATCAATGGAACCCATGTGTTGGTAGAATCTCTATGTACGGCTTTGAAAAAGAGGCAGCCAGTGTTCTACATGCCCTCATCTTTTCACACACTGTTTCATACTTCCATAAACCATGGAAAATGTCTGCCTCATGAATAACCTGGGCGAATGTCCCATATATTTAACTGCCTGTCCGACCTCAAATATGCTCAAAATATCATGGAGACGTTTTCTTGAAAACCAGCAATAACCTCTACTGTGTCACTCAAACAATAAACCATTAATCACTCACAGCGTCCTGTAAAAGAAAGTCCACTTCTCCATGTGCTATTCTAATAAAGAAGGGCTAATGAAGTCCAGTGGGGAGGCGTTTGCACAGACTCAGTTACCACTGAAATGCGCAATGAAAGAGATAAGTTTCTCATTGTTGCAGTCGTATCCAGAGCACGCTGGATGCTGTGTCATATCCAAACACTAACCTTTCCATTAACTGGCAGGTAAATATTACCACCTACAATAAACCCTTATAATAAACATTCATTGCACATGTGTTATCTGTGCACTTGGAACATATAAATGTGTGCATCGCGGTGAAAATCCAGGGGAGCATCTGCTCGGTGCAGCACTTCCTCCCACATTCCACAACTCCACAGTGCCGTCAGGGAGAAAAGATCTCCGACCCTTCATGTGCAGGTTAACTACTCACGGCCATTTGTTTCCAATTGGGTACTAAGTCATCTTCTCACAAACCATAAATAATGGTGCCGGGGGAGGCGGCTGTCACATCAAGCTCTAAATCAAGGGGGAAGCCTCTGACAATGCACATTCCTCTCTCTATTAATCCTCCTTTACCACCGTACCTGCACTTGATCGCGGCCATGAAATTCACCTCTAGATGCACCGTCTCACATTTGAATGTAAAATAGACAGGATGCTGCTTCCCTGTGGTTGTAAACAATGTCATGCACCCCAGTGCAGCAGACCTGATGACACTAGCAGCTCAGTCTCTGAGGAGCTGCTGGAACAACAGAGAGGCAGACAAGCCGAGAAGCTGGCAGGCAGGTAAAAGCACTAAAAAACAAATTGGTGCTGCAAGCCAGTTAACTCCTAGCAGTCAGGCAAGATGCTTACACCTCTCAGAATCACTATGCAGGGACCTTCATGACATACAGTGAACTCAAACCTGTTATTTCAGTGGAAAGCACTTTAACTCAGTTTAAAATTCAGTCTAAACAGCTACCAGATATGTAATATTCAAATAAAACTCTGTTTGAGTGCGTTAGTTGCTCACTGTATATTTATTATAGTCATTGATTATAAAAAAGAAAACTCACAGAACTTCGGATTTATAACTGAGAACACGATTCTTGGTGTTAAAAACACACCAGTGTGGTCTCCCCGATATCACGCTTAGGATACACAAGTGTAATCTTCACTTCATGAAAATATATTTTACAAAATGAAAAAAATGATATATATTCTGGGTGCTATGCGGCTTTTCATACCGTGATAGCGGAGAACTTCTGCGCGCATCCAGCGCAGAGCAGACAGAAGAAGACGAGCAGCGGACAGACGCGCATCCTGACGCAGCGTGGCAATAAACTCTCCAAATTACGCACGGTCCACAATTCGCGATGTTGCTCGGACTTCACCGACGCAGAGAAAGTGTTCCTGGAAGAAGTTAGTAAGTGTTAAAAAAGTCCACACTTGTCCTTGTGGGAGAGAGGGCTTGCTGGTTTATTTCACTTGGTTTCCTTGGTTTCGTCTGCCAAACCGTTTGTGTAGACACTCTCCTTATTTCTGGCAGTGCGATAAACCCCCCGTGTCCCTGACCTTTTCCCCTCCCTCGGTGTCTCTTCTCTCTTTCTCCCTCTCTCCAGTTCGACTTCTTTTCTCCACACCCCTTTCCTCCAAACTTGATTTTGCGGACTGAGATCCCTTATCGGATGCAGGCAGCTCCCCAGCCAGTAGGCAGGTAGGTAGGTAGGTGTAGGTTTAGAGGGTCTCCGTCTGCTGCTGGTAGCTGAGGCAAACACGTCAGGTATTCTTCTCTTTCACTCCCCCTTCTCCCTCAAAACCACAACACGAAGATCCTCTTTTTTCCCCCCAGAGGACCTTGTGGTGATGTTCGATTTGCAAGGAGAGGAGGGGGATCAGATGTGTCTGCGGGGATGGCCAGCAAGAAGAAGAAACAGCCAGCGCACAGATGCTCATACAAAAACTTAAATATACAAATTAGATTTCTTATAGTAACAGGAAGTTACTTAGAGCCCCTTAAGTTCACACAACAGCAACGAAACAGGTTCAATGAAGGCAAAGCTGTTGTATAATGTAGCACTTTGACCAAACGCACGCAAAGCAGCATTCATCAGCGTAGCAGAGCAGCATTAATCATGATAAATTCCAAGGGTTGTGATTAGATTTGGCGTTTTCTCTTGACATAGCCTGCTTAAATTTGTCCAAGTTCGTGGCCACCGAGTCGTCCTTAAAGATGCAGACACACCTTGCGACTCTGGCGCCATCTAAAGGTGATTACAAGTAGTTGCAAGGTCTCGCAGCTCACCCCCGTATAACTTTACCTTGTGTCGTCGAGGAGTCACTTTACGCAGTAGCACCACATCACATTCTCCTGCAGCCGTGTGACTTTTTATACACTTTTAATTGGTCTTACCATAGGCCTTACAGTATGAAGGTAAAGCCCAATAAACAGGCCTGTGCGCTTCACGAACGCTCCAAAAATGTGGGACAATTTGATTGCTCAAACACAGATTAGGCCTCGTTAATAGCCTCATTTATCGCTACACTGCATTAAGATAATTGATGGACGGATACTTTGACAAAGGTAGGCATTAACTTCCAGGGCAGTCGTGTTGTGTATGCTGGTGCAATGACTTGACTCACCTGACGCAACAGAGCATTTCTGATACCGGCCCCTCGTTTTCTATTGTGTGCGCTTTTTATGAATTTCATTTTGAGTGTTATATCTAGCCATGATTCGGGCTGATTCAGAGAGGAAATCACAGAAAACAAAAAACAAGTGCCAAATATCTAGAGTCACGCCATTCTGTAGAGTTTTCCATATAGCAGGAGCATCGGTGTATCTTTTTGTTGTTTCTTTTTCCATGTTTTGCTCACACAGCAGAAACTAGCAATAAATAATATTTTAGCTATTTTTACCACTTTTGAGCAAAATTGTCCTTGCGTTGTGAAAAAAGGCTTCAAAAGTGGTTGTAAATGTGTGAATCAATAACTACCTCCCACTGACAAGGCTCATTCGCTACATACGATGCCGAGACTCAATTTCCCACAATGCTCTAGTCACGCCGTGCTTCACTCGTACGTCACGGCTGCTTCCTTCCGCCTCTTCCGTCTCTACCGCCAGCTGCGTGGTTTAGCAGCGTTAGCTAGCCGGCAACACATTCTCCTTTTCCACTCCGATACCTTACGAGTTTGGACTGATAACTGACATCATGTCATACCACGAAGAGGAAGAGACAGCGGTCAGTACACGCGTGGGTTTCTTCCATAAAATAATAAAGCTTTAGTTATAATAGCTATGACACGCTTGTTAGCGGTCCGCTATGTGGCCGTGTAGCTGCCTTTACTCCACTACAACAGTAGTAACCGATGAGCTAGCATGATATTAAGGGTTGTTGTTGCATTGTTTTTAAAATAAGAGACAGCAAAAAAATAACACAAAAGTTCCCGTAAAAACCACTCGGTGTGATTTAGAAGATGATAATGTTTAGTGATAATGTAGATGATAATGTTTCGTTTAAAACATGCTAACTTTATGCTGCCTGCTTGTCTGACTCATCTGTTTCCTCGCAGTACGATCCGTACGCCTATCCCAACGACTATGATCTTCACACGGGTTAGTGTGCACGCATTTATCCTTTTTATGTGAATGTTTGAGATGTGTGGACTCGTTGTGGTGTCCACTAGTTGTAAAGACAACACAAGCCAATAGCTGGAGTCATCACAACACTGAGTTAAGATGTGTTGTCGTCACCTCCTCCTCCTCATCCTCATCCTCCCTCCTCTTTGCAGGTGACCCTAAGGCGGACCTGGCCTATGAGAGGCAGTACGAGCAGCAGACCTACCACGTCATCCCCGAGGTGATCAAGAACTTCCTGCAGTATTTCCACAAAACCATCTCCGACCTGATCGACCAGAAGGTTTACGAGCTGCAGTCCAACCGCGTGTCCAGCGAGAGCATCGAGCAGAAGATCTACGAGATCCAGGATGTTTACGAGAACAGGTAAACCTCGTTTCTCTGTGCGGACGCCCCTGTCCCCCCCCTGAGGCTGCCTCCCTCACCGGAGACAGACATTGGACGTAGATCTCACTTGCCTTATTTTGTTCCCGTTCAGCTGGAACAAGTTGACCGACCGTTTCTTCAAGAACTCTCCCTGGCCGGAGGCTGAGGGCATCGCGTCTCTTGTCGGCAACGGTGAGAGTGAAGCCCGTCACCTGTTGGGTTTCTGCCTTTGCATGAAATGTCATCATTTGTAGTAATTGTCTAATTCTTGAGCTGCTTCTTAAAACACAACACGTGAACCACTGATCTCATAAGCTGGTATGATTTATACATTTATTAATTGACGGACCTCATCATCTATTTTTGGGCGGCTACACACGGTTATTTCCAGCAGTTATTCCAGCATTTTCCACATTATAATTCAATATTTATGCAGTCGAGACTTAATTAGCTGTTGTTTACTGTATTATTGTGTGATTTTGTTCCATTAAGTAGCATTGATTAAGTGTGATTGGCCTCTTAACAGTTTCTCCTAATTGTATTTGGAAATATAGCGGTATTCATTCATGCAAATGTTTGCTTACACCAACTTAGAGCATAACATCAATGGAAATCTACGTTATTTAATTTTGTGGGTCTCTGCATGAATTATGAAACTGTGGGGTGCCGATACCGTACACTTGTCTGAAAAACAGCAGATATGGACACAACGACATCGACTCCCAGGAACTGAAACCAAAAACTGGAGGTCAATATTAATATTCTGATGCTTTGATGTACAAACTGTTGCAGCCCTGCAGGTTTTACACACACAGTCAATGGTTTTACAGCGCTGTGATGAATGAGATCTCACCTGCATAGCTCAGCTTTTCCTTTTTTTTTTTTACACTCTGTTATGTTCTGCAGATGCCGTGTTCCTGATCCTCTATAAGGAACTCTATTACAGACACATCTACGCTAAAGTCAGCGTAAGTAACCAATACCCCGCGTGAACGTGAACTGTGTAAAGTGTGTAACGTTTCCGGTATTTTGTTCTAAATGTAGTTTTCTGTGTAACCAGGGTGGACCAACTCTGGACCAGAGGTTTGAGTCATACTACAATTACTGCAACCTCTTCAACTACATCCTCAGTGAGTGTCCTGAAGATTTCTCTAACCTGTGGTGTATTAATGTGAAATATCAGCCAATGACAGAGCGGTGATCTGATGTTCTGATGTTTGTGACTGTGAATAGACGCTGATGGACCAGCCCCCTTGGAGCTGCCAAACCAGTGGCTTTGGGACATAATTGATGAGTTCATCTATCAGGTATCTGCTTTTAAATGTGTCCTTAGTTAATAAGATGCTAGTATGAGTGGTTGAGGTCAGATAGAAGCTGCATCAGTACCAGATGGGGTATATATTAAACAATGCTCATACTCTACAGTGGTTGTTTAGTTACTGATCATTCAAATATCATCAGTCCATAGAAAATTTGTTAAAACTCTGCTGACAGATGTGCACTCTTCCCATTTCAGTTCCAGTCCTTCAGTCAGTACCGCTGTAAGACGGCCAAGAAGTCAGAGGAGGAAATTGAGTTCCTGAGGAACAACCCAAAGATCTGGAACGTCCACAGTGTCCTCAACGTTCTCCACTCCCTGGTGGACAAGAGCAACATTAACCGTCAGCTCGAGGTCTACACCAGCGGAGGTAAACAACGACGCTCTGGAGACGGAAAGGAGAAAATACTGATGATTTCTGAATTCATAATTTTGTGGTGTCGGACTTCAGCCAAGCCTGATCTTCTGTAGTTATTTATTTTAGACTGCTATGTGGTAGAAGTTTCATCTGGAAAATGAAGCCACAAATTTATAAATTATGCAATCATCATCATATACAAGAAGAATCAAGAAAGTATAAAGTGATCTCAGCGGGTAGGTTGTTAACCTGTCATCTGTTGTCGTGGTGCAGGAGACCCAGAGAGCGTGGCTGGAGAATATGGACGTCACTCCCTGTACAAGATGTTGGGTTACTTCAGTTTGGTTGGACTCCTGAGGCTTCACTCTCTGCTCGGTGACTATTACCAGGCCATCAAAGTCCTGGAGAACATCGAGCTCAACAAGAAGGTGAGGTGCTCAGCGTGGAGAATGATATCCTCCTCTACCAGTAATGAGAGGATTACGTCATCTTCATTATTGTTTTGCTCCCCGTCTTTTCAGAGTATGTACTCCCGTGTGCCCGAGTGTCAGATCACCACATATTACTACGTGGGCTTCGCCTACCTGATGATGAGGCGCTATCAGGACGCCATCCGAGTCTTCGCCAACATCCTGCTCTACATCCAGAGGACGAGGAACATGTTCCAGAGGTCGACGTATAAATATGAAATGGTCAGTTTGGACTATTTGAATGTGTTCTGTGATGATTGCATAATAAGTAATCAGTGTCATTGATGGAACTGATGTCAAAATTCTTTCTTATTTTTAGATTAACAAACAAAATGAGCAGATGCACGGCCTGCTGGCCATCGCCCTCACCATGTACCCCATGCGCATCGACGAGAGCATCCACACTCAGCTGAGGGAGAAATACGGAGACAAGATGCTGCGAATGCAAAAAGGGTGAGAGAGACATTCATCAGCTTGTGTTGGATCAGTTGTTGCAGATCACTGTCAGTAACACCAGCTGACATGTTTCATGTTACCTTTTCCATGCCAGAGATCTGCAGGTGTTTGAGGAGCTGTTCAGCTTCGCCTGCCCCAAGTTCTTGTCTCCCGTGGTGCCAAACTACGACAACGTGCACCCCAACTACCACAAAGAGCCGTTCCAGCAGCAGCTCAAGGTCTTTGCTGAGGAGGTGCAGCAGCAGGCCCAGCTCTCCACCATCCGGAGGTAGGTCATGCCACATTTATGAGTGTGTAGCATAGTGATCGTAGTCCATTTGGTTTGGAAGAGTTTTAAAATCCTCAGATGGATTCTTTACATATACAGAATTTCTTGCATGTCGTTCGAAATTGCACCGAGGCGGCACATGAAGGCTCATTTATGATGACGTGAATGTATGAATCGAATCAAAATCAAATTCATTCAATGAATCCAGCCCTTGTGTTATGTTGTTAATTTTAATTTACATGTAACTGGTTGACTTGTATGCATCTATTCATGTCCTCTAAGTCAGTGGTCCCCCCACACACTTGTATCTAAGAAAAGCCCCCACCCCATACAGCCTAATATTTAATATCGGTTATTATTATTTTAACTATTTTTAAGTCCTTTGATGGCAGTTAGGACACATTTTCCTAGCTTCATAAATTTACTCTCCATATCTCTGACAACAGTGACTTGGATGAAAAATGAGGCTTAGATGATGCCTTCGTGAAAACTCGGAAATTTCAGATTTCCGATATAACTCATAGTTATATGAGAGTTAACTCAGAGGAGAAAAATTAAGTTTGTTATACTGCCATTTTGTATTTAGGAAGCAGACAACTCAGAGCTCATTTATTGCAGCATAAGCTGTAGCTGGATCTCAACCAAGCTTCCCAAGAGCCACCCCCACCCTACTTCTGATGGGCTAATGACGTTAGCTTGGAGAAGGAAAGCTGCGTAATGTGAATATTTTAAGCCCTGCGTATTGTACATGTAGGGAGACGCACGCAACACTCCTTAAAAACTGGTGAATTGGGGAAACAGTTGGGAACCACTGCTCTAAGTCACCATGTGTCCTTGCAGCTTCTTGAAGCTCTACACCACCATGCCGGTGGCTAAGCTGGCAGGATTCCTGGACATGACGGAGCAGGAGTTCCGTATCCAGCTGCTCGTCTTCAAACACAAGATGAAGAACCTGGTGTGGACCAGCGGCATCTCAGCCCTGGACGGGGAGTTCCAGTCTGCCTCTGAGGTCGACTTTTACATCGACAAGGTGACTGTGCTGCTCATGGCTTTTCTATATTGGTCTAACGTGTCTAATCATCTGTGTCTGGCTGGTTTGGATTCACAGTCCTGCTCACTTAGATAACATGTATAGAACAGTAGGCGGGAAAATAAAAGTTGTTCTTGGCGTCTCCTTCACAGGACATGATCCACATTGCCGACACTAAAGTTGCTCGTCGGTACGGAGACTTTTTCATCAGACAGATCCACAAATTTGAGGAGGTCAGTACTGATCTACGACTAAGATTGGAAAGTGCAGAGTTGCGCACCTTTTTTTTTTTTTTAAGTCCTCTGTTTAAATCTGAATGTAAGTTTAAAATCCCTCTCACCCTACAGCTGAACAGGACACTGAAGAAGATGCCAGCCACCGGTGCCACTGCGACAGCAGGAAGCGCCACGAGCCGATGACTCTGACCAGCAGCAGAGGAGAAGATTTAAAGGGACGGAGTCCTCTGTCCTTTTGGTCTACTTCAGGTTTTTTGACAGCTATTATTGATGAAGTTTTCTATGTAACCTGGTAACAATAAAAGGATGGAGTGGAGTGCTAACAGTGATGACTTCTTCGTTTTCTTTCCCCCAATACCTTCGAGGTGTTTACTCTAAATAACCACTAGGTGGCAGTATTTAGATAGCTGTCTCTGCCTCTGATTAGTGCTGTCAGATCAGCTGACAGGGCCCTTTTTGTGTGGAGTTTGTGCGTGCATGTTCACCCTGTGTTTGCGTGGGTACTCCAGCTTCCTCCCACCATCCGAAAACATGCTCATTAGGTTACTTGGTGATTCTGTGCAGGTTGTAAACCGGCTCTCGCCCAATCACAGCTGGGACAGTCGTAACTGTCACCGTTATTGGTTCCCAGATTCTCAGACCCTGCAGCACAATTTCTCCCATCGTCCCACTGATTTGAGGTCAAAGGCTGTTGCATATTTTTTATTATCACATGTCATCCCACAACATTTCCCAACACATATCTCAAAGCTGGTGACAGTAATGACGGAAAAATAAAAAGTTACAAAATGGGAATATAAAAAAAATCTTTTTTTCTTTTTTTTTTTCCAGAACACACCACTCATCATATAAAGAAAAACAGAACAACATACAGTGTGTCACCATAGCACAATATACACATACTCAGACATCCAGAATTACTCCCTACCTGTTTTGGTAAGCCAGCATTTTTCTTCAAAAATATCTTTTAAATTCCATCACATTTTTCTAGAAAATAAAAAAATAAAGCAAACGTTGCTCATTTTGAGCATGACTTATACTCCCTCAGGTGGCAGTGTAAAGTCTCTGTGGGCACAATGCCATCTTTATTCCCATAAAAAAATCTAAGTCATATTTTTTCCATCTCTAAGTCTTCACCTTTAATGCCTTTATTATCAAATGTCTCGTAAAACTTTTTTTTCTCTTTTCTTTTTGTGCTGTTTCAGACAATGTTCAATCTCCTCCCACCATCTTTAATCAAAGTCTTTCACACATGTAAATAAGTCTCCTTTCACATGACTGACACCGTCACACTAAACACGGAGACCGAGACAAGGGTCTGAATGTCCACTGCCGCCCTCCACAGTGTAGAGTTCTGTTCTTTTGCTAAATACTGCTCTGTCATCAAAGTGTCATCAAAATCAATAATGGCAAGACCTCCTGTACGGTGGAAACTCCCCCATGTGAGCATTATTTGTCCGGATCGAAACGTTCCTCAAGAATTCCCCACAACAAAATGAATCTATTATCGCTAAAAGAAAAGCCTCCCCCTCCCACACTGATTGCATCATCTTGCGAAAAGAAAGAACATAAAGAGTTTCCTCGAGTGTCCCGTTGATGGCCATCTGCTGGTCTGAGTGTGTGCATCTTCATTTTTTTTTTTTTTTTTTTTTTAGTGTGTGTATTTGTGTTTGTGTGAGTGTCTGCAGTCCAGGCATGACTTCAAAAGGATTAGTGGGAATGAGGCACCTTTTGACGATTTTGAGGTCATGGTTCAACAAGCTTCTCCCACGGGGAGGCTTAGTCCCTCTTTTTACTCAGCTCTTTGGATGAAAGTCGATGACACCAGTTGTTGTTTTTTTTTGTTTTTTTTTGTCTTCCTGAAGACAAGAGCCCTGCTCGGGACTACCGTTCTGAAGCACCCAACATGGGACCATCTTCAACTGAATATCCACCCAAACCAACCCAGTGGTGAGTGGGGTCTGCTAGCACTGATGCACTGAGGTCGGCAGATGAGGTTCCCTAGACTACACACACTCCTCCTCCAGTCCTTCCCAGCCTTGTCAGGCTGACGATGTGGAGGCGCACAAGGACACACACGAGTCATGGTTGCGCTCAGACCAGCGAGGCCTCGGCTAGTCATAACTCTGTGATCTCCAGGGGACTCTCTGACAGGGTGTCCCCGTCCTTGTGGCGGTGCATCGGGGTGGACTTGGCCGACTCTGTGCGGGCGTTGCGTTCAGAGTACAGCCCCCCGTCGGCGTTCAGCGCCTCCAGAGAACGCGCCAGGGCCCGCTGGTCGTCCTCCGGCAGGCTGTTGAGGTCCGAGGTCAGGAGGGTTCCCGTGCTGCCGTGGACCACGTGCACGCCTTCAGGCCCCTTCAGCTCCACGGGGAGCTTGTGCTTGAAGCGCAGAGGGCCGTGACCTCCGCCCATGCCGAGGTGCTCGTCCTCGTCGTCATCCATGTCACTCTGGATGAGCTGTGGGAGGACAGGGTGGGTGAATAAAGCTCCTGATTAATAGCGTGTTGATAAAATGCACAAGGTTGACAATATTAGAGCAGATTTGCAATAGATAAGTTTGAGAAAAAGCTGGAAAGGGGTAAAACCAGTGAAAGGAAAAGATTCAGGAGAGAAATCACTGCAAAGCAACAACTTGGAAAAGAAGTGAGACAATAATTAAATAGTTTAGTAGATTTCATGGCAGGCCTGGTTAAACTGAGGCAATTCTTAGTGTCAACCTCTGACAGGGGATTGTCTAAATTTTAGTCTGGTTCCAAACAGCTGAGACAGCAGAGGCAGTGAGAAGGCGCCACGTCAGAGCAGCAGACCAGATGTCAGAAAGAGAAATCAAAGGAATGCAGGACGATTCTCCAGAGGTGGCAGACAGGAACAGCAGCAGCAGGTACAGACAGACCATCTGTTACTCTGAGCCCACCTCAGTGACTGATGAGTGATCCCCCTGGCTAGTGGACACGTTGACGAGTCGTGCTGCAAAGAGCGTTTTTAGCCTCAGGTAGTCGTCCAGGACCACCTTGAGCAGGGAACCCTGACAGGATGGCAGTTTGGATCAAACACAATCAACCTTACAGAAGCGCACTGTTAGAGTATTCAGAAATAACAATCCACAACAGGAACGTCTAGCTAGGTCACAGAGTTTCAGACTCCTGAAGTCTTTGGGTTCTCCCTCTTTGTTTTTCTTGGAGGGGTTCATAAATTACACCCCCCTGACTTCGTTGTTTTGATTAAGATGGAAGGAGAGAGTGCATGACCGCCAAAAGCTGTGGCTTAGACATGTTTGTCCTTATATGGCCGTGCAGGAGTCTCACCTTGATAGGCCCCTCTCTCATAATCTGGCCCAGTTTAGCAATGTTGTCGTACTCTTGAATGGCTGCTCTCAGGTAACGATCGTCATCCGGCTTCGCTTGAGGCTCTCGGCCAAATGTGCCCTGTGAGGACAACGCCAAGATGAGACCAGTGAGAGGCTGCTCTTGTTTTAATGTGTCAAACGGCAAATAAAGCCACGGTGAAATGTACAATTTTACCTCAGAGCATTAAAATCTATTGTCATAAAATATACAGTAAATGAAGCGGGTTAATGTCGGTACTGACGTGGGTGCGTGCAGGGCTGTTCCACAGGTCCGTTATCTCACTCAGGTTCTCGGGCAGGTCGTCCTCGTGGTCGGCCTGAGCGACCAGCTCCAGATTACGGCAGAACGGGTCCAGCCACACTGGATTAGCCCTGGAGAGGCAAACACATGCATCACTGACTGAGAAGGATGAGTCTCCGCCGGTTGCCTGGCAACTGGCCCAGTAATGACAAAAAAGTGTATTTAACAAAATGTCAAACTCATTATTTAGCATATATACAACTTTTGTCTATTTATTATTTTTTCTTGAAGCCAATGAAAAGCGTGAACTTGACCTTTATACAAAAAAAAAAATAAATGTGTGGTACTTCATAGGGGGTCGCAAAATCTTTGGTTGATTAGACATTTTTTTATATATGTATTTTTTGAAATTTCCCCCACAAATTAATTTTTTTTTAAATACACATTAACATGAATCCAACATATTTTAGTAAACTGATTAGGGATAGCTTAACAGTGAATGCAAAATGATGATAATGTATATTTATAAACAGCACTAGGCCAAGTTTTGTATAGAATCTACATAATAAGTAGGGGGGTCCCTACTTAATCTCTCATCAGTTTGAAAAACGCTGAAGACACCTGGTTTAATGTGTGCTGTGAAAGGGAAGCTGATATCTCACCCCTCAAAAGAGTACTTGTTAGTATTAGGCATGTCCAGGATGTCCATTAGACCCTGATTACCTGGAGAGGTAGAGGGAAAATAATTGCACCAGAAAAACAGGTTCAAGTGAAGTCATATTTTGATCTGTACGAAGCCACATCCTGAAGAACAAGTTGATGGGGCTGTCCCGATCTGAAGCTGCCTACCTGTTGATCCTGCAACAATTGCTTTTAGTTTCCGCTGGTGTCTGCAGCACATAGAAAAACACGTCATGAGTAGGTGAAGGTGGTGATTCACGGATACAAACACGCTACATGACTAAGCAGATGTTAAACAGATCAAAATAAATCTGTACAAACACAGGTCTGCTGACGGATTCTTACACTTTGCGATAATGCCAGTTCATTGTGACAAACAAAATTCCCGCCAGGCACAGCAGCACAGCCAGGATGATGATGACCAGCTGTGAGACAAACAAAGTAGGAGAACTTAAAGCATCAAAACAAAATGACATCCAAAACCACTGTCAGCTACGCAGACCTGCAGTGTGGAGATATCGTCAGGCAGTTTGTCACCAATGGCAGGCTGGACGTCCACAACGTTGTACTTTCTGAACAGGTTTCTCAGCTGCTCCTTGTTCTCATCAATCATCTGGATAACCCTGCAAACACAAAACACCAGGACAGAGGAACTCACCATGGGGCACAGTCCATGCCCCGTAGAGCTTACACATGGAAGATGTCTGTCTAACCAAGTCATTAATGTGCATGGTATCTGTGTTAGCACATAGCATTTAGACTTAAAGTGCAAGTTAATTAATGAAGGTATAAAAGACCTTTCAACGTCCAGGATGGTGTTGGTCTGATTGTTGACAACGTGGATGAGCATGTCAGTCTGAGCATAGTTTACTCTGCCCTTCTTGTCCACATGGAACTGAATAATAAGAGAGTGAAACAAAGATGTCAGACATTTATACAATACATGACAAAAGCTGAATTAAAGCATTGCACTAAAAAAAACCCAACCTGTATGTCATCTAAGTTGACAATAGCACCAGTGATGTTGGACAGCAGGTTGATGAAGTCTTCCTGGTTTTCTCGAACCAAATCAGGTATCTCATTAAACACTATCTTGACCCTCTGGTCGTCCCGGAGAATATAAATATTCACGTTAGTGGTTGTACAGTGTCCTGCAAGATCGCAGGCCAGAATCTCCAGCTGAAAGTAACCTGGATTATAGGCAGTGAAGAGGTCATAGGTACGAATGATTCCATCTGTCAAACCTGTGAAAGGAGCAAGACGGTGTGTGAAATTCATTTAACAACAAAAGACAATTCTAATTTGACATGAGGGACTATATTCTAAGAACAGGATATATGTACTAGCTTGAGCCAGTGCAGCTTTAAGTTGTTTAAAATGCAATAAACCTACTCATGCAATAAAGTTTTGTACTGTATACTGTATTTACCGATGGTGAAGATACTCCCTACATCCTCACTGCCATTGCTCTGTGACTGGAAGTAGTGGATTGTAAAAATGTGATACTGGACCAAGCTGTTGTTGCCAATGTCATTATCTACAGCCACCACCTTGATGAGGTCTGAGCCCACTTTGGCATTTGCAGCAACTCCTGAAACATAGAGACAGAGGGAGAAGAGTATGTTGGTTTTAAATACAGCTTACAACTGCATGTAAGATTGAATAAAGTATCAGCAAATAAATCAAATTAATAGTAAACACTTGAATTTCAGTACAATGTTTCTAGCTTATAAGGTTGAGCTACTTCCTGTTATGTCTGGAGTCATTTCCTTCAGGTTTTCAACAACTCTCTTTAATTCATTTTAAATCAAAACAATCAAGAGCACAAACATGGAGGAGTAAATTAGACCCTATTGTGCTGCCATAGTGTTAACGTTATATGGGAAACGCTGAGAACAGCCATAGGCCAAACCATGCACAGTACCTGCAGTATACTCTGCCTTAAGGAAGCGTGGTTTCTGGTCATTGATGTCTTCCAGTTCGATAAGGACTTCCAGCAGGCTGGGGTCCCGAGCAGGGTCCAGGGCCTTGGCCCGCAGTGACCTCTGACCCTTGGGAGGAGTCCAGCTCCGGTTGCTGGAAGCCTTGATAATGATGGAGTAGACCGGAATCTCCTCCCGGTCCAGATCCTTGAGCAACTTCAGCTCTCCATCTAGACTCAAGCCAAAGTTTCCATCACTGTTTCCCCCTACAGGAAGAGATGGGAGGGTTCTGCATTCAATCACATAGACCATTAAAAGAATTGGCTTTAAAGAGAAAAGAAAGACGGATGAAGGTATACAAATGTCTTCATTATTCCTCAGCTTTTGAAGTACAGAGGCTTTTATGTGACTAGACAATGGGTACACAATAAAAATAAAAGAGAAACTCTTTATCTTCTTTTCTTCCTATTACATTTTTCACATTTTATACTGGCGAAGGATGCTGTATCACCTGCAATAAAATAGTAGACGATGGCATTGGAGCCCTCATCTGCGTCCACAGCTCTGGTAATGTTCCCCACCCGAGTACCTGGGGGGGAGTGCTCAGGCACTGTCAGCTTCTGGTAAGGCAAGCCGCCACGCTGAGGTGCACAAACACACACACAAATGCTTACCAGCAGCTCTTAAGTATGGATAACCAAATATGGGCATATATACTGAACCTTATACTCACTGGTGGCTTGAGGAAGACAGGTTCATTGTCGTCGATGTCCAACAGCGCCACCTGCAGAGGCTGAGTAGTCTCATAAGGCACAGGCTGACCCATGTCGCGGGCCACGATTATAAGCTGAGAGCGTCGTTTAGTACACAGTTAGAAGGAGAGCACATGTGACCTCATGAGCTACGTAAACTGCAAACACACACAGCTGACTCACGCTAAGGAGGGCCTGTTTCTCTCGGTCCAGTTTCACAGTAGTAGTGATGACTCCGGACGTGGCGTCGATGTGGAAGTTTTCCCAGTCTCTGTTACCTGCTCCTGTCTGCAAGAAGGCATAGCGCACCTCTCCATTTACCCCTTCATCAGAGTCCGTCGCGTGCACCTCAAACACCAGAAGGCCTGGAGGCTGCTCCTACATTCAGAGGAAAGAGAGACAAGTGCGTCAAACAGTAAAGCTTGTGGTTTTCTTTATCATAGTTGTGGTGTTTCGTAAGCCTCTGTTTCAGTACAAGAAGTCCTAACTGTAATAGCCACAAAACACAACAAATCTATTCAAAGAACCACTGAATGTAGGTCAGTAGTATTGGTATTTTATTTTCCCTTTACTGTCTAAAAGTGTCTATAAGGTGAGTGTGTTTGTTAATTTCAGGAAGGCAGAGCATCAAAGGAGTTCAGATTCAATAATCCTTACACAATGAGGATGCTACTATGCAAATTGAGAATATGAGAGACTGATGCAAGACCATCAGAGTACCGTTTGATAACCTGGATAAAACCTAAGTAAGCCTCACAGTTGGATGTTTCCACAAACTAATCAAGTTGCAGTTTGTCACCATTTTACCATGTGAGATTTTGTCATAATTAGCATACAAACTTTAGAGCTATGGCCAAAAAAGGGGGTTTGTGAGGTTATAGCTAGTCCAAATGAAGGTTTTCGGGTAAATCTGATGAAATTCTTCTTTTCCTGATATTCACAAGACTGAAACAAGACTGGGACATAAAGATCAGCAAAACCTCTGTCATCAAATCCATGATGCCAGAAGGTGAATTCAGATACCTCAGAGATATGGATGATGGTTCCATTAGCAGGCCTGACAAACACGGGTCTGTTGTCATTAACATCTATGACCGTGATGATCAGGTCAGCGGTGCCCCACAGAGGCGGACGCCCCTGGTCTGTAGCCACCACGGTGAGGTTGAAACGTTCTGTGGACTGAAGCAGACGTAGAGAACGCACCAGTCCTGTGTTTGGATCCATGTAGAACGCATCTGAAAACCAAAAGGAAAACAGCTGAACCATAACAGGCTCCATACAGGCCCTTTCAAATGTGGGGGACAGTTCTCTCCATCAGTTATGTTTAATTTAATGAAGAATTACATGGTAAATATTTATTGTGCAGCTTTTAGAAATATGAGATGATAATGTAATTGAGTGAATTTATTACATACAGTACGTACTGCGTAAAAGTTTTAGGTTTTAGGTGTGGAACATTTGCTGTAAACTAAGAATATTTTCAAAAATATAAATAATTAATGGTTATTTTCATCAATTTACAAAATGCAAAGTGAGCAAACAATAGAAAAATCTAAATCACATCAATATTTGGTGTTTCTACCCTTTGTCTTCAAACCAGAATCAATCCTCATAGGTACACTTTAGCCCACGAAAAACACATCAAGCTTATTTCCCTTCAAAATCAGAAGATGTCCAGCAGAGCCATCAGCTCAGAACTGGCAGAAACCAGTGGGACTCAAGTACACCCATCTACTCTCTGGAGAAGTCTGGCCAGAAGTGGTCTTCATGAAAGAGTTGCAGCCAAAGTTGTCTGACATGGAAACAAGGCCCAGAGACTCAACTATGCATAAAAACATGGGAACTGGGCTGCAGAAAAGTGACAGCAGGTGCTCTGGACTGATGAGTCAAAATTTGAAACATTCAGCTGTAGCAGAAGGCAGTTTGTTCACCAAAGGCCTGGAGAGTAGTACAATAATGAGTCTCTGCAGACAAAAGTGAAACATGGTGGAGGTTTCTTGTAAGTTTGGGGCTGCATTTCTGCAAATGGAACTGGGGATTTGGTCAGGATTAATGGTTTCCTGAGAAATACAGGCAGATACTTATCGAACATGTAATACTATCAGGGAGGCGTATGATTGGCCCCAAACATACAGCCTAGGTTACTAAGAACTATCTTCAGTGTAAAGAAGAACAAGAAGTCCTGGAAGTGAAGGCATGGCCCCAACAGAGCCCTGATCTCAACATCATGTAGCGTGTCTGGGATTACATGAGTCAGAAGGATTTGAGGAAGTCTACACCCACAGAAGATCTGTGGTTAGTTCTCCAAGATGTTTGGAACAACCTACCAGTGCAAGTGCAAAAACTCTGTGCAAGTGTAACGGGAAGAACTGGAGGCAAAGGGTGGTCGCACCAAATATTGAATTTTTCCCACACCTGCCTTGAACTTTTGTACAGTACTGTATATTTGGTATAAAGTGACCCTACTGAGGCTGTCATTAACATTTTTCATACCTGAACGTCCCACTATGCTATAGAGCACCGCACCGTTCTCTCCTTCATCCAGATCAGTAGCTTTCACTGTAATCACAGACGTGCCACTGGGCTCATTCTCAAATACGCTGGTGTTGTACACTCGCTCTGTAAAGCGCGGCCGATAATCGTTGATGTCGAGAACTGTCACCAGGACCTGAGGTGACATGGAAACATACCAGAAAACGGTTATATTATATTATATATTATATATTATATTCAGGACATGTGGTAGAAAACAAGTGATACATCAGGATGGGCAGTAATACCTTCAGAGTTAGGTCATAAAAGAGAGACGTTATTTTTTATTTCTGTGTTGGTTATGATGACATGAGTGTCTCAACGGTCATTAATACATGGATATCTGTAGTTGACTGACTATGTGTTATTCTTGACTCAACTACACGACATTACAAATTACACAGAATATGAAACTTTGCGTCAAAGACTTAGCCCACTGTTGGTCATTTGTATTTCATTATGGAGTGTGTGTCGAGTAATGTAGAGACCCCCACAACTAGTGTGTGGTCCTACAATCAATCATAGGCCACTTTATTGTAAATTAAGTCACTTCAGCAGTTCTCAGATGACATATGTCACTATGCTGCTGTTGGTCCGGTAAATCTTCACCGGGTCATAGCGAAATTTCACCATAAAAATGTTGTAGGCGGGGGAAACTTCAAAGATTGTTCCTAGACTAAAACAGACCCAGAGACACGTAAAATGGCATGTCCTGTCATGTTTGGGTTTCTTATTGGCACCAGAGTTGAGTAAGTCACTCATATCGTTCCAAACCCTCATTCAAAGAAGATCCCTGTGCGATTACAGTCCATGATCTCTACCTGGACAGAGTTCTCTCGCCTGTTGTTGGAGCTGCCTCCAGGGTTGTCACGGGCGACAGCAGTTAGAGTGTAGTGGTCCTTTGTCTCTCTGTCCAGAGGGGAGAGGATGTAGATCTCTCCCTGGTGCAGAGAAGAATGAATAATTAGGAAGGAAGTACAAGTACTGACTGGGAGCAGAGGCTGTATCAACACATTTATTTGAGACTGTGTTTGTTAAATGGAGCATGGAGGTCAAATACGTAGATTGTCTTTAGGACGCTAAGATGCTTGTTTAAACTTGCACTTCCAGGCAGGATGACGTTGAGGACTGCTAGGAGAGAAAACACAGCAGACTCCTTCTAGCCAGACAAGAATATCTGAAATTTTCTAAAAACAATCGATGGAATTTAAGATTTACTGTAACTGCTCTAAAACCCAATAATATACCTTACAAGAGACAAATTATAAAGCTTTGAGACTGGCAAAGTAAAAGAAGCAGTGTTGTTGTTGTTGTGGGGATGTAGTGGCCAACTTACAGTTGATGGCCTTATGCCAAACTTGCCCTCCCCGTCTACCAGGCTGTACTCAATAGCTGCAAAGAGGCCAGAATCAGCATCTGTAGCATGGACACGAACTATGGTGGTTCCCAAGTCTACATTCTCAAAGACAGGCTCCTACAAGCACAGAAAAAACACGAAGTTAACCCAAGACCATGTAAGATTTATCCAATGATGCAATGATATGCTGCTATGATAATAAGTCTTTAAAGCTTTAGCACCACTTTTTGCAGAACGTATTTCCTGTCGTGGTATATTTAATTTGTATGTTGTAATTTCCTGCCTCATGTTGCGTTTCACTTGAATCACAAGAGTAAGGATATTTGCTGCCAACACAAGCTAAAACAGTCACCGAAAACACTTCCTATTTTTGCAGATCACTTAAAGTTTAACACCTTCAAATTCACTTTTACACGCTGTACTACTCTAATTCATTAGCTGTTGTGGTATGTTTCTAAACATCTCGCTGAGTACCTGATAGGCTGGTTGTAGAAAGACTGGGTTGTTGTCGTTGACATCCACTATACGCAGATAAACGGGCAGTTCAGCCATCCTGGGAGGACTACCATGGTCCTGAGCGCGAATTGTGAAATTCAGCCATTGTACCTGCTCAAAATCCACCGTCTGGTTGGCAACAATCTTACCTGTAAATGTGTAAGAACAAAAGTGACAGTTACAGTTTGGATTCCTCTGTAAGTAGGAATGTATCCTCAGGTCGCAGGTGCATTTTGCTCACTTAGAGCAGCCTACGACAGCTTATTGGTAATCCTACCAGTGGAAGGGTCCTCCAGTCTAACATATCCCCCTCGAGGCAGGTGGAGCAGCTGGTAGATGACTTGGCCGTTGGGTCCTTTATCTGGGTCTACAGCTGACACTGACAGCAGTGTTGTGCCTGGCTGAGCCCCTTCTAAAATCTTCTCAGTGAAGTTGGTGACTCCAAACGGCCGGAAACGAGGGGCGTTGTCGTTTACATCCAACACGTTGATGGTTAGCCTCGCTGCGGGAGGAGAAGATCGTGATGTGACGGAAAGGGAATGAAAGTTAAAAACTAAGTGACTTAGAAAACTGACTTACCGTTGGGAACGCTTCCTGACTTGTCAATGACATCACTGGCATTGTCATGGACAGAAACGATGATCTCAAAAGTAGCCACCAGCTCTCTGTTGAGTGGATTGCGAACAAATACTGCACCTGAAAAATTGACCAAAACACATGCAA
This sequence comes from Mugil cephalus, assembly GCF_022458985.1. NCBI lineage: Eukaryota > Metazoa > Chordata > Actinopteri > Mugiliformes > Mugilidae > Mugil > Mugil cephalus. The sequence goes on from NC_061782.1 coordinate 7,321,762, forward strand.
TTAATTTCCCAAATACAAGAGCCGGTTTATTATTTGTTAGTCAAAATTAAGAGTGTAATATAAAATGTTGTAGATGTCTCACCGGTGTGTAAATCAATGCCAAAGGACTCCTGCAGGCCGTCCACCGGTTTGTTCCCATCATCCTTTGCCTCCACTGAGATGATGTAATACTCAAGTCGGGGATGTAGATCGGGATCCTCAGCAGTCAGCGTGGCTACCACCACACCAGGCGGCGTGGACTCGTTGACGTTTATCATGGTTACAGGTTCTATAAAACGAGGCCGGGAGTCATTGACATCTTCGAGGATTACCGTCAGGGTGGCTGTGCCCGACATGGGGGGTGTGCCCCGATCAGTTGCAATGACGACGAGGCGGTAGGACCCCCGCTCCTCTCTGTCGAGCGTGGCGTTACCCACCAAGACAGCACCAGAGATTGGTTCAACCACAAAGCGGTCCTGAGCGCCGCTTTCCAACCGGTACATCAGCCAGCCATTAGAGCCGGAGTCAGCATCCGTGGCCGACAGCTGAGTCACCACCACACCTGGAAGAGACGATGTGCAGGTTATATTCCTCTCCTGCATCTTTCACTCACAAAAATCATTTGCGCCAGGCCATAAACTCACCAGTGGGGCTGTTCTCAGGGAGGCGGACGCTGAAACTGGATGGGCTGAAGACAGGAGGGTTGTCATTCTGATCCAGGATTGTAACTGAGAGAGGGACACTGTTGTTCAAGCCTCCTACGTCCACCCCAACCAGAAACAGCTCTACCCGGGGCTCCTGAAACGCCTCACGATCCAACCTCGCTCCCTGACGCACATATATCACACCTGGAGGCAGATGCAAACACATTAACACTTCCATTGCAGTTTCCATTTTCTTCTCCGTTGACTTGATTAAGAGACGTTAGGGTACCAGTATCTGCGTCCACGGTGAAGAGGTCCACTCTCGCGCCAAGCAGGTGGTATCTGACCACAGCATTAGGTCCAATGTCCTTGTCCTCAGCCAGAACCGGCCCATTTAAAACAGTTACAGTGCTTCCTAAAGGACAGATGTACACAACAACGATGGAGAGTTCAGAATTACAATACTGATGAAGAATTCAAGGTATGTACTGCCAAATAGTGCTGGTACCACCAAGAAGACACCAGCTAACTAGCCTAGCCAACAGCAGCAGGTAAGGTAATTAGGTAATTAATTGCTAGAGGAAAACTCTGGTTACATATTAGTGTATGTGGTGAACAAATTCAATTTAATAGTTCTTGGGTCAGTCACAAAAAAAGCTGTCCATTCTCATATCTCACCTATTCACTTGCAAAGTTCAAAAACCTAACCTCAACATAGGTTCTGTGTAAACAAAGCCAGGAAGTGGTGAAGAAAGTGTTGCATCCAGACAGACTGGTACTCTGTGCAGCATTTAAACATTGACACACACACACACAAACACACACACGCAAACACACTTGAATGCTACCTGCTGCAGAGTTTTCAGTGATTTCAGCCCTGTAGCTGGTCCTGGTAAAAACAGGCCTGTTGTCATTCTCATCCAAAATGGTGATTATCAGGAGGTCTGAATCCTGGTGTTGTGCAAAGATGGACAAAGAGGAAATTAGAAGAGGAAATAATTACACAAAGAGCAGAGGAAAATGAGATGATGAGATGATCAGCCCCCGAAGAAGCAAATTACTAGAGCACTGCTGCAGAGAGGTCGGAATAAGCTTTTGCAGCAGTTGCACTGTGCAAAAACCAACAAGTTCAGAGGTTTGCTTCAGAGCTTTCCTACACGTCTTGTGGGTGACTGAGTGGCTCTGGTGTTTTTGTTTTAAGTGCTATGCATCAGATCATTACTGATAAGATGCAGGCTTTTACAAGCCACATAAGATTATTTTTATCTCCACTCCACCATCAAATCATCCTTTGCCCAGTCTGTTTATTGCATTTCTTGTCTCAAGTAAATCTATTTTTCACACCTGTCTAAATATAGCAGGCGAGACAGATCCTCCTTTCTCTGTTTGTCTTAGTTTTCAGTCCCTTCTTTTTCTTTCCTTCCTCTTTCCACTTGTCTTAGAACTAGCTCGTGTCCTGTCAATAAAAAATCTTATGTTGCTCTGCCTAAAACAATGAGTTATGGGCTGGGTGGAGCACAGTATAGCAACAGATCTGTAGATGAAGAGAGAAAACTTGCAACAGACGAGTAGAGGAAAATTAGATCACCCTGCGAGCGATGCGGGGGTTCTCCGGATTGTCTTTGACGGTGATGGTGAGCCTGTACTCAGCCACTCGCTCTCTGTCCAGCGGCCTGTTCACCTGCACCACACCTGTCTAACACGCAGCGAGGAGCAGGAAGTAAACATGTGTTTAAAGATTCACAAGTATCACATACAGCACATCCTGTAACATGGCCATCAAGTCAATGAGGCTGTAATCATCAGTATTTTGCAGCCAACTGTAGCTGAAAGCCTAGTTATGGCTGATGCCAGTCATGATTCCCCTTTTAACACCCAATGCCACTTTTACCACTTCAGTATTTTTTTTTTTTTTCTCACTGTGTCATTGATGTAGAAGGCTCCATCTTGGTTGCCAGCGGTGATGTTGTAAGTGAGAAGAGCATTGCGCCCACTGTCTGCATCTCGCGCTCGCACCCTGGCCACAGAGGTGTGTATGGGGGCACCTTCGCTCACACTCGTGTTGTAAGGCAGGTTAAGGAGGACTGGGTCGTTGTCATTGATATCCAGGACATAGACCCCCACCACCACCTGAGGAGAGCAAAGGTCAACTTTAAAAAAAAAAAAAATAAATAAATGAATAAAAGATCTAGTTCAGGCCTGTTCACAAGCTTTTTTTTTTCTAAACTCTTTAAAAATAATATAAGAAGATGAATTTGTGCCACACAACTTCTTATACTTTAAAATAAGCACAATTTAAATTGCATATACTGTATATTTGAATTAAACAGAAAAATAATGGGTTTATAGAGTTTCACAAACATTTACTATTTGGAAATTTAATAGTTCTTTTTGCAGCTAGTGTGCACGCAAGTCATACAGAAGTGGAGCTCATAAGATATGTTCAAGAGGATATGGTGAAAGTCCGCTTGCGTGTGCGAATGCGTACCGAGCTGTTGCGAGACGGTGTTCCCAGATCTCTGGCTGTGACGGTGATATTGTAGAAGGCCGTCGTCTCTCTGTCCAGCTCTACATCCTTCCTCACCCGAAGCTCTCCTTCCACGGGAGAAACCATGAACTCATCTGGCGTAAAGACACAGAAAGGAGCTCAGAGATACACATAAATGATCTAATAAGTCTTTTGCCATAAAAGTCTGTGTGATGCTAACTCTGGAAATCTCCGCCGGTGATGCTGTACTCCACTTTGCCGTTGAGGCCTGAGTCTTCGTCGCTGGCTCTGAGAGTCCAAACCCGAGGTCCTGGCTGGCCCTCAGTCACCTCGAAGGGTCCCTCATAGGCTCTGGGGAAAGTGGGTGTCACGTCATTCACATCTAAGACGTTCACCAGCACCTAAACAGAGAGGGGGAGGAGAGATTTTTTCAACACACTGATCGTATGAGATGTGGTTAATTACTGGTTGATTCGATAGTAACACATTACCGTTGTGCTAGATGTTAAGCGAAGAGCAGGCTTTGGACACTGGTCTGTAGCTGTGACAACCAGTGCATAGTGCCCGTTGCTAATCTCATAGTCCAGCTCCTTCACAGCAGTAATTCTCCCCTAAAAACACACATCGCATATAGGACGTTAGTGTTGTTGATGTTACTTCTATCTCCACAGCATAGCAGCTCTCATGTCTCACCGTGATGCTGTCGATGTGAAAGGTCTGGATCAGGTTGCCACGAGCAATGGCATATCGCAAGGTTCCGTTTAGACCCTCGTCCGGGTCAATGGCTGTTACCGTGGCGATGGTGGCACCCACTGTCTCCGGCCCTTCGCTCAGCACTGTGACGTACTCCTCCTCGGGGAACTCTGGGGCGTTATCGTTCTCGTCCACGATGCGAACATTTATGGTGGTTGAAGTCTGGAGCAAAGAGAGGAGGGGGAAACTTTTACATCTGTGTCTGCCTTTATGTTAGATTTTTTATTAATGCTTCTGACAATATGGGAATCACATTCAGCGTACGGGGCACAGCTGGGCCTGCAAGTGAGTCTAAATTTGCAAAACATTTTTCCTTCCTCATTTATAATTTTTGACATGTGATATTCAGAATTCATTTAACATGGGTGAATTGCAGATTGTTGAAAGATATATCCTGTGAGAATTTAAAAAAAGCAAAAAAGGAAAGTGTTAGTGAGCCGTGGAGACGACGCTGCAGACTGGCCAAAATGAAACTCACTCCGGGAAAAAGAAAAAACCTGAAATGCAATTGAAGTAGATGGGAAGCAGGACATTAAAAGAAACCACTAAACGCTAAAAGATTGTAAGACATGCGCTAAAGTAAAGTATCACTGGGTGGAGTGGAAGTCGGGTTGTTTTCCACTCCACCTGTTTGACCTGCCCCATTCTACACCCACTGCTACTAAAAAGCTCTCACAAATGATTTGTCCCTGCAGGCAGTGCTGGTAAAAAAACAAACAAACAAAAAAAAGAATGGCTATTGTAATTCTGCCACACACACACAAAGTGATTATCCAAAACAAATCTGCACCTTTATTAATTTTTTGTAGCACTGCAAATCTTTAGACATGCTGCGCAAGAGGGCAAGATAGGATAAGATAAGATAAGATAAGATAAGATAAGATAAGATAAGATAAGACAAGATAAGATAAGATAAGATAAAAAAAAGAATAAGGTAACACAAGAAAAAGTATATAAAAGCAAATATGTTAAAGGTACAGAAATGTTTACATTGAGTATCAGGTTTAAAGTAACTAACCAACTATCACTACTAATAGTACTAAGGGTCATCTCAGAGAAAAATAAAGGGGCTCTACCTTCTTTCATTATGAGAAATGTAAGAATGTAGCGTCTACTAGGGACTGACCCACCAATTTTTTCTTTATAAAAGTCCCTCTTCTTCACATCAGCCAACTTTACGAGAGTGAATGTATCACGTTTCCAACTCATTAAACACATATGGTCGTTTACATATGTGGGGAAAACACACGTGATGCTACTATTTTTGTTTGTGGGTTTCAGATACTTGTACTTCACTGATTTATTCGGGGGTGGGGGCACACTCACTGCACGCACCCACTCACACTTTAGAGTTTCAGAAAGACGAATAGAAGGAAGCGAGAGAGAGAGAGAGAGAGCGAGAGCGAGAGCGAGAGAGAGAGAGACAGAGAGGGAGGGAGTAGGGGGGAGGGAGGTGTTTTAACTGCGTTGCTGTTGCGCTTTAAAGCTCAGAAGCCTCAAGTCAAGTTGGAGATAAACCAACAAGGGACGTTCGTCTTGGCATTTGCTACAAATCTGAGAGAATTTCACTCTAGTTCAAGAGTGAATGGGAAAAACTTTACCAAAGGCTACTTGTACATAAAGTAGACAACAGCTTCAGTCAAACTCTGTCCTGCATTTTTTTTTCTTTCTTTCCCCTTTTGCATCCAGTCAACCATGGAGTGGGGATTACCCTCTCGGACATCAGTTTTGGAAAGGATGTCCATGCTTTGGCTTGTCTCTCTTCTGATCTCTGCAGGTAAGAATAACGCGACAAAAACAAAACAAAAACAACAACAAGAACTACTACTACTACAAAAAAAAAAAAAAAAAAACCCGCGTCCATCTATTTTTACTTCAGACTGGTTTAACTAGCTCATCCGGCGGGCGTGTGTAAACTTGTCAGCTATGGTTACGGTCACTTTGACTTGCAGATGGAAAGCACAGACTTACACAGAGCCAGAGTTTGGAAAAATGTAAAAAATATGCGCATAGAATTATGCAATCGGTTTGAATATATCCGCGCTCCAACATGAACTTTGCGTGTCGTAATGGTTTAACCGTGCGCGGTGACAGGTCCCGTACGGCCCACTGATAAGGTTTGTGCGTCTTTTGTATTCCTCTAGTTCCAACAGCTGCCCTGTATCCCAGACATTTTTAATGGCAATGCGCATGTGTCTGTAAAAATGTCTGGCTGAGCATCTTTAAAACTTCGCGGCTCCCGTTTGTTGCTGTTGTTGTTTTTGATAGAACATCTGGTGCGAAGCTGTTTTAAAGCCCCTCCCATGGGATGCAGTGAAGTGTAAATCCACCTTAAACTCAGCCGCAAACAAGCGAGCGACTGGTTGTTTGCGATTTTAAGACAGGCGAGCCCAGAAATGTGGCCAACACTTTACGCGCTTGGAAAAACAACTTCAAGGGGAACAGAGAAAAATGTTTCTAATTCCTCAGCCGTGTGCGCCAAAGTACACTGGATTGAAGGCGGATACGTTTAATTTATCTGCTTAATCGCTCCTGCTATGTGATGGCAATCCATCGACTTTTCGGGGGAGCCGTAATGAAATGCGAGGAATCTTTATTTTGGCATTGCCTGAAGTTTAGGGCAGTGGCGCTGGAGTAGTGAGGAGACGCAGCTGTTGCCTCCGGAGCGCAGGGTGACTCACTTCAAACGCTGCTGAAAACTTGCAGAGGTTATCAGTTTTCGGCTTCAGGGATTTGGACTATTTAGATAAACTCACTCAGAAAGTCCTCTAACGTAGTTGTGATGTTTTGCTTAAAGCTTAGATTGATTAATCCTGAACAAAAACATATTTTAGTACATATTATGAATTCCAAGTTTCAGAGATTGGTTAAAAGCCAACTCGAGGGGAATTTTGTATTCCTGGTGGAATGTATAGTGTTCTTAAATTATCTCAGCTAATTTGAGGAAGCGAGAGTCACCTAAAAAAAGACCTAAAAGGTTTAAGAGTACACTACAGTGCCCCTTCCTTTGAGCTCTGACATCCTACTTGTTGAGAAGTTTCCACCTTTTCGGTTTATGATGAAAACAGCTGTTTGTCCTGAAGCCAATACCGGGCTTCTACTCCACAATAATATGATTGGAGAGAAACAGCAGCAATCCGTGCCTCTTTTCCTCTCACTTTAGATAAGCACTTAGGACAATGGCACAGCCGGAATGGTCAGTAAACTGCACAGGAAGTGACCTCTTACTCCTTCTTTGCCCCCTCTGCTTTCTCCTCCCGCTGAGACAAGACATGCATTGATCTGTGGACTTAAATGAGTAAATCTTTATTAAGCCACAGTTATCTTGGTCAGAACAAGAAGAGGTCTGACCAGGTAGAGACAGACTGTAAATGATGTGCAACAGTTGTGTGGGGACACACACCATTAGTAATAAGACGACAGCCGAGGAAGGGGAGCTCCCTCTGTCTCTCTGTGATTTTTCTGGGTGTCTACTTTTTAAAGGTCTGTACATTTGTAGCTGATATCATGGTTAACGGCCTTCGTGCTGCTGGTAAATGTTTGTCTCCCACGCTCTCAACAGGCCAAGGATGCAACATTGACCACCCCCAACAGAGCCTTGGCTCTGCTTTTAGCCACAGCAACAAACAATTCAAGTGTGTTGATTGTAAAAAAAAATGATGACTTTATGTAACCGTAACAGCATAATACTGTATTTCATGTAAAGCGCCTGAAAGTGGGAAGGACTCAATAGAGAGAAAAAGCAGAAACTAGCTGAATTATAACAGAGTCAGTCAGTTTAAGTTAGGTAATACCTGAACTTTCACTGTTTCAAAAATACAAAATGACCCATTTACACTTTCAAAATGACATTTCATCTACACTGCTGCTTTTGTAAAAGGAAGAGGAGATTTTGTAATTGTGGTTACGAAGGTATCGTTGCTCAAACATTGACAAACTTACATGTCACATATCATGTCGATGAAGGGTAAAGTTAACACACAAACCAGCCATCGCCATTTAGCTCATAAGCACAAAGAATATAATTAAATGTCAAACGATGCTTGAACATGGTGACATGAACCGATGACCCTTAACCACTTCCTTTTATGAGTAGGTAGTAACTGAGTAACGCATTTGAACACTTCCTGTTACTAAAAGATGTTCATGCATCAGAAACTTCTCAAATGAAACCTCATGCAAGAGAGTTTCGGTCGAAGGGGGAATGATCTCCTGCTGGTATCATGAACAACCTTTGAACATGATAACCATTAGCATAACAGTGGGTTTAAAAAGGGCGGAGATTGAGGCATGTGTCAGGAAGCATTGCTTGAGCACAGATAGAGAATATATGCACATCAGAGAATACCAGCTATACCAGTGGGGTGTGTTCAGGACCATGAGGTGGTATAATTGTAAGCTCTTGAAGACGTGTGGTTAAAAGTGTATTATTTTAGCAGAAAGTGATACACTTTTAATTAAGTCACATATGTCTGAATGAAAGAAAGCTGTCAGTGCCAGCGTGCCCTAAACAGGTGGCAGCCAGGCCTAAAACAAAAGAAGGCTTGTTTCTGGGCCCTCGGGGGGCTATCAGGATCCTGTGAACAGAGATGAGAGGAGGAAATGTAGATCTATAATTGAGCCAAGACACAGATGTCTGGTGTATGCCAGTGAAAGAAATCCTGTCTGTTCCTGACACCGGGCAAAAGCCTGCCGTCTGTTTTTTTTTTTTTTTTTTTTTAGCTACTTTATAACCACATCAAAACAGCTGAGATAGTGCTGACAACGTGGAAAACACCTCCCACTTTACTACAAAAAAGTGATTTTGATAAAAGTGATACAGTAGAGTGTCACAGCTGGCAGATTAACAAGTAATGAACCTTTGCCTCTATTATCCCTAAAGAAATTATATCCCCTTTCTTTTCTAAAAAAAAAAAAAAACCCAAAAAGTGTAAATAGTGCTAAAGAAAGCCGGCTGAGCTGCTAAAAAGAAGGTCAGGGAGGGTGTGTGTGAAACAGGAGAGGAGAAGGGCTTCCCTACTATTGTCTCACCACGTAGGCAGGAACAGCCAGAGGATAACAGTTTCACTTTAATCACCCACCCTGGTCTTCCTATTGCTTTCCCTAGCTCACAACGGCCACACACACGCACAGGATGCGCATATACTGCAAATGCAAACATGCAAAGCTAATCAAAGACCAAAGGTTGTTTAGCTGCTGTATTTGTGTAAACCAGTCAGCTGAAGCCGGAACTGTGATTTAGACTTTTAAACAACTGATGTGCTTCCTCGTTTGTGTTGTAGCTGACACATGAGGCTCTCCTACATGGTACATCTGCCCCCTCAGGGAAATAGTAGTTGCGCTAAACCTACATTAACCATGAAAAGCTGCTGCTGGATTTGCTTAACTTTTCAAGCATACTGCACCAAACTATGATCTCACTACATTTCCTTATCTTTCTAGAGCGTCCACAATTTCTTGATTTGATTGATTGACTGGTTAACCAAGGGAAAATAAATCAACCAACTATTTTAATGATGAAGTAACAGTTGAGGTTATTGTTCAGGCCAGAACACCAAAATTGATAGTTCTGATCTCTAAAATGTGCAAATTGACTGTGGTATTTTTATCTTATATTACAGTTTAACAAATATTTTATATTTATAATTTTATATTATCAATGATCAGTTGATTAAGCGAGTGACATTAATGATATCCTGTGTGTAGGGCTGCAATCTGCTTGAGACTTGCAGCCCATAAAGAGTCATGCAGCAGCAGCAGCTGTAGCTCTTCACATTCAGCTCCAAGTAACAAGGAGCCAGACAGAAGGAGCACTGGGAGGAGTGTTCGCGTGCCGGGACAACTCAGGAAGGAAGTCCACTCCTTAAATCCTGGCACTGACCACCTTCCACCCTGGCTGACCCATCATACACACAGCCTTGCACAGCCTGCGTTCAAGCTTCGATCCGAGCAACTGCAATAGAGCAAATTTGCAAGCAGGCGTTAATGCTCTCCGCCCCCACACATACATGCACACGCACACTCACATGCAACCCTGTCCCCTTTGCAACATTCTTAGATGATAAACCACACTGCCTGTCTGTTGCAGACATTAGCTGGCAGAGATCTAAGCAGATGCAGCGTGTCAGAGTTGTTCTGTTGTTTTACATGCTTGCTTTTCATTATGTGGGTGCATCTTATATGCTATGCTATGTCTGCATCGTTTTTATGTTTAGTCTTTCCATTGTTGCAAAGAAACAATAATTCACAGCACATATTAAAGACTTTATCTATTCGCACATTCTGCTGCTGCATTGGTGAAGTCAGAGCAGGATGTGGGTGAAGGTAGAACGTGAGAGATGGAGAACAGTTTATGCAACATGTAAAGATTGTTTCACAGCTGTATTCTTGGCTTCCTGAGAGCATATCGAGAGATGTATGAAGACGTCTATATATGTCTTCTTAGAAACCAAAGGGCTATTTGAAGGGCGATGACTGCTTATAACAATATATGAGTTGTAGTGAATGATCAAAACAGACAAGCAGTCGGACTCCCGTTTCCTAGTTTATTGGAAAAAAGACGTGTTTCCGAATATATTTCTGTAGCTGTCTGAGAGGAACAAGCAACTCCCACAAGAAGTTAGTGTATTTGCTTTAGCCAGCACACTATGTATTTGGTCTAACCACAGTTTGAATGTACAGAGCAGGAAACAAACTGTGCTGACCCAAAAGAACCAAAAACACCATGAGACATGCAGAAACAGGACACATAAACTGTTGGACTTTGGCTTTCAGTCCATATTCAGATTGGTAGTTGCTATAATTACATTTGAAGAGGTGGTTATTTGTGTTGTGGGCCGCGGTGCTAGGCAGGGACTCACCCCACTTTAGCTACAAGGTAATTTGAATTAAAGTTTATTTATCAAGTGCTTTACCCTCGGAGAACTTTAATCCACTGTATCCGTGTGGTTTCCTGCTAAATATCAATATCAATCTCTACTGCCTTCTTTTCACTGGGTTATCTTTGTCATCTGTGATATAAAAAAAAAATGGTCCTCCCTGGGTTGAGCTTTTCAGAGACTACTAATAATTTCCACTGCACACAAGACAGAGTTGAACCCCAACCACAGCCCAAAGCCAAACTTTACATAGACAGAACTATTCAAAAATAGTCTTTGTTTGTGAAGCATGTTTGTGGTGATATATAAGGATATAAGGACTTTATACTATTAAAAGTCCTTAATATATATGTAATCTGCATCTTTCTATATTTGTCTTCTGTCTCTAGGCAAAGTTGAGATGTCTCACTCCACCATAAGTGCTTCCCCACCCCACTTGTTCTACACCTGTCCCGAGGGTGCAACGGTTAAGCTGGTGTGCAATCAGAGAGGTGCCCCCTTGCACAATGATTCTCTTAAGCACGCCTGGCTTTTCACGTCCCACAGTGACCAGCACTGTACAGGAGGAAAGGGCCCACGCAACTTTACACACAGCCACAACACCCGCTTGCCAGAAGGCATGGCTTTCGGACATTCGGACAAGGATTTTTTTGTGCTTCTGAAAAATGTATCCCAAGCGGACCAGGGTCGCTACTGCTGTCTGCTCCTAGATGTCAAGATGCACCACAATACCATCATGCAAAGGGCCCACAGCCACGTTATCCTCCATGTCACGCCACGTAAGGACATTTAAATGTAACATGCACTAAAGGATTGTTTGATAACCTGTTAGTGAAAAAGTTATGTTCAATCAATTATAAAGTCTTTGCAAGTAGGACAGAAAGTAGGACAATGTTGCTAGTTTCCCTTCAGCTACGTGGTAGACATGTGCTCATTGTGGTTTGCAACTAGCATAAATGTGGTAACATATGTCAGAAGCAATATGTGTGTTATCTCTTTCCAGGAAGAAGCGGATCCCCCAATTGCACTGTTTGGGATCCCAACCCACCTGCAGGTATGAAACCTCTTTCGAGCCTTCATATCCACTGCATGACTTGCGAGTTATTCAGTTTATTTAACTCACAGTCTCTCGTTTACAGGTTCTGTGCCAGTGGCCTTGGCCCTGACAGCCTGCATCTTGGCTCTGCTCTCTCTGCCTCTCATTCTGGTGCTTGTGTACAAACAGAGACAGAGTGCCCAGTCAAACAAACGTATGTATTACTGACTTGCACAAACAAACACATGTACAAACACACACATAAACACAGATGAGCAGACATACGCTATTTTCAATATCCGTAGTATGAGTCAAATATAAGTCTCTCACACCAGGATTCCCATAGTGTTTGGTCGGACACATGTTTCCTGTCAGTGTGGTGGATTAACTGTAGTTCATACAGTAGGAAGCACATTCACACTCAATGTGTAGTGTTCCGCTGCGTTTTCAATTCACTCACAATAGCTCATTTCCTGTTTCCTCTCTCCCAGGTGCACAAGAGCTGGTGAGAATGGACAGGTAAGTTTTCCCACAGTCTGTCAACAAGCTGATCTCAAAGACCAACTTCAAAACACAGCTGCTGCTTAGTATAATGCTGCTGTGTAGCGCACAAAACATTTCTTAAACAACAGATGTCTTCAGCTAAAATGAGTTACAACTCTGATTTATACACGGGACTCGCAAGAGGTCCCAGGATATGATTATACCACATTCAAGTCACTTTATGATATTATCGGTCCCTTTGGCAAGCTGCCAATCATTCCATGTAGTATTCAATATTACTGGAAAATAGATACTGAGCATTACAAACCTTATTTCCTGCTTGAATACAAATGTGACACAATTTCCAAGTGTCTTGAGCAACAGATGAGTTTTGAAACAACACATTGAGTCATACTGGCAGTTTTTTTCACGTATCTTTCTCTTTCTTGTCTGTTTCTGCGTGTGTTCAGTGACGCTCTGGGGCACGAGAACCCAGTGTTTCTCGGCGAATCGCCTCAGCCAACGACTCGTACCGTCTCTCAGATCATGGCCAGGCAGTCCTCTGAGACAGGTCGCCACCTGTTGTCTGAGCCGGGAACACCACTTTCTCCTCCGGCCCACGGTGATGTGTTCTTCCCAGCAGAAGGTAAGGCACCACCATGAGAACTTTACATCATGACGCAAGTACAACCACACTCCTTGCGTACTACAGCCAGACAAGGCACAGAAACTGATAGAAAGGACTTCCCACTCGATGACGTCATAATATTAAGAAAGCAGTGTGTTACCCCACTCTTAGAGGAACCGTTTGCTGTGCACTCTTTCTGTTCAAAAGGTCCATTGGTAGGTCAGTAGCTACATTCTGGTCAAATACACTTGCCCCATTCTCATTTCATAAAAAAGTAGTGGCAAAAGACTCAATGACACAATGATATAACTTTAAAAGTACCGACATCAAAATGCACACCCGGTATGGTAAAATACTGATGAAATCAGTCCTGGACTTTTTGTGCATTTGTTGAAACATCCTGCATTTGTTGATGTGCAAAACAGTACACTCACACACTAAGCAGCTGGGCTGAAACTGCCTAGATGAGGAAGAGGAAAAACATTGTGTATTGAGTTTAATTCTTTCCCCCCACACACAACTGAATGCCACCTCATTAAGGTGACATCTTCTGAATTCTTTGCTCGTCTCTGTCGCAAGTCATTCTCCACCCATCAGCACTCTCATTTAACTCTAATGGCCTCTTCGGCCTCTCTCTATGACCCGACTGGAAATAATACGGAAACATTAGTTACGGCTAAGTGTCTCAATCCCGAGTGTTTTTCTAGTGATTCTTGAGGCACCTGTGCAGACATTCCAGGCATACTGAGGAAGATTGACTTGTTACCTCAGTGTCAGATGGTGCAGGGATAACGATGAAGGACAGTTTACTGAAGCTGCTGCCTGCACCACCAGATGTGTGCTTTCCAAGACCTTGAAACAGTTGAGCATGCAGATATGGAAAAGTCTACGAAACACGGCTCATCTTGAAATGACTGGGTCATGCTAATTGAGGAGATCCAGTCTTGGCCTACGTGTCTAACTAGAAAAATAGGAAAATCTCTTCTTACAAGTAGTCCACTCATCATGCCATTTTTGCTTTACAGATCAGGAGTCAGAAATACAGATAAATTGGGAAATTCTTGGAAAAAAACTATATTTTTCACATTTGTCATGGTGGATTTTCCCTGCCAGAACTCATTTCCTGCAGTGGTCCACAGATGTTATTCAGCTTGGTTTCTTGTCTTGGGTTTTGTGTTACATGGATAAAAGGCACACTTCATATTTTCTATAACACGGATGTTTAACTTAGCGGAATTTAACTGACAGTACTTCCTCATTATCTTTAACATGTTGCAATCTAGACTTAATGGCTTTTGTTCTGTTTTTTTTGCGTGTTGTTGACATTTTGAAATACAGTATAGCTCATCACATTCTGTGAAATCTTATCGGTTGTCTATTCGGTGGGGTAGGTTTGGAAAAAGAAACGCTGTCATTTGAAATTTGACACCTGTCACATTTGGGGCAGGAAGTGCAATTCTAAATGTGCCAGCGTCCTCATATCTAATTTTCCACATGTCAGCACAAAGTAATAAAATGCGTTTGCGCAGGTAGGTGCCTCCTACAGCTTTCTGTGCTCTCACTAACAGGCACTCTTCTCTGTTCCAGACACCATCCCCGAGTCTCCAGACTTCATGCAGGTTTAAAGGGGAGTGAAACCACATTAATCGCTCCTAGTGCTCATCTGGAAACAGTCCTGCAACTCTCTCTCTCTCTCCCTCTTCTCTCTGCCTCCAGTGATGTTGTACCTTAGTGAACTTTTTCACAATAACCTCTGCAGGGATTGCCGTCTGTATATTGTCTGGACCGCAGGAGGGAAAACAATGGCATTTTTGATTCAAAAACTATTTCCATCTGCAGCAATAGCCAGAAGCCAAAGTCCAACTTTTGTTGTGGTGGGGGCTGGGTTTGGGTTAGATGTTCCAGAGGACCAACTTGCGGAATCTGGTGAGGCCCACTGTTTATGGAGATGGATGTCCTGACATGTTCGAGGGTGGGATGTTAAAAGTGACATGCGGCTCCTTCCAAATCAGTTTGGTGCACGTGCACATTGACTTGGTTTGGTTAATTGAGGCTGGTTTGCTTTCTGTTATACAAATCCTACTGATTTTTCTGCCATAATAATGATGAAGATTACTTGGTAAACACGTCAGCACATGAGGGAAGGATATTCCATTATGTTCCTACATCCCTAGATCAAACAAAACAACAACAACAATACATCTTTTTGTAGTGAAACCACATCTGTAAAAGAGATCTAATGTCCACTTATTCTTCTCATTGTAATTAAGTGGTCCATACCAAAGGAGCCTTAACCATAAGAGAAATCCCAATATTACTGCACAGGATGACAGTAATTGGTTTTCATGGCATTATGTGCATTGTATCATTTATACTTTGGCCCTGGCTCTTTTTCGCTTCCTTCTTTGCTACCTCAGTTTCTGTGAACTCTGTAGCTTTAAATACTACTTCCTCCCTGTTCCTGTCCTCAGAAATGCAGCACTTCACAGTGGCCTTCGGTATATTCGTAAAATGCTGAAAATTACTGATTGTTTTTTCTGTTATTCTCATCAAATTGTCATGAGTAAATGAATAAAAAAAAATATATTGTTGTTTATCTCTTGAATGTAGCTTGAAAGAATATAAAAAGACACCAAGAAATATGTTCATTGGTTTAATCACTGCCATCACACTGTAACGTGTGTTTTTTATTTTAATTTTTTTAATTTTTATTTTTTCATTTTCATTTCATTTTAGTTTCTATATTTGTGTGTGCAATTGTGTATATGATGATGATAAAAAGTGAACATTATTGTGGGTGTCTAGACAAAGGCGTTTTTTAAACCAAAGCCCTCTTGTATCAAGGTGGATTAAGAGATAAAGAGAGGTTACTGCAAATCACCGCAGTTTTGAAATTACTTGTGTGACTTTTGCAAAACCACTGTTCTTTTTTTTTTTTTTTTTTTTCTCTCTCTCGATGTAAAAGCATGCAGCAGGTGCTTGGCGGAAATCATCTCTAAAATAACATGTAGCAGGTGTAGGAGGCAGGGTATTATGTATATATGTGTTTTGTTTTTTTAATGGCTGAATACGTTTGAGTATTTGTGTTTTCAAGCGTGCTGGTGTGTATGTGTGCAAGTCTTTTCAAAGAGTAAGATTGTGTCTGATTGAAACCTGTGTGCGCGTGTGGGTTGGTGTGTGTAGGCAAGTCGTCAGCATTTTCAAAAGGTTCGTCTTGGACATGCAGTTGATGCTGTGAAAGCATGTTTGGTCTGTGTAAGCATTTAAATTGTCTCGTGAGTGGCTTGTAAAATAAAGAGCTCTTAAACCGAACATCCCTGTGTCTGGTCCATGAAATCATTGTTCCTTTTAAATGGCAGGTCTCCAAAACTATTACCCTACAAGGGCGTCCTGCGCTTGCTCTCTAGGGAGCCATCATAGCAAGAACAAGGTTGTTCCACTTCTGTGGCTCTAAGATGGTGCACACCAGAGGGAGGATGGCACGAGGAGAGAAAATGATAAAACAAGATTGTTTTATGAGAAGAGACGGAGGGAGGTGGGAGGAGGTATTATCTGGAGATGGACATTGTCTTCTCTCAAGCTTAAATTCTTTATTTAAATCATCTATTAATAATACTTCTAAAGTGACTATAGTACACCTGGCACGTGACAATGTGTTTACTCTGTGAGCCTTGGTTACACAGCACAGTATGATACACTCCTCTCTGTGTACACAACCAGTTTAAATGTTAGATATAGCTAAACAGGAAAAGCCTTCATCTTCCTCTTTTTTCGAAATGACTTGTGGCTTTCCTGTTGACAAATTAAGGTGTTTCCTGTCTCCCCGGAGTCGGTGTATACTGTACAGAATATCAACACGCCACTGTATTTAATTTATTACAAAGGAAAATTGAAACACGGTTCACTGTGTTTCATATTTGTGCTGTGTCTTGGTGTAAGGCGAGTAGAGAAAGAGGAAGTGTCCCAGTATGAAGAAACCTCTTTGGTGTGACTCTTTGCAGTACAATGATTGACCAAGAGAGGGCTCTCTATAGGATGTGATACTGACTCACATCCTTCTACAAATGATCTGTCACTACCAAGTTCACGTCAGCATGTTTATATCTACAATAATTGTCTTATGCGGCAATTTCCCTCAGCTGTCTGCCACGAGACTGAAACAATGTTGGATATTTGCAGCACATCAGTAGTTTATTTCCTCTATTCGTTGCATCTTACCGACAGAGGTGGGGTGCCGTCATCCTCCACTGTGACAATGAGCCGGTACTCTTCCTGCCGCTCTCGGTCCGGCGGGGCCGGCCGTGTCACCATCTCCCCGGTTACTCGGTCCATGCGGAAGGTCAGGTCCTGGTTTCCCGCAGTGATGTAGTAAAACAGCATCGCGTTGGGGCCGATATCTCGGTCCGTAGCCATCACACGGAGAACCGACGTACCTCCTCCCACATTCTACAAAACACATACAAAAGGTGACAGAATGAAAACAACTTTTTGTGTCATAAACACATATTCAACTTCTCTTTAAGATCTAGACACATGCACGTAAAATGATCATGTGTGCCAGTGAAGCCCCACCTCACTTATGCTGACATTGTAGCCCCTCGGGCTTTCAATAACAGGTGCATTATCATTGACGTCCAGGATGTTGATGGTGAGTGAGTGGTCTGTGTGTCTGGGAGGTGAACCGTTGTCGCTGGCACGCACCTGTAACAATGCACAAGAGCTGATGTGTAAGCCTCACAGAGAATTTAGACACATGGCTAAAGATTACATGCAGAAAACTTTGATGGTGTGTCAGAAAAATAATATTCTAGTCAATGCTTTGAGTCTGGAAACAAGATTCTTTTATGTTAAAATACTGATATAAATAATATGAGCAGATCAGTCTGAAAAGAAGAACAGAATAGAATAATGATAACAAATAACATGTAATCAGTTTATTTTGCCTGTGTAGAAACTGACTGTGAAATGTAAACATAGCCATGTAGATATGCAGTGAAGATGTCATAGCTACACTTAGATTGGAGTCTGACCTTTAGTAGGTAGCGGTCTACTGACTCTCTGTCCAGAGGAGCATTGACATAAACCTCCCCATACGTGTTGTTCACTGTCTTGATCTTAAACACGTCCTCCATGTTGCCTGCCACCAGAGTGAAATTGACCTGAGAAAACAAAACAAGTCAGACTGAGTTAAAGAAACATAAGGGGCAGAAAAAAGAAGACCGTATGGATACCACTGTATTTGGCCAAAGAATTAAAACCAGGATTATTTAATGATTAAGAGAGAAAAGGAAGCGATCAGAACCGTGACATAAAATAGCAACAAGAAACAAGGAACAAGTGGGTTGTATTTATAGTGTGACATGAAAAGAATTACAAACCGAAGTGAGAGTAAAATACTTTAGTGAGGTTACAGGAAACATCACCCCCTTGATTCATGACGTAAAAACAATGAAATGTAACCTTTTTTTTTAGCGACAAACGCAATACGAAGTCAAATGTGTTGACTTTTTATTTGGTGGAGTTCTTAAGGTGATGAGTCCCCTATGACCTGTAATGTTACTGTGGTAATGTTGATCAGCTGGTCTACACTTTATTTATTTTAGATGAACATGCAGCTTAAAATATATCCGTGTATGTTCAGAGTAGATAAGCAAATTAAAATAAGAAAAGTATTCCGTCTGCCTTTTGAGCTTGCTCATGCCCAGCGATGGCCCCACACCCTGGAAAAATGCTATAATACTGATTTTTAACAAGATAATTAATGAGTCTTATTTCCCATAATTCATGTCATAATTATCAACTCAAGGCACAGCACAGATCATTCTATCATGTCTCTGTACTCTGGATTTTTTAGTTTCCAAAGCTTTAAAAGCAGAAAAAAGCAGACTATCCTTCCTATCCTTCTATGGTAACACTAACATGGGCATCCAACCGTACTGATTTCAAACAGCCATCATAAAGCTCATCTGAATGCCTCGTTTAGCACTGTTTTGGTTGAAACACAACAACAAGTGGATTTCATACAGTACGGCCTCCTTCAACCTCTGTGAACAGATGAGTTCTTCCATCTGTCTTTATCCTCACCAGGCCGTTTAATCCGGAGTCTCGGTCCCTTCCCAGCACCACTGCCACTCTTTTCCCCATGGGTGTGTTTTCAGGGATGTCCACCGAAGTGTCAGATGTGATATCAAACTCTGGACTGTTGTCATTCTCATCCAGTATAGTGATGGACACCTGTGGAGAGATAAGATTAATGTGGATTCTAACTCAAGTTAACATAGTGATACCTACCACTGAGATGGATTAAACCCAAGTATATCCAAAAAACAAAGGCAAAAACAGTTTCCTTGAAGATGTCTTGCTACTTAACCAAGTACTTTCTTCAGTTCTACTTGGATGAGTTTGTTTTCTGGATACACTACAACCTGCATGGCTGAGAATAGTATAGACATAAACCCAGGCAAACCAACTTAAAAACTTAATGATGATCAAAGAAGTCTTACCTTCTACACTTCCAATGAGATGCAATTAATAAAAGAGAAATGCCATTTAGTTTTCTACAACAAAAGACACAACACGTGCTGTTATGTATGCTGTAAGTCAAAAAATTGTGCATTGTTTGGACGTTTAAGTCTAACACAAGTCATAATGAGGCGACGTACCACAGTGGAGTCCTTTTTAGGTCCCCCATCATCCGCTACAACAGTCAAGGTGTACGTGTCTCCCTTTTCTCTGTCCAGGAGGCCTGTCACTGTGATACGGCCCTGAAATATCACAGACATCAGCCTGACTTTCATAAGGTTATATTATGGGAATTCCCAGAGAACGAGGGAGGACAGCAGCACAGAAAAACTTACATGTCATTATCAACAAAGGTGTCCTCATTTCTTATCTAGCAAAGTAATCAAACGACTTCAAAGTGCACAAGCTCTTTGATCAGCTCACAGTCATGCTGCAACTAGAGTGCTAGCTTCAATCACGGAGGAAGAAGTGTTATTGAATCCTACTGTGGTTAATGGATGAAACATACCTGAGAGAATGGGTGGTGTGTGTGTGTGTGTGTGTGTGTGTGTGTGGTGGGTGGGGTGGGGTGAGGGGGCAGCCTTTGAAGGATAAAATAAATAGGCATGCACATTGTGCTCATATGTTCAGTGACCTTTTATCCACTGTGGCTCCACTCACCGTGACGCTGTCTATCTTGAAAAGGGCCAGAGCTGCTGGTGACGTATCAGGGTCAAAGCGGTAAGTCAACTGGTTTAAGTTGTCGGCAGACTGGGCCTGCACTTGAATCACCTCCGTCCCGGTGGCGATGTTCTCACGAAGCGAAGCCTCGTAACCAGCGGAGAAGAAGGCCACGGCCTCATCCAGCTCATTAAGTAGCGTGACGTAAACCGTGCAGAAGCCTCGGTGGAACGGCGGAGCCTGGTCCGTGGCCGAGACATTCATGAGATAGGTGGTCTTGGTCTCGTAGTCCAGATAGTCGACCGTGGTGACCAGACCCGTGCTCACATCCACCTCAAACTTGCGGTCTGAGCCAGATACGAGAGCGTAGGCGACGGCTCCACCGTCACCTGAAGAGGAACACATGGGGGTTGATAAAAAAAAACGTTTATTTTTCAACGAATGTGCCAGTAAGTTCTCATAATACAACAGAATAATTACCAGCATCATTTTGTTATCATCAGTTTCTGACAACAATGTTACAATGAAGCTATGGTTACATTGTACATGTTGTGTTTAGTTCAGTTTCTTGCCAGCTCCGATGCTTTGGAAAATGTATGTCACAGAACCGCATGTGTCATAATGTGTCTCGGCAGAACTTCACACGACGGGAAGTGAATAGGGGAAGTTTGTACTCTGGAGCAGAAGTAGAGATTTAAATGCCACTTGCACATAATGCAATTTTTGGTGCATGGCAGTGCGTCATAACAAGGGGGGAGAGGGGGTGGGGGGTGGGGGGTCGGGGGGCTTTAAAGAAGCACACATTAGTGTTGTTTATGATCTGCTAATTTGCTCCAGCAAAGATGAAGTACAAAGTATAAAGTCACACTCTACATGCTGCAGCTTAAAATAGTTAGATGAACTTTTAGAACATCTTTTGACAGCAGGAACTGAAATCAGAGTTCAGGCTCTTTATTTCAAGCCTCTGACTCATCGGGCTGGACTCACCAGTGTCGGGGTCTGTAGCACGCACCACGATCACAGAGGTGCCGATTCCAGCCGTCTCCCTCAGACCCAAACGGTTGTACTGTTGCTGGGTAAACACTGGCACCTCGTCATTGGCATCGTCAACATATATGATTACCTGCAGTTTTTAGAGAAAAACACGAACAAATATACCCCGCATGACACATTCAGTACGTTTAAAATAAAGGAAGCACTAGGATGAAGCTCTTTCTCACCCTCACAGAGCTCCTCATGCTGCCCTCGTCACTGTTGTAGGCCTCCACCTCCAGCATATGAGAGCTGCTGGTTTCTCTGTCCAGCGCCCTGAGGCCTCGGGTCACCAGCCCCGTCTGTCTGTCTATGCTGAACAGATTGTTGCTGTTCCCTGCAAGCAGGCATTCACACACACGTTCACAAATACACAGACGAGTTGAGAGAAAGGCCGTGAGACGTTTAAAATACACAATTTTTCCAAAACATTCAGTCTAGTCTCTTGGTTTAGAGGCATCTGCCAAGTTGATGGGACAATTAACAATGAAACAAAGTGAAATAACTTGTTTAAAGAAAGATTAACTTGTGGTATTTTTACTCTTTGGTAAGAGATTGGAAGTACTTCTAAACAACAGCCAATGCAATGGAAACTATTACAATTATCTTGAGAAGTACTTTCATGCTTTGAGCAGAACTGTATCACAAAAACCACACTCACAGGTTTAAAGATTTGAGGTGATACCAGTGCATGTTCAGTGAGCATGTGGTCACGTGGGAAGACTTTCTGGAAAAAAACAAAAAACAGAAACTGACTAACAGCAGCTCTTACCAGTGACAATCCTGTACAGAACTCGGCCATTCTCTCCCTGGTCTGCATCTGTGGCTTGAACCTGTGCAGACAAACACAAGCAACAAGTCTGTACTATCTTAAAATAGCCACAAAATGACATTAAACACAACCGGATGCACAATAATATGAAAATATGTAGGAGCTGGTTATATATAGAGAAACAGTGATGCATTTTTTTCATCCTGGAAAGTTACGTGATAGCTTGCACGTTTCATATGCAGTTTTTCCTCACTCCATGGTTTTGAAAAACAGATCAACAAATCACTACTTCCTCATTCACCACACATCCCCAGTGCACTGTGTCTTGTTGCCTCAACAACCCAATCGTAACTTGGCAGTGAGAAACTCTCTGTCTCTGTTGCAGGCAGATAGCCAAAAGCACCCAAAAATCCAAACCCGGCGCAGACAGCACGGCTCCACAGCGTACACAGATAAATAGCGGAGCACGCTGGGCTGCTGGTGAATAGGCCGTGTCATAAGACTGACTTCTGAATCCAGAGAGGCACACAACCGCTGGCACTGGATGAAGCCGGCTTCATGTCACAACCCCGCTCCTCTGTGGATGTGTCAAAATCTGCGGAGGTGCCCACAAAGTGAATATTCAACTGCCAACGCACACACCTAAAACACACGCACGCTCTGGATGCAGATGCACACACTCTCTCAGTCTCTGTCCTGCCCTGTGTGTCCTCCTTTGCTCTCCGTCTCTCCCCCTGTGAAGAGGGGCCCAACTTCAGTCTCATTAGCTTTATAAAGAGACGTGGAGAGGAGAGGAGAAAGAGGAGGAGAGGGGAGGAGGGACGGGAGGAGAAGAGGCTGGGGGGTCAGATTGGTGAGTGATGAATAGGGTATTACACAGTGGAATGCACCACTTAGGCAATAAAGGGGGTGCATAAAGTGCAGGACTACATTACAGAGCCAGATGTTGTCAGTGTAATCATATGAGGGGTAAAAACAGAGATTTTTCACGGAGCCTCTGCGGGGCTGAGGAAAACATGCTATTGTCTTTGGCTCCCTGGTTTTGAAATAACAGTGAAGTTTCTCCACTGTGACGCTGTAGTCCACATTTTACCCCCTTTTCTTCTCGCACCCCTCTTCCTCCCCAGTTCCCCCCCCCCCCCCCCCCCCCCCCCCCCCTCTGTTTCTGGGAAAGCAGCAGTTTAAGGGGGGAAAAACAAGTGTGTGGAGCCTCGAAACAAGTCTGACCTCAGTTATTGGAACTAAGCAAGGTGCTGTTTTAAAGAGTCTTCAAAGTGTGTGTTTGTGAGTATAAATTATTAACGGAGCTTATTCCAATTACTAAAGCTTCAGGATGAAGAACTGTTGTTAAGAGCTTAGGATTTCAGAGGTAAACATAATTAAATTCTTTCAGATGTTGTTGCTAATAATCGAATTTATGTCTGCTGCGACATGTTTGTACTTCTCTGAGGAGTCCAGGTTTGTAATAAAACTCCTGAAACACACATTTTCACACTTGAGCTGCTTGACATGTGCTTGAGCAACTGAACATTGTCCGAGGCAGCGAGTGGAAGCTGCTGCAGGCATTTGGTTTAGTGGGATTTTGTTATGAGCAAACAGACCTACCACATCTAAGTTTAAATGTAATCCCCATTCACTTTTCCCACTATTTTGACAGTACAATAGAAATATAGAAAAACAGAGAACAATGAAGATGAAATAAAAGACAAAAAAAGTTTTGCAAGTAAGCTACAAAGAAATAAAAAGAAAATCTTACGTCGTCAATTGTACAACATTTACAAATGTGAACATATTTAACAAAGTGTACTTGTAAAGAAGTTAAGTTTTTTTTTTTTTTTTACCGTTTTAAAAGTAGCTGAGCAGTCAGATCTGGAGGAGTAATAATGTGGGGTGAAAGAGAGGGAGAGTACCTTACAGCTAAGCTGCCAAGAACAGCGTGCCTAATCACGAATATGTGCAGGCTACAGTATGTGTGGGTGAGAAGGAAACTTTGTGTTTGAATAGTGGTGTGTGTGTGTGTGTGTGTGTGTGTGTGTGTGTGTGTGTGTGTGTGTGTGTGTGTGTGCGTGTGTGTGTGTGAGAGTGTGCCGTATGTGCTTGGAGGCGCTGACTAATGAACTGACTCTCTAACGAGCCATCCCGCTCCACTGGCCTTTTCACAGCTTTCCTGGCATTTGGTCTTAAAAATAATTTCACGTCCCAATGTGTTCCCCTTAAACCGATAAGCCATGCTTTGTCTCCGCTGAATTAAGGACGATGACATTTACAAATGTTACTATGCTGAAGATGGGGGCACGCGCGGAATGAGAGTAGGGGGGGATAATTGGCGACCAGGGTAGAAGAGTGGGTGCCTTGCATTTTACAAGGGGCATTTTAATAAACCAAATTTGTTTTACATTGAAGAAAGCCTGTCAAGCATTGACTGTTTTGTAGTCCTTGATTTAATAGCTACATAATTGTCGCAAATGCCAAACACTCACAGCATCCGTGTGTGCATGCAAGCGTTTCTACGCATGTGCATGTGTGTATTATAAACCCTCAAGTGTATAATCCTAATAAAAAGGGGGGATATGAAAATAAGACCCCAAATGAACCTATTCAGTTAAGTTAGGCTTGACTAGTGAGGCGAAACACACACAGAGGCTCGAGGAAAAAACAAAAAGCCCATGAGTGAAAATGAACAATATACACTGATCGGCCACAACATTAAAACCACTGATGGGAGAAGTAAATAACATCAACCATCGTGACAATTCAGTGTTCTGCTGGGAAACTTTTGGACGAGGCATTCATTCATGTGGATAATACTTAGGTATTTACCACCCACCTAGACCAGACCAGACACCCCCACCCTATAGCAATGACACTCCTCGATAGCAGCAGGATTTTCCAAATGAACTAGATCCCAAACTGATCAGTCATAATGATATGGCATATGTAAAGAGCATCCTGAAATAGACCTCATATTTAATGTTGCTCTCTCCACACAGGGCCGTCAACATGAACGCCACTGACCTTGGTTCCAGCCTCAACGTCACCTATGACATGGAAATCGCGACTCTCTCCAACCTGACAATCTCCACCACCTCCGCCACCAGCACCCCACAGCCTCCGTCTTACTCCTCAGACATCCATGACCCAGAATTCACCATCATGGTGGTGCTGGGCCTGTCGTTGCTGCTGGCAGGACTGGCGGCCTTCTTGGCGGTGTGCCGGCCATCTGAACAGGACGGGGACTCTGAGGGAGGCTGCGGCCCAGGGGAGAGCTTCGCCCGTGGAAGAAGCTTGTCCAGCGAACCGCAGCTCAAGGTGTGGAAGAGGCTGGGCTCGTATCGGCGCTCGTACAACCTCTCCTTCAGGCGGCCGCCTCATCGCAGGCCGCACGAGCGCGAGAGCACACAAGCGTCGCAGTCTCCAAACCGACAGACACCACAGCCGGGAGCCAGCGAGGAGCCCCACCTCACGATGCCCTGTCTATTTGACTACGTTACTGAAATCTGAAGGGCGGGCTAATGGATGACTGACAGTTTCCCGAAAAAGAAAACATACGCTTCTTTATTTCTTTTTTTTAATGGTAGGTTGGAACAGCACTAGTTCAGGACTGGGTGAAGAGCGCATTTTTAGTATCGGTTTTAAACTTGTTTGAATGCCAGGTGGATGAGGTTTGCCACAAGATGTAATCAAAGTTATCAAAAAAGCCAATCCAAGTTATCTCTGTGTCTGATCGCGGTTCGTCACAGCTCTGCACAACATTCATAAGAGATAAAATGATTTGCCACAACTACGACTTCTTTCAATAACTGCAAACAATAAATAAAAACAAAACGTTATACTGGAGGGTACTTCTATCAACAATGGCTTTTTTTTTCATGTAGGAATATGAATTCTCTGTCTATCTCACACTAGTCTTAACAATATAATTAGTCTATACATACAATACCTTTAAAATGAGTTTTTAATTATCACTTCAATCATCATTCCTCTGCACTACACTGCTAATTGCTCTTATGCTGTAAATCTCATCCATCTAGGAATTCATGTGCATTAAGACAGACACTAGGAATACATATATTTTGTTCAATCTGTAGGATTTCATGAAGGTCTCAGACCGTGGCAGGTTCTCAATACTGAAAAATGCAACCTCAGCCAAAAGGGAGACCACTCAGTAGCTGATTCAGTGTGTTTTTGAAAAAATAAATAAATAAATGACTTTTAAGTTTTCTAGAATGCAGTTTGTTTCTAGACTTGTGTTTGTTTCCTACCTGAAGGATGCTTGTTCCTTGGGGTACACTTTCCAGTATGCTGGTCTCATAGCTGTTTTGGAGGAAGATGGGTCTGTTGTCATTAACATCCTGCACCTCGACAAACACAGTGGCCGTGCCTGTCCTTCGGCTGCCTGCCGGACCGTTGTCTATGAGCAGAGACAGGCACATTCACCAACGCGTCAGTTGAAATCGTTCATGTTAATATTTATTTTACAGCTGACACTGGCGCAACAGGAACAAGTGCAGTAGCTGTTTGATAGCAGTACCAAAGGCCAAGGCCATGAATAAAAGAAAACATGAAGTAACATTACAGTGTAAACAGTCTATTCACATTCAAAAAAATAAGACAGAATAAAAAAAGTTAGACATAAAGAAACTAAAAAAAAAAAAAGAAAAAAAGGACTATTTTCAGTCTCTTGTGAATTAAATTTATTGTTTAATTGTATTTTCTTGCAAAGTTTTACATTATCCCTGCTAATTCTCCTCTCAACAGTCTCTGGCCCCCACAGTAGATAAGTTAGGTTTGGTTTCCAAAACAGGAAAACCTCAGAGTTTTTGTTCTTTCTTTTGTCAGACAGGAACAACGACAGCTGAGCGACGGCTTGAAATCACTGCAAATGTGCATGCATCAGTTGTTGTTTTTTCAGCATTTTCACACACAAGTAGAAATTAGCAGCTTTGAAGATAACAAACAAAACAAGAAAGAAATCCCACTATGATAACAGATACAGGTGATGTAAAAATATGAGTTTACCTATAGCTTCTACCACCAGAGTGTACGCTGCCTGGGTCTCTCTGTCTAGACCCACCACTGTCCGAACGATTCCGTCTCTGAAGCCCACGCTGAATTTACCATCTTGATTACCACCTGAAAGCACAAAACACAAAACAATTTACAATGTACCGCATACTTAAGAAAAACACACAATTTCACCTACATACAGGCACTGCATATCCTAAAAGAAGCATGCAAGAGGGGCTCACCTCATACACAAACTTACACAGAGATGGATTGGATGGAAGATACCGAAGGTGCACATTGTCCCTGTAACTATAACCCAGAACACACAACAAACACCTCCCCACGGTGACCTCTGACCTGTGATGAAGTAGCTAAGTTCAGCGTTGAGACCAGCGTCGTTGTCAGAGCAGATGAGGCGCGCTACAATGTGGTCTCTGGGGACACTCTCCTTCAGGGACACATTGTACACGCGAGGGTTGAAGGTGGGCGTCTCATCATTTACATCCAGAACTGACGCACGCACCCGAACACAGACAGAAAGACATGAGGACACACAGATAGATGAGGACAAATAAGGCAGCCGGGTGGTACAGAGGGTAGAAAAAATACTCGTAAACATCTACTCTTCTTGTGCAGGTGAGCAGTTCTACGACTATTTCCTCCGACGTCTTTTTTTTTCTGATGCATCTGATTCAATTGTGTTACGCCATGGTTTCCTATTCAGTTATTCCATTCCTTTTCTACTCATAACATCCACACTAATGACACAATTTTAGGGGTTTTCTCATCCCACCATCAGGTGGCAGCCTTTTGCTCTCTTCAGTATGGCATGTTCACATGTAAAGAAATTTCAGAGAGCAAAGGAATGATAAACGTAAACCTCTCACCTGTGACAGTGAGCGTTGAAGTAGAGGTACGAGGAAACTTCCCTGCATCGAATGCGACAATCCTTAAATGGTACTGTCCGATCTGCTCGCGGTCCAGGACTGCAGTGGAGGTGAGAACGCCGGTGGAGGTGTTCAGGGAGAAATCGAGGCGAGGCATGCCCATCTGTAATGCCAGTGTGATCAAACCATTCTTGTCCTCGTCTGGGTCCTCCACCTGGACCTGGAAATGAAATAAACAGGAGGGTTAATGCAGGGAGGGCAGCTCATGGTGGAAGCAGAAATGTGATTAAAAATGTTTTATTTTAAATAGCAATGCTTGTGAAGCGTTGCCAGAAAGCGATTTGTCAGACTTCATGACTAATGTGCACTATTTTCTTATCTAGCATAAATTTGCTGTCCTTAAATAATACTGTGTCATAACTAGTTCTATGCAAAGGCTGGAAAATATGCCATGCAATAAATTTTCAGAGACTATGAACCCTTAAAATCTTAAAATACTTATCTTTATGCATAATAAAATTACACACAAACAACAAGGTTCTTACCCTAAAAAATGACGATCCGATGGGCAGCCCCTCCGGTACTTCAGCCACAAACGGCAGATTCAAGAAGGTCGGGTCGTTGTCATTGAGATCCAGCAAGTTGACAAACACCGTGGTGCTGGCTGATGCATGCAGTGGTGGTGTGCCGCCTAAAGAGGGAGCCAGAGGGATAAATAAAGGCACACACAAACATGCAATATCTCATGGTCAAAGGAGTTTATTAGCCACAGTAAAAAGTTTCACGATCAACATAAAACTTTAGGAATAAGGCTTGAAGACAGAGCCTCAGCAGTGACAACTCAAAGCTCTCCACTGAGAATGAAAAAAAACCTACTTAAGTTGACGTCCTGATGGTTTAGGTCAGACAAATTTACACAGCAAAAGCCAAGAGCAAAGTGACATCCCACCGCACGCGCTACTCACGGTCGACAGCTGAGATGATGATGCTTCTCATGAGCACAGCGTCCCTGGCGTTTGTGCTTTCTCTGTCCAGCGTCACCCCACTGGTGCGGATCTTCCCTGTGCTGCTGTTGATGGTATAGAAAGGGTTTTCTGGACTTATACTGTACACAACCGTCCCATTTTCCCCATTGTCAGGGTCCACTGCCAACACCTGGATAGGAAGGAGAGAGGAGAAACATCGTTATATTTTTTCCTTAGACATATTTCCTATACTTTGTATTTAAGAAAAGTTACACTGGGTGTTTTTTAACAACCTATAGATGTTGAGACAAGAAAAAAGAAAGGAGGAAAGAGTAAATAGCCGGGGAAGGAATAAGTAACCGCGGGTAATAAGAACATCGTGACCACAAACTCTGTGAATCCTCCCGTACAACCCCTCCAACTGTTCTAATACACCAGTCAGCTAAAAGAAAAATGGTAACGTCTCTTTTGGTGACACAAAGTGGCGATGGGTGATGAATGAGCGAAGCCGGGAGCCCAGCTAAAACACTGGATGATTTTTAAAGAGCTGATCAATTATTCAGTGCGCTGACTGAAAATGCTGGAAACTGGTTAATTGGTCATTAGAGGAACAAAGGTTTTGCAGGTATTTAATTATTAAGAGGACATTGTAGGCAGGCAGCTGAGAGCCCCATTGATTAGCAACTACACAGACAGAGGTAGTGGGATATAAGATGTGGGAAGTGTCTGGTCGGGGCCAGTAGAGCTAATCAATTCTGGCCACAGCAGAGCACATTAAAAGATGGTAAGCAGATATATCAGCCTTGTGTATGGAACTGTGGCTGGGATCTGACTGCGGAGAGTCGGAGAAGAATTGTTTCTGGAGGAGATATTAGTTGAGGCTCGCTGTATGTGTGTGTTGGAGCTACATGTGAGAGGCGTCAGCATTGATGGGGTGCTCTGAGATTTGAGTTGGCTGATCCTTGCACTGGGCACAGCAGCCAAATTCACCGGCTCACTGGACACCTCCAGGAGGACTCAGCAGGTGGCTTCTTGTCACCATGGAAACACTGGGTCGGCCAGGGCTACATTGGGGCCAATTACAAGACTGTAAGCCTGGCTGGTCAGATTTATTGAAAAATGGTCAGAGGGGCAACGGTATCTGTCCGAAGAGCCCACAGAGTCACATGCAGTGTGCAGCGCATCCTCGGATGCAAAGTAAATGAGCTCAACTGAGGGATGGTTACAAGAGAGAATAAGAGGAAAATGTAGCAACAATTTAGCAGCGCAGGGCTTGTAGATTTCATTTCCCCTTTCTTCACCATTGCTACGTTTTGTACTCCTGCACTGCAAGTTCTCGCTTTCTATTCTGCCTAGCAGCTGAATAATTTGCTATGCATATGACTGCAGGCTACATTTTAATTAGCAATTGGACTCCCTTAATTACACTCACTGACGCCTCTTTAATTAATAGACAATCAGGGCTTAATTAACAACAACACATTGCCAAAGACACAAGCAGGACAATGAGAGAGTTTGGGGTAATAGTGGAGTTTACTTTGTGATGACCTACGCGGTCGTGGTAATTTATCAGCTGCCAGTGGACTACACACACACATGCGTCCTTCAACGTGTACGATTTTCCAGTGACTGACTGTTTAGGCTTTAATGATCTTCCAGTGTAGAGGAAATGATTGTAATCTTTACACATGGATCACTTTTAAAACACACATTTTGTCTAATTCAAGTTTGCAAAGTCAGATGAAGTTTAAAGCAATGAATCAATGAATAAAACGCAACCCAAGGACGCCAGTCACCCGTCGAACCCGCACTTCCAGCTTCACCTAAACAAATTAATTAAGAGTTATTTGTTCGGTTTGCCCATTATCTATTTAAATAAATAACTCACAGAGATAACATCCGTGTTGATTGGACTCATCTCCACCACGTTGGCATGGTATGGCTCATCTCGCCAAATAGGGGCATTGTCGTTGATGTCCAGGAGGGTGATGTTCACCTAAAGAGAAAAAAGTGTTTACTAGAATATTAGAAAATAGAATTTTTTTTTAAATTACAAATGTAATAGTTTACTTGACAAACCATTGTATCTGTTACACAAAATAGCACTTATGTATATGCATTATATATAGAATTAAATGTTTTTAACCAAAATGCTAAACTTGTTACCGTGGCAATGCCAGTCTTCTGCTGTGGGCCGACCCCTCCATCCACAGCTCTCACTATCAGGATGTACTCTGATTTCTGCTCTCGGTCCAGCAAGGCTGTGGTGGTGATCTCCCCTAAAACACACATTGCAACAGACCAAACCTGAACCCCACAGCGATGAGCAGAATTTTGGTGGGCAGAAGCAGATTTTTTTCTAGACTGAGTGATAAGACTCAAAATACAGACAACCCAGAGTTAAGTACTTACTTAAATAAGTATTCAAATTTCAAAAGATGAGGTTAGATCTTAAAAATCCTGTCTCCGTTACAAGCACGCCTACATGAAAATAAATAAATAAATAAATACGCACACACATGCGCACACACCTGAGCGTGAGTTGAGACGGAACTGAGAGGAGCCCTCCAGGGAGTAGATGAGTGAGGCCTGACCAAACTCCCGCGAGGCGTCCAAATCAGTGGCATTCACAAGCAGCACAGTCGCCCCTGCGGAGGAGACGAGGGAGACACGACAGCGAGATGTTAAAAAAAAAAAAAAAAGAAAGAAAAAAAAAGTTACAACTCGAATGAAAATCGAACTGAGAATCATGACGAAAATCTAATACAAAAGGAAACGCAGAAAGACGAGCTGCAGAGACGGACTGAAATGGCATTCACAAAGCTAATTTCTTCACCGCCCCCGTCCACAGCTCAACTGACGGCGTGGCAGTGAGTGGGTTTATGGATTAGTGGATTATCAGCTTGTTTGGCACGGCCCATAGTTGGCACAGGTCTGATCAATACCCAGGCTGGCAGTGGGATGAGAGTAGCCAGAGCTGCGGGGCTAGCCCTCAGCTCAGCCTCACAGCCCAAGCCTTAGGCCCCCTGCTCAGGGCCAAGCACTTCAGACATAGTTCCCTAAACCTTCAGCCCTGGCCCAATCCGCTCAGCTGCGTGCTCCTTCAAATCGGGTCCTAGACATAAAAAGTGTCCGGCATCTGCTAGAGCTCAGAGAGAAAGAGAAAGGGGCAGTCAAATATCTCATTTCCCTCTAGCGACTGGAAACTAATCTATTGTCTGGGATGAAAGAGTCTTCTGAATGCATGCATGAGAATGAATATAGCAGCCAGTGATTTCCCTTGAATAGTCAATATCCTATATTCCGACTGAGCATTTAAAAACATTATGCAAAATCTAAACAAATAAGAAAGTACAGGATAGAGGAGGGAAATAAAACAGCACATAAAAAATACCCCCAAGATAGCAGAAATTGTTGAATATGTTAATGGTATGGCAATTCAAGTACGAGGTGACTGTGTGCGTGCCACACCGTGGTGTTTGGGTGGTTTGGAGTGTTTGAGTGCTCTGTTGGTTGCGCGGACCAGAAAATGTATTCCAGCTACTAAACTGTAACCCCGAAATGTAAAAAGTGACTCACCGGCAATAATGTTCTCCGGGATTTTGACGATGTAGGACGGCTTGCTGAACTCGGGTGGGTTGTCGTTTTCATCCTGGGGGAGGCATAAACATCGACAACAGCTCAAATCAACGTGCTGCACGATGAGAAAATGGAAAACGATGCTTGAAAAAGACTAACAAAAAAAAAAACAACAAATGAAAAGGGTTTGCAGCTGTCAGCGCACATTAGAACTGAGATTAACACTTTTGGCAAAAAAAGACACTAAAAGAAGCAGAAAACGTTTTTAACAGTAAAACAGTGTCTTTCTGATACTCAGTTGATTAAACTGAAATCTCCACGGACCACTTTGTTTTATGTCTCCAAACAGCATGTTTTACTCACGCTGGCTTCTGTTTTTGTCACCTAATCGTGTACTATTTTAAACCTGCTAAAGTAAGGTAAACGCAATTAGCTAAACTAATTATTCTACCACACTATGCATTGCAGCTAATTGTATTCATAGCTTTAAAAGTGTGGGATTTATTTTTCTCCAACAACAAGTGGAATAATGCACAAGCTGAGGTAGATATTAGTGAGAAGAAAAAAAAAAAAAACATTGTTAATGCGATTACCTTAAACAAAGGTTAATCAATTCCTGTAATAGAACAGCATCTACTGTCACACTGACTTTACACAAGCATTTACATGTCTCACAACCTCCCACTCATTGAATTACACTCTATTTCATACCAACACATCCAGTTGTGTGGCTATTCGCAGAGAGGCTCCCCACTGCGTGAGCTGCTGAGAAATGTTAGCACTTTAACAACAGTCACTGGCACCATTATCTATCTGGGCCCGTGTTAAACTGGTGCAAAGCATTGTGTGTGTGTGATGCTGCCAGCTACTGATAAACCCCTGTGGTGTGAGTCACGACACTGTGGAGGACAGAGAGAGAGACGGAGAGGGGATACCGAATTGTGCACATCTCTCCCAGCTGGTTTTAGCATTCTTTAGCTCCGTATTCCTCCCTCATGTAGGATGTGTATAGATATGCTTACTGTCCTTGCATATCAAATAATATTCCAGCTGGATTCATCCATTCTGCTCTGCCATTTCTTCTTTTATGAATAAAAAGTTACATGGATATAATGGATGCCTGTCACGGGAAGGGAGCTTAGGAGCCTGTAGGGACGCTGTTTATGAGTTTGAGTTGCTCATTATATTTTTACTGCTGTATTTATGGCATCTTAGCAAAGGTCAACCTTCATGATTTCTATTTAAAAGGTAAAACAAAAATAAAGAACCTAAACAATTATATCTGACACATTCACTTAATTTAAATCTCTACTGTAGATGCAATAAATCTTTTCAGGTCAAATCAATATTTCTATATTTCATATCCTACACCATAACATTATGACTGCCTGCTTAATATTGTGTAGTGCCTTTGAAACTGTTAGTGGGTCCTATAGGTTGAGGGGAGGGGCCTCTGTGGATCATCCCACAGATACTTGATCAGTTTGGGATCTAGTGAAAATTCACGTTTTTCCTTAATTGTTGCATTCAGTATTATAACAGCGGGAAAAAAAAGACAGACTGGCACAGATAGAAGTTTACTTATTGCATTGAAAACTGAACAGAAACATAAAAATCTAACTATGACCCTGCTGCCGTGTTCAATATATTGGATCAGGTGAGAATCTGGACACACGCATGCATCCCTCTATGCTTCTCCCACAAATAAAACATCCAACATCACAAAGAACATAAACACGATCTCCTCATTGCCTTGAACTAAGTCTTTTGGCCAAAAATCAATGATCAGATCTGAGTTTAAAAAGCTGCAGGAAACCCTCCATAGAGACGTGTAATCAGGATCAAAGACCCAGCGGCTCAGAAAAATAGTGAGTCAGTGATGAATAAGCAATGCGTGTGATTTACCACTGTTGATATAGAATCTGGATCTGAAATTACTATGCACTTTTTCACTTCACACAGCACATTAGGAGCACATTTTAGATTGTATTTTGTGCATCTCCTGTGGGTCTGTGTTGGATGTTGTTTTGTGTTTTTATTTTCGGACGACAGATGGAAATGAGCTTTTTGCTAAATCTGAGGCACACATCTGTTCATGTCTTTGACACTGTTTAATGTATGTGCATATTGTCCATAAACCTAATGATAAAAAAAGACCACCTGTGAATGACACTACCAGTGTTTGTCTCTAAACGAGAAAAGGAAACTGACACATAATATTAACGAGAAAAAAAAAAGAATGTCATCAGGTTGCGATAAAACATCCAGGGAAAACCATGCAAAGATATCTTGTAAAATAAGGACCCAGAACCTTGTTCAGAGTATCATCTTTTTCATTTTATACAGAAACATCTTTGAACCATTGTAAGAGTGACAAGACAGCTGTGACTTTTTCCAGTGCCTTAAAATAAGACATTTATCGATAAGACTGACAAAAGCAACTGAACTGGAAGCTCAGATAGCTTCACAGACGGCGATAAAACTGCAAACAAAGCTGAAGTCAGACACATATCAAATTGTATTCGGAATAATTCAGACAGTGAAGAAGTACTGAAGCCTAATATGTAAGTTAGAGACACATAAAACGATCTCTGATGAGAAACCCGACACCTGTCACACAACCGCATCAACATAGTGGTAAATGAACCCCATGAGTTTCTCTCCCAGTATTTCAGAGTCACATCTGAGGGAAACTTCAATGAAAAGATTTCTGTAACAGTGTGGAGACAGTGCCTTTGAACATGAGCTCTATCTACCAAGAGGATTATTAGAACCGGACTCATGGTTGAAAGAGTAAATTAGAAAGATTCTTGGCTTAGATAAAAAGAGATATTACCAAACATGCACTTTTATCATTTACAAAGGCACTGTCGCATAATGAGCCGAGACAAAACATCTTTGCAGAAAAGGCAGTAACAGCGGCAATTTAAACTATTTGGTTACAGACAACAGACTGGCAATATGTCATCCAGGGTAGACTCTCATTACAACATTTAAAATGGTACAGTCTTACCAATGTACGTCTGACCAGTGAGGGGTAGGGATGGGACGTTAGTCTCTTTTCTGAGTTGGCTCTTTTTCCACGACTCCCAAAAAAAGATTTGTCTCTTTCGGCTCGTGAATGGTTCTTTGTTTAGTATCGTTTATAGCCTAATATTTTAACCCAACACAACAAATACATATAGTTTGTGTATTGATAAGACATTTTGCTTTCAGTGTTTTTCATGAAAAGCCTTATGATTGTCTAAACTTGTGCAGTTGTTATTCTGTTACAAAAGCACTTTTACATTTGTTTAAAGAGTTTTTGACCAGAAAATGTTGTCTTCCATTATTAATAATGTGCAACCAAGATTTAACTTAACACTTTTTACGGTTAAAATAATTTTAAAAGTTGCTAAATGCACTGTTCAGTGCAAGATGTGAGGAACAGGAACATAAGGCTAACTCATGCTTCATCTCTCACAGCTTGAGTGTGAGCGCAAACTCGTCATGTGAATATCTGGGTAATATCTATATGCTTATGGACACAGATGTCAATGAAAAACTCTGAACTGAAGAACTGCTCTGTGCCTGGAGTGTCTGTCTGACAGTGGTTAGGCTCGTCCCCCCTGTAGCTGTGGTTGTTAGTCACTACAGCCCTGTAGTTGTGGTTGTTAGTCACTGCAGGGGTCATACGCTGCTGTCGCTGTGTGTGTGCGTGTGTGTGTTTTGCAGGGTTGTACTTACAATCACCTCCACTGTGACAGGGACGGTGCTGTTGAGGGCTGGGTTTCCCCCATCTCTGGCCATCACTGTCAAATAGATCATCCCACTGGGAACCCTCTCGTAGTCAAGGGGCCTGGTCACAGTGATAACTGGATGACGGAAGCAGGGAGAGATGTTTAAAATGTGTTTCATTCCACCTGGAGCATCAACACGTGTCAGTAAAATTACCAAGATAAAAGCACGAATGAATAAATGAATGTAGACAGTACATTTAACAGCTTCGCTCAACCACATGGGGGTTTTCTAAAGGCGTGCGTACCTGCGTAGCCCTCCACCATGATGATACTGAAGTAACCGGGGAAGGCCGAGGCTGAAATGATTGTGTATGTCAGAAAGTTGTTGGGAGGAGAATCCTCATCCGTAGCCTGGGGGTAGGCAGACAGGGATTTGAGAGTGAGATGAACATACGCCTCAGTGACAGTCCAAAACCCACAGAGAGTTGAGTTTAGAGAGTGAGACAAAAAGACGGCGTGGAACAGCACAGGTGCTGCGAAAGACAGGGCTAATACCTATATGTGTACGTTTGCACAGCATGGGTTGTGCAAGTCTGCGCATATGTACGCAGCCAGGAAGCTGTCAGTCAGCGGTAGCATGTTACTGGACAGATTAAAGCTGATTCTGGCTATTAGCGGTGCAGGCGTCAATACTGGATGAACACCAACTGAGCCCAGACAAGCCAAGCAGGCAGAGGACAGATGAAACCACACTTCGCAGGGCTAATCCACAACAACATCAACAACAATGATGACACCCCCTCATTATTCCAGAGTTGGCAAGAACTTAAAGATGAGTCCTCCGGCTGTGAGGAGAGTCTACTGGGCCTCACTGACATCATTAGAGGCTGGACAGGTTGTCAAAAACACTCACTTGTATCTCTCCGTAACACACACATCTCGACTCTTTGATTTAATGCCAGAGTGTTGAGTAAGCAATACCTTTATTCGCCCACAACTTCCTAAGCCGTGGCTTTCTCTTCCAGACTATCTTCCTCCATCACATTTCAACAAACGGCTTCACATTGGACAGTCGTTTACCACTCAGAGGTAAGACGAGTTGGGGGTAGCAAATCAAAAAGATCAGTGGCGAAGGAAGTAAAAGAATTGGAAGTGTAGAGAAAAAGATTTGGCTTTAAGAAAGCATAACCATTGTAGGAGGAGGCACAAACCTCTGAGGCAAGAAGCAAACAGCAGAAAAACCTCTCTTTGCTTTGTGTCTCAACACACCCTCGCCTTCCATCTATTTCAGTCCCTCGTACTCTCCCAGAGTAGTGTGTGTGTGTGTGTGTGTGTGTGTAGTAAGTACCAGGGCAAATTGCTGACACACAATTGTGCAACTGCCTTCCACCTTCCTCGCAGGCACTGTATTAATATCAGTGGCGTTTTAAGGTTAACTCAGACTAATCAAACACAGTGAGCCAAGCGTTGAGCCCAGCCATCAACGCAACGCTCACGATGTAAATGCGAGCTGGCCACGGTGTACTGTGGCAGGGTGAGCCGCATAGGATGAAATAGAATTTCTCTCCTGTGTGCAATCAAAGCAAAGCTGAGCCATTAGTTACCACTGTGCTTGTGTAACTCTGCCTTTTGTGTGGCAGTGACTGATGGCCCACACACCAGGCTGATCAGTTCTTCTTGGACACAGTACACACAAGCAACTGTGTCATTATAGAAGGAGGGGTAACACAGAGGAAAGAGGAAAGACTTGTGAGAACGATGAATGTTGGGATTTGATTCTTTGATGCAGGAGAAGTTTTCACGTGCATGTCAACATACTGCATTACAGTAGACATCTCAGCGTGAGTCACTGTGACTCAGTTCCCTGTGTGCCAACGTGGAATTATTTTATTAATAATTCTATTTAATACAAATAGACGTTATAGTCATCAAGCACTACAGTCCTATGGAAGAGGATTAGGGAAACTGAAAAATAAGTAGTAGTAGTACATTGTAGTTAGAGCAAATTAAATTTTGGAATTCTGAGATTCAAGTCAGAATTCTGAGAAAAAACAATAATTTTGACAAAAAAACTGAATATCGAGATTAAAATCAGAATTCTGAGATTAAATTCAGACTGCAGAGATTATAGGTCAAAATTCAGAGATTAATGTCAGAATTCTGAGGAAAAAAATCAGAATTCTGTGAAATAACTCAAAAAACATGAATTTTGAGGAAAAAAAAAATCAAGATTAAAGTCATAATTCTGAGATTTTATGTTTTACATTGTATGTCCTACACACGGCATCTGGACCAGCAGTCACAAAAAGTCATTTTGTAGATATTTCTAATGGTATTTAAACGTGGTGATGACTCATCCTGCACAAAGGGGCGACACAGGGGCCGACTAGTCAGAGTCGGGAAGAGTTGTGGCCTTTCCTTCCTTTCTTCCTTCTTGTAACCTTTATCACTTTTTGGGTTGCACTTGCATTTTTTTTTTTTTTTTATCATATCTCACCCTGATTCTCGCCACAGACTGGACAGCCTGTTCGTTCTCTCTAAGAGAGCCCACATACGCCTCCTTTTGGAAGAGCGGTGCATTGTCGTTGACGTCCAGCACGTTGACACGGATCCTTCCCGTCGTCTCCTCCCCACCGCCGTCCCTCGCCAGCACAGTCAGCGTGAAGCGGCGCATTAACTCGTAGTCAAGACCGGCACTTAAGATGACCCACCCAGTCTCCTCATCCAAAGAAAATCTGCACAAGAAAAAATAAAATAAAATAGAAAAAATGGGAGGAATCTTCTTCTTATCATGGCATATCGGTGCCAGCGTCACATAGGAATGTAGCTATATTAATTTCTTATGCTATGTGCGTTGCTGTGTTTCCACATTAAATTGTTACATTAAACAAGACAACACCATTAAATGAAAACACTATGTACTGCTCAGACATCAGAGATTAAAGTGTGTGTTTGAATAGTTAATGAATAATAATTAATGAATGAATTATCTGCGTGTGTATTTTTCTTGGTGTGTTTGTGGCCTGAAGAGAGCAGAAATTACGATAAGCACAAGACATTGTTGTAGCTCAGCTGTCTCTGGCGAGGCTGTGAGCCAGAGTCAGTGCAGTACAACTGTTAACAAAGAGCCATATAAATTAAAAATGTATGTTTTTCTTTGTGGACTGTTAAATGTCTGTAGTTTTATCTTACTGGTCTGGCTCGTCACTGAAGTAGTAGCGCACAATCCCAAAAGGGCCCGCGTCTCCGTCTGTAGCCTGAAGAGAGGAGACAGGAAAAATGAGCTTTCGGGTAAGTAAATATGATTTCTGATGTTTGACACTTTTACACTTTTTTTTCATTGTCAGGTTGAAATATTTTTACACGCTGAACACAGCAGGCCTCAAAGTCTCC
This sequence comes from Mugil cephalus, assembly GCF_022458985.1. Lineage (NCBI taxonomy): Eukaryota > Metazoa > Chordata > Actinopteri > Mugiliformes > Mugilidae > Mugil > Mugil cephalus. Next base: position 7,361,187 of record NC_061782.1, read on the forward strand.
AACAGCCATCTGCTCTGCCAGAGTCTAGACTCCTGGGTATTAGGAATGGCACAAATAATGTGTTCTGTTTTTACAAATACTTGAACAAATAGTTTTAAAATTATTTGTATTTGACAACAAGACAAACATCCTATCAAAAAGCTGCCTTTCCTCATGTGATTCAGGGTAAAAAAGATTTGTTTTACATTTATTGCAGAGGCAGGACTTTTGGGAGAGAGATTATTCTGTTACGTCTGCAGTCAGGTTCTGTCATGTTAGCATTTGTCTGTTAGCATTTGTTAGCATTGTCTATTGGTAATGGCTTATGGGCTTGTTTTTATATAGCGCTTTTCTACCTATTTGTACTCAAAGCGCTTCTTAGTCTCAGACACATCTACCCATTTGCTCACACATCCATAATTATTATAATAGCTAATTGAAGAACACTTATTTTTACACATGCATATCATAAATTAGAAGTGTAACTCAAAACAAATACCCTCAGCAAATACAATCACTGGACGGTTTGCACACCACTAACTTAAGGATTGACGTCATGTCTCCAACTCCAGTTTAAAAAACTTTCTGACGTGACATCTTCATGACCTTCACGAAACTTTGTCGTTATGTTATCCATTTGCATAGTTTTGGGCTTGTTTGTGCAGTCTGGTTGTGTGTGGCTGCATAACAGCATCTGTCATGACTTTTGCTCAGTTTCCTAAATTTCTCACTCCAGCAGCTGTCTATGACTATATGATAAAACATGAAAGCCATGCATCACTTTCCATAGGTGTTGATTGGCTTGAGTCTGATGGTAAAAGTGATGACATTTCCCTCACCCACATGACCCGCGCGCTGCCTTAAAAGCAGCAACAACTGCCGTCATATGTTTTGCAGATAAAAAGGGGTGTCAACGAAATACCATATAAAGAGCAACACTTTCGGGGATCTTGTACTTTATGAAATGCCACATTAACACAATCTGTCTTTGCAAACGCGCACACGCGCGTATCCACGCACTTGTGAATACACACAGGGTGTTGTGTCTGCGCTGATGGATCGCGACTGGAGAGGGTGTTGTAATAGAGTTTCACTTCAGTGGCTCTGCAGTCAGTTGAAGGGCCAAACTAGAACGTGTCTCCCGTCTGCTCTGTCAAGCACAATGCTGGTCACTGTGATTCAGCGACGCCCTGATACCGACCTTATTATATGGACTTATGCATGTGGAGTGTGTGTGGAGTACATGCTTTTTAGGATGTGGTTGTGACTTATGGACCAGACTGAATCGTAGTGTCGAAGAAGTATACACACTAGCAAATGGACCAAATATGTGTTAGTTAGTGCAGAATTACTTGCTTACTTTTTTTACATCCAGTACATTTATGACGTGTGCGTGCAAGCGCTCATCTGTGATGCCTCTCACAGATGGAATGCGGTTATCAATGCGTTTTTCACTTCCTTCCAAAAATGACACGCCGCCGCTTAGCTGGAACCCGCATCTGAGAGCTTCTACTACATTGTCCTGGACGGCAAATCAATGTTTCTTTTTAATGTCCAAACGCCTTTGCTTTGTTGTCAAGTGCAGCGAAGCACATCTTGCTGAACAAGTAGGGAGTGGGACGCTAAATACATATGAGGTGTTTAGGACTCCAGTCAGGTTCTTGTATTAACCTTTGAGTTCTCATCTGTCGTGTCTGGATGACCTCATCATTTAATGCCACTCAAATGCTTCTTGCCCTCTCTGTTTTGCATTCCAACCCGTCCCTCTTTCTCCTTTATCTTTCCCTTTTCCCTCTGTCTTTCCCTCTCTTCCCTCTCTGCATTCGAGCTCCACCTCCACATCTCCACTCTCTCCCCTCTCCTCGACATATCTCCCTTAGCACACTCTTGCCCCTCATTGCCTCCACTCCCCCCCCTTTGCTCCCAGGTGAGTGACAGGCCCATAAGTGCTCCAATGATAGCGGTAGGGGTGTTAGCGTGACAGCTATCGAGGCGGTGACAGGAGCCGGGCTGAGCCTGGGAGCTAACGCTGCTTCTGCATCTACGGCTGAAGCCCTTTCGCCACAACAATAGACAGACAGGAAAGAGAGGGAGAGAGATATAAAGAAGAAAAGATGATAGCCATCTTTCCTCCCCCTCAAATCATTCACCGATACTATCACCATGGTGGTATGACCAAGTCACTTTGCCAACTGCTCGCCAAAGTCTTTTAACTTCAGACACAGAAGATCCACAGCAGTTGGACAGTAGGGACTGGGTGAACGGGGATTTGCTGTCTCTTAACACCAAAGCCTCAAATCCTTGACACCAGGGTATTACGCATTTGCCCCGTGTCACCATGATAGCTTAAACTTTCTTTTTTTTTTTCGATTGGAGGTGAGAAGAGTTGGTGAGGTGGGGTTCAAACACACAGAGAATGAGATTTAATGAGGAACGAAATGACATGGAAATAAAGCTGTGCAATGTGCTTAACTAATGTGCCCAAACTCCTCACTAACAATTACAGCAAACATTTAAAGCGCAGCAATGGTTCACATGGATAAATAGCTTTTATGGTAATGGATTCGTGAAGGAGCACTTTTTTTTTGGATCTTCCAAAGTAACTGAGGAGAAAAAAAAGTTAAAAGTTACAACAGTTACAACAGCATGAAAGACAATTGTTGCTGTAAATAATAGCTATTAACCAGAAGATTGGCAAATATGTGTTAGCTAAAAACTGTTCTGCAATTATAAGACGTTGTTCACGTGAGTTTCAGGTGGACATCACAACCACCAGTTGTGTGGAAGTGAAGAAGCCGCTTGGATGAGCAGTTAAAGATCTGCAAGAAAACCTCAAGTTCAGTTACCCCTTGTTTTTTTAAATACATACTGTTCATAGAGCCCTTTATTGTCATTATACAGTGCACAACGCGATTGGAGAGCTTCTCCTTTTCAGTGCAAAAGTATGTACAAAGTAGTGCAAAAAATGTATTATTTACAAAGATTCTAAAAAAGTCTAAAAAATATTGAAAATATACAAAAATTATAAAATATATATATATATTTTTTTTACTTTATTCATCTGAGATGGCGGAGCGCTCAGATGCAGCAACTCTTGGCTCTCCCTTTCAGTGTTCCTTCTACACTATTCATATGATTTTTGTAACTGAGAATCATCACATATGTGTTGATAATTGTCCCATTGTTGTCAAGATAAATAAATATAATACAATGGCAGTGCAGCGGGTGGTAAATATTTCATCTCTTCTAAGGAGCAAGGCACTGAGGTCTCAGAGTCAGCTCCCTGACCAAAACCAAACTAAGTTGTTAAGAAGTTTCTGCACAAAGAGTCCGTGTGCTACTGATTGCCAATATAAACTCAGCAAACCCTGGGGTCCTCAGGCAGTAACTACAAAAGAGAAATTAGTTCTCAGTTGACCAGTTTGGTTAAATGATGTGTTTCTTCCCATCAGAGAGGCAAAGCCAGCAGGCAAAAACAGCTCTGTGTATGTGTGTGCATGTGTGTGCACGTGTGTGTGCATGTGTGTGTGTGTGTGTGTGCGTGCGTATACCTGGGCATATTGCGATATGTAGTGTCTATGTGGGTGCATATGTTTGTGAACATGTGAAGAGGAAACACATGGACAGAGATGCATGGTGTTTTCGGGTTCATTCCGTTTTTAAGTAAATATGCAGCCAAGCCATTTACTGTATAAACACCTATTATTATACTCAATTGCTTTCAAGAAAAAGCAGTAATGAGAGCTTCCCCTCAAGGGTGACAGAAAGACAGGGCTAGTCTGTGTGCATATGTGTGTAAGCTGGGGGGTACGGGAGCAGATTATCAGCCCAGCTATCTTGTGGACAGTGAGGGAGGTTAAAGCTGCACAGGCTTTTCTATCTTGAATGAGCTGGAATTTGAATTGATTGGCTCCTAAAATTGCCTTTTCTGCTGCAGCTTTGAGAGGCAAGGAAAAGGAAACCAATTACTGGCTGTCAAAGCATGCTGTCAAAATAGAGATGACCCCCAGTCCAAACACGGACAACCTCCTCTGTCTCAGTGTTGCACACCTAAACTCCACCACTAAGAATAGATAACAAACACAGCCACGCTCATGCACAAAGCTACTACAGTGAAAATGTCCAGTTTCTGACAGACACTGTATGGAGAGACAACGATAAAGACATGGTTGTCAGGTTATCTTGATCAGCTTGGGTTCCCTAGCTGGTTAGCTCCTCTCACGCGGGATCCATTTATGGTTCTCTCTTTCACATTCTCACATCTTCTGCATCCGTGACAAGATCTCAGATCAATCTTCACCAGTGCTATAAAAGCAGGAGCACTCGCTTGTGTTAACAATTTGCATATTGTGCTTGTATGTGTCTGACATGCATGACACATTACATGCTGTATACAGCTGCATCTTAAGCAGTACATTATCTCTAAGTGCCTGTGGATTAGGACCGTGGAAGTTTATGGCTCCCGCCGCACTGACAGTGACCGTGGGAAAAATACAAATTCAGAGAGTGACATTTCTGCAGTAAATAGTTTTATTTTCTATTAGCTAATCATCAGTAAATTGTAGTTAAATTCTATAGGATTATGTTTCATGCTTAAAAACATATTCAGGTTGCTGCAGTCATCCCATACCCTGTTCACATTTTTACCACTGCTGCTATAAAAATATATATATTTTTTGTATATTTTCAATATTATTTTAGTATTTAATTTGAATTTTCTCTTGTAAATTATTTGCACTATTTCGTATATACTTTTTTTTGCACTGAAAAGGAGAAGCACTCCAATAACGTTATACACTGTATGATAACAATAAAGAGCATTCTATTCTATTCTATTATGCATTGACGTCACTGCTGCCCAGGGCCACGCCCCCTGAGTGGCAAAACATGGTGAAATGTATCAGAAAATACAGCGAGAGAAATGTGGATTATCAGATCTGATTAAGGGCAACTGAGCTCGACGATGATCCATCTGAACTAGTATGGATTTGTAAAAGTGGATCAGTTAGTTTAAGTTAGTTTTAGGTCATTTCCGTTATGATAAATTTAGCTAAATAAAGATGCTAATGCTAAGAAGTAACGTTAGCCACACAATACTGCAGCGTCCGACCGGACGTTAAAAGGATGATGAGGAGTGATCGAAAATATTCCTTTTATTGTTTTATCGTTATTAATTGTCGGACCTAATTACGCCAAACCAACTAAGTTATCTGACAGCCCTTCAGAACGTAACTTAAGGTATGGCTTAATCAAAAATATACAGCGTAAATTAAAATGTAAAAAACACGAAATGTGAACCACAACACCAGGTTTCTGTGCCTGGATTCCAGTTGTTTCTTGGTAATGCAGCGATCCATTTACTTCTCCTTTTCTTTGGCAGATATCTGTAAAAATATATCTCTGGCTGCTCACTCACACAACAGCTCTTCCCTTTTGAAATGAATTACAATTACAATACAGTTTAGATGCTATTAAAGCCTATAATACAAACTAATGCTGCTAATCTCCATGATCAACCTTTTCACAACTTTTTACCACTCAACAGCCGTAACCACCGGAACGTCCACTTGCTGTGACATCACATGCATGCCCTCTATTCTATTCTATTCTATTCTATTCTATTCTATTCTATTCTATTCTATTCTATTCTGTAGCCTGTTTGTATCTCAGACCCAAACAGCTACTCACGTCTGCGATGAAGCTAATGCTACATAATAAGACACATAACTCACGTCTCTACAGCAACATATTAAAAACAAGGAACAACCAAATACCTCTCCCGTCCCTCAGCTGTGACCTAGAGCACCTGTTTGGGAACAATGGGATCCGTGTGCGTTTTTTTTTACTGCGGACACTTTAGCGTAATGGCGATAGTGAGTGTACATTTACAGCTGCTTTATTTCTCTAAACCATTAATGAGCAGGTGGGGGAGCTCGAAGCGTCTGCTGCCTGCCGCCACGATTGAGCTGCCTGTTTCTATTACCTCCTGACCACCCAGATAACAGCGAGACGGAGCGAACAAGAGAGAGATACAAGTTTAACACTTTTTAACAGGGTCCGACAAAGTGGAGGAGATGTCTTCACAGCACGCCGTGACAGCTTGCCAGATAAATTCTACTGTTTGCATGAATACACAGCCCCTATATAATTATTCCAGCCACATGTGAAGAGAGACAGAGAGATGACTGTATTGTGGGCATAATCTGTAGAGAGAGTCGGAGCTGCCAGTGAACAAGCTTAATGCAGAGCTCTCAGCGGCTGGCAGCTTCACTTTGCCGACAGGCCTCGGTCCTCCCCCTCTCTTTTCTCTCCTTCTCCCTCTGGCCTCAATGATGAAGGAATGAGATTAGCACAAGAAAAGGGACGATGTAGAGAATGATAAAGAATAAAGGGTGCACTACAAACACACAGAATACCCACGGAGAGGACAAAGTAAGAACATGTGGATTGTTATGCAGGGAGGACGCAATTTTGATGCAACTCTTAAAACCACAAAAATAAAAACCGATTTAGTTTGCAATTTTCTGTGCAAATCAATATCACATTTGAATACCAATCTTGGGTATTCTTTCATTTTTTATATATATATATATATATATAGTGTCTGGATCAATCAATACACAGATTAAGAGAGGAATTAACAACAACAACAAAAAATTTAATAAATTCGCAGGAAAAATAAGCTGCCATCTTAATTGTTTTACCTGTAATTATATAGCAAATGTTCACCCATCAAAAATATTTTTTTTTTATTCTCGTCAGTACTGTGTGGGTTAAATGGAACAGAGAGGAGCATATGACCAAACAGACAAAGTTTTTAGCTTCACCTCACTTCACACCATCTTGTTTGGCAATTGCACCTTTTTAGAGAGCTGACGGCGAACCAACCAAAGTTCGGACTTTTAACAACTCTGAGCCTGTTTATCCTCGGCCCCGAGCACCCTTTCACACCCCATTTCACAATGTCAGAACACCCATGATGAGTGCCCCATTATTAACAGAAACTGTATGAGCTACCACTCGCAGGAGAGACTACAGGGCCTCACCCCTTTTATTACGATAATGAATTATAATTACTGTTGCGACTATTACCCTATAAACGCCTGTCTAAACTGTGGCGGTAGTGCAACATCCTCCACTTGGTAATTTATAACCTTCTGCTGGAGGCATTTATCATTGTGCCTTAGCCCTCAAACATAGAGCATCTGCACGGAGCCTATAAAGCACACAGAATGAGACGAGTGGGAGACCCCAGCTCAAGAAGAACACTGCATCTGATATATTTCATAGAAGCAATAGCAATGATAAGAGGAAGCGATATGCGGATAAACTTCGTATTATGCATCTTTACTGATAGAGCCTGATGGGTAGAAGGAGCTAGAGAGTGTCATGCGAGCAGAAAGTGGCCAGGAATTTCAAGAGCAAAACTAGAGCAACACCTTTGAATAATCCAATCTAATGCTAAACCAGAGAAGGATGAAAAAATAACAAAAAACTGGGGGCATTTAATAAATGAGAAATGAAAGAAGGATCATCTTGTAGATCGTCAGAAAACCCAAAGAAAAATTCTGAGTGATTCACTGATAGAAGAAGTTTCTTGATATGAGTCCCCAAGGTAAAAATAAAAAAGAGACAGTAAAAGGGAAAAAGACTCAGACAAAAGAGTAAATCACAATAAATATTTATAATGATAAGTAATGCTGCAGACCATAAATATTAAACAGCCACTGCCCGTCTGTGTTTGTGTGTGAGTGTGTCAAATCCTACTGGTATGTTAAGCACAAGTGTCCACAGGGATGCAGGAGCGGGCACTGAGTAATGCATTGACTAACATTGTATGTAAGCCCTGATCAGATGAGCTATGAATATTAACCAAAACGCAGCCTTTCAATTACATTATCAGGCTGCTTGTTGGGCACTTTCTACAACCAACTGGGAACCAGCATGCATAATTTCAATTAGAATAGGTAGAAGGTTTAGAACCACAGCCCACCCAACTCTTTTACATAGAAGTCATCTTCGACAAAGTATTGATATGCTGCACAGGTGAAGAACTGTTTGAATGATAAGAAAACCGACAGCGTAGCAAGCGCTAGAAAATGACTTGTGAGAGAAAATGGTTATTGTCATATTTTCCTGTAATGGGAGGAGATAAAACTTAATTTGATGATCCTCTATATTATTGTTGGTCCAGACTGCGAGTGAACGACAGTTCACTCATTTACTTATACTTGATCAATGGATGCAGAAAGGGTTTTAAATCATTCTCAAATAAAAGAATGTGTTAATTGAGATCATAATCAGGCCCCAAAATGGCACCATTAATGCCAGGAGCTACTCTATATGACATAACAATTGCCTAAATATGATAAAGGTCAGTGCTGGGCAAACTCTCCCTCATCCCATCAGGTTTGATGAACAGCGGTTTTAAAGCTCAGTGTGGTGGCTTTGGCCATTGCCTCCTTGTCAGAGCCTGACTTCAGCTAAGTGCCCAACCTAATTATGAGGTGGGCATGAGTGGAAGTGAGGCGGGAGGAGACAGCACACACATCACACATGCCCTTAATTATACAACTTTAAGGGTTGATATAATTTAAATAGGTAAGTTATTTAAAATATTAACCCCAGAGCACAGTCATCATAAACAGGGACATTAGTTTTAGAGTCCATGGCTGTAAACATGTTTATTTCTACTGTAAAGTTGGAGGGTTTATGGGGTCTGTCTTTGGAGCAAGCCTCAAGTGACCATTCGAGGGACTGCAGCCTTTTGCACTTCTGTGTTGGCTTCGTTTCCAGCCCTGGAGGTTGCATTTAAATACACTCGTTTTGAATCTAGAGCCAAGTGGGAATTAACTCTATTCTGCATTAAGTGCTGAAAGTGGAGGGGGACATCTAGCTTGACTCTGCCCACAGGTAAAAAGAAATCACTGTATCTGTTTCTTCACCTTTAAAGTGAGATGACTGTTCTTGCTGCCGTCAGTTTTCAAGACAAAAATAATAGTTCCCTCCCTGAATAAGAAATCAGTTTACAATAAGCACTTTTTTAGAGGCTGAGACGTTGCTCTCCTCAAAGTCTTTTGACATCTGAAATGTAACAATGTACATTTCAGTGATTTCCCTAAGTGTATGTACATGCACACTATGTGTTTGTTACTGTACAGTATATTGAGGAGGACCGGCCAAGCTTTATTGAGAGATTAAGAATGAAAGCGCTGTCCTCCCTTTTGGTGCTGAAACATAATTTAGCCACCATCTGTTGTACCTTACAGCCATCTGACGGAGAGCACCGCGAGGCAAGTTTAATCTAACAATCTGGTTCTATTGTGACGCTTTGAGTTTCTTCCTGCACCGACACAAACAGACAGTTTGAACTGCTGGGAGACGCCAAGTGAGACGGGCGCACGGGCGAGTGTCAGAGAGATGAAGACGTGGCAGCTGTGTGACAAAGAGCATATAGTTACGCGTTGCCGTGATATAAAGTACAACTTGAGTTAAGAAGAAATGTAATAATGGAAAGAGTTGTTGGAGTCCTCATGCATTCATTTCGTCGCAATTAATGCTTTAGCTCAGCGTGATTTCACCTGAACAGTGGTGTGATGGACAAGGTAGGTTATTATTTTACCTGCTGCTGACTCACAGGAGTGGGCTCATAAGTGTTCTAGTGTGAGGCTGAATGTAATCAAGACTACTTAAATGCAGGGTATGTAAAGTCTGTGCCCCCCTCGTTTATAGTTATATAGTTTATAGCCGCAGTTCCTCTCCGTCCTCCTCCCCATGATGACCGCAGGTAAAGAACTTTACATTCTACCGTGAACAGATTGAATTTATGAACAAACAAATATTACGTCAGCATAGCTACTGACAAGCAATAGGATGTTAATGCGAACAACTGCCCAAAACAGCAAAACACGCTGTAAAATGGCCTTTGACTGGTGGAAAAGCCTTTAAACAGTCAGGAGGAGTCACAGAGGTCAAGTGTGCTCTCATCACACTTTAATTACAATATAAAATGGTAACTGTAAAATAAAAAAAAATAAAAAAAACCTGCCTTTAAACACCTTGCTAGTCCATGCTTTAAAATGTACGGGAAAGGAAATTCAAAGGATTACATTTACAAGTCATATTCTATCTTGCCATTTCCCCATATTCCAGACAGTAAGAAGCAGAAACACAGCAGCTTCTCTTATAATTCATTTTATAAAATACATGGACACAATGCCAGTTCCAAAATAAATACCTCATTATTTGCGCAAACACACGTGAGGCAGCTGTGCCGTGTTTGATCAGACTACAGCACATAAATAAACACCCCCAGTTATTTTGATTGGATTACCGCCGTTGTAAGTTACTGCCTAAATTACTAATGAACTAAATAAACATAGGTAAACAAGTCCACGCAAACACAGCGTCGCCACACCACCGTGCACACACAGTGAATGTGAATCTTGAGGGGAAACAAATGGAGAAAAGGCCTGTGATGACCAATGACTTTGTGGTTGTAGCCGCCGTGTGTTGACCTTGTATTTGGTCTCCGGTGTGTCAGAGGACTTGTGTGTGAGCAGACTATCAAAGGCTTCATGTAACGGTGTATAACAGTATACAGATCATACTGGACACATTTACACGGACGATATCTCTTCCACGTGGCTGAAATGATTCTGTTTACATGAATGTTTAGTAGAATAAGACACAGTATGTGTGTTTATGTTTCTCAAATAAATATTCAGAGTAGAACTGCCACAGATATAACAGAAGAATATGTTTGTTTTTTTTTGTTCCCAACTTTCTCCCCAACAGACACAGCCCTTCACAACCACATCGGTTCTGGCTATATTAATTTTTTTTATTTTTTTGGTACCTCCACGTTCCTGTCGCTCCCAGTAACTCATCCTGTCACCTGTCACCACACGGGGCAAACATGAGAGGAAAGAACGTAGCTTTTCATCCCACAGAGAAACAACTGCATTAAGCATTTACCTGGATAGTATTGTCCATTCAACAGATTATCAGAGGAATGAACCACAAACTCTAAATATGAATTCCGTTTCTATTGGCTGGATCGGGCTTGTGTGTTCCAACTTCGGGTCTATTATTTAGATTATTAGGCGAATACTGTTCTCTATGTAAACACGCTCTAACTACTGAGTCGTCACATCTCATTCTGTTTACAGCAATCAGGATTTCGTGGCGGGGCTGCACGCTCCAGCACAACGCACAACATCAGCTAGACTTATCAGGAATTAGACTGCTCTGCAATCTCCATTTCATGAGCACCCAGTCTATAAACACTATTGATTTTCACACTGTGAGTTTTGGCGCTCGTATCTAGCGGTGGGTGTTCTGTCACAGGAATGACTGGTAATGCATTTTAATTGCAGAGGCACGGGGAGATATTTTGAGAGATTTTGTCCGATCTCTTGTGATGTAGTGGCTGCTGGTGGTGTGGACAGAAACTGAGAGGGAGATTGGCTGAACAGTGAAACCAAGGACATGAGATGGAGTGGCTTCAAGGACACTTCTACTGCATGTTGCAGTCCATTGCAAAACATGGCCTTTTTTAAATTGGATCAGTTTTTATGAAGGTGGTCCTGTCAATATTATAGTCAGCTGGAAGTCATATTTCTATGATGCAATTACATCTTTGAGAAAAGCAAGCACATTCAAGTCCACAATATAAAACTTTAAATCTGAGCAAGGAATAGCAATTCTAAATACAGTGCAAACAACCGCACTGTTGGACATTTCTTAAATTACTGTACAGTAAACAATTCAGCTACTGTGACCCAATACTGTGGTGAGTTGAGATAAGTTTTTCATTTATGGTATTGTGCCTTGGTCTGAGGCAGCCGCACCTGAGTCACCATAAATCATCGCTCATATTGTGAAGTGTCCGGAGAGTACTGGGTCACAAGTGCCAAACAAACACTTCAAGATTTCATTCCCAATAAAAACAAGCCTTGTAAAAGTTACTAGTAGAAGTCAAGTTTTACTGTAATCTGTTCGAAATTCCAGTTAAATTTCTCTTCAGGAATAAATCACCAGAAACCACCCCTCTCAGTAATTTATCACGTTCTCAGCCATGTAAACACCTCGCAGATGTTTGCCAAGATACTCACCAGGATGCGCAGCAGTGATGTACCAGGAGGCGTGTTTTCAGGAAGGCTGATGTTGTACAGCGGTTTGCTGAAGATCGGCCGGTTATCGTTCTCATTGATTAGTTCAATGTAGACACGGGCAAAACCCACGTGTTCGGACATGGACTCGTTGGCATAAAGCTGAGGAGAGACAACGAGGAGCAGGTTTGTCTGTAGCCTTTAATGTAGCATCCTCAGAAATTGAAATTTGATACTGAGCTGACTTGGTCAAGGCCTAGAGATCTTGGATTATACACAGGGTTGGTATCCTCTGCTTCTGTGAGCAACTCTGAGGTAAACTGAGCTAAATATCAATTCCACTGTTCAAACAACTCTGCAGTGCTGAGAAAGTTACACAGCGCTGGTCTAAAAGAGCCTCGAGACTGAACAAACAAAAAAACAAGAAATATTATGGGGCTATTTTTTTTTTAGAGATCAGTCTTGGTCCAGAGCTCATTCAAGGACAGTGTCACAGAGGGACTCTGTCTCCAGCTACTGAACTTACTCATTGTAAGAAGATAGCCTTCACTTCCAAAGACTGAAAATATCTTTGAGCTCCTATGTGAGCCTCTTTATAAATATTAATTACAACCCTTTGAAGGGAATGGTATTGTGTCCCTCTTTCTCAAAGCACCAACTGTATTTTTTGATTACTTTTCATTTATTTGTCACTATTGTCTGGGATCTGAGGAGTCCATCTTAAAATGTACCGTCCTGTACAAATGTGAAGGGTACACCATGTAAAAATTCGCAAAATAAGCCAAAAGACTCACTGAAAAGCTGTAGCTGCGAATGAATTCGTAGTCCAGTGGCAAGGCAACCCTCACCCTGATGTCGGCACGTCCCTGCACCGCGGTGGGGGAGATGGTGAAGTACTCTGAATTGTTTCCTGTCAGAAACACCTGGAACATGCTGTTCACCCCCTGGACGTTTAGGAGAGAGGCCAGAATAGAAGCGTTTGAAGCATTTGGACACTTACGTTAACTGCAGAGAAATTAGAATAATAGTCGCAAATGACATGAGCAGCCAGCAGCGAAGAGGCCAAAGATCAGGCTTGAATCACGTGAAAAGATACTTCTAGTAAAAGTAAAACCTGGAAAACAGTCTGGTCTGGAGTCACTCCTGTGGGAGCTCACGATGCTGTTGGACATATAGAATCATCTGGGCCAGCTTTGTGTGGTGATGGACAGTCAGGAGAACCCGTTTGTGTGGTGAATTTGTTGTCCTAATTGACTACCCAATAGCGTGCAGAGGTATTTCTCTCTCTGTATCAGTTAACACATGCCTTATATTCTCATATTCTGATAAGATTTGGCTCAGTAAAACCCTAAATACATATCTTGGTTTTGACTGTGAGGCTTCACAAGCAACATTTTCCCCCTTATCAGCCACAAGCAAGACTCAAAAGTATCAATGCTGCCTGAGCTTAAGTTCAATGCACTATTAACAATACTGGACGTTTGCAAATAAAAAAAAAGAAAAAAACAACGTTCTAATGAAGTAAAGGGGTTAAAAGAAAGGTCTTCAACAGGAGGCCATGACCCCTAGGGGGTCCACGGAGGTACTGCAGGGGGGTTGCAAAATCTTTGGTTGATCACACATTTGTCATATATATATATAATGCAAAATAATAATAATGTTTAATATAGAACACATATAGTAGGTAGGGAATCCCTACGTAATCTCTCTATCAGTTTGGGGGTCCTTGACCTGAAAAATGTTGACGACCCCTGTGATAAACACATTCTTTCACGCTGCAGTACACGCTGCATTTGATGGGAGTGTTACATTATGTTGCTTATTTCTTTTTATTATATAGCATATTGTAATTAAAGTGTTATGAGAGAAGGACATGCAAGCAAGAAAAGACGTCAAATAATTGCCCACAATCGCACATTCATCTATTCTCCATCTGTGCCTCCATCTTAAATGCTCTGTATAACTTACATTTGAATGCAACGTGGATTAAAACCCGTGCACCCTGCACAGAGGCGCATACAGTACCATAAGTCTGACTGAATGACTCCACTGCCAGTGTACTTTAATCATCACATTGTGTGTTTTCTGAGGAGGAAAGAGGGACTGATGCGATCCTTGTTGACAACCATGACTATCTATCTCAACACAGATACATGTGTCTGGGTTTGGCTCCCAGCTCACTACAGTGTACAATGTTAGATTATGTCAGCATGGAGGCTGATTTAGAAATAACATGTGATGCATTACTGGGTCAGCGCATATGACGAAGTTAGTATTGTTTGATTATACGAATTTCTGAATAATAAGCACAGAATGAAATTATCTTTTTTCTTACTTCTCTCCCTTTACATTAGCAAGTGCTAAGGCATCGTGGGTAAATATAAACTAAGTCACAGTTTTGAGCTGAGAAAACATCTCTAGATCCCTCCTGTCTTGACGTATAAAGCTGCAGGGCGGCCAGTCACGCAGCCATTGTGGCAGACAGAGAAAGACAAGTGGGGGGGTCGACTGGCATTATGCTGCCAGTTGAAATAGCCCCCTTGTTTTTGTTTTCATCTCTGGGAGAACCATTGTGGCTGATGACTCCTATTTAAAAGACCATCCAATATGCAGGGATGTCACCTCAAACTGCCCATAAACGTAATTGCCCGTCCATTTGCTTCTGCCTTTAGAAGCCCCCAATAAAAGCATCCTGTCAGACGCAACTGCCACAAAGTTTGGTGACAAGTTCCAGCAGCCAAAGTTTTAAAGATGCTAGCCGAGCAGAAGAGAATATGAAAGCAGAGACAGAGACAGAGAGAGAGAGAGACAGAGGTGTAACTACTACCTGTGTCATAGTCTGAGAAATGAAAAGTCTGCCTATAATCCCTCACACACGGAGAAGGTGAGATTACAGCACAGGTGTAGCGGAGTGTGAATGAATGTGTGTGTATCGGCAATAACATGCAGGTTTAACGGATCAAAACAGCAATAAAAAAAAAATGCAACACAACAAACATCTCATAGGTTTTACTCCTTGGGATCTATGTACATATGCTACTGAGGCAGTAGTGTAACAGCACAACAGACGACTGGTAGAGAGGGAAACAAATGTCTACATCTGTGGACCTGCAGCACATGTTGAGAGCACTGTTTTTGTAAAATCTTTTTTTTTTTTTTTTTGTTAGCTTTTCTTGATGTCATATAATGAGGAATAAACACTGAGCCGTGGCTCCTAATGCTTCGTCTGTGTTACCGTCTAAGGTAAATCTGGTTAGCCCAGCTCTGTTGATAGACGTCGGTATGATATAGTGTGCGGATGCCTCGTCAGACTGAGATCTGTTATTGGTAGCGCTAAAAGATTGGGTGCTAACCTACAGAGAGCCTTCTTATCACACGCCAGGTGTCTGGGTTTTCACCCCACCTGCGTGAAACAACATTTGCGGTACTCCCCTCAGAGCTGAGCTTGCCACTGCAACGCAGAAAGAAGCAAACACACCATCCCCGGAATGGATAAATAGTCTCGCTGCTAAATATTCCCGCTATCTATCCTTCAAGTTCTTCCCTTCTCCGCTGACTGCCTGCCTCTCTGTTTCTTCTTCCTGCACCACCAATTATTCAGACTTCTGGTTTTGCTCCATTGCAGGCTACTTTCTGTTCATCATTTTTCTTAGTCTCTCCTCTCCTCTCCTCTCCTCTCCTCTCCTCTCCTCTCCTCTCCTCTCCTCTCCTCACCTCTCCTCTCCTCTCCTCTCCTCTCCTCTCCTCTCCTCTCCACCTTTTTCTCTATCCACTTGACTTGCAGTTATCTGTCAAATTCCACCCTGGCGGCTGCTGTGCCTGAATCAATCAGAGTTGACTAGCTTTCGGCTTATCTGCACCCTAGGTGATTGATTTTCCTCGTTATGTATAATTTGATGCTCTATCCCATCTCTTCCAGAGCAAATTAAATTGTAGTCGAGTCCAATGCGGTGGTGTGAGCGAGCAGAGAAAAAAAAAAAAAAAAAAATGAGAGAGGGGGAGAGGGACAGAGCGGCAGAGCGAGTGTAAAGTGTTTGAGTTCTGTGTATGTTTTGCTGTCTGAGTGTGTGTGACTGTGTGTCACCACAGCAGGTTGATAGATACAGCTAATGGGAAGTGGCGGACACACTAAAGGGGCTGTTGTACATTGCTGCTGACATTTCACACACACACACACACACACACACACTGGCTGATGTTTTTTTTTTTTTTTTACTAGTGTTGCATTTTATAACGAAGTTATATTTATATTTAAAGCTAGAAATGAAAATATAAAATACACACACACATGTTGCTGTCTCTGTAGTAAGTCCCAAATTGAATCTAAATTGAACCAGTAGTGAAAGGGGTAATAAAAGTACAGTAATAATTTTAGTGTGACTAACGGTTAATAATGTCCCTGTCAAGATTTTCTTGATTTCCTCATTTACCAACATATATTACCATCCACACTTAATATCCATCCACACAACACAGCACATAAACTTTCACGTTGTTCGATGTTCTGCACCAATAGTTCTGTCTCTGTCCTTTAAGTGTTTTGGTTAAAATTTTCTTAATTTCCTCACTGAAAATCTTACATTCGAAAATATTTTACCTATTTTACACTTTAATTTTTTCACCTAAATGCTGACAAAATATGCACATGAAACCTTAACTTTCATGAGATCAGGACTCGTCATACTCGTCAAACAGGAACCGACATGGTATAATCCATTAGAGATAATACACGCTGTATCACTCTGTTGCAGTTGTGTAAAAAAGTTACCACTTTTTTATCAGTTGAGCTTTGGCTGAAGATCAGACATTAGTCACACCCCAACCAGAACCTTAAGGTCATCTGACCAGCTACTTCTGGTGTTGCCAAAAACTAGACTCAAGTCTCGGGGTGACAGAGCCTTCATAGCAGCCGCCTTAAGGCTCTGGAATAGCCTCCCCTCCACATTCGGTCCCTGGAGACTTTTAAATCTGCCTTAAAAACTCATCTCTTCCACCTGGCGTATAATTCAGCCTGATTTTATCCTGACCATGTCTCTCAGTCTGACTTTTAACTTTTTATCTTTTTCATGACTACCTGCACTTTTTGCCCTGTGTTTGTTCTTGTTTTTTTTTTTTTTTTTTTTTTTATTAGGCCATTTATTATTGATGCTTTATCAAACTATTATTGCGGTTGCTGCATTAACTGATTCTTATTATTACTGATTTATTTAACTTTGTATCCTTCCCATGTGCAGCACTTTGGTCGACTGCTGTCATTTTAAATGTGCTATATAAATAAACGTTGACTTGACTTGACAATCATCACGACTTTGACTTTTGCCAGCATCTGAGTTATTTGAGTTATTTCTGCACACATTCACATACACTCCATTTGGATTTTATTATGGGGCCCTGCAACCAATCAGAGACATTTTACAGTAAACTAATTCAGCTCCATGGCGCTCGGATGTAGGAAGCCACAAACTATTTGACTGATCCAGCAGATCTTTGCCACAACATAATCAGTTCTCAACGGAGTGACTCCAGACAAGCTATGGAATATTTGGGGAGGGAGTTTGTTTGTCTAAGGAGAGGGCTGCAGCGTGAGCACGCTGTGGTGGACACAACTGCAGAGGGCAGGGAAGAAGGTATTCAATTTTTAATACTTTCATTTAAGTGACACTGATCAATGTTGTCCCAGTGATTAGGACTCACCTCATCCTTGTCTTCAGCCTGGATGAAGAGGGGCAGGGCAAAGCCCACCTGGGCCAGCTCAGTAATACGCACTCGATACTCGGAACTGTTGAACTTTGGAGCGTTGTCATTCTTGTCAATTAACAGGATGGTGAAGGTGGTCGTCACTGTTGCGTTTGAAGGACTGCGATCGTCTCTCAGCTCAGTGGCCTAACAGAAAAAAAAAAAAAAAAAGAAGGAAGTGGTGAGACAGAGCCAGAGAGAGCAGCAGGGGGAGAGAGAGAGATGAGATGCATTTGATTGGACTGAAAATGTCATTCTGGATGGCAGCGGTCAGCACACAATCTCGCTAGGTATTTACAGCTGTTCATTTATTGGATCAAAAGGTGGACAGGCGGCCTCAAAGCAATCATAGAAATAGGCTCAAAGTGAGGCCAAGAGAGGGCCAGGACATGTACATCCACACATGGACACACAATGAGATTTAGGAGAAAGGAGTCCCATTGAAAAGACACAATTACACACTGTTTCTGGCTGCCCGAGTTCTGAAGATATGAGGCCTGTGAAATGAAAAGTAGGAGAGAAAGATAGGAATGGGCAGCCGCTTATTGATGGAGGAGTGTCACAAGCAATAGGAGAGGAGAGGCAGGGACAACACGCTGGTCTCTGGGTAATCAAGGTAGTTTAGCCTCGCTACGCCCAACGCCACTGAATCATTTGACCTCCACCTGCACACGCTCAGCGCTATCTAAGCTGCCTGAAGTTGAGAAATTAGTTGTATTACTATGGCACACCACAATCAATAGCAGCACAAGCTAAGAAAGCACAAGCAGAGGCAAAGAGAGGACATTTAGAGGGAAAAAAATCCATATCTTATAAATACATTTTTGGGCAATATTTTTTTTTTTCTTTTTCAGCACTTTCACTTTTTCTATTTTTCTTGTTTGTAATTATTGATTTCAATTAAAAAGACAGACTGAGGCTGGAATATATTAGGGAGTTGCTTTGTATTAAACCCAGAGTCAGTTGTATCTCAATGGTCTCCGGTATAAGGATGTCACTGCTCTTTATTAACAACAACTGCAGCTAAGTGAGTAAATACATGAGTGCTAGTAAGGCCATTAGGTGCTTATAAAGGCCATTTATTGTGCTTTAAGTCCACAAGTGATGTGACTTGATAATACGTCAGTATTAAGAAAGTGTAGCTGCACTGTACTTTGAAATCAGCTCACACACAGTCTCAGCTTGTGTGAATTAGCTTGCGAATGATATTTTTTAAGAAAAGAATAATGACAGAAACCGTGGAGGGTAGGGAGGTGGGGGAAGGTGGGACGGCAGGACTGACATGCTAGAAAGTCAAATGGGAGGTAGTGATGTTCGATATCACCGTTTTCCTTTCCAATCCGATACTGAGTAAAATTCAGGCTGGTATCGGCAATACCGATCCGATACCGAGACTTTGCGTAAATACATCCTAATGTGTCTGGTAAACCTAAAAAGTACTATATTTCAATTCATAGCTTCATAACGAATGCAAGACATCACGGTAATTTATTCATTCATTTTAAACTTGGAAGTATATTGAGGTAATGGCCTGATTCACTAGACAGCCGAGCTAATTGAACAATAGAAAACAGAGACACACTGAAATATGTGAATATTCTGTTTCAAACACATAAAAAGGAATAAGTAAATTAATAAGACCATTAAAATAAATTACTACTACTATAAAATGAGAACATGTGTCTTAATTCTGACCCTTCTGTCCTCCTCATCATAAATGCCTCGTATTCTGCGTTGTGGTTTAACCTGAGGGCGTTTCACAAGGTTTTTTGTTGTGTTGCCATGACTCAATAGTTTAGTTTATGTTCCACTGTGTTACTACATCACCTTGAATGACTGACGCATCGAAAGTTTTGATGTTTTGATTTGAGAATAGATTTTAGAGCATAAACAGCTGGTATATATTTCAGAATCAATCCACACATCACTAGTGGAAGGACAGAGAAAGGAAGAAAGAGGCCTTAGCATCAAGGGGGACTCTATATCCCTTTATGTTGTTCTCTTCAGCTCCCTCCGTCCTCCTGGCGGCTGAACACTCACTGAACACTAGCCACTGAAAGGGAATGTAATTATAGAATCACAAACATGAATACCTTCACTAATGAGGCCAATGAGGTACAATAGGTACTTGAATTTGTCTGGGTCACATTTGTGCAGAGGTATATTGACACACACACACACACACACACACATGCGCTGCTGCAGGATCTTTTATTTGCGGAGTGTTAAGTGCCGTATTGACTTGGGTATCCTTTTTAATTATAGCGTCTCTACATCAAAGACTGTCACAACATGTGCAGCACGAGCCAGGATCAAGTACTGCATTTAGCAGGTCTTTGGAGAGTACATCAACCTCAGACACTGCATTGATTTAATACACTATCATATCAAAGCTCTCTGTTGATCTGCCACTGAGACAGACTTTCAATCTCTTTTCCAGGCTGTGAAAGCCCCCTCCCACACCTCCATCCCCCCATCTCTCATCCCCACAACTGTCTTCCATTCAACAGCTCACCTTGACAGTGAGAGTGAATCCTGCTGAGTAGAGCGGGTTTTCTCTGTCCACCTGGCCATTCACTGTCAGGCACCCACTGATGTAGTCCAGGGCGAAAACGCTGTTGGTGTTTCCTGGACGGATGGACGGACGGACGGAGAGAGAGAGAGAAGAGAAAACAGAAGTCAGAGGGACAAACGAAACTGGAGTTGTGGATAATTCAGTGAGGGGCCTCTGGAATTGAAGCTGGTGGATGAGGAGTGTGCATGTCTCTGTTTCATGCAATATGGATACGGCTTTTGCTGTGCTGTCTTTTATCTCTCCGCCTGCCTTAGGCTGACAACCACCTCCAACCTGTCCACAACCTCCTGCATCCCGTTGTTTCTGTCACTCTGTGCCCTCCTTCCACTGCTTTTATTTATTTGTCAACTCCACCTCTCTTCAAGGTGTCGGTTCAGCTGTCATTTATATAATGACACACATACATATATACATTCACATTTATATACAGCATGGCAGGGGTCTTCAACATTTTTCAGGCTAAGGACCCCGAACTGATGGAGAGATTAAGTAGGGACCTCCTACCTACTATATGTGTTCTATATTAAACTCAGCCTAGTGCTATTTATAAATATACATCATTATCATCATTTTGCATTCAATACTAGGCTATTCAAATAATACACAATTTACTCAATTCATAACTTTCAATTTATAGCTTTAAACATAGCTAAATGTAGTAGGGTCAGTGAATCACCAAGCAGTTTTGGCCTCAGTAGTTGGCTGAAGGGAGTGAGCTGCACTGTTAGCTCCTTTTCTGCTAATATTGCAACATGCATCTGGGATTTCACCTGGAGACTGAACAGACTCTCGGCCGAGAGAACCTGACAGAGTCAGTGTGTAATATGCGGCATCGTGATGGGGGCGGGGCCTTCTGTGTACAGGAGGCTTAGATTGACGGGTCTTGTCGAGGTTGAAACAGCTCCTGTAGCGCTGAATGAGTGAAGTGCTGACTGAAAGATAACAACTGCTGCCTCCATTTATCCCTTTACTCAAACATGTTTGATTCACGTTAATGTGTATTTAAGGAAATTTACATATTCGGGGGTAAACTGTAGGTGAGAAGTACAAAAATATATAAAAATGTCTACCGACCCTCGAGGGGTTGCAGACCCCCTGTTGAAGACCTATCTATGTACACATGTATTCATGCGAGACTGATAGATTCCAGTTTTATCACACTGTATATTTCTTCACTTAACACAAGTTGCTGAACTGCATTAACTCTGTTGTAGTACATGCACTCATCAAGCCTTTACAGGGCACTCATTGAAATAAGATAAGATAAGATAAATACTTGGAAATTCTAAATTTCAAGAAGACTGGTTTATTTTTGTGATTTTTTTTTTTTTAGCATTCATGGAGAAAATCAAGATTAACGAACATATGTGGTTCCTTGCTCTTAAGTCTTAAACAAATGTAAATATGTATTTAGACCATTAGAACAATAAATAAATCAGTTGCCCAGCAGACCACATTTAACCCTGATTTGACCTGAGAATGAAAACCAGACGCTTCTAAACCTCACTGAGACGCACAATGTGTGCTGAAGTTACCATATGTAGTTCCTTGCCCCATAAAGGGTTAAGAGAGGAAATTATGACCGCTGCACTGTTCTCATTAATAAGTTCACGTAGCCTTGTGTTCTCTAGTCCCTTAAATCAAACAAGTTAAAGCATTACATGGAAGCCCACTCGAGTCCTCTCTCTTATTTTCTTATTCCCTCTGTTCCTTTTCAAATTAGCGCCTTCCTTCTTAACATTCTCACCTCTCCTACACTCTCCTTTGACTCTTTCCGTCTCTCCCCCTCTCTCTCAGACGTCTTGATGGCTGTTGCCTGCTAATTACCCCCAGCAGATGGAGACAACAAACAGAAATGCACCCAGTGGCCCTCACCTCCTTATGGTTAATGCCACTCTGTGCGCTGCCATGTGTCCTCTGTCCTCCTTCTGTAAACCCCCCCCCCACAAATAATTTCTCATTCAAAACACTGAATGCCTTAGGTACATTGTGATTCCTGGCACATGTGTTTTATGAGACCTGACAAGGCCACTGTGCAATCTTTGAGCAGTGGCAGTTCATACATGTGAATGTTATCAGAGCAATCGCTTCATCTGAAAGCAAACGACGGTCGCAGAGGGGACTGAGGGAGCGGACTTCGGTATAAGTGAATTATTCCTTCTTAATACAGATCGCTCTTAACAGCTGACAGCGCGGCAACTCCTCTGCGCTGCTAAATACTGTAGGTTAAACAGGATAATCTCAAGATGAAAGTTAAACATATGATAAAAAGCCCATGATGTGAAAAGGTAACATATAGCAACATGTACAGATCAGCCACAACATTAAAACCACTGACCATCTTGTGAGAAAACAATGTTCTGCTGGGAGCTGGTGTTTATTCATGTTGCTTAGTCATGTAACACCCACCTAGACCAGACTAGACGCACCCACCTCATAGCAATGACACTCCTTGATGGCAGCAGCCACTTCCAGGAGGATGCAGCCTGGTCCAGGAACAACTCAAAAGAACATCAAGAACTGCACAAGGTGTTGAACTGGCCTCCAAAGTCATTAGAATCTAAACTGATCAAGTATCTGTGGGATGATCCTCATGTCCATTCTCTGATGAGTCACCTACACAATATTAGGAAGATGGTCATAATGTTATGCCTGATTGTAGTATAAACCATTTAACCCTTTTGTCTGTCGCTATTTCTTGTCAGTTAAAAGATATGACCCTCCCTACGTACTAGTGACAAGATTCGTCCCAGAAAACGTGTTTTCTGAATCCCTGTGTGTATTTTCACGGTACCTTTCCAGGGCTGATTATGAACCTCAAGCTGCACTTTGAGGGATTTAGAGTCACTTTCTTTCAGATAGTATATAGTAATAACTGAGGTCTAGACCTCAGAGAAACACGTTCAAACGGTAAGTCTACAGTGCACAACGGCTAGAGGTCAACAGATTAACCCAAGCTTGTGTTCTCCACTCCCCACTCGCTGCTCTATTATTGTCCTGTGCGCAGCCTGGAATGGAGAGGATGGAAGCTACAGAACAAAGACCATACAAAGGGGGCGTACAGGAGGAGAGGAAAGGTAGTAAAGACCGCGGAGCCCTCGGGTAATTAGCCTGGACCGTGGCCAAAAGGTGGAGGGAAGGACGTAGAAGGGACAAAAACGAGCCCTGATTAAATTCAGCTTACGTAATCTATTTAATTGTGGGACTGGATAAATGTCCGCTTGGAATAATTTCTCTGCTGAACATACACGTGCTGTAATCTATACAGGTTCGAATCTAAGAACTGAGACATAAGAAAGAAATGTAAATGTTTATATAATGTAAGTTAATGCTCACTAACCTATTCCTTTCATAGCATGGATTTCTCAATATTAAAATCTTAAAACATAGTTAATTTAGATTTAACAACTGAATTAACATTTTCACCAAAACGTATCGTTTTATCTTTTGTTTATATGGTTCACAATTTAACTTGAATGGGATGAAGGAAAGATCAAGGTTTGGATAAAAATGTCTCCTTCATTAAGCTGGAGAACGCTTTTTTCTTTTTCTAACTACAATTACAGCAATATACTCTTTAAAAGTGAAAAAGTGTTGTGGGAAATATGAAGCACACAATTATCTCCTTTGTTAGAATCTGCCTTTTTGTTGATTTTCTAGCTCTATAATATCACACCACTTGCTCCTTTGCTGCTGACAGACGTGAGTGTAATTCCTATCATCGTTAACCAGATTTGTGAATTGAATGTGAACATAGTGTAAATTATTATTGGCCATTTGCCGAAATGACTGATGGTCTCATTTCTCTTTGCACCACAGTCTTAAAATGTGAAACCGAAAATGAACTCCCAGAAGCGGGAAGACAATGAAATACGGGATCAATAACGGTGAATCTTCTCCTGCAAAAAGATGACCCTATGTAATCAATGCAATATTCCCGTACACAAGCATTTCAGGACACGCGGGTGCATCGCTGTGTTGCTGTAAGAGAAAAATGAGAATGGAAAAAATAAAAAGCCTGTTAATGCATCATGCACCAGTGAAAATAAGGTGATTTTTTTTCCCCCCCCCCGATGGGAGGATCAGCCATGGAGTGTTCATAACGATGACAGCGGGGGGTAACGTGCATCAGGGACTGAGATACAGTCCATGTGCGCCTCATGCCTCTAAATTGCTTTATCAGCTCCAGTAGCCTGACTAGAACGCCAATCTACTCCAACAGCCGCCCCTTACCCGGACGACTGGGCACTCACCTGGCCAAATAGTGACTGGGCTGCATACACAAACACGCACATGGTTGGAAAATCACACAAGTGGTAGCCCTGTAATGTACGAGAGCACGATAAGGGCAGACTGCCGGCTCTTCTTTCTGTACGCCGTCTGTAAAGAGGCTTTGACTCACTGATTCAGGTTCGTCTGAACAGCCTTCCACCTCAGCTCCACTGTGTCAAACTTGACCAGAGAGACACAGTGAAATTACACAGATCAACTCACAGGTTCCACAGAGAGAGAAAATATAATCATATTCTAATTGCTGATAAAAAAGTGTTCTCCAGTGATCCTCCAGGACACTGTGATTAGGCCCCCAGGAGGTGGAAATTGCTGCACGCACACACACACACACACACCAGCACACACAGAAATTGTGCAGAAATAACTGCAACCTTTCTATTTGCATTCAGTATTAATATTTAGCGGTGGTGTTCGTGTGCTTCACACGTGTCTAAATGTGTAGGTATTTCAGTCCATGTGGAAAGAGTGCAAGAATGTGTCTGTGTGAGTCAAAGTGCATGCGGGGCTAACTGGCAGAGGTTGATTCTATGATGTGAGACTCCAGGGGATTAGCCATGCTCTCACATTACCAACAGTACTGGACTGGAAAATGAGAAACCATGCCATGATTTTGTCTAGACTCAAACACACTCACACACATCTAAAACAAATGCCCACGGGCAAACACGCACACACACACAAACTTACACAAACTGCTATACTTGCAAATTGAGCACATGTGCTACAACATAAATAGTTAGTGCAACGATTATAAAATCGAAGTAATATGAATAATTATTATCAGAATTCTTGTGGTGCCTCGTGGGTGAAAGTTGTGAGATTGAAAAGTAGATGGGTGCAAATTAGTGTTTGCAAAGGTGGAAACTTTACAAGTGCAGTTATAATGTGGTAACTGCACAACAGAAGAGAAGAAATAAAGCTCTGATGAGTTCAATCGAGTGTGCGACAAGGGATGACAATGACTTCCTGTGCGCAATGAGCTTTTGAGGACAGTTGAAACATGAGTTCTCCAAGTGTAATCGCCATGACTAAGCTAGTGACAACTGTTTTCTCTAGTTTGTGACAACACCGTGGGGGCGCTGGAACATTCTAGGAATGTGATATGGCATGCAGCCAGTGCTCAGCATCTCGGGGCTAAGATTTTGTGTGACTTTATGAAATGTACACAAATTAGTGTCACTTGTAAGGATTACGCCCACAGGCGAATCATGTTAATGACGCGGCTTTAGTTATTGTCTTCAAACCGAACTTACTTCAAATTGAGCGGCTTCTCACCTACACTGACATGCTTGTTCACATGCCCATCACTGACACACGCGTACACACACACAGCCCGCGGTGCGTGACAGCTACCAGTGCTTCTCTATGTGTTTTTGTGTGTACGATGCGGAGTGATAATGGCCCTGTGGGTGTCTTGCCATTGGCAGACAAGCTGCATTTCATGAATACTCAATGAACTAGTTTCATCTAAAGTTTTTTTGTCAAAAGGAAAAAAAAAATAAAGGTTCAAGGACGGATATTGTAAGACAAAGCGCGGCAGATGAAAGCAACTCCCTTTTGTGCATGGAGATCACTCTGGTGGAGATAGCTGGTAAGATTCACGGCTACTGAGGAAAGCAGCTTTTCCTGCTGCATCTCGAGGAGTTCCTGTTGATCGAGGGGATAATAAACGAGAGACATTTTATATATTTTTTTAAAAAAAAAATGGGCATAATGGTGGAAATTATGTTGCAGCTTCTCTGCAGAGAGATTTGTGATGTCCCATTGAATCCAGCACATGAAAAGCGCCACAAACACTTGAGTAATAAATGCAAGGAGAGAACTAAAAAAGGGAGAGAAGCAATACTCGGATCCTCTTTCACCGACACACAGCTGACCAGTCCTAAAGCAGAGTACGAGCGAATGTCAGCTCATTGGTTTTCTAGAATCACAGATGATTTAATGCTGGAAATGTTATCTGACCAGCATATAGAAATCCTACATCATTACATTCCATGTTAAAATAAACTGTAGTACAGATTTCAGAGCGCTTCCTCTGTTGTATTTGATAATGACCCAACCTGAACCACATGATTTCATCCACACACAATGTTCAGTTCTCATGAAGAAGACTTAGAGCAAATGATTACGCTCTTTTCAACTGAGCATCGATTTAGTCCAGTGTGTGAGGATTTTTATCAGTAGGCCGATCTACCCTCTTATCTTATATTCTTGCAGTTACTAACACAGTTTCTACACACTCTGGACAGAACAGCTGGCTGGATAGACAGCAGAGGAGGAAATAAGGTTTGACATCTGGAAATGTACTTGTTCAGAACCAGCTAAGGATAACTTTTCTTAAAGCCAGCACTATCCGCCTTTATCCCATTTCATAGTGTGTGTGTGTGAGAGAGAGAGAAAGAGAGAGAAAGTGCCTCTAACATGAAGCTCAAACAAATGTTAGAAATGTTACTAACATCCAGCAAAATGAAAACGACAATGAATGCAAACAAGGGATCAGCATTTTTTGTTCTTTTCATTACTGTTTGCTTTCTTTCTGATTTCTTGTAAAATATTTAATCAGGCCCAGTTAGCGTTGTACTGAGCGACTGTAACTACAGATGTGATGGAGGAATACTGCTTTGTGAGAGATATAGCACAACAAAGTGAGATCTGGACCCCATTGTGGCTGCACCAGACTACTAAACTCTACTAGGCGCCCAAAGTCTTCGGACTGTGTCAAGATCAGTGTGCCGCAGACTATCTGCCCTCTCTGAGAGATTACATAGCAACAGGCTGCGCAAAGCCTCACTGCTTCTAATTGAAAACCCAGAGGAATCCCAGAGCCAGGGCACCGACAAAAAGACCTTCCAATAGAATAACAGGTATTAGGCTTGTCCATATTATAGCACGTCTGTTGATAGGAGTTAGGTAGCAGCGACGTGGAATCAGACCATCAGGGTGTAGCAGGAGCGAAGAGTCACAATGGAAAGGCAGACGAGGGGAAATAAGCGCCTTTACTACTTATCAGTCAGTCCATGCAGGAAATGGTGCAGCCATACCTGTCTGACCTGTTGCTGGAAGACAGTTTCAGCCGTCTCCCCTAAGGCCCAGCATACGGGGCAGTGCTGTCAGCTGCCTGTCTCACTCCTGTGGCAGGGGCGGACAGGGCGTCCACACGCCACCCCTGTAAAGGGTCATAAAGTCACTGGATGCCTGTGGCTACGCCGCGTCATATGTGATCTCTCTCTGCAGCCTCCGACAAACTTGAAAATATGGCGTAATGAAGTTATCGCCTTGCGTCAGATAATTACGCCACGCGGGTTGCTGCAAACTAAATCAATTCTTTGCTGCCTTTTCCCCAACATGGAGACAACACAATAAGAAAGGGCAAATTCTGTAAAAAGGAAAGTAAAGGCTAGAGATGGAAGGAGCTTAGGATGGGATTAGTTGTGCTTGCGTGTGACAAAAGAGATAGAAGCGGGCGCACACAGATAAACAAGAGGCTGATATGAAAGGCTTGGGGGATGTCCTTTCATTGTGCGAGACGCTAGGTTGACTTTTACTCTGCTTATTCTTACACTATCATTACAGCACAGTGGAGAGGCTACAAAAACTTTACACACGCTTAACTCTTATCCTAGCGGACAGCGCCGAGCTTGGACAAGACTTGTTGGCCTCTAACACTGTAATAGGAATCACAGATAGTAAGAAAGTTCTTTTTTTTTTGTTTTTTACAAAGGTTAAGTGAAGATCAGGTTATTTCTTTGCTTTGTAAATCGTTTTGATCACTTTTTCTACTTTTTTCTTGTGTGTCATGTTGTGTACGTGTGCAGACATCCTCATATGAGCACGTATTGTGTGGACACTGTGCCAGAGTGAGTCCATCTGGGTTTTGGCGCGCCAGTGCCTTAGGTCTTTGGTGTCAGTGAGACTGACCAGTGTTGTCTGTGCTCCCTCCTTGGTTGTCCTAGGGGATGAGTTTGAGTGGATAATGGCTGACATTTTGGGATTGTTTGTCACCGGAGCTGCTAAAAGCTATGGTGTAATATGCCGTAGATGTGAATCAAAGCTCATTGCTGAAATTGGTTTTGTTAGAAACAACAGGTGCAACAATCCGTCCTTTTCTAAAAATGTGTCCCGGCATGTTGATTTTCTCTTCCACATTATGTGCAAAAACTCACCTTATTATTAAGAGAATAAAATAAAGCTTTCCGTATAATGTCACCTGCTGAATTTAGACCATAGGTCTTCAACAGGGGGTCCGCAACCCCTAGGGGGTCTGCAGAGGTACTGCAGGGGAGGTCGCAAAATCTTTGGTTGATACATTTTTTAATCTTTTTTGTTTTGTTTTTTAATTCTCCCCCACAAATTTAAATTTCTTTGAAATATACACATTAACGTGATTGCAGAAGACATTATCTTTCAGCCAGCACTCATTCAGTGATACAGGAGTTGTCTCAACAGCACACCATTTCACTGCTGGGTCAATCACTAGGCTGCATACTACACGCTGACTCTGTCGGGTTCTCCGCAATTGGCCGCAGAAGAGAAGCCAGCAATGTAGCTCTCTCCCATCAGCATCGATTCATCCAAGGACAGAAAAGTTGTGTGCTTCTCCTCAGGCTCAGACATCTCACTAATGTGGGAGTATGTGTGCCATCACATGGCTTGGTGATTCACCATCCCTACTACGTTTAGCCATGTTTAAAGTTAAAAGTTGATTCTGTCAATTATATACACACATCTGCAGGTGCACAACCACCCTACTGATGCACATGTTTGAAATAAAATTTAAACCAGCGTATTATTTGAATACCTTAATACTGAATGCAAAGTGATAATAATAATGTAAATTTATAAACAGCACTAGGCTGAGTTTAATATAGAACACATATAGTAGGTAGGGGTCCCTACTTAATCTTGTCATCAGTTTGGGGTCCTTTGCCTGAAAAACGTTGAAGACCTCTGATTTAGACAGATTTAAAAAATCTAACAAGTCAAAACTGAGATCATGACGGTGTAAGAGTGAAACTGAAAACTCTTCATTTAATATTTCTCACAGTAACTGGAGTCGTAGCAACCGGTGAAACTGAGTAAGCAGATATTAGTTTTCACACGTCTGTTACCTGAAAAAGAGATGTGTGAACACCTAGTGAATTCTTCTGCTGTTCTCTGTGCGTCTCCTAATGTTCCAATTATCAGCATGAGCCTCGAAAAAAAATTATTCTTTTTTTAAACAGGACTTTTATGGACATTAAGAGCACCTCTAAAAAGCCCCACTTAGCATAATATTGCCAGTAGCAAAATTAGATAGACTCAAAATGGAATGCTTATCTCAATTTGCACATTTTATCTTAGATAAAAGAAAAAGCGGTAGTTTTTTTTTCTTACGTGAGAGCTTCACATCACTGGAAGTGCATTTAGATTTTATTACATGTCAGATATTTGGCTAAATATTACTAGCACCAGGAGAGAGCTAGCTATTACTGCCAGAGCATCCCCATAACTTTTATCTGATCAATAAGGATTTGTCAGTGACTCTGCACAGCTTTCCCAAATAAAAAGTCTTGCAGAAATTACAAATACATTA
The DNA here is from genome assembly GCF_022458985.1 of Mugil cephalus. Classification (NCBI taxonomy): domain Eukaryota; kingdom Metazoa; phylum Chordata; class Actinopteri; order Mugiliformes; family Mugilidae; genus Mugil; species Mugil cephalus. The sequence goes on from NC_061782.1 coordinate 7,391,455, forward strand.
ATCACAAGAATCTCTCCAAACCGTGATTTAATTTCAGTCCAGCGTGCCTCCCAGCAAACCAAGCATACTAGCATGATAACTGGCAAATTAAGTGTGCAAAAAAAGTATTATTTTTTTATTAGTCGAACTATTTTGCAGATACATTGCATATGGACTTTGATAATTGTGCTGTGAATGTCCTCTGAGACATGCAGGGGTCAGCATCATTAAGTTATGCACATGCAAATGCCAATGTAAGTAGGATTTATTTGTGCAATTTAGCAATCCCAGCAGCACTTACAATGATCGTCATTAGGTCCTTAAATAAATATAATTTCAAAAGCAAGCCTGCATTTTAGTCTGATTTTAACACAGCACACAGCTAGATTGAAGACAATGAGTTCTCCTTAGCTTTAAATGTGTTTTACGAGCAAACTGCTTATGTGTTTATATTCACGTCTGTTGTATTAAAAACATTACTTTCATTAACAGTCTAGAAACACAGTCTTGTTTAAAGCAAAAATTCAGCAGTTCAGGCTGGTTGGAGCGTCTGATATACAGCAGAATGAGACCAGTGGGTCAGGGGGTCCAACGAGGGATAAATCATACACCATGAACCAGGGATTTGCCACCAGAACCCCCCCATCTCCACTATACACCATCACAACAAACAACAACAACAACTGCAACACTGGAGAACAGTGCCGTTGTGAGGCTATCTCTCGTACACATCAAATCCCAGATCCGCCCTCCGATTGGACAAGGGAGAGGAAATCCTCATCTTGAGCCCCACAATCATTAGCGTGAATCACAACTGCAATTAAAACCTCGTTTATCTTAATTACTGAACTAATGAGACGAGTCCCGCAGGGGTGAGCGGCGTTCTCGGAGGACACTCGGGGCGAGGAGCGGAGAGGCGAGAGGGGCGTCATGCGGAGTCACACTTAAGTCTGCAAACAAGCGCGCCCCCTCACACTAATCTGACTGCAGCAGAGGCATATGCACAAGCGCGCGCAGACGGAACACACACGTGCGCACACGCATGCAAAGTAAAATTTGACGACATTACCCTTCCACCTTTATCTCCTGGCACTGCGTCACCCTTCAACTTCCATTATCTAGCGAACTTATAATGATTTTATCAAGCCTACAGACTCCATCTCCATAAGGGTTTAGTGCGGTGCTATAACTCTTGATTTCGCTATGACTGGGAGTACATCGCACCGCTTAATTAATGTCTTTTTAATGCTCTTCTCCTCTAGAGCTTAACTCAGCCCTTCAACTTTGCAACAAACACAACGCACACAACAATACAACATGTGGCAGCAGGCGGTAAGTAAGACTGAGTAGGTGTGTGCACTGGATGGGAGCAGAGGCTTTATGGTGTGCTCAGTGAAGAACTGGACTCTCTGTCCTGACTGAACAACAATCAAGTGGCCACACGCGTTAAACGCACGCACGCACAAATAATATATGACCGTGGACACGCGTGCACGCTCCGAGGGTCAAATTCCTTCTTTCAGTTGTGAGGTCATGCAGTGACTCAGCAGATGGCACAACAATGAGTATCTTCATCAACCAAAAAATTCCCATGATGTGCCAGGCTTATCAAGCAGCGCCAGCCCTTATCGGCCAGCTGGCAACACTGGAAGCACCGATGTCCTTCCATCCTGGCCATTCTGGGCTCGGCAGGGGCCAAGCGGAGTTTAAAGGATACAGGCCCCAGACGTCTGTAATCCTCCCGATGGGTGTTTATTTTCACCGCACAGATCAATGTTTCCATCCTGAAGGATCTTCCAGGGATTGTCTGGCCTTCAGGACTGAAACACTGATTGTGGTTTAAATAAATACCCTGAGGGGGTATTACAGAGATGTTACAGCAGTGCATAGACCACAGAGTTAAAAGTGTTGGTGTATTTTATCGTAATAGAAATATGGAGTTCGCTGGGAGAGGAGAACCTGCACTGTTGCGGCAATCGAAATATAATTTAACAAACAGTCTGTACGTTCCCACCATAAGTCTGCATGTCTGTCTGTGTTTACTATTACTGTTTGGTACTTGTATGTCTGCCCTGAATGACTTGGAATTATTCGGCTTATTTTACACAGTGGGGGGTTATGAGGCTGGATGAAGGATCTTTGCACTTCATTTCATCACTTGCTATGCAGTGTATGAATGTTCCTGACAAAATTTAATTGTTTTATTCTGACAATGACAATAAAAGATTGATTGATTGATTGATTGATTGATTGATTGATTGATTGATTGATTGAGAGCTGAATAAAGACAGCGCTACGTCTTACAGGAACACACTGCAGCCAATATTCTAATTATTTGTTGACTTTAATAAACAGAAGGTGAAGGGATCAATGACGAGCATAAATCTGAATGTGGCTACAGGCTGAATCAGTTTTGTCTAAAAAACATTTTCTGGCTTTAACGCACAAAAACAGGACGATTACTCAGAGCACCCAGATATGAGTTGTAATTAATACAAATTAATTATGGATTTATTAGAGAGTCAACTTAATGGCAAGGAAGATATGGCAACCATGAAATAACATATTACCTCCTCAAATAAAAAGAAGTCAGAAACCAGATGGTGCAACATGGATGCTGCAGCAGGAGTAATTTAGAAGACTGCCATGTTACTGGGAAGTGTTGAGTTACGCTTACTGCATTACAAATGTACTGTGAGATAATCGGGTGAAGGTGTTATCACGACAGTCGCATTAATCTGAGTTTTGATTTAATCTAATAATAATCGCAGTAGTTCATGGAAAATTCCTTCTTTTAATTTATCTCTCTATACTTGATGTAGCTTATTTACATTATAGTTTTACTTAATTCAGTGTGGCCACATTGACTGTATGTCACATAAAACTTCTAGTCCGATCAAGTTCACCAATCACCTCATGGCATTTTTACGGAAAGATTCTTCTAAATATTATATATTCAATTGAGTAAATTTAAAATTAAAGTTATTTATAAATATACTGCAGTAACACTGTTGACACACTTGACTCACACACTACTTTATATTAAACACCTAAGAACGAGGATAAAGAACATGCCTTGGTCATGTGATTTGGATTTAACACATTTCCTTGAGACGTAGAATATAATGTGTTTGTAATGGGTAACTGCTGAACGTGATTTCTCAGACGCGGATGCAATTTATTATTTTCTATATACAATTTGATATACTGCCAAAAAAGAAATATCAGCCATGATTATCTCAACTAAAAAGTGGTTGTTATTAGGTAATTTAGTTGACATTTAAGTGATATTTAGTCATTTTTAATTGATAATTAAGGGTTAAATTATGGATTTTGTAAAGACGTGATCCTAGGGAACATAAAAACATTATTATTGTTTTTATTTAAAAAAAAAAAAAAATTGTGCAAGGTATATTCCATGGATTTCCAAAAGTCCCTCAATTTTTTACTGACCCAGAAAACGTCCTGTGAATAAGTGCTTTATGTGCAATTTACTGCATGTTATGAGAGTGTAATAATTTTCTGGGAGAAGTACAAATGCAGTTAGCGTAATGACGCCATATTGGTTGTAAAGCTCAACATCTCAGCTGCCAGAAACTGAAGTTTTCCAGTAGCACAAACCATGATGTAATTGTGATAATCCAAATTGTGATTCTGGATTTAAAGGGTTAATGAAGAGTTTTATGTAGTAAAACTTATAACAATGTGCCACAATGTAGCATTGAGCAAACAAGCTAAATCTTAACCAAGTTTCATCCAGTAAATCCGTGGAGTTCTGCGTAAACTTTAAGGTAGAGTGTGGTACAGATATTCATGGACGAACCCGGCAGCGTAGCTCCAAGCTCTTTCCACTTGCTCTTCCCCCAAAATCATCATCTCTATCATTAAAAGTTAAAAGTTGAGTCATTAAAACGATCTGTTCATCCTACAAACTTACCAAATGACTTGGAATCATTTTTATGTGATTACACATAATTAATCTATTTAATCACAGGCTTGACAACAAAATACTTGCCCAATAGTGGGAATCCTAGAGAAGGATCAACGCAAGACTCTAACTCAGAGTCCCTTTCCCCAAGGTCAATCTGTCCACCGAGTTTTATAGAAGTCTGTTCAGGAGTTTTTGAGATATCTTCCTGGCAGACACACGCACAAAGTAACTTGCAGGCACAAACATCATATCCTTGGCAGAGGTGAGGAAACTTAATTCAGGAGTGTTAAAGCGGGATCACTGCGACAGCCTTATCAGCACCACGCAAACTGTAGCTTCCAAATGTCTGTTCTTAAAAAGCCAAACTCTACGATCCAGTAACACCAACACAAGTTTGGCATCTTAGAAAGAAGCTGTGGCGACCGTGAGCTCTGACACTTCATCTCAGTCCGTTTTTCACAAACTGTTGTTCTGATATATCTAAGAAAAAAAAAAGAAAAAAAAAAAGAAAAGAAACAACAACAACAATCTAACCCACAGGAGTAGACAAAAAAAAAAAACAACCAAAAAACCCCAGAAAATTCTGACATCACTGTCTTCTGCCGCAGGTAAAAATTTGTCACTGACAAATCATAATCCTGTTTTGATGGTACAAGCCAACTTAAGAGTGATAACGCTAAATGAAGGCTGATTTCTGCACAACTGCACCAAAACAGTGATTAATAAGCGCTCACGGCCAGACCTGCTCTCATTGACTGTTGTGCTTGATGAGACTTGTCTATTATTGCTGTGGAGTTATGATAAGAGGTGATCGATTCCCCCCTCTGTGCTGTGGATGTCAGATTGATTATCTGACTCAGACCTGAGATGATGGTGTAGCCGATTCCTCTCGGTCGGCCAAGATCCTGGTCAATGGCTGTTATCTTGCGCACTTCGTATCCCTGCAGAGAGACACACATACAAAAAAAAACAAAAAACATAATGTTGCATGTAATATTCACAGACATATTTTTGTTTCATTAATTTAATCTGATGCGTTGGCAAATAAAATAATATTGCAGTGCATGATTTTTGTGCTGTACTCTTTGGATGCAAAAGAATAGGAATGACCTGTAACCAAACATCAACTCTGACAAACAATATTCTTAGCTTTATATCTCGTACATTTTAAACTCAAGAACAATGTATTTTGACTTCTTCACTCTTCAAATTTGGAAGTGAAAAAACGGTAATACCACAACAAAAGTCAAAAAGCATCTTGGCAGGCAAATGACAAACTTTTTTCAAGTGTGTTATTAGCCTTTCATTATGGTTTATTTCTCCTTTCATTGTTTCAAAACTCTCCCGCTGTGCCACTGAGTCTGCTGCTAAAAAAACAAAAAAACAAAAAAACATAGTATGACAGTTAAAAAAAAAAGAGAAAAAAGAAAGAGAAAAAGCCATTTGAAAAGTCTTTGATCCGCTGAGCTTTCTCAGCTTTCTTGCCTCAATCAGACACGGTGGTGATACTTAAAAACGCCGGTGCCACGGTGAGAGATTGAGAGACCCTCCCTTACTTCCCACTTTCCTTCCTTCCTTCCCTCCCCATCCCTCCCTCATACCCCCTTTAGCCCTCTCACTCACATCCAAGCAGGCTGCCTCCCATTGATCCTGCAAATTGTGTCTAAGACGTGTTTATGCTCCATTTCTGCCAAAGCATCTCCTGTCATTGACCAATTACAGCAGAATCAATTACAAGCCTTTTAGAGAGACTGATTCACACTGTTCACAAGCCGAGAGGGAAACACACACACGCGCAAACATGAAGGATGTCGGGACGGGCTGAGGGAGAAAATAAGAGACAGGGAAAGTGAGTGAGGAGAAGTGATGCTGAAGTAATATGAGCAATATTCTCAAGCTGTCCACACAAGTGGAATATGTTCAATCAACCGTCAAAGATACAATCCACTACTGCCCACACACACACAGACACACACACGCACGCACACACGCGCAAACACATTTCCCCAACGCGCTTCTCCTCCTCCTCCTCCTCATCCTTTCATTTCTAGCTATGCAGTGCATTAGCCCCCCAACCCATTCTCCTTTTCTCTCCTTCTCCTCATTGATTTGACAGCCAAATTGTGTTTGTCCTAGAAGGGGCCTAGATGTCAGTCCAAACATAGATTCACGGCTGTACCAGCTAAAACCCTTGCCCTGTGATTTCAGCTGAAAAATAAAACACATTTCTCGCACTCTTTTGTCAAACTTTTCCCTGGATGGCGGTTTGATCGGCACAAAAAAAAAAGAAGACGAGAAAGACAGAAACAGAAGCAGAAAGGCTTTGAGGGAGGTGGAGGCAGACACACAGGGGGTTGTGTAAGCGTGTGCACTCGCACCTTTGAGAAATGACCTATGACAGGGATCCAAGCATGATAGCCCTGCGTATAAATGTCATAGGCCTTGAGAACAGTTGACACTCATTCTGTCACTGTACGCCCTCGGCTTATCACCACCAAACACTGCATAATCAAAAGGACACATGCCTGTTAGAATACCACATGAGGTCATTGGAGGTGTGCATGGCGATCACTGTGACACCGTTAGCCTGTACTCATGTGTCTCACGTTAAGCGCTGCTGTAATCCTGGCTGTGTCTGTATGGGGTGAAAAGGGCTAGCTAACAGACTTCAGGCTCTCACTGTGCTTCTTCTTTGATTTCGTCTGTCATTGTGCGTTTACATGCACGTGAAAAAAAATGCCTTAATCGGACTATAACAGGAGAACTTAAGTGCATGTAAACACGTGTTCTCATTATCCGATTGAGACACCCAGATAATGCGATTGGAATTTTCATCGGATAATGCATGTGCGTCTGAGCATGCTCCACCACCGCTGCGCTGGCGTGTGACCCCGGAACAAAAACGTCCAAGAAAGCCGATCGCAGAAGAAGAAGAAGAATAAGAGAAACGGAGCCGTCTGAGAGATAGCGCGGATCTAACCTGCATCAGAAGTAGCGCGAACATGACGTACAAGATTAAAAAATGTACTATTATCCGTCTGGTTGTTGTTTGAAATGCTGGTCTGCCGCATGAACGACTCTTGTTTATTATATCACGTAATAGGTCACCCAGAAATTGGGCCGTATTAACGTGGTATTAACCCGCTGAAAAGACACGTATCGCCACCTAGTGTGGAGGAGGAGAACAGTTATTCGATTTTCTTGCGCTGCATGTAAACTGGGACAAGGACTGTAGTGAGAAAGTCGAATTTTGAGCATAGCTCGATTAAGCTCTGCATGTAAACGCACAGGGTTTTTTCCAACATGGCTCAAAGGAATAAAGAAGAGAAAACTGCACATGACCTTGTATTTTATTTATTATAACCACGCATCATATAATTTAAGGAAATTATTTGAGTCAGTGCAAGAACTCAAATGTGACAAAACTTCTTAAAAATGTTAAGGTCCAGTGATACAAGATGCCACTAACAGAAGCTACTGGAGCTGTCCCAGAATGCACAGAGAAATCTGGAAGCCAATCACCAATGTCAGCACCACCTTTTTTCCCCTCTCTTCTTTTTATTGCTTCCTCTAATGCTGCATGTTGCTTTTTTCTCTCCACTTTCACCTTTTTCTCTCATTTCCACTCCGACATCTCTCTCATATCCTCACACCTCCCCCTGCTCTTCCTTCCTCCTCCTCCTCCTCCTTCTCCTCCTTCTCCTCCCCCTCCTGTTGTGACCTTCCTGGTGACAGTTGATGAATCAGAGAGTCAGGGCGACACCGGGCGTCGACTCCGTCATGCCCCGTTAATATGCATGCAAATGTAGCACTTGACATTTCTACTACAGCGCGTGCAGACTGCGGACGGGGTGAATGTGCGGGCGGCTGCGCGCGTCGGGGCGCTGGTTTGGGTGAGAGACGGAGCGCAAACTTATAGAGTGAGTGAGAACCAGAAGTAAGGAGAGATGGTATTACACCCTTGTGTATAATTCCCTCTCAGAATGTGGAAACATCAATAGCTGGACCATTAGCCACCTGGGAACTGAGTTTAGGGGCAGAGCCAGGGGAGTGGACATAACGGCTTACAAGGAAACGGACATTTAGAGTATTAGATACTTGTTATAAACCTCCTTGCAATAGAAACCAAGAGGGTAAGGTCATGGTGAGACCCCACTGCTTAGTACTTCATGCTTCACACAGACTTCATACTTCATACACATGCAACAGTAGGGGCCATGAGATGGCATAAATCCTAAAGGCCCGGTGACCTTTGCTGGAGGCCTCACATCCCTGAGGTAGGACTGTAAATCTCTCACAGTAATTACAGTCTCTAACACCTGCAGTGCTGTATATAGGAGCCTGCGGTGGAGTTTGGGTGTGTGCTGGTCCCTAAAGGGGAAGTCCAGGAGGGAGGATGAGAGGTGAGATCTCCTGCCCTGATAATAACTCAGGTCTTTTTTTTTTTTTCAAACAGTATTTCTCTTGCACCCGCTCTGTAGACCTCCTGAATAATCAAAGAGCAGAAAGGACACGAGACAGGTGGAGCAAAAGATGAGCGATGAGGTGAGAGGTAAGTGGATTACATTGGCAACGGTGAAAGATAGAAATAAATAAACGGACAGATTACAGGGCTTCACATAAAAGCTTCATGAAGAGTGGGAGGTGAGATGTCAAGTGAGATTGCATTACTCACAAGGGGGACGCCTTCCTCTATGTTGGTGCTGTAGGGCAGATTTGTGAAAATGGGATCCATATCTTGGACATCAGTGATGGTGATAGCTAAGTTGGCAAGCCGGGACAGAGGTCTCGCTTTGTCTTGATCCTAACGGAAACAAAAGCAAAGCTCCATTACATGGATGGGCACTAATTTTGACCGAGAGCACTGGGTCTTTGCTGACACAGAGGAAACACGTGTACCGACCGTTGCATTGACAGTGAGTTGGTAAGCTGACGTTGCCTCATAGTCCAGAGCTCTGATGACGGTGACGGTGCCTCGGGCCCCATCAATAGCGAAGAAGGGAGAAGGCGGCTGGAAGGAGAAGAGAACACTGCCTCCAGTTCCCTGGTCTGGATCTGTAGCGTTCACCATAAATACTGATCTGCCCACTGGTGTATTCTGAAAGACATCAAAACAGACACACAGCAGTGAGTGCTGGCTAAAAAAAAAAAAAAAAAAATACAGATTTACACTGTAATAAAACATTTCCTTCCATTTCTCCAGTTAGTAATGCAAAAGATAAATGCTACTGCAGAAGTAGAGACTGTGATAGGGCCTTCTGCCCTTTATCTGGTTTATAGAGAAGACTTATCTCACCAGAGAGCTGCAGACGACATTTAATTTAGCAATAATTTTGGAACACAGTGTCCTAGATGTTACTGGGAATGTGCATATTCATCGCCTCATGATACTCCAACAAAATGATGTCTGCAAATAGCAATGTGTTCTTGGTCAGTCCAGATAAATAATAATAATAATAAAAACAACACTGAGATGAATGCATGACTCTTGTCAGACGCCCCCAAATAACAAATGGTAGAGCAGACACAGTTGGGCTTATCATTTACTGCAGATAACAGGAGTAAACATGGCTTTAATGGGTCCCACCAAATTAAAACACAATCATCATTTACTCACACATCTATTGAGGTTTGTAAGACTATAGTATTAAGCTTGGCATAAATGTAGATGAAGCCACAGTGGTCCTGAAAAAAACTACAAACAGGGATGAAAAGATAATGACTTTCTCATCGCATCGTGTGCAGAGAGTAGAGTTTCAGAAGAGTGACTGTACCCAGCTGGCAGCAGAGTTTAATTTGGACACACAAGACAAATTCATGGCATCAATTAGGCAGAATAAATTCTCTGTTTATTACAACTTTGTGACTTCCCCTGATAAAGTAGATTTTACTCCCGCAACAATGCAACTTCAAAGACATGAGAATATCCTATTGTCAAAAAGTCATTTGTTGCACTTTGTTGTCAATAAATACAAGTGTGGCCTATCTGTGTTGCCCACAAACATTGCCGTGGGAATCACAAAGCATCGACATATCAACTCAACTCAGCCAGCGTCAATACCTGGCAAGGGGGTAAAAAAAAAAAAGGCGAGGTCATATTAAAAAATAGTCCCCAGGTGTCGTCTATAAGTTTGAGGAACATCCTCATTAATTGGAATTTTATCTCAAAACAGCCACACACACACAATTAATAAGAAATGTGAATGCCTGCAGATACAAGGAAAAAAAATTGTGCAGGAGAATTGGAAGAATTCAGATATGCTGTTGGAAAGACATATTGGCACAAGCTCTCTCCCCTGTCTTCGTTACTCACACACTCACCTGTGCATGCGGCCCAGAGTGTGTGGCCTTGTTTACTGCAGGGGGGAGTGTGACCACATGGGGAGGTCATGGTGTTAAACTGATCCGGGCCCTGAGCCAAAGCTAAAGTGACACAGTAAGAGAACAGTTGACCCCACAGTCTGTTTGGACTGCTATCAGGGGAGTGTGGATGTGTATTTGCATGTGTTTGTGTACAAACAAGTGCTACAGTCTCAGTTTATCAGAATCTATAAAACTCAGAGGAGTTGCGTAAGTATACAAGACTATGTGAACACGTGGAATGAGACGGTGATTGGGGATGCTGTATATGTACATGCAATTGCAATGTAACAAATGTTGAACGCTGACTGACTAATACCTCTGCAACAAGCTTTTTCTGAGTCCACGTCGCTCAGTAATTATGTCATTATGTATCTGCACTTCTTTGTGCACTTCAAACCGTGGCAAATAGAAATGAGCTGATCATATTGGAGTTTGAGTTAATAAATACTGAACAAGAATTCTTACTGAAATCACAGCGACGCACCAAAGCCTCCGGTGCTCCGGTTTCTTCCCACCTCCAGAGATTGGTAATTGGTGATTCTAATTGACCATGTGAATGGTTGTTTGTGTCTGTGTTAGCCCTGCGAAGGATGTGCCTTAAATTTAAGTTGCATTAATATAAACTGTTGATATCAAAGTACAAATGGTAATCTAACTTGCAAACTTTTTCCAACTTGCAAGTTGAATAACCTGTGTTACCTATTGAAATAATTTTTTATTTTTTTTTTAAGTTGGTCCAGCAACTTTCTTTTTCATTGTGTGCTTGTCCAGCCACTAATAGATGCAGACCAGAAATGCACTGTCTGTGTATGTATAGTAGCATTTCTGTAGAGACGCACTCTGTGTCGTGTACAGTTTATGTTTAATGCAGAGGTGAAAATTCAGCTTAAGCCCAAATGCCACATCAGAGGGAAAGGACGGTATCAGAACAACTGGTCATTATGTTGCCCATTATGTTGCTTATATTTGAGCAATAAAAGCTGTCTGATCAGGATATTTCTGTTTAGTCTGGCAGTGGAAGTTAAAACAGTTTCTTGTAGAGCTGTTGCAACGAAGGACTGTCTTGTCAAAGTAAAATGTCTTTTGCAGGGGGGAAAAAATAGGAACAATTAAAACAACAACTAGAAATGACAGTCTCTCAGTCACTTCCCAGTGCTCTGCTGTGGTCACTGAGAAGATCCACTGCAACCAACCCCATTCATACTTGCTCAGCGAAGTGCTAATCCACTCCCGCACAAACAATAACTGCATTTGAATAAACATTTAAGCTGCATTTCTGTGATATATTTATTATGCTTGTCAACTTGTTTACTTAGGAGAAAACTGGAAAGACCTCTAAAGGTACCCCACAGCCTGCAGCATGACACTGGAGCACAGGAACGAATTAAATGGAGAAAAACATACAAAATCAAACTCTAGGTGAATTAATTAAATATTCTTGCTGGTACTTGTTTGTGTGTGCACATTTATCTACCTGCATGTGTGTCTAGCATGGATGTCTACATTATCAACTTTGCTTTGATGTCAAGGAGGGAGTTTGATAGTTCAGCACTTCGGCGAGTGTGTATGCTTCTTTTAGTTAAGAGGAAGTGTGTGTGGAGTATGATATGTTGCAGCCTTTTCCTTTTCCCTAAAGCATGCCAGCTTCTATCTCCCTCTACACAGCAACCGGTAAAACAATAACTCATTAACACCACCCAGTGTCAAACGCTACAAGGTTCAGTAAATAATGTCACGGATACTCTTATTTGGATGTGTAAACACACGTGCAGGATCCCGTTTTGATCTCCCAGATTTGACAGAGGCACAGCGTTCAAAGCGGTTCGAGCAGCACCGGTTTCAAAGCTGAGCCGAGAAGCACAGATGACCAACTCTCAATGGTATTTGTCAGTGTGCCAGTGTGGTGCTTCAGAGCTTAGCAGGCTTAGCGGCGTGCAGGTGGAGATCATATTTGAGCTGCTATTAGACTTTGGAATCCCTCCCTTTAAACTGCATCACGCACTTGCATTATTTATTCTTATCTTCATATTTTCCCTTTGATTACGACGGTGAAAATGCTCACAATTCACAGCTAAGCACAGCCAGTAAAGCAGAGCTATTAAAACTTCCTATGTTAAGTCAATGAGCAAAGAGCCGTCATACATTTACTCTCTACTTGGCCTTTACTTCCTTCCATTGGGTCTCAGCAGCCTTGCCGTCAGGCTATTGATTGGACTCCTGTGAAGTCAGTGTGGGTGACCAGGCGAAAAATACAAGGCAGTGAATTCCTCTGTTTTTATTAACCCGTAACACTGTCCAATCCCTTCCCCATAAATGAGTCACACAGTAAAAAAATACTACAGCAAGAATGACAGTGTCCACTATGCCGGACACCTTTGCATGCTTGCTGAGAGTCACTGTACGGTGTGTGACACTAAATATTCCTTCGCGAGAGTGAAAGCCAATTGGTTCGTAATGGCTCATATTCCTGCGTACAGTGTGTGCCTTGACTTGCTTTGTAGCGTTTGAATAAACGGGGGGTTATTTCCTTTGGGAGGAAGAATGTTAAGTGGTGGTGAGACGGTTGAAGAGGGATGAAGAGAGTTCCCTGCTGAGTCTTATCTGAAGTGCACTGCAGGAATCACCCTCTTCTCCAAGGAGAAGAAGGGAGGAGGAGGCGGAGGGGGAGGAGGCACATACTGCCCCGATATATAGAAAGACAGAGATTTACAGGGAGGAAATTACTCGGTTTTTGGTAGATTCTAATGATCATATGTTTTAAACCTAACTAAGATTTTGGCTCATTGTTTTCTTTTTTTCTTTTTGGATTGTATCAAATTTTTCTAAATGTGTCAAAAAATACTTCACTATTGAGGCTACAGGAATCTCACAAGACTTTTGTTGAAATTCAGACTGCACATGAATTAAAGGCACATACTAGTGTAACAATGTTCCAAATATTACAGTACAGTATCAGAGCAGGAAAAGCCTGAAAACCCCCAGTAGGTTTGTGTTGGGGCACCAATCCATGGAACAGTTTAAGAAATTGCTGAATCAATGAAGCTTCCCTGGAGGGTTGTGGACGGCGTTGCGGAAAAAGTCTGGATACACTGGGACCTTTGTGAGTTAACCCTTCAGCTGCTGCTTTTTTTTTTCTTATCAATTTTTCATGGTTTGGTTAGGTAACGTTCATTGTTTTGGTTTGATTTGGGTTAGGTTACTAATTATAACCCCTGCAGATCTGCCAGACAATGGCACATTTTGTATTGATTTGTCCTGACCATCGCACAATGGGATATAACAATGAGACAACTTATTGTTCCATTTGAAGAAACAACTATCAGGCCTGAACACCACATTCTCCATCATACATACATACATAGTACTGGGTATCTAGTGGAAGCCACTGAGCCATTTATTGCTTGGTTAGTTCCTATAAATCATATTCTGTGCTTATGGATTCCTTCCTGGGATATAGGGAGACCCTTGAAGAAAACCTTCCTATAAAATACTTAGCCACAATTTGTCATCAAATTTAACGGTGAAGACGAGCTTCAGGATTCAGGAGCAATCTAAAGGTCCTTTTGTGAAACCTTCTGATCTATTCAATCCCACTAGACCGAGTGTATTTCTAGGGAGACTTGAGGACATTGAAGGGATAACATAACATGACTGATGAATAAGACTGAACTCTGGATGTATTCTTTTTTGGCAGAGTATCATGAAAAAGAAACATTTTAAACTAAAACTGAAAGTGAAACAGTCTGAATTCTTTCCAAAATACACTGCAAGTACAAAAGGAGAAACTAGATTGTCAGAAATAAGGCAAATAATGACTACAAGTTATAATGAGATTGAAAAATTGAAAGACTGAGAGGAACACAGCCAGTAAGAAGAGAAACCAAAGCCGGGATACAGATATGAGCAAATCAAAGTGAAAGCCTGTTACTAACAGCCATGAGACACTTCTAATAAAGAAGGGGGTCCCCATTCGCTTTTAACTACGCCTCAGCTTTAGAGTGTGTTTGCTCTGCTGTCTCTTCTGTCTGACTGTAAGACTGCAGCGGCAGGCTTATATCCTGCTGTCAAAATTCAAGTTCCACTTGCCAGGGAGCCGCATGGGCCCCGGAGAGTCCAGGTTGGACTTCACAGCCCAGCTGGGACCTTGAGGAATGACAACAACTGGTCCACTGAGGACCAGAGCGCTAAGTGTAATGGATTCTGGTGGTTAAATGTCAGCTCCCTCCTCTTTGGGGTCCTTGAGAGAGTAGTCCCCACAGTGAGAGATAATGCTTTGCCCAACAACAACAACTTATTTTAATTAATTTACGTGTCGCTCTTGTTTAGGTGAAACTGAAGCCAGATTCATTTAAACTACAGTGTAGAGGCAAATTATGCTCTTCAGATACACAAGCTAAAAGCCCCAACTGTGTCATGTGTTGATACACAAACACCGGAGATAGAAATAGATGGAATATACAAAAACAGAAGTGCTAAGAATTTTGTAAAACATTTTTCTTCAAAGATCAAGGGTTTATAAGGACATTCGGCAAATCTTGCACTGGAAAGATGTCACTGTTGCTCATAAAAGAACAGATTGCAAGAGAAATATACTTTGCACTTTGCCTTGTCTCTGAGGAAATGCAGATTGTTCTCCATCAGCTACGGCTTTTATAAGATAATGCTTGAATTTTATGAACAGCGTGGAGGGTTAACACTGTTCCCTAAGAGCTGGTTAGTATTCTTCCTACCCATCTGCTTAGCAAACACTGGATGTGTCCATTCCTGAAAATGAAATGATCACTCCTAAAAATTACCTGAAACAACCCAAAGCATACATTTGAATTCGTACCTCTGCTTGGCTAAATATTAAGCTTGTTATAGATTTGCTTATCTATGATATTTCTAACAATGCAGACACAACATTGATTTTGTGCTGATAAAATGCCTCGTATTCAGCCTGAGATTCTCTTGTCAAATCCACAGATTATTGATACGAAAAATATGTTGTTGCAGGTAAATACTGAACTTTTCTACTGATTGTGCCTTAAATTCTTATCAAGCAATACGAACAAAAAAGTTTCTGGGTGGCAGAAGCGAAAATGTTAGAAGACTTATTGTTAATGACACACTCATTCAAATCCCCTCTACAAATAATCAGATTCAGAAAACTTTATTTGTACTTTATAATAAACATTATGTATAAAAACCAATGTGCAATAAATGTTTGTCCATAGAGGATGTAAACCTCAGAATGAAGTAGATAAAATGCAGGCAGGATAAGTGTAAACAGTTAAAGGGATTATAATTTAACATGCTGTTGCAGAGGAAGTATTGATAATAAATAATAATGAACAACAACATAGGAGAGGTGCATAAAAAGGTGCATTAAAACAAATAAAAATCTACAGTTAGGTAGAGGTTAGTCCTAAATTTGCTGACATGAAACCTGAACGAATCACTCAATCACAACTCTTTACACCTGGTCTTTTGGCGGATGTCAACGCTGACTGTGACTAGCCAACCTGAATAGCTCAACACACTCAGGTAATCTACGCTGTAAGGCCATCATATCTGGGGGAAATGCATGCATGCTTGATATTACTGCAGAAAATTCTGATGACATGAATCTTTAAATCAGCCTTACTTGAATTCTCACAGTCGTGCACAGCTGGATTATGGAATAAGAAGTATGTCAGACGATCAAGTGGCCAACCAACGGACCAAGTGATCAGCTCACCCACTAAGTGCAGCTACTACAGGCCTAACAAAACTGCTGCCTCCTGTTGATCCAGTGGGCAATGTGAGTCAAAAAGTCGAAAGTCCGTCTTTAGCGAGCTACCTTTCAGCCTACCCTGGTAAAGGCCAAGCCAAACCTACAGACTTCTGAGCACAATGCTTTGTTCTTATTTTGTCAGAAATGTTAAAGACATGGTGATTTGAAGGGGCAGTGCCTGGGTTTTGGACCCCTGCTGCTCACAGCCCCAGAGGCCCAACTGTTCACTACAATAGAGCCATGATTACACCTACACTGCTCGCAAGGTTCTCAGTTCCTCCCCAGCTGTCTGCTCTCCGCTTCCAACCCAGCAGGCATGTGATTGTACCAGCTCTCCTCACCCTTTCACTTCCTGCCTCTCACAACCTCTGTCCCTCCATCACTGCCTCCCACATGTGGCGCCATGTCACGCTGCCACTGGTATTATCCTGACCTAATGGAGGAGACACGTGTTAACTCTTAAAGTCATGTCACCTCTATTATATATTATGAAGACAAAAATATTTCTGGGTTACTATGAGCAAGTTTACATAATATAACTTAATATAATAAGTCACTTAAAGTAAGTAAGTAAGGGTGGTAAAAACCTAAATTACAAGGTGAAAGCATAGTTGACGCTACTCTTGCATGCTTTGCTCTCCGCTATTGAGTTAGATGAGTTATAGGGTGTCATGAACGTAGGTAGCCATGGTAAGCTTGGGTTAAAGAGAAGCATCGTGGACAATACAGTTGAGGGAAACACATCAACACAAAGGTGGTGTCTGTAGCATAGACAGCTCAAGGTGTTGACCTTGCCTCCAAATTCACTAGATCCCAAACTGATCAAGAACCTGTGGGATGAGATGGTCCACAGAAACCACTGTCCTGAACCCATAGGCCAAAGAAGGGGGACACCCAACCCATGTCCGTTCTCTGACCCACACAATATTAGGAGGTGGTCATAATGTTATGCTGAATCAGGTGCAGTGGAAATTTACTCTTGAGTTGCATTGTTGGGAAGTGATTATCCCCTGGCAAAGATCTGCCTGACCAATCAAATTCTTTGGTTGATTTTGGACAAACCATTAAAATATGCTGCATCTCAATCCTGGAAAGTATTAGCGTTTAGCATTTAGAGCACTAGGGATCACTAACAATATAGTAGTTACAGTATAAAAAAAGGACTGGATGATCAAAAACTGAACGGTTCTGTGCCCCATTGGTTGACTCCAGTGATTCATATTTACTCCAAGTTACTTCCCATCAAATGATGCACAGCTCAAGTGCTTCACAGATGCCCTTGTGGATGACCCACCTGTTTCTACTGTATCTCTAAGAATCACAGATGGTAAAGCTGTGCACACAGGCAGCTATAAGAGTCGGTGCATATTTAAATTTGTGCCAACGCTTTAACCAAAAATCTTTGTCCAAAATATAATGTGAAACGTCAAGAAGATGTCCATTATCAATACAATTAACATACCACATCCACTCATGAAGTACATATAGGAAAAGCACAACTACATGATGGATATATAAAAGAAACTCAAGCTTATAAATAGTTGAGGTTCAGGATCTGGTAATGATTTCACAGTGTGCAGCTTTGGCAGAGATGCTGAAGCAGGTGAATCACAAGAGCACTTAAATTAATCATAGAGGTGACACACAAAGCCATATTTCACATTTGAAATTAGCTTATCAATAATTCACGGGTATTGAAACAAGACTAAGTGTGCTTCATCTGCAAGGTTTCAATAGTAAATGGGGAAAGTTATACAAAAATGATTTATACTCTGCTGAAAAGCCAGAGAGTGGTTTAGCTTACTGTGAAACTGTTTGAACTCTCAAACAAAACACGCTTATAATATACTGTGGTATAGTGTTTATACAGCCTATATAATGTGCATGTATGCAAAACTCAAGCTCACAGCACAGTGGCTTTAGGGCAGGTCAGGGTTCACAAATGTGCCAGTGGTGTCCAATGAGACCGTGAGAACTGTCTGTACACTCACATCCTGACAGTGAAGCTATTCAAATGGTCCGTGTGTGTAGAAGCCTAGCTTTTTACTTCACAGGCAGTAACCTGTAGCAAAGACACATCCTGGAAAAGGCGCCCTGATGCAACCATGGGGCAAAGGGAGCCCCCAGGCTTAAGGGAGGCAGCAACAACTTTAAATATGTCATAGCAATAACAGCCAGAAACCAGCGAGACAGCATTACTCGTAAAAAAAGATGTGTTTCCCGTTACAATTCCACTCATGGTAAATGTTGTGACAGGGGTTCCTTCTTAGCCCGTGATTTCCCAGTGGCACCGAGCAGCAGTATGTACCTGTGATACCCCTAATGGTCACTGTGTGTGGGGCCGAGGTGGAGGTAAGAAAGCCCTTCAATCTTAGCAGCCCTAGTGGGAGAGCCTAGGCGGTGGCAGCCAGCCCGAGTGTCGAGTGGTGTCAGTTTGAGCTACGAGACAGACGGCCTCTCTGACGACGTGAAATAGTGCCTGGCAGTGTTCAACTCTACTTCTAGGAATGAGGCATTCTTGGCAGACAGCTTGTTACAGAGTCTTTTTCTGCGAAACCAAGGAATGGGAGCTGTGCAAGCACCCACTATGCTCGCGCAACTCACTGAATTTGCAATGATAAGCCAGTTGTCCATACAGAGCACGTCTGAGCGGGAGTTGAATAGTATAGGTGTAAATTAAGATTGCACAAAATAAATTGTGTAGACTGCAGTTATAGCCGCCTGTTAGGGCAAAAAAAAAAAAAAATTTACATTTTCATTAAAAGCAGATGCTTGAGGGCGGATGAAATAATATCATACACCATTAATGAGGAAACTACTAACGATCATTATTCTCTTAAGTATGAATTTTCAACAGGCATGAATTACCAGACCTTCATAATTTTAGTCGGAACAAATTAAATATATAAGCATGTGGTCACTTCAATTTTACTAAAAAGGAATAACTTTAAAAAAATGTCTATTTAAACCAACCTGGGTATGATACTATATAATGATGCTTATGCTTTGTGTGCCTCTAAACTGGAAAAATCAAAGAGTGCATGTGTGGCTTCTTTTCTTTTGGCTTTTATGCATTTTTAAAGGTAATCTGATCTATCTAGCTGTTATACATCACACTAACGCCTCATAAAGCATCACCGAACAACAAGTGATGTGTACAACATTCATTCAGGACCAGGATTTAGGAAAGTTTCCGACGGACGTGATGCATCAATAAATAAAGGAAAAGGTGATTTCAGAGATGACCAAAATCAAGTCCGATTGTCCTAGATGCTCTACCATTTTTGGAACGACAGCGCTGGTTGAATACATGTCTCTGACGCACAAATCAGCCATCTTCCTTTTTCTAACAGCAGTTAGCCTTCCACTGACAATTCATTTGACCTCCTGCACCCAATGAATTTCTGTTAAACTGGTCAAGAAGACATAATACAATACATGCAGTTTTGTGGAGCCGGTCTTCGAGTGCGCCACGAGAAACTGATGGCAACAAATGTCTCATATTATAACCTCCTTTCATTCCATCTTGCTCTTGCACCTCTTTCCTCTCTGTACACTCTGTGGCCTGGCTGAGTGATTTTCTGGAGAAGCACTCAGCCGAACAAAATGATTCCACACCAGCAGACAGCGAGAGGAGACACATTTGAGAGGTAAGGACACCCTGTGAATATATGTCACTGTAATGTACTCATTTCATGATGTGTTCCCGAACTTTCAACATTCGCTCATTAGCTTTAGGAGTTCATGCTAAGAGCAGCCTTTTTGTCACATACTCATATATATATCTTTGCTATCTCATTAGTTAATAATGCATTTGATGGTAAGATTCAGGTATATCTGATGGTTAAGAGGTAAAGGCGCGGGTGCGGGACCTAGACACGTCTGCAGCCAATGGAGGGTCCTCATGAGCAGTACAAGGACGTGCATGTTTGTATGTATGGACTCGTCCGTCTATCTGTTAAGCAAATAAACAAATAACATCTTTATCTCCGATCAGTCTTCTTCCGAAAGTGCCTAATCCCAACCTCTCTGTCAGAGCTCATGGCTGACTGCCTCCAAAGTGCCGGAGCTGTTTGTTTAAATGTAAAGGTAATCAGGCCCAGCATGCCGCAGGGATCCACACAGCCAGAGAGAGACAGATGGGGTTGATCCCGGGGGAAGGGTACAAGGACAGGCCACATCAGCAAGATCTGCACACTCCCTCTACCTGTTATGGGAGCTTATCCATATCAATTAAGTATAATAAAAGTGTATTTTCAGATAATCCTTGAAGACGACCTGTAGCTATGTTTTAACAGTTGATGCTGCAGCCTCTTCCCTCACACCTTTTCTCTGACCTTGGAGTTTGCCAAAGTGTAAATGTCTGAAGGCACAATGACGTGGATGTTTCAAAGGCTGAGACTGGCACTCTTAGGAAAGCAGTGTCCAAAACATTCAGGGAGCAGCTAGTAGCTAGTTAATGACTGGTTATATCAGCAGCCACTGGCTACCGTCAATCCCATCAGTAACATTGTGACATGCATATCATTTCCATCTTTTCTCCCACATGCCTTGACCTCCAGTATTGAGTTAGTTATTAGTAATTGAGTGTCATCGTCATAAGTGGGGATGGCTAAAGAGAAGCGTTGTGGACAATACAGTTGATGGAAACACATCATCACAAAAGTGGTGTCTGTAGCATAGACGGTACATAAACGATGGACAAACACGAGATCAGAAAAATTATGTGAAAGTATATTTCGTTCCACGCAAACTCACTCAAATCCCACCAACTTCTCTCATGAAACACTCAGTTAATTTAGGATCTAATTTGATAAATCTGCACTGATCAATGTGCTGCTGGTGTTTTGGAAAATAATTCCATCTTAAACTAGATTTAAGGGTTTAAAGAGAGGTCTGGAGGCACAACTGGCTTGATTGAGAATGGAAAAAAAGAACAGAAATAAAACTAAAATGACGAATATTTAAAATGGACGTCCACAAATGACGTCACTGCAGCTACGTCTATGGTCTGTACTCAGAGAAGAAGCAAAAATAACATCATCTCTTCATGTCATTTAATAGATCAATAAAATACATCCATCAAATTTAGTTTTTTTTTTCCAAAATTAGTTTTGGAAATTAAGCAGTGCAAAGGTTTGTAGATAGCCCTTATTTCATTGTGTAAATATTAAATCAACGTTTGATATCTCCTGCTGCTATGCATGTTTATTTCAGTGTGTGGAGTTTCTTTGTAACCAGCATGTCTTTGAGTTGAATTCTTATTTATCCCCTATGTCAATTTTCAGGAAGTATTTAAAAATGAATGACCTGCCACACAAAATATTTATATTCTCTCTTCTCAACCTTCAGCTTTCCAACTAAAGTTTAACATAAACCTGAGGTGTGAAAGTGTATCTTCTCAGATGTACAACGCATTTATTCATCTTAACTGCAGGAGGTTGGCTTAGCAGGCCTTTACTTGAACCAGGCTAATTACTTCTGTCTGTACTATTGGTGTTTGATCCACTCCTGTTTGTAGCTCAATACTTCCTGGAACCATGTGAAAATAAAAGCATTGTGTCCTTCAAGTAGACAGAAACCCTTAATTTCTTTACAGGACTTTTACTTTGAGAGATCTGCTGCCACGTGAGAATAAAGGAAACCAGAGCACATTTATTACTGAGACATTAACACACAAACACAGTGACTGAAAAACACCATTGTAAAACAATACATCAGATGAGAACATCTAAGAATGATTATGAGGCTGAATATCTCAAATGTGTTGCACATTACACAGCACACATGAAAATAAGCTTTTACCGAGCATGTAGTTAATAAGTTACACTGAAAAGTCACATTGACATAAATCAATGGTAAATAACTTCCTGATGGATGATAGGTAAATTATAACAGCCTGTTTTTCCTCCTAAAGAATATCTTGTTCTCATACATAATTTTCCCCGCTCTTCTCCACTTCATCGCTTTTTTAAGAAGACATTTTTTTTTTTTAAATAGAATTAAATGCAAATTAGAGTAAGGCTGATTATCATATAAACGGCTGTTGCCTAGGGGGGCAAGACACTGGCTTTATTTATTTATTTTGTAGCACTTTTTCACAGTTTCCCAAAAAACTTTAATCAGCCCACACTTTCTATTAAAGGCGTAGGGGAATTGGGGGCTGGGTGGAGAGTGGCATGTACTCCTGTGTATTTGGGATATATATTTGCGTTCTGTTTTTGTGTTTACGGAGTTATGTGGAGAGCAGTCATTAAAGTTATGTATACTGGCGCTGTACATTTGTTCAATTAGCCGGGCGCTGCGTGCTCTCGTTGTTGCATATTCTTTATCTTTTATTATTGCAGTGAAGGCAATCACCTGTAAACGTGCACAGCTGGATCAACATCACAAAGCTCCATAATCCAGTACTGAGCAGTAATTTTACACAGTGTTGCAGAGGCTTTTCGTGGCAGCTGGATTGTGTTCGCAGTCACTCAGCAGTACGAGTGATCTGATTTGAATTTGCTGCGAGAGGAACACAGTTTGGGCAATTAGCCGGAACGAACGTGGACGGGAGAGATGAAGTGAAGAAGGAGGAAGAGATTTAGACAAAGGCATACAAAGTAGAGAATAACCCAAAATTAAAAAAGAGCTATGTTTGATGTTTAGACTTGGATGACGGGTTGATTATCTTTTTTTTTCGAATCCATTACAGGGGGTGTCGCGCTTGAAACAAGTCAGTGATGCTAAAGAATCCGCTGGGAGCCTGCTGAAAATGTGACTTATGGTGATAATTTAAGCTGTGACAGTTTTTTTTACATGTTATATTTCTGTTCTTTGACATGGACAGTCATTGAATATGTCTTTTCTTACAATCTAAACTACAATCTCTTAAACCACTTCAGTTTATAGATCTAAAATGTCCTCTTGTTTGTTAAGATTCTGTTCGGGGAACACGGTGTGACAGCCAGATCGTGTCAGGATCGTGGTTAATTTGGTGAAATAAGTGAACTCATCTGTGTTTACACTCTGTTTGATCCTTTGTGATGTTTTTTTTATTTTTTTTTCAATCACTATTACTCTGCTTGTGGGAGTTGATGGCATCTCCACAACAAAAAAACATCCAACAAGTCTGACTGTGTGGGCTATATCGTACATTAGACCTTTTATTTTTATTCAGTGGCCTTTTCTAATCTTGTGTCTGTATTGCTTTTTTATATGACTCCCAAGTTTGTATGCAACTATTTAATTTTTGTGTTTTCATGTAAAGAAAGTGACTTGGCTTCACTGAGCTATCTACGGCACATCCCCACGTAATACAGCCAAGTGTTTTGGTAAGTGATACATGACATGTCAAAGAAACTGTGATGCCGTCTCACCTCAACAACCACACATGAGATTCAGTGCACTCTGTGCTTTTCAATACATTCCCTGTGCTTCTACCCCCACAGCTTTTCTCTGCTATCTCCTTGTATCCCCGTGCTCACTTATTTTCAAGCCTTTTGTGTGTTTTCACTTCACTGTGAACTCCGTACCCCTGAATCTCTCCATTCTGTAGTCTGGACCTATAGGTACACCGCAGTCTATATCAACATCCCTTTCTATCTGTAGCCTCGGGCACGGGGTATCACAAGGGCAGAATGGGCTCTTCTTCCATGAGTCTTAATGTCTCAGGTGTCTTTCTGCACACACACACTCACGCAGACACAAACAGGAATGTACACACTTCCCTTCCCATGCATAATTCACAGGTTTCAAGCAAATGCAGAGACGTCTGACTACATATAACCAGGTTACCTTTCTTCTGCACTATGACCCCAGGTACCCTTTAATTTCCAATGCATTATTCCAGGACTTGAAGAATGCCAGTGGTTAACTCCCAGAAGGAAGGTGTGTGTGTGGTTAAACTCATCACTCTCTTGACTTTCAGCAGGGACCACACAACCCAAGTATTAAACGGCCTCCACCTGCTACTTTACAATAGTGTGTTTACAAGAGTGTGTATTGCTATGTAAGATTTTTTTTTTTTCAGTTGCTCTGAAAGAAAAACGGGGAGGCACACAGATCCAGCTCGTACAAATTATAAGCACTTAAAATAAAAATGTCTAATTTTGGTCTCTACATCTGTTCCCCTACGCTGCCCCTCCAGGAAACATTGGGTTTTAGCAACACAGTGACTGTTTACCAGCCACCCGTTCTGGTCAGAGAGTCATAACATTACCTCACCTATAAACTATGACACTCAGAAAAACATGTCAACAAAAGAAAATGTACTGCTCTGGCACTAAACCATATTCCTCCATTACATGTTCCTACTCTGTAAAATTTCTCCGAGTAAATTACAAATTTTCATTTTAATGCCAAAAGCAAACACTAAAAACTAAAATCTCCTTTATAGCTAACTATAGTGAGCTATATTATCTGTAAAAGTTAAACATGAAACAAAAGTCAAATATAACTAAAGCTGCACATTATAATATGAGAAGATTTAGCATAATAAAATTCTAACATTGGTACCACCACAGGCTACTGTATGTCTTCTACTGCAGAGGTATGCTGATATGCAAGCATCTCATTCTATTCCAGCCTGTCGTCTATTCTGTGATCAACTGCGTGCATAGCAGAGAATAGAACAGAAGTGAAATGAGCTGAACAAAAATGTAAAAAGTCACACAGATGAAGACAAACAGATCTTAACAGACTGGGAGCCAGCAACAGAGAAACCTCTGCACGACTGGGGCTCCGTTTGCAATCACTTCATGTAGCTCTGCAGCAGAGAAGAGTGGGACAGGGTGATAAGAGGGCAAAGAAAAGTGCTGCATGTAGGAAGAAGATGGACATGAATAAGACAATCGTACCCTGACTTTATTATGACAAAATGTAACGGAGGATTTCACGGCGCAGGCTGCATATCGCACGACGATAGCACGTTAAACAGACAGACATAAACGGAATCATTCGGTGGCAATAGCTACTTCCCACAACAGAGCACATACTTCAACCTGTTATTTCCAGCGTTTCATTCCCCTCTCATCTCCCTCTTTATCTCAATTAGAAGAAAGTAATTTTGTCAAATTAAATTATATCTCGACACCAGTTACAAAGTGCTCAACTGGAGCAGTGTCTGTGTCTCCATCCCCTTTGCTCCTGCATAATAGCATTTTATTAATTCATTTGTAAGGACTATTGTATTGGCAGTAGCTCTGTCTCACACTTGTCTTATAAGGTACATTATCATTGCAATCCATGAGCTGCTGAAATCTCTCTCTAAGGCAGTGTCTCTATATCTCTGCCCCACTTGTGCTCCTTCCTTTTCTTCTCTCGCCTTTTAACCTACCTTTTCTATAAGCTGGGTCCTGACAGGGCATCGAGGGAAGAGAAGGAAAAAAGGGGGAACAGAGCGGTCGAGTGCACAACTCAATTATACATCAAAGCACTTATACTGGGGACACCACAGAAAGGAGAGCTAAGAAGGAGGTGGAGGACAAAAAGAGTTTCACTAGGATGAAGAGGAACCTTGGGGACTGTTGCTGGTGTCGGTGTACGGGACGGGGAAAATAAACTTTGCTTACTAACCGCTTGAAAAAGTCAGATACAGGTGAGTCCAGATTCACTTCCCTTCTCACATAGAAAAGTCACATTAAAGTTGAGGCACATGTCCGATGAAACTGCACATCTAGACCCTTCCAAAGATGCTACTTGCTTGTTTGGGTAACAAAATGAATTTTAATACACATAAAATGAATCACAGGTGCAACAGAGCACTACATCACAGGTGTTTGCCACATATCTGAACATACTAAAGTTAATCATGTTGTGACGTTGTGAAGAGCATCTAACTTCTGCACTACACTCATATTTCTTGGCTGAATGAAACACAAAGTTCCCTCACCATGTGCTGAATATCAAAATAAAGAGCAGAACTCGAGCAAAGGCGACATTACATTCCCCCAAAAACGAAGAATGTATTTAATTTTCATTGAAAATTTAAAAAAAATGTGGTGAGAGGTGCCAGTGCAGGTCATCTAAATAAAAGAAGGCCACTGTATACGGGGATAAAACTATGACATTGATTCCTGCAAAACACTTTAAATTTAAAGTCAAAGACTACTCTACAACTATTATTGTTGAGTCTCCAGTGAATCTTCACTACACAATTATGAGAACATATCCCCAACGTCAGCATTTTAATGTGAACTTCATCATTTATTTATGATTTCATAAATGATTACATCAAGTAATGGAAGACCTGGAATACCTCACACAAGGGTGTGAGATATGCTACTTATAATGACCAAGCTATGATCTTAAAAGTAAAGATAGTGAAATTATCTTGAAAACCGCTGAAGGCTTTTAGTATTAAGAGAAAAGGCTGTTTCTATTAAAGTCAAATCAGGAAAAAAGAAATGGAAGAACACAACAAGTCAAAGATCTTCAACTCACCAAAGAATATATTTCATAGACTTAATTAAAGAAAGTTAATAAAAAAGATTACAAAAAACAACAATTACTAAAAACCTGAACTATTATTAGAAACTGTATGAAAGAGGAGACGCTACCACATATATTTTTGCACATTACTCACTGTTCATTAAAACCAACCCAATGTATTAAATCACTGCCAATTCAGTCCTTTATTTTCTCGCTTATAATCTCTACTTTCTTTACTGCTGGATCTAATATCTGAAATAATGTATCGAAAAGATTTGTTTTTGGTATTTACATGTTGTCATTATTTTCTGTTCATCTCACAGTATATTGTAAAATAACAAAATGTGTAATAAATTGTCTTTTTAGTAAGGGTAAATGTAATGGGCCTAGCACATAAATGTAAATTGAATTGCTGTTAAAATCCAGAGAGTGAATGTTTTCACAGATTCAATGTTCATAAGTGACAAAACAAGCCTCCTCCTTCAAAAGACTTTTGATGGGCATGTATTTGACTATTCAGAGAAATAAATGTGGTTTATTTCTGAGGAAAATTAGACTTAGAATATTAGAATACCTGTCCTGCGTGTCCTCAGCTGGTGGGGGAAGAAGTCTGGTTTGCTCTAAGTGAGAAAACGCCTGACAAGATGACGCTAGACGTATCTGACTGACTAGAATGACAACCTGAAAATGATGCAGTTATTTGAAAAAGAGGGGCTGCAAATCGGAGCTTAAACATCTGTTTGTCACATTAATTAGTTTGAGTGTGTGTTGTTAGTATGGCGGGCATGTACATACAGTAAAGCATGCAACATAGCTCCGTTAAACCTTGGATCTGGGGTGTGAATTAAAGAGTAGAAACAGCGACAAAATATTGTATATTAAGATTAGCTGTGTTTTGTTTCCTTTCATCAGCATTATTTGTATGTGTTTTCTCAACGTATATGGTTAAAAACATTAGCCCTAGTCCTCTGCACATTTATTTTACTACCAATTACTAACAGGGGATGGAGGGAAATGTAGATAGAAACAATACATCTTTTCCTATTCATGTTCCTTCTATATTCCTCCATAATGCATCATTTTTCTTTACAGCCTCTCTCCTCCTCAGCCTCTCAGCTGTGGAAGTGACAGCCAAAACAGATTTGAGCAAATTGGAAAGGCTATAAAGCTCTATTAAGGAAAATCTAGGCACGGTCGGAGAAACAGTGAGGGGGAAAAAAAAACCAATGTGGAATGGGGAGGGAGGGAGGGAGGGAGGGGAGAGGATGGGGGGGGGGGGGTGCATATTGAGAGATCGCACAGGAGAAGACAGAGGGAAAGAATTGTTGAGGAATTTGCATAATGCCAAATGGAGCCCTGGTGAGGTTGGAGGCATGACTTGTAGCTGAACAAATATTTTCCACACATTAGTTTCTTCCCTCCTTCCGCAGAGCATTGTCCTCATAACCATGTTATCATATATGCCGCGAAAGCCCATGAGAGCGAGCACTCCTCTTTATCTATCTATATATCTATCTATCTATCCATCTCCCACCATCGCCTTAACGCTTGCTCTGGGGCTTTCACGATCTGGATTCCGTGAAGTGTCTTGAGACGCTTTTGATTATTGCAGCTTAAATAAAAGTAAACAAATAAACATTAAATTATCCACAACAATATAACGTCAAGCTGCTGCAAAATATGACACGATGTATAACTGCTCTCTATGTTAGCAAAACCGTGTCAGAATTCACATTTCTGGCAAGTGTGTAGTGGTGTGGGTGGAGGGTGAAAGGCACACAAGAAGTGGAAGGGGAGGATGGAAGGTGGAGTGTGAAAAACCTTGAAAGGAAGGGAGAGAACGACAGTGATTATCAAGAGTGAGGTGAATCAAACTTTAATGGCTTTTGGGAGTGCTAGCCGTTCACTCTCCCCTCCTTCAACGCTGCCCCTCACTTTTTTTCCTTCTGTGCTCCCACCTTACTTCCCTTACTTTTTTCTCTTTCCCCCCCGTCCTCTCTATAAATGCGGTTTCCGACGGTCACTCACAAACGCGGGCCTTCCTCTTTCTGACAGACAAATCTCCACCCATCTCGGCGTGGCACGCAAATCAAGGTGCTCTTCATGCTCAGCGGGATAAAGTAAATGACAGAAAGATAAAGAGAGGAAGAGGAAGTGATTTACCTTCACGAGTGGCAGCGTACGTGACGCCCAGGCAGTGTTTGTTGCATTAACCCCTGGACTGGAAAGGATGCATGGAGAAATTGTTGTAGAGGTCCAACAATCTCTCTGACAACTCACTTAAGCAGCTATTTTGCCCTAAAAGGCTTAGTGAAATCTAACAATGAACCATCAGTCATGGAAGGAATAAATGCACTTATTCTTGAGCAGGCAACTATCCAAATATGAACTCATGCTTGCAGTGAATATCTGGAGATAACGCCCCATTCCCCTACATACATAAGCACTCACACACAAACACACAAAGCCCGCCACTGTAATGCAGAAACTCAAATAAGGGAACTCTTTCCGCATGAAATGTGAGAACAAACATCTGGCAAAACATCCTGGGTCTGTGGATAAATTGGCCATATGTATTCGAGCCATTTAAAAAATGCAGTTGGTATGAGTTAGATTAGTTTGTAGAGGATGGTCATGTGCTATGTTCTAATCAGCGCTGTCAGACATAATCGTACAGCAGATGGAGAAAAATCGGAAATAAATAAATAAAGTGATTTTCAACAGAACTTCTAACAGTTTCTTTTTAACCGCAGTCATAATTGTATGATTCAATACAACGAGCTTTTCATGTCACACCAAAAACGGGAAGGAAATGGATGCAAACTTTTAATAACACATAACTAAATATATGTTTTTTTAGAAACCTTTGCACAGAATTAGATCCGTAAGCACTAAATCTGTGTAGTAGAAAGTTATAAACGGTGCCTGAGGTGAGCAGAATATTGACTGCTCCCCTTAACCTTCTCACTTGATCCATTTTTTTTTTCCTCTTTCTCCCCAAATCCCTACATCCCTCCCTATGGGGCTCAGGGTCTTAGTGTCAGGCAGAATTCTCTTTGAGGCCTTTTGCCTGTCAACCAGCAAACATTCAGCTCAGTAACCACTAGATTCAATTACACTATAGGGGTATAGACCATGAGAGGTGCAACTGAAATAATTATGGGCTAAATCCAGCTTCTCAGAGGGAGTGTGGGTTTGAGTGTTCGCGCAGAAAGTATTTGTTGACCTGTGTGCAATGTTTGCGCAGGATAACTGTGTAGAAGTTAAGTCACAAATATTTTATGAGCGTAATTTCAACACAAATGTATTCCACTACAAATAGGACTTTCTTTTCTAAGTTCCCAGACAACCTTGCAAATGCAAAGACATTAGTCATCTACAGTGCACTGTAGGTGCTGCTTTAAAGCTGATTTTTTTTTTTTTTTTTTTTGTAACCTCGTAAACAAATTACCTTTAGATGCTGTAAGATACAGGGCAGAAGGCGATAAGATTAGGGATTGTATTTCAGCTTTTAGAAGTGAACAAAGGCAAAGAAGAAAGGAATATAACAGATTCATCTATGTTCTACCTGACAGCGACAGAGGGCACATCAAATAACAGGTGCCTCTGTTTCGCTGCCAGAGCCCACATCAAGCACTAAACAGCTCATTCACAGGCATAATAGGAGCTCTCAAACACCCTCTGCCAATATTATCTAAAATAGGAGTGCATTTGTGTGTGTGTGTGTTTGTGTGTTTAGTGCATGAAACACTGTCATACTGTTCAACTCAGAATTGTTTGGAGGAAGTAGAAGCCAAAAGTTGGAGGATGAAATGATGCTGGACTGAATTCTCATCTGCAAAACTGTTATCGTAGTGGCTTTGATAAATCTAACACATGGACTAATTGTGGCAACTCAGACAAGAAACTGTGCTTTTACTAAAATGCACCGTCTATAAAAACAAAAGAGGTACAGAAAGTTTTGTGTATTAGACCAGAATGGAGGAATTTGCTTTCTTTAAATGTTTGACTTTCACCCAAGGGGTTTCCATCCTGTGCAGCCGTCTTCTGTAACATCGGCCGTAGTTCATCAGAGCTTACTCTAGGTTAGAGAGGAACATTGAGATATGGCTGATAGAAAATAGAGGCTGAGGAGGGATTTGCTCACCTGCCTGACATACCTGAGAGACAGAAAACAGATAAAGTTTGGGTATCTATCACTTGGAGGCTCTTGCCTGTCTGCCTGTTTGCCAATAAATTGAATCCGTCTATGTGCCGCATTACAACGCCGGTCTGAAGTCAGCTATACAATCTTGTGTGCATCATTACTGTGTTATCGAAGGTAGGATTCCACCGCAGTGCGTATCTACTATGGGGAGAGATGAATGAGAGTATTGGCAAGAGGATGAAAAGGAGGTGGTATTTGAAGTGTTACAAGTGGAGGAGCTCCACTAAAAAAAAAAACTTTAACACCAATTGACCTTGCTAAGGTTATTAGGAAGTAAGTATGGACAAACTATCCATTCATGAGATCTTTGTTATGAAGATGTATTTGAGACAAGGCAGAGAAAGAGGAGCAGAAGAAGACTATAAGAGAACATGAATGTATGTTTCTGGTCTGGAGCAGCTTATGGAAACACAGGAGATGGCACACGCTGGGCACAGTTAGACAAGTTGTTAGCGTTGGTGTTTGATATTATCACAGTGCCACTGACAGAGAGACCAGCTCCCAGTGGGGGAGCATGAGGGTCAGACGGCTGGGTGGAAGTTGTATGCGACCGACGAAGCGAGGGGGTGTTTCTTCTCACAGTTGTTCAGGCAGCAGCTCCGTACTCACAGATGCACACTTGGCACAACAGTTTGTCGGTGGAGGGCTCGCTTTAAAGAGGGCTACCTATTGTGCTGAAGGAATGTGAAAAAAATCCTTCGCAGTATGTCGCACCTTCACTCTATCATCTCATCCAATAACGCATTTGGGCTGCGGCCCATCTGCCGTTCTATCAAAACATTATTTCTGGTGATAGTTGCCGCTCTTTGTAGCCTATGCTGCCGGCCGCCTGAGTGTGTGGATGCTGTAAATCTGGCCAGCTCATTAGCACTGACAGAGGGAATGCTAGCAGCCCACCTGCTCCCCTTCACCCTCTTTATGGCTCTACAAATTAAAACGACATTTACACACACTCTCCCCCAGCTCTCCCTGCTGCACTGCTCACCTTGCCATTCACATTGCTTCATCTGTTCAGTGCTGTTTAGGCCTGCCTCCTACTTTTGTTTCGACAACCTTTAAGCACCTTGTTTACTTTTGGCCTCTGTCGTTCTGGTCTGTGCTCTGCGTCCCTCTCCTTCTATTAAATCTCATCATTTGAATTTTTTTGTCTATCCACGCTACACCTACACCTGCACATCCATCATCCTTTCCCATCATCTTCCCTGTGTGGTAAAGTTCGACATCGCTATCTGGCAGCGCTCATGGCACTTTAACCCCGAGCCACTGTGGCATGTCCAGTGAGTGACAGCATGATGAAGTGGTGTTGCTCCATGTTTGCTTTGCCCGCTAGAGGTCAGCTAGAGTCGCAGAGGTAATGAGACTATAAAAATGCAGAGAATGGAAGCTGT
The DNA here is from genome assembly GCF_022458985.1 of Mugil cephalus. Taxonomy (NCBI): domain Eukaryota; kingdom Metazoa; phylum Chordata; class Actinopteri; order Mugiliformes; family Mugilidae; genus Mugil; species Mugil cephalus. The sequence continues at coordinate 7,423,491 of NC_061782.1, forward strand.
GAGATAAAGTGAAGAAAAGGGAAGAGGAACAGGAGACTGGGTACAATGAGAAAAACCTGACCCAGTTCCCAAAACTGGCACGGGCTTTAAGTGGAAGAGGAGGAAGGCTTAAAAAAAAGAGTTCTGTGTGTATCGATTTGACTGTGTGCTGGATTGTTATCGCGAAACATAGAAATATGAGTTTGCTGTGTCTTATTCATCAAACAAGGAACAAAAAAACTTATTCACTGGGATCATATTCGTCACATTAGTCTCATACTGTGCTCACAAGGTGTGCATGTTTACTTTTGACTAAGTTATGGCTCAGTGTTGCAGCCTCGAGGTTATTTGAAATGTGGAGAAATGCTGGTGAATTAATACAAGGATGTGGGTAACGGTTTCAGGATTCTGATATATCACCACATCCTATAGCCTCAACTAAAATGTCTCAAATTATATAATCTCTAGGACGGCAGAAATGACATAAGCAGTATTTCAGTGAGTGATGCAATGGAACTAACAATATGTGAGTGACTGAGGGCCAAATACAGCCCTGTTAAATGGTTTCTCGAGGCTAAACTGAAGCCTTTTGTTTGCAGAGCTTGGAAAGTCTTCATGCGGACTTTAAGTGAGTCCCACACAACTGAGCGGTGGTTGCAATGGCCTGAGAGAATCTTCCCTGGTGGGTGATCTAAACAGCCTTGTCTAAACAGTCCTTATTTCTTCCATTTATTTGCCTGACTTTATGGATTGAGGAGAGAAAAAGCCAGTGGCTTTGAAGATTTGGTGAAGACTCAGAAAGGGGTATGTGCTCAATATAAACACAACAAGACATGCGGATGTGTGTGTGTGTGTGTGTGACTGAGTGAGTGAGTGAGTGAGTGTGCATTTCAGCCCCTGTTTGAAGTCCTACACTCCACTCCAGCAATTACTTCATATCAAGGATTAGATGAGGGAGAGGGCATAGAGGAGACACAAAGATGGAAAGAAGTAAGAGCTGAGAAGGGAGGTATCACAGAGAGGCGAGAGAAACTGAGAGGAGAATAGAGATTGAGGTCTCCAGTGCGGAGAGCGTTTTTCTTCCCTGTAACAGATGACATGCACACTCTCTAAACATGAGCTGGAAGAAGACTCCTCAAATCGCAGGAAACTCATAGGAGCAGGAAAACACAGCCATTTTCAGCACGGATAGTCAGTGATCACCATAAATCTGATGTGAGCATTCTTTGTTGCCCAGTGTACTTTGTAGTGGCTATTTCTGAGGAAAAATTCTTTGGATGCACTGAGAGGTTTCCTTGTTCAGAAACATGAAATTATATCAGTTTATAAAAGTTGTCTGCAGATGAAGGTTTTAATGTTTATTTTACCTCGGATTCAATATGTTAATAAGTCCTTTCATCCTTACCTCTGGGATATGGACAGTGTACGGCTGCCCATGGAAGTTTGGAGCGTTATCGTTCACGTCTCCAATCTGGATGTTTACTGTGTCTTTGACCACCTGAGGGAGGAAACACCTTGGTTAAACAGTTCCAAAACCACCCACACACATCTCCAGACTGGAAGATGAAGTCGGCGAAAGTGTGGATCGGGGCGCACAAAGCCAAGATTCAGAGTAAAGGAAAAACAGGACAAATGTGTGATAGATTAAAGCAGCTCGAGCGTCAGTATGTTTCAGTGAGTAAATTGCATTGAGCAAGACAGGTGTCATGTGAGAAGCTGAGAAAAAATAAGGGTGAGAATGGAAGTGAGAAACTGAAAAGGAGACAAATTGCGAGGCCGGTGTGTGACATGTGGTCAGGTTATATCCAGGATGTCAGATTGTGAAGGGATGTGTCATAACTATGATCACAGTGCAAAACTCTCTCTTACCTCCTGAATGTCACTCACGAAGAATTCGACCTGCATCTCCGACTTGGTCTGGGCGTGAGAGGGAGACAGAGAGAGGCATCAACACAAACTTCAAAGTAAATAACAGGAAAAAGGAGTTGCTTCTATTTTTAGATACGTAAAAAAAAAAGGTCACTGTATTAGCACTTTTAATAAAGGCTTTTTAATCATCACCTTCTTCTTAGTTTGCCACAAACTTTACGGTGTTGCAGTGAAGTGCCAATCAGAACTGATAATTTACGCTACATCCGCTATTTTTCAAGATTGCCTTTTCCTGGATCTAATGTACCTGTTATGTAATGTGTAGTAATGTGTGAGTGTGTGTGCATAGGTTCGTTTGCATTCTTACCTCACGGTCGAGTTGCTGCCGTAGCCACACAATTCCAGTGTCTCTGTTCACAGAAAAATACCTCATGGCCTCTTCTCCTGTGACCCCGTATATGAGGGGTTCCCCTTCGGGATCAGTTGCCTTCAGCTGAGCGACGGATGAACCTGCCAGTCGGAGAGTCAAAGGTCAGACTGTGTAATATGACCTTTCACCAACATTATGTGCGCGGACACTTAAATTAAAAGCTTTCTATAGATTTTCCGATATTCCAAGGAGTCACAGCAACGAGCTGCATGGAATTATTTATCACTTAATCAGTTAAATGCATACAAACAGGAACTTTATACCATCTTTACCGTCTATACCATATATGCACTTGCCAGTTCATTAGGCACACTAGTGAAAACAAATGCTTTCTAATATAATACTCCTGTAATACATTTTAGATTTATGACGATCATTTTGGAGGATGTAGTCTGTGTTGCTGTTAAAATGCACTGAATTAAAAACTTAAGTGTTTCTATTGTTTTGCCTAGTCCACTGACAAAAGTGAGGTTGATACAACACAAAACAATTTAATAGTACTACAAACCACCAGCTTCCATAATGAAAGAAATAATCAGCGGCTGAATAACCAACGTTCATAAAGATTTTGTGCCAGACTGTTTCATTAAAATGCATTTGTTTTCACTAGTCTACGTAATGATCTTTCTGCTGACTGTAACCTGTATATCAGAATCTGGATCCACATAGACAAAATGTTGTTTTGTAGGTATTGTTACTGACAGTTTGTCACTCCCTGGAAAGTCATTTAAAATGTTGACGAGTCATCTGCACTATGGAGCGTTTCCTAGATTCGCTTCCAATGAAACTATTCCACGTCCATCCCTCCCCTGGTGTCAATTCTTCATCACCAGCACTCTGTCTCTCGCTTCCTATTTTCACAAGTACCGCATAAATATGGTGAATAAAATAGCACCATGTCGCCTGTTTCATGGGAACTTACAGCACACACACAACAGATGCTGTAGTACGCGCAAGGGTATGAGCGGAGGTTTTTTAGCTGGAGCTGTAGCGGTTTACCAACTTAATTCATCACAGACAATAGAGTCCAGACAAGCAGGCTAATCAAAGCCAGAGGTGGCGTAGACATCAGGCTGGCTAATCCACCACGCTGAACAGATGTGTCAAGAAGGACAAGGCTGAGGTTAAGAGTGCTACTAATGACAACATCAAGGCCCGTGACCAGGCGGGGCAACGCTCATTACTAGCCAGTGTAAAACTGCTTGAGCAGGTTTTAATGGCCTGAACTCGAGGGTATACTGTTATCAGTGACTCACATATGGACCCACATGGTTTGGAATACATATACAGTGTAATATAGTGTGGTATATATTTATTTTTTCTTTTTAAACTTGCAATAATTCTCAGACCTTGACACTTGGTTGTGGAGTCACTCAAGGCCTTCTTGCAGTCAGCTACGTATTATTCATCGATTCCACAAACAAAGAAAGATTGCACACTGGTAGAGACACTGCCAGATGCTAAATTGAAGTTTTGAAGACAATGAAAAACATCCAGCGTGCTAACAAATTACGTCACATACACCAGAATCAATGGAATCCAAAAATCTAGGGTTTAAAATTTGGGTTTAAGTCTTGGAGATTAAATAAACTGATCACATGCTGCATGTATACATACTGTACACTTATCCCACTACTCTTCCTGCGGGTACTTCGTCAGACAATAGATGCAAAGCCGAACTCAATCAACCGTGTCACTCATGCACCAAACTGCTTAACACAGCGACCAATTAGGCTTCACAATCACACACCCCTCTCGTTTTATTAATACGCCCCATTTTCCTATGAAAGGGTGGGAAAAATGACTAATTAATATAACGATTTATGAACCCTTCCCATTGCAGTCTAATGAGATTTATGCAAATTCAGCTGCTTTCAATATGAGTTATAATTTGGTTGAAGACGGTGCAAATTAAGCATTTTACCTCATAGTCATCAATAATAACCATTTTTTTTTCTCTCCTCCTTTCGGCCTTTCCGCTGTGAAGGAATTGTCTTCGCGACGTGGGCAGACGTACACTCGAGTGAAGGATGACAAATGGGCATTTGAGACTAAGACTATGTATGAGAGCTGCAGTCTTGTGGAAGATTAACTCCTGCTCTTGAAAAGAAAGGCAAACTATACCAACCTATTAAGCATATGGATTAGATTCTCTGATTGCTCAGACTAAGAGCAAGAGCCGACTGTGATGTGGGGAGTTCTCATGTATGCTATGTGCTAAAGTACGTTGCATATTAAGGATCTTGTAAATGCGTATGTTAATTTGCTCTTAGTAATCAGTGGTTAGACTTGGTCACGTTAACAGATGAACCTTTCTGAATGTGGTTCACAGTTGGAAGTAATAAGCTTAGGCTGAAAAGAGAATTGAGGGGGTAGGGGAATGTGTGAAGGTAAAAGTAGGATATGTTTTGGGTTCATTTGTAAATGTACACTTTAGTATTTGAATAAAGATAAGGGCACAGGTTTTGAGGTTCAAGGTTTGAGTTGAGTTGTGCACAGCTGTACACCAACTGCATACCAACAGCATACCTCGCAAGCATAGTAATATTGCATGTGTGTGTACATGTGTGCACGCGCGTTGTGTACGTCTGTGTGTGTAGGTATCCTTCTAATGCTTATCTGTAACACTGTGGCACCAAGCCCTTTCCCCTGACAAATGATGCTATTTAGCAGCAAGTGATGCCAGTATTACTGTTATGAATGATACAGTGCACATTAACATTACCCCTCCCCTTCGCCTCCACTCTGCAACACTGCACCCACGACAAGAGCGATGGGCTGGAGGAAGCATCTCTCTACTTCACCTTTCTCTCTCCCTCTCCTATTGTCCTCTGAACCTCTTCCTTCTACAGCAAGTTTCCACTTTTGCTTCTATGTTCAGACAGTTAAGCTGAAAAACGACATTAGAGCGGCGGTGAAGCGAGACGAGCACGCAAACACACCTGTGGACTGATCTGGAGATGCAATGTTCGTTCCCCTTTGAGTGCGATTGAGGCAAATGCAGATTGTAAATTTGGTTTTATCAAAATGTTTGAAGTTTGAAGATTATTAAGTGGAAACATCTTCAAGAGGAATGTATATATTTGTAGACCGGGGGAATAAAACAACCAAGACAACTCTTCAGGTCAGGATTCAGCTGTCCACTCACATCTGAAGGATAAAGAACAGTTCTTTTAAGGTCAATGACATACACATTTTATCCAGAGAAGACAGAGTGTTTGAAAGAGGAGGAAAGGAATCCATCTATGTCAAGCTGGAAAACCCCTCTCTGAAAAGGGGAGGTGGACGGAAATATATTCCGCCATCAATCTTCAACGGAGTCTTCACATCTGTCCCACTGGTGAAGGAAAACAAGATCCAAACAGTTTTCTTCAATTACAGATAAATATCTAGTGGTTAACAGAGTCTCGACACGCGAGTTTCTGGTGGTTACCACCCACGGATGTTCCTATTTAAACCTCAACTCCGCGTCAGTCTTTTAGAAATGAAGTAGCTACTCGGATGATGGATAAACATCTTCAAAAAACAGTTGCCCTTGTTTCAGCTTCACTACATCTCAGTCGAACAAAATGTAGACAATGACAAGAGGTAAGAGGAAGTGGAGAAAGACTTAATAGCCTGCACGCACCATACCTGCATGTTTTACTCAGGCCAACCTTTTAGGAAAGGCATAGGGGGCCAGTGGGAGGGAGTTAAATCAGCTGGTGGAGGACATCAATCCCTGCCGGATCAATAGGAGTCGCGTGTGTTAGAAGAGGACTAGCCTCTGCCCTGCCCCGGGGCCTCAGGCTCCAGAAAGAAAAGAGGCTGCAGGCCAAAGCCCTGTTTATTATGTTGGTGACATCTGCAGACCTCTCGTTCATCTGAGTTCTGATTCACTGGGACAGGCACTGTCAGCACTGCAATTTCAGGCATGCTATGAATTATGGCTTTGAATTTTATGGAGCACGGAGGCTTAATGGGTATATGGGCAATGTTCGGCTGTCTACCACAGCAAAAGGAAAGATGAAGCCACCTCAGAACAAAGTTGAGACTGACTGCGGGCGGCTGGGTGGAGAGAATCTTGATCTCTACTTGCTTTGTATAAATACTTGATGGATCGTCTTAAGGCACGGCCGGTGAGACTCAGGGCTGAAGTCATGCAATCGGTAGGCTGATGAGTCAGTCCGATGCCACTCATGTTACTTCACTGTCTATCCGCTGACAAAGAGAGCCTTCAAAAACATCAGCAAAGACGAGCTGAAGCCACGCAGCCTCACATCAATCACACCCATCAAAAATTCACACAAGCAAAGAGTGTCTTTAGTTCATTTGGTTCACGGTGTTTTTTTTTAAGCTCCGAAGTGGAGCATTTATCACTTTATGGATTACTGTGTGAAGAAAAATTGAACATGTTACTCTGTGTAGAGAAGCACTAATGGAAAGCCTTCGCATCTGTCACATAGATGAGTTGTGATTATGAGAGTATGACTCTTTAAGCTACACTGCGGTATAGTTTTCAGCATTAGAGCCATCAGGTCTGGGATAACAGGCACGGTGTTAAAGAGAGATCACACAAAAGCGGTCCTGCTAATTGACTGCATGCCGTTATAACTAAATGGGTTTGTTTCTCGCACAGCTGGATTAAAGCAAGTGAGTGTATGCTGTCATCTGTTTTGCGGCACACTCGTGCAGGAAACCCACTTTATTTTTGTTCGAATGAGAGACAGGAATATACGGCTGCTATTTTATCACCTGCAGAGTTCACAGCTTAAAACGATAACATATGACAACTACATTTAATTTAAACACTCAAGGTCAGCGTGGCCTTAATTTGGCAGTTCGGCGGTAGAGTGAAGATAAAGTTCATGCCGCATATTAGTAGTGCTCATACAAAACGCCAAAATTTGTCGCTGCCATAGATGTGTGCAACCCGAACTCTTCCAGTCAATCAGACTCATATGAAGCATTTTTCATATGAAGAGTAATTTATGAGCCAGAATCCATTTCAGTCATTGTTTCAGCCTCATCTTTTTAAGAGACCTCTTGGGGGCACACGCATTAGCTTACACCCTCGCCGCCGGTCAAACACACAGTAAATTAATCTTTCTCCCATTCCTTTAGAAATAAGATGGAAATGAGATGAAATCGACTCATCTCCGCTTCCCCTGCCCACAGTGCTGTGTGCAGTGTTAATGTCTACCGACTCAGGTTGCTACTGGGAAGCCAGTTGGATGTGGAAATAAACTAAGAAGATATACCTGGAATGACAATAGTGGGGCGGCCACAAACTGAGTGCTTGAACCTCCATTTCCATACAAAGAGGGACGTATTTGTTCTGGGGGGCATCTTTAATGGCAGAGAAGAGGATGCATGCAGAAAGCTTATATTCCTGTAGGCTGAAGATCTCCATGGACACTGACAGTTAAGCCTTTTCTCCAGGGAGGTCAATTAGAAAGCCAACAATAAAAAAAAAAAATTAAAAAAAATGGAAAAAGAAAAGGCTCAATGATTATGTCTGCAAGCCCTCGTGTGTCAAACAAATGCAACCCATTTGTAAACTGACACAACTGCTGTAGATTGTTTCTTTTATTAAGTTCTGGGCACTAATTACAACTGGAGTTCTTTAAAGGCGATTGAAAAATCATTACTATCTAATTTGAAACATGACATTAACCTTCTCATCTAACTTTTTTCTATTTTTCACTGCCCCTTTCCTCCCTTTTGTGTGTGTGTGTGTTTATGTGTGCACACACGTCTCTGTGACATCAATAACCGTGATGGGGAGGAGAGCCGAAGACAAATAGTGCCTGGGGTCTGGCTTTAAGTGACTCCTGTGTTTCAACAACACACACCACGAGAGTCCTTGGGAGGCCGTGTATTAATCCAACAGATTTATGACTAAATCTGTCACGGATGGGAAGAGAACCCCCTCTGCCTTTCCTTTAGCCATTCTTGAGAGAAATACACACCTCCCAAACTACACACATCACTTAAGTTAACAGACTGTACTGTATACACCCGAAACATAACATACACATTTTTTATTAGGCATGAAAAGCACTGACACATAGATACGCACACGTACTCCTTTCTTGGAGTTGATGATGATATTTTAATAAGCTTTAATAACCCTTTGTTACTGTAAGTGTGAGTGACTGCACACGTGCATGACTGTCCACAATAGATGACTCTTAAGATATGCTCAGAAAACAGGAGATCCAAACATAATTATACTAGCATATACTGATCAGCCACAAGATTAAAACCACTGACCACAAGAGAAGTGAATAACATTGACCATCTTGTGACAACGCAGTGTTCTGCTGGGAAACGTTTAGACCTGGTATTCATGTGGATGTTGCTTAGACATGCACCAGGTGCCCCGACCCCAGAGCAATGAACACTCCTTGATGGCAGCAGCCATCCCCAGCAGGATGCAACCTGACACAGACACACACAAACAGTTTAGACAACAACTCAAAAAACATGAACAAGGTGCACAAGGTGTTGACCTGGCCTCCCAGTTCACTAGATGCCAAACTGATTAAGTATCTGTGGGATGATCCACAGAGGCCCCTCCCCTCAACCCAGCACAAGGGAGATCTACACAATATTAGGATGTTATGCCTGATGGGTGTATTTTTACATTTCAAACCTCAACTCTTACTTTTCAGATTGGAAACTGGTAATTTACTACATTTTATAATTAATTAGTATAATTAATTACACTAAGAGCTTATTTGGTTCTGTTTTTGCTGTTCAGATACGAACCATTCATTGCATCACAGGATGAGAGCAATTCAGCTCCGTCTAAAGCGAAATGAAAAGAACAATGCGTATGATTGCGCGTCCAGTCCAGGATTGGTTTTCTAATGCGGCCAAACGGTGAAATGACGAAAACGCCGAGTGACAACTCTGTGACTAACCATTCACATAGCGAAAGTTGGAGGACAGTGAAGGACATTAGTGGACAGTCATCCCACGCGTTGGTGAAGAGAGGCAGAACTGTCACTGCAAATTCACACGCGGCGCCGTTCACCCTCCGATCGCACAGGAAAGCTCTTTGCTCGCGCTATTTTCTTTCCCATCTCGTCAGAGGCTCCACTCCCTCTCCCTTTCGTTTTTGTCATCCCCTCGTCACGCTTCGTCCCGCTTGTGGAGGCCAGACAGAGGGACGCAGGCAGGGCTGATAGGAGTGGACAGGTGGCGTTGTGCTGCTGAGGCTTCTGGAGTGACGGCTGAGCCAGTCTGGCCTGTCGTTGTCACAAAAGCAAACGCCCCAAACACACACACATCCACCCTAAACTGCACCACCCCTGCCAACATGCCAAAATGTCTATCAACAATGGCACTTTGTGACGCCTGCCCAGTCCTCTCCTTTTCTCTCTGTCTTCACGTCTTGCTCTTTTCTATCTAGTTTTCTGCTCACCTCGGTTTTTCATCGCGCTCTTATTCTGTTATTGGCCTCTCTCTTTTCTCCCCTGCACTCCCCCCCTCTCCCACACTGGCCCCCCGCTGACCTCACCAGGGCTGACTATTACCTGAGACTGAGCTAAATCATGGTCAGGTAATGGAACATGCCACCTTCATTGTGACGCCACACACACATAAACACATTCACACTAAGACAAAAGCGTCTCTCTTCTGACCTTTTCCCTTTTCTCTCCCGTTTACATGTTTATCATTTGGCCCCCGTGTTACTGAAATATAGGGTGGCTGTTGTTTCTGTCAGGCCCTGCGGATGTGGACGTGGATGTTGGCAAATGGCAGGAGCTGGGGTCAAGAATGAGGCTGTGGCAACCCAGATTCTACCTACAATTCACTGTCACTGCAACGGAGAGTATTGCCGCAGAAGAAAGGGTCTCAGTTTATAACAAATACAGCAATAATGAATACTGGAAAATTAGAGAATTCACATTGGTTTCCTGGTTTCGTATAGGGTGGGGAATTACCGACAAAAAGGGGCCCAGATCTGAAAAGCACAGGGGAAATTTTATGGTGACTATGCCCTTATAATTTTATTATGCAATGTTTATTGGCTACTATTTATTTATTTATTTCAGGACGTCTTCTTAAGAGCAACAAACTATATCAGCCCTTAATGGTCCATCAGTGGTTTCAGACCCTCTTCTTGGCTAGAATTAAAATAGATGCAGCTGACTAAAAAGCTCTCAAAACGTCTGCGCTGAAACTCATAAAAATGTTAGCCACTTTCCCAAAGCCCCTTGAGTACATACAGTACAATTTAACTTTTAAAAATAATACCAGTGCAGTCAATCGAAGAATGTGTGTATGCCAGAGAGAAGACACACAGATTTAGATGCCTCAATATTTTATTCATCTTTTCCTGATGCTGCCTAACATTAACAATAGCTGATAAAAGGCAGACACAGTTACCATTAATGGCTCCAAACGTTAATGTTATGTTAATCTATAGTAACTGTGAGAATGTTATAAGTATATTTTGCAGGACCCCACCAAAACTAAAATCATACCACATTATTTATAACCAAAGATTCTCATTATCAGTAGCAGTAGTTTGAGAAACATGGACATCTGATAACTACATATTACAATTTTGTTAAGGTCAACTAATAACTTTAGGTCAACTTAACATTTATAAAACAATTTAAAGACAGTTAAGATGATATTAAGGCATTTTTTTCATTGGTTATGTGGTCATTCTTTTCCAGAAAGACTTCTTCCCTCGTGTTTGATGAAAAAGGCACAAGATAAAATGTTTTCAATAAAACCGAAAGCAATACTAATATAAAAAGGCATCCACTTCCATCCTTATCAACTGATAGTAGACTGAGAGTAGCATGATATGAACCATTATCATGATCATTGTCAGTCAGTTTTGTTTTTCCTAAACAATTCTTCTTTTTATCCTAATATAGTTTAACTACGTAGTAAACTGATAAAAACTCTCTCTTTTTGTTCCTTCTATCAGCCTATTTGTGTGGCTTCTGTACAATTTCATTTTATTTGGTGTTTTCTATATTCTACATTTTAATTTGTAAGAAATCTTTACCATTTTATTTCATTTGAAAGCAGGGCTGTTGTTGCATTTATTTGTTACAAATGCATATGATGTACTATTTCTTATCAACCATCCAACTATCCAAGAGTAATGATGTATGAACACTTTAGAGTTTATAGTGATCTTTTATTCCCTATCTGCAACCTCACTCTGTGCATACAAATAAGTCAGAATAACTTTTTTTTTTGAAGCAGCTTCAAATAAATGTTTGGTGATTTAGTGTTGGCCAATAATCCATCCCACGAGTGGCCATCTGTGATTTGCTGCAAAAATGCTGATTTTAGTTGAACTCACAAAAACACCAAAAACAAACAATTGGTGGAATAAATTTTTTGACTCGACAGCCGATTCATACACAGCAGATGTTTCCAGTTAACACCATGAAGGAGCAACGCACACAACAGCAAATGGTTGACACCATCTGAGAAGTCAACATTGACACTGATTTACCATGTTCAGAGTTGCCACAGGTGTAACAGCAAGCCTGGTACACCACGTCTACCCACCTGGGAATATAATACTATGGTTCTGTTGGAGCTTTGTGTCGTTTTCCCCTCCCTGTGTCGTTCAACACTTGACAGCTGCAGCTGTTACAAACCAAAGTCGTATATTAGAGAGAGTCTGGCCAATTAGGAAATGGACCAACTGATGCTGTTTGGTTCTGAGCTGGTCATGTGATACATCTAACCAATATTCACCCATAGAGAAGTGGCAATAACGGAGGATAAAGTTGGATTAAAAGTTAAAATATGCCACAGTGCAAAGCCTGAAGCCCCAGAACAGGATCAGGAAAACACGGGGGAAACTCCACCATTTCCCCAGTGAACAAAAACGGAGAAAGCAGAAGATTAAAAAGAAGAACTGGATGTCAACTGATTTTTCCCTATTATGTGAGGTAAATGTCAATATCAACAAACCTTGATCTCACCCAACACTGCTTTACAAAGGAATGAAGTTAATCAAGGCTTATGCTTGGTTAAAAAATATCAACTACCGTCATGTATACTGTGAAACCCATGTGCATGTAATTTAATTGACAAAGCATTTTAAAGGCTCATTTAAGATATTTACAGTAAGTAGACGCTGGGATATTTAAGTTAGGTCCTTTCACGTTGGCAATAACATTTATAGGCTCGTTAATGGTGAAAATAAGAGATTTATTTCAACATAGCACATACACCCCACAGGGTTACACTGTAGCATCTTCCCTCTGATGTATCTAACATGGCGCCCATGATTTGAGTTGGCCAGACTCTCTCTAACATACGGCTCTTTTGCAAGCTGTTAGCAACCTTAGCTAGATAGCTAAAATGTCAGTAATGCAGATACTTGCTTTGCAGTCTTAAGGGATAATACCATTGAAGAATGAAATAAATACAGACTCCACAGAGTCCACAATGTTAGCACAGACTGGAGTTGAAAACCAAATAATATTAAATGAGAAGCAACGTTAAGCTGATGAGAAAGTATACTGGACTTGCCATTGACATTGATGTACACTAATACACTACACTTATAATAGGAGATGGAAGCTTGATGATGTCCACTGGATCCATGTGGTTTCCTCACCAGTGCATATGGTGTAACAGTTGTAAAAATGCAGTGTGCTTCAGAGGTTACAGTCACATGTCAGATCCTGGTCAGGTCCAGTTAAGCTCAGCACACCTGACTTACTGGTCAAGCCAGGCCACGTCCACCTGGGCTTTATGTATATGCAACGAGATACTAGAACATTTCTATCTTCCTCATCTCTCTTATGTCCATCTGCTGTGAAGCCCTTCTTACCCTCATCTGACCCTCTTCCAGAATCAATTCCCTTCTCTCCGTATGTGTATCAATTCCACTTTCACATCAACATTTTTTTTTTGCCAACTCCCCATTCCTCCCTCCATCTCTCCCTCACCTTTAACATTTATTCTTCCATACTTCTTGTGCCCTTTCTTCCATCTATTCCCTCTTTTTTTTCATTTTTGTTCTCCCTTGCTTTGGATCTTGAGATAAAAGAGACAAGGAGACACAGATTTAAAGAGGGAAAACAAATGACAGGAGAGCAGACAGACATATAGAGAAAAGGTGGGACAAGATGGTCACTGTTTGAAATGCTCCGCTGCGAATGTGCTAAAGCTGACCAGCAGAGGACTGCAATGCAGACATGCCGGAGCATAAAGTGTGTGCGAGTGTGTGAGTGTGTGTGTGTGTGTTTGTGTATGAGACAGAAAGAGAGACGGTGAGTGAGTTAAAGTGAATGCCGTGAGTGTATACGTCTGTAAATGAGTGCATCCAGATTGTTAGCTACACTGCAGCCTAAATCTGATGTTCATTTGCTGCCATTACAATTTTTTTTTTCATTCCGTAGCGTGCCACACTTATTTTATGGATTATAAATGATCTCATTATCTGCAGCACTCATTAGCTTCAGGTCCTAATTAGCCAAAATTAATATTGTTTCCTGACAAAGACATTGGCACTGGCAAATTGGCAATTGACCTCTTTGATCAATCTGGAGAAGGGGACAATGTGACGAGGGCAGAGCTGGGCAATGACAGCTGCTCTGACTGATCAGTTTTGAACTCATCTCTCCATCCCTCTGTTCTAGTCTCTTCCACTGACCTGCACAAACTCCGTCTCCTCTCTCAAAAAACTTCTCCTCCAGCAGACGTGCTGCACTCTCATCACTATCGCCAAAGAATTATGACAGGCGTGGTTTACAAATGGTACAATACAAACAGCCGCACATTTTGTGGTGCTGGTGAGTTTGCGTGGGTGTGAATCCAAGAAAATGGACCGCTAGCAAAAAAAAACAAAAAAAACAAAGCATCTCACCTGGCACACTGACTGACAGCAGAAAAGCTCAGAATTTGTTAGCAACTGGGAGTTCTCACTGTAGACAAACCACCGCACAACGAGACAAACAGCACAGAGAGAAAGTAAGAACAAGTCTGTGCACTGAAGAGAAAGTCAGACACAACAAACTTGCCTTTTTCCTTAAAAAAAAATAAATGTCTGTGCTCCTTAAATGTCACACTTTCTCAGAAAAAAACGAGGACTTCTATAATTCACTGGCACGCTGACCGATGGCTGAGCTAACGCATACGGACTGTCAGGACAGTGACGCGGTTTTTGTGTTCAAGCTGCAGTTATATAATGAATGACTTAACCCTCCGTAGCCCGTGATGACTACAAGTGTGATGACTTGAACACTATTAACATTTGTATGTGTTCACATCTATTATAAACTTACATTTGGAATCTTAAAATACTTCATAAAGAACATTTAAAATGTTTTAATAGTTCAAATATTACATTTAATATAGCAGTTTTTGTGTTTCTTTGTATATTTTTCAGTACACAGTCTATACAGTATGTAATGTATGACCACCATCAGGTCATGTAGGGGAGACTGCTACAAAAATGGTACTAAATTTAACATGGTAAACATGATAAATGCATGATAGGTGAAGTCAAAATCAAAAGTAGCTCAAAACGGCCCAAAATGCCCCGGGCTCCAGAGGGTTAAAGTGCAGACTCAAAGCTTGAATGATAAATTATTCAAATACAACCTGAAGGAAGGGTTTAGCTCTTCGATATGTAGCCACCTCTTCTGCAAAAGATCAAGTGGAAATTGAACATTTGTTTGGACAACGCTTTGCAGAACAGTGGGGCAAAGACCAAAGTGTAATGAGTGTAACCCAGGACATTTGAAGTTAAAGTTTAATATTCTGCAATGAATTAGTCCATCACTTGATCTAACAGCAAACAGAACACTTTTACCGCTCATCCAGGTAGCTTCTTCATTTCTAAGAGACTGGTGGGAAGTTGAGGTTTAAATGGGAAACTTTGTGGGCAAAACCCATCAGAAACTTGCTCAACTTGTTTCTGCAGGAACCAGAAATTGGTGCCCACCAGTCTCTTAGAAGTGAAGAAGCTACTCTGAGGCTCTATTGCCTTTTTTAGATACCTTTTGGATCAAAAACACATGGACGTATCTGTATTTAAAAGAAAAAAAAATAGTACTTTCACTGATTGTCCAAATGTGCACTGAATGTTAGTTATAGTGCACATTCACTAAGAGCATAATGAGAATAACAAACAACAAAGCACAGACGCATCAGCAGGCAAATGCAAGTGTTCCTGAGCCAGAGGCCGCTCTGTAAATGGGGGACAGAGTGCAGGCACCCCACTTGTCAATTAATCCTATCTGGCACCAGCACACTGGCCTTTATGAGAACAAATGTCAGCTTTCAAGACAAGGACGAGATAACCTTTCTTCATAGAATGTGCACCAGCCTCCGACGGCCGACGTTGATATTACACTGCAGGCGTCTAATATGGGCTGATCCAGCATGTCATCCACACCATAATTGAAAGGGTTTAAGAAGTATGGTGTTGTGGAACTGATGAGATTTTGTGGTATCTTCAAAACTTGGGAGGATATTGTTCTATTATGGTCACAAGATGCATCCAAAGAACGTAGGAATGAAGGACAAACCAAAACAAAAAATTAGACTGTTTGAAAATAAAATGGTGACTTCAGTGGACTAAACATGGAATTATTTTACTCAGAAAATTCTATTCTATGTTTCTTGCTTGATTTTCAAACCATTGTGAGTTTTCCATGACATAAAATTTCCCAACACTTCTTCTAATTTACATCTTCTCTATACTTCACACGTGAAAATGAGCAATGCATTTGCACTTACATCATGACACCGTCACATGCACGTCCATCTTCAAGAGAATAATGAGAAGGAAAAAACAAAACAGAACAACGGATACATTTCCATCAACAGACACACAGGAGACACACACAAACGGACAGAAACACACACACGTCCCCACTTCTTACAGGTTCATGGCAATGGAGCAGAGAGAGGTGGTCGCTGATGTGAAACATCAATTTCCAGGTTAGCTGCTCTGCGTGGCTCAGGCAGGTATCAGCTGTGACCCACCTGAGCTAGATAAGCAGCTGCAAGAAGCTGATCTGCCACCAAGCAATGTGCCTCTCAGTGCCCACACACACACACACACAATAGTTAAATGAACAAATAGTAAAACCTGAAACAATAAATTAAATGTGAAGGGAAAAAAAACAAAAAAAAAAAACACAACAAACCATATTATTCTACAGTAAATAATGTTCTGCTGTTTCATTTTTGTTTCTTAATTTTCTTAATAAGGAAGAAAAAACTATACATTTTCACTAAAACACACATATAATGTAGAAAAACAGCTCATGTAAAGGGGTTTGTACACTACGTGTTGACTTGCTGGGACTGCTTGGATTAAACTGGATTTAACCTGAGGCTTTCTAGATACGAGTCCTACACAGAAACACAGGCGCACACACACATAGTAAACAAGCTGAACTCTGCGACGATGCTGATAATTTGGGGAAATGAAAAAAATAGGATAGTTAGAACAACCATGAAATTATCTTTGTATTCGCTTTGATGATTCTGAGGGTCTGATCCCTCTCTCCCTCTCAGGCTCATACTAAACCAAATTGTCGTGCCCCGTGACGCAGTGTCTGTAAATGTTAGCATACTGAATACTGTATAACCTCAAACTACAAAGACATATAAAAAAAAAAGCTTAATTTAGAGCCGCGTGCGTGTCTTTCTGTGTGAGTACAGTTTCTGCTGGTGAAGTAATCTAACCACTGCCGTCTCAGTGACGCCTGTCAGCTCGGTGCCGGGCTCCTTGGCAGCGCTGGTGTACCTGATGTCGCGCCACATTCCCTCAGACAATTTCAATTAACTTTTACAACCCGGCGAAATATCACACACACAACCTACAGTTACTCACACCTGTCTCAATCTTTGTCTTTGTCTCTTCTTATTCTAAGTCTTTGCGTGGTGATGAGACAGGGAAACTTGAATGGAACAGACCAACCTCACCTCAGAATCAGTATATCTTTCTAAAGGAGATGACAGCACAGCAGTAAGACGCGTCCAAGACTGTCTTTGATGAAATACACTAAACAAGCCTCAAGGTATATTTTTCAAGGTGGACCTAAAACGACTATGAGCACCCAAAACTGACTGTCAGACAAATGAGATGAAAGATCAGGTGTGGAGTTGCCTTATCCTTTTTTGTTTCTCTGTAATTCACACAGTGGAAACTGTATTCATCCGACAAATGTCTAATCAGATGTCAGCTTTAAGCCTCTCAAGGTGTTGAAGGGGCAGAGGTTGAAATGTAAATGTTTTTGGACACAGGTTAAATGAGAAGTGTACAGGTGCGCTGTATATGTTTATTTTCATTCATTTATGCATTTTCCATAACTGCTAGTCCACGAGAGGTCCGTGGGGGGGCTGGAGCCTGTCTGAGCTGACACTGGGCGAGAGGCAGGTTACACCCTGAACGGGTCTAACACAAATAGAGAAACAACCACTCACACTCACATACACACCTACAGCCAATTTAGAATCACCAATTATCAAAACGAGCATGTCTCTGTACTGTGGAAAGAAGCTGGAGTACATGATAAGAATGAGAGTAACAAATATAGTTAACAAGGTAAAAACACATAGAAAATATGTTACACTATTATTAAAATTACACAAAATTACGCAAATCATCAGGTTTTTCCAAACAGCAACACTCTCACTTAACCCTTTAAGACCTAAACATCCTCCTGTGGATAAAAAAAAAAAAGCTATAGTATTTGAATTACAGTAAGTGACCGATGGACAAAATTCAAAGCGTGGAAGGAAGTTGCACTGACATTACAGCGATGATGACGCACCGCTTCTGTTGGCTGCAGGTTGGAGAGCGATTCAAGACCGGGGGGAGACCCAGGAAGAGAGAGTGGTTGGGAGGAATTTGGTGAATTTTGTCAATAGTGCAAACCATTAGCTGTGAGTTACAGTAATTCAAAAAACGCATGCTTTAACCGGCGATCCATTTGGTTATTGGAGTTAAAGGGACTGTTAACCCATCTGAGAAAGGCATAGCCTACTGTGTGTTGAAAATATATCAAAGCACCCACAATAGGGACTTATTATCCTTCACGTCCACTACAGCCTTTACACTTACACTAAAGCAACAAATGAACCACAACCACAAAATTCCGATCTAAACGTGTTCTTCTTGGATTTATTTGATTTAGAAATATCTATCGCGCCACTTGCAAAGTAACACAACCACGTAAACATCCAGACTGACAGAAGTACTGAGCATAACCCCTGCAGCTACTAGCAGAGGGCTACAGGACACCATGGAGAACAACAGTTCGTGGACAGACGCCAAGATAAATAGTCTGCTGGCACTTTGGAGGGAGGTTTCCATTTCACGTGTATCGTTGTTGGAAAGTCACACCACCAGATTAGCAACGCAGTTAATAATGCTGTCGTTACAACAATTACCCACGCAAACAGTCTGGTGATGTGTGAACACATCACCAATCTGATCTGATCACGTGCAAATAATGAGGACGCACTCTTCTAAAGATCAGATTCAAGAAACAGATCTCATTTACCTGCAGGTTGAACAAGAAAAAAAATACTTCTGTGGTTTGTTTTTAAGGTTCTAGAGATCACTTCTCACAAGCCAAAACCTTTGCTTTTTACCATTTTTAACAGCTGAGAGAGAGAACCACTTATTTTTTGCACCAAACAGTACAAAGTGTCAGGATCAAAGCTCTCTTGCAAAGAGTTGACTAAGGCTGTGGGGTTCACCGTGAGATACATGCAGGGATTTTTAGACAAGTGAAGCAATTTTGATGTGCTTTGGAAGTATACACATAATTCTGTTGACACTCCATCACGCCACTTGTAAGTTAAGACTGGGTATGAAACAAAATGCCGTGCAAGCAGAAAAGCAAGAATGAAAGGCGAGGAAGAAAACGAGATAAGTGAACAGTGATGAAATTTGTAAATGAGTATGTTCAGGATGCTCAGAGCTTGTAGCAGGCCAGAGTGTTTGCATGGGCCTTAATAACACTAACCTATCACGTGTTGGGTAAATGCAGACAATATAGTGCAACGCAGCACAGCGTCATGATGGATGGTGTGTTTGCAGACACCGCTGAACCATGGACCCCATTATTTCCTGGGGGAAGAAGGGGGGAAGCCAGATACCACAGGGGAAAGATAAGAGATGATTGACTAAACCAAAACAGAGGTCCCTCATGGATCGCAGTCTGCTGGCATTATTGCAAAGCCAATGCTGTGGGAGTGAGTGCAACAGCCCAATGACCACAGCAAGCTGTCACACCAAGTAAAAAGATCAAGTGGTACCCCCTTCCCAAACTGAAGTAGGTGAGGAATCTCCATGGGGTGAGGAAAAACTTTCAGCCATCAAGAATCTCTCCCAGTCATGTAGGGATTCATCCCCTGTTGAGATCTGGTAGTTTAAACACCAACTTGGAGCAATACTTAAAGTCTGCAGCTGGTAGATTGGATTTAAGGAAAAAAAAGAGACACACATTCACAGCCAGATATGCAGACAGTATCGGCCAACATCCACCAACACAAACTTAGAAACACTGACAGATACAACAGCAGTTGCCAGAGATGCAGAAAGGACACACACTTTGAAATGCAGTTTAGCTAAATGTGGTCTAGGAGTGTAAACACACCATCCAGGAGTCAGACCGTTGCAGTCAGTGACAGACAGAGACAGTGCTGGATGCCAGCCAACATCCCCAGAACACTCAAGAAACTTTCCAAAGAGCTGTCCCCTTGTTGTTTTTCCTGACAGTTACCTAATTACCCTTTCATTGAATCGCTGCTCATCTTACTTTATTTTCTTTTAATGCTCTCTACCTAGATTATCTGGTCGGTGGAGGCAACGAACAGGCCAGATATTCTTGGATTTGTTCCAGACCTCTGGAAGATGCTCTGCTAGTGCGATGAGGTCATTCGAACATGACATTGAAAATGTCAAAAAAATAATTAAATAATAAAATAAGCGTTTTTTTTTTTCTCATTCGGACTATGCTCTTTCTAATGAAAAAAAAAAACACATACGACACTTAGCAGAAGGAAAGAGGCCTGAATTCAGTTTCAAGCTATCAGGCTGATTGAAACCTTGAGAGCACGTCACTCTCCTCCTTTGAATGTTTTAAATTTGGTCGTCTCAAGTTTAAATGTCCAAAATGTGACTGACCTTTAATTGTTTTTTGACACATTGGTACCTGGAAGATTTTCACTGAAACAAATGTGTGACTAAGTGAAAGAATATAGTTTTCTGCAATCTCAAAAAATAACCTTGACATTTAATTTATTTAAAGAACCAACTATAATATATTTTGTATCTTTCTTATAATCTAATTATAATAACCACTCACAGATGTAGAAATAAACTATTTCTTTCATGTTTCAGAGGAGCAGTTGGTAGGCGGTAGATGATTGCCATGTAGTTTAAGCCCTAATTTATTTACATATTGGCTGTCTGTTGTCCTTTACCACAGCTGTCTAATTAAAGATCCACTGTGAAGGATTTAGTGGCGTTTAGTGGTGACCTTGCAGATTACAACCAAATTAATCCCTTGATAAAAACATAAAAAGGCCATCTCTGGAACATGTCTGGTCGGGTTTGTCAGTTCTAGCGAGCTCCTTTAAATACCACCTCTTATTTTAATGCCATTATAAATTTATAAAAACATTAAAAACAAAAATGATCCCATATCTTCCTAAATCCCAAACTCTGGGCCTTAACATTGTGAGATACTTACGATAGCCAAGTATGCATCTCATAGCTCTGAGTCATAATCTCAGTGTATATTCGCACATCCATTTTATATATGAGAGCTCCTCATGGATGAAAATGTGCATGAAAGAAAGAATAGCTAGACTTCAAATGAGGGACACCAAAATGATATTTTAAGAAAGCGAAAGAAAATTCCTTTAATCTTAAATATATTAGGTTCAGAGTCAAAGAGTGTGTATATCCTCTGCCTGGGTCTCAGTAAGTGATTTTCGGTGTCAGCCAGGTAACAAGGTTTTTCTCTCCAAGCAGGTAATGGTCTGGGCAATTATTTGATCAGCAGCAAAGAAAAAAAAAAGCCGAGCAAAGGACTCTGAGCTCTAGCCAGGTGTCACAAACAGGGGATCCAATACGGGTTTCCCAATATCTAACACAAAACCCCTGTATGAGAGAAAATCCTTGAAGCAGCATCCGTATTTTTCTTGTAATTGTTTACATCATATATCAGTCATATTCCATATCTGTCCAGATTCACCTTATTGTCCATCTAGGGATTCAAGGTTCTGATGAACTGCTTTCATTGAGAGATAGGTTTATTTTTTTTAGACCATTTTTAATGAGGATCACAGAGGACTGATAAAGCATGTCTCATGATGCAACTGAAGCTCATATTTAAAATGTGGATTTTGGACTTTGTGCATGGTATGGTTATAGTGCGTTGACCTCAACCTTTGAACTTAAACTCTCGATCACCTCAGAGTTCAAGTGGACTTGCACCTGATGCTCAACGGGTCAAACGTGAAGTAACAATGGCCACTTCCTCTCTTTTTCTGAGTTTCACTTCTTTGAGAATAAGACAAATTACAAATATGAACGCAACATTACGTTTCCTGTCATAGTTTCATCATTCATCTTATATATACACAAACTGTCACATTTTTCACAGGTATAAATATATAGATCACTGGGAATCATGCATGCAATATATTATTTTATAGAAACATGAAATTGTTCACTTAAACTAGAAGAAAAGCGCAAGTGATCTTCCAAACAAACTTTAACAAAAGGGTAGCAGTTTCCATTCTTAGAAGATATTGATTAATATCTTATCATAATTATGAAAATTGCAAAGTCTCTGTAACTAATTCAAAACATAAAGTTGTCTGCGCTGCTTTATAATCTCTGGTCCAATCAAGACAAATAAGCACTTACACCTCAGCGGCATTCATCTGCTATCGGCATCAATAATTATGAACAGCGCTTTGTTTATGGATGCAGACAAGCTAACATGGGCAATATACTGAGTCAGATAACTGAAAAAGAGAGCCTGTCCTGAGAGTGTTGACAAGCCATAGTTAATGTAGAGTGTGCTGGGCAGCTGACAGTAGGGAATTGGCTGGGGAGAGGCCACGGACATTATCTACACGCTTAGGGGAAGACGTTAATAAGTTGTTCCTTGGGGCTACTTCTTGCTCTTTAATTATTATTGAACTGGGAATGCCACAGAGCTAATTAAAAGTGCAAGGTATTTACTGTGGCAGTAGAAGAATGGGATGGAGCAGAGGAGAGCATAAATACAGAGAGGGAAGAGGTCCGGACAGGAGGCTGGTATTTTACTTTTTGGTTTTTACTATATTTTAGTACTGGTACGTACTCCTGCTGACATCACTGATACAAAACCGAAATGAAGACAAGGCTGAATAATCAATCACCACTGATTCATTGAGGGGAAGTAAAGATATATACTTAAGAAAATATAGCAAAGTAATGTGAAAATGTGTATTTGAACTCATGCTTTGCTTCTTTGGAAGTCTAATTTAACAATTATGAAACACATAGGATTTTGTAATGTCTCTTTGTTTTGTTTTTTAAGCTACAATGAGTGATGACAAAGCCATTACAAGCTACTCTCAGTTCTCAACAGCCATTTTGTTGGTTTGTTTCAGATTGAGGAAGACGAAGCTCTAATCTAAATGGATGGGGAGCAACGCAATACTTTTCAATGGACAATGAGACATAAAAACCAGATGCACCAGACCAGAGTCACATCTGATAAATGCAATAAATAAAATCATGACACAACGTTATTTCCCTCGTCATTCCAGAAACAAAGCACGCCAAATCAAGTTATGGATACACTAAGTCAACAAGCTGAAAGATGAATACAATGCAGACACGCCAACAACTGCAAGTTCTCCACCTGAGCCTGGCTCCAAAAGCAAATCAAGCCCCGTAGACCTCCTCAAACAACACTTTTGGTCTCTATATCTAATTTCTGCATTCATGACAACTGTACGGGGAATGAACATTTTACTTAAAGTTACTTAAACTAATTACTTAAATTGTGATTTAACCCACCTGTCACACAAAGTGGCCACAAGTTTCTAGCTGGTTACCTGCTCATTACATTTTTGAATTAGCCAGAAGTCATGTGAAGTCACATACTGCCAAACTGACCAGAGCTGGAGCCACACTGGGCTTCAATCCCTCTCTCAGGATGAGTGAAATTGTTTCTCCATCTTTATATCTAGTTTCAAAGCGCTCCTGCTCCTCACACCACAAAGGTGAAACTGTTAATCATAATTGGGTTGATGGCTATTATGAAACAGATGTTTGGCTTCTTGACGGGATGGACATGACATCTGTCACACATATACCCACTGCTGCATTACAGGCTTTTCCCATAAATTTCTATTCAGGATTCTTCAGTAGTTTTTCTTTCCATTGTAGCGTCTGGTCATGATCAAATCAAGAATCAAATCTCTGTTTCATAAAAAGATCTTCAGGTCGTTCCTTCATCGAAATCCTCTCTCCGGAGCAAAAAGAATTGGATCAGATGGTACACAATAATGTATGTACATAATGTATATAAATAAAGATATGATGTAATAATGTTAACTTGAACCAAATTTAATCACACGACATGTGCGCGACATAAATTACAAGACACACATAAACCTTCCCAGCAGAGTGTGGAAGTTTCTTATTTTCAACAAATGTTGTGTTTCCACAAGTTAATTACTCAGTAGAGAGCTTAATCTGCCGAATCAGGGCAAAGTGGATTAGAAGATGAGAGCGTTTAATCAAAGTGTTCTCTCAGTCTAATTACACATCCCATTTCCTGACACAACACACACTGTTATCTGCCACTGCATTTAAATATCAGCTTCTCTGCCCCCGCCCAGTGTGAATGATCAGCCTGGATGTGACAAAAAGCCATGAGATATAAACACAGGTATGTAAACTCACATTAAACTGACACACACGTAGTCCAAAGTGAATACACAGACATGTGCATAAATAGATGGAGGTTCCAAAATAATAATTAAAAAAAAAACATGACATGTCATTTAGATAAAGTGGTAGTTTCTCTTCTTTTCATGTCACCTGGATAGGTCTGATGCTTACGTGCAATTTTAAATTATTTGACAGGGTTATGAGGGATCAGAGCATTTTAAAACACTGGCAGGCATTAAAAGAATATTTGTGGCACAGCAAAACAAAATTGTGGTAAATGCTGCCGTTGTGATGCTAGAACACATAAATATCGGCCTGGAAATAGATTTTCTTTAATTACTCTCTAACTATCCTAAGCTCATGAATAGATTTCATAACTATATATGCTATTTTTTTGTGATGACAATACATTTATCGTATTTAAGTAATACTCTGAGGCACTTGAGTGTTTCCATTTTATATATTGCAATAAACACATTCATATTGATAAAGGATTAAACGTAACAATTGGTTGAAATTTGACCAAACCAGCCTGAACGTTGACTTTAAATGTATAGAAAATACTGTAGAGCACTACTTTTTATATACGTGTTCTAATATTGCGTTCATTTAAACTCGGGGTGCAGTGTTTACTTGCATTAAGAAAACAACAGACGCTGTATAGGACTGGCTGCTAAAACACAGTAAACTCAATATGTCAGCAGCGTGAGGTCACACTGAGTTAGTCAGCCATTTCCCTTTGTGTTAAACATGCCCCACAGCACACAGCTGTGGCAACTCCTAAACCAAACCTCACGCTGATGGGAGGGTGAGAAGAGTAGGTTCAGTCTCAGATCAAATATCCATGTTTGGATGCGTTCCCTCATCTACCTGATAAATAATGTGCCTGCTGTACAGAGCCGACGCGACTGGCTCAGAGGCCAAGTCACTGAAGCCACTGATCTTCTGCCTGGACAAGTCCAAATGTCCAGTGTGTGCACATGTATATAGACCTATTTTACTTGAGGACGATGTGCTTTGCTCCTTTCTATTATACAGTATCAATGGCCCAGTTGTGTACATGTCAACCAGGCAGTTATCGCAAAAAGTTGTTCTTGGTGTCGTCTCACCTCACCTACCTACATGAGCCATATGCCGTTACATCATTACCGAGACTTAGCCCAACAGCCGCCATGGTAACTGAATGTGACCAATCAGAGTGGCTGTGGAAACCTGATCATTGAGCACAAGTCGTGCAGTTTGGCTTCCAGTCAGCCAGACAGGTGCTCATTTGTGTTCATCAAATTTGTGGTAAAATAATGGCCTAATGAAGTACAGAGGAACGTCTGAAATTTTGAATACGATTAAACCACCTCCATTGTGCTATGAAACCCCATTTAACTATTCTTTATTCTTTGCACAGAACCTTGAGATAGGAAAATATGTATTTTTTATTCTGTCCCTTTATTCAAATCAAGAGTAGGGGCGATGTCAGCGCTGAAATTGCTGCTGGGCTACTCTATTAAGCCAGTGTGCTGCATGATAAATTGTCTTGAACATTTGTGGGTGAAGAAACGTGTGGGTGTCCGTGCTGAATAGACCCTGATACTTCACCGGAGTATGTTCCATCCTCTACTCACACAACACATTTGACTCAGACGGTTGTTTGTCTGTGGGTGTTCGTGTGTTTATGAATTGCAGGGCCTCCTAGATGAGGACATCTGCTGAGCTAATAAACAATAATCTTGACAAATTGTCACTGTCTGATCACTCGGTCCGCCCTCACAATCACACCACTGAAGAAGCCATTAGAGACCGGGCCAAGGACATGACTGGCAGCTCTCTGAGCCAGTGGAAGGCAGTGTTGGACCGAAGCCCAGCTGCCTTAGGAGAGGACACTGATTCATGGCCAGAGGGCAACCTGAACAAAGTGGTTAGGGAAATCAGCGATGCCACCCACCAACACATCCATGCCCTTCAATGCTGAGAACACCAACTGACTTTATGAAGAGATGGCCTTCTGCCAGAACCTACTTTGTTGCGCTACACAAACATACCAAAACAGGCAACTATGAGGGCGATGGTGTTTGAGGTCATGATAATGATGATTTACTGTGGGGTCTGTCTGGAAACCGTAACTTTTCCTCGCTGCAGCATAAAACGTTCAACTAAGATGATGATGATGATGATGTTTAAGGATGAAAGATAGTGATGATTATGATGTAGGCTTGGTACTTGAACTGCCATGACCCCAGAAATAATATCAAAAAGGATAAAATGATGGGCAGTCTATGTCTGTGGCATGTAACCACGGATAGAAAGTGTGTAGACAAATGCAAACACTCGAAGGACTCAGACTAGGAGTGTTGATGGACTGGCAAAGAGTAAAGGTCTTGTGTTATATATATATATACTAGAAATCCTAGAAAATCAATCCAATAAAAAGGATTTTAATTCCATTCCACCGACACCCTCAGAGACGATGAAAAGCCAGACATCTTCAAATTGCCCTGTCAATCACTCCAACCGACAAATATGACAAAGAAAAATAAAATAAATAAGAGGAGGAATAAGAGATCCAGGTGGAATCATCCACAACCTGGTATCTGGCACTTATACCATATAACCCCCAATAGCCCCAAACCAACATTGAAACACAACAACAGAAAGCTTGGAGATAACATGGAGAAACCAAATCTGGACAAACTCAACTCCAGGGTCAGAAATATCCAAAGCATCCTTGGTATCAGCTGTATATTATGGAGAATCACCCAGACAATCAGAATCTAGTTTTTTTCTCATCACAAAGACAAACACACCAAGCATAGAAACACACACACGCATCCTGACAGAGAACCACTGCCACTGCCATCACTGTCAGTGTTCGCTAAGGCATCTCTCTTCACTTGTTTTCTTTCACGGTTTGTATTCAGGGGACACGAAGAGAGAGCGAAAACATCTTGTAGAGCAAAGAAGTTGACAAAGCAAAGACAGCTTTAGTGTACTTTCTGTACACCATGTAGACACATCACATAACAACAATGTGACGTCTAAGAGACTCACCAATGGGCGTGTCTTCGTAGATGAGTAGGTAGGTTGAGAAAAAGTAGTTCAGGAAGCGTGGTGGCTGGTTGGAGCCTGTGAAGAAGAGAAAGGACAGATATTCATTTGATTTTCCTTTTTTATGTCCACACACATAATGTCGAGTGACCATGGTACTGAAAAGTCTTTCTACACCACTTGTGCAGAGAAGATGGGTTTGGTCTTGCTTCCCCAACAATGAACGTCCACTCGTTCTGAAGTATATTTATTAAACATTAAGCAGTATGAATGACTATACAGTGCACGATATGTGGGGATGAGTCCAACATGTTGAAAACCATATAAAGGCAGAAATTTCAAACCAGGCATGCAAGTTTAACACTAAAAGGGACAAACTGCATAACTTGGGGTGCATTAGAATATTCTGCAAACAGCAGAACAGCAGAGTATGGAAAAAAAGTTGGAAAAGTTGGAGACGTCTGGAGCCTAAACTTTAACATATGTTTAATATGATTATCTCACAGTATAACATTATGACTGAACATAAGGAAACCCATAATAGGTCCCCATTGATTTTACTTTTGTCTGCAGTTCCAGCTGATGCATAGCTAATCGCAGCCTGTGCACCTTTTAATGTAATGCAGATATTGTAATGTAAAATAGGTTAATATCTTTCAGCTTTTTTTTATGGAAAGTGACTAATCCTAAGTTAAGAAACAACTATCTGCTCTGTTCTATAAGTCCTGTAGAAATCCACTCTTTAATCTCTTCTTTTCTCTTCTCTTTAGTGTGTTAGGAAGCTTTGGAGTTAGAATTAGGTTAAAATGCTTTTACCTGTCTGGATGTTATTTCTCATTATTCAAGGCTCCAATAAATGGAAGACAACATGAGAGCAAATTCATGCAGAGGATGCATGGTGCAAAATCATGAGTCACAAGCTTCAAAAATATAAAAGTCAGATTAGACTCTACCAAAAAAAAAAGAAATAACATGCTTGGACAGCATTCTTTGGACAACAAAAATAGCATTAAAGAAATAATGACAAAGGTTTTGAACATGTGATGCATGGCTTCCAATGGCACTGGGTCACTTTTTGTCCACCTTTTGCTAAAATTTAATCACCTACCACTTTGTAGGCTTTATTTTACTGTTTTCAATATTTGTATTTGTTTCAATTTCAATTTTAGTTTTACCTTTTATCATTAATTTACCCCTGTAAGTGTATGTGAAATCTATCTCAGTCACACACAGGGGGGTAAAAATATAAACCTGACCATGTTCCTCTAAATTTTCAAGACAAATGTTTAAGTCAGTCATATTGATTTCTCTGTCGTAGGGAATAACCTTCCATCATAATAATACCATTCTTTTTAAAAGGGTCTGTGAAAGGGTTGGGCAGGGATCTGTGGTGTCAGAAGGCGGTGCAATACAAGCTGTTTTTTTTTTTTTGTGTGTTTTTTTTTAGAAAGATCAGGGAACAGGGCTGATGGTCTTTGATCACCTGAGCTTGGCGATACACCAGAGACACTCAAGTGAGTATGGGTGGGGCCAACCTGTTTGAAGTTGGAGTGCTTGATAATGTGAAAGTACTTTGAAAGTAGGAGTGTTTCATTCTGCCGTGTGTCTATCTGTGCGAAAGATGCTCATCTCTGGCTTTCCTGTATGGCTCTTAAACCCAATGAGCATGGAGGGTGCTTAACGAGATGTAAAGTGGGGAGGGTTAATAAGCTGTTCATACCTGTGGCTTCATTATAAAAGAAACTATGTCAAGCTTGAATGTTTGAACACAGGGAAATTACAGCTCGAAAAGATCACTGTGAGTATCATCAAACCAATTTCCTGGTTTAAGAATGTTAGAGTCAAGAGAAACGCAAGGACAGAGTGCTAATGTCTTAGGAAGGGACGGAGTGAACAAGAAACAAGTGGTAACATTAAGACACACAAGGTGTTAAGTGAGACTGAGAGGTGAGAGGCTGCAGGACTCCAGAGAAAGAAAGCAAGCCTTGATAAACTCATTGTGCTTGATGGAAAGAGGTTGTGGCAGTCACTTAATAACTTTCCCCGCTGCTTCAGCGCTCTGTGTGATTGGAGGTGTCTCCTGCCTGTCACTGCGAGACCCTTACTGTGACTTTCCACAACATCGAATCTCTCTCTTACTATATACGTCTCACTCAAGCCCTCACGGAATAACACCCAGCAAAGAGGCAAATGTTTTTAAGTAGTTCTTAGGCCTGGACTGTAATGTGGAGATCATAAAAAAGGGTAGCAAACGTAAAAAGAAAAAGAATGAGATAAATTGTCAAGTCAAGAAGATGGAAGGTAATGGATTTATTGTGTAGATGGTAAGAAACTGAAATCTCTTCAGGCAGTTAATAAAGAACTAAGAGAAATTCTTTGAAATCCAGCTATCAAATATAATCTTCAATTACTGTAGCCTAGAGTCTATTCATACTTCAACAATCCACTGATAAAAAGTAGAAAAAACACATTTAATCCTTAATTTTACTAACAATGGTAGAATTATGGTCACACGCTGATGCAAATTCTTTGCTGAAGGAAGTTTGACTGATCGCAACCCCTTTGAGTTATACAACTTGGGTTTCACAGCGTTTTACATATTCACAAACAGCTAAGTAAAACCACTTTTCTCCATGTTTTGCAGTGGAGACGACACACTGTTGTAAATTAGGTTTAAATGGCTGCAATATAGCAGGAATTTGTGCTCACTGTATAACTTATGCAGCATTAAAAACCTTTGACTCAATATTTTTCCACTGGGGGAAAAAAAATAAAAAATGAAAGTCTAGTGTTCATGAACTTATACATATTCATTCTTTATTATCAGGGTGACTCACCTTCACAGAAGGAGTGGAGAATGAGGAAGGGAAGGAGGAGCTTGGCAACTGTCATCCTGCCACCTAAACCCACACTCCACGACATCACCTGCACCTGATAAAACACAGAATACAGCCACAGTTATTTTGTTTGCTAATTTGCCATATGTCTAGCCTCATAATATCCAAACACATTTCAGCTCTTATTTGGTAGGTGATTACTCTGTAAGTGAGCAGAAGACGTGATCAGTATAATTAAGAAAAAAAAAGTGTTTGCTTCCCACCAAGCTTCAAGCAGGTGTTTTCTGTGTGTGTGTCAGCTCTTAGTTCAACATGTTGATGAAATCAAATTTACAGCAACAGCTCATTTACGGTACAGATTATTAGCCATAATCTAGACTGCACCGTGAAATGCCTGATTTAAAAAGAAGACGGAGGCATAACACACCTTCTAGAGCAAAAATAAAAAGTGCATTCTCAATGTGGTGGAAGCTGCAGCTCCACTAACATCATAACATAAAGACAAATTAATGACAAATAATGACCCTCAGCATTTGAAGAACATAATTAAGAGTTTTATTGTGCGTTCATAGTCAAAATGTTTGCCTACAAGTGTCAGCTGTCAATTTGCTCACACCAAACCGGTAAATACAAACTGATAAAAACAAACTGTAACTTGAGGCAGAGTTTTATTGGTGGCAAGAAACACATTTTATTTGATTGTGTTCAATGTAATTATCCTCTTCATGGCTGAGATTATTAGTTTTATGAGGATTGCAGTTAGGAAACAGCTGAGTGAGGTGGTAGCCTCGCTGTCTTCCCCATTCCTTTCTCCCCTCATCTTCCTCTCCCTCCCCTCCCTCATTTGTTTCCTCTCTTTACTCTGTCATCCCTCGTCTCAGCAAGGCCTCACTGGGCGGAAAACTCATTCGATGACAATTGAATTTTGAAGGGTTATCTTTCTAAATTCTCCCCGAAGCTCACTGTGCTGCAGCTCATGGTAGAAATCGTACAGAGACAGGGGCTGCTTGTCCTTCAGGTATCTGATGGCAAAAAATAAAAAATAAAAAAATGAAAAAAAACCAAAACAAAAAATACAGAAGCCACGGTGAGAGGCAATAAAACCCAATACAAATGCTGCCCTGTCACTGTGGTGCTGTTAAGGATACACTGTATGTGGAGGATTCAATTCAGATAAAGTAGATAAAATTTACAGGTGAGTGAGAACGAAACGTGAGGTAAAGAATAGTCTGTCACTGTTTATTGTATAAATGTGCGTCTGTGTGCATCTATGTGAATGTGTTTACATTCGCTGTGCATGTTTGTCAGTTTGTACAGGGACATTTGTTTTCATTTGGAGTCTTGTTTCCTCAGCACTATTGCATTTCACTGTCCGTAACAATGCAACCTGCATGGCTACGTCTCCAGATTTTCCTTCCTCACTTCCTTTTCACCTTCCGCCTTTGCTCACACACATTCATTTCTCTTCCTTGCTGGACCTTGAAGACCCGGTTTCCACAAAACACGGCCTTTCCTTCTCGCTTGTCCACTCCGATACACCCACTAGCGGCCGTCTAGTGGAGAGTATCAATGTTGACTAAGACAGAACAGCTTGAACTGCTTTCCCCTACTTGTCCTTTTCCCAGGCAAAACATTTCTTCCTTTATAATACAATTTCCTGTTGTTGGTGTCATAATCATATTTGAGGTTTCACACCCTGGAGCACTTCACATCGCCGTATGTACAGACAAACACAGTCTGTCAGTAAGCACGATACAGCAAGCAACAAGACCTGAGGGCAAAATCTGTGCTGTCTGTGTTCCTCCTTGACGCTTGGTAGGGTTGATCAGTCTGAATGATGGCAATCAATAAAGCCCATTTGCAGTTATCCACACTAAAAACAATACAATAATTGTGCACAGGGCAATGAAGAAGCATGCATACCACTTGTGCATGTTATCTGCTTTCCTAAATAGAGTGTAGACACGCTCTGTTGTTTCTTTTTGCACAAATATGTACAAAAATGGTCTGAATTAAAAAAAAAATATGGGACATCACTCTCCAACCATCATTATCACGTTACAATCTAATGCCTTTCATTTGTAGCAGTTACAAACAAATTACGCACACTATGATATTTTGGTATACAACGTAAGCAGTTGATATTTACTGAATGTCACTGACTACTCCGCGTACACAATCACACACACACACATCCTAACTAATCCTTTCTCCAAATGCTAAGCGACATCTCTGGGATAACGAGTGGGCGAATATGAATGATGGATACTGGTTGA
Organism: Mugil cephalus; assembly: GCF_022458985.1. Classification (NCBI taxonomy): domain Eukaryota; kingdom Metazoa; phylum Chordata; class Actinopteri; order Mugiliformes; family Mugilidae; genus Mugil; species Mugil cephalus. The sequence goes on from NC_061782.1 coordinate 7,455,834, forward strand.
GACAGACTATGCTGGGTTTGAGAAAGCAGCGGTGGAAAACACAAGCAGTGCGGCAGCAGCATACAGTCCTCTACTCTCACCAGGATGCAAGAGGATTCACTATTAAACATTCTCACCAAAAAGCACCCCACAATGTTGGACATGCACCGTGCTACGGCTAAAGGACTAGGTGGACACGCTGACCAACCTGCCTTATGTTTGGTCTGTCTCCCTAACGTGGAGTGTGTATTAATCTACATTCCTGTTATTGTTTGCCTGAGGCGTGAGGAAGGTAAACAGCTGCTAAGGCTGCTCCGAGCAAATTACAACCTTGAATGTTTTGAATATAACTAAATTGGATTGTGGGTAAACAAATAGTAATTCACTCACTTAGAGGTCTAGTGCATGACTTATGAAGCCGTTGTCACATGAGTCCACATAATGGTGACTGAGTTAATCAGCACTAGATACATTTTGCATTATTAGAATTATAATTTTTAAATCTGTTTCCTGTGGCAACAACCTCACACTAGGGTGCCAGTGGTTATACATTTAGAGTCAAGTATGTAATAAGGTTGTTATTAGAGAACAGGAAAAAAAAAGACACACCAAGGAAAGATTAGGAAGGGATGTCAGATCGAGTGTTGACTTTATTTTGTAAAGCAGATAAATTACTCAAAATTTAGAGGTTTCCTTATGCCAGCATTTGAGTTTAATTGAGATAAACTAAATTCAATATATGGTTAGTTATTGCTGCTTCAAAAAAAGCACTTCTGGAAAAGGCTCCAAATAATTAGATTATTATCTAAATTAATTATTATATTAATTATATTATATTTTAGTATACCATTCAATAATAAACAGATCTGAACAGAACTTTTAAAATTTTTATTCAAACATAATCGCCATGAAATATCCAAACATGATGTCTATGAATGAAAAATACATTTCAAGCTTTAACTGTATTTAAGCTTTAATTATACTATCCAAGAAAGAGTCGAGGTTTGACATTAATTTATTCATTTACTACATTCACTCATCAATTTGTGAAGACAGTGTTTGAGAATGAGTCAGCTTGGAGGGCTTGTGCTGATCGGTAATTGAAAAGGCAGCAGGAGTCCCCATGATTTCATGTGTACATTTCAACGTTTTGACACTAACCAAGTTAACCAACACTTAAATGTAATCCTTGACGTTGACGAGTCATTGCAGCCTTAGGTGTCACTCTCCACAGCAATTGCAAGAATACTTACAGAATAATTTTAATAAAGATTTCCCGGGATATCGGGAAGTACACTTTGCTGCTGGGCGTTTTAAGCGTCACAGAGAGAAGTCTATTTAACTCCATCATTTTGGATTATGGTGGAGAAATTCCTCCTTCAGAAAACTGTGTGTCAGAATGCCAGAAAATTAAACAGAAACTATCAGCACGGCAAGATACCCTGAGGCTGTGTTCTATAAGACTAGGATAATGTGAACATCTAAACACCTAGTGTGTCACTTTGTTGCGACTATTAAGTACAAAATATTCCTAATTCCCCCATTGTTATGTTTTAGTACCACTTGAAATAACATAGCTGAGAATGGTGTGGTAATTAGTTCCCTTTTAAGTCTTTACATGGGAGGCTCGGGCTATTGTGTGACCATACAATGTGCGGTTTATGGTGCATACAGCATGCACCGCTGCAATCACTTCACTAACAATGTGATGGGAGGAGAGTGGGACGGTGGTGGTGGTGGAGGTGGGTAATCAAGCCCCGCTGGCTATGACCCTGGCTTCTACATTCAAAAATTAAAACCAATTCTTTGATAACAGACTTTGTATGAACCATAGTTTTACTACAGATGTAAGTTTGACCCAAAACTATTTTGTTGAATGTAACTGGAAGAAATAAAATCGACCTTATTCAATATAGGAAATATGACCCTTTATAACTGGGTGTTTCAAATCCGTAAATGAAAAGACCAATCAGTGATAATGACTCTGAATCCAGACCACACACTGTAGCATTTAAAATGCCATCAAGTGTAGGGCAGATGAATGAAACTGAATGAAACCAGAGACTCGTGTGGTGGGGATGGGGTAATTAAACTGCAGAAGACAGGGCTAAGCAGGAGAGGTCCTTAATGCAAGCTGGGCCCCACTGTGACACTGTCCCACTCCATTGGCTCAACTGTCGCCATTTATCAATCCCTCACATCGCCTCCCCCCCAAACACTGTCAGAGACACTGCTCTTCTTCTACTCGCCCCCATTCACTTATACATCTTGTACCAGTCTCTCATTCTCTGCAAACTTGCCATTTTCTGTCTGTTTTTCCCCTTTTTTCATCCTCTCTTTCTCCCCGTCTCTCATCTACTTTTCCATTCTTGTTCTCATCTACAATGGCTCATGTCTCTTCCCTTTCTTGATTCTTCACACAACTTGACTTGTCCAATTATATGTGTGTTCTGTAGTCATTTCAAACTGTTTTTTGTGCAAAGCTTTGGCAGATAATTATGTCTCTTGTGCCCTGATGTGAAATGTCAGCACAACAAATAAATGTGTTTTCGAGAGGCATGTATTTGTAGTTTGGTCATATTATGTATGGGTAACATGAAGTAAACCTTATATAAACTATAGAAATAATTTTTGGTACATATGGAAGAATAACTAACTTAGAATGGCCCCTTTTTGCTGTAGTTTTCCACCTGTGATCATGAAAAACATTTAATCAAAACCAGTCGTTACACTGTACTACAAGCCAACATGCCATAGGATCACATACAACTCCCACTGGGTAACGTGTGGGGTGGCTCTGATCAAGGACTATGTAATGAATTGTAGCCTTTTAGCTTATCTGACAGTAACATGTGATTAAAGCAGTGTAAAGTGTAAAGTGATATCTGGACCCATTGTGCTACGCCCAAAGAAGCCCACCTGCTCACATGGCTGTATCTCCTGGCTTACAGCACTCGATATTATTGATTACATGGCAATTGTGTCTGACTCGCTTTAACCTCAAAGGAACCCCTCTCAGAGGGGGAGTGGAGGGATTTAGCCGGTGGCCAAATCTGGATTATCACAACAAATCAATGAGAGATTTATGCCCGCCCTCGGCCGTCATAAAAAAGCCATCACTCATTAGCACAGTGATCTCAGACAGATTAGCAGACATTTGGCTTTGTCAGGGAGGAGGGGAGGATAGCGCTGCTCTGATGAGCTGAGTAATGTCTTCCTTCCCGCCCTCTTGATCTCTTCATCTCCAACATGACATGACTTCGGAAAGCCTTACTCAGCAAACCTCACTCACATGACAAGAGTGCAGTGTAAACAGGATGGCATTTGGATTACATTGCATGCTGAGTAGAAACGGTAATCAAACTGGCACTAAACACTGATTCCGGGGGAACTGGTGATCGAGTCACACGTGAAACAGCAGCGAGCACATTTTATTTGAGGCAGATTTTCAGAAATAAGGCCACCTGGCACATTATGTAATTTAACTCCTTCATAAAACACCAGTGGAGATTTATTTCCACGCCACTGAGCAACCCCCAAAATCACCAAATCAGGCAGATGTTAATAAATTGTCAAACATGACATGAACAGCTTCCCCCCAGCAGAATTGAAGCCTTTCCCTGGTGATTGGCTTCACCAGAAAGCAGCTGGACTGACGCCTTTTGTCAATAAAAGATCACTAAGTCCCCACCAGGCAAACAGACGATGGGGGAAGTATAGGACACACGCCAAGACAACACTGTTCTTCCACCGGAGATGCTGCCTGCATCTTCTTTGATCCTTTATGGATTGACAGTAGCGTTTTGCAAAACACTGTGGGAGAGAGGGGGCAGAACCTGAAGGGATTGTAATTATCCAGAACAGGCTGGAAGAAGTGAGAGGCACCGCATTACAGCACTCTGTCACAAAATGCTTGAGCAGGCACAACTCATACACACTCTGTCCTGTGTTGACCAATACATGATGTGTGCTTTGTGTGTGCAAGTGGCCAAGGTGGGAGTTAATTAGGGTTCACTGGTATAAACAGTGGAAGTCTGCCGGTGTGCCACACTGAGACGCAGCTGGGTGGAGAATGTGCTGCACTTGGCAAATGAATGCTGAGGAGCTATACAGCTTAGAGAAGTAGGATCACTGACGGGAATAACATGGCGAGGACATTTTATCCTAAAGAAAAGTGCTGCACTGAACTCAGCAAGTATCTGTTCGTCACAGGCTCAGGTAACATGTGGTAATGGTTGCAGGGTTGACATTATATATTTGAATCAGCAACATTAAATACAGAGCAGATACAAAAAACGTAATTTACATTATTCAGATAAGATGTGTTCCAACCCCCCTTCATCACAATTGCTCCAACATAATATTTATCATAAAACCTTATTTTCAGGGTTTATATGGAAGGACAATAAAGAAAACAGATGAATTATTGTTGAACCATGTCTAGTAGTGTTACTGATAAAGCAGAACTGCACAGCTGTGTATATGCAGATATAAATGTTTCATCTACTTTGTATTTTGTCACACATGTACAGATGACACTAATCACTGTGCACGTACTTAATTAAATTCAACGACTGAACAGGTAAGTTGATATTAATGGTTGTATGGGTGGATTTCTGGTAGATGCGTGTTAAACTTACTCATATAAATGAGAACATAGTAGAACTAGATTTTATAATAACGGAAACTAAATGATGTACAGACACAACTCACTGTGTAAAACATTATAGCCAGCTGACTCATACAATCAGTGACCAGAGAGCTGCTGGTGGGAGGTTTGCATGAATCAAGAAACCATATTTGCTACTGCCTTCTGTTCTCTGAATGCACACTGACAAATCATTCTGTCTGATTTTAAGCTTTTAGTGCAGGGATGTCAGACTCATTTCAGTTTGGAGAGCCACATACAGCCCAATTTGATCTCAAGTGGCCGGACCAGTAACATAACAGCATAATAACCTAGAAGTAAGAGTTTCTCTATTTGCTTCAATGCAGAGAAGAACAAGTAAATTAGGAGATACGTTTAATAAACTATCCTTTAAAAAAAAAACAGGAAAATGAAATGAAAATTAGTGCAATTTGGGCTCACTGCAGTCTGCTGTTTAGTCCTGGGTCTCAGTGTTGTGTTTGGACCATTTCTCCTACTAAAGCAGTGGACAAATACGAAATAGAAGTTATTTTCATTGAAAAATTGCAGTCTTCTATGTAATTTTTGCACTTTGCAAGTACATGCTGCAGGCCAGACTAGACCCTCTGGCCGCTCTTGGATCTCAAGCCAGATGTTTGACACTTGTGGATAAATGGTGCAAACATAACAATAATGCACTCCCTCCTCTACATTTTTTTTAATTTTATCCATCTCCTGATAAAAAACAACTTTCATAATCTTCATGTTCTCTGCTCAACTTCTATTCAGCCTCTGAATGATCTGCCTCTGCAGATCACAAACTTCTTCCTCGTCTGTTTTTAAATATCTTCTTTAAAAACTTGTCTCTTCTCCTTGACCTTTGACACCCTGTACAACACTGATTTATTTATTTATTTCATTTTATTTTATTACTTTATCTTATCTTATTGTATAGTTTTTACTGATGTTTCATGTCTTTTTAATTTATCTTGTATTTATGCTGTGTGCGAGTTGTTATGTCTTTTATTCATTCTTCTGTACAGCACTTTGGTACCTTGTGGTCATCTTAAAGTGCTTTATAAATAGAACTGAATTGCATTGCTCAACACTGCATTATCAGAAAATGACATGTACTGCTGCTGAATTGCTTCTTTCCCATCACATCTTAAAATGCATGCTCCTACACCAGGCCTTCTTCTTTTTTGGCCATTATCTGCTGCGTAGAGCTTGGTAAAGCTGTCCCAGCAGAGGCCTGTGTGTATATCAAACAACACAAACACAGACAGTTGTGTCAGAGGGCAGCCGATAGCCTGTGGAGACTCATTCATCTCCTTTTGTCTCTTCCTCTGTTAGGATGCAGTCAAGCTATTCTGCCAACAGCTGACTGCTTCTATTCTGGTTGAAAGATCAAAACACACCATTTAGTCGCTCCTCTCTAGCACAGATGACCTTTGCATCTCAACACTTCACCTCTCTCCTCATTCAGTGTGCCTCCCATCTTACTTCACCCTCATTGTCTCTTTTTCCATTCTGCATTTCTCTGTGCTGCTGAAGCCCCACTTCAGGGCAGCTTTTCAGGCGTAAATACCAGTAACAAGGATTTGTCACACAACAAAGCTGCCATTAAATTGCTGTTGTGTTTGTTTTACACGCCATGCTTTATTTGCAAGGGAGAATGCATTCCGATATGGTAAACGCCACTGGCTTAGATATGAATCCTCAGTGTTTTCACGGTGATGAATTAAAAGCCCCAATTCATTCCTTAAGGAAATTTCAATTTCCAGATTCCTTCATTATGGTTTCACACTTACACAGTAATGGATCAATACAGGGATACAGGGATTAGTAGCAATAGACTACAATAGGATTAGTGTGGATGGTTTACTAACCGCTATTTAAGCCATTATCTTCTCTAAAAAGGTTTCGTCAGTGATCAGATCTAATGTGAGCTTTTGCACGCTGTTACAGATTTAGAAAAGCATGGATTCACGCCCCTAAGGACAGCAGCATGACGGCTCACCTGTAAAATAAAGTGGCTGAGGAGACCAACCCTCTTCTACAGCCTGTTTTCTTCAGTTCTACCCGACTGCCTTGGCTTATTTAATGACCACACACAGCTGGACCGGGAGAGGGTTGTGTGTGTGTTTAGAAACGGGAAATGAGGGACGCGTATGATCATAACCACAAGGACCACAAAAATGTTGTGTAGATACCAAATGCAAAAGGGAAAAGGCAGGAATCAATGAAAGTCTGTGAATTCTTGGCAAAAAAAAAAAAGATGCCATCCAGAATCCAAATCCACAAAAGAATATCACATGCACCACTGTATAAATATGGCACAGCATTTCTCTCTCTCCTTTTTCATCTGATAAGTTATTATAAATAAAACATCATACAGGGAAATAATGTATTACATTCATGTGGCACCGCATGAGGAGCAGGAAAGGACTGTTGAGATGCTTTCACACATGCTAATTATACCAAAACCTTTCCCACTGGTTCCACTCACAATTTCCAGACTAACTGAGTTGCAACAATTATGGCAACGTCATGGGAAAAAAAATTAGATGCTTCCTTTTAATAACTAACAATTTTCCACATTGTACCTTACTTTGACACCCTTTTCTACTTCATTCATTTATCATACCTCAATTTTGCACTTGTGCCATCTTTTCTTGTGCCCATGCCTTGCTCTGCTTCCTGTCTGCGACCTCATACCTCAGATAGTCCAGTGGAGTCACTGTATCTGCAATTCTTTCCTCTATTCCTCATATTGGCTTTCATTTGAGTCTGTCAGTCAAGGTGTCTGTCAGATATGGACTCTCCATTTCAGTATTTTTTTTTCTCCCTTCTCATATTCTGATTGAATTTGACAGTGACTCGGAAAGGGCAACTGTCAGAAGTGTGCTTTCCCCACACATTGCATAAAAAACTGTAGCAGTTTTTTCTTCACTTTATCACATTCATTCATTCATTTTCTATAACCGCTTGTCCTCTGGAGGGTCGCGGGAGTCTATCCAAGCTGTCAATGGCCGAGAGGCGGGGTACACCCTGGACAAGTCCCCAGTCTGTTGCAGGGCTAACACAGGGAGACAGACAGCCACTCGCGCTCACATGCACACCTGCGGCCAAGTTAGAATCAGCAATTAACTTAATGAGTACGTCTTTGGACGGTGGGAGGAAGACGAAGTACCCGGAGAGAACTCACGCAGACACAGGGAGAAGATGCAAACTCGATGGATTCAAACCCAGAATCTTCATGCTGCGTGCACCACACCACTGTGCTGCCCACATATATAATATAAAACAATACTGTTTGAACATGAGAAGGCACAACAATTATTTCAAAAGAGTAGGGAGAACATTATAAACAGAACATCCACACTTATATAGTGATGGACTGCAGTGAGCATGGGCAAAAACCTGCAACATGTGAATACTAGGGCTCAATTTCCCATGTAATCTATTAGAACAGGAGTAGAGACATCATGTCCTCAGACAAGTACAAGCTTGGTCACTGTTTTCATGACCTCATTTTGGTTCTGTAAGGCTCATCTGAAACGCATCATTGCATGCACTGTTTCATCTCACAGGTTGGAAACAACACAGTGTTACTACGAACTGTCAAGTGAAGCTGGGCCACGGTTCAGGGGTTAGGTTTCAAATTAAAATTAAATTTATGTTTTTGCTGTTTCATGTATGCTTATGTTTTTAGACTGTCGGATGTTGCATTAGGCTACTGGTGAATGCATAAAAAAGTCGTTCACTGACAGAAATACTCAGAAAATTAAAAAAAAAAAAAAAATGCATGATAAAATTTGAAATATTTAAATAATCAAAAGTCATAATATCATCCACAGCTAGAATTTACATATATGGAATAGTATGAAGGGTCAGAGCAGAGTTAAAATAAAGCCAGATGACAAACCCTGCATTACTGCATCAGCTTTGTCTGAAGCACATCTGCTATGAAGACTAAAGTGTCATTACATTAAATATTCAATAAATTCTTTTGCATCTACTCTTACAATCAGTTATATGTAAATATATAAATATATTAAAAAAAATAACTGTCATCAACCGTTTTAATTCTTAACAATGGTGGTATTCCCCTTTAACCTCGCGTTGCGTCTCCGTGGCGTTCAGGTAACACATGAATAAATAAGTGAGCACCGAGGCGCTTCCCAGCAGGCGCCTCTAGATTCGCCAGGGCTACCTGAGATAACACTGAACACCTGACACCTCTGCGCAAGCATGCACACTACCTCGCATTTACTGCCTCTTTAGATAATCTGACACAATAACCTTTAATGAAACAACAGCAACAGTTTTGGGGGGGGGGGGGGGGGGGGGGGGGGGCATTGAAGAAAGCGACATAACTTAGAATGAAGTGTGCGCAGGTCCGATTTTATATCACTATAAGCGGTGCTCCCATCAACCTGGCAGCACATTAAAGACACCATTTACAACATCAATGGAATACTTGCAACACTCTGCAAATTCAAAACACTGCATAATCAAATATGAAAGTAAGTTGGTGTGCGTAAAAGTCCTGAATTACGCACAGCTACAATGGGCATACATGTTACACTATTTAATGAAAAACATTTCCATTATGTGGCAAACTCTTCTCTTTCGCAGTCATCCCTCAAAGTATGTTTTGTGTGTCTCAACTCATAGCAGGATGATCATGTCATTATCATATTGTCCTACCTTCCTCGTCCGTGTCCGTCGCTTGCTGAGCGCCTTTAGATTCGATTGCCTGTCCTGCTGTGATGCGTTACCAAGTATCTGCTACCCTCTCTCCCTTCTCCTCTCTCCCCCTTCTCCTCTCTCTCTGTCTCTCTCTCTCTCCCTCTCCCGTTAGCTTTACTCTATCACCACCAACGCCCTAGTGATTGCAAATTCCACTTCCCAATGTTCAGAATTACCTGCGGACCCACCAAGCTCAGCACCAACCTGCTCTAGTCTGGAGCTCCAGCACAATGTCCCGTATCACTCACACTCCTCCTAAACCAAGGTTACACTCCAGCAATTCCAGCGCTTGCAGGCAGAGCCGCACAAGTTGGAAAATGTTCTTCTCAGGTGATGTGATTCTACTTTTCTCGATTTAGAAACATAGTTTCTGGCATGAAATGCATATTTTGCATATTGCCTGGCTCTAATGAATTACTGACACGCTTAAACTATGCGTTTACTGTACGTCAGCAGAAAAATGTTAATAAATGTTAATAAAGACTTTCACATGTGTTGAAATAATCTGCAAGCTTTACAAAAGACGGAGTGAGATTAAAGAGATATAGTCACGAGGCTTCTAAATGAGATTATGAGCTAATGTATAACACAGATAAAATTTGGAATCAATTATTTAATCACGGGGGTTACGGGGTTGAAGAGAATAGTCAGTGTTACACCACCATCTAGTGAATAAACTAAGAACTACAATGTCCCATTTCGATATCGAAATGGGACCACGACAGAGTCTGCAATCTGCTTTAATTTACAAAGGATTAAACGCATTGTTATCATTTTAATGATTGATAGTTAATTCAAACAATAACACAGTACACAGAAGGAATTATTTTGGACTTTCCATTTGACTAAATACTATCTAGGACTAAATCCCCCTGGCTGTATGAATCATTCGAGACTTTGTAGTTATTATTTTTAAATTATTTTAACGTGATAACGACACGTGGTGTTGTTGCACTGATTCAAGTTGTGTCTATATTCTGCAATATATGTGAATAGCCGAAGGAAGAGTCCCTTAAAAATAGTCGTTACCAAACAAATCCCGACCATATCTCAAATGTTGAGACATAGTTGTAGATTCTAACGTGTTCCTTTGATATCTCTTTCATTTGTAATGACACACAGAGGTACACCTCAGTAGCCACTGACCTCACAAGCTTTACAGAACCTACAGAACTTAAGACTTAAACAAATCCTATTTTGTAATGGCAAAATTATAGAAAATACATGAGGAAACAACAATACTTACCAATTGCACTAATATAAAGGCAAAATAAGTGTCTCCACTCTCTGCAGCATAATATAACATAAGGGCTATGGCATCATATGGATGATCACATGAATAAGCTGACAACTGCCTTTAAAATGTGTAATGATTTCATTGATGCTGCACTGCCTCTGATAAAAAAAGATGGAAAGACTCTTCCTTCAAGGCTTTTTTTCCAGATTTAATTTAAATTAATCTGGGACCAAACACTTCAGACAGGAAGCAAATACTGACAACATGCAGTTGTGCAGCCAAATGCAGAAAACTATATTTTACTCACAGTGCTGCAGGTCTCGGGATTTCCTCTCCAAATGCCAGTGGGGCAGCTAAAAGCGTGAAAACACAAGCAAAAATGCAACACGTCACGTTCAGAAGAGACACTCATCACTTTGTTTTGTGGCTAAAAATTAAAAATGATACGGTGCCGACCTCTAGTGGATATTTCACACAGCTGCAGTCTAGCGGTGTAAAAACAGATCTAAGTTGCCATGGTGACCCAAGGTCCAAAGCCTCCGTTATAATTTTGAGAATAATGTAAAGACTTGAATAACACTTTGACAAACACGACTAGTGTGTTTTACATTTAATTATTTTCCAAATATTATTTTACTTTTCGTGCAGTCTTTTGCCTGGAATTTTTTTCCTGCTTGGCTATATTATTATTATTTTTATTATTATTATTATTATTATTTATTTATTTATTTTTTTTTGCAACGCAAACCCCTGACTTAAGGACTTATTCCAAGACAGGACTAGAGCAACGGAAGACAAAATTACCCAGTACAAATACTTTACTACAGACTAGCACTGAAACTCTGTCAATGAAGTTTCCAAGTTACGGAACAAGGCTAATTAGCACTAGCCAACAAGACTGTTAGCCAAGTGCTAACTGCACTAGTCGTCGCTGGAGACAATAATACCTTTTAGTTGCTTTCCTGTTTTACTTCAATAGTCAGTATTTTCGTGTCGACTTTCAACAATTCACATTGCATACTTTGTGCATGGCAGCCACCTGTCAGGGACGTCACAGGTGAAACAAATACACTCGTTAGTGACCCTGTGCGATGGCTCGGTTCCAATAAGTGTGTCAGCTATTCCTGACTGAGAACCCGGATGTACTAAAAGCAGCATCTCCACTAAATGGATCGCAGCCATCGCATATGTTTATCCTATTGTGATGCAAAATATCTGCAGTGAAAATGTTTACTGTTATTTACTGTCCAAGTAAATACTTTTAGTGAGGAGGCATGTCCTCCGGGATAATGTGGAACGAATCAGAATAAATGGAATGAGGTCATTATATTATTGTGTTATTAATAACTGCTAGTCCTATTGAGACTACGCGATTTGGAAGTCTGCCTGTAGTGTTGTCTGAATAACCATGTAAAATGTGTGTCGTGTTACTGCAGCAAAACATTTGAACAGTTCTTATAACTGGGACTCTGACTAATTTGTAATTACACAAAGCAGTGATGTAGCATGAAGCATTAGAATAATGTATCGGTGTGAAAGTATTACAGGCTATTTATTATATTGTTCTTAATTTTATTATTATTATTATTATTTAAATCTGTTTACTTTTTTGTAATACATCTTTATAAATGGCTAAAGCATTGTCTCATGCTATATGGAAATAACCATCATAGTGAATATTTGTACATAATACTGGTGTGTATAATGTATATCTAGGGGACTTTAACGTAGTGCTTTGACTATGAGGAAGATTTATCAAAACACTAATTTAATTTGATCCGAGCCGGACTTTAAATTCATCGTCTTTTTTAAAGTTAAGACCGAACAAGCAAACAATGCATTGTTTTCAGGTAATCAGTTGTCTCGTGGAACTCGTCCTGACGTCGAGCAGTTGCATCTTCACACACCGAGTGAGAGAGGTCCTTCTGTGTTATGAAGAATGTGGCAGTCTACTAATGACTTCCCAGCTGTCATCTGGAAGAAGCTGGTGCCAAAATGGGCAGGAGGGTGAAGAAAGCTCAGTCTATTACACTGGCACTGCCGTGGCTGCTTCCCCTGGCAGCCATGAACACCCAGACAATAGCTGGCCTAGGCTAATGTGCACCCCTGTTAATGGCGGTTACCTAACACCTTTGGAAGGACTCACCGCAAACACAATGCCAAGCAGCGCCCTGGTTGCAGTGCTGCGCCCGGTGTCCCACAATTCTTCTGGACGTCGAAGCGTGTCTTGTGTCTGCTCCGCAGAGCAGCTCATGTGCTTTAGAGGCACTGCTGAGCTCTTTTCAGACCGCTGCTATAGATAGGATGAAGGTTTATGAGACCATTATATTATGATCAGGGAATTAAACTTGAATGATAAAAATTAGTGGTTAAAAAAAAATAGTGACTGGCTTCATGGTCAGTGTTTGCAGGCAGACTGGGCTGCACAGTCGGATGGAGATGAAAAAGTTTGACGTCTCGGAGACAGATTCGGCAATGAACCGTGACAATAACCCCTGTAAACCACCTGATACACAATGGCACAATGGAAGTGTGTAATAGCGTGACTGAGGCTGACGAGACAGAGTAATCCAACTTCATACTCTTGTGATGAGGTCAAATTTTCTTCACACCTCTTTTTCAGACTCTGGTATCATCCGGCGGTGAAATATAACCCATTTGCTTTATTTTATTTTTTGGAACAATGATGATAGTTGATCAAATATTTAGCATCATTATGTGTATATATATATATCAATATATATTTTACTTCTGTGTGTTCGACTGCACATCATTAATCCAAAAGCTGCACTTCTCTAAAATATGAATGCCACATTTACATATTGTACAAGGATTTAACCCAAGGCATATAAAACCATTTGATGAGCACAATCCAAAAGTCAGAGTGAGATCTAAGTGGTCATCCGAAAGTTTAGGGATCCAAAATTTTAAGCCCTAGTTAGTGTTTGTTTTGTCTGATCTGGGCTTCGGTAGAAATGTGTTTGTGTGACTCTGCTGGACTCTGTTGACATTGTGGATTCCTTTTTAACTTCCAGGACTCTAGCATCAGATGAAGGAGTTGCCAAAGACCCTGATGGTGCACTTCTGCACCTGCATCAGTGCATCCATCCTCACCTCCTCCGTCTCTGTCTGGTGCGCTGCTGCTGCCACCGTTAAGGACAAAGACAAACTGCGGCGTATCACTGGCTCTGCTGAGAGCATGATTGACTGCAGTCTCTGCAGGACGCAGACACTGGGAACTCGTGTTTCTGCCTTTGCGAGGACCTTCCACTGACATACCCTGACCCTAACTATGTCCTGACAAGTTTTAACTCCCCAAAAGTTGTGGGAAGACAATGGTCTCTTAAGGACGACATGGCCACAAAACATTCATTCATTTAATTTATGGCCCCCACAATTTAAAAGAACAACACTGATTGATTCATTAATTGATTTTTAAAAAGGGACAGTTGGTATTACTGAACATTTACATATGAGAGATTATACCCATACAGCTAATTTCAATGCTACCAAGCATTAATTCATTCAAATTTGCACATGATTGTTTTACACATATCCCTTTGTTACTATTGCACATTGTTATACTACACATACCCCTCTGATGACTGTATTACACATTTCCCATTGTCACTGTCACATATAATGACACTGCACATCTCTCTTAATCACTATTGCACATATCCCTACCTTAATTACACACATTTACACTATAAATGTCCCTTTATCACTATCACACATGAATGTATTGCACAAAGCCCACTCCACACATTTAAAATAGATTTCACACCTTCTCCGCTTACAAGCCCCATGATTGGATGAACAGATTCACAGAGGGTTACGATCACAACAGTTCAATCACGAATTGCACTTTGTATAGAATCATCAACACCTTTTGTTTGTTACTGCACAACTTATGCACAATCTGTAGTTTGTTTTCTATTTTTGCACCAAACACAAGACAAATTCCTTGAATGCCCATAAGTACAATTCAAATTTATTTTCTCTGGATTAGGATCCACTGGATATGACGGGCTCATGCTAAGCTAACAAAAAATACACTGCATGGTAGCAAGAGGTAATTATGCACATAACATTAGCGCATAATTATGAATTAGTAGAGTTTCTTTCTGTTCGTAGCAGCCTGGTTCTCTAAGGACGTAATGTACCTAAAAAACAAGAATGTCTATAAACTTGCAGGATGGTTTGCCAGGATTTTTTGTTTGAAGCACAGGTTGTGGCACCGAGCGCCACCATCTTGGTTTTGCTCGACCTCTCCTGTCTCCCATCAAAAATTATCACAGAGGCAGAGCATGTGTGGAGCTTAGTGAGGAAGGTGACGCCCAGGCAGACAGATAGCGACCTAAAGCTGCACTGTCCTTAATTATATAACTTTAAACATGTTTGTTTCTGTTGTAAAGTTGGTTATTTTAATATGGACATCTGCAGGGGATTGATTTAGAGTAAGCCTCGAGTGGTCGCTGAAGGAACTGCAGCTTTTGGAGGACGTCAAAATTCGTCTTCCATTTTAAGGTTTATTGCGCTTGGATTATAGTTTCTATCAACATGTAGGTCATAAATCACATTAAAGGCAGTGACATTATTCTGTCTGCAGCACTGCGCCTGTGAATCAAAAGCGCCTGACACCATTCAGCAGAGAGAAGCTAATACATCTAGGTTGGTTTTCGACAGACTTAGTTACAATAACAGATGGCAGGTTGAGTTCTCATGAATACCAAGGAGCACGGTAGACCTTGTTTTTTTTTGGTTTTTTTTTTCTTGATTTTTTTTTAGAATCATTATAAAATAAAATTACTGGGAGCAGTATGGCATGAAAGGAGAGAGTGTAATTTGCTCAGAGGAGACGAAATCCTGCACAGACCGGATAGCTGTCTGTGTTTGATACTCATCCTGCTTCGCGCCGACTTAATTACACGTGCTCCGGCGTCCCAGCCTTAATGGAGCTCCACTGTCACCAGGGAGTAAAAATTAGAAACACTCTCAGGCAATAACTTTAATTAGACATATGCAAACAGTGATTATTTTCAATTTTCTTTTTTGATTTGCTCTTTTTTTTTTTTTGTTTATTATTTTAATGCGGGTCTTATCATATTTCCTTAGAGTTGCGCCTAAAAGGAAACACGAGGAAAGAAATTAGCACACTGTGAAACTATAAGCACGGTATTTACTTCCACTACACCATATGGAAATAGTTTAGCTTCAGGATAAAGTTTGCACTCGATCCATTAGTTAGCATCGAGCATATGCTGTAAGTCTGCTATGATAAAAAGATTCATGCAGATAGCAGTGGCTGTGCAGAAAGTGCCAGACATTACTCCACACAGTGCAGATAACTGTTGACGTCATGTCACTGCTCACCAATGGGTTGTGCAGTATAAATGAGCAAAGTTTGCGTATAGAACTCAAGTTTTTCCTTTAATTAGAATATTATATCACTTTCCTGCAACAACAGCTCTGTCGCCGTAATAAATTTTGCAGTGAATAACCAAAAGCAAGAACAGAAGACAATAATCCAGCGGTACTGCAAGTAATCACTCATTTCTTGAGGCACTGTTTGGAGTTAATTCATGCCATCTTTTTCATAACTTGCAATAGTTTTGCTTCCTTCTAACGTTAGAAAAAGTTTCAGATGGATTTAATTGCAACTGGGTGTTGGAGTTTACACCCCTCCCTCAGCGGAGAGAAGGAAACATCATGCGACACGATCCGTGCCACTGTTGCTACGCAACTGACCAAACAACTGGATCACCTTGGACTCTGTTTTGCCAAGCGCTTTTGTAAATTTGTTCATAATGCTTATTCTGTAAATTTTTTGATCACACTGTTTATTTTATTTTACTAGATAACACTTTTTTTTATTTTATTTCATTTCAATCTAATATTATTTTATTTTATCTTTCTTTTTACTTGGGGATTTTAAGAATGTTTCTTTTATGAGCTAAGCTGCTGTGACCAAGTAATTTCCCTCGTGGATCATTAAAGTCTATCTAAGCGTAGTGGGTCTAAATCGTTTTGGTGGGAGCCCATGCCTGTGTCAGATGGCATTTTAAGAATCCTACACATCCTTCTAATTGGCCCTCAGGTTATTGTTAGGTGGAGCTGTTCTAAGAATAACATACTCTGGGAAAAAAAAAAAAAACCTTGCAGATCACACAAGAGAGTAAAAAAAACAAACTCAGTCTCCCAGAAAGTGCAGTTAGACCTGGTTTCATTACTACGAGTGTTGTCGCTCGTACAAAGATTGTCTAGGGGTATGCTTAGCATTAAACCACATTTCTGGGGCTTATGGGATTAGAAGAGCACACTCGCAAGATGTTGTGCAAGCCTCTGTAATAATATCAGGATGGAGATCCTTCTCGGTGACAAGGATGCACATGAGACACTGAGACCCAACCAACACCTGCAAAAGAGGGGCGCACCCGGATGTGACATCGAAGCTTCAGGTTAAAAGCTGGCATTTAGCATGAGACATTTGTCACCTGAATGTAATTTACGTGGAGAGAAGTTTAATAACACATAGGTGTGGTTTCTAAGAGACTGGGTTGCTAAGATACAGAATAGTCAAATTACAATCGAACATTACTGAGAAGTGAGCTGATCAGGTAGTGGAACAGATGTGTGCGTGAACCCTGAGTGTAAAAGATGCTTTTTGCATTTAGCATTTAGCAGCAGAGTGTAATTGCGTATCTAACGCAGTCGTGATGTGTATAGTCACGTAAACCAGGTGTGGAGCTGCAAACAAATAAAAGGCTGAGCAGTGAGCAACATGTGCAGTCCTGGGTGAATCAATACACTTTCTTTACTCAACAAAAAAGTACATCTCAGACATAAATCAATGCATTTTCTCCTGACCTTGTTTAAAGAAAGAATCGTGGATCCACTCTATAATCCTGATGCGTTTTGCTTTCGGTGTCTGAGACTGATCAATGACAATATTCCAAATAACTCGTGGCTCATCCGCGAAGCCGAGATATCTGATCCAATTTAAACACAGACAGTCACGCTCTGTATGTTTGCGCTAACATATGTGCGGTGTGAAAATTGCTGTTATACAAACAGCATGGAAAATGCAAAAAAATAAATAAATAAATATATATATATATATACGTACATTAGAGGAGACATCTTGCACATGCTGTCATTTCAGATCTGATTCACAGTTTCTCTTTCATTTATCCACCCAGATGTAAATCCCTCTCTACTGTAGCTGCCCGAGAACTTGCATTACAATAAGACAAATGGACGACACTGTGACAGAGTTACAAATCAAATGAAACCACAGTCGGCCCGGAGCAGTCAGGAAGAGCCTCATGAATACTCCTATTCTTGTCGCGGTTTAATATTTCATCACTGTCTGCCATTTTCCAATGCAGAACTAATTTCTGGCATTAATTACTTATTTCACTGATGGCATTAGCACTGGCAAGTGTGATGATGATCAGATTAGTCAAGCTGCATTATGCTCCAAGACCCACAGCAAGATTTTGAACATATTAAAATGAGGGACACTGATAGGAAAAAGACTCCCTTGGATTCCCTTGAGCCCCTGTTTGGAAGTGGACTTGATTGCAGTGGTTCTGTATAAATCTACAAGTATAAGCATCTACAGTGAAAGAAATCCAGCCCCATGGACATATCCCTGGCAGACAGACAGTAGACGCTCTCTGTGTTAACAGGTTGCAAGTAGGAAGTTGAATCTTTTTTCGTTTTACTTTGCGATGTTGTGCCATTTTATTTATTTTTCATTTTTTTGCTGAACTACAGATGATGAGAGAAATACACACCCCAAATGAAGAGACAGCAATACAAAGGATGCTCCCAGTGATACCTCGTAGAGAATACTTTTTATTTTTGCGACATGACATTTATTTGTGCGCATGGAACAACCTTCACATAGCAAATATATCACAAGTATCTACAGCTTCAACTTAGTTACTGCCATTGTATTTGCGCGATAAAACTGCACAGTGAATTCGTACATTGCTATTTCTACTCTAAAAATATTCATCAGTGAACTCAAGGCAACGGCCAATCACATATCAGGACCATGTACATGTTTCCTTTGTGTGTGCTGATCAATAAACGTGAGAAATCTCACCACGGCGTGCCTCATAATTTATGAAAAGCTTTGCTTGATCTCAACCAGCTACCAGCCGAGTTTTGACACCATCACGTCACCTGAGGCTGTTTGTCATCTTAAATGAAACCGGCTTGTTTGTCTGTTCTTTTGCTCAAACAGAATGGATGAATAATCAGTTTTAATTGATCAGTCCCCCTTCTTTCTCGCTCGTTTAGGACATGTGTTAAAAAATGAACAAATCCAGCTAAATATTGATCCAGTGTCTTTGCAATAAACTGCACAGTGTGCCTCTTATTAACACTGTGTCAAGCAGAATCTGAAGCAATAATTCACCGCCAAGTTCTAGCGCCGCCCTAACCAAGCTGTTATATGTCTCGCATCACAGGAGGAAAACTTGGGCCAGTTGTTGTGAATCAGCGCAGTTCCACTAAATGGTCTATTGATCTCTCGCTACTTCTTGCCTCGGGTGGTTAGAAAAAAAAGATCCACTCGCAGTCGGTGATTAAAACAGAGTCTGGTGCCAAAATAAATAGTATTTAACATATTCTATGGCTGCTGCAGCTTTCAGCAAGCTCACTTCTCCGGCTTTTAAGTTGCGATGCCGACACATAAGGCAACGCGCACTTTCAACTCCATCAAAGAGAGCGAGTGGTTCAGCCGAGGAGAGACTTGCCCTCATTTACTGTTTGTTTTGCTTAGAGATTTTAGGAGCCTGAATAGGTAAAAATACTCGCAGTGTTTTATATTCAACTACGAAATAAAAGAAAGATTAGGGGAGCAAAAAATATTTAGTTTAGTGGCTTTGATTTTTTTTGTCACTTTGTACTTGATTATCTTTTCAAGTTTGCTCAGAGTCGCCTTGTGATCTCGCCGTGAAGCAAGGCAAAAAAAAGGGCGGGGGGATTTAAAATCTCTCTTACTACTAGCTTAAATGTATAATGTGCAAGAGTTGTATAAAAGATAATAGATTATCCCTTTCGATTATCGCCTATAAGTCGTGTTGTAATGGACCTGCCCTCTATTTGTATTTTGCTTTTATTTTGCTGTGTTAAGATATAAGATAAGATAAGATAAGATAAGATAAGATAAGATAAGATAAGATAAGATAAGATAAGATAAGATAAGATAAGATAAGATAAGATAAGATAAGATAAGCCTTTATTCATCCCACATTGTTAACAGGAGCAGGGACTTTCAGCATCACAGACATACAGTACATATGGACTAAAGAATAAAATATAAGAATATATACATTTCTAGTGACAATCGCAGTTCGTGCCATGGATGTATGAGAAGCTGCAGGTTTGTGCGATGGTTTGACCGAACACAGAGGACACAGTGGACAAGGCACCGTCCTGCGGGTTTATTTCTGCTTTAGAAGGTATCCACCATAAAACAAGCTGAAACCAGCCATTATCTCTTATTTACTACTTTGTTTTTGTTAATGCCGCTCCCTCTCTTCATTCATTTCTGCATCACCCAACAACCACTGCCCTTTTACATTGTTATTATGAGTGAAATTCTCACTTATGGAGAAAATAATAGAGTTGTCCATGTGAACTTATATACAATATCATGAACAATGACACGATAAGTGAATAACATTAACTGTCTTGTGACAATTCAGTGTTCTGCTGTGAACCTTTTGGATCTGGGATTCATGTGGATGTTACTTAGACATATAGCAACCTCCAGACACCCCCACTCATTCACCAGATCCCAAACTGATCAAACATGATGAGTGAGATGATCCACAGAGGCCCCTCCCCTCAACTAGTAGGACACAAAGACCCCCACTAACAACACTGTCTTTCCAGACACCACAGGACACCATCAGAAGACCCGCGTCCATTCCCTGATGAGTCACAACTGTTTTGGATAGGAATGTTAGGAAGGTGGTCCTAATGTTACGCATGATCGGTACATAATACATTTATGTGATACGCAGAAACATGTACATGTTAAAGAGTTTTGCCAGAACCAGCTCTCAGTGTCTGAACTTGCGAAGAAATTCATGAAGGTTAGATAGTGAGAGAAATATCTGGATAGTTTCATTTACTGGGAAATGTCACTTTGTAATTGATAGAGGATGCCAACCATTCTAAATGTTTCCTTGGCCAGCAGCCGAATGCAGAGACACTGATGACAGCTCTGTCTCAAGAACAAATGGTAGGAATTAATTCTAGGAAACAAGTATAAAAATTAGCGGTTTTCCCACTCGTGATTCATTTTCCACAATCTAATACTAATGCCGGATGCACATCCTACATATTTAGCCACAAAGCGATCAGCAAAGGAGTATGCTATCATACAGTAAGTTAATACATCAGATTTACACCCCAGTATCAGGATGTTAAAATATTCCCAGACGCTGACAGGACTCTGTCTGTAAACCACGGATGAGTGATGCATTCAAATAAAACCGAGCCCAAAGCGGGATGACAAGTGACGCCGAGTAAAGCTAAGAACTGAGGGAGAGACAAACCAGACCCTGCACCTCATGATTAGTCACTCACTGTGGCAGAACGGTACATAGGTGCACGCACCCATACCCATGGAGCAGATTACTTTAAAATGAGGCATTCAACTTTGATTTATTGGAGTACAATCTATTTTAGAGTGTGCCATGTCTAACCTTACAGGGTAAGCATAACCTTAGGGAGTGTGACTCACGGCCTACTCTGCAGAATGGGGAAGAAAATAAACTCAATTAGAGTCTTGCCAAGGAAATGGATGCGTTAAAGTGTCTATTGCAGTTCAACTAAATAAAAGAGCAAATATTAAGAGGAAAGTGACACCTTTTCATGGCTTCTGCATCTTGCTTTCACACAACAACACTTCAGCACGGTGTTAACCAGAGAGCAACAGTTATCCCTATAATTAAGTGTTCGCGTCATCCTGCACTGACGCCTCTGAAAAGCCTCTCTGACCGGAGTGAATTAGCTAAATCCCGAGCACCGCGATGCCGTGAGATAAAAAACCCATCTTGATAGCTCGTATTAAACGCGCCACACTCTTTAAAAAAACTGTTTAAACTAAAACTGCCACCAGCCTCATTGCTTTGAAGCCGGATCTCACCTCCCAACCTAGCGCCGTTTCACATCTCCTCTTGTTTTGTTTTGCTCTTATTAGGGAGCCGGCGAACACTTCAGGCACATCACCTCAAACTCCACTGTAACACATCAAAAAAAAAAAAAAAAAAAAAAAAAACTGCGCTGCGTGCCAGCGCGCACGCACACTTTCATTTATCTTAGTCGTACGTTCGCTAACGGGAGGAGGATGCCTTGTTAAACAGCCGGGACGCGCGGCTTCTAAATTGCATCTACAGTTTCCAGCTTGTCGAGCTCACGACCCAGATAGGAGACAGGAAAGTTTTTGGGTCAGGGGGAATTTTTTTTCCACAATGTGCTCTCTCTCTCTCTCTCCCCCACACAATCATACACTTCATATACCCACGGAGGGATGTATCAGAGTGGCAGGTAATGGAGGGAGGCCAGTTTTAGATGGCATAAAATATTCATGTGTATCCACGAAGTGTTGGCCAGGTTTCCCAGCCCCCAGGTATGTGCTGCTGCTGCCCGCTCTTTTATCACTGTCCGGCTCAGACCCCGAGGTGCTAGATTCTTTATAGTGGTATGATTGGACCATGGGGAAGAGCCAAGAGATAGAAGGACTCCCATGAATTGGCCTTCTTTTGGCACAGTAATGTAATATCATGTGTCGGGCTGCCTAACACCGGCCTTGATGGATTAGCTCCACCAGCCGTGTGACCGTGTCCTGGTCATAAACACCCACCGGGCCTACACCACCTCAGAGCAGCTCTCCGCCTTTGTGCCACGTTCTCTGCTTCATTATTTACGAGAAGAAGTTTGCCCACTTGGCTGGACAGACTGGACAAGAAGAGTTCATCCAAGTATCGCATTACTTTCACGCGAGCTGTGAACTTGGATTATTATTATTGGGCTTATATTCACTGAGCTTCCTGTGGGGTCCTCGGTGGTGTTCCAGAAACCTCTCGTCAGCTGATTCTCCAAAATGAACCCGAGGGATGCGGAGAGAGGGAGGTTGAGAAAGAAAGAGAGAGAGAGGGAGAGAGAGAGAGGTGGTCTCAGTCTGACGCTTGGAGTCTCTCTCCCTTTACTTTGCCGTCTCCCACCACTTTCCGTCTCAGTTCGAACCCACACCTGTGCGTTTCCCCTCATATTCGCGCGATGTCCCCCGCGCCCAAAAACTCCAACACAGATTGAGTAATTGGCCGGGAGACAGAATGAGACTTTGAATCAACAGAAAATCAGCTGTTGCCACATAGGAAATCGCCCAAGGGGACTGAAATAGACCGAGACGAGCGGAGACAGGCGAGGAGAGGAGAGGAGCGGGAGAGGGAAGACTGCTTCAGGTGACCGAGTAGCAATGGAGGCGCGCGGCATGCGTGATTGAGTGCCACCGCTTCTGGGAGCGCTGGCTGGCTTTCGTTGAGGTGGATTACAAAAGTGCGAGCAACCTTCAGAACTGACCGGGACCGCCTCTGTAAAGCTCACTTGACGGATTTTCTCTGCATCATGAACGTGTCGCCCCCAGACCGCAGGAAAAACATGCGAGAATTGGCTTTGGAGATTGGCATCCGAGTTCTGCTCTTCGGAGTTTTCGTGTGAGTAAAGGCTTTAAACTATACGAGTTTTGTGTTGTCTAAAAATAAAAAAAATTAAAAAAAATAGATACAGACCGCATTTGTGCGTATTGGTGATGGAATTGGGATTCGTGATTGACGTTATCCATATGGCTTTTCGTGTATGAGACACTGAATTCAGGTTCGTTTGCGGGGTGGTGCTGGACGAACAGGTCTATCCGTCGATCCGCAGTTCAGCACCATGGACAGATCCCTGGCAAACGGACAGAAGAAGACACTCTGCGTTAACAGGTTGCAATAGCAAGTTGAATCGTTGTCATTTTACTTTGTGTCATGCATCAGTGTGCCAGCGTGCCTTGCAGTGCTGTGGCATTTTCTTTTTCTTTAATTACAGATGGTGAGATAGGGACAGGCGCAGCTTCTTTGACCACTGCACATCCCAAATAAATAGACAGTAATACAAAGGATGCTCCCAGTGATGCAATGATATCCCGTAGAGAATACTTTTTTATTTTTTATATTTTGCAACATGACATTTGTTTCTGCGCATGAAGCAACCTTCAAAACTAGCAAATATAAATTATTAATTGTCTGCCTAGCCCGGGGATATGAAGCCCTGTTTGCATCATGATTGTCTCATTTATTGATTTTCTGCTTGATCTAATCTGTTAAAAAAAGAAAAAAAGAAAAAAAAAAGGCTGTTATCTAAATGACTCACCTTGTTGCAGCATTTTTTAAGGAAATAAAGTCAAAACGAGGCTCTTCTTGTTTGGAGTGTACAGCTACACTGCCTGCATTCCCCATGCACATTATCATTAATATCTGTCCTTGGGCTAAGTCCTCTAACTCTGTGAGCTGTCACGGTAAATGAATTATACTGCCAAGATGAGCCTGATGCTGCAAATTCACGGTGTTTGACGCGGACAAACCCTAAAAAGTCTAAACAAAGATGAGAAACTGGAGGCGCAGTTTTAGTTTCAGCCGTTTGTGCATGTGTGTGTGTGCGCGCAATTCTGTGAGATACACGTTTTCTGGGTATTTTGGTTGTTGTTGTGAATCAGTACCCGGGGTCACATAAAAAAAACAATTTCACACGATATCATCATCTAACTCTGCCACAGAAGCCCCAGTCCCAAAGTCCTTCATCTCTGACTGATGCGAGTTTTCCCTCCCCATCTTCCCTCCTCACAGGAGACAAACCAGGGTTAATAAACTGTGAAATGCTCCACCAGTAAAGTCCATCAGCTTCACACTTGCAGCAACCAGTGGCGCTGAGCTGACAGCAGATTAAAGGGACGTTTTGCTTTCCTTGAAGTGGGGTTGTACGAGATGTTTTAACACAGTCGGTGCATTACCTGCATTAGATGGTGGTTTGCGCGTCCCCCCAGTTTGGAGAAGCCAAGAGGAGTACCAGCACAAAAGCAAAGAAGTGAATGGCTTTTCTGTGTCAGCAACAAAACCTATTTTATAAGTTTATGCGTGCGCTATATTTGGAATATTAGGCCAAATTATCCTTCTGTCACAGTCTTTTCCGATGAAGCAGTTATATCGATCCATGCCACAAAGCCACCAAACTCCTTTGACAAAAAAAGGTAATTTTCCCTTGCAGAACTTCATATCTCAGCCAGAAAATTATGTCTGATGTCAAAATAAAGCAGTGATGATATTTGAAATAAAGACTTAAACTGATGTTGTTTGATGTGAGTAAAATTGGTTTATTTAACCAAATTAATTTTGTTTGAATAAACTTGGCTCCTGTGCAGGTAAATGTGTTTGTATCTCCTAATTGGAGGGATGTCCATAGCCATCTACTGTGGGTAACGCTCTGACTATTAATAAATACCTCATACAACCACACAGACACAGAACTATCCCTTTAAATTTGGTCGGACAGTGTCAAGTTTAATTCTGTGGCAGGATGGATCCATGCTTTCATGTTGTTTACGCCAAATTCTGACCGGGCAATGTTTTCCAGTCTTCTGTTGTCTAACTTTGGTGAGCCTGAGCGAACTGTAGTCTCAGTTTCCTGCTGCTGTAGCCCATCTTCTTCAAGGTTTGCCGTGTTGTGCATTCAGAGATGGTATTCTGCATTCCTTGGTTGTAACCAGTGGTTATTTGAGTTATTGTTGCCTTTCTATCATCTCCAACCAGTCTGCCCATTCTCCTCTGACCTCTCACATCAACAAGGCATTTTCCTCCAAACAATTTCCGCTCACTGGATATTTTCTCTTTTTCTGACCATTCTCTGTAAACCCTAGAGATGGTTGTGTGTGAAAATCCCAGTAGATCAACAATTTCTGAAATACTCAGACCAGCCTGTCTGGCACCAACAACCACACAACATTCAAAGTCACTTAAATCCCCTTTCTAACCCATTCTGATGCTCGGTTTGAACTTCAGCAAATTGTCTTGATCACCTCTACATGCCTAAATGAACAGGTGTACCTAATAAAGTGGCCAGTGAGTGTATATCAGATACCCAACACCCAAATTGCCTACATGCTTGGCAGCATTGCATTATTTGGGGCTATGCTTATGACTGAGAGCCTTCGTCATTTCTGATCAGACAGACTAGAGCATTCGGTCCCATTCAATCCTTTGGGAATTGCAGTAATTGTATCGAACAAGCTGGGTTGGCCTCTGGCCTGGAGGGGCAGCAGTTCCCTGTTCTTGTCTCACCTCAAAGCCCGAGGTGAAGGGTGGATAATTGGGGTCGGCCAGAATCAGTTGTTTTCTTGGAGGTGTAAGGGACAGTTTTTTTCTTTTTTCTTTTTAGCCTCGTGGGAACGTGTTTGGTGCAGCGTGGCGGCCTCATTCGTGAATGTTTGACACTTCATGTGCAGTCATGAATCTCCTTGCTTCACTGATTAGTTAAAATCTAGTTTCTCCCGTTAGAATTTCATTTCGGTGCTCTCTGTTCGCCGCGCCTCAGAAGAAGAAAAGAAGAGCTGATTGTCTCATATGCTGTTCATATTCCTTTGTAATTGTGAACGTGTACCGAGGGATGTTGGGGAAAAAATGAATTAATCCTTTAGTTTGGTTCTCAAAAGCAGATATGAATGCATCAGAGAGGTGTCTCTCATCAGAGATTACACATGCAAGCTTGGTAATTCTTTTTGTCTTTGATTTAATAACCCCGTCTGTGACATAGATGTCACTCTCTGTGCTCGAGTGCTCAACGAAAACCAACGGAAGAATTTAAACCGTGGATTCCCGCTGCTATTCCGAGATGAATTTGCCAAAGACGACCTTCCTTTAAGGGACGGCTACTTTTTTATTTGCCCTTGCTTGCCAAGCTGCTCGTCTGTTCCAGGCTTCGGGAGGTGCGTCGACCTTAGCGACAGGCTGTGTGTGTGAAGTTAAGTTGACCCTGTGCTGTAAAACGTCTAATGCCATCCAGTCATGACACCCCGGGAGTCAGACATCTCTGGAGTGTAAAGCGAAAGGGTTTTAATCTGAATGGGAACGAATCTTTGACATTTAACCAAGCTAAAAGGAAAGAAAAATGAGCGGAAATCTGAATCAGAAAGAGATAAAGTTTCCCATTTCCCTGCGGTTAGCCGCTCAACACAAAAGGAGAGGATAATGAGTCTGGTGCTGTTTCACGACTGTTGTAATCTAGAGCACAACAAGCAAGAGCACAGATGAATGCCATTTCTACCTCGAGTGGTTGCCTGCCAGAGCTCAAGTTGAAGTTGCCACGTGTGTGTGTGTGTGTTCTCATTGCTAACTTGAATAAACAAATAATTCCTATAAATAGCGGTTAAACTACAGTGGAGGAGACAAAGTTAGAAGGTCACAGACAAAAAGGAAGAGACAGAAGAAGAAGATAAGATGGAGGACATGCGGTTAGGGAGATCTGGATTGTTTAGAGATTTTACAGATTAAGACCTGAGGCAGAGAAAATAGGCATCGCAAACTCCTGTCAGTGAAAGCTAAAAGCTTCTTGATGGAGCGGCCAGCCAGAGGAGAGGGCAGCTGTTTTTTACGGGCTGATGTAAACGGAACAGATTTGTTTGTGCCAAGAGAGGCAATTTGAGCATGAGGAGAATTTTATTGCAGAAAATAACGGCGGCAAAGCCAAAAAATTTCTGTCCGGTTTGGATAGCTTCTGACCCACTATTTTGAGGATGTTTTTTATTTATTTTTTGATACAGTTGTTGGCAGTTGACGTTAAAAACAAAACAACACAATTCATCCCTGGAAACGGCGTAGAGAAAAGGAATAGAGCTTTTGGCAGATCTCAGAATGACTTGTGAGATGTTAGAGAAGAGTTGAATATCAGAGTATTACACAGAGGTGTGATTTCTTTTCAGAGGGTAGGTTGCAATATCATCAGGGCACACAGTCTCTGTAGCTGATAAGAAAAGACATCCTGTAGTCTAGAACGTAGGTCTTCAACAGGGGGTCCGTGACCCCTAGAGGGTCCATGAAGGTACTGCAGGAGGGTCCCAAAATTTTAGGTTGATTAGACATTTTTTTTAAAAAACATTTCCCCACAATTTTGAATAGTTTATTTCCTACTACCTCTTATCCTCACTAGGTTCACTGGAGCTTATCCCAGCTGCCAATCACATCTATGGTCAATTAAGGGTCGCAAATTAGCCTAATTGGAGGTGGGAGGAAACCGGAAAACCCACTCAGAACATTCACAATCCACCCAGAAAGGCCTGAGCTGGACTCGAACCCGCACCTTCTCACTGGGGTCAGCATCAGAGCTCATAACCACGAGCTGCTGTGCATGAACTTGTGTATTATTTGAATAGCTTAATATTGAATGCAAGATGATAATAATGTATGTTTATAAAAAGCACCAGGCTGAGTTTAATATAGAAGACATATAGTAGGTAAGGGGTCCCTACTTAATCTTGTCATGAGTTTTGGGTTCCTTGGCCTGAAAAACGTTGAAGATCCCTGGTCTAGAAGAATAATTACGATTCCCTTCGGATTAAAAGTAATAAACTATACTCTTGGTTTGGCAGCACAAATGATTACCTTAGACCTCAGAGAAGCGTAGTCTAATAGATTTACGAACACCCCTCGAGTCACTACTGGAGCTGAAACACACCTAAAACCCTGATCTGATTTCACACCAAACGCGACGCAACAATATCAGCCCGTGCAACAGGTCACCGTGGAGATGGTGCTGTGGAAGACCTGCAGCCCCTCACCTAACCACTCACTACAAGGTCTAATTCTCGTTCCATTAAAAAACAAAACTGTTCACTGAGGAAAAAAATAATCACGATAATAACCCATCATACAAGAACCCTCTTCACGGAAGAATGTTAAGGCTGATTCTCTAATGCGCCGGGTCACATTGGAGACAGTCATTATTATCCCGAGGAAGATTTCCTGCAGCCCCATCACCCCCAGCTCTTCATCACTGCGGGTGCTCATTCTTGCCCCATTACGAATGAAACGGTCCACTGACCAAAAAAAAAAAAAAAAAAAAAAAAAAAAAAAAAAAAAGGAGGCAGAAAATATTTGATAACTGATCACAGTCAGCTCTTATTGCCATGATGAGCATGCTGCAGTTTCTGCGGCGGCTTCTTAATTAAACCTCCCCGCCGCGTTTTTGCCAGTCGAACGCTTTTAATGCGGAGCAGCATGTTCTGTTTGCATTAGCCATAATAATTTCATATAAATCTGTCGGGGGGTAAGGAGGGGAAACGTCAGATAGTGAGGCTGTTATCAGCAAAATAAAACGGTGCTGGCATTGCATGTATTGATCCCTAGAATACAATTAAAGTCCTCGGTTGAGGTAGAAAATATCAGGATTCAACAAGGAAAGACGAACTACAGAATATCAAGCCATAAATATAATCAATAACGTATCACGGATCTTTCCTCTAAAGACATAGTTTTGTAGTTAATATATTGATGCCATAATTTTCTTGCACATCATCCCAGATTCTACACCCAGTAGATTTAGATGTAAGTTAAAACACCTTTACCTTAGGGCCACAGGTGTGAGTCCCAAAGCCCTATTAAAATGCGTTCAATATTCATCCTAATCTAAACTGCTTGCTCACACTGCCAACCTCCACGACAAACACTGCAGTGCTGCGGCTCTTTGTTTTATGCCACCGGTCTATATGGTTTAGTCCACACACCTTTGTCCACGGGAGAAAAAAAATAAAAAATTCAAAGCAAACAAGCTCAGTCCTTATGGCAAAGAGTGGATGTAAATCCTCCTGTGACGCAAGGCCGGCGCAAAGCTTTTAGAGCAAAATAATGTTTGCAGAATCCGGTTGACTGAAGTCAAGAGAGGGAAGTGCATATTTGAACTGTGGTCATTAACTGGTGAGGAAAATGGATCCAAAGTGAAGCTCATTTTATTCTTTCTTTATTATTATTATTAATGATTTATGCAGCTTTTTAGGTTATTTTTGCGCTTTTGTGTTGATTTTTGGTCAGAAATCACTTTTCAGCAAAGTGACATCATTCTTATTAGAACATACACTGATCAGCCACAACATTATGACCTCTAACAGGAGAAGCAAATAACACTGATCATCTTTTTACAATTCAGTGATCTTCTGGGAAACTTTTGGACCTGGTATTCATGTGGATGTTACATAGATATGTACCACCCACCTAGACCTGAGCAGGTACCACACCCCAGTACATTCCTTGATGGCAGCGATGGACAGCAGTACGCAGTCTGACACATACACATATACAACAAGAGTTGTATGTGTGTCAAAAAACATGGAAAATAGCACAAGGTGTTGACCTGGCCTCCAAATTCACTAGATTCCAAACTGAACAAGTATCTGTGAGATGATCCACAGAGGCCCCTCCCCTCAACCCATAGGACCCAAAGGCCCCCACTGACACCATTCTGTTGGCAAACACTGTATGTCCACTCTCTGATGAGTCGCAACTGTTTTGGCAGCAAAAGCAGGCAACGCACTAGGAAGGCTGTCATAATGTTATGCTTGATTGCTGTGAGTGTAACCGGTGTAATTCATACCCAATAAAACACAAAGCGAATGTAACGAGGAAAACCGCTCCCATGGAGCGCAAAGGCAAGAGGGAGATCTGTGGCGGGGCAACGGCGTTTATAGAAACGTGGGCTGAAAAAGGAACGCAGGGAAAACAAGCTAATCAAGGGTCCGCGTGAGGAGGAGGAGGAACTCACAATCATCAGGTACGTACACAAAAACCTAACCCTAAACCTAGTCCTAGTCCAACTGGCATTTCAATAAATCCCTGCATTATTTGCTGTAGTATATTCTCTTGTCTCCAACTGTGGCAGCCAACATCTGAGCCACTGATTTGCAGGCAATCCACTCTTTAGCCCTTATTATCATGGAAATAACAGAAAAATTGATATTTCATGTTTGACAACTGACAGCAGCTGCAGGGGCAGGGAGACGCTATCAACACTATTGACACATAATGACCAAGGGCAGAGGGGAAACAATGGCTGAGAAAGAGCAACCAGCAGCAGTGCTCATTTGCAGATCTGCAACAGCACCGCGAGCACGCCCCATTGTTGTACTTGATTATAAGGGCTAATATCAGCCTGATTAATTAGTTGCTTCTCAGAGGAGGAGCTCTGGCAAAGTGCCTGTTTGAGGACGTGCAATTAAACCGAACAACAGACAACAAGAACGTCCAACAGCGTTAGTGGAAGTAAAAAAGGAAACAATGTGTGACACCAGCCTTGATTAGTGACCACGTTTAAATCAGAGGCATCTGCCAGCACAAAGAAAACAGAAAAGCCAGAGAAGATTAGTGGAAGGACGGTGGAGCGGAGGAGGGAAGAGCAGCAAACCAGGCAGGTGCTGTGGGAGAAATAATTCCAGCGAGAGCCGAGGCGTCTGACAAGTCACACCGAGACCAGGGATTCCCTGGCAGCACAGTCTACCGGCGCTCTCAGCTACCCTGCCATTTCATTCCCCACAAATCGTTTGATCGGCTCATTACGTGCCCGCGATCCCCGCTGTCATCTTCCCAACCCCATCTACGTATCCCTCCGTGGACGCGCGATCACTCAGTTGCTCTCCGTGTGTCGCCTTCACCGTTCCTTTCTAAAGGGACGAGCAGAGGTTCCTTCAAAGATTGCTCCGTGGATCGGCGCCTCAATTAGGCGACGGACATCCACAGCAGGCACAAACATGTTAGCGGGAACGGAGGCGACATGAAACAGATCAAACAAAATAGCTTTTTGTTGTGAATATACAAGATCATGTCTTTGTTCGTCGTGAGCTTGTGTAACACAGAGTTTGGGGGAAAATCGTAATTTTCTCAACATAATGGTGTCATTAAGCGAATGAATAATTAATCGGATTTTTACACGGATGAGATCATCCCAAAAAAAAAAAAATCACTGAATTTCACAGTTTCCTCGTAGCTCTCGTTACGGAGTGGAAGTAATACACTTTTGCTATTTTTTTAATCAATAGTTGCCACCATGTTCACAGGAATTATTAAATTAAACTGAAAATACACCGATCAGGCATAACATTAAAACCAGGACACTCTCAGAAGGCTCCAAAGGGAGACCTACACAATATTAGGACCGTGTTCATAATGTTATGCTGGATCGGTGTACAGTCACAATGGATTCTGCTTCATGTGTAGCATTTTCAACTGAATTTTTCTGTATTATTCAAATACGCAAATATTTTCACACCAACACGAACATCTGGATGATTAAACTGTAGACCAACTAATAACAGACTATGACTGAGAAGAATCCAGCTCTGTGTGATGGTTTGTAGCTTCTTA
This sequence comes from Mugil cephalus, assembly GCF_022458985.1. NCBI lineage: Eukaryota > Metazoa > Chordata > Actinopteri > Mugiliformes > Mugilidae > Mugil > Mugil cephalus. The sequence goes on from NC_061782.1 coordinate 7,487,899, forward strand.
GCCTCCCAGCTACTTGTTTCCCGTTTTAAATTATGGATGCCGACCGCTTCCACCTGCTGGTGTTGAAACTTATTTCTTGTCACGAAGGTGCGGGAAGCATGTGCCAGCTAGCGGTTTTGCTGGTTGTAGTCCGCAGTGTTAAAGAGGAAGTCTTTGGTCCAGACACAGTTGGGGTGAAGTCAACGCCACAGTCGACCTTGGCTGCCGTGCCTTGATGTCGGTTTGATGTGTCCGTACCTTAAAACTTTGATAAATGTCTGGCTGGGCAATCTGCTACTCTCTATTTTTTTATTTTATTTTTTTTTCTTGGACTACACGATCTAAATGATAACCTTAGAGGCACCTTTTAGATATTGTAGACAAGGTTTACGGCAGAACAGAAAGCCTCAGTCAGGTTTGCCAGGGGCCTGTCTGGGTTTCATTTTCTTTTAAGGGAGATTGGCATCCATTGGTGGTTATCTACCTTTACAAAAAAAAAAACACTTTCACACATTCAGTGTTATAAGGCTACTTATCTTTACTGTGGATCTGTGTGCAGTTCACCATTTTGCTCCTCAGCACTGATATGTGAGACAGCTATATTACTATCAACATCCAGAACAAGGAGATTAAGACATGTAGCAAATTCTATTATTATATTACCATTTCTAAAACTTAATTCCTGCGAGGTTAAGGGGAACACAGAAGGAAGTAAATGATGGCAATGATCTACTGCTTCATGCTACACGTATGTTCATCAGTGGGGTTTATTTAGTTCATTTAAAAGGAAGAAATACTTGATCCATGACTGGTTTTCGGTGGGTGTAGCAGTCTGCGATGGGGGGCGATGCTGTAGACCTCTGAGGTATGGAAGCGGTGTGAAGATGACAGCTTCAGAGGAGGATCCCTGCACTGCTTCACACATCCACCTGTCGTGACATTTCTATTCTTAAACCTCCATCTGGCACTTTTTCCCTCTCTTGCCCCCTTCTCTTGCTCCGGTATTTTCTTAGATCGGCTCCTTTCCTGTCACTTCCAGCATCGATCTCTTATGGAAAGACAGATGAGGGGCTGAAGCAATGAAAGGGACGCCGTCCAACACACACACTCGCACATTTGGCAGTCTTTCGGCCCAAATCTCGAAATATATAACAAGCAAGCCCGTCTCCTTCTGGTGCAGCCTCCATCACGACCGCGTGTGTCCCTCCGGCTCACAGGTTCTGCTGTCAGACCCCTCTTTCCCTGATGGCTCTTGTCTGTTTTTTTTTTTTCTTCTTTTTTTCTTTGAGACAATTGTGCTGCAGAATGAGAACACACTTTTTTTTTTTTTTTTGCCACAGCGTAGTGAATTGCAGGTACAGATGTGTCTCGACAAGTTTAGGGTTCACAGTCTTAGTGTCAGAGAAGCAGCTTTACATTTCTATCAGCTTCACAGGTTTGCTAAAGCTCAGAGCGTGTGTATTATTGACACAGGAAAAACAGAGATCCTCGAACAGGTGGTTATATTTTCAGTAGTGTGCGCAGATTTAATCCTGACAGCAGGAAGGACGGTGGACACCACACTGACAGCGATGAGAATACTATGAGCGAGGGAAAAAACAACAAAAGTTGTTATTTATGATGGAATAGAGGGAGGGAAACTGTTAGTCGTGAGAGAGTGGTGGAACAACTTAGCTGTGCACTGGAATGTGATGAATTTGATTACATAATAATAAGATCCTGTGCTCATACTTAACTTGTTATTATACTTGCATTGTCATTTCCTACAGGCAAATCTGAGCTGGAAATTTTTAATCCGATGTGACACCATTATATTACTAGTATAATGTCACCCACACACCCAGCACACACTCACAGGTGTTTTAAGATAAATTAATTAGATTGTGCCGTTGAAGACTTCTTGATTGAACTGTCCTTGACACCATTTAGTTTAATGGAATATGTATGGAGTGTGGCGGTCTCCAAGGATCCAGTAATTTTAGGGGCTAAAATGACATGATTGACATAGTCAATGTTTCCCTTATTATTTTAATAGAGTGGGAGCCCCACCCACATAAATCCCCCCTTTCCCTCCCAGTTCATGTCATATAATTTTATTTTCTATGTAGTAGTATATCACAAGGGAATCAAGGACACACTGAACGTTGAATATCACTCCAGCTGACTTGACGTTCTGACTTTTCATCATCGTTTTCATCCGTGCAGGAAACACACAAGTTCAGCTGATCACAGTAATCAGGGCTCGGCTTCATTTAAGAGCTTTAATAATACATGTCAGTCAAGCAGCGTACACAAACATCTAAACACAGACAAATGACGCAGTGGTAATTAAATCCACCTAAAGGTTGTTGTCTTAAGACAAACAAAAGCTGCACTTGAACAAATTACAAAGGCTAAGGCCAGAGGCAGCTGGCACGTAAAGTCCACACAGTCTTCACCTGTGTGAAAGGAAGTAACTCGTAAAAATTGGAACAGGAAACGATGGAAGGAAACTAACAAGAGCAATAACTTTCCTACAAAGCCGGTCCTCCTGAATCATGTTCATCAGTTGTTCCATAGATTTTTTTTTTTGTTCTAGATGATCACGTCATTGTGATAGAAATAATATCATACATTTTAATACTCTTCACTATTCGTCAGATTTAGTTACTATGCAAATATCAGATGAATAATGAAATATATATATATTTTCAAAATAAAACATACGGCTTCAACCCAATCTCATCCATCCATCCAGCAGGAAGTCACTAGTCATAGATCATGTGACAATAACAACATGGCCGCCTCCTAGAAGACATGTTTTCTTTCCTGCTAGAAGACAGGTGAGGAGCCCAGTGGGTCATTACAGCAAACCAGCAGTGGTTCATCAAGTGTGTGGACTTCACTGAAGATGAAGCCCATTCTACTGAGACATGTAGAATATGTAAATCAGTCCTGAAATACAACAACTACTACTGCAATGCAAACCCCTTTTGAAAAGGAATCCGCTAACGCTAACAGAGGAAACGTGCAAATCACCTTGACAGCAGTCATTTAACAACTTCACCAAACGTCCTGGGATAACTGAGAGAAGGAAGCCATAAATCAAGATTATCGTCCAGTCAGCACTTAACTCATTCAGCGATACAGGAGATGTTTCAACAGCACACAAAAACATTTGGCCTCACACCAACTGAGGCCAAAATGTTCTGGTGATTTACTGACCCTACTACACTATCATATGTTACAACACGCTGTGAAGCACCATCGAGCACTGAGCCACATTATGTGTCAGACTGACGGCGTTTGTGGTGTTGGTGTGGGCTACAGTCTGTCGACAGTAGCCTGCGTTCAAGTTTCAGTTACACTGCAGAAAAGCCTTCATAGCTTCTTTTGTGTTAGACGTCACAAGAACGTTGGTTTCATTGTTGCAAGGCATTATTTTCTGCTTTGTTTTTATGTGTGATGTCATGGACTTGACCTTTACCGCATATAGGACTTTATAGGGGTGGGCGATATGGCAAAAATATCATATCATGATTTTTTAAAAATAAAATCACGATTTCGATTTCATCACGATCTAAAATTGAAAAATGAAAAACAGACAATTTAGTCCAAGAACCTCTCTTAACCGATTTTATTTTAAATAGTCGCAGCTTGCCTGCATGTGCGAACAATCAAGTTTAAGAGACGTGGCATGGCAGCGTTGTACAAGTATTCTCGGCCGGGCAGCTCGTACCGTGGGTCAACTACTTTAAGCAGGCGTTTGAACCCCTCGTTTTCTACCGTCTTGAAAGGTACCATATCTTTTGCAAGATAAAAGGTAACTGCTTCTGTTACCTCTTTCCATTGATTGCTTGACTTGTCATACGGAGTGCCTTTGTTAAATGCCTGTGTTAACGTTGACTCTTTTTGCCTTAGACTAGCTACTACCTCCGCCTGCGGTGCCGGTGCCATCGGGCCCCTTGCTGTTTGGCTCTCAGTATATTGTTTGGGATGCTTCCTCTTCAAATGATTGAACAGGTTCGTCATGTTGCCACCCGACATACAAATCTGTTTTGTGTAAACTTTGCACAGAACATTTGCCTGCGCTTGATCAGTTGAAGAAAATCCAAACCAATTCCATTTAATGGAAGTGGATTATTTTTTTGTGACCAACTCCTTTTGACTTTAAGCCATGGCTCTCCATGCGGCTACCGCTACACACATAAACAAGGAGGCGGGTAAGAAAGCGCATCACTGCCCCTAATTCGCTATGATTGGTTGGTCAGGTTGACGACGTAATACGTCTCGTGCGTAGGTGCATCAGCATAGAGCTGCAATTTATAGAATGTGCCCTAGACAATCCCACAAATCGTCTTCACATTGTAATCGTTCACGATTTAATATCGTCATATCGCCCACCCCTAGGACTTTATAGTCGATCACCCAATAGTTGAGTTTAAAAAAATCTAAAATCGTTCACCCACTAATTTGTGCTGGATTAGTTTTACTTTAAAAATTATGAACATGGCTCATTTGCTCAGGATTGAGATCACTGACGACCTCCACAATTGTTACTTATTACCAGAGGTAATTAGAAAACAAGCCCGGTGCCAGTAGAGCTATAGATTACAATTAAAGGCCAAAAAACATTCATTTTGTCTCTTTTAAATTCCATAATATTTTTTTATACTTTAAATACCTGATATGTTTCGACTGTCACCTGTAGTCTTCTTCAGAGGCGCTGTCTGGTCGATATGACATGCCATTTAAAAGGTGTTCCTCCTGTAGGTGTGACCTGATGACGCCTCCGAAGAAGACTGTAGGTGACAGTCGAAACATGTCAGGTATTTAAAAATCTTACCTATTCCTTTTGTACAAGAAAGATGCTTGAACTCATCATGTAGACTCATTTTGTTGTAGAGCACAGGTGACTTCAGTTATTCTGACTGATTCTTGTTTTTCTCAATTGTGTGGGTATGTACACACAGGGGGTGATTGACATATCCCTCACTTCTCTGTGGCCTTCACACTTATTACTACTCACAGGTGGGCGACCACTAGTAATTCCACCCACAGCCAGCCTGAGCAGAACTCTAATCACATGGAGTATCTGGAAGCCAGCGGGGGCGTATAAGACCTTTGAGCTACACTGTGTAAGCTATATTACTTGTAAAGCTCGTAGCATTATTATTTAGCATTGGTTGAACTGCTCTGCTCTGGACTGTTGGAGGCAAAGAAGCCCACGGCTCAATCACACTCCGCTGGATGTTTGTTTGGGAGTCAACATTGTGCATAAATTGGTGAGTGACATACAAAGCAATACGAGCAGAAGGCACCTGGACCTGCTGTCACTCCACGACACCGCTTTAACTAGGATTTATATCTGTTTGTGTGCTGTGTGTGCAGAAGCAATCGATAGCTATCGATTGATTGGTTTAAAAAAAAAAAGGTAATTTAATTTTTATGGATCTACCACTTTTTCTAAAGCTCTTCAGAAACTTGAAAAAAGTCAAAATGAAAAAGCGTGATTTTGTGGGGTAGGTCACGGAACTCATCACAGTGAAGAGGAAGGCAGAAAAACAAGTAAACAACAGCAACTAAAAACAGGGAAGTAAAATACATTTGAACCTCAGCCATAATAATTAAAAAGTCCATTACGTACACACCTATCAGACATAACATGACCACCTTCCTAATATGGTGTAGGTCTCCCTTGTGTTTCCAAAAGTGGGGCTCTTGGAGCCCTATAGGTTGAGGGGCTCTATGGATCAGGCTTGTTCCAGTACATACTTGATCAGTTTGGGGATCTAGTGAATTTGGAGCTCAGGTCAACACCTTGTGCTGTTTTTCATGTTTTTTGATTTAAACCGTTTTTGTATGTGTGTGCCTCAGGCAGGTACCAATACTTGATACCATGATACTTGGCACCATTGCTAATGCAAACGGTAGTAATCGACCGAAAAGCAACGCAGATTTCGGTGCCAATGAATTTTCAATTCACCTGCATGGACCCCACTCAAGAACGCACCACAGATGCGTCCGGGGTAATATAAAAACAGTCAAAAGTTGAAAACTTGTCAACCTGCAACATGTGCCCACAGGAGATATAGGGCAAGGGAGGTATTATGATAATTAGGAATTTTACTTTATATTTCTTAGATGTATTTATATTATTTCCAATAATATTCTGTTCAACTTGAACGTCAGAAAATGCCTTAAAAATAAAAAGGCACCATTTTTGGACAAAGTTTGTGTGTTTTCAATTCTTTAAGCACCGTTTAAGCACCAACACTGTTTCAAAAGTACCGATTTAGCACTGGTATCAGACAAAACCTTAATGATACTCATCCCCACTGGGGATGGCTGCTGCCATCAAGGAGTTTCATTACTATGTGGTGGGGATGTCTGGTCTGGTGTAGGTGGGTTTTACATGTCTAAGTAACATCCACATGAATGCCAGGTCCAAAAGTTTCCTGGCAGAACATTGTATTTTCACAAGACGGTCGATGTCATGTTATTTACTTTTATTGTTGATTGGTGTAGCTCCATCAAAGCGTAGCGTCTGGAGCATCAATACCTGTGTAGTTTACCTCGACTTGTGTAGCTGCTCACAACCGGCACTGATGCTCTGCAGGTGTTTTGTGAAGAGGTGTGTACGTTCAACCTTCTTTCGAAAGAGCTCAAAGCTGAAATCTTTCTCCTCTTGCCGTCGGCGTTGACATTTGCTAGGATGAACAATGAGCGTGACAACGGTGATAAATGTCAGCAACGTGTATCAGTCTCGTGTCCAATCTGCATGAATGATCAGGGGTGGCTCCCTCCACCTCCCTGTATTTTGCTCCAACACTCCAAGCATGGTTACCCTGGCGCCTAAGTCGATAATCTTTGCAAGAGAAAGCACAGCGTACACACCCACTTAAATGCCTTTACTTACAGTTTGAAACGGAAGGTACATGGTCCGAGACAGATTCCTTAACCTCAGAGGAGACCATAGATTTAATTCTGCTCTCATGATTAATTATCTGTGCCTGAGTGGGCCTGGTTTTACTTTTGATAATCATCACTTTCATAGCAGGAGAATGCTGCAAAACTGTCTAGATTCTCCCTGTTCAAGGTTAACTGGTAAATAGATAATTTCCCGTGTGTATTCACCTCTCTGCGCCGGTCGTTTACCTAAAGGTCACAAGATAATTTCAGAGCACTGAGGTGAGTGTTGCTTGATTAAATCTGTCCTGACTGTACGCCACGGTAGGTACAAACATGATTAGCTATTAGGTTTTTATGATGAATTTCATACTTAGAAGCACAACACTGACGCCACAGTATTTCTAAAACGTTCAAGTTAAACATGAGGTGTTTCTGCCAGTTATTCAGAATTCTTCTTTTTTTTTTTTGAAATCTGACACTGTCATAAAAGGACGTATCAAACATTTGGCACATTAAAACACCAATCCAACACAGAATAATGCACGGTTTATACTCCAGTGTCAACTTGATGCTGTAGCCAGATGGCAAGAGCTGCAATTGGTCTGCTAGGCAGTAGTATGTTTCAGCTAAAGTATGTAGTGCGCCAGCTGGGGAGCATGCTAAAGGTAAGGCTAGCTGAGTGATTAGTTAGTAGTAGGGCTTAGCCAATCTCTCAGTTGAAAGTCACACAGTAATGTGGTGGCAGCATGGAGGTGGGTGACTCCAGGTCGCTGGAACTCACCGTTAACTCTTCGTGAGGTGTTGTGGGCCTAACTTAACGAAACGTTGGTGAAGGGACTTGAACACCCCAATGATGTGCCGCATACTGCCTACTGCCGTTGGCTAGGCTAGTTAGCTTGTGTCTTCTTGTTGGTTGATAGTTGGTAGCTGATGACTAGGTGGTAGCTGGATGGTTTGTCAGTTGAACTGTGCTTCTAAATGTGTTTTGCCTCAGATTTTGGCACAAGGGAGAAGTGTTGGTTGACATGCAAATTTATGCGATTACATATCCCTCCCCTACTGTCAGGGTGGTTGAAATACTCGCATTTCCCACACACACTCTACTCAGGGACAGGATTAGATGGGCCTACTGCTGTTGGCTAGGCTAGTTAGCATGTACCTTCTTGTTGGTTGCTAGTGGTAGCCTACTGCTAGCCTGCTGGTTGGTTTTCCAATTGGACTAGGCTTCTAAATTTGCCTCAGATCTCGCCACAAGGGATTGTGACATCTAATCCTGTGTAATAATGAATGTTTCCGGCCGATTCTTCATCTCTGCAATTTTCAAATAGATCGAGGAAAAGTGAGCTGAGGAGACGTTCGAAGATACAAACATTTGCATGGCTCATCTTCAGTGAAATTTCAGTGAAAGCTTCAGTTGCCATTGTTGAAACTGAAGCATGAAGTGGAAACAAAAATGAACCCAACTGGCAAAAAAGATGCAACACCAACTAGACTAAATAGTTTTACAGAGCGAGCCAGACTGATGTGCGCACAAGTATGAATGGCTCGCGTAGGCTATGCATAAGTTACACCGTCTATGTCCCACAGAGGCTGTATATGGGAAATAAATGTGACAATTCCCTTCACACGGTGCAATCGAGAAAGAAAAGGAAGCTCGACAAATGTGATGAGCCAATACCAATGGGCCGGCAAAGTTGATGCATTTGCTCAGCAGGCTCAATGAATATAAGCTCTGGACCTGTGGAGCCTTTGCAAAGCCTCCCGGCAAATCCTCAGTGCGCAGCAGCCTGGCTCCTCTCTTTCCCGCTGAGGGTTGGGAAACTTATGCGCCATGCCCCTCCGCCATGGTTCCATGCTTCCCCCCAGTACCTCCGCGTCTCTTATTGGCCACGTCCTGCCAGCGTCAGACAGCTGCATTTCCAAATGCCTGTCTCCAGCAAAGCCCTCTGACCTTTCCGCAACTCTCTCCGGGGCTTTCATTGTCAACCAACACCTGTACTCTAACCGAGCAGACCCCTCCTCCCCCTCTGTTTAGCTTCTCATTAGAAAATGGCTTTTTAAAAATCCAAATTCATGGCTTTTCCAGTATCTATTGATAACGCGAATGAACAAAACACAGTATTTTCAACTGTACCCCATACCAGAGTTTGCATGACAAGCAAAAGATGGTATTTTCTTTTTTTTTTTTCTGCTTCCCTTTAGTCAGCTGGAGAAGGGATATCTCCTGGGAGTCCAGGGCTAGCTGAGTGTCAGGCAGCATCTATCCCTCTCCCTTTCTTTCTCCTCTGACTGTGACAGGACTGATGCTGTGCATTCCCGACACGTTCCGACCAAGGCCCCGACTGTAACACCTAACACACACACAGACAGAGAGGGCATATGACATTTACTGCACATACAGGATTCTGAATTGCACAGCGGAGTAGCGTGGCGAGCTAAATAAATCTCCGTGATTCTTTCATGGGTGAGGCATCCATAAGATTACTCTGCTCGAAAGTGATTAGGTCGACAGTTTGGGTAATTTCGACGAGAATTCTCCCAAAGCAGTTGTATGATTTTATTTGTGGGTTAACAGTATAATTTAATCACCCGTTTCCTCTGCGAAAATCGATCTGGGAGTGTTATGTTGGAGAGGAGGCCCCGACGTAGCCTCGGCTCGAAGCCTCAGTCCCCGGGATTGACTCCTGTTTCCAAAACTCCATCCTTTTAAAGCCGTACCATAACCAGCTGCTCAACCTCACCTCCAAGCTTGATACCTTCTGTTTACACCCCTTGCCCCTGCTGTTTGGGCTCTTTTAAGCCAAAAAAGATAAAGAAAAACAGCCTCATTATTATTTTAGGTGCCTGAAATCCAGCAGGAATCTATCGAATGGATCACTTCTAGTCCGGCTGAAACCTCCTAAAATGTATAGTTATCCTCTGTCCAAACGCCACACTGGCACGGATTATACATCAAGACAGCAGCACTTTGTTCGTGTCTGCAGGTCCAAAGCGGCGTAATCAAATCAAGAATGTTTCCTCGTTTGTCAGTCAGCTCCCCTCTTTCTCCACTGTGCTCCACCACTAATCAAATTGAAGCAGCAGCAGTAGTTGCATTTTATTAAATCACATACCCAGTTGTCATTATTTTAATCCAGCTGTGCCAGAGGAGTTAAATTTGATTTCGCTTGAGCTGCAGAAGAGGAATATATTTTTTTTTCCCTGTGTGTGTCTGTGTGTAGGGGACAGGGAACTGTAACTTAAGCAAAACTTGTGCTCTACTTCTTCCTGCCAGCAGCGTGGAGCTCCTAAGTGAGAAATCGTGGTTCGCCCGCTGCGACTCTCATCCATCAGTCATTACATTTTTTGTTTGCGGGCTTAAAACGGCTTCACAGCACATTTCACACACGCGCATCTCTACGGAAGCTGTAAAATATTAGCAGATGTATCATTCATGTTGTTTTGAATGGGGGCAGAACAGTTTTTGACCTACTTTACCAAGTTATTCGGCACATTGGTGCATTGGGATGAATGCACAACTCAGCACAGTAAACTGGGTATTAATGTTTCCTTTGTGATACAGTCGACGTTTGGTGATGTCTGCCCTTTCGTTTACAAAAACTACACCTAGCATTCGGGTAGCTTAGCTTGGCATAAAGACTGAGAAAGAGAAAATATCCTGAAGGTTTTTGTGTCAGAAAGTTGAAAACAGATTATGCTCCAGCAAAGATCTGACAAGCCCCTCGAATCCTTTGGGCACCAGATGTCTGGGCGTCCATCATCTGAGCACCGTGGAGCTGAATTTATCACCGACGCAATGGCTCAGATTGGCTGTAGGACAGGTCTTGTTGCACGCAAAGATATGTTTAAATGCAAGACTTAACTTTTTAGTTTGGCTTTTAATTGAATCTTAACTATCATTATTTTTTTTTATCTCTTTTACTGTCTCAGTAGTTAGGATTATGACCTTACCTTTGATTTTATTTATTTATTTATCTCATTTTATGCTCTTAGGTCTATATACTATTTTTAGGATTTTTAAGGTGTTTCCTCACTTACGATAGCGTTTTCCACAGTTCCCACTCCTGTTCTAATGAATATTGTTTTTATTTGTTCCGCACAATGAATTTTTGAGTCGTGTGTCTGTCTGTGCATGTGTGGGTGTGTGTCTGTGTTGACGGAGGGGGTTAGGGAGGTGCAGATGAGATTATTGTATACCCTCCTGAGACCCTGCGTCCTCATATGGGGACACTTTTGTCCGCCATGTACTGGTAGCAATACACTACTTATCAACTATACGCCATTCGCTTATTAACTATTAATTTGTAGTTTGATATCCCGTGCAAATTTAACAAATTCACATGTACATATTTGAGGACATTGGGATTTCATCGTTTCCAATTCTGCTTTTGCATTAAAATAAACAGTTTTATAATTTGATACACATTGGTGACTTAAATTGTTATATACAGTGAAATAATCCCTTTTTTTTTCAATCACTTCCAGTTCCAAGATGATGCTTATTTTTTTAATACTTCTTAGGTCCTACTAATTAAAGAAATTCCAAACAAATGCTTGGGTGTCAGGAGATTAAAGTACTTTGTGCTACTTTTTGTATGAAAAGTGCTTTAGTCTGATTGATTGATATGCTTTATGAGGTTGAACATGCCCAATATAATCCGACTCATGTAAAAATCACAACGTTTTGTGCAGATGTGAAAAAAGAGAGATCAAACGTGTTAATTATTGATCTCGAGTCTATTAATTTTGCATCCTTTGAGCACGGCTTGTTGTCTTTCAGCTTTTGGAAAAAAAGCAATACTGTTTTGTTCTTCATTTTATGATGCAACGCTTCTGACACAACTCTCATTTGTTTGTTTGCTTGCTTCAGAGCTCCTCTGAGAATTACTCTCTCTCAGATAAGTCCCATCAATTATTGAAAAGCTTTAACAAAAAATGCATTTTTAAACATTTCTTCAAAAAAAAAATAAATAAAATAATATGTCAAGATCGTCCGAGAGCCTCTCCGCGCAGTCTATCGGCGTTTTAATTCGAAACTGCCCTGCGCAGCGGCCAGAGTCTCCTCCGCTCAGACAATCTAGAGAGCCATTCAAGCAGCGCGACACTGATTTGGCCCGAGCAGCCCGTCTAGGTGCCAGCCACCACTGGGACAAAGCTCAGCCAGAAATGTCTGCTCCCCTCTCTCCCGTCGTAGCACTTATTATTCCTCCTAGAAACACTCCTACTTCTATCCGTGCACATTTTTAAACATAAAGGATATAAAGGCTCTCAACTTTCACCGCTGAGCATTTAGGTTTATTGAACGGCCCAATTCTCCCGTTTCATTTGACGGCAGTGTGAGAGCAGGAATGGGAATTTACCAGTGGTAAATGAACCAGAAGACGCACTAAACGAAGGAGGATGAGAATTTCCCACAGGGCTCAACACAACCTCTGATCCTAATAGCTTGTAAATCTCCCAAGTCACTTTTCAATAGCTCCCCGCTGTATGATTTAATGAGTGCAGTAATAAGTAGAGGGTGACATGCGAGCACCATAAGACTGAGAGAAAGGCTGCAATGATTGCCCCGCCGTTGCTGGGTGAAGTCATTCCGAATTCCGTCCCAAATTTGGCAGATGGTCACCCCCGCGCCTCCACCACGGTCCCTTCTTCTCCACACACACACACAACTCTCACATAGCTGATTGCCAAATGTGCACCTCCTGAGAGCGCGAATGCAATCAAACGTGCACAGACAAAAAATAAAAAATAAAAATGCTTGTGCACAACTCTGAATGCGTCCCTGCATTGCAGCAGGTCTGGAGTTGTAGCAGGGAACGACTCCACTGCAAACAGCAACAAAGTGAAGAAAATGGCTTAACTCGCAGCACTTAGAGAGGGCGAGACCTGGGTTAGAGTTAAACCTGAGACACAGGTCCGGGCTGCTCGTGCTGCGCAGCGTTTTTTTGTCACATTGTAAGGCTCCCTGATATTTTCCATTCCCTTTGAGAGGTGAAGGTCACGCGCCCTGTCTGTTAAGCAGGCTATGCCCTGTAAAGCGCTGCTCTGTGGCCTCCTGCACCTGTAGATAAATGCTTTGTGACTGCACTTTAATAAGGGCTCTGGGCAGCCTGGCTCCAGCCCAGCCAGCCCCAGCTAGCAGATATAATGCGATCAATATTAAAGAAAACATTCGGCTCCTGTTCAGACACATCTGTGAATGGCAAGAACGCAGCCGTAAGTAGCACGCACTCGGCTAAAGAGATCACTTTCATACGTAGCTGGGAGAGAATGGGCCTTAAATTAATCCAACTAAGCCATAATTGCTTTGCAGCACATCTGACAAATTATGCAAGAAATTCCTGACTTTAAAAAAAAAAAAAAAAAAAAACTTTCTGTCACAGTGGCACAGCAGAACATTCGTAAGCCCAAGGCCACAGCCGCACGTTCTGCTCACAGTGCACTGTAAATCAGGGGCTTTCAAATGAGCCGCTAATATTGTTCTTGGTGCTGCTCTGTGCTAAATCTCCCAAGCGTTTCAGCACGGTGGAGACAGAGAAAATAGAGAGAGAGACAGCAAATCTTGAGAAATAATTCAGTTTTATTTCTTCGGATGTGACCGCGCTTGTCAGATTTAGGATATGCATCTGGCAGCGACGGATAGGGGTTGGTGATAAATTTCCCCAAAATATGGGACTCTAATGAAGAGGAATAGGGACGAGGCAACAATCGGAAAAATAAAAAGGTTCTTGAGTTAGAAAAGGTCAGACATAAAAATTTGACTAAACTTGTTTGTTGGCTGCTCTTTGTAAAAATGTATGTGGATGCACACCAATCAGCCACAATGAGTTATGATGAGTGACAGGAGAAATAAAGAACTTTGATCATCTTGTGACAATTCAATGTTCTGCTGGGAAACGTTTGGACCTGGCATTCACGTGGATGTTCCTTAGAAACGTACCAGCCACCGAGACCAGATGGCAATGACACTCCCTGCGAGATGCAGTCTGACACAAAACACACATGAAAACAGTTTAGGAATAACTCAAAAAAAAAGACAGCAGAAGGTGTTGACCTGGTCTCCAAATTCACTAGAAACTAATCAAGCCTGATCCACAGAGGTCCCTACCTCCTCTAACAACATTCTGTTGCTAGACACCACAGGACACCCTCACACCACACAATATTAGGAAGGCAGTCATAATGTTTTGTCTGATCTGTGTATGTGACGCACCCCATGCTGACAAAAAAATGGAGGCAGCATCTGACCCCTATGGATCTTGAAGCAGAGGGCAAACAGAAGCTGATAAAACAGAATCAGGCATTACCCATGCAGACAGCGGGCGGTGCTGAGTTCAGGGCATTTTGTGTGCCTCGCCTTTATGGGCACTTGGAGAGCTGTCTATTCTGGCCCGAGATCATGTCAAGGGGGTCATCATTGCAGTGCTGATGAGTCTGCCTTTGTCAGAAAACACTTTTTGCACATTGCAGTTTCTCTGTTTTTCCTCTATTGCCTTATCTGCCCTTTGTCTCATCGCACTGTCTCGACAATTTCAGGTCATTTTTAAAGCAGCTGCTGAAATTATCTTCCAGAAGACAGAGGAAGATTTAAGCAAAACCCATGGATCACATCTACAAAGTTAACCCAGCATTTGGTCTGTCTGACTATATCACGTCTTTCCTGTTTTTGTCGGTTCTATGCCTGGAAATCCTTGTTCTTGTGATGTCGAGGTCAGACTGACCTAAACCAGACTGACCTGGACAGGATGTGTGTGGGTTGGTGTGTGGGATCTTTCCTGGCCTATAGACCCTCTCACAGTTTGTAAACGATGTGACGTTTCTTGAGGGGCGGGGCTTAACTGGATGCAACACATCTCAAACACTATAGCCTGTAAACGGCGGTTAGCATGTTTCAAGAGACTGTTTTGACAATATGCTAATACACCACTTCCCGAGACCACGAGCGTTATAAGTTGGGGTGTGTGGGGTATATTCATGACCCCTACACTCTCACTGGATGGACGATTTGACCAAAGGAGGACACAGAGGGGATGAAGTCTGGTCTGTCTTTTCCAAGTGAAGCCTCTCCAACAAAAATATTACAAGAAGTGGAAACACTGTGGTGGGTAATGTAGTACATGCAACTTCTGCCTGGACACCCCTGAAACACACAACTAATGTTGTGTTAGCCTAGCAGTTAGCATTAGCATTAACATGTAACAAGAGTCCCCTAAATAAGGATTAACTTAACGTAATTTCAGTCACGATTTATTCTAACCCATAACGTTTTCCAGGCTGAAACTGATCATGCATTATATATTGATCTGACCTTATATGAAGTGTGTTGTTGTTGATTGTCTCACTCCAATCCTTTCTTTTAAAATTCAAACCAAAGTTGTCTATGACTGGCAGTGGCAGGTATGTGATAAAAACTTCTAGTGTTTTTGATTTTTCTGTTTTGGCTCCAAAAAATACAGCAAGACAACATATCCCTGGTTGAAAGTCAGTGTTCACCTCAAGCTTCCCTCTGTTCTGCCTCCAGCTAACACCATGGCGTCACAGTGACAAAGGCCATGAAGGGATCTGTTATTTTCAGTCTTACTTTACAATCTATTTACTGTATAGCTGTATCCATGTATGCATATACAAGCATATGTAATTCCTCCAACAGTTCCATCCTTGTACCACCACTCTCTCCAGTTGTTGTCTTCTTCTCTTAGAACGTAATATGATCACAGTTATTTCCCAGCATGATAAACCGAGGTGCATCCTGTGTATGTCATTGCTTCTCCAAGCACTTACATTAACTCCACTAATGTGGCTGCACTTCACGTTCTCCTCCCTTCCTGGCGCAGGCTAAAGTATCCTTAGTCACCAGCCGGTAAACGATGCACTTCCTACCGC
This sequence comes from Mugil cephalus, assembly GCF_022458985.1. NCBI lineage: Eukaryota > Metazoa > Chordata > Actinopteri > Mugiliformes > Mugilidae > Mugil > Mugil cephalus. The sequence continues at coordinate 7,503,652 of NC_061782.1, forward strand.
TTTCAGCTGGGCCCCGTAAATTACACTTAAGATTAAATTAATTTCCACAAAGGGCAGGAGTGTACCGTCCGTGGAAACAAGGACGGCGCGTTGATTAATCCTAGCTCTGTTTGACATGTGCCTGAAGTCTGGAGGCCTTAAAGTGCGCCTGAACAGAATTGGAATTTATCTTTTATTAAAGTTTGTCACTGGAAAAAAAAGAGACGACGGGGGCAAAGGAATTCAATCTGAATCCTGAGCCGAGGGAAATCTTCTGAGGGCACCGCTGATTTGTTGGAGGAGATTTGATACAAATTCTCAGAAAAAGAAGGAGGACTATTACATCTGGACAAATCATTTGGTTCAGAGTTTATGAAGGAGATCATTTGTAGCGAACAGCGGTGATATTACTTACATGTCGGCCCGCACTGATTCTACCAGGATGAAAAGTTATCTACAACTATTATTATTATTATTATTGGACTGGAAAACTGCCTGCACCAATTAAAAAAAATTCTGCCCAGAAAAGTAATTACACACTACTCACTGCGGGCTGTGCACTCTAACATGACCCATGAAAGAATATATTGTGAAAATATTATGAGTTGTTACCTTGGGGCCGTGTGTGCCTCAAACTCATCAAGACGTCAACGGTTGGATGCGAGATAAGCCTTGGAGAGTGACGGGCAGATCACTGCAGTATTTAATTACCTGCAAGCTCTGTATGTGTTCATAAGGGAGCTTTTCTGGTGTGTGTGTGTGTGTGTGCGTGCATCAGTTTTGAGCTCAGGGTCTGTCTCCACTGACTCTGCGCCTCTGCTGCTTTTTAATCCCCGCGGACGAAAATAACATTCCCAGTCACTGGCGCCCGAACAAGAGAGCTGACGAGATGACAAGCTGGGAAAATGGAGTAATTCATGAAGCATATTGTGCGCCATTAGCACGGTATAATTCATTGTGCGCCGCACGCCGCGAATGTAATGCGGCTGAAGTGAATCATGCACACGGGCTCAGCAAGGTGTAAAATGAGCTAGCGCTGATTAGGATGCTCTTTCGGGAGAAAAAAAGAGAAAAATACATCATGACACGTAGTTATCAGCGGACCAACAAATAGAGTTTCCACTGTGTGTAATGCGCTGCATGTCTTTTTCAAGAGATTAAAAACGTATAATTGATTTTCCTGTAGCTTGAAGAGAGGGAAAACAAGAACATTTGTTCTTCGCCGCATCCATTTTACGTGGGACCTTCTCACACATAATGCATGTACCATTTAGGCAATGGCCTCCCTCACATTTACACAGTCAGATTCACAGTGAGGGGCTGCATGGGATCTGGGATATTTTCACATTTCTTTTTCGCCGCCGGCCAGTGAGTGTTTCTACTGGAGCAGATAGATGTCTTAGAGGAGGGAATATTTTTGGGTTGAGGGGCATTACTCAATTACGGGTTTGCTCATAAACTGGAGCAATACCTCTAAAGGATGATTTGTTAATATCCTTTCCGCAAAGTTTGGGCAACTGCACTTCTTTATTCATTTTTCTTTTTTACTCTTGCAAGATAATGCTTGCTTTTTTAAATATTATGGTTCGCAGTGAGCAGCAGATCCAGAGGAAATGAGGAAGAAAGGAGGAGGAAAAAAACAGGAGTTTGCATTCATCAGTGGTGCAGACAGCTGGGAAGACAAATGCATTGCAAACACACAGTATATTACAATTTTGGTAATGGATCCATTACCTTTTATTATTTTGCTTGAGTACAATGTAACACATGTGCAAAAATGGCTTTTGCATCAACTTTAAAACATGAGTGGAGTTGTGAAGCCGTGTTAAAATATTAGGGGAAAAATCCAACGCGTTCTTCTAATAGGCCCAGTCACATGTTATCGTGATTAAGTATTGATTTTGTGTTGACCCATGCTGGTTATTTATATCTGTTAATTGCTTGAACCTGTAAATCTATCCTATCTAGTGTGTTCTGATTATTTGTTTTAATTATACTTAGTATTTTATATGCCAGAAGAGATTAATGTATAAAAAACTCCAGAAACGCTGTTTTAGCACCTGTCTCTTGAAGCCCCGCCCCCTCCGGATGAACCTCCTCTAATTGGTCAGTTATGTTACATGGCAATGAAGATATATATTAAGGAGGAAAAGATAGAATGTTAATAAGGTGCTTTCACACCTTGGCTGTTGTTCTGAAACCAGGAGTTTTCCCTCAGGTCAGTTTGTTGCGTGAACACAGTGATCACATTACACAACCAATGAAACGGACTAAGCCTGGTTAGAGAGGGGTGGTCTCCGGCCGATTGCAGTCAGTCCCCAGAGCAATTCATTTGCAGTTTGAACACCCATTAGTCACGAGCCAATACGACCACCTAATTATATGATCAAGCAGTTTACGTGACTGCGCGCGCTGCTGCGCCTCTCATTATGTAACTCTATTTTCTGCGCACAGACGCTTGATCATTGTGTTGATCAAGTGTTATTATACCGAACACTGGTACATGAACCACAGAGCATCAATGCGCCACTAACAACCACTGTTGGGAGAAGTTAATAACATTCGCCGTGTGTAAATGCCAGTGCCCACGCCTGCTGATTTGATATGATTATCTCTCGATCTGCTGAAATCCAATTTTTCCCACCAAAGTGTCGAGTCGAGGGCGTGCCTGTTTGCTTTGTCTCATCTTACTGTGAACACAAACTGAACCAAGGTAAGGAAAGTAAATCTCTTTGGTCTCAATTTTTTTTTTAAAGTTTGCATAAAAAAGCCATATAACACACCAAAGCACAGCTCTTTAAATTCACTGAACTCCTCGGTAAGTGTGAACTCAAAACACTCCAACAAAACTAATATGCAGCCCATTATGACGAGTCAGTCCTTCACACTTGAGCTATACACAAAAGAAAAAAGACGCAAGGCTGCTCCCGCTCTCCACACTTATTTGACGTTGAAGTGAGGACAGGAGAGGGACTGAGTTCAACACATCGCATTCGGCTGTATACCAAATTGTAAAATAATAGTCTTTTGTACCCGCGGCCCTGAAGTATCTTGAAGCTCAGCTGTGGACCGGAGCGGAGCGTTGAATTGTTTTAAAGTGCGGCGCCACGGCGACCTTGTCTGAGACGACAGGGAGCACAGTTGCGTCTGACACATCGGTCGGGGGACGGGGTATGGAGGATGCTGGCGGACGCAGGAGCATGCTAATTCAAGGTGTACGCGTGTGACAGCAGGGGAAGGTGATCCCGGAGGTGGCCTCAGTTGGGTTTAGACTCATCTTATCCCGCGCTCCGAGAAACATCACGAGTTCACGTAAAACCGCTATATTGAGTAGTAACTTGGGCGTCTGTTCTTTTTCCTCAGATTCACAGAGTTTCTGGAGCCCTTCGAGAGAGTGATCCAACCAGAGGAGCTGTGGCTTTACAAGAATCCTCTAGTCGTGTCAGACCACATTCCTAAGAGGGTCATGTTCGTAAGTACCTGCTGTCTAATTTCTCTTATTACAAGCGCGATTGCCGTTGAATCATCACTTCCATTATTATTGCAGCCTCCATAAACCGCATCCTCCGCTTAATTCCTAGTAATCTTTGCGGCGCAGATACCCTTCGCACTGGGATGATCGTTGAAGTGTTTCATTTCTGTCGAGGTGAGGCCTGAATCGCGTTGATAGTTACGAGGAGGGCTTTGTGGGGCCGCGGTGATTAGCCCTTCCAGTGTAAATACCGTCTGCTCTTGGACAGCAGTGGGTGGTGCGGCGTTCAGATGGATTTCTATAATTTATGCCGCGCGATGCATTTTTCCGTCCACGCAGCGGGAACTGAAAATAATTTTCCCTTTGCCTCATCCTGTAAACACTGAGAAAAACAAACAAACCTGAGTGAGAGAATCCGTTGGCAAGCGCTTCCGCTCAGCACATATTGGAGGGTCTGGGCTGATTTAGTTCTCATATGTTGCTCTAAACTGGCTTCAATACACTTAAAATACGGCTCAGTGCCTTCCAGAGAGCATTTGAATACTGTTTGGAGTCGTGTGTTGTTTTTCCTGCTATAGTGGTCCTACTTTTAAAGAGCTATTAGAATAAAATATGACAACATCAAAGACGCCTGAACAGTAGAAAAGCCTGAAATACTTAATTGGGACTACGAACAGTTGTCTAGACCTTGCAGTGACATGAAATGTGTTGGAAAAATATAAATACAGTACGTAATAAGTGTATTTATGTGTTTGTTTTTTACTTTCTTCAACAGGAAGTTGAATGTTTGAGCCAGGGAGCAATTAGCTTAGCATGAAGAGGAGGAGAACAGCCAGCTCTGTCTACAGTTGAATACACTGGTCACCAATACAGTTTAGCTCCTTTCTTTAATTAATGCACAAAAATAAAAGTAAAGACAGCATGTTTTGGGTTAACGAAGGGGTACGTGCTGTATGAATGTGCTCATACTTTGACCCCTGAAGCCAGGGTTTGCATCCTCCCCTATTATTTGTAGTTAAGTACAGGCAAAATTAGCAGTTTAGGCAAATAACAGGAAAATAATGTGCTTATTTTCAGATTCTGCTCTAGGGTTTAATTTTCTGAGTTGTTTTTTCTTTTTCACTTTGGTGTGATGTGATTTTAAGTTGGAACATGATAACAACTTAGCTGCTCATGTGAGTTTTATTTATTCGTCTCAGCCAGAAGCAAATTTTCACATGAACAGGATTTTTTTTCTCTTCTTTCAAACAGAGAAACAACACAAGAACAGAGCAAAGCATGTCAAAGCTCTAAATTTAAGTGTTTTTTTTTTCTTTTTAAAAAAAGGAAGATCAGTTATCGTGGAAAAACAAAGATATAAAAAAGACAATGCAAAAAGTGTGAACTAGGAACAAGTAAAACCCTACCACTTAACTATGCAGACAAAGGTTGGGACAAATAGTCGGCAAAAATACACATAAATACGAGTCATGTAGAAGGACCTATGCAGAGTTTAAAACCGAAATCAGAACTGGGATGGAAGTGAGTCTGAGGAAAATAAGAAACAGGCAAGAGGTGAACTTGAGACAGACAAAAAAAAAAAAAAAAAAACAAGGGAAAGAAACCGGATGATTGCTAAACGCTTGATTATAGTGGAAAACTGTGGTTGACACACAACCAAAAAGACAAGAAATAACAAATCAAGCCTTAACATTCCCCACACCAGTGGCATGTTCCTTTTCACCAGGTACCTCCATTATCCAACCAGAAAATGGATTAATACGGCTGCGGTCCATTCACGTTTTCAGAATCAAATATTTCAGAGGGAAACAAACCAGATACTAATGTGTCCATTAGTAATATTTTCATTTAGAACTTTTCAGATACATTAATTAATTAAAAATGTGTTTGTGTGTTCGTAGGAAACACATCCAGTTTGCGTCACATTCTTTTCAGAGCTGGCAACTGTAGATTTGTGAAGTTGTTATTGTTATTATTATTATTATTATTATTATTGTTATTATTAGTAGTAGTAGTAGTATTAGTTTATTGAATTGGGACAATGCTCATTAATCAACACTGATTCATTAGCTATCAGTGTGAATGCACCAGACTTAACACATATGCTAAATTTCAGTCGTAGTCCCAAGGCAGGTACACAACACAGACACAGAAGGCTTTAAAACAGCAATCATATAATAGACAATTACAGAACCAGACACAGATAGACAATGTCAGAACAAACCAAAAAACAGACAGACAAACAGTAAAAAAAAAAAAAAAAAAAAACATTAATGGACCAAGAACCCTGAGGACATGTATCAGATTTAGAGAACTATTCAGGCTATGTGAGTACATGTCTAATTTATTTTTAACCAATGTTTGAGATTGTAAAAGTTGAAGTTTAAAGATAAAAACCGTCTGACCACCAACTCAATATGACAAAGCTGACATAATCTGAACAGGTTTAACCAGACTGAATTCTTAAGGCAGTATGAGTCTCATAACTTGCCATTTGGACTTTATAATAGGGCTGGGTGCATCGATCTAGCCCAGGGGTTGGCAACCTTCAACACTCAAAGAGCTATTTGGACCCGTTTCCCACAGAAAAGAAAACACTGGGAGCCACAAAACCCCTTTGACATCTAAAATGAAGATAACGCTGCATATATCGTTTTCACCTCTATGCTTGGCCTATGGCGTGTTGCATTTGTGAAATGAAAGAACCACTACAGAGAAAACGAAATTGCATTATGTATACATAACGGGGATTTATCCACGGTTGGCTTACCTGGGGTCGAAAAGTTCAATACATAGCAGGCTGGACCTGCCGGCGTGTGTCGCACGTCGGCAGTTGTGACGTATATTTTGAGCGACAGAAAAATTATATACATTTTATTTTAATGTTACAAGATCATCATCGATTCAAATTTGGAATTATATATCTTTTTTTAAAACTAACACACTAAAATAAAAATACATCTGAAATTAAATACTCGACAGCAACTAGTAAATGTGCTGCAATGCACTGTGGGAGTTCAGGGTTTTTTGGTTGACGTTCCAACCATGAGCGTGGTGTGGCATTCAGTGTCATTCAGTGGTTGTGTAACTCTCGCTCGTTCACTGATGAGTGACTAGTTGCCGCTATCCTGAGGCAGTTAGTTAGCGTGAAAAAGTGAACGGCTTTGATCAGCGTCCTTGCTCCGCACCGCACCGCTCGCCGCAGAGAGCCGCAACAGAGGAACGAAAGAGCCGCATGCGGCTCCGGAGCCGCGGGTTGCCGACCCCTGACCGAGCCAGTATCGGTAATGGATTGATACTAGCGTGATGGGATCGATATGTTTGACCCAGTTTCTCTTCTATACGTCCAGTAAAATGCTCGCCACAGAGTTCATGCGAGTGCAGCTTCTCTCCATCCCCACCTGTTGCAGAAGGTAGGATATGAACAGAGTTTGACACTCAGCATCCCAGCATCACAGCAGCATCACACAGCTGGCACTGATGCCGTTATTGAAATGCGTCAGTACTCGGAAGAGAAGAAGAGAAGACAATTACACAGGATGCAGACTCACTTCGTTGGTGGAAAATGAATGAGGCGACGTTTCCATCTCTGAGCAATTTTATATTTATCATGACATCGTTGCTTTTGTTTACTAATTTGCTCAACTGACGTTGTTACCGACTTTACATTCCACTGTTGTTGTGTTGTTCACATTTTTACAGTTATAATTTTTGTTACGTTGTTCCTTTTTCTTATTTTGCCCTTATTACTTTTTTCTAAAACAACTGTGTGTAGTAAAAGGGCAATTATTTAAATTTTGAGTAGTTAATGGAAACAGATTTATGTGACTAAAATATTTGTCCTGTGTTTTATCATAATCATAATCAACTAACTAATACCAAAATATGCAGAATCGCCCAGTCCTACTTTATAAAAAAACAGTGTTTAGACCAATACAGAGAAAACTACAGCTTTGCATGCAGCTGGGGAGTCCTTTAACCAGAGGCTCCAGACTAAAATCCCCCCTCTAAAAGTTTGTGTTGGTGGAAGTTTCTGATGGTTTATAGGCTTAATATTAATGCCCAGCAATCCGTTTTCCATAATGATGCCAAGAAGCAGATATTGAGTCCTAATGATGATCTTTATCTGCGTTAACACCATGTTAGGTGGCGTATAATCAGGGATACTGCTCTAATGGGATCTGCAGGCAATTCCAGAGATATAACTTAATAACAACATTATTAAAACCCGTACAGACTCAAACTCATTTCTACTGAACGGGGAATATCTTGGATCATCTGGAGAGTCCACCGCCGCGCACAGCTGACATCTTCTGTCTGCAGGCTACCTTGTCAGAAAAACCGTCTCTTAGGTAGTGACGGCTTAATCGCAACATCAAGCCAACGTGAGAGGCAGCGGCTCGGCCTGCCCATTGTTTATTTAGCTCACCTCTTCGCAGCCTGTCAGCATTTGAGTGACTGGCGCTCCTCTGCATCCTGCGCTCCCGCGCACACATCAATCATCTCATTATGTGCAGAAAAGGCCGCAGAGAAGGCGGCGAGCTGCGGCTGTCAGTCACTTCGAGCTGCAAAATAACGACAGCAACTGTAAACTTTAGTACACAGGACACTTTGTACCGGATCTACGAATGTCAGCGGTAATAGCGTCAGCACAAAGATGTTGAGTGTTAGCTTGGCGCCTCTCGATGGTGTTTAAAGGCCTCTCAGGCCGGACGAACCACTGATTAATATAAATAATATAAAAATGGTTAAAAATTGAACAGAAGCGTAATTGCTCATAAATAAAAGATCACAGCTTTAAATTGCTCATCGGCAAATCGTATGATGGGTGTTTTGTGATAAGCACTTGAAAGCGCATTAGTCAAAGGCATTACATAAAGATTTGAGCTAATCATTTTGTCCCAATGCTACATTAAAAAATAAAATAAAAAAAAATGCTACAATGTAAATGCAGCCACAACATTAAAACCACTGACAGGAGAAGCTAATAATTTTGACCATCTTGTGACAGTAAAATGTTCTGCTGGGAAACGTTTGGAGCTGGCGTTCATGTGGAGGTTACCCACCAAGACCAGACCAGACCAGACCAGATAGACCCACCCCATAGCAATGACTTGTTGGCCTCCAAATCCCCTTTATCCCAAACTGATGAACCCATAGGACCTAAATGTCCCCACTCATTAAGGCCCATGTCCATTCTCTGATGAGTCACAACAGTTTTGGAGGCACAAGGGATTACTACACAATATTAGGAAGGTGGTCATAATGTTATGCCTGATCGGTGTACAGCAGAGGGAAATAAACTGTGTTCATCCTCAGGTGTTAAATCTCTTCCTTCACACGGGCTCAAATTAGACACGTAGCTTCAAATACACTCTTTGACCTGATAGGTTTAAATTTAACCCAACAAATTAGCGGTTGCAGTTGCAAGAACACTGACACGCACACAAACACACACGCCTCTTGGGAAAACAGTCAACAGTCAGACTTCTTCAGTGTCATCCCTCTCACAGTAACCCCGAAGGCGTTTGGAGAATTAATCTGCCTGTTAAAAGATGCTCATGGAGAGACTTTTACATGAACTCCCTGACCTTCATAAAGATACAGAGTGTGTACCGCATAGGTCTGCGTGCAGCCCCAAGAGTGTCTCTGCCACTTTATTGGTTTTTATATTTATGCGTAGTGGCAGTAAAGTGTTTTGATATTTACTGTAGGACACAATGTCGTTCAAGTACATTGCAATGGTGTGGGCAGAGGTTACAGATCGGGTTCAGGGTCCCGACACTGGTTGATAATTGTTGCTCTTACTGTGTATTATCGACACAAGATGCACCCTTAGAGACTGTGCAAATGTGATCCCCACTCTAGGTCGCCTTTGGACGTTTATCCTCGGATCACAGAACAGTTTCGGCATTTGAAAAAGAGTTGCATTCATGTTTATAAAGAGATTAGAACTTAATGTTTTCAGAAAGTGTTGTGACATAATGATGCAGTGCTAAATATTTAAGATGCTTTTGGATAATTTAATGCGTTGTCGTGGTAACCGCCAGCACTGACTGTACGCTGACACGACTTTTATATCTTGAAATTACACTTTGAAGGAGACAGTTTAGGTAAAAAAAAATAAATAAATAAATAAATGAAACTCCACAATCTGCTACTGAATCATCCGTGTTACACCAAATGTGACAGCGTATTGAAATTGTACTGCTGCATATGTTCTGAGGAGATGTGAAAATATTAAGCCAACAGAGAAATATATATATATATATTTATATAGATATACAACCTCAGTGACAAAGTGATGGCAGCTGCTGTGACTTAAAGGCCACTGATAAGCAGGGTGCATATTTTGGCAAAACGTGAGGGAGGCCACTTGAAGCTGCGTCGTCTAAACATGGCCGCTTTGATACATTTTTTGCCTGGAAATATTTCAGTGGTGCACCGTGTTAAAATCTCTAAGTAATTCGCGGTGCACTGAAGGTTTCCGTCTGCAGGTGCATACAGTGCGTGACACACTGTGCGCACTCAGTAGTCAGTTCATTAAGGAACGGTCCTCCACTACATCTTCACATCTTCATTTGCATCCTAGTAATCAGCACCAGAATGATCATCCAATTAAAATTCTGCCCCATTACGATGCTGTTTCTGCATAAACTAAACATTATAACAATCATGAAGGAGGATTTAGTGCAGGACCCTTATATTAGAAAGCATTTTTTCCCACTAGTGTTCCTAATTTTTTTTGTATATTAAAGTACAGCCATCAGCCACAACATTAAAACCACTGAAGTAAAAACAAAAACATCAACCATCTTGTGACTATACAATGTTCTGCTGTAAAACTTCTGGACCTGGCGTTCATGTGGATGTTACTTAGACATGTACCACCCACCTACACCAGACCAGGCACCCCCCCACCTCATAGCAATGACACTCCTCGATGGCAGCAGCCATCCCCAGCATGATGCAGCCTGACATAGGCACACACACAAAAAAATGGTTCAGGAACAACATGAAGGACAGCACAAGGTGGCCTCCAAATTCACTAGATCCCGAACCGATCAAGTATCTGTGGCATGATCCTTAGAGACCCCTCCCCTCAACCCATAAATCCCAAAGATCCCCATTCATTTCTCATAGAAATGTAAAGTATCTATCATAATGTTATGCCTGATCGGTGTACAGCACTGCTCTTAGTAGCCTCAGTAAAATGTCTAGACTTCCTGTACCCATGCCTGTGTTGGAAAGGTTCATACAGAAACTGTAGCAGCTGTACTTAAAGTCAAAGATGCACTGCTGAGTGTGAATCCATGTGCAATTACAAGTTCGACTCTACTTCAAGGGAATTATAAGGTGCAAAATTAGTTTATAATTGCCAGAGATATGCAGAACCCAGCTGAACTAATGAACAGCACAGAAGGGAAATGTGTGTTATAATAATGGAACCGAAACCGCGCCTTTGTTTTTTTTTTTTTCGCTGCCTCTGTTGCTTAAGGCAACGAAAATTCAGCGTTTGCCCAGAAAGTGTTTCATACGTTTTAAGAATATTTATGTAGCTGCTCCTGAGGAGAGACAAATCTTTTATCAAGGTAGGGGTAAAACTCCCTCTGTCCCGCTGTACTGGCACTGAACAATAAAAGAGCTTGTTTGGCCCCTAAGTTTGCCTTGTTAAAATTAACTGTGAATAATGGATCGGTTCAGGTCGTTCCCTGAGGCTAGAGTCGTTTAACAATTAACCTGCAAAACAGACCCAGTGGAATGGCGCGGTCCGTTCCCAGCGTCTGAGGTAATAACTGCACATTTGTTATTGTCTTTTATTTCCTCGCAGGCCATCTCATTCCTCACGCCGCTGGCAGTGATATTTGTGGTGAAGATAATTCAGAGGACGGACAGGACAGAGATCAGAGAGGCATGTTTAGGTGAGTGTTTTTAAGATGTCGCGCACACGCGAAAAGCTGTGAGCTATTTCATTAATTAGCTTTAATAATTGTCTCGATCTTTAATACCTGTCATCGAAGCCTACCTAAAAGCACGGGTCACGCAGAGGTACTTCATTACGCACACCTTTCAACTCTACGACCTAGTGTTTCAGCCAGTGTGGTACAGTTCAAATCTTAATGGAAGCATAAGTAAGTATTTACCACTTGTTTATTTCTCGCGCAGCAAGCGGGGCCTCTTTCTCGCACCAATTTTTGTTTTCCTGTTTGCCGTGCTCCCCTGGGTCGAGAGGCCTGCTGAGGCTTTGGCACATCACACCGCATTAGGAAAGTTTAACACAAATCCAATTAAAGAGACACACGGGGATGAATCAGATGGAGGGAAGGTGGCTCGGTGCATCAGTGCAGAGATTGCTGTGCCGTGTAGGACTTAACGGGCCCATTACAGCCTGCCGAGAAGCACTTCTAACAGCGGCACAGGAAGAAGGGGGAAAAAAAGAATAAAAAGAAGTCCATTACTCTGATAAGTTTCTACATAGCCTTAGTTTTGAGGGTGGCTTTGAACCCGTGTTACTACTAGACTTAACGAGAAAAAATGTGTCTCCTCTAACTACCTACATGTCTTTTTAGCTTTTCATTCCAACCTTAAATCACAGAAAAAACCTACGGCCCAAACCCATGTTTTTGCTCATTTATTGAGTTCAAAGTTGTCCCAGAGGGTTCTCAAACGCTGAGCCCTGAATCAGATTCTCAAACAGATGGAAGTGAGTTCGCATAAATTGTTTTTATTTTAGTAAATTTTCACCGGTGTGATACCAAAGGGACTTTGTTTTGCTAATGTACCGCATTAACTGTTTGATCATGTGCGTTCTATTATCTCACCGCCTCTTTATTCGTGCTTGGAGTTAAAAAGGGACACGACGTTCCCTTTGTGGAGTTGCCTAAATAATCCTTCATCATTCCCAAACTCCTGCCCTTAATTACGTGACTGTCTATCATTCAGGATATAATCAAGCCATTTGGAAGTTTGATTTTTTCCAAAAGACTCCTGTGCTCTAAGAATGAGTCAGTGGTAATTCTGTTGCGAGTTTATTTTTATCACGTAGCACGCACAAACATTGCTGTTTATTGTGAGAGATACAAAGAGAACTTTTAATAAGAGTTTTTGTGGTGTTATTTTTTAACGTGTCAAAGCTACAACCACAACAAATAAGCTGCACCTGCTTCAGCGAGGAATATCAAAAATCAGAAAAATCATCATAAATATTTAAGTCATAGGTCTTCAACAGGGTGCCCGAGACCCCTAGGATAATTTTTGGTTGATTAGACTTTTTTTTTTTTTTTTTTTTTACTAGACCGCATACTAGGCGCTGACTCTGTCAGGTTCGTCACAATCGACCTAGAGTCTGTTCACTTCCCAAGTAAAATCCAGACGCAAAATGATTATAATAATGTATATTTATAAATAGCACTACGCTAAGTTTAATATAGAAGGTATGGGGGTCCTTACTTAACCTGTCCATCAGTTTAGGGGTCCCTGGTCTGAAAAACGTTGAATACCCCTGATTGAAATCATGTGTGCAATTCTTTTGACAATCTGCAAATCAGCTACTTCAGGGGAAAAATCATCTGTAGAGAGTTAGAGAGTAAAGGTAAGAAAGGTAATGCGACAGCAGCGACCCTGTCTATATGCAAGACAAATCTAATTTCCAGAAACTGTAGCCTATGGTGTAATCACTTGAACAAGCTCCAGGGTATATGCTTGCCAATGGGACCAATTTTAAATACCTCATTATTGGGATGAATACAGTCGGGCTTTCGAGAGTGGCTAATCACACCACTGTTTCCCAGACCCCTTAAAAGTATGATTAGCCAATGAAATTCCACAGGCACAAGCTGGTGATATATAGAATAACATGCTAAAGACACTTTCTTAGGTTTTAAATGTTTAATCAGCTGCTTTAGTCAAAAGAAAGTATTTTTTGATCAGGCATAAGCACAATAAACATAAACTGCCAATGCTGAGGTTGACTTAGGGCCATACAAAAAAATGTATTTGTACATTTGTGTTAGATTTTATATAGGAAAACTGAAGTCATACCATCATTAATGTGTACCTTCATTTCAAAAATGCCAGACGCCGCTTTACAAATGAATTAAGTTTAAAGTTAACCGAGCCTTATGCCAGCTAGTTACCTACACAACATTTTACAGGTCGTTTTAAAATATTTACAGTAAGTAGACGCTTGGATATTTAAGTGAGGGTCTTTTACATATTGACAGACGTTGGCAATAACATTTATAGGCCCGTTAATGGTGAAAATAAGACATTTATCTCAAAGTAGCACATTCGCCCCATAGGGTTACACTGTAGAATCTTCCCTCTGATGTATCTAACATGGCGCCCAGAAGCCAACGGAAATAGAGCTCCCCCTGGTGGCTGGCTGACTGCAGTATAGGTCATAATCTCCACCCCTCCATATTAGTGGATGGGACTTGGGTCTGATTTATATGTTAATCAACCACTTTAGTCAAAAGTAACAAAGTAGTTTTTGATCATTATGCCTGACCAAAAACTACTTTGTGAGAGAATATAACTGGGGCAGCTGGTTTTATACCTTTAGTGCTGGGCCTATATCTAAGTAAACACTGATGTGATCACATGTCCCATTTCTGTACAGGTCAAACAGAACCCATCTAATTTCGGGGCTTTTTTATCCGTTCTGCTCCGACTTTGCCCAAATTAACAAGCTGTTAAATAACACTGACCCTGCGCTCCTCTGAGCAGCTCAGTAAGATAATACATCTCAGCCCTGACAGCATGCGGTGAGAATTCAATTCTGCTGCCGACTACCAGGATTAACCTACGAGGACAGGCTCTCGGGCTAATGATGAGCCCCAGCGGTTTTCTTCACAGCTAATTAAATGAACGTACGGTTATGGAACAATGCCTACCTGTCAACCAACTCTAGTCCTTCTGTTTCCTGTTACGGATGTTGAGTCGAAGCAGTAATTGCTTCATAGTCAGATAGGGCTCTAAATTGGTGCAATCACTTTGTCTCTCCTACAATAGGGATAATTAAATGTCTAAAAAATATTTGATCCATTGTGTGCACAAATATTTCTTTAATTGTGGTAATGGATATTTCGCTTGCATTCGTATGTACGGATTGCCACCATGTCCACAATTCCACCTCAGTGACAATTGCATGAACTCCCTTAATAGTTTGCTTGGACATTCATGATGTCCTATAGGTACAAGCAACTTTGTGACTCTTGTGTTGAAGACTTTTATTTATGATAAAATCCTACAAATCCTTTTTCCCTCTTCCATTAGTCTCCGGTCAACTTCAAGTGCACTGCTACGTATAAGCAAATAATGAGCCTAGCAAGCTTTAAATGTGCCAAACATTACAGCATGGTCAATCTAATTTGAATCCATTTTGAATATGATAGCATGGCAACGTTAGCATTTAGCCCACCTCAATAGTGAAGCCAAAGCAAACAGAGCTCCCCCTGGTGGCTGGCTGGCTGGAAGTGGTTTCTGCCATGTTAGGCGGTTAATTCAATTATTTAATTGAATCAGGATGTGTGCAAATGTTTGACTGGTAGTGTCATTGAAGTGTCCACTTTTGTGATAAGTTAGATATTTGATGCTATAGAAACAGGATGTGACATCATGATCACTACAAGTTGCCATGCCAACTGCTCGGTGAAGCAGTCCCATATGATCCACCATTTCTTTGTAGCTGCTGGAGGTAGAGCAGATCGTAGCATTAATCAAGCAAAATCACCTGTGAGTCTGGATCGAGTGTGGACGGTTTATCGCGTGGCTCCTTACCCGGACCGTACAACGCAGACTATGACTCCAAACTTGCAAGATGGCACCACTCGTATTCCTGAGAAAATAGCATCAGTTTGGCCAATGCAAGGAAGTGGGGACACATTATCCATATTTCTATGCAGTTAATGTGCCAAAGGAACATGGTCAGATGCCTGTTATGGAGGTGTTTAAAATCTGTCTGCCACCGTTCCTGCTTAGAAAAGACCATGACTCGTAAAAACTGAAGGGAAATTCCTGTGAAACTAACTGGCTATTATATTTGTATACAGTATCAGGAGAGTGGGAAACCTGCCAGAGTCTTTTATTGGACGGTAAACAACTAGAGTGAAACTAAGGCTTTTATCACAGCTTCACTGTTTCAATTAATATTTCCCATGCTGAAAATGTCAACTTGGACATCTTTTCACTGGTTACAACAGTAAACTGATGTAATGTGTGTGCTTATGTGTGTCTTTCCTCCTTCTCCAGCTGTGTCCCTGGCTCTCGCCCTAAATGGGGTCTTCACAAATACCATCAAGTTGATTGTTGGGAGGTAAACAAGCTAAAGCATTTCATGTCCTTTTTTGTCAGTAATAATAAGCTGCAGGCTCTGATCGCATATCATGTTTAATAATAAACTGGAATCTGTTCTTTATTCTGATGCCGAAACTATCTTAACGGGCTGCGTTCAAATTCCAGACCCAGGCCAGATTACTTCCAGCGCTGTTTCCCAGATGGGCAAGTTAATGCAAAGATGCTGTGCACCGGGGAGCCAGAGCTCATCGCTGAGGGACGCAAGAGTTTCCCCAGCAGCCATTCGTCCTGTGAGTATCACGAGGCAGAAGATGCACGGCCGCCGCCAAGCGCTCGCAGCGCGGTGCCAGAAGACATCAGACCTCTCACTCTGACTCATTAAAACTGCACACAACTGTAGCGTCTAACTCGGGTTTGATCGCGACGCTCTTAGCAGCATTTCACCGAAATGTCAGGGAAAAAAAAATGTGCATGAGCGCGGAGGGGCTGAAAAAAAAAACGAGGTGTTTGTCTTCGAAGGTAATTACAACATGTAGCAAAAACATTGAATATACAAGACCCCAGGCTGCTTGTCAGCACTTTGTCAAGCACATGCATTCTCCTTAGAGTACAGCTTCATCTGACTACCTTCTGTGTGTTCAGCTGTGCGGACCAGTGAGGGACACGAGACATGCTTTGGACCATATTGCTTTCCAAGCTGTTTTCCCTTGAGCAGCACGCTAAATAATTCACGTTTTTTTCTGTTGTCCAGCGCATTAATAGGTAACTTTATTCATGAAGCGTTCGCTGTGGGCCGCGTGGATGTCGAATAAACCGTGGTTATTATACAGTGGTGCACCAGACATGTAAAGACACCATTAAACAAGAAACACATCTTTGAAAAGTTCAGCGAATGGCCTCACTGTCTTGAGCAAAGTGATCGCATTGCCTTGAAGATTGTACATTTCAGGAAAGCAAGACGCGCATTTAATTTAACCTCCCACTATGTGTTATGCAAAAGTGAGCTGTGCCCAACTATGACATTTCTGATGTTTATATTATTTGCTTTTATTAACATTACATTTCAATTCTAGCTGCGCAGTTTACAAGGTATTTATGCTCAATTCCTAAGTACTGCAGGAATGTATAATAGAATGGATGCCTGCATATGAACACTACAAACATCTTGAAAAATTTCCTATTCTAATGATACTGAAACTGTTACCTCTGAGTTCGCAGTGCATGCGCAGCAAACACGGTGCTTCAGAAATAATTTGAGAATGTGTTTAATTGCAGTCCCGCTGTGATTGCGTCTGTGTTGACCTACAACAGGCTCCGTATCAAACGCGAGGTAATTGGGCTTTGCGTGCCGCAGTAACGTTCCAAAACCTTCAACAATGGGTTAGATTGCTCAGGCAGCGAACGTTTTCACTGATGTTAAAGACGGCTATAATTTCACGGTCTGGTCTGATTACGAATCAATGCTTTAGCAGAATATCAAAAATTGAATGCTCACATCTTCTCGGATACCTGCTCCAAGGCAGGAATACTTTGAAGTGCTCGCCGCGTCCCGGTAGAAATGTCAACGAGGGACGATGCTCTGTAATTCACCGCAGTGCCGTGTGTGGATTACATTCATCTATGAGACAGCTCTAATGGCCTTATGTTGTTTCGCTGGTGAGTAAGAAAGTGATTGAGAGTGCGATGGAGGTGTGATGGGGACACAGGGAGCACCCATATGCCAGCACGTCTAGAGAGTAGAAGAAATCCAATTTCCTGTCTGTGTCTCTTTGCACCAGACAATGCCTGTTGGACGACACTAACTTACAGGGCTTTTACCCAGACAAATGCCAGACAGACGGCAAAAGAGAATGCGGCCTTATTTAAAGCGGCAACACAAAATCACTTCTGCATGGTTGTGAAATTGGAGACGCGGATGAAAAAAAACTAATGTGTTTTGCATTCAGAAATGAATTCAGTGACATGCAGATGTTTAGAATCTGTGTGCTAAAATGCATCCTAAACGAATGCATCAGAATCTGCCAGGGTAAAGTTATAAATACACGCCAGCCTTCGGCGAGTTTTTTCAAAGTAAACATAAACTATTATTATTGCATTGCAAATTTTAAAGCTGCTCGCGTTCTTCGTGATTAGATTTCCTTTCTTCACCTCATAGCAAAAAAAAAACGGAGTAACAGAAATTGGATGAGACGGGTCCTAGAAAGAGAAAAACAAACTCCCCACAGCCCACTGCATCAATATATATGGAAGCAGAGCAAGAGCGCCCCGAAGCATTAGCTTTAATTGTCTGCTCCTTATTCATATCCATCTCACCAGCTCCCCTTGTGCATATTAAACCATTAGATATGATCAATTAATGTACAATATTAAAAACCATCTGCCATCGACACTCTCTCCAGCGCCTGAATGAATCTTAATCACATCATTTAATGTGCTCCTTCCACATATGCACAGCTATATGGATTCAATTAACTACAGCTTGTCCTGTCCATCGTATTAGTTCAGTATCTGGAGAGAGTACAGCACTCCTGTATTGTGAGATACAATATAATATAATAATCCTGTAAATGAAAAAGTATTCTTTCACATTTTTAACTGCAACGAAGCCTCAGACTTATTCTCTGCAGAGAGAAGAAGCGGCGATTACAAAGCGCTAATAAGGAGGTTCTGTAGAGCTAATGTTAATGTTTGAAATGGTCTCAGTGCCAAAGCGGTTGGTTAATATGCATTACTTACTTCTGGTGAGAGTCAATGGTGTCCCATGGGTCGCTGCAGGGGCCAAAGGTTTGAAGAGGAGGGAGAACTTGAGGAAGGCACGGTGACAGAAGCATATTAATATGCAATCTAGTGTGACGGACACTGACACATCATAAAATACTAATGCATAAGTAAGTAATGACTAGAACATTAATTGCAGAGTTGCAATGGCTCAGGTGTACAGTTAGTCACAGTGATGGGAAGTTTGGCTCTTTTCAAAGATTCAGCTCTTTTGGCTCAGCTCTCTTAGAAGATTTGGCTGTTATGGCTCCCGGATGGATCTTCATTTAGTTTTACTCTGAGACTTCTATTTTTCCCTAGTTTAGACACTGTGAATGGTTTTTGTGTCGGTAAGCATTTTTTTATGTTTTCATTAACTTTCTTTTCTTAATTAAAAAAAAAAAACAACAAAAAAAAAAGAATACAAGCCAAAAAGATGCCAGATGCCTCAGACTGGACGTCCAGTTTTTGCTGATGTCTTCACTTTTTCCTGACAGCTTGCATTTACGTCCAGTTCCCCATCTCTCTGTTGCACCTGCTGTCTCTGGAGTGTCCTTTTTTTTTTTTTGGAGTGGCCGAAGCTTCGACTCTCCCCAATGTGAATCGTATCTTATCGTTTTGTGAATTGGCTCTTAGAGCCGGCTCATTCGCGAACGACACATCATTAGTTAGGTAGCGCTCAGAGCTAAATGCTAACATGGACGTATTTGTTGTGGTAAAATAAATGAAAGTTGAGCTTTTCCTTTTGCAGTAGTCTTATTTCCGAGTAGTAATTCCAGAGAAAGTTCACCATTCTGTGTGGTTTGATTGTGTTGTATAGCGAGCACAAAACTAAATCAAGACATGTTTCAGAGTCTTTGTAGCACATTCAGCAGCAGACGCATCACAGGCACAGGGATGAACTTAAGCTGTTGTCTGCCGGTATCTGCTGTACCCAACATACCACCCTTTAAACCATGAACCGCTAACAATATGATGAGTAACGTGATCAAAAGCTTTTTTCCAGCACCTTTCCTAATGTTTTTCACCGTCGTGTCAAAATGCTGCCATGTTTACAGAAATCACCTCCTCCCATTTGCTTTAAAAAACGCCGTCGCGTTGAGCCTTTCTTCACTTTCTCCAAACTTCCGAACAAAGCTCGCGTTTGAAGATGATAAAAGCAATCGCACTGCACTCATCACTCTCATTAGGCATCTTTGTTTTGCCCCAGGGGAATTGCTTTTTTTATTAAAGGCTTTTGAAATACATGAAGGGGATTCATTACCCCGATGTGTTTTTGTGGTTTTCTTCCCCCTTCCTCTGCCTCTTCTCTGTCCCTCTTGCCTTGCGGTGACTACTCATGCCACTTGAGGAGGGTCCTTCAGGAGATGAGAAACACCTTGCGTTCATTGGGTGACACACGGGCTTAGTTTAACGTGCTAATTGTACATGTGGCAGCGTTTGTGGGTTCCTCTTTGTGTGGTGTGCCGCATCACACGCAGCCCGCTTGTTGTCCCCTCTCATGTATTATGCATAACGCCACAGCATTTCCATCAGTGTAATCCTCAAGATGTTGATTCACTGTGTCGGCAAACATATTGGCTGTATGTGGAATTTTAAAATTGCAGGTTTCCTTAATATTTTTTTCTTAAACTTCAGTCATTTAAATCCAGATTTGTTTAGTTTGTTGGCTCGGTTTAATCTGTATCAGTACAGGAAATTAGTCTATGCCACAAATTAGCCAATTAGAAGCGTGCTGCATTTTTGAACTGCTGTTGATTAAATGTGTCGATCCTCTGTGGGTTTGTTGACCTGTCCGGGCAGCGTCTCCGTGCCTTTCCCTTCAAAGCCTGGATAAGCTCCAGCTCCCGTCACTCCGAATGAGTAAAGATGATGCGCAACAGCGTATTCCTGTATCGCTGCTTCTGTCCTTTCAGAGAAATAAAATGCGACTGGGGTTTTTTTTTCTGTGCATCCATAACAACAATACAAAAAGAACAGCTCTGCAGAAACTGTAAAATTCTCTCATGTTAAACCGCGCCGAGTTAAAAGTTCAACTGTTCAAGCAAGAGACCAAGTCTGTGGCTCATGGATAATTTAGTTCTGTCTTCCCAAATGAGTAATGTAATTGTCTCAGTCATGGTTAGAGCTATTAAAATGAATGGTTTGAGCTGCTGTGTGATTGGAAATGTGGAGAGGTCGCCCAGAAGTGAGATGGATAGGCACTGAGGGGATGCTGAGGCTGAGGATCTTGGAAGGCTTGTTCATAACATCCAAACAGAAGGACGGGGCTGATAAACAGAGCCAGAAAGCATGAAAGTAAACCCATGTGGTTCACTTTGTGGGTGGTGATGATGACTGTGTGCGGCATTGTATATACCACAAGGCGCCAATTAACTTTAAGCATGATTCATATCTAATTCTGTACTCCATATGGATTGTTGCAAATGACTAGATTTATTAAATTTATTTATCTAGCCTTCGGTGAAATCAGTCTGTCAGTTAAAGAGATCATTTTTCTGCCTGTGTCTCTACACTGCATCCCGCTCCCAGTTCAGTTACACCAGTCGTTCCTAGTCCACCAGGGAGCTTGTCGTAGAGGCGGAGCCGTACAATGTGGTGTTACTCTTTTTTTGGCGGGTGTGCAGCCTCCACAATCTGCAGTATATTGACCGGGAACTCCACTCTCTGTGCAGATAAGGCGAAACGTTTACATCCATCTTCCCAGCAGCCAGGAAGCATTTATAGGGTCCACACTATCTGCCAGTCCCGACTTTCCAGGGCTGTTGCCAGTTCCGGTTAAGAATTCAGTTGCTGCAGGAGTTCAGTAAAAATGCAATCAAGCAAACTACAAAATATCCATAACCTCCAAGGTGGGTGACGGTGTTTAACCATTTTTTAAATAAAAATCCAATATGGCTCTAAACCAGCCATCCAATATGCTTGTGTAAATTGATTAATGGAAAATGTGGAGGTTTTAATGGAGCCAGCTCCCTCATCCTGACAGCACAAAGTTCTGCATCTGTCTTCCCGTTCCCTTCCCACCGGTCTCCCTCTCTGGCTAGAGGCTGCTGCACACGTGTCCTGGCGCCCTTAGTATTCTCGGCCAGTATGTAGGTCGAGTGACAAATGGGCATCTGATGGGTGCTGATGGGTGCTGTTTGGCCTGATGCAGCGGTAAACTAATGACCCTGTCTCAGGGCCGCCTCTCATGGCTCCATCACAGAAACCTTTAATTCATACAATTAAACTGACTCTGCGCCGTACAGTAATATTGCGCCGTGGTATAATTAAGGTGGTCCCTTCTATTATCTTTGTTTAGCCGTGCTTGCATGGCATCCAGTCATTAGGAAACCAATTTAGTGATAATAGATGCACACTCGACTCTGCGAGAGTGTACGCATTGTTAAATAAGTCTCCTTCAGGGTGTGAGTTGTGCTTTGCGTTTGCCTTCACCTGCTCTTAAGCACATAGCCACCAATCTTCTCATGTTAAAGGGATTATCAAAAAGTTCACGTCTTCTAATCTCAATCAGACTGACTTTTCATTTTTTCTGTTACATAACCCATTTTATTCTGACTATGCTATTATTTGGATTATTAGTGAAACAATGCTTAATAAGCCTAATGATACTGTGTGTAACATTCTTTATCTTCCTTCCAAGTTGCGTTCTCTGGTCTTGGTTTCACCTCCTTCTACCTGGCCGGGAAGCTGCAGTGCTTTACGGACCAGGGCCGAGGACGTAGCTGGCGCCTCTGCGCCATGGTGCTGCCTCTTTACAGCGCCATGATGATCGCACTGTCCCGGACCTGCGACTACAAACACCACTGGCAAGGTCGGCCCCGAACTCATCACGCGCCAGAATGTGATGACAATTAGCGTCAAAACAAAACAAGCGATGCGTCGTCTTAATTTTGTGAAGTCTGCTTGTGGCAGCTGAAGGACGGACGTTGTTGAGGAGCGTTTTTGATCAGAACTTTCTCAAGGCACTACGTGATAAATCCAGCAAGCTCCTCTTATCTCATCTATACTTAAGAGCTAAGGCATGTGCATGGAAGCCAACCCAGCACCAGCCGTAACCTGTCTCTGTAGGTTCCCACGGTGCTATATATACTCACCTACAAGAGAAAACATAGGCTACATGAGATCACATGGACTAATTAGTAAATTAATCATTCAACTAACGACTGCAAAGAAATATCAGTCTTGCAAATTCACTAGAATTCAAAAGAAGCCATTATAAAGTTGCATGGAAGTGGTTATGGTCGGTTTCTGTAAGACATAGACAACAGAGTCAAATACAGTAGTAGTATTGTAAATGAAGTAGCTGAATCATTATTACACCAATCAATCAACATGACGTAACGTAACGTTCTGACTCATCAGACAATAGACATGTGCCTTCTGAAGGTGTCATATGGGGGTTTATGGGTTGAAGGGAACCTGCTACAGATACTACTCAGTTTGGGAATTTGGACACCAGGTCTTAATGTTTTTTTTTTTGTTTGTTTTTTTTAGTTGGTCTTAAACCATTTTTGTGTCATGCTGCATCCTGCTGGGGATGGCTGGAGGAGTGTCAAGGGGTGTCATCGTTATGGGGTGGGGGGGTGTCTGGTCTGGTCTAGGTGGCTGCTACATGTCTAAGGAACATCCACACAAATGCCAGGATCTCAACTCAGTGTTCTGCAAAGGTTTCCCAGCAGGAGTTGTTGCAAGACGGCCAATGCTGTTTCCGTGGTTTTAATGTTGTGGCTGATTGACGTACATTGTGTAATGGCGGGTTTTTGATTTCCCTCCTAACGGTTTCAAATGCCCCGAATGTGGGCCCCTAACGACAGTTTCATTCAACAGCAGATGTCTGCATATCATATTACAGTTTAAGATTTTTATATCTCTGCAGAAAGAATTGGCAGGAGTCTGCGGCGCGCAGAGGGACGCGAATGCGAGGGAAGGTGTTGAAAGGAATATCTGATAATGTGATGACAGCTCTGTCATATGGTGTTAATTAGTTTTAGAGAGCCATATGTTCCTGGGTGGCTCGGTAGCTACGAAAAAAGACAACTTTTCTTTTTATTTTTTTTAATGATTATTTACAACCAGGATTTATTTACACCGAAAGCACAACACAGACACGATGATCACTTTTAGAATCCCCTCTGTTCTCCGTTTTTATTACTTTTATTCCTCCCTCTCTTAGGCAGATTGTAAGTAAGCCGCAGTGGTTCAGCCCATTAAACTTGAGGGGCCTCAATCTGCTCCCAGCGTAAACACAAGCTGGAAGCCGCCCATTAGACTGCCTCATACGCCATGTTTGATGGATACCAATATTCTCCCCGTGCCTTTGCAATTCGGGAGGTGCGCACTCTCCGAGAGGAAAAGGCGGGGCTTCCAGTCACAGTGTCAGTGAGGCTACCGATCTAATACTGTATATTACATCAAGTCACAGACTATTACATTGAGATGAAAGGAGTGGATGCTCGTGCACTGTACGGATCCTGACTGGCAGAAATCGATGTGTTATTCTCATCTCAGCCAGAAGGATAAAATAAGGGAGGAAGTATAGAAAATATAATTTTGCTATTATGGAAGCCTCCACTTCAGGTGCTTGAGCTACCAGCTGGCCGTGTCATTCTGATCTATACCCCGCAATAGAGCCTTAATAATCACCATCACAGCGTGATATTATATGATGTATTATAGCTTAAAGGGGGGGCAGGTAGAATAGGAAACTGTTCAGCGTATGATAAAGTGAATGAGACAGTCTGTCCCGAGGCAGGCTGGCCCAGTGCTTCGTAGGAGAGATTCATTGCCTTGCCTTTCGTGTTACTTTCATCAACCCCCGAATGAGCCGATATGACTGAAACGCTATAGCGCATAGACCGACCGATCAGCCACAACATTAAAACCACTGACAGAAATAACACTGACCACCAGTGATTAAATTGTGATATTTTTGGAACTGACATTTGTGTGAATGTTACTTGTACCACCCACCTGGACCAGATCAGGCACCCCCAACCCATAGGACCCAAAGGCCCCCCACTAACAACATTGATGGGACACCACAGGGCACCCTCTGAAGGCCCATGTCCATTCTCTGTTTTGGAGGCACAAGGGAGACCTACACAATATCAGGAAGGTGGTCATAATGTTATGCCTGATTGGTGTGCAGCAAATTAAGTGTTCTACTTCTAAGGTGTTATGTCTCTTCCTCCACACGGGCTAAAATTAGCCGGATATACATAACTTCAGATACACCCTGCATGCTTTTGTGTTGCTTTTGCAGACGCCTTCGTCGGAGGAGTGATCGGGTTGCTGTTCGCGTACATCTGCTACCGCCAGCACTACCCGCCCTTCCTGCACACGGACTGCCACCTGCCTTACGCCGCCCTGGCCGCCGACGCCCACGTACCCTCAAATCCTCAAGAGGACCCGCAGCCCACTGACAACGCCACCACCCTTCCCCTGGAGGGCCTGACCGAAGGGCCGGTATGACTAGTGGCCACCACCGAGACTCCCCTCAGCGCCCTCACCAAGGCGCCGAGCCCACCTCCCTATTCCCAGTGACTGACCGGCTCTTGTATACATTCCAGTGGACAGTGAAACATTTCCCCCCGCATCCTAGTCTCGGTGACACATACGTTATTTTGTGTTTACATTCACCTTTTTTTTTTTTTTTTTTTTAATCTGGCTATTTGCTCAGCAGCCATTTAAGTCTATATTTGGATGCGATGCATGAGAGGAACCAACGAATATGGGACATCGCCGCTGAGAGAGAGAAGAGAGGGAAACATGTTGAAAACCTGAAAAATATCTCACTAATGGCTGTAAAAAAAAACGTTTTTTCAGAACGTTTTTGCTTATTGAGAGATGTGGTTTGCAGAAGGCTAGAGTACGTTAAAGGATTGGGAGATCCCATGAAATGTCACAGCAATTAAACCTCGAATTCAGCTATTAGAATATTGTACATGACACACTTATATATATATATATATAGATATAGACCGTGGGATCTGCTAGCAGCTAGTGTGAGAAATGAGATGAATTTTCATGTGTCTAGATGTACACTACATTTTCAGAGGGAACCACCGTGTTGGTTTCCTGATATAAAGATGGCTAGAACCAAAATCCCATCGACGTAGCTACCTTCTTGCTACCTTTCAGAGCTTCTCATTGTTGGATTTTCTTTTTTTTTTGCTTATTAGAGACATTGCTGTCTGCCCTTTCCCCACAGTTTCCCAGGACAACTTCTCAAGGGGTTTTGTGTAACAACCCATCAACTTAAGGATTGGCAGCACACCTCTGACAGATTCATACCTCATTTTATTTATTTATTTATTTTTAAAAAACTTTTGGTTGTCCATAGCAACATTGAGATAAATATAGAACCAATACACTCTTGAAAAAGCATTGGCGCGTGTTAAAAGAGAAAGAAAAAACAATATTCACTGTCCCTTTCCCTGAATCTTCTTCATTACCTATTTTTTATTTTATTTTTTTGTCCCATTTCTCCCATTCTCTTCGGGGCCGTATCCTATATATCACCGCTCCCTTTTCCCCTTCCCTGTCTCCATCTAACTTTATTTTCCCCACACATTGCATTTAAAATGTGTTTCCAGAGGTTGCGCAGGGACACGGGCTCTCAATAAGTGCAATCAGTAACAGGCTGGTGGTGTGGTTGGGGGGGGGGGGTGACAAGTGCGTCTGGACAGGCGCAAGCTCCAATTTGATCCTGCATGAGTCCTCGTTAAGCGAGGTCAGCCCCCTGCCGCTTATGAGGACCACACGGTGGCCCCACGAAGCGCCCGAGCATTGCAAATGGCTTTCAGGTCCACTGTAGACCCACAAATAGACAATCTAGCATTCAGCCGGCGACAGATCGGAGATTGTGATGTATTATTCACCCATTAAATTCCCATTAGGTATTAATGTGGGGACAGTACACTGAAATGAAGCAGACACCAAAGATTCGTAGGCTTTTCCTTCTGCCTGGTTTGAAGGCGCTCCGTTACGCGTTATTAACAGAGACGAGACCCGTCGCCAGATTACTGGTTCCCCATCAACGACGAAGCAATTTGTAGCCTTTTACAAGTTTAGTTAGAAGTGATGGATCATTTTGTCGCCTTGGTTACTGCTCTTTTTTGACATTGCTGTGGCATTAATGGGAAGTCACAGGCTGCGCTTTCATCATACCCAACCACGCTACACTTTACACCTAAAAGTGAATCGAAGATGGCAAGCCGAACACAGAAGGTTATGAAGTTATTTATTTTATCTTTAAAAAAAAAACAAAAAAACTAAGCATATCGTCTGTCTTTAATGTCAGAACACCACACATTTTAGTCCAAGCTCATGAGTTGAAACAGTTTTGATTGATTATGGGCACAATTTGGGCACAACTGCTCTCTCTGGTCAAAATTCTTTTTTTTTTTTATGAGTGATTCATTAAAATTAGGCTACAATTAAGCCTCTGTCACTAATGCAACCCATTGGCAGCTTCGTACAACTGTATATGTATGTGTTCAGGTTTCAATATCCCACACTACTAATGCAATAGGAAATGAAACTTTACAAAGAACGGACTCCTCAACGTAGAGGAACAGAAAAAAAAAAAGAAAATGGGCGCTCGACGCTGCTCAGCAGACTCTGTGATGGGACTTGACGAGGCTCTGAGAGTTGATGGTAACCAGCTGAGCCTTGTCGCTGGGTCCGAGTCTTTGTGTGCAGGTTTGGAGATGTGTGACTGTGAGACTCCGCCATCTTGGAGACGAACTCTGCGGATAAAATGACTCCCGCACACGCATCACGTTCTGTAGTCTCACATTTGCCTGACTCGGCAGCCTGATGTTTGTACTTCGTGTCATTTAGTTTCCTCCTATTTAGGATGACGGTACAGTGTATATCGGAAATAATAACGAGAAAAAAAAAGTTATATCTGTGAGTGTTTTCAACAAGGGATTTAAGTTCCCCTCCATTCCATGATTTGTTTTCTTTTGGTGCTATAGATATTTTTGTAGCAGTTGGTGTTGCTATGTACGAAACGGTGGATGTGTCATTTGAATACTTTTGGACAAAGAAAGAAAAAAAAAGTTACAATACGTGTTTATTTTTAATCAGGTGCTCAAGGGCAACCAGTGCTTGTAAGTCCACACAATTTTATTTTATTTTATTTTCTTCAATCATTTTACTTTCATGAGGAGTGAAAGGATAAAAGTAACTAAAAAACAATTAAATATTAAAGAAATGATCGTCAGTTATCCTGAATAGACGTCTGAAGAAAATAAATCGAGTGTGAGCCTTAAAAAAAAGAAAAAAGTCTTCGTTCATGGCATGCCAGTTCCATTTGTGAGAAAAAGAGTGTTTTCTATGAATAAGCATGTCGGGCCTTGAGAACTCTTTGAGCTGTGTTTTGCTGTTTGTATACTTTATGTACAATAAAGGACTGCAGCTGTGTGAAATTTGTCCGTGAAGGAAAACCTTCCTGTATTCAGCACATAGTCACTACTACATGTGTACTACATGTACATGTTCCTAATGATATGCAAACACAAAATCACCCAGCAGCAGATGCACAAATGAGCTATAGCCCAAGTTAATCAGTTCATGCTTTAATTCATGAGACTGCACCGTGCTGCTGAATGCGTGTGTTATGCTGCCCTGCGTCAGCTCCGTTTCACTTGTGTGCAGGCAGTTTCCAATAAATCTGTCTGCTTAAGACGGCCCGTTGATTTCCTATCTGTAGGACTGGGCTGCAGTCAGTTGTGGTTTCAGCAGGCTAATGATGACAAGTGTTCGTCAGTTCATCACTCCGAGCCAGACTACGATATCTCTCAATTTGATGGACCGGCATTAATATTTTACAGACATCCGTGGTCGTCAGATGATGAATCTGGATGACTTTTTCCTAACTGCGTGTCATGAAGCAAGATAACCCCGGCCCGAACGCCGCGCGCCGGAGACAAGGCTGGAATAAACAAATGGCAAGCTTTTAATAGAAAAGCCGACGTAACAAAGCTGTAGTCCAAACAACAACAAAAAAGCACGAGCGGGAGCAGCTTGAAGGCTGTCAAGAAACCGCACCATGTAAAAAAAACAATCAGAGTCAAAGTAAATCTCAAGGCTCACAAACTAAACAGAGCACAAAATGCTGAAGGCACAGCACAGTGAACGCAGAAAGGTAACACAGGCTGGAACGTTAAAATCTGAGCTGGGAAGTCTGACGAATGTTCCTAGACATTGGGTTTCCAGCAGAGAAATTCAAACACGCCTCCCCACGCAGGCCTCAAAACGCAAGATCAATCAGCGCATCACAACGATCTGCACAACAGCAGCGGTGATATACAGCTTCTTGGCACCTTTGTCTATTTGTGTCGCGTTACCTAGTCCTACACACAGTGCTGTCCAACTTACATAAACATTAAAATACCATGGCATGCATTATTATCAAGCGGCAGTCCAAACTGCACTGCACTGCACTTTGGTTTACCAACTTGTTGCCCGACATCAGCATAAATACACCAAAACAGCAAAGATAATGAGATGCAGGAATAAATCCTAAATCCTAAAGAGAAAAACTAACTAAAAAACTGAAAGTACTAGAGCAGAAACATAACGTGTTGCACTGAATACATGCGTCAAGCTAATTCGCTACAGATGTGTGTCCACAAGAGCTCAATTGAAACGACTTACTCAGTCGTTTAACCCGCAATTTTGCATCTGGTGTCTTCTGGAGAACAAACCGACTCTCATGTGGCTAAACCCACGCAGATGTGAAGTTCCCATTCAGCTGTACTTCACATCACCGAAGCCTCTTCTGACGCATCGTGCTTGTGACGCATTTCAAGCTTTTTTTGTGTGATTTTTTGTAACTACAAAACACCACATGCATACTGATGGCATGACAGTAGACAACTAACCCATAAACAGTTGGATGATACCAAGTGATTCAGTCACTTGCATTTTATTTGTAGAAGAAATTCAGCTGTTTTGCGATGACTGTAGTTTTCGGTGAGTGCAGTGAACAGTTTTTGATTTTGCTTTGGACTGTAACCACTTGTAATTAGTGGATTATGAATCCAGATTAAATGTAAGCAGGATTAAGAAATAACAGAGAGGGGTGTTTATTAAGATTTTAGATCCTAGTCTATAGTCTATAGACTAAGTCAGGATTATTGCTCTTATTTTATGTCAGTTTCATTTACTCCAGCTGAAAAGTGGCGCATTTATTTTAAAAACATTGTTTTCCACCTCTGAATCTTAGCTGATGAACTGTAAGACTGGCTGAGCTGTTGCGTTGAAATACAGTGTGACACAGCACTCACAGAACCCTCCATTCAAACTCGCAAGTAATGCGGCCTGAAAACATTTTCGGTTATCTGAAGTGCTGAAAACTCAACTCCCCAGTGTTTTCGCACAGGCTTTTAACCCTCGCAGCCTTGTTACTCATAAAAATGATTCCATCTGAATAATAAAATCAAAACATCCCTGGATCGATGAGGTGCTTCGCTCCCAGACGTCGGCTCTCTCTTTTGTGCGCTGATGAGCTGTTGCCATGGGTCTCTTTCAGGGCTTATTAAAGTGTGATGGCATTTGTAAAGAAGCTTCAAGGCTAGAGAATGAGGGGGGGAAAAAAGTCTTTCAGGTGAACATTTAGCTGAAAATGTGATGCACAGAGTCTGGTAACAACCCATCCAATCAAATGCGGGGGCGCTGATGCAACCACTTTGGCAGCGAGTGCGCGGACTTGACCTGCAGAGATGGACCCGCACGCCTGTCTTGACCTCACATTTTAGACGTATATACGTGATCCATTAGGTGGAAGTGGTGTATATGATACGACTTTGACAGTTGTTTACTCGGAGTCGAACCGTTAAAGCGGCGCAGTGTTTCCCTGGGAGCCGGTGTTCCTTCAAGGTGCTGTAGACTCTGTGGTTTCAAGGCGCATCGAACGCTCACACAGCAGAACAGCAAAAAACACCCACACAATGGCAATTACGCAGAAAGCTCCTCTCGCTCCCGAGCAACTCTTACATTTAAACTTTACAAGGGGGGGTGATTATGCAGTGCGGGTCTTGTTCGGCACTGCAGAAGGCTGGCGTTTGATACAGGAGCAAATAGCTCGCTAACTCTATTTGTTTTGCCTCAGACACAAACGAGTTGGTTTCCTTTCGCTCCATGAATGATTAGGGTGCTCAATAAAAAAGACAAATGTGTCATCCACCCTAAACGCCCGTATTGTTTTCCTGTCAGCGGCATCTCCTCTTGTCGAGAAGCGGCAGTGTCACGCCAGTCAAAATAAACGCGTGTCTAATGTGCCAACAGTGGGCTGGATTTAATAACGTTTAACACTGCAGCGTCCTTCAAGATGGACTTTTTTTAAGGGGGTATTTTAATTGAGATTTCAATAAGTTGTGGTTACATTAGTTTAACCAGTAAGGGATTACATGGTAATTAGATGTTGATAGGATACTGAACAGCGGCGGACACACACAGGCTCTATCCTATACACATTTTTCAGAGAATGACACTGATTAAAAAATGTTAATCAGTTAAACTGTGTTATTATTATGACAGTGTACGTCGGGATCTCTTCAGCTTTTTCCAATAAAATCCCTGCTGTTAGAACATTAAATCAGTACTAAAAGTCCAGAGCAGATGAGCCTAGTTAATGATGGCAGAGTCTTTACTGCCTGCGAACTGGAAGACAGAATAAATGTGTTCCTGTGGTGCAAGAAGCAGGGCTAAACATACTGAATATTAGGACAGGTGCAAAGTGATGCACAGAAACAAACCGTCACTCTCCTCTATAACCACAGTCGCAAAAAATATTTTAGGTTTTATACCGTGTAACTGCAGCAGAGAGTTTTGTCAGGTTGTTGCATTGCTCAGAACATAACATAAATAGAAGCATTTTTGTGCTGCATCTCCATTGAATGTTTGTCTGTATGCCCCATTCATGGACTGAGACACAGACACATTGGATTACCAAGAGTTAAGACAAAGTGTCTTAGAGTCCACAAGGGTTGAACCAAAATCCCAAAACTTATAGAAATTCGTATTTATCTTGTTTTGTTCTCTTCAGTGTTCTGACTCCAGAGGACAGACTGGAGGATGCAATGTGATCAGCAACATATTTGGTGACACCAGCAAAATGCCTCCCAGGATACGGGTCTGTCCCAAGTCCACACAACTTACCTCTTAATGTGCTGTCAGTGAAACAGAGGGAGAAGTAAATATATCTGGGCAATACCCCAAGGACAGACAAGAACAACCCTCAATGCTCCTTATTGTCGATGGCTCAAACACGTAGGGCATTGGGTCAGTTGATAGAAAAATAATCCTTTCTGCCTCGTCCTCGGACGTATTTTCTCTTAAACTGCGTCTTCTTCACTAACATATCTGACGACGCAGGGAGTGACATAAGAAAAAAAAAAGGCAGAGAGTACGATCCAAAACAGTCTCAGAAATGTGTTTAAAAAGCTGATTTTTACCATATTTTACTACGGCATTACGTTTAAAATATGTGCACATACAGTACGTTGGTGTCTGTTCTGTTTGTTTCATGTCCCCTTTCATTAAACAACAGCGTCGTCTTTGTGACCTCATCAGTCGGTGATGGATGATGGCTCACCAATTGCAATTTTTCATAGGAATGTCACCACAGACAATTACAGAAGAGTATTAGGGCCACCCATGAGGGGGAAAAAAATAGATTTGTTTTACTCCTCATGCATTTTGAGAAAAAAGTGAAAATTTCAAGAAAAAATACGAAATGTTGAAAAAAAAGTCAACCGTACCGTAGGGGTATGATACCACCGATATTGGTGTTGGGGCTTAATATTAATATTAAGAATTGTGTTATGATTATTTTTTCAGTTATATTGCTGATATATTGGACTATATTGGTATACTTTCTACTTTTTCCTCAAAGTGCAAGATGAAAAAAAAAGTACTTCCTTATAATACCCTAATGTAGACACTCAATATGTAACACTTTGGAAACCTCTTTGGAGACAATGTGGTTGTTCAGAATCAGAAAATTATAAATTAGACACCTAATGGGACTGGCTTCTGACCCGTACTGTTCATTCTGCCCTCGTGGAACCATTTGCACACCTCATTTAGGAATGTCCAGGGGAAGATGATCGAAACTACATCAGTGTTGACAGGCGTACAGGTTCCAATGGATCCTGCAGTACATCTTTTAAATGATGACTCCTCTCAGCTGTCTCTTACTGAGGGAACATGTAAAATCAGGTCGACTGGCTTAACTGCAGCCAAACAGATTATAGCCCAGCAATGGGGACCCCATCGTGACACTTCCAGGAGCTTTCAGGACATTTCGTAAATATGTATTTTATCATCAGCAAGAGTAAGCAAGTCAAAAACAATCCCAATATGGAGGAATTAACTGATCTTTTGCAGTGATAAGTGCATCCTTTGGATGGAATAGTTGGTTGGAAGGTGTAGAGGGAAGGGGTTCATTTAAAAAGGTAAGTGGCCAAGTTGTAACATTTTTGTGTGTTGATATTTAATAAAAACTGAATTAGAAAAGAAAAAGAATCAGAAAATTCTTAACTTTGGTTACTGGTTAATAATGGATTATTGTGCTACAGACCACACACAGAATGGGTTCATCTGTTGATCTCCATGGTCTCTGCAACTAAATGCAAAAAGAACGACATCAGGGGCTCATAACGACTCAGAGATCGATCGGTTTGCAATGATTCAAATCTTGGTTTACTATTCGTGGGTTAGTGAAATAGTAACAGACTTCTGCAGAAGAATTTCTAAACACCAAACTGAGCAGCTCTCCCCTGTAATGTGTATTCTGAACTTGAAGTTTTTCAGCATTTTCCCCAAAGGCTGTCACGATGCTAATGGAACAAGTCTCCCTAGAAAATATTGCTCTCCTTCTTTGTGAGTGTTTATTTTGAGTTGATTCTTGCGAAATAATTTTGTTAGAGCTGGATCGCATGAACAGGATCTGCTATTATTACAATTTTGGGGAGTAAATAGGCTTTTGAACCAACTTCAGTGCTCATTCAATAGACTCCCAGAGGGAGGACATGGGTTTCGTTAAAAAACCTTCCACCGGAGGACGCAACGAAGTAATGAAGGCCCAGGTTTCATTTTTATTACAACATGAGCTCTGAATAACTGATATTTCTCCTTTGTTTTTTGAAACATGATACAATATTTCTGAATAATGTTCAGATCTGGATGCTGAAGCAAGCAACAAATAAAGGAGTCATTGCCTTATAATTTATTTACCACCCAATGAATGTGAGACTGTGCCTCAGTCTGACTTCATTACAGGTCCTGAACCATAACTTAAGTGTATGCATTCATAATAGATCAATAGTAATGAGCCGACAGCTGTAGATGTACCTTTCACGCTCCCGTACTTTCCTCGGGGCGCTGTGCGATATATCGCAGCAGTCAGTGATTTCCTTCATGTCTGTTTCATCAATACACAAACCACAACTCTGTCAAAGTGCAACATTCAGGATGATCCCAGAGGAAGGGTTTGCGGAATCGTTGGCACAGTGAGTGGCAGGCGTGCTCTCATGTTTCTTAAATGCCAAGTGCAGATTTTCCTCTTTCGCTCAGTCAGAAGAAGAATAAATCATAAACCAAACAGATAAAAGACAAAAGATTCCGGTTAGTTATGAGCACAGGTTCAAGCTTTTCTGGTACTCAACTTTCCATGTAGCTTACGCATGTGTCCTGTGTTGTCTGGTAACATAATGTTGTTAGTGGGGTTGAGGGGAGGTTCCTCTGTGGATCATCCCACAGATACTCAATCAGTTTGGGATTTTAATTTGGAGGTCAGGTAAACACTTTGTGCTGTTCATGTTTTCTGAGTTGTTACTTTTTGAGTTGTACTCTTTTTGCTTTGGGGTGAGGGCGTCTGGCCTGGTCCTGATGATTGCGACATGTAACATCCACATGAACGCCAGGTCCAAAGGTTTCCCAGGATAGCACTGAAATACCACAAGATGGTCAGTGCTATTTACTTTTCCTGTCAGTGGTTTTAATGTTGTGGCTGATCGGTGTACAGTGAAAACTATGAGAAAAATATTTATTTTGTCATGATTTGATGTTTGAAACCATCAATGCTTTAAAGGTCACAGTTGCTGTTGCGTTGGTTCACGTTGTGTTGTTTTATGCTAGCTAGCCAAATGAACACATGCTAAGATTTGAATAAATTAAGACACTTTCCTTTCCTGTCTCTTCCCCTCTTTCATTACAAGGACCATGTGATGGCTATAAAACTCACCATTCGCTTCTTGTCATTAAAGGCAACCGTTTGTTTAATTTTTCCATTTGCTTTTAAACCACACAGCGTAACATGACATGTGTACATGACACTATGAGGTTACTGGTAGTTTAGTTTGTCTGTTGTATTAATCTGCCTTACCTGGTTATCCTGGTACTTCCTGGTGAGCAGAGGGTGTGGCTGAGGGCGGAGCCTGACTAAATCCTCCATAAATCCATCAGGCTGTATCCTATGTATGTGTGTGTGTGTGTGTGTGTGTGTGTGTGTGTGTGTGTGTGTGTGTGTGTGTGTGTGTGTGTGTGTACGTGTACAGCTAACTTTCCGAGAACCAGTTTAAGTTTTACACCAGGACATTTGTGCAAAGTGAGGACATTTTGTCCGGTCCTCACTTTTTGGCTCAGTTTTAGGGTAAAGGTTACAATTAGGTACGGGTTATTGTTAGGCATTTAGTTGAGATGGTTAGGGTTAGGGTAAGGGGCTAGGGAATGCATTTAAGTTTAGTTGGCTTTATCTTGGATTTAGTTGTAGTTCATGTTTGCTTCTCCTCCCTTTACTTTGTATATATGTAGTTTTGTTACTATAAAATTGAGTATATCTTAGCTTTAATATATTTCCTGTTCTTTGCATTTGAACTGTAAATCTTCCCACCTCTTCCACGCTTGAAAATCCATCTTCAGCTGATGATTTCATTGCTTTTACTCCAACGTATTTTCTTCTAAGAGACACATATCTCTGTGTTAACGGGAAGAAAAAAACTAAATAAAAATTGAAACAACGTGTCATGTAACATTAATAACCTCTCTAAAAGGCCCATATTTCGTTTTCCTTACACCAAAATACAAAACGAGTTGTCATCTCTCGTGAAGTATTTCTAAATCGTAATGTTGTGGGAGTTCATAGGATTAAATCTCCATACCTGCAGTTTTGATCAAAGCCACTGCTCCCCGTGTTGTCAGACTACCTTTTAATATCTTCCGCTTTGCTGTTTATGTCTCCTGACAGGGCAAAGTGACACGAACTTTGATGTTTGGCTCGTCTAACCTTTCGCAAAATCTCCCTAAACAGCAAAGCAGCATACCAGTCCCAACAGCTTCAATGTCACAAACATTTCACAACTTGTGTCATTTAGGGCTCTTTCATTGTGAGATAAAAGCAATTGGGATTGGTGAACAGAGTTATAATGCAAATCTTTCACAAGCTTGTGTAAAATACCCAGGGAATGAATGTCAACTAGAGAAATGTGAAAAGTTCCAGCATGCGGAATCATTTAAAACTGTGCCAATCAATAAATAAATCCCGTGTGGCTGCAATGAGATTCACCACGAAAGTGAGCGAGCGGCGCCAGCAACATGGACCGTGCTCTCTTCCAAAGCTCAGAGCAATGGGAAATGGCTTGAACTAGAACCAAAGGATTACCCAAATTATCTGCCCAGCGCCAGGTGCAGAAGCCACAGGTGAGCTGCATTATGCTAACAGCTACTGACCTAGTTGTAAGCACTTTCAAGAATAGGGGGACCAGGCGAGAGGCTGATTTTGCAGCGGACTCTGCTGCTGTAGCTGCTGCCCGCTCACATTCGATGACATATGCAAAAATTGGAAAGTTACAGGGAAACATTGTCATTAAACATCCTATTATAAACCTCCAGTGTAGCAAACCTACACATTTCACAACTCGTCCAAGTTGGTTTCTTCACTAGAATCTGGCGTCTTCAGCATTTTTCAGGCCAAGGACCCCCAAACTTATGGAGAAATTAAGAAGGGACCCTACCTACTATACTGTATGTGTAAAATATACATTATTACTGTTATCATTTTGGATTATTAAGCTGTCACTTATCCATTTTCTAAAAATATTCTGGATTCATGTTAATGTATATTTCAAGAAATTTAAAGAGTTTGTGGATTTTTTTGCTGCATTTCACACAGATGCACACAAAAGGTCCTGCTTTGCTTTGAGACACTAGCTGCGTTTCAATTATCAGTTTTTCACAAAATAAAAGTGATGTTTCAGAAATTTTCGATAAAGTACAATTGCGCTTTGCATCTGTTTCCATTGATTTTTGCATTCCATTGTTTCGCGAATGAGCTGTAACTCTCATAAAGTCTTGTATCACTATATGAACCATAATTCTCTTAAATTGTCATCACACAAGACCTCATTTTGAGGAAATGGACTTCACATAAACTGGTGATATGACCCCCTGAGTCATCTCCAGTGATGCCAGCGACAGGTAATTGCGGAAAAAGTGTTTCCATTGAATTTTTGTGACAGACTTTTATATCGATACGTCTGATAAACCACCTCATGGGAGCGTAAAATTGTTTTAGTGATATTTTGTTCTGAAATATTGGTGTTTTCTGTCAGGTTGGGTAGAGGTAGTAGGAGGTGAGGACCCAAAATGCAGGACTAATGAGGCAGGCAGGAATCCAAGTGAGAAAGGGTTTTTTAATAATTAACAAAAAGCACTGCATATGGCAGGTAAATACAAAACTCAAAAGAATAATGACATGGCAAACATCATGGCAACAAGGAACGTGGCGTGGAGAAGATAACATTAACGACACGACAAGGAACAAACGGAAGGCAGGGCTATAAATACACAAGAGGACTCAGGGATGATAAGACACAGGTGAAACAGATCAGAGTAATGAAACCAGGTGAGACCAATTAACAATCAAGAGACACACAAGGAACATAGACAGGAAATCCAGAACTTAACAAAATAAAACAGGAAACACAACATGACACAGACAGACATGACAAACCACAAGGAGACAAGACAGATTGGAAACTAAGAAACTTGGCAAAATAAAACATGAAGCTCAACACAAATACAGGACACAAAACCGTGACATTTCCATTATCAGTTTTTTTTATTTTGATATTTGGGTTTTGCATTTCTAGGGGGGAATAGAAACACAGCAATGGTTGGTGATGGGGATGGTATAGTATATGGGATATGTGGCTCTTTGAAGGAAGCTGGATCTCGTGGGTCCGTTCCCTTCAAAGAGCCACAATTTACAGAATCCTCTCAGACTTATTCCCTAAACATTCGTGCCGTCTTTGAGAGGAACCTTTTGGGGACAGATTGTTGAATGAACCTGAACTATATCATTAGCTCAATAGCATAATTGCCTAAGTTATCAGAAAACAAAGAAAAAAAAACACATTGATAAGCACATTGGTATTTTTATTGATATTGTAACATAAAGTCAATTAAGGCAATTATGCTCTTAGGCTAACCGTATCTAGATATTATAGCACTTAGCAGATGATTAATCATCTGGTACCTCCAGATAATATCTCTATCTTCTCTAAACAGATGGCGAGGCATCGTTAATGCCCAAGAGATTTAAGTGAGGCACAAGAGCTGAAGATCGTTGTGTATTATTAATTAAATTCAGGGAACAACTGAAATTTAAATTTTGAATAGCTGGATATGATTTGATCTATTATCTATTGACTCATTGAGGTTAATAAATAAAATATACGATATGTTGTTCTATGTTGAACTTGTCTCCTTAAACTCCTTACATATGTGTTTACTTTTATTACATTGCATGTTGCATATTACTGCAGAGTATCACACACAATAAATAAATGATGAGCTGTTTCTCAGAGTGCAGGTACTCAAAGTTGGAAACTTCATTTTCACATAAAAGATAACATGTTCACTTTCAGTATCTGCCACTCCACTCCACCTACAACCATTCTCTCTATTCTCTTTTGCATTTTCACGGGATTAAAATTCAGCCAGAAGTAGAAGTATCGATTTATAGACAGCGTGACTGAGGCTCGAGCAGATCCTGGCAGAGCGCTCTGCAGGAGGGCGTCTGAGACTTCAATCCTCCGGTGGCAGGTGGAGCCGGGGCTGGCGGTGGGTGCCTGCGAGACGAGCAAGCCTGAGCAAACACACCATGTCTGGATGAGATTAGCTTTTGCAGAAGGTCTGAACCGAACACCGAATGCATGCGGTGATTGATGAATGAGATTAAAGTGGGTGGCAGCGCTACAGAGGAGAGGCTCCACCGCATGGGAGAAGAAGGTGTGACTGAACGCTCATCTCAGTCTTGTTACTGAACTACAGCAGGCTTCCAATTATATGAGAAGTGGTAAAAGGTTACATAAAACCAAGATCCATAACTTCAAATCTCATTATTTTTGTTTGTTTGTTTCCATTAATGCTCCTCAGGGTGACATTTTACTGGGGAAGTGTTTCTCTAAAACTGACTTTTTGCCAACCCTAATGTTTTATGTAATGCATGTGTTTAAAAAAAAAAGAAAAAGAGAGAGACATATTTGCAAGCTGGATACCTCAGTAGACGGCAGAAAATTATTATTAGAAGGTGAGGTAAAAATAGCAGGTAACAGCTGACACATGGATGTCACTTTCCCACGTTGGATCACAGCGCATATTTTAAGATGTGCGCTGTAGACATCAGATACGTCATTTTCAGAGGAGATGAAGAATTAAACACAAGATCTCGCGTATCATTTACGTTGAGGGCAAGAGTTTAATCACCGTCATTTGAATGTCGACTTATCTGGTGCTGCAGACCTGTGGGATTAAGGTGCCACGGAGAAGAAGTGGGGCTTATCCCTGGACGGCTACCCCCAGTGTCAATCCTGCGGCCGATGACACTCGGCAGGTTTCTTTTCTTTGTTTCCCCTCCCTCTTTTTTTTCTGACGTGTCCTCTGTGTGCCGTGCCATACTGCTTTCATTAAGATGCGAAACTCTACAGTAGACTTTGATAACGATGAGATTTGGCAGGTGGTTTGAAATCTCCAACAACACGCCTGCACTCTTGTGAGAATAGAAAAGGCCTAGCTTGGGTTAGGGAATAAATAAATATTTGATGACGGCCAAGCAATATGGACCAACGTGAGGTGAGCAGATACACCTGATTGCGATGCAGGAGCAGAATCCGTGGGGCCCATGCGAACCCATGCTGGAAATGCACTCCTAATCACCTCGTATCGAGATCGAACAGACGTCAGATTTAGATTCAAAGCATCAAAAAAGATTTGTCTCTTAAATATTCAGTTCTCCAGCTCAGACAAAATCTGCAGTCATCCATACTTGCTATATATTCTGCAGGGAAACGGGGGCAAGACTTACCGCTCCAATTTCACTTTAAAATGAAAAAAATAGATTTTTCTGTCATAATTTTTTGTGCAAACTTGGGTCTATATTGGAAGGTAAATTCAAAGTCTTTTTTTTTTAAAAACAATAAACTCACAACCTTATTTGTGCTGCACTCGAAATGAGCTATATACGTTCAGCCACAACATTAAAAGCACTGACGGGAGAAGAAATAACATTGACCATCTTGTAACAATTCAATGTTCTTCTTCTTTTGAACCTGGCATTCGTGTGGATGTTACTTAGACATGCACCTCGCACCTAGACCAGACCAGGCACCCCCACCCCATAGCAAGCCTTAGCTTGATGGCAGCAGCCATCCCCAGCAGGATGCAGGTATCTAACATGAATAACAGCGCAAGATGTTGACCTGGCCTCCAAGTTCACTAGATCCCAAACTGATAAAGTATCTGTGGGATGATCCATAGAACTCAAAGAACATCATCCTGTTTCCAGACACCACAGGACACCCTCAGAAGGCTCACGTCCAATACATGATGAGTCACAACTGTTTTGGAAACACAAGGGAGACCTACACAATATTAGGAAGGTGGTCATAATGTTATGCCTGATCGGTGTGTGTTATTTATGTGTTTTAGTGTGTGCCAGTCAAGTGGTTTGGCACAAAAGTCTTCCATTGTTATAGTCTTTTTTTTTTTATTTTATTATTAAAGAAACCCATATTTGATTTTGTATCTGTGCATCTGCAGCTCTGTGAGAAACTTCCATTAAAACGACAGTAACTTCTGAATATCATTCTGCGTGTCTTTAGTTTCAGTTAACCTGAGGAATGCGTGTTTGCATTACAGTTGGTAAATAATGAAATCTGTTTGCGCACCAACTGCAAATCCCCGGTATCACAAAACGACTTATTCACAAAACATTCACAACCCGTGAGACTTCGGATTTGAATGTTGAGCCATCTCAACACAAAGTGAAATTAAAACACACAGCTCTGTAGGAGAGTGTGCGGGTAAAGTCTTGAAATTCAATCTGTTCCATCCGAACGACTCGGGGAACATTACGGAACACGGGGATTACCTGTCAGCCTATTTACCCACACTCTGGGGATACAGCCTGCACGCCTGTACGCACACACACACACACTTATGCATGAATTCCTGTGGGTATCCGTGCGTATCTGCATGTCATCCTGTTCACTCGTTTGTCTGCCGCTGAGGATCAGAGACCTAAAATTAAGCCACAAAGACGTGTGTCATGAGTAGCACCACCTCTCTCTTAAAGGCAGAGAAATCATCAATAATTCATATAGCTCATCCTGTGTTACAAACGTGCGTGTCTGGTTATATCTCTGCTTTACAGCAGCCTGCCTGTTGTGTCTTCCTCTGTTACGCTCAGCTTGCATTCACAACTTCCAGCACTGAGATGTGATGCTTTTTCCAATTACCTGTCCAGGCCTTTTTTGTGCATCTAAACTTGATCACGCCTTTTGTGGTGGGCGCTGTCACCTCCCATTGCTTGTGAGAGCTGAGAATAATAAACACCATAATGAGTGCAGGTTGGATTTATGCTGAAATATACCTGAAAAACATCAGTCATGTATCACAATATGTTGCTGAATGTGGCTGGACAATTTTCTCAAACTTTCTTGACTCTTTTGCTGTCACATGTGCAGTTTGTTGTTTTTTTTGCAGGAAATTAACTTCAACATGGGATCCACTGTAGAAAATGACAACCAGGAGGTACACTGTAAAAAATAGCAATTGAGAGACACACACCGCTAAGAATCAACAGTAACAATTAGCAATTTATTATTTTACAGTGTAGGTCATAGGCCTTCAACAGGGGGCCCACAACCCCTAGGCGGTCCACGGAGGTATCGCAGGGGGTGTCGCAAAATTTTTGGTTGATGAGACATTTTTTATATATATATTTTTCAGGTTTCCTCTACAATTTGCCCCCGCAAATTTAAATTTCTTTAAATACATATATGAATCCAACATATTTCAGTAAAGGGATAAATGGAGGCAGAAGACGTTATCTTTCAGTCAGCACTTCACTCATTCAGCCACATTCACCTGACACTCTAAGCCTCCTGTACACAGTAGGCCCCGCCCCTATCGCTGCTAAGCAAATCACGAGGCTGCATATTACACGCTGACTCTGACTTCTGAGGTTCCCCACAATTGGCTGGGATCCTGTTCAGCCCCCAGGTGAAATCCAGAAGTGCTCTGCAGTATTAGCAGAAGAGGAGTTAACAGTACAGCTCGCTCCCATCGCTTTGTTTTATTCTCTTAACATGTCAGTTATATATGTATATATATATCACCAGTTAGCTATGTTTACGTTTAATTAAATGGAGGTATGGGGTCTGTATTTAATGTCTCCATCAGTTTGGGGGTCCTTGGTCTTGATCCTTGATGTAGTGAATCTGGAGGTCACGTGCTGTTTTTCATGTTTTTTTGAGTCGTTCCGAAATCCTGAGTGCATCCTGCTACGGATGTCTGCTGCCATCAAAGAGTGTCATTGCTATGGGGTGGGGGGTGACTGGTCTGGTTTAGGTGGGTGCTACATGTCTAAGTAACATCCACATGAATATGCCAGGTCCAAAAGTTTCCCAGCAGAACATTGAATTGTCACGAGATGGTCAATGTTATTCTCTTGTCTGTGGTCATAATGTTGTGGCCGATCATTTTATATGAAACACAGAAGAATTCGTAACCAGATCAATTACTATGAATCACATTTCACATTTTAATGGACAGGAGGTAGTCCCCTTTGCTCCCAGATGTTATCCTAAGCCAAGCATCACCGACTATATTTATTATGGGAATAAGGCCAAAATCCTCTTAGAAATAACATAAATATGTATTTTGTTCCTCACAACATTTTTCACAATGTGTCACCAATATGTGCACTGAACCTCCTTTTTATGTGAGTCGCGCCAGTATCACCAATCACTATATGATATAATGGTAAACTAACGTTCATGTCACATCTCATCAGTGTGATGATGATAACCGTGTTATTTTCTCGAATACACTTGACTCACAGAAAGGTTTTTCGAGTACAGTAAGTGGACACGTTGACTGATGCACTTCTTCCTACCGTGCCATGACATGGTGATATTTCTCCATCTGAAGCTTTTAAACCTCCACGGCCAATGAGACAGCTTGAAATAAATATATCTTTCACTGAGCTTCTGTGGAGACTCCGAGCAACAACAACTCCCACCTCCCTCCTTCGCATCGCATTTAAACGACGATGATTGCAGACTCTTCTTACACCGATTTGTCGCTCCGATTTTGTACTCGCTAAACACACGTGAGGCTCATTCAGGATTCATGCTTCACCCGAGCAGCCGTCACAGTGTGTTCCTCTGGGAATGGTTCACGTATAGGAGGACAGAGAGCGGAGTGAGAATTTCAGTCAATCTGGGAGACAGTTGAGCTGTGAGGATAAAGAAAAGCAGGTTTCCTGTGTATTTTAGGCATGACTAGAAAGAGCCTAGAAAGCAATTTATTTTGAGCTATTATTTCGTGCTGGGTTT
Organism: Mugil cephalus; assembly: GCF_022458985.1. Classification (NCBI taxonomy): domain Eukaryota; kingdom Metazoa; phylum Chordata; class Actinopteri; order Mugiliformes; family Mugilidae; genus Mugil; species Mugil cephalus. The sequence goes on from NC_061782.1 coordinate 7,547,074, forward strand.
TAATAAACTCGCTACAGAGCCGTATCTTGCCCGAGGCACAAAACCTCTCAAGAATCTGTCCCTGAAAGAACAGTACAATTGTCTCAGGTTGGACCGCTTCACTGCCCGGAGGTTCCCCAAAGCGCTCTCTCCTCCTCGCAGGAAAATATATCAGAATTCACGACTTACGCTCGCCGTCACAATGAGAAAATAAACCTATAGATTCTCTAAAGGATTATTTCATTTTAGCTTCTGTCACTGGAGACGTTTAAAAGCAACAACAGTGACAAGATTTTTTGATTTTTTTTTTTAAAGTATACCGTAAGATCAACAACACATCAATTCCAAAGAGACGCCGTTGAGAAAAAGAGGGCAGGATGCATATTTAAAACGTCTCACTTCTTTCCTCGTTTATTTATTTCATTGTTCTCGCTTATTTAATTGGCTTTCAGTCTGTTTGCGTGATTCTAACTCACATATGAATTGCCGTCTGTGCTCCCTCTCTGAAGAGCCTTTGAAGGTAACTTTGTTTCTCTCGCATTAAGGAGGCCAAAGTTGTTTTTTTTTCTACTGTTTGTGCATCACTGGAACACTTTTGTTTTTGTTTTTTTTTGTAATATTTTGATGGCGGATAATGTGATTCTCAGTTTGCGATTCTCACAATCGGTGTAGATCATGCGCTCTGTGTAATTGGTATGTTTTTGCGAGTTGCTGAGGTAATCAGGAAGCAGATATTTATGGACCAGCTGCAGTTGAAGCAGTAGGAGTTTGCAAATTAAGCCTCCAGAACCAGAAAGCTTCACATCCACATTATTCATGTGGAGAAATTGTCTCAGGTTTGTTTGTGCTGGGCGTCTTCCCTACACAAAAAAAAAGAAAATCATATTAAAAAAAATTATCTCTAATTGCCTCATTTTGTTAATTTTATGCACACAGGCGCGCACAGAAGCAGAGAGAGGCACAAACAGTTGGCCGGCCCTCTGAAGTGGAGATGATGTGAGAATCTGGGGCACGCAGTGACTGATGTTCAACGCTGATGGGCTTTGGCACCGCTGCTCTGCCAAACCCATGAGGCACCCTACAGAGGAGAGGGGCTACAGCTGGCCTGGATAAGATTCGCCATCAAGACCGACAGCAACCTGGCTTCAGAGGGACCAGGAGCACATGGTCCAACTTGGGACACTTGGAGAAGGCTGAAGCTGCTGTTGTCCTTTCAACCATGAAAAACTTTCCAAAGACTGGTTGTAACTCTGTGGGGTAAGGACATTGTGAAGAAAGACTGAGTTTATGTGAGATAAATTAAATGCAGTTAAATACTGCGATGGATGCAGTTTAACAGATGCAAGTTCCACTGTCCCTATCCAACAACAAAGTAAGAAATCCAAATAAGACATTTGGTCTGGCAATGAGATTTCTGGATTCAGACTTTGTGTAACTTTTCCTGGCAGAAGAACCGTATATTAGAGAGAGTCAGGCTAACGTCTGAGCTATCCCGCTACGCTGATTGGTTCTGAGCTGGTCCATGTTTCATAGGCGCCATGTTAGATACATCTAACCAATATTCTGTCATAGAGAAGTGGCAATAACAGAGAATAAAGTTGGGTTAAAAGTTAAAATATGCCACAGTGCTCAGCCCACGACTCCAGCACAGGATCAGGAAAACAAATGGAGAAAGTTATGAGAGCAGAACTGGATGTCAACTGATTTCTTCCTATTATGCAAGTTAAATGTCTCTCATTGATGTTTGTTATTTTATATAGAAAAAAACAAAGTCATATCATCATTAATGTGTGACGTTAACCAAGCCTTATGCTTGTCAGGGAGGGGGGGTTGAGGTGAGGACCCAGACGCAGGACTAATGATGAGGCAGGGAATCCAAGGAAACAGGGTTTTTAATAAATAACAAAAAGCGTCTCGCACGGCAGGAAAACCAAAAATGCAAAAGAATCATCAAACACAGCAAGGTGACGTGGAACAAGGCCGAGGAAACCTGGAACATGGCGTGGAGCCATTAAACTAACATTAACAACGCGACAAGGAACAAAGGGAAGGCAGGGCTATATACACAAGAGGGCTCAGAGCTGACAAGACACAGGTGAGACGCATGAGGACAATCAACGCAGGTGGGACAAATTAACAATCAAGAGACAAAGAGGCACAAGACAGGAAATCCAGAACTTAACAAAATAAAACAGGATACACAACATGACACAGACAGACATGGAACCTTGACAATGCTAGCCTCATGCTAGCTATCTAGACTAAAGGCTAAAAATAGCAGCTACCATCATATATACTGTGAAACTCATGTGTAATTTATGTCCATGTAGATAGACAAAATTTAATTGACACGGTTACTACTAAGTTATTATGGCTAGCATGCTAATGTTGTAACAATAATACTAATGATAATACTATATAACAGTAGGACTAGTTTAATTTTCACTATTTCTGAGTATTTATAATAATATATAAGTATTTGTAATTTCAAGCTTTTAATAGCAATGGATGAACACAGAGACTGAGGAGAAGGTGAACACAGCTCCATGACTGATGAGGCGATTTGGCTACAAAGAATTTCACAGGCTCATTTAAGATATTTAAAGCACGGCTTCCTTCCATTTCTCCTTCGGTTTCTTCACCCTTGCCGTGATGTCCACACTGAGAACACCAAGCTAGCTTCTTATTGCAGCTGAAGATCCGTTGTGAGTAGTATGTGACATAGCGTCAGTGTGTTATGAACCTCTCCATTCCTCCTTCTCCAAACCAGCATACCATTAAATTCATCCCGAAGCTGCGTGATGTTGCTTTGACTTCCCAAGTACATTTGCAGATTGATCTGAACCAATCAAAGATTGATTCAGCATCTGACTACTCCCGTGGTGTCTGAGTATCTCAGACTTATGCCAGGAGTGGATAAAAGCCAATGAGCCAATGAGCCAATGAGAGATGAGTTCATGGTGGGGTGAAGCTGGCTGTTTGTCTCATTTTTCTGCTGGATTTCAGACATGCTGTATTGTTTGTGCAGACAGTTGCATGTTCCAGTTTTTTTTTTTTGTTTTGTTTTGTTTTTTTGCATTTGGGAAGGGTGACTCGGTCCTAATTCCCCAGCCCCTATCTTCAAACAATACGCTGGCCAGCACAACTGTATTAATCTGTTCCAAGCCTCATCTTTTCTCTCCCATTCAGCGCCGTTAATCATACCTCTTCATGTTCTATACTTGTAGAATTGTAGCTCTTGCAGACTCGCACATAGGTGATTAGAGTGGGAAAATACAAAATCACGGATCAGGCATCTCTTTCCTGGCTGCTTACACAGCATAACTAATGCAATCACTGTGGGGATAGTCCAGTTTGTCCTCATGTTAACTATATCCCTATATCCCCAGTTGAGGCAATAAATTTACATTTCATTCACCAGTCCAGCCAGAACATTCAGTGATACGTACGTAGACTGAAGTAGAGTCTGAATTCAAATTCAAGTATGAACTCAGGTTTGAATGTTTATGCTTCTGTGGATCCTAAGGCCGTAGCCTGATGTGCAGCACCCTAGTATTGTGACGATAACACACACTGCCAAAGGTGAGTGGTCCGCTTGTTAGTAGAGTAGATCCGCTTTAGTATTTCCGACTGCTTCTCCAGCTCTGCAATTTTGGAACTGATTGTTTTGGACCAACAAAGATGGAACACATCGAGGTGAATCTAACGGAGGAGGTTCGGAGATACAAACATTTGTATGACTTGTCTTTGTTTCGTTGAAAGTGACGCAGGAAGTAGAAACAAAAGTTAACCCAATTGGCAAAAAAGACACACCGCCGACCAGTGTTTGGGTTGTGTTACTACAGGGTAAGGCAGACTGATGAGTGCACAGTTATAAACATCACACTCTGGCGTAGGCAACGTGCATAGGTTATGGTGTCTAGTCCTGCTGTACCTTAAATAAGCAGCTTAGAGAGCAACACTGCTGGCTTAAAGTTGGCATCTTTGTTTGGCCATGTTAGAAAGTAAAAAAAAAATAAATAAAAAAAATCATTCTGTTCAACCAATGGATTGACTTCACCTTCACTCTGTCCCTGCAAGAATGAAATGATTTGCAAAGTCAGAAGACTCCACAAACATACACAAGGTGAAAATAAGTAATGATACTAATAACCCATGCCTCCCACGCTGCAAGGTCAGCTGCCATAAAATCTGAAATCTTGTGTGAAGCTACTCTATATCTGTGCGGTACATTTTGCTCGGGGACTAGATGTGCACAGCAGATTTATTACTTTTTTAAAATTGCAATTTTAAACTATACTACAGTGTACACTATAGTTCATACACATACACTATCACAATGTGGACAAAACAGTTGCATTAATTGCGGGGGACAGCATGCCTGCTTGTTGCTATGGTTACTACTGTATCAGTGGAAATAAGATGCATTTCCACACCATCGGTTTCCCGTTCCTGATTCTCAGATTTCGGTAAGACAAAGCTTTCAGTTCCCACTGTGCTTAACCTTCAAGGAGGTTACTGTAAAGTATTGGAGGCTGTGAGATATCAAGCCTGCTTCGAATGAATGCCTCTTAATTTGCCTGCCTCAGTTCATTTCCTAATGGAGAGGGCTTTGTTAGCTGTGGCAGATTTAGCCACAGGAAGGATGCTCAAGCGAAGAGACAGATTTGTTTACCTACTTTTTTTTTTTTTTTTTTAGACCTGCATGCCTCTCATCCCATCTGAGGGGCTTTGTGAAGAGTAAAAGACGGTGCCTGCAGGCTGGTAGCTGGTGTGCAGGCTGCTGAGAGCACCTATATGTTCATTATCATATAAAGCAGAAGGAGCGCTGGATCTCCACTCAGACCCAAGGTTTTTTTTAGTGCTTAGCTTATCGGGATTCATTAAACATGCATGAATCATAACAGTGATTTACAGATGATTTCCTGCCCATGAATCTTTAATGCTTCTTACTATGTCATCTGGCAAGCGCGACACCTCCTCTGCTAATCAGTGTGGAAAAATGTGTTACTTTTTTCAGCACCCTGTAGCCTCACAGTCTTTCTCTCAAAGATGTATCCTCCAAGATGCCATTTTTAGAAACATACCAGATATTTAGATGTATTTAGTTTAGATGCCACTGCAGCAAACACTGAAGCAAGGAACAACAAATTGAGTATTAAAATAGCACATGTTTCAAACTAAAACATGACGCCGAGTAAAGTTGCTCAGAAATTTGTCAAGTTTAACTCTCCCTGAACTCATCCGGGTCCCTCCTCAGCAACATTTCCAGACTCATCAGTGACTATCGCTAATCTTCTTATTCCTAAGGCAGCCGGATTACCTGACTGGAGATATGTTGAATAAACCTCTGTCTGTTTTCCCCCTCGCCTTCTTCCCCTTGAGCTCTCTCGTCTTGTGAGTGCGCCTCGGCAAAAGATACAGCCAGTAATCACTTAGTTGCAGCCGGCGGCACGGAAGCATTGCACCATATCCAGGGATCTTAAACCGGCTATGAATGCTATCTTCAGACGTCCGACCGACACGTTCCGCTTCATCTCTTGTCTGCTGGACGAGCTTCGCTTGCTTCACTATTCAGCGAAACATTCCTGCGTATAACCGATAACGCGGAACCATTATATGCATTTACTGTAGCAAGGCAGGGAAATCTCCCACATCTCACAGCGTTGGTTGTTTGTTTTGGAAATTGAGCGTGCATGCATAATTTGGAAAGGGATATTTCTGCTGACTGTAACCTTGTAGTGGCAATTATCAGAAAGCCTCCTCACATATTCTAAATTGCCTCTTCCAGCTGCTGCGTAGGGCCCGTCTTTGTGTTGCCAGCAGCTGATTGGCAGACTCCAGTCTTAAGTGTGTTGTATGCTATGACTTTCTGGCAAGGACACATTTGGGCACTTACCAGCAGCCAGAGTCATCGACCCCTGAGATGGGTTTCTCCCTGCTGCCTTCTCACTCACATTTTGCTTCTTCTGCCTCTTATGCGCCCATAAAAATACACAAATGAACACACGCGCAAAATCCTTGCTCTTCCACTTCACTCTGCCTCCGCTATCAGCCATAAAAATGAAGAGATTTGGCGTTCAACCCAGCAACTGCAAAGCCGTTTCTTTTTTTTCCTTTTTCTTTTTTTTTGTGCTTTTTCGTTCATTTACTAATTTCTGCTCGAGTCGGGTGCATTGGCTAAATTGCTGCTCATTAGAGGAGATGTGGTCACACTGTGTGCGAGGTCCATCCTGTTCCCCCCGCGGAAAAACACAACCCCTGACTACTGAGAGGAATAGCAGTGAGAGCGGCCATTAGCGAACCTACAACGGAGACGCATGAAAAGCGAAACAGAGCCTCGTATTCTGGCGCAGAGAAGTTTTTATTACATTGTTCTCTGTGGCATCTGGATGATGAAATTTACATTTTTTTTTTGTTCCTCCAGCTGCATCACAAAAAAAAAAGTTTGTGGCAGTGGTGCTCAAAAATAATGAATTCACCATGGAATTCACCATATACGCAAGGGAGGAGAGAAAAATATGGGCTTGCTGTTAGAGGAACGCTTCATGTCATTTAATTTTAAGGTCTTCTTGCTGACATTTAAATTATTACACCTTCTGATGTAAACATGTTGGACTCTTGTGAGTGTAGGCAGAGGTGACGGATGAGAGTTTTTATAAATGACACTGGCTAATTGGCAAAGTTTCTCATTCAAACAGACTCTGGAAGATGTGTGATTATTTTGCTCATAAGCCAAAAGTTCTGAACAACTTAAGGGGATCGTCGTCAACTCAAAGGGTCACCAAAGTGAAGACGATTCATCTTTGGGAGGCAAGAATCTGTATGTGCAGATTGCACCAAAGGTCTGCACCAAATTGCGTACAAATCCATTCAGCAGATAGTTAAGACATTTCGGGAAATAGGTATAATGTGAATAGGAAAAAATGCATCCAAACATACATTAACATTCATCATGGATATCTGCAAAATGGGTGAAGTCAAGGGAAGAAAATCTGCATGGTGTTCCCCCAGGCTATCCAGCTGAAAACACACATTATTGCATGCGTGTGGTCTTTAATCAGCAGCAGTGAGAGGAGATCCATGTTTCTTCTGAACATTAACAACTCCACCTCCCACCCACCGAGCATCTCAAAGGTCAGTGCTGCTTCTTCCATCAACACCGGTCCGACTCAGCCGGGCCGGGGGCTCACGGCTTAAATGTTTTTCTCCTGCAGACTCACTGTTAATAAGTTTCCAGGTTAATTTTAGCGCTCCACTGTGATGAAAAATAAACATGCATTTGCTGATGCATACAGTAAGGGCGACTACACGCCCCCCCTCCTTCAGCTTTAAAGGTTAGAATCAGCCCTGGTGAGCATGCACACGTGAAAAGCACTGCCCCGCACTCCAACTAAATGTTCTTTCTTCACGTCACCATGGCAGCTATTTAAAATTGCAAACTCTCCTGAATGACAGAGGTTATAAATACAATAAATAATTCATGCCAAGGCGCCATTTAGCCATATTTCAGGGCATTTTAATGGGTACTAACAAGAACACGGCATTCGGAGGAAAAATAAAGCTTGTTTGTGTTAATTTCTAATGACAGCCTCAGCCTTCACCTTCTTCGTGCGTTTAATAAACGGTTCGCAAAGGTGAACGACTCAGACTGAATCAGCCACTGACTACAGCTCCTAAATGTTCTGATGTGACTTACACACGTTTTAATTCGAAGGACTCATTATTCATTCCGGTAATATTTCCTCCCCAGTCAGTTTCTGATTTCTGAACAGTGGGTGTCAACCTCTGGAAGTACACACACAAGACAGATCTCAGCGTGCTTCAGCACTAGTGTACACAACACCATATTAAACAGTACATTAGCAGCAACGCAGCAGAGTTGAGGGTCATGTTTTATTCAACGCCCCTGAAAAGAAAAGCCCTTGGAATAAAAACCATTTTGGACAGACAGACAGAACAAGGAGGGGGATAGAGTCAGCAGAAATCTTCGTCCGACAGCAGGGTTCAACCGGAAGTTTCCCAAACTCTTTGTTGTTCATAACCGCCCCCTCTCAGAGCAGACAGTGTCAGCTGCTTCTTTTGAAATGACAAAATCACTTATTTTACATTCAGTTTCAGCCTCTTTCACATCAGACATCATAAATCAGAGACTATTAAGCTGTTTTGACAAGACCTCTACGTGCAATACAATCTGCAGATTTATAACTAATTGCGAAGTCATCGATCCCCAAAAGGGGGTGACAAGTGATGATGCACTGCGGGGCACAAATGGCTTTCTGAATGACTGAAATGGATATGAGCTGTAATCAAACTGTTAACAGAGTAAATAAAAACCATCAGTTGTTCAGAAAATTACAAACGAACCCCTTCCCTTCACATCTACTACACATCCAGCAACGTAAGCAACAGGATGGATTATAATCCTTCTGAACGATCTGTTTTAGCCTGTCCTGATTTTTTTATTATATCAGATTTATGTGAAACAGGGTTGAGGTTTAAAGTTTAAACAAAGATCTTCTGCACTACTGAACACCAGGCCACCTTAGCGTCCCTTGTCTGTGTGGGTCAGATCTCGGTTGCGGGCCTGGTAGGGACACGATCAAACTTTGTCTTTGTCTTTTCCACTCTGCTGCACTTTATCTCAGTAACCTCCCCTCTTCTGCTACGCTGGTGTCTCTTCTCCTCTCCTCCCTCCCCATCACCGCCTCGGGGATTACTGCAGTGGAACCTCCGCTCGTCCCGGCAGTGACCATGATTGATTACCCATCAGCGCCCAGACTCATTTACTCTTACTGTCACTGCTGAGCCGTCGCTGCTCGTTTTTTTTAAAGGCTAGCACTGGCCAGAGCAGGTCGCCAGAGCCTAAAACAAGGGTGACAGAGTCCAATTTCATCCCACTGTTTAAAAAAAAAAAAAAAAAATCATATAATCTTAGTCATTACTCTAACCAATTTCAGCTCTTGGCTCCCTGGGAGTTGAATGACCTTCCCACTCTGTTAAAAAGATCAAAGTCGGTCTCATCTACTATAACAGACAGTTAAGTTATAGTTTAGTCATGGCTTGGCCGTCGGAGGATCCCTGTCTGAATCACTGTGCAAAGACTTCCTGTTTGACCTGTATTATGGCAATAAAATGCCACTTTCTTTAGGAACATGTAACACGTGCCTCACGGCTTCTTGAGAGGTTTTTGTTTCTGTTGAATCTGGTGCTTTGAGGCCCTTGGTGGTCGGTTGCTTTACCCCATAAGTGACTACTCACATCTTACTGTCATATTCCAGAACAAGAGAAATGACAACAATAAACAAGATGACCCGGATAGCAGCAAAAGAGGAAAAAGGACATCTGCGTGTCAGGTGGTGTGAGATGGATGACTTCGGTCGGCCGCTACGATGCATCGTTTTACGTGTGGATCCGAGAAGTGTCAGTTTTGGATCTGCAGGTAGTTGATGGCTGAATTATTTGTGTGCCCGTGGAGGATTATGGCATTATGCTGAGCATAACACGCTGGTGGTGCAGAAGGAGGAGGTTTGACATTAATCTTTGAGGCTCTTCTGTGAAGATTTACCATTTATGAACAGGGATTCAAATGCAGAAGAAATTTAATGGTCATTGCACACAACTGACAATGAAATTTTGCTTAGCAACAATCTCTAGTAGCAGCTTGATGTCAGATGTTTAAAAGGTAATAATACATGTAAAAAAAATTAAAGGGTGAAGTAAGAGGAAGAAATAGAGACCACTGAAAGTCAAACAACTTTGCAAGTCTTCGGACTGAGTTGTTTGAAATATCATGAATGGATATTAAAAAAATAAAATAAAATACTGACCATACTTTCTGCCTTGTGAGGCAGTTGAATTCACATCTGTAAAGTTGTCCTTGACAGAGTTTGAAAAAGGCAAGACACTTTCTAAACAACAGTTGCTAAGCGATTGGAAAAATCTGTCTATAGACCCCTTCATGGCCTACGTCACTGCGATGTTACAATGTTAACTGGAGGCAAAACAGAGGGAAGCTTGAGGCGAACGCTGTCACTTTCAACCATGAAAAATGTTGTCTTGCTGTATTTTTGGAGCCAAAAACGAAAATTCAAAAACACTTACTTGAAGTTTGATCACATACCAGCCACTGCCAGTTGTAGACAACTTTGGTTTGGCTTTTAAAAGAAAGGATTGGAGACAATCAACAACGTGCACACTTCATATCAGGTCAGATTAATATGTATTGCATCATGAGTTTCAGCCTGGATAACGTAATGGCTTACAATAAAATTATGTTAGGTTAATGTTTCTGTAGGGGATTCTTGTTGCACATTAATGCTAATGCTAACTGTGAGCTAACGCAACCTTAGTTGTGTGTTTCAGGGGTGTCCAAGCAGAAGTTGCATTTACTACGTTACCCTCCACAGTGTTTCCACTTCTTGTAATATCTTTGTTTTAGAGGCATCACTTGGTAAAGACAGACCAGACTTCGTCCCCTCTGTGTCCTCCTTTGGCCAAATCGTCCATCTAGTGAGTGAGAGTGCAGGGGTTGATGAATATAGTCCCATCAGTCAGAGTCAACTTTTTAAAATAATACTCACGGTCTCGGGGTGTGAGTGTTTTATTATATTCTTTAATATGTGTTTACCTCCTCCATTCATGCCAAAACAGTCTGTTGAAATACAAGTTATAGTGTTTGAGATGTTTGGCATCCAATTAACCGCTGCCCCTATAAAAAAAAAGTCACATTGTTTGCAAACCTTGAAAGGGTCTATACCAGAAGCTAAATGAATAATAATAATAAACAAGCAGACCGCGGTGCAAGCATATCATTAGATCATTTTTGTCACCTTTGTAACAAAAACATTGGTGCAAAAAAGACAAGATCGGGAGGACATGAGTATACCTAAAACAATGGACCACTTGAATCATTTTTGGGGGCTTTATGAAGTGATGAACAGAAGAGAAACATCCATCATTCATCATCTGAGCGCTGCGGAGATGAATTTTCTAACAATGAAATGTATCTGCTTTGTTGTAAAACCATCTAAGTGCGTGCAGAATTCTTTTTTCTTCTCTGTATTCATTAAAACACAAAGTGGAATCCAAGAGACATATTGCCATTATTATGAAAGATAGTTAGCCAACTAAGACTTGGTTAAGATAAGTGAAGGATCTTGGTTACAGTCAGTCAGAATATGAAAGTTAAAGCGTTCTGATGGGCATCCAACTCCTTATTCTGCCTAAAGTCAGATAAGTCCCGTCAATCATTCTGACCTCCAGAATCTGACAGGGCTGCCGACCTGATTGGCACTGAGGCAACCAACCTAATTTCCAAGGACAGTGGTCCAGTGAGACGGTTGAGGTGCATAGGGTGTTGATGGTGAATGGGAATATTGACCTTCCTTCTGAGTCCTTCTGGATCACAGAATGAAAACTATAGGGAGCATTATCATGGGGTCAAGGGGAAGGAGGAGGTTGGACTTATATCCTGTTTTCTAGATATAGTGTTTCAGCAGTTGATCCTTGGCCATGACAACAACTCATGTCGATTCTTATTTTAAGAAAAAAACAAACAAACAAAAAAACAACCTTTCTTGGTTTTGTATGAAAATATGACTTACAATGAATACATACCATATATTATACATTATTTCTTTCCTTTGCATTCAGTTTATCTGTTATCAACATTATTGATATTTGTTGAGTTTAACTGAATTGTTTCTGTAACTTATTCCAATCCCTTGTAGTTTTTGCTGTGAGCCAGAGTCTCCGGTTTCAAATGTTGCAAAGAAGTATCTGTTGTTCGGTAAACACTATATATATACTTTAAGTCTTGTAGCAGAGTGTAGAGGTGCTGCAGGGGCTCAACATCAATATTTGACTTAAAGAAGTAAATCACTGTGTCATGGAATATCTATTTCTATCTGTCTATACAGTGATGGGGCCAGTTAGCCTCGAGGTCTTTTCATCTGGATTTGACCTGGCAAGGCCTTTTGTTTTTACGGAGACGTCAGAGGACTTGGAGAAACGGCCTGAATTGAAAATGTCCTTTTACTTTAGAGACTGTAAACAATCAAACTCAACAAACGTGTGTTTAGTTTCCTTGCTGTTCACATTGTTCCCCTTCACTAACACACACACACACACACACACAAAAGGTCAGTTTATCGAGGCTGCCATGCATCATTGCTTTCAGAAAGTAATTTTGCTTAATGGGAACTTTTGTAATTAGCACGTAACCTATCCCTCATCTGAGACGGTGTGTCTCTAAATCAAACCAGCCAACTTGTGAACATGTCTACAGCTGAGCTAACAGAACCCCACATGTAATGAAGATGCACACAGGTTATTGCAGCTCTAATTCTTTATGGTTTTTGGCTTAAGTAAATTTATCTCAGGTTGGAGCTTGGAAAGAGCAACAGTGAGCTGCCGTAATGAGAATCCGAGCTCACCGTGGATTTCTTACACGTTTTTTTCCCCCCTTCCCTCGTTCTCTGCTTCTCCTCTAAGTTTTCCCTTCAGTCTCACTCAATTAAATTGAATCTCAGATCAATATTCTTGATTAATATAAAGCCCAGATGATCAATACTGCCAGCGCACTGGAATGCTGGAATGCAATTAGATGTCACTGAGATAAAGACAAACATTATCTTTCTTTCTATATTTTATGTGCCTCTCCTTCTCTCTCCAGTCTGTTTTTATATGCCCACTTATCTAGTCACGTAGACCACAAGAAACTATTCACTATTCCTCCCTTGGTTTGTGGACTACTCTGATCTTTGGAGTCATTTTGATTATCTCTGTCTGGGTCTTTTGGGAGCCAGCAGTGACCTTATTTAGACAAAAGAGTGGAGCAAGAAAACACCAACAGGTAAAACTAACTTCACCTGTTTGTGTTGGGATTAATGTTTTTCATAGCTTTGCTGCGTTTGCTGTTTGCAATGTCAACGGCTGCGTTTTCAATTTTGTCGTACATTGGCAACCAGGGCAGCCTCTTCTGTTCTATTCTAAGCATCAAGGCGAACGCGGCGAGGAAACTCCCTTTTTAGTAGGAAGAAACCTTCTGCTGAGCCCAGTCCATATTGAGGACCCATCTGCTCGAGGTTGGCCGTGTAGCAAATATGATGAGGAGCATAAGGACGGAGAAGAAGAGGAGAAGAAAGCAGCAGAAAAATGCATGTGGATAAAGTGTGTAGTACATACAGCATATACACATAGTACAAACAAGAGTGCATTACGCTAGGTGATGTATGACACAGCAGTTTGACATGGATAAAAAGCAAGAGCTCAAAGTATTCATTGTAGAGAAGCTCAGTGGATAAACATCAATTATTGCTCGACATCTTTATTTATTAAAACAATAGTCTGTTTTGCCGCACTGGTCCCTGAGCTGCAGCCCTGATGATGGGCTATTGTTGCCGTTGACTGTATGTAAGTTTACAATGAGATCAGATCACAGAGCCCCTTAAACGCGTTTCATAAACCATTTAAAAATGTGCGTGCACAAGGCTGTAAGCCGACGCATAGATCAGAGAAAAGCATGCGCTAATGATTAATAAAAGTGATTTAACATCAAGACATACGAGTCGCATCATGTTGTTGGAGATTTGTAGACTTCATCATCGCATTAAGCCGGTGAAATACTTCCAGAAGTGCTCTAATGGACTATATACCGTCCCCACACCGCTCATCCTTGGTGCAACTAATAGGCTGTGAAGCTTCGTCGGGCCTGTGCGTTGAATACCGTCTCACTGCTTGAGTGAAACGCAGCACACCCAAGGTTTAATTCTTTTTGTTCATACTCCTCGCGGGAGATGGCCGTTTCCTTTAAAAGCATTTCACGTGAGACTGTCCATCACTTTGTGATTTATTCAGCGTTGATAAAAGAGTGGCAGCAAGAGTGGCAGGAAGTTACCCTGACAGCCACATCAGCACATGTAATTCGTGCTGATGAGGTTTGAGGAAAGCACCACTTATAGTTCTCTCAGGGTCAAGTCCATGTGACACTGTTTCACCACTACATTAAACATCCTTTTCTCAGTCGGCGGCTAATGAGCTGACAATAAATCAACATGACGGTGCATCTTCATTACGGTTACGCTAGTTTGTTTTTTGGCGGGGGCTCGGTCAATTTATAAGACATGGAGGTTCATTTTTTAATCATTCAGCTTGACTTTGCTGAGTGCTTAGTGGTTTATTGACTCTTTCCCGCTCTTTAATACAAATCATTATCATTATTATTTCTCAAGAGTTGCCAATTGTTGTTGTTGTTAGCCACCATTAGTTTTTATGTAGTCATATTCTCTGATGTTCTGTGTTTTATAACAACATGACATTGTAATTTAATATTAATATATTATAAAAATGTTATAAGGCAGAGATTTCAATTAAGCCCATCGTGTTTTTTTGCCTCTCTCTGCACCGTTTTATTATTTTTTTGTAATATTTTAAGTGTATTTTTAAAAACTGTGCAAAATAGTAACTTGTTTTACAAAGGTTAGCACTGTTCTGTCCCACTCATGTCTCTTTTTTAGGCAGGAGAAAACAACAGTCACACACACGGAGCGTTGAACAAACCAAGTCAACGCTCCTCAAACCACAAGATCAGCCGTAGAAATATGTACATTAATCCAACACATGCATCTAAAAGCAGGTTTACAGTTGGCATTTGGGGTGTAGTTACTATAAAGAACAATAGTATTACATTTTCATTCTCAATAAACAAAATGTTTTCCCGTTGTTGATTTGACCACTTAAAGAAAATTCAAGAAAGTAGTCCCACCATTTAATGTTTCAATTTCCATCATTTGCCCTTTATGAGCACGTCTGTGACAACTCTACAGAATTGAGACTCTATAAAGCCAAGGATGGCCTTTGGTACTCAGTCAAATAAATAAATAAAAATAAAAAAAGAACACAATAATGTTAATCCATTAGCACCGACCCACTAAAGCACCCTCATTTTCACCTCCTACTCTGCAGTGAGATGCGGTTCAGGAAATGTTATCGCTCCGCGGAGATGCCGTGCAAACGCGAGGGCCCTTCATTTGCACTCGGTTGATGTTGAAATTATCTTCCTGAATGGGTCATTTTGGACGCTGCTGAGGGTGTAAAACATTTATGCGTGCGCGGTACAGCCGCAGCACTTTCTCTTTAGGCTTTCTCGTGAAATGATGATGCTCCACACTGGAGCACATTATCCAAGCACACGGTCAGCCAAAAGCCATTCTCAGGCCCGTTCTGCAGCACCAGCGGTGAAATGGATGGCGAAGAGAAGAGAATTCACATGCAATCACATGGCGGCTCCCTCAGGTTATTAAACCAGCTTTTTCTCGATAGGCACACGAGGTCAGAGAATGTATCGAAGCCCTGATGGTTTATGTCATTGCTCCCAGTCATTCATAATTCTGCTCTATTTATGATAAATAAAGTGCGTCCATAATGTGTCATTTTCACAGCGGGGGGAAAAAATTATGTAGCCTGAGCATAAAATGATGACTCATTTTGCTGTTACAAGGCTGCAATTTAGAATCAATTTCACACTAGCAAGAAACACTGCTGCCAATTACACATTTGACGACACTTTTACTCAACAACTCATTCCTGCTTTCATTAATATTAATGGGGCAGATGTTCAATTGCCTGGATGACAGAAGCAAATCAGGGATATCTCGTGGGGATGTCTCTGCTCAGGGTGTGACAGCATAACTCATTTTGACACCCAGCGCCGCAACCGTCAGGCCAGACTAGTCTGAAATATGGAAAAGAGCTGTTAACACATTCTGGGGGGATGATTCAAAGAGGCCAGTCCATCCATGTGGATCTGATATGTTTCGTAGGCAGAAACAGAAGCTTTAAAGTAATGATGAGGATTTTAGAAGAGGAATTAATTTTTTTTTGGCTTTCTTCACCTACCTCAAACTAAAACAACTAAAGCCTCCCACAGGACAGTTTTTGATAAATCAATGAGAATTTTATGGCCTCTGTTTCATCAGTCTCCTTAGCTATGCCTACGGCGCTCTCGGGGGGAATTCTGCCCGAAGTGAAGATCAAGAGGATGGCAGGGAAGATGGCAGAAACGAGAGCACACGGTCTCCGTGGGTTGAAGCTTCAGCTTGTCACTAATGCTCAGCTTTCTGCAGAGAATAAATAACAATACACGTGGCAGAGGCTGATTTCGACATGAGGCTTACAGATGTGCAAATGTCCGACAATTTCCATTTGTATTAGCTTGCATTACACAATGGCAGATGTTGGTTGTGGACCTGAAGAAATGTGTTACTAAACGTGTAGTATCTCCCAAATAAATATTTCACCACAAAGATCAGACTTGCCTTCAACACCATCTCTGGTGCATCCACTTTTCAACGCGTATGGAAGTGGGAGAGTTGGTCACCGTGGTCGGTTGAAACGCTTGAATTGCTTTTTTTTGTAAAAATGCTAATGATGGTTACTGGTACCGCGGATGTGTGTTTGCGCTACGTCTTCTTTGTCTAGTTTGCTTGGAGACGTTCTGTACAGTGTACAGTGTGTTTTTTATTGTGGCGACCCGAGGGATCGCAGAAAATTAGCTCCAACACAGCAATCTCCAACATGCACATTAACACTTGTCCCTTAGGTATCACAAAACTAAATAGAAGTCATTTTTTGATAAACTGGCACAGCAATGTCTGCTGGGATGTAGAGTAATCTAAAGTGTGCCTACACTTGCAAAACACGAGGAAGCTTGTTGCCCATAGCAGTAAAATACACAAACCAGACATAATGTTATGATTATAAGGTTAATACACTAATATTGTACAGGTTTTCCCTGCGTTCCTGTGCGTCTGTGTCAGGCTGCATCCTGCTGGGGATGGTGGGGGCACCGGGTCTGGTCTAGGTGGGTGGTACAAGATGTACTAATTGAATCGTTTGGCTTTGTGCTGTGATGAACAGAGGACTAACAGCAGCACAGTCATCCATGTCATCTGAGGGTTGCAGAGGGGAATTTCTTTACAACCAAATGGCTGTGATTGGTTGTAGATCTATCCAATTGCCTGCAGAGCTCAATACAGTGAATCGATTGAAACTCACCTCATAATAAAAATGTCACCAGACTGGAATTTGATTTTCTACTTATGAATTATTTTAAGCACATCATCAATTAGATAATTAAATTAAAGCTCCCTTGGCTAATAAATTATTCTCCACCTTTGTGTAAGTGCAGATATTCCAAAATCAGGGAGTTGGAGACAATGAGAATGAAATAAATTAAAAAAAAACTTTCAGCAAACTCACAAAAGCAAAGACACTGAGGCAACATACATCTGTGGCATGGCTGATGGGCAGCAGTCAGACGCACCCGGAGCACTCGGGCTCTAATTGGGTTTTTACGTGACCCAAAGTGTGATTATCTATCCTCTGCTCTCTCCATTTTCATTACAGAACCCTCTCCATGCACTGGCGCCCAGGCCCACCAGCCAACACAGCCAAGGAAACTTAAGGGCGGCAAGAGAAAAATTGAAGGGCTTGGAGGAATAAAGGGCTGATTTACGAGCTTTCAGTTTTCACCAAATAATGCTTGTCCCCGGAGAACTGCTTGACTAAACAGCCTCTCTAGCATTAACAGAGGACTGTTAAGGTTAGCGATGGATCGGCCGAGAGGGCTGTGCATCAGCAATTTGCAGAAACCCAGATATATTTGTGTGGCGTCAATAAAAGAGGAAAAGCACAAAGGCAGTGACCATTCGATTTTTGTGCAGCAGGTATCCGCAGAAACGAGCAGCACAGTGGCTTGATGGTTAGCACTAATGCCTCCCAGCGAGGCCAGGTTCGAGTCCAGCTCACATTTCTGGGTGGAGTTTGCATGTTCTCCCTGTGTCTGCGTGGGTTTTCTCCAGGTACTCCGGTTTCCTCCCACCTCCACGTGAGCCTCTTCTCTTTTTACAGTTACACATTATTATACAGACTGTGAGGTTTAGACGTGCAAGTAAGGCTCGACTCTTTCACAATAAACCATGTCCAGACGAGATGTGAGTGCTCTGGTTGCTCTGTAATAACTTACTACTTAATTACTTAATGCTCAAGTTTTTGTGGGTTCGTCACAGTCTTTGCACCTCCTACATGTTCGCATGCATGCAAATTTGCAAGAAGATTGAAAATTTGAACGGCATGCTTAGGTCTGTGTGAGCATATATCCCCATCAGCCACAGCGTTAAAACCAGACAAGTAATAAGCTTAAAATGCAGTTTTACCTTTAAATAAACTAACAGCACTGTTTGTGTTTGCTCACAGCCATGTATTGAAGGGGTCAAATTATCGTACTTTATGGGATTTTTGGAATTATCGATAGTGCAGAGAGTGAGGACCCCCTCAGAAGGTCCATGTCCATTCTCTCACAATCTTAGGCAGGTGGTCATAATGTTATGCCTAATCGGCATATGTACATACGAAGACTCGACAGGCATGGAAGAATATTTTTGGTTGTGAAAGGTTTCTGTTTGTATTTCGAATAGTATCAGTGGAGAGCAAATGTCCTTTCATTCCCATCAGCAAGCTAACGTGTCATGTTTGCCCAACAGAGACAAAGCAAGCCGTGGTCGTATTAAACTGTGGAAACAGTGCAGTCACAGATGTTTTCAAATTGTAGCAAGGGTGGTATGATTTTCACACCATTATCTGAAAATCTTGAGCAATCATTGTCGAAGAGAAAATTCATCATTTCTGGCAAAATGTACCTGGTAGCTGTCTCATGCATTCAGATAAAAAGAGGTCAATAGAAATTTCATTGCTGTGCTTCCACTGATTCCAGCTCCCCCTGATGTTCCAAAGTAACAAAGGTTTCGTGTTCATCAAACAAGTGCTGAAAAATGTATTCCTTCAGTGGGTATGAAATCCTTTTTATCTTCATACTGCCAAATGTCACAGTTCGAGTAGGGAAACTAACTTCAGGAACAAAAAAAAACCTCAAAAGAGAGTCATGAGACACTTTACCATTAGGTTTCCAAATGGCATAAAATTTCACATTCTCCAACATGAAATTAATTCAACAGAATTAGAAGATTTTAAACATAATATTCCAAAGATATGCCTTTTGATGGTTTCTCGACTGAGTTAGAAACACTAAACCTGAGCTTCAGAGGCATACGGATAAGAGCTTCCTTTCTCATGAATTGTCAAGAAAAGAAGCTTCTTCTTCAGGTCACTGCAGAGGGAGACTTTGAAATAAAATTCTTCACTTCTAATCTTCACTAATAACCTGTCAGATTCATAGCCTTGAATATGGATGCGCTTCCTTGTAGGAACTGAGAGAAATGGCATAGTATCTGTGTGACAGCTCAGGGGCCGTCCTAAAGACAGCAGGCCTGTGGCTCAATTAATGTGACAGATTAGCGATGTGCATGTTGAATGCGCGGAAAGCTGTGACCAGAAAGAGGATTTTGACGGCCGTCATTTAGGATGCTAAGTGAAATATGCAGTCTTCAGTCAACAAATTGTCAATTAACGTGTAAATCAGAAAAAGAAAAAAAAAAGCTAGAGGGGACCCTTGATCCTAGATCCGTATATTTCACAATATATCTACAGAACAAGAATGACTTGAAATCACTGGACATGGCAGAATTATCAATGAAACCTATTGAAATGCCCAAGGAACAGCATTAACAGTGCTCCCACATTTAATGCCAGTCACGGCTACATAGTTTACCCTGAACTTGAATTTACTGATCCTAAAAATGAGTCACAATTTAATATATACATATATTTCCACCTTTATTGATCATAAAAGAGAGCGATATGCTTCATTGAAAACACTATACCAAGTCATCTTAGTCAGCTTGTCAATGGAGTTAAAAAGAATTCAATTCAGTTAAATTTTATTTGATTTGTATAGTGTCAGTAACTATACAAATCGTCTAAAGACACCATACAAAGCCCCAGAGCGAGTATGTGGGCGACTGTGCCAGGAAAAAACTCCCTTCAACAGGAAGAAACCTTGAGAAGAAGATTTTTGGTCTGAAATAATCAAATGCTGTTAAGAAATTGGAAATATTTCCTGATGTCACCAAGCTCAAGGAGATCAGGAGGTCTTACTTACCATTTTATTACATTTTTCTGCACTTCACTACAACATCTATTGTGTCTGTATATTTCCTTTGTGTCGCACTGCAAACTGAACTGACATTCCCCCGGAGAAAGACTCTCCACATTTAAGGTCAACTTCTTCCAGAATGCTACGAATGAAAGTCACAAATTAAGAGTTTTTTCCAATGTTTATTCTTTTGAATATGTAACTCTATGTATTTAATCTTATATGTGTGCTGAGTGTACCCTCAGGTTAGAATAGAGCATTAAACTTTAAATATGATTAGTAGTAGTTCATTCTGGTATAAATGCACAATATTAATTAACCATATAACAAATATAAGAACCATCCGTGGCGCTGTTCACTCCCCTGAGGCACAGCTTTGTATTTTACACCTTTGGGTTATAGCTCACTGCAATGAAGTGGCACCAACTGAAAGGCTAAAAAGATTTTGATGGCGCGATCTGCCAGCACTTTATACGAGGCCAGCTGTGGTGTCAAGAAGCCCTTGACTGCATTCCCGTGTGTACTGCTTCCTGGCACAGAGGACGAGAATATGATGCCACCGTCTTCCTGTGGGACACAGTGAGCGCTGCACTCTCTTCTAACATGAGCCTCAAACCCTCCTCATCCTGGGGGGTAGGGCATAACCAGATTTTCCTGGCAGTTGTTTGTCCGTGATTGTTGTTAAAATAAAAAATGATGAAAGAAACAACACTTCCACGATTATTCGATAGTAGTAATGGAAGTTTTGCACAATAAACCGTGCAAAATTTTATGTAAGATAAGATATTATCTGGTTCCTCTAAATCCATCCAAGGAACTCTTTGCCTATCACACAACCACATCAACAGCTCACACTCTCACCATGTTGCTATGTGAATAATCTGTATCTTGCACAACTTGCAAAGCTCTACATATATCCATATATTTCATAGGCATATTCTCAATTCCACAGTCATATTTATATTTATATATCTATACTAATACATTACATTTTACATATAATTCATGTCCAAGACAACTGGGGCCTTCCCGTGTGCATGTTCTCCCTGTGTCTGCGTTGGTACTCTCCAGATACCCTGACTTACTCCCACAATCCAAAGACGTGCGCATTAGATTCACTGGTGATTCTAACTTGTCCGTAAGTGTGAGTGTGAATGGTTTTCCTCTTACCTCTTACCCGATGACAGCTGGGAGAGGCTCCAGCCCCGCAGCGACCCTCCAGAGGACAACCGGATATAGAGGATGAGATATTAGGTGAAAAAATGCTGTGAGCTGAGAATACTTTCAAAATGCAAGAGTTAATAGTTTATTCTCATCAATTAACAAACTGCAGTGAATAAAGAGAACTTTAAATCAAATGAATATTTGGTGTGACCACCCTTTGCCTTCAATAAAGCATCAGTTCTTCTAGTTACACTTGCACGTTGTTATATATTTTTTTTTATTTTGCTGTTTATATTGAGCATCTTGTGTTGTGCATCGTGTTCTATAATAACAATAAAGACTATTCTATTCTAAATAAGGTAGCACTTTATTAATCCCTGAGGAAGTTATTGTCACGTAGGATGCCTAAAGAACAAATTATCATACACACACAAATAAAAACTAAATTTAATCTTTATTTACTACCCATCACTTATTTAGAGAACTTATGTATTATTTTTTTTTCTCACCGCACCCAAGTGAGATGTGGAACCTTGCCTCGCTCGATTTTGTTCGCCCACGGCGCTCCGTGATGAAACACCGTCTCACTTCCGGTTAGAATTCACAACAGAGCCGCAGCACGGAAGCTAATTAATTTGAGCAACGTTTGGCTAATAAGCGTTAATGTAGCGTAAATACGCATCACCAACAATGATTCCTTACACGGTCAACATCAAACTCGCGGCTCGGACGTTGACTGGCACGCTCAATTTACAGAACAAAACCGCTGTAGATTGGTGAGTACTGCACCACTGCCGCTAGCATAATTCAGCCAATTCAGTTCAGATGTGCGACTTCCAGATGACATTCACGACCTGTCATTAGCATCGCAGGACGTGTCCTCATATTATCCTTATAACAATCACCTGTGTTGCTGCTGAAAAAGAAAATGCAAGCGGTGTTGATAATGTCGATTTTTAGCAAGAAACTTAAAACATACAGGAAACCTTGTTGTCATGTGATGTCACATTTTTTCCTGGGCCTGATGAGTACCTCTTATTCAATACTTAACCAGCGGAGACTGTCACCTCAGTGTGACTTTAAGTTGTGCCTGTTCGTGAAGAAAATCAAATAAAGGTCACAGTAATGCTGTCGCACAGTTAAAGTATTATATACATGAAGCTGACATGGATTCCTTTACTAAATATTTCTCAATGAATTGTGGCATCGGGAAAAAAACTATCTTCACTTATAATGGCTATTAAAATATGATGCGCAATTTAGTTTGTTTGTTTTTGTTCTCTCATAGGTTGGAAGGTGCTATGCCTAGTGTAAAATGATAACTTAAGTTAGGTACACACTGATCAGGCGTAACACTATGACCACTGACAGGTGAAATAAATAACATACAATGTTCTGCTGGGAAACTTTTGGACCTGACATTTGTATGGATGTTGCTGTGGCACAGACACTAAAGGAACAACTCAAAAAACATGAATAATAGCGCAAGTTAACATCCTGTTACCGGACACCACAGGACACCCTCATAGGGCCCATGTCCATGAACTGATGAGTCACAGCTGTTTTGGAAGCACATGGGACACCTACACAATATTAGGAAGGTGGTCATAATGTTTTGCCTGTTCTGTCTTTATTCACACCAGTATAAACAAACTAGTGTCACACTATCTGGAAACACAATCGTAATCATCACAGACTGTGTGTACCACTTACAAACTGTCATTTTTACTCTATTGTGAAAAGTGCTTGCAGTTCCCTTACTTTTGCCTCCTCAGTCACTTTCCTCTTTATCTCTCTTCTTCTTCTTCTTCTTCTCTTCCTGTCTGGCTTTCATTCCTTGTAGGGGTTGGCAGGGGCTGATAGCTCAGGGATGCCACTCCAGTATTCTGATCATCGATCCAAAGACATCCCAGACCATCCAGGTGCTGGAGAGACACAAGGCAAATGTGGTCAAGGTAAAGCTCACAAACAAACACTTTTTCTGTTCATTTGTTTATCTCTAAAGTCGGACTGGATTTATCTACTGTGTTCTTTTCCACTTACTCTGTGGATTATTTCTTTGAGTCAGTTAATAATCATGTGGTCCTGTAATAACAACAATAGTAATAATAATGTTTTTGCCTATCCCTATTTCCCAAAACTTGTGTAGGACTTAAAGATGGTTTCCATCAATGCATTGATTAATAGTTGCTTCATACACTACAATATAGAATAAAATATCAGAAAGTTAATAAGTCCACAGAGAAATAATTGACAAATCAGTAAAAAAAAAATATTTTAAGTGTTATTTTAAAATTTAAGTTAGCAGTTTAGTCTGCTTAATGTAAGAAGAAGACACTTCAGACACTCTCAGTTGTAAAACATATTTATTGAATATCTGATTCTTGAACGCAAAAACATAAATCATACCTTCTGACCTTTATAAGCTTTGAATATCTTCCCATGTTTACGCTATATTTTCTTAAAATATGTGTCTGTTTTGTCCTGATTTTCTTCCTTTCAGGTGAAGTTTTATCACACGTGTGCCAGTACTGTGGTATTTATGTCTCCCAGGACTAACATTAGCATTGTGCGACCTTGCGCCAAGTATTTCTGCCTCTCTCCAGCAGACAGATCCAGCTCTGCTTCACTGTGTAAACCAACACCAACAGTGCTGATAATGGTTGCTTCGGCATTGACGGAGAGCCCTACTGTGTATACGTCCGTGTGTGTTTATATATGTATGTTTGTGTGTTTTGTGGAAGTGCAAATAATGGCCTATAAATTCAGCAGTGATTATCGGTGCCTGGGTACTTTCCAAGGCTTATATTCTTCACTCCCGAGCACGCTTTAATCTTGTAAAGCACTGCAGCCACAGCAGTGGGCCATCCCTCACCACCCAGTCTGACATAAGAAAGCTTGCTGAATAAAAAAAAAAAAAGAAGTAGTCACAGTAAAGAGCATTGCTATTATGGAACAAATACACAGCCACAATCAATTATTTAAACACCAGCTTGTATATGGAGTCTTTTTAGGTATAGAACTTGCATTGGTTGCTTTGCGATGTTGTGTGTTTCTTATTGAACGTGCGTCTCATTACATTACTTTGCTGTGGTTTTCTCCTTCAGTTCCAGAAAAACTTTTGCCGGTGACTTTCTGACTGACTTTCGAGTTGACAGACGTCGACGTGTCAGTGTCTATGCTCAGTTGGTGTCTTGTGTTGACAGGTGAAATGGTCCAGGGAAAATTACTACCACAACCTGAGCTCGCCGTACTGTCTGCGACTGGCCTCAGGAGACGCCTCGGGGAAGATTATAGTTTGGGACGTGGTCAGTGGCACTGCCCACTGTGAGATCCAGGAGCACTCCAAACCCATCCAGGGTAAGACGCCTCAGAGAAACCAACTGTGTAGGCTTGGGCAGAGTCTTTGTCAGCTCAATTCAGGAACGGGACATTACCTTGGCAGCCCTGCCACGGAGACGTATTGGACCGTTGCCCAGTTGTTGGCTATTTGTTTTCATTAAGATGCTGTTACTGCCACTCCTGCTGGCCCACACCGTGCCTCTTTTATCCCACCTTCTCCTCTCTGTCTCATTCTCTGTCAGACTTGGAGTGGTTGTGGAATCAGGATGCGTGTCGTGATCTTCTGCTGGCGGTCCACCCTCCCAACTACATTGTTCTGTGGAATGGAGACACCGGCACCAAGTTGTGGAAGAAGAGCTACGCTGAGAACATCCTTTCGTTTTCTTTTGACCCCTTTGACCCGACCAACATGGCATGTAGGTGGATCAACAGTCAACCTGTATCAGAGACTTTTACTTCTTTAGTAAAATCAAAGCTTGCATTGTCTCAAGTGACTAATGCAGAGTTGCTAACAGAATACGTATAGTGTAAATCTGTGAGAAAGCATCATTATAAATGCTCTTTCCCTTTTCTTTCTGTGCAGTGCTGACCAGTGAAGGAATAGTCTTTATCACAGACTTTACTCCCGCCAAACCACCAGGCAGTACTGGCAAAAAGGTCTACATCGCCAGTCCTCATGCAAGCCCAGCACACACCAAACCTCCACCCACCGCTGCTCCAGCCCCCACCGGTGCCAAGAAAGCCCTGAACAAAGTCAAAGTGCTCATCACCAATGAAAAACCAACGTAAGTTTAACTTAATTATGCTTTCCTCAGTTATATTTTAAACTGAAATGTTGTGAACATGTGATGATTGGGATTTTTTCCTTCTCCTTAAGATCTCCCTGTCTAGGGTCAAACCTAAACGGCAGCATTGTCCTAGGAAGGAGCTTTAGAGGAAACAGTTATCGACCTAGATATAACTTTATTTCCAGCATTGAATTTCCTCTTTACGCTTAAGACCTGATTCTAAATTAAGTCAACGATGAGCAAATGAAGACTTTGCTGTGAGAGCAGGGAAGGATTTGATCACTTGACATATTTGGTTCATTGATATTATTTTCTACTAAAACACACAAGAAGTACCTTGTTTTTTTTTTATGGCATTAAGTGGCAAACCCTTAAAATAGTATACAACATTATATTTTACAAAGAATTGTAACAGGTACCAAAAATCTGTTTGATGTGCTCGTAGCTTCCTGTCTGAGCTTTTGTGATAATCAAGCATCAATATTTATAACAGCAGCCTCTCTCTGTGTCCACCCACCCAAACGTCTCTAATAACAAACACTCCATTAATCGTTGTTCATCTTTATTCTCTCTCCTCCTGACTTTATGTTTTCTGTTGATATGTCACACTTCACTTCCTCATCCTTCACACTGTGTAATTGCTCTTGAAAATCCTCTCTCCCTTCAGTCAGTCCTGCGGTGTTTTGGTGTTCATCATGTTCATTATTACAGTATCTCTTCTCACTGGCTTTGTGGTTGATAGATGCGTGATTTAAACAAGGTTCTGTTTTCCCCAGACTTATCATGAAGTCACTGACTACAGCACTATATCATGCACATTAGTGTCTCATTAGGCTGCCATTGCTCTGGACCGATTTGGTCCCTTCATTAAGATAAACAGGAAATGGCTTCCCACCCGTACTTGGCCGGATAGGATGTGTTAATATTAACATGACATGAGTAGTAGTACTGTCAGAAATATTTATGAAGAGCAATAAATTATTAACTGAAGTCACTACGCTTCTTAAGATTTGAGGCTTGAGCAGAAATTGTAACACTGCGGTTACCATGGCAATGTCAAGTTGAATACCCAGAATTCCCCTTTTGAGCAGCTGATGTTAGTGAGGGAATTATCAGCCTTTTTCCGTCATGCCGTTAAAAACTCCAGCCAGACTTTCGCCGAAATTTCACCAAAGACAAGTCATACAAATGTTTGTACAGTATCTCCGAAGCGGAAACATGCTACGACCGAGTGGACCAGTCACAGCTCTTGCGGTGTGTAGTTCCATTTCTGCACGGCGCATATCAGCTGCACCGCTAGGGTCTGTGCAGGGTCTGCGTATGCTGTGTTGGTGTTAAATTGATGCAGAGGTCTAAACCAACTGTAAGTAGCTGGAGATGAGCTGCATGTCGCCTTCAACTGTCAATGTAGCTGCTGCACCATAAACAGTCTTGTTTTTTTGTTTTTTTTGACACATATTCGATGAACAGCAGCTAGATTTATGACACTAAGAGAGCATGAAACATGTATTAATCTAATACATAGAAGTTAAAAACTATGTTTTTCTGACATGGTGATTTGTCGGAATCGTTGTTGCACCCAAGCGAAAACCTCCAGGGCTGAAAAATAAAGCGAATTTGTAAATATCTAATGCAGTTCCTTGAATGGCCACTTGAGAATCCCCACATATTCCCTTTTAAAATACCCAACTTTACAGCAGAAATAAAGATGTTTAAAAGCTAATTATGAATTAGTCGGGAGTGAGGCAGTGTCAGGCGCTGGTAAGATGACAACCAATGGACCGAGGTACCCACTGTGTACTTCAAAACCTCTCTGCAGAGATCCTGTGGGTGATGGGTCAGTGTTTTTATCGTTTTTTTTTTTTTGTATTTTTCTCGCCTGCTGCTTGTGCAAATATGCACATATTCAATGTCCGTTTTCACATCAAAGCCGTCAAATCAAATTGCTAATTTATGGCCCGCTGTCTGCCTGTGTCAACTTGTGGAAATGTGGAAATGTATTCCGTATTGTCTAGATATCAAACGTTCAGGCTGCAGTGACTACACAGAGTAATGCACGAACCCGACATTTGACTTGAATGTCATCAGGCTTTTGTCAAAATTAAACTGGGTTCTCCACTTAGGCTCCAGCGCTATCAAACACACCTACAGAACCCATTGTACTTTCCTTCTCTCTCTCTCTCTAAAAATGTGTCACTTTCCTTTTAGCATCTAAGACACATAATTCTCATTCACCATTTTCTTTCTGCTGTTTTTCCTTTGGTGCTTCAGACGTTTGAACTCACATCTCCCCGTGGCCACATTCCAGTGAACTGGTGCGATTTAGTTCAGTACATCATAAAAGTTTGTCCATTGAGGCCATTTTATCTGTTACGCTTCCCCCAGATGATAATGATCTCCACTGAGTTATAACGTTTGTCTCTTCTTTATTTGATCTCACCATGACCTAGAGGAATGAAGCTGTTGGAATGAGTTATGACCACGAACCTGCTCATAGCTTCATTGAAAACCAGCCCTCTGTTCCTTCTTCTTGGCTCATCTGCAAAGCGCTTGTGACAGCGTTTGTTGTCGCTGGGAGAGATCAAACCTGGCTGCTGCAATGACTGATAGTATTTGTCATTAATCGTAAACACACATGAAAGAGGCTACAACAAATAACAGATTAGCTTTAGGTTTTAGAACTCCTATATAATAATATAAAGGGAATTCTGTCTGACTCTTCCAGTGCATGCTTAATTCATCAGCTACCCACGATTAAACCGAATCCACTTTTAAGTTTACCTTCATTTGCCTGCAGCTCAGAGAGACCACAACGATGATTACTAATTCATCCATCTTTCTGTATGGGAAGACATGAATATATATCCAGTTGGTTTTCGAAATGAGACAGTTTTTCTTTTCAAGTCCAGCATCACACCGGTGCACGTAACATTTGCATATCCCTGTGTTATTGTTACGTCAGAGTCTCATTATATCTTGATTGTGATGCGAATGCCCACTGACATGTGCTGGATCTTGTACTTTACAGTGTAAATTATCACCTGACACCGAAGTTAACTCCTTTTTCCTTAAAAAGTGTCTTTTTGCTACTTTGTTGTGCTGCAGCGCGGAGGCGGTGACGTTGAACGACTGCCTGCAGCTGTCCTACCTGCCGTCCAAGAGAAACCACATGCTGCTGCTTTATCCCAGGGAGATTTTAATCCTGGACCTGGAGCTCAGCCAGACGGTGGGTGTGGTGGCCATCGAGCGCTCCGGGGTGCCCTTCACACAGGTGAGACGACGCGCGTGTGCGCGTGCGGGCGAAGTTTGTGCGAGCGGAGTTTTAATTTGCCAATTTTGCAATAATTTTTCAAGGTTAGGATTCTGTCAGATCTTAGCCCCCGTCTGGTGTGGATCAGAGGGACATTCCTGCTGTGCATTTGGAAATTACATGTAGAAAAAAGTTGCCAAATCTTTGCACATGATTTTTCAAAGAAAGGATGGTCTCTCCTCAAATGAACCCAGTTCACACTTTCTACCTTTAATATATTATTCAAAGGATTTCACCAAAATCTATCTTTTTTTTTTTTTTTTTTTAATGGATGATTCTTCCGGGAAGCCAATTCACCCTGCAGGGAGTGATAAAGGTGTCTACTTTTCTTCCCCCCTCTGAGTACTCGCCTCATCAAGGTGTGATGACTGCTCAGCCGAGACATGTGCTCCTTAACTACAGCAAAAAGAATCTCTCTCTCCAGCAAACACATCATCTGGCTCCTGGTTCCTCTCTATATAGTCACTGCAAGCGACAAGGTTGAACTTTAGTTGCCAATTCCCTTCTTTTAAGGTGTGGATCTCTAACTGGAAATTGATGAATGCTGTGAGGGTATTATAGAGGAGATTGGTCACAGCTCCAGGATCAGTAATGGAACAGAAAGTCTCTTAATGATGCTCTGTTCACTCTGCTTTCTCTCTTAACTCTTTCTATCTTAACCCTAAGCAATCCCCGTTTCAGTGGCTAGTCAATACACAGAGTAGCTTTTCACTGGTTGTGCTGTAAATAGTTCATAATACGCCTTTTAAGGGGATGTTCTCAAATTTCAAATTCACTGAATGTGCATGCATACACTGGTCCTCAGGTTACGCCTGCAGCCTGTTGATATATTCTTCATGTGTGAAATTGAGTTCTGTTCTTTATACTCTCTCTTTGCCCTCGTATATCACACTTTCTCCTGGCTGTCAGTGATCTTGTTTTAATAAACGTATCCACGATTTAACAACACAAAGCTAGAGATGGAGCCTTTGTAGTCGGAGTAAGCCCTAAAGACACCAAGAGCTAAAGCGGAGTGGGATTACTCCGATGCCCACGCTCTGTACGGCCAACACCTCCCTTCTCTAAGTGTTATAAAGTGCTTGTCAAACAGCCAATTTGCATGACTGATGACACTGCTTAGCAAAGGTCTAGCTGGAGTGTAGACACTCCAGTGTCAGGTTTAGCATATAAACAATGTGTAGTTTCCAGTTTACCGTGCTCATGCCGTTTACATCACCTATACCGAAGGGGTAAGGTTATCGTCAGAGTTAGAATCAGGCGTGTAGTTGAAGTGGTCAGGGTAAGTGACTACGCTTTAAGTCAATGGAAAATCCATTGACAGATAGAAACACAAGTTTGTATCCTCCCAGACGTCACGTCGGTCATTAGGATGCTTGAGCCGTGTATCAGTCAATGCTCAAATTTTACACGTACTGTATTTGTTACGTCAATTGTATATGAATATGGACGATGCATCCCCACTTCCTAGCATTTGCCAAAGTGGCGCTATTTTCCCGGGGAGATTGTGAGATTGGAGCCACATTAACGATGACCTTCCCGCAACTCCACCAGCTGCACTCAGCTCTACCTCCACCAGCTACAAGGAAATTTTGGATTATACACTGTACTTATTTTTTTTTTCTACTCTCACGGTCCTACAGGACCACTTCGTGGAACAGTTGGCATGACAGCTAGTAGTCATTGATGTCCTTTCCTGCTTCTATAGTGTTTCCATTGTGTAACTATTAATGGATATTTGAGTATGCATCAGTATTATATTACCGACCTAAAATGACAGAAAAAATCTTTGATTTTAAAAAAAAATTACATGCGCTAACCAAGAGGGTGGAGCTTATGACCTATACTGCACCCAGCCACCAGGGGGAGCTCTACTTGTTTTAGCTTCACTTTTGAGGAGCTGTTCCGTTGTTCATCTTTGTACAGTCTATGGTCTGTTATAATTAACAAACAGACGTTAACTGATTTGGTTGCTTTTTAAATGGCAAAACCTGTTCTTTACATGTTTACTTGCGCTACATTAGACAAGTTGACATGTGCACATAGTCATGCATTTGTTAAGAGATTCTTCCAATTCTGTGAAACATTCATGATGCAGTGCTGAGAGCAAAACACTAAGTATTACCTTGGGAACTTTTAAAGGTGCCATATAAATATGAGCTCTTCTTCTTTTACCACCTGTTCAACCCTAAGTGTTAAAAAAAACTGTTGGCAACTCCTGTGTTTAGGTGATTCCCTGTGCTCAGCGTGACGCCCTCTACTGTCTCCACGAGAATGGTTGTATCACGCTACGAGTGTGTCGCTCCACCACTGCTCCAGAGGAAGCAGCAGGTATGAAACCTTTTCACAGGGGATCAACCGCTCGCATACAACACACGCAAGTTCTACTATACTCACTCACAGACTACTCTCACTCCTCTGCCATCCCCCAGTCATCATCTATTCAGCCCAAACTGCACTGTGCTCACAGACTCTAGCTTTTTTTTTTCTATGCTCCACTGGGTATTTAGCCTCTTACTGTCTCAATTATCTTTGGCATAGTCTTATAGGCAAATGTGAGTCTATTGTCTGGCTAAATCTCTTTCTTTTCGGGTTCATTTATTCTACTTGCTATCTCTTCCACACACATCTCATCGTTCTCTTTTCCCTGACGTTTCCTTTTGTGTCTCTCAGCCACTTTCATTTGCTTAGATTCTTTTCTTATCTCTTTAAACCCTGACTTGTGTCTCTCTGCTCTTCTTTTCTTTTGTACTTTTACACTTATTCAAACATTGTCCTTCTGGTTTCTCAGTCGCACTTTTCCTCTTTCTACTCAATGTATCTTTTTCCTTCCTTCTTTGAGCCCCTTTCCATTTACATCTTCACCAATTTGCTCCGGTTCCCCCACAGTTGTTTTTATCCCCTGCCTTTCTTCTGTGTCCGTGTCCTCATTCCGTTTCTCCAGCACTTTAACTTTTTGCTCCTCTCCTCCCGTCCCTCAGACCCAGAACAGAGTGTCCAGGAGCTCGTGTACGACCTGCGCTCTCAGTGCGATGCCATTCGAGTCACCAAGACGGTGCGGCCGTACCGCATGGTTATCTGCCCCGTCAACGAAAACAACGCCGCCCTCATGGTCAGCGACGGCAGAGTGATGCTGTGGGAGCTCAAAGCGCACACCGGCAAGCCTGCTGCCAATCCCAGGTACACGCACATAAATCTGCAAAGTTCTGTTACAGTTATCCCGATCGCATGGAGCGGTAGAGGTGAAAAGTTTGACAACTTTGTGAGGTTTCTTAAACTGAGTTTAAGCTACATAATCCCCTGACCTACATCGTGGTTGGGAATCTGGCTGTCGTTGATGAGCCCTGCTTTCCTTTGATGGAGCACTCCCTTGCAGATTCGTATTTTCTCTCTAAAGTTTGCCTCCTTGGTGAGATGGAGCGAGTTCTCTTCGCTGCATCCGAGCAAACCAGTTTAATTTAGGCAAGCAGGAGAAATGTACAGTATCAAACAAAAAGAGATGACATGTTTTTGCTCTCATTTTAGACTTTCTAATTTACTGGGAGTTTTCGTTCACGCTTCTGCAGATTGAGCTTTTTTATTTTTTTAAGTTCAGATTTGACTCACTGAAAGGATGAAAGGACTTCTCTCAGTGAGGTGGTGTTGTAATGGTAAACATAGGCTTTTTTTTTTTTTTTTTTATCGAGTAGCATCTAATCAATACAAGGAATCAGAAGCCGTGTCATCCTGTAAGAACGCTGCTGTCGCCCACTCGCTCGATAATTTATTAAAAAGCAGACGATATCCGTCATTTACACATTCAACACTCAACATTCATCCATCACTCCCCGTTCAGTGGCTTCAGTAACGGATATGTGCCAAGCTTGAAATTAATTTCTAACATTCTTTCTTTCTTTCTGTCTTGTGTATCAGTTCGGGTCTGTCGCCGCTCTACTCCCCCGTGTCGTTCTGTGGAGCACCGCTGGCTCCGAACCAGAAAAAGATTCAGGACCTCTCTCTCAACAGCATGATCGGTACGTCTGACTATGTAACCACGACGACGCCGTTTGATGCTTCACAGGCAGAATTTCACATGTGTGACTTTGTATTGCCGCAAAAGCTTCCTCACTCCCTCCATAGACTTTTGTGAAAGAAAAAGGCGAAAGAAGAAGACACAGTTAGATGCGTGCGTGTGTGTTTGTGTGCATGAGGTCTTCTTTTATTGTACCTCTGTGGGTTGTGTGGGCCTTAGGGCACCCCTTGAGTTTCTGCTTTAATGTGTGACTGCTGGTTTCTCCACTGTGCACTACACAGGCCAGTGTTATTCCCCAGTCTGAGCAACTCGGTACAAAGAGTCCCGCGGGTGCTCGGCCCTTCCTGCCTTTGACATTTTCTTCCTTTTTTTTCCCCCCGTCTTCTCTTTTGTCTTATGATGTGTTTCAATCTACTTCTCTCCATCATCTCTTTCCCTTCTGTATTGATTTAGAAGAGAGTTACCTATCAAAAGATGAATGGGTGTTTGAAATAATAATGAGAGACGTTTTTGATGCTTTTCTCTTTTTCTGTCCTACATTATTCAGTTATATTCAGCAAGAGCCAAACTTGGAAGGGAGCTTTGGGGAAGTAGTAGGTAGAGGAGAGGATTTTGCCATGTCTCCCTGTCACACACACACATACTGATTGGATTCGTCTACTCTCTGGGGCGGTTGCTTTGTCTGACAGTTGCTGACTAAAGCTCCTGTTATGAGGGAGCATCACTGGCTTGCAGGTTACCGAGGTTCTGGAAAATAAGTGTGTAGTTAAACTTGCATGACACAAGAATACCTTAATATTCAGAAATGTCAAACCATATTTGTCTGCTTATTTCACAGTTTCATTTGCTGCTTCTTGGCAATCTGTTGTGTAGCTAGTTTTTATTGGTGTATTGGTTTGGTTGGACTAACCTCCTCATTTCATTTTATGACACCTTGAGGCTGCAGCGTCATCAATGCTGAGAAGCAAATGTATAAGATATAAGACTGAACATTTAAAAGCTATAAAATTGAGTCATTTATCGTCTGTGGCGAGTATGGTCATTGAAATTGGTGCATTAGGAATTTTTTAAGAGGAAAAACAGTCAAGTTGAACGTTTTATTCATTACGCTGTTTATTTTTATTTTACTCTAATCTCATTTTATTTTATCTTTCTTGTGGATTTTATGAGTGTTTACTTTTATGTTCAACGAAGCTACGGTGACAAAGTAATTTCCCTCGTGGATCATTAAACACTGTCTAAGTCTAATTCTACGTCTAATGAGCTCTGTTACAAGTAGTCGGGATCTACAATAGAATTTCACAAAAAAAGAGAAAGAAAATTGCAAACTCATCCCAGTGCTAAAATAATCCCCCTGTTTTAACATCTATTTACTTTTGTTTGCGTCATATGTAAAACTCCTTTTTTAAAGTCGTACCTAGAGCTACTCTGGGGTGCCATTCAGTTGTAGATGTCTTTTGTATCCTAGGTCTTGACTTTTGCTTCATTTTTTATTTATTTATTTTTTTTTCTTTAATGTGTCTTATATATTTTTTACATTTTTCATATTTTTCATATGACAGAAACTGGTTCCTGCACTGGAAGCACTGTATAAAAAGTTAAATGATTTAGATCCGGGGCTTATTTCATTAGTGCAGACTTATTCTGTTCTCATGTGTCTCGTATATGTTATTAGGCACAATATAAATTATTTCTCTGTACTGTAATACATAGCTATAATTTTGTTGTATTGCATTGTATTGTATTGTTACGATGCAGGAAGAAAACTACTCCCTCTTTCCTCAAATAAAAATGTCACTGCTAAGCATGTAACTACCCTATGTTTCATTTTTGCTTAGTTGTACCATTCATCATGTAGCAGCTGAATATGGTTTGGTCCACATTTAACCTTTCTGTGTTATGGTTTTACCTCTAGGCCAGACCTTGATACCTGGTGAGGCTACTCCTCCAACATTCAACCAGCAGGAGGTCCAGTTGAAGTTCCTGCTGACTGGCCTGCTCTCCGGTCTGCCGCTGCCACCCTTTGCCCTCCGCATGTGTCCACCTCTCACCACCAAAAACATCAACCACTACCAGCCCCTTCTGGCTGTAGGTAGGCAAAACCGCACCACATATGCACACACGAGCCAAAAAAACAGATAAAAGGATCAGATAGAGCCCTCAGAGATTCCTGATTGAAAGTCTAAGGGAAAATCCATATTGCCACAGTAAGTACAAGTGACTTATTGATTTACTGCGTCTGTAACATGAATCACAGGTTTAGTTCTCACATGGGGTGATCGAGTGACGTTGGTCACGTTATGACAGTGTGTATTGAGCTGTTCTAAGTGACTGGGTGGGGGTTAATGTTTAAAGGTTTCAGGGCAGCCTGACGCTCTACGGTCTGTTAGCAACCTTTTCTAAACTTTATTTTGGTTGAAATACAAATTCTATCACATAGTCAAGCAAACTTAGGTGTGTCTTAATGCTTCTGCATCGTGTATCTTTCCTTGATGTCACATATTGAAAAAGGTCTCATTTCTCACTTCCGGACTTGCGATATTCAGATAATTTAGGTAGCGGCTATTTAATGCGTTGAATGCTTCATGGTTACGCGTGGTCATTTTGAAAACACTTCTGAAGTTGTTGCCATTTGAGATAAGTTCATATTGAGTTACTATGGAAACAACCGGAGGCTCTCAAAGACTCAAATGGAGGGGCTCATTAATCTACACAAGCTCAACATCATTGACCTATTAACGGTAAGAAATGTTTTTTATTATTATTATTTCTGAATGGATTGATAGTTTAGAGGATTGTAGTTATAAAAAAAATGTGAATTTTATACAATATATATATTTTTTATAAATGTGGTGCATTTATAAGCTGCATTTTTCAAAAAAAAAGCATGACAATACAGACTTAGACAGACTTTAATGGTCCACGAGGGAAATTACTTTGTCACTGTAGCTTTGTTGCACATAAAAGTCAACACTCATAAAAACCACAAGAGAGATAAAATAGAATAAGATATGATTAAAGTTCCCACTGGATTATCTCTCTTAATGCTACTTACTTGAACTTTTTTACTTGTCGAGCTTAAGTTTTTACCATGAAATGACTCTTCACGCTGTAGAAGTTTTATTAATGTATTTAGGCGACGCATCCATCATTATTACTTTTTGGGGCTTTTCTGTGACTCATCTTCATCTATTTATGTCAGATCTGATTCAACAATGGAGGAATTTATGTTACCTTAGAAGAGAAGCACACCACCGGCAGCAAAATCAGGTCATTAGCAGATATAAGTCACTGATTTGGAGGTTGTGTTTGTATAATTAGAAATAATGCCGCTTTTTTCTGCTCTTGCCATTGGCAAGCGGTTAATTTATTCTCTATCCTCAGAGAAGCCTTAAAGAATCTATTATATAATTTTTTGTCATTGTTCGTATAATATTTTGTGGTTTAAGATTTTGTGAATGTGAGAGTTTTTCTTAATTTACGTCAAGTAGTAATTATATATGCATAATATGAAATTATATTCAAGATGTCAACTTAACTGTGGCATGAGAAACTTTTTACCTTAGTTAAATTTCCACAAAGCCTTCAGTACTTGTATTAAATGACTCTCCACAGACATAGTAAATTGCAACTTGACTGGTGTATATTGACTGAGGAGTAATTCTGTTTCCTGAAATGGGATTTCATAATCCTTATCAAGGTTACCTGCAGTTACTTAACTTGTATTTTGTCATACAAAAATATTCAGGTAATAGGATTTCATTACAAATAGGGGATTTTCCCAAAATATTTCTTCAAAAAATAAAAACCTTCAGGTTTGATTATATAGTAAATGGTAAACTTGACCAAAGCAACATCATTTTGTGAAATCTCCCATGTTCATATTTTTATGTATCAAAATCAAGTGTAATTAAAATTGATGTGCCATTTATTATCTTCTTACACTGACTGTGTCTTTTTCCATTTACCTGCTTGTTACCTGCTCATAAAACTGGACTTCATGCTCAGGGCCAGGATGGTTTTGGTGAAGGACAGCTGGAGAACCCTACACACACTGTAGAGTAACACTGGTGTAATCAGTGTGGGAAAAGTTTTGTGGGACTGTTTCATCAATGTATCCACACTGTAGAAAAGCTTTACCGCTTGGACCAATCCCAACAGCTTTCGGACACTACACGTATCATTGTTTGATGCAGTTAGTGACTGCTGTTGCATCATTACATGACAGACTGCCGCGGATCCCCTGGTTATCCCATAATTACACATTATTAAAACATGGTGATTTTGTAAACAAATGTGTGTGATGTTCATGAAATAAAAAATAAAATAATGTTTAAAAAGGTTTAAAAAATGTGTCTCACTAACGGCCACTAATGGCCATTAATGACGCTAGAGAAGCAATGTATGATGGGATATCCACCACCCATTGAGTGACAATCGGATGGTCCCTACTTTTCTCAATATTTTATGGGACTGTTTGAGGGCCCTGTGTAGGGCACAGAATGTGACCAATGTAGAGCTCTATATAGGGGTTAGGGGGCGATTTCGGACACAGCCAGTCGGGTTAATCTTTGTTTCTACTTCCTGCTTCACTTTCAACAATGTCGTCTGAAACCTTCAGCGAAATGTCTCAGAAAGCGAGTCATACAAATTTGGTATCTGAGCCACTTCAGTTAACCCTTCCTTGATGTATTCCGTCTTTATTGATCCAAAACAATCCGTTAGAAAGTTGCAGAGATGGAGAAGCAGCTGGAAACGCTAAAGTGGAAACACGCTATTACCAAGCAGACTACTCACAACTCTTGGTCAGCTACGGTGTAGGATGTTGGTTTAGTATAGCTTCAAGTTTATCCGCCTCATTACTGCAATTCTGCATAAAATGATTATCAAATTCAATAGCAAAATAAAAACAGAATTGTGCATAGCATTGTTTTCAATTTGTACTTTTATATATGTCTGCACACTTTCAGTTTCAGTTAAGGCTGATACCTCCTGCCGTTCTCTCCCTAGTGCAGCACACCTTCAATTTAGTTGTCAAGCTGAAAAATAGGCTACACTCAGTCCCCAGACGTAGCCCACATAAATTAATGATACCTCGAAGATGCATTGGTTCCTTCAGAAGCACAGACACGCACATGAATAATAACACATTCGCACCTACTCATCTTACAACCGTTTTCTTTCGGTCGTTTTGCCTCTCTGGTATCTGGAGTTCTCTGCAGCTCAGTCCTTACTTAATGGCTGCGATAGTATGAACAGACCTGAAGTGACTATTACTGCTATCTGTTATTACCAACTTTGTCAACTTTTTTTTTTGCAACAAATTGCAATAAAGGCAACCATTTTCAGCGTATGTTTCTAGTCACTGTGCGACTCTGCACCGTGTGCAGTCAGAGCCCATCATGGTGCAGATGGTGAGGGGTTGACGCGGCACAGCTGGTTCCCAGTGGTGTTCTGAATCTAAAAGTAGAATGGTGTGATTAAGTTTTCCATGCACATAATTTGGCAAGTCCTTGTAGTGATCTTTGAAGTAACAGAGTCAAATAGTTAACAGTCTCTACCTATGTATTGCAGTGTGCCCTTTTTTTCCACCGTCTATGAATTGGCTGGTGAATGTTAACAAGTGTTAGGTAATGACGTTGGGGATTTAGTTGGAGGACGCTGTAAGTGTTGTCAGGTTGAGGCAATGGTAATTCAGAAATGTGATTAGTTAAAATTGTGTCATCAGGCCAGTTTATGTAATTTATAATTTCTTTAATTAGCATAAGCAAGTTAAAATTTTGGGTTTTGGTAATGTTGCAGTTGGCCTCACTGTTGTGTTTTAAAAATGTATTATTTTTTTTCTGGAGTCTGGAGTTGCAATTGTCACTTTACCAGTAATGATGCTGAGGTTGGTACTGTGACAGGTGTTTTGGCAGATGCAGCCATATGTCACCTTTCCTGTTTACTGGGAGCCAGAGAATACACATGATCAGTAAATCCAAAGTGATCCATGGATGAGCGCTTGGCAGAAACAGCTCAGTTTCTTGGCTTCTCTTCCATTTAGAATTAAGGTGTCTTCGTATTCGTTAAAAGTCATTTAGTCTCAGTAACGTGACACCAATAAAATGAGCAGCTAATGGATTCAGATTTTTTTTTTTCCCACCTTCCACTCGGTGCAAATATAGCAAGAGATGAGCCGACTGCTGGCGGTGTGAGCACGCCGAGGGTTAAACTGTCGCCTTCATTTTCATTACAGTTAGACAAAATTCATTGATTCTTGTTCTCTATTTTCACTTCCTGTCTTCAAGTGTTTCTTGCTCCCAACCAAAGGGAGAGTTAGAGAAACTGTGCCGCTTAGCAACCCGGAATCACTCCTGTCTGCCCCCCTGTTTAAAAAGCTGTAATCTGTTGGAGTCCTGACAGCTCTATTAGAGATAGGTACGAGGCCCACAGCTTTCCTTTTGGTGACATGTACACAAACACTGACAGACTGACATCTATTCCTAATCATCTTAGGGTGGCTTGCTTAATTTATTTATCCATGCTTGGCTGACAGCTGCATTGTTCAGATCAAACATGAAACAGCATTAAGACGAGATTAAAGGATCAACAGAGCAAAATATTAATGCATCAGTTGCAAAGTGTAGGAAATAAAACTCAACATGCTCGCGCGAAGGCAGCTACCGAGGCGCGTACCTCAAAAGCAAAAAACAATTATCACACTGATGGATTTTCAGGTCCAGCGGTCTGTCAAACGAAATATCTGTTGGGTTTGCAGTTCACAAAAGAAGCTATTCAAAGCCACTGGTTTACAATACACATCACCTTCTACTTCTCCACACTTATGTTTTGAGTTGGGTTCAGCTGAGGATTTTGTAATAGAATAATTTATCCATATTAATGTACCAAATAAACAACCACAGCAAAACATCATTGCTTACCGTGTGGCCTCCTATGCCTGTTGTGGGGGTCTCTTTGCCTTTTAGTGTGGTCTGCCTCTAGTGACATTCAGTCCATGTAGTTAGATTGACTTGGCCAGTTATTACCCTTGTTCACTGTGGAAAAAAGTGTGATTGCTTTGACCTTAAGTCTGTCAGAAGGGAAATCATCAGCAATTGCCTGTTCCTCTGACAGCCATTCAAGCCCAAGCCGAGCTCGTAGCTCAAAGCTCATGAGGAGCACCTCCTTTTTTGTTACATTTTTCATTTTCCTTTCACCTTCATATAAGTCATCATTCCATACACTGACAAACAAAATTTTTGGTGCGCTTTGTTTGAATGTTAAAATGACCATTGTGTAGAGTTTTACCAAGAGGTTCCATTTTGTGGAGGTGAATTTTCTGTTTCATGAAAAAAAAAAAAAGCTGCAGTCCTTTAGATGGGCTAAAGGGACGTCTGATGCATAACACACAAATCACAATTTGACAGTTTTCCATTTTTTATATAATAGACTGAACTAACAAAAGGTGTTCAAATGTGAGCTCCAGAAGCAAAGGCAGTTTTGGTGCCTTTGGACAAGGCCAGACAGTTGACTAGAGCGTGTCTGTCTCCACCCACCTGCTTCCGGTGCACCCGACTTCCTCCTAGCAAAATCTACAGGGGACCAGAAGGGAAGACACAAACCCACATAGATGTCCTTGCTGCACAGGCTGTCACCATCAGCAGATGTTGTTTCAGCATGTGGTCGTCACACTGAGTGTTTTGCAGAGGGATTGGGCACACCAGTCCAGTTCCTTCCTGCTCTGGATAATTATAGAATAACACGTGCTTCTAAACCTGCCTGTGTTCACTGCAAACGTAAAAAATATATACACCAAACAAACCCCTTTCTAAACAACAGAAAAATGGTCTTGCTCTCAAATCTGCTGCCAAGATTTGCCAAGGAATTGTGCAATCATTTTAATTGCTGTGTCTTTCAGCTCTGTTACTTAGGTTACAACCGCAGTTGTTTTGTGGTTTGTTCAGCTTTTTTATTTTTTCACGCTAATGCTAAAACTAGGCAAAGACATACTATAAAAATAGGAAAGTGCTATAGTAATCATTTAAATTAAATTTCCATTTAGAAGCAGGATGTCGGCTGTCTACGGTTCAGTGCTGAAAGGGAAATAAGGAATTTTATTGTATACTATTGAAAACATTTATATCATTATTTAGTTTTTGGGCACAATACACATTATACCAGTCTGCATTCATTTATCTGCTAATTAAGCAGCAAGGCCATGTTGTATCCTACAAATAAGACGCATAAATATGTTCACATCCCTGTTATACCACACCCTCGTCACAATTTGTTTTGCTGTTGCTTCTTAGGAACCTATTTTTTAAAACATTTATTCATTACAGCTTGCACAGTTTTGAGGAGACAAAAAAATGTCACTTTTCTAAAACGCCTCAGAGTTTCTTTGTG
The DNA here is from genome assembly GCF_022458985.1 of Mugil cephalus. Classification (NCBI taxonomy): domain Eukaryota; kingdom Metazoa; phylum Chordata; class Actinopteri; order Mugiliformes; family Mugilidae; genus Mugil; species Mugil cephalus. The sequence goes on from NC_061782.1 coordinate 7,588,107, forward strand.
TTAAATGTCACCTGCAGTACTTAATTATGTGGAGTTTGGGGATGGAAGGGGCTGTTGTGTAGTTCTCAGCAGCAAATGAAACAGTGCAAAGTACTCGCAGTGCGAAGCTGAATGACACATGGTTTGATGTGATGCCTTTATTTACACCTACCGTAGTAACAGGGATGATGTTAGATGTTGCTAGGATAAGTAACTGTATGATTTGAGGCCTCATGTCTTGTCTGTATCGTTGTTAGTCTTCTCCTGTCTCATTCACTGCTCTGCTCTTGCCTTTTCTCCTTAGGCACCAGCAATGGGTCTGTACTCGTCTATAACCTGACCAGTGGTCTTCTACACAAAGAACTCAGTGTTCATTCTTGTGAAGTCAGGTAAGTGTTTTTTTTTTTTTTTTGTCGTTAATTGTTTTTCTGTTAATGAGAACTGCTTTCCCAGGTCAGCAGTTCCCATCACCACAAGTGAACAAGAACACGTACTCAATGTACCATTTAAATGCAATATCAGTAAAATGACACGTTGGACAAACCCCAGCTGACAGTCAGCTTGAGCTGTATTGATTTGCTGTTGATAGTTTTCAGGCTCGTTAGAGTTGGCGGAGGCAATTGGCAATCACATAATGAGTGTGCTGTGTCAGCAGTTGTGAGTTGAAGAGAAATAATTGCCTATCTTGATTTACGGGAGTCTTAGATGAATATATTTTCAGGTCAGAATTGCATCAGCCGAATATGATAGCCTTGAATCGAAGATATGACCACAGGAGAAAAGATTAATAAAAAATATGTAATCCAGACATCAAGGTAGTGGTTAAAAAATGTATGCATACCATATAATGGGATCTAAAGTAAATGAATTATTATAATAATTATTTCCAGCACATATCTTTTACATGTCGAAGTTTCTACAAGCAAATTAAATTCTGAAGGCTACAAATATGTGCAAAAGTGAAGGTCACAGATGTGATTAAGCTAGAGAATATTTGAAAGATCTACACAATCTTAAGCAGCCAATGAATATAAATAAAGAAAGAGCCGAGATGCACTTGAGAGAAAGGACGAGCTTTGCATAACATGCAAATTTATCCATCTCAACAATCCGATACGAAACATTACAAGGACTGCATTTTTACATTGTGTGTGTGTGTGTGTGTGTGTGTGTGCTGTATTTGTGGTAGAAAGGAAACTGTGTTAGATTAGCAATGATATATATCTACCTTTTGTAAAGCTGCTTAGGAAATAATTAGAAAACCCTAAGTGTAGTATTAACAGTAATTTCTATGCTATTACAGCTATTTCACATTCAATTAAGATGACATTACTGGTTGCCCGGCTTTTATAACATATATATATATATGTGTGTGTGTGTGTCACTGATAACATAAGGGCTCTGGTATTATGCATGCATGCTCGCCACACCTAAGTGAGACAGATCAGCCTCATACGTGGTTGAGATTTTTATGTCAATTTTAATGGCCTATCTACTGCGACAGCCCAGAACTTATGCAGACCCTAACAAAGTAGCCTAATTTGCACCTCCCTATAAATGTAACTACACATGCACACCGCATACTGCGACAGCTGTGATCAGCCTGCTTGGTAGTAGCGTATGCCTGCTTTAATTTGCTGTTTCTCCATCTCTTTTGGATCAAATAAGATGTAACGCACTGACGAAAGGTTAACTGAGGAGGTTTGAAGATACAAAGGTTTATTTGTGACTCGTTTTTGGTGAAGTTTCTGATGCCATTATAGAAAGTGAAGCAGCAAGTAGCAACAAAAGTATAAATGGCTCACACTTGTGTAGGCTACCTGTGTGGGTTATGCCATCTGTGTCCCAACCTAAATGAGCCTCTAGTGTTGCGAGTTTCACGTGTGTTTTTATGGCTAAATCAAAATATGGACTCAGAGAATGGTTTATTCATGTCTGGATGAGCTACTGTTCTTCTGTGATGTTCCCTCAGTCTCTTAACACTGTGTGTCAATCACACATGAAAGAGGCTGTTTAGAGAAGAGCGGCGCTCAATATCAAGAAGTTAAAAAGAGTTTTACACTTTTGTGGGTTTCTTCTTATTATTTAATGAGAATGACCACGTACATACACATTAAGGATGCAGTGTGAAGCTATTAAAATAAACTGAAGAGGCTGAAGAGGTGTACACAGACACCTCCTGCTCAGCTATGCTATTCATTTTTAAGTATTTGTTTCTCTTGTTTACTTTGGTTTCATCGAGGGGTAGTGATGGTGAGAAAAATATCTTTGTTCTGCGAGATCACAAAAATACTATTTCATAGGCGTGGGCACTGAGGTGAATGACAAAACAGTGCATTGTCAACAGACTTTTACATTCTGCGTATGCATCGCCTGCATTCATAAGTTAATTAGGTTTTCAGATCTTTGACGTGACTCAACGCTATATTTATGCAAAAATGCAAGTTTTGCAAGACTTTAATGATCCATGAGGGGAATTACTTGGTCACGGTAGCTTAGCTCATAAAACAAACATGAGTAAAAAGAAAGACAAAATAAGATTAGATTAAAAGAAAACAAAAAAATAAGTATTATCTGGTAAAATAAAATAAACACTGTAATAAAAAAAAATACAGAATTAGCATTATGAAAAAATGTACAAAAGTAGTCGGCAAAACAGCGTCCAAACTGATCCAGTTGTTTGGTCATTTGCGTAGCAGCAGTTGAATGGATCGTGTGGATGTAAACTCCATCTCCCACGAGTGTGTCTCCATCAGCCCGTAGAGTCCCGAAGCCGGGCACTGACCCACTTTGGTCCATATGCACCCAGGTCTCCTCGAAACACAAACTCTTCTCACAACCCGCTACCTCTGGGTCCCCACAAGCGCGCACACAGTCCGTTCATTTTGCTGCCAAAGACCTCACGTTACCCATGAGCACAGATGGTAACGCCGACCTGAACCGCCTTCTCCGCTCTTTCACTTTCAACTCCAGCCCGGCACCCCCAGCAAATGTTCCGAGGTTCAGCAGGAATCTGAGGCCTCGCTCCAGGCACCTCAGGGCACACCGACAACCGAACACAAGAAGTCCAGAACAAAACAAAATAAAAGCAGCACAAACAGACAAAAACGACTAAAAAAAAAAAACATGTGGATTGGTTCAAGGCACAGAAAAACAAGAACAGGTCAGACAAAGAACAACCAATAACACAATAAGAATAACCTGAAAGCTACCGGCGACATGCCGTCCCTCTTTCAGACGTATTTTTGTATAAACCTGAGCCTTAATATGCTACCAGCATGACAGTAGAGATGCATAGTCAATCCTGTCAAATGTTAATACCCCTGAACTTCATGTCTTCATGAGTCCATTGTCCGATACTTGACTTGACGTTCTCCCAAAACCATCCGAGTATCTGTACAGTTTGCTGCAGAGCAATTTTGTTATTTCAAACTGTCCTTTTGATCCATTTGATCAACAGTTGCCTCCCGACTCTTTTATTCGAAGCAGCTGCCAATCACAGCTGTCAGAACAAACATCTACACTACAGCACTCCAGAGCGCCATATCACACAATACGATTAGATAATCCTTTGTTTGTCCCACAGTGGGCAAACCTCTCATTAAGTCTATATGCTGTGCTAACAGACGGATGAAATCAGAACGCCTCGCCACTTTCTCGTTGCCCCTCAACACAACAGCCAACATTTACAAAGAGCAAGCTGTGCCTTATTAGTTGGCATTCTCTAATGAGGAGCAAAAACTATTTCACCAGGATTAATTAAGCACAAGATTGGATCAATTAATGCTGTTAAGAGATTGATTGGAAGCAAACACTATCCGTTCAAGCAGAGCCAGACTTTCTTTAATGAGAGAAGTTGGTATCCACACACGCCGAACCCCAACAAACTTTAATGAAATGTGTAACTTTTTAGTCCTTTTTTTTTTTTTTTAAATTCTTCTGTCTGTAAAGTTAGTGATGTTTTTTTTCTGTCTGTGAACTCGCTTCATAGCCGTCATACTAAACATCCATCTCTTCATCTGCTTGTCGTCTCTCACCCAGCACCGCTTTTGAATTTAATTGCGAGTTGAGCAGAAAAAAGTCATACATGATCCCACTTCATATCAAAGTCTCGTCTCCCTTTCTGTATAGACACATGTATAGCAGGTACTGTGATGTGCAACGTTATGTTTGAAGCTTGGTGTTTTCAGAGGTGAGGAGAGCAGAGGTGCTTTATGGAAATGGGCCCAGCAGCCCTTGCCTCAGCCCAGCCATGCCAAAGGACGCTGGGCTACTTAGCATCTCATTTCCATTTAGTAGGGAGATCGACTAATTAATCATGTGGCTATTTACCATCTCATTCCAGTGGAGTTTGTGCTCCCTCAGCTGGGCCAGGTTCCCAAAATTATTCATGTCTCACACTCGCTGGCTTGATTCGTTGTGCTTTTTTTTTTTACACCTTCCCAGTTGGTTTTGTAGAACTTTTACATGGACACTTTACCTTAACTGCTTGCAGAGCAGCGGAGCGACATTTGGGAACTATGCTGCATTTGTTAGATATTTTTTATTTAACTAAAACATATTTGTGTGTCTGCTCAACAGGGGGATCGAATGGGTGAGCCTCACCAGTTTCCTATCGTTTGCCACATCTGCTCCCAACAACATGGGCCTCGTGCGAAATGAACTGCAGCATGTCGACCTGCCTACAGGTGAGAGATTCACATTATCACTTGAACCTCAAGGTACTAACCAGAGCATTTACATTGATCAGGCATAACATTATGACCCAATATTGTGTAGGCCTCCCTTGTGCATCCAAAACAGTTGTGACATGGGCCTTCTGAAGGTGTTCTGTGGAGTTTGGCAACAGGATGTTGTTAGTCGGGGCCGTTGGGTCCTATGGGTTGAGGGGAGGCCCTCTGTGGATCATGCCACAGACAGTCGATCAGATCTAGTGAATTTGTAGGCCAAGTCAACAACTTGTGCTGTTCTGAAAGTGTCATTGCTACGGGGTGGGGTGCCTAGTCTGGTGTATATAAGTAACAGCCACATCAATGCCAGTTCCAAAAGTTTCCAAGCAGAACACTGTATTCTCACAAGATGTTATTTACTTCTCCTGACAGTGGTCATAATGTTGTGGCTGATTGGTGTATGTTGTCCTTTGTTGCTGAGGTTTCAGTTTTAGGTTGCTGTAGCCTTAACGACTAAGGAAACAGACTCTATATCCTATGTTCCTGACCCCTGTTGTTCCCCTCCAGGCGACCCTTACAATTAAGCAGTGTTGGGATACCATAGAGGGATCCCTAGCTCTGAAAACGAGATCTTGTTGTGAGTTACACCATGTATATAGCATGACTGCACCAGCAGAGACTTTTGTGCCTTTCTAACTCCTCCAGAGAGGTTGGTAATATATAGCGCTCTATTTTCTGCGCCAAAGAGAGTTGGGTTTCTAAATAACCTGAGGGGGAAGTAATGATCAGGAAGAAATGTGTCGAGGTTTCAGCAGAAATTATGTACAGTATTAGCATTTATTCATATTCGGATGCGCTCAATTGTTCCTTTTCCTGTTTCAGCCCCGTATCCACTTCCTAAAATGTGATTGCAAAGTGTTGGGCTTAAGAAGTTTGCATGCTCTGGTTATTAGGACAGTGGCAATTTTCTTTTTTATCAACCTTCTCTTAAGCACCAGCGTCGTCAGAAATAACAGCCCACAGCGTAGACTGTGCTTTCAGTCCCACGCACTAACTATCTAACTGTATAGGGCGGCAGTAGCAAAGGAAGTAGGGTCTAGTCTGTCCTTTGTGTCCTTGGGCAAGACACTTAACCCAACTTGCTCCCAGTGTGAACTCCACTGGTGTATGATAGCGAGTGAATAATGTTTGGTGGTGGTCGGAGAGGCCGTTGGCGCCGATTGGCAGCCACGTTTCCGTCAGTCTGCCCCAGGGCGGCTGTGACTACTAAGGTAGTTTGCCACCACCAGGTTATGACTGTGTGAGCGGATGAATAGTGTACCCAATATAAGGTGTCTTTGAGTGTCTGTGATATAAGTATATGAGCTCGGTTTTATGAGTTTGGGGCACATTATTTTTGGGAGAGACACTTTGTTTAGCCGCCTTACCAGGAGTTGGACAGAAAAGCCCAATATGAATTTAATATGTGTGTTCAGCACAGAGATGCATTAGCTCTGGGATGTGTCCGTCCATCCGTCGTCTTCTACTTTATCCGAAGTGAAGTCCAGACAGCTCTCTCCCCAGCCTTTCCACTTCCACCAGCTCCTCTGGAGAAATCCCCAGGTGTTCCCAGGCCAGACGAGAGATATAATCCTTCATGTCCTGGGTCGGCCCTGAGGCCTCCTTCCAGTGCCCGGAACACCTTTAATGGGGGGCGTCCTTACTAGATGGCCGAACCACCTCAACTGACTCCTCTCAGTGTGGCAGAGCAGTTCTACTTTGAGCTCCTCCTGTGTGTCCGAGCTCCTTCCTCTATCTCTAAGGCTGAGTCCGGCCACCCCGCGGAGGAAACTCATTTCGGCCGCTCGTATTGGCGATCTCGTTCTTTCAGTCATTACCCAGAGTTCATAGCCATAGGTGAGGGCTGGAACGTAAATCGACCGGTAAATTGAGAGCCTTTCCTTTCGGCTTAGCTCCCTACAGCTACCACGATGTGTTATTTACCACGTATCTTACACATTGAAATATCTCATTATGAGGCTTCTTAGATCGGTTTTTATGTGTGAAATTCACTGATCCAATTTGTTCCTACAGTATGTCTCATAAAATGTTTAGTGTTTTATTAAAACATTCATCCAGCTTCTACATTCTGGACCAGATTCAAGGTGCTCACAAATTTGCACAATTTAATTTCTGTTACTTACTTAAACTTATGTGCTTTCATCCACATTTTTTTCCATAAGCGACTTCTCAAATGGAATAGCTCAAAAGTATATTTAAAATTTTGTGCTTCACCCGCGAGACTAATCCACTACGGCAGGCACCTTATACCCTTTACAGCTGTAACGTTTTCAGATAAGATTTAAGACTCCAAGATGGAAAATAATCTTCTTCGCTTGCCTTACTCAATTCTAGGGATGTCTGCCTCCTGCAGCAGTGATAGCAGCTGCATGGACGTATTCTTTTTTTCTTTTCTTTTTTTTTTTTAACGCACATGGGTATGTACGGCCTCAAATCGAAAACAAAGCAAAACAGATTAAAAGCACATCTTAGTGCATCACTGTGACTGAAAAGGAGCAGGGAGAAGAAGATCTTGTGAAACTTGCCTATTTATGAACACGAACACACAGACAGATGGTCTGTCAGTCAGTTACTTGACAATCAACAATCATTTTTCACACAATCATTTACAAGCTACATAATAGCCTTCATTCATCAAGTTCATGCAGTCTAAATGATAACTGAAAAATATTTACACTCATCTTCAGCTCTTTCCTTAATGAATTCCACAGTTTGAAACCACATTTTGAAGTGCACATCTGTTTTAAAGTCGTCCTTAGAAATTGATGTTTAAAATGAAATTTCCTTCTATTGTCCTGATGTTCTCACATAATCACATAATCTATGTATTGCCTCACACATCCAAACAATAACTTCAATATGGCATAAGAAGTGAACAATACAAAATTCTCAATACATCACAATCCAACACGTACTTTGCTTTGTTCAGAACAGCCACATTCTTTGACATCTTCGTTTTAATTATTTATTTATGAAAGGCTGGTTTGTAAGCGGCAATAACTAAGGGAGGGGGTTAGTGCTGAGACATGGCAGTGAACTTTGCATTGCCTTACATACATAATAAATATTTATTATGTGTACAGATGATAATTACACATTATTTATACATTCATTGGTTGGAGTTGTTGTTCCAAAAGCCATCTACATTCACTGAATAAAGCCCTGACATTACCATGTTAGTGAGAAGAAAGTAGCCTCTACAGTTTTTATCGCTGTGTAAAGTGTTTGCAGCACCGTGGACATTGAGGTGTATGTGTTTCTGTGAGTGTACGTTTTTCTACGTTCGATAAGTGTAACCTGAAGAGTGCTATGCTATAATTGACACTCGTAATTATAATCGGGACGGTGTGTGATAGACGAAACAAGAGAGGAAATTGTGAACAGCACTTCATTAGCCTTTAGTGCACCGCAGTGTCTCCAAAGTTTTCTCTGCACCGTGTTCCTGTACCCTCCAGTCTCCTCAATTAAGCCCCAACTGCCATCATCAACAAAACCGTGTAGGTCACACGGACAGTTTCCTCACTCGTACATTTTAAACAGGGCACGTTTCTAAGTGTCCTTTGATCAAATTTGAATCAAATCACCACTTGCTTACGCAAATGTGATGCAAGGCACCTGAAGGGCATTCTTGTTGTATTTAAAGGGCCACCCTGATGCTCGGCATGACGTTGACTTTCACTGGTGGATAGTAATGAATTAAAGGACACGGGATTTGTGCAGGCCATGAAAATAAGTTATGTGCATTGTTCTGTTTCTGCTTTTGCAAAAGATATGCAGCGTGCTGAGGCACCGCCTTCTATTCTCTGTTATCACCTTTTCTCCCTCACACTCACACTCACTTTTCCTGCATCTCCCTTTTGTGTGTTCCAGGCAGATGCTTTGCATTCAGAGGCGAGCGAGGAAATGATGAGCCACCCATTGAGATGATTAAAGTGTCTCATCTCAAGTAAGTTGCCAGCTCCCCCGGCCATCAACAAAAACAAATACCAACAAACACCAGACACCCGCTAATGCTTTTACCTGAAATACACACATGTAGTGTTCATTTATACATACACTTCATTTACATCAACAGACACCTGTTTGCCTCACCTGCCTGACGCCGTCCCATCATTGTATTTCTATTTCTATTTCTTTAAGGTTGGAGGTTGGAGACTTAAAGTGTAGTCATACCCAGATAAAATTTAAATAGAACTACTGAATGAGCTTAAAATCGCAGCTCTATTATTCATTTCACATATTAATTCATTACTTGCCCTAAAAACCTTCACATATTCATATTGTTCAGTGTTTTGATCGACCGTTCATTATTAATTGCCCAGTAATATTTCAAGTGAAGACTGTGAGAACTCTCAATAAACTTTAATTAGTATGGCAATAAATGCTGCGTTCTTTTCAAAGAATCAAGTATTGTCAAGGCTTGTGTATATATTATAGGTAAGATTAAGCGGGCGATGCATTATAATGGAAAGTGACCTCTGTTATTAATATTTAGTTCCCTACTTTCAGGTGAAAAGAGGCTATGAATACATGATAACACACATAATAACACACATAGGCTCATAATACATGATAATACACAAATGGAAATATACGTACATGGAGTTACATACATGCTGCTTAACAAGTACAAACAATTGATGTACTGCGTAGTCAGCAAGCATACCTACCAGTATGAGAAATCTTTGTAGTCTTTTTTTACCATGCATAATTTAAAATTGTGACACTTACCACCCCTGACAAGTAAAATAACAGAATTCAGAAACTATGAAAAATGGACAGTCTTTTAAATACACTAAGATGTTTTGCTGCTGCAGCCTTACTTCATATTGTGGCCAAAGTGAACTTTAGTCATTGTAATTAGTCTGCAAATTGGTATTGGTGTGTCAGGTTATTTTTTATTTGTGAAAATTACTATCACAATGCCAGCAGTTTTAGTAATTAAAGCCCATGTATCAAATCTTTGTCTCCCCCTTCAGACAGTGAGTGGTATTACACTAACAACAGTTTATTATCCTGCAGGCCAGAACTTAGGCAAGTGCTTATACCAGGAGGTGAATTGGGGTCCTGATACTGAGAAACTTGGAACAATAATCAAACCATATTGTTGAGAATTAAAACCATTCATCAAATTAAAAACTAATTGTACCATTTGAGCACACAATAACTAGACTCTTATAAGATAATATTGAGGCATTGCTTTCCATTCAGCACCACACTGATGCTTATACTGATATATTCCACTGTGTATGTTTCAAGAATGAATATAGTTTTTTCTGTCTTTAGGCAGTACCTCGTGGTGGTGTTCAGGGACAAACCCCTGGAGCTTTGGGACATTAGGACCGGGACACTGCTCCGGGAGATGGCTAAGAACTTCCCCACCGTCACTGCACTGGTACTAATTTACATACTAATAGAAAAAACATAACTTACTTACTCCTGTATGAATCCTATTTTCTGCTGTGCTAGTAGGAAAAAAAAGGCTGTAAAAGTTAAAAACCTAAGTGACATATTTATATGCCCACAGAGCTCCTCAGCCTTCAGATCATCTCAAATTGATATTTTTCAAAACAAAAACAACATACTGTCAGTGCTTTAGGGGCACCCATTGTTGACTCCTTCCTTTGATAATAGCGTCGTATAGCTCTTGACCTTTTCCCATCTCCTGTTTGTACGGGCCATTTGAAAGATTAGTCTGGAAATTTTGCCCGAGCTCAGCAAAGAACAGTGGCTTCATTAGGCCTGAGAAATGCTCATAAAAGAAGAGTTATGCTGGACAGACTTTACAGTGAGGCTGTAAAACCCTCCACAGTGTGAATAAAAAGGCCAGCAACCTTAATAATACATGACGGCCTTCCCCGGTCCTATATTGCTGTCTCATTTCCATATTGATTACAACCTCGAGGCAAGTAGAATACATCCACCGTGGTGAACCAGCTCAAAGACAAGCACGCCACAGACAACAACTCTTCTGTGTGCCTTTGTTTCATTGGTGTGATCATCTACTGTACTGCACATGCAAATCACCTCCCCCTTCTTTCTGTCTCGCCTCCGTCTCATTTTGGCACTGTAATTCCCTGCTGTCTGCAAATGTGTTTTGCACCTTGGTTTGTCCCTAAAACTGCAATCATTTCTATGCATGTAAACAGGAGTGGTCGCCATCACACAACCTGAAGAGTCTAAAGAAGAAGCAGATTGCAGCGCGGGAGGCAATGGCTCGGCAGACGGTTTCAGATGCTGAGCAGAGCAACGTTGAATCTTCAGTCATCAGGTGAATGCTTTAGAATTTTGTTCTTGGAAGCCTCATGTTGACACAGTTTTCAGACCAGCATGTGAGATTGAAATCCTCCAGTCTTGGTCCAGTAATGAAACACAACCGTAGAATCTTCCAAGGTGCCCCGTTGTCCACAATTTTTAATATTTCTGAGCCATTTGCTCTTAAACATAATTGAAAAATTGTCAATTAAGGTGCAACCTATTCATAATAACCAGTGTCTTTAAGCTTAATAATAACATTGCCCTCCTATGACGTGGTGGCCAGTTAATTAACCCGTGTAGTGTGAACTCTATGGGATGGAATCTATAGCTAATGGACCGTGGCACTGGTGTGTTGCTAAAGCTTTGACGTTGGGTGATGAAGAAAATTCATATTGAACGCAAGGCATTTCTGGCGTGAAATCCATTATTCTGAGAGTACATATTATTCCTTGGTCACACATTAGAAATCTAGAGAACAGACAGTGATTTATGATGGTAAGGATTTGACCATTAAACATTACAACATGATTAAGTACCTGATTGCAAAATTGAGCACCTCTGTACTCCTATATTATTGAACAGACTGGTAGAGACTTAATATGTGGATTCCCTTGGGTTCTGACTATAGCTGTGCGGGACTCATTGGTCTAAATCAGTGATTCTCAACCGGGGGTCCGTGGACCCCTAGTGGTCCGCGGTGTAATTGCAAGAGGTCAAAATATCCTTCAAAAAAAGATCATATGACATTTATAGAAATAGAGATTTCGCTCCCGGTTGCATTGATCTGCATCTGTTTCAAATTATGAGGCGCCTGTTGTTTCAGTGGCCATACACCATTCATTTTTTAATAATGCTCTTATTGTGAAACATCTTTAGGGAGGTGTTGTGGGACAATCATTAACTTCTTCAGGTTAGCGCTTGATATTAAAGGGAACGGCAAATATAATTACATGTAGTCTTCATAAGATTAATGTTGGTGTCAATCATATGTCTTTGTCTTAATAATAAAAAATAATTTCATTCATAGGTCGCAGTTGGCTGATACCATAGTTGTGACTCTAAAGATTATTATCGTCATCAGGGTAGATCAAATATTTGCAGGGGGTTCATCACCCCAAAAAGGTTGTAAACCACTGGTCTAGATGGCAGTTGTAACGCCTTGCCACTATCTTCAGCAGAATACCAACTCCTCCGACCCAAGTATGTGTCTAGAACAAGCCATAAAGAGTGAACTCACATGTACTCATCCAGAAGGATTTTCTGTGTGATTTCCACCCTACAGTCTCCTGCAGGATGCCGAGAGCAAATCAGAGACCGGCCAGGCCATCTCAGCCAGAGAGCACTTTGTATTCACTGACACGGACGGACAGGTGTACCACATCACCGTAGAGGGCAACACAGTCAAAGACGGCGCACGAATACCCCCTGATGTGAGTCCTGGGACTTCGTATCACTGGGGCTTTTTTTTTTATGTCTTTAAACTTCATCCTCTTGCACTACATCAAGGTCATGCTGACTGATTCTTGCACAAAACTATTCCTACTTGTGTCATGTCGCTCTCTTTCCTGATATATTGGTAATCCTCTCTGCACACAACAATCTCAGTCATTTTTTTCCCTGCTTGTTTACTGTCTGCATACATCATTTTGTCTCCTATCACCACTTTTACTTTTGACTTTCTTCTTTCTCGTCTCTGTAAATGTTATCTATTGATCATTGTTTAGCGTCTGTGTAGTAAGCTCAACTTGTCCTTATATTGCACTTCACCTTTACACACCACATCCATCACTGTCCAGTCACTTATTAGATGTAAAAAAAAAAAAATTTCCTTTTTGTGTATTTTTATGTCCTTTCTCTGGCATAACTCTTTACCAATGCTTCGTGTCAACATTTAACCTCTTTTTAGAGCAGAACAGATTCACTCCTTTCTGGTCGTTGGTCAGTGTCTTCACAGTTCCCTCCGCCATAAAGCAAAAGCCTTCACCCGTCCTTCTATTTGCCAAGTCCTTGGAGGTGTTTCTGTGGAACTTGTGATGATATAGATGACGTGCTCGACCACAACAAAAAAAAAAGTGCTTTAATGTTTCTTCCTTAGTAATAAACTGCATGCAATCAAAGTGAAGGTTTTACAGATAAATTTGCCATCTTTATGGGTTTTCTCTCTCCTAGCGAAAGGACAACTGACTGAATGTGTGTGATTTCTGGGCGCATTATGTGTTGCGTCATCAACTTTTTCCCCCAGATAGTGTTTGTGTTCACCTCACCCGGTCCGGAAGAAGAGAGATTAACGTTGTATTTATCTGTAAATCATATTAACAGGAAAGTAGCTGTTAATTTGCTCTGACAGTAAAACAGCCAGGCTAGTAAACAGAAACAAGTTATGACTGAAAATGCCATTTATTTTTACCCACAATGAGTCCCAGATGTCAAATTAAGACAAGCAGCGTGGTTTGATTATTTTACAAGTCAACATATCAGCACTAACAGGGAACTTTTGAATTGTTAATTACGCAAACAGTTTGGCTGACTAATCCTGAATTTCCGTGCTATTGTTTGACGACACTTTTGGAAAACTTTGACTTCGGGGACTCATTACTTGGTTGAAACTAATTGTGTTGTCGAGCCGAGTCTTACGGCTGTGTAGGTAGCACCGCAGTTTGTTATGTTGTCACTTTTATTCGAGACTTGCTGCAGCATTTCTAAAGGAACCTATCTATCCTTCTACCCGTTTCTCTCGTGAATCAGTGCGTGTTTTCCCACCTCACCACCTGCATCTCTTCACGCAGACAGACAGAGGTTTACCTTGGGATTTTAAAGCCTTATCTCTGTGACGGCTGCAGATTTATTCCTCAAATATTTACATACCCCAAATGGTTTTACAGTCCTTTCAAGATGATAGAATATCTTCTATAATATCTCATAAACTCTCCGAGAAAAGTTTTGTGCTATCACACGCTGAAGGTGAGCTGACACTTGATGCCTTCACATCGGCGCTTTGTCTTGTGGCGTAGCCTCAGTTAAACTTATTCGCTGGGCTTGTTTACCACTCAGCTGCCACAGATATTTCAATTTATTGTCTTGTTTTTATTCACAGACAGACACTAAAAGCCTGAATGTAGAATGCTTAATAGCAGAGAGGAACGGGAGGCTTTTGTGCTGTTGAAATTGCACTTTTTTTAACTACCCAGTAGTTGGCTGCATTAAAACGTGACTTGTGAAAATAACAACATTATTTTTCTTGATGACTGTCTCCAGTTAAATGGAGTATAATATCATTGCATGGTTGAATCCATGTGGCGTTGAGACTACAGCTAGAACCATTAACTAGTGAGGCTCGTCGACTATAATTTTTATAGCTTTGATTTTGTTGCTTAAAAGAGTTGCTTAAAATAGGAACCTATTAACAGGGAACACGTGTGTCTTCCCACTAAATATTTCTTTTCCCGTCCTGTGCACCCCAGGGCAGTATGGGCAGTATTGCCTGCATCGCCTGGAAAGGAGACACCCTGGTGCTCGGGGACGTGGACGGCAATCTCAACTTCTGGGACCTCAAAGCTCGTCTCTCAAGGTGACAGCTAAACTGCTAGAACTCACGCAAGTTTAAAGCTATTCTCAGTCAATGAATTGATTATTGAATTCATAGATTTTACAGAAATTTTACAATTTGTTGCTTTTCTTGATCTCTAATATAATATTTGGGGTATATGTTGTAGATTTTAGGATATATGTGTGTTTGTTCAAGTATTTTCTGTTGCTTTGCTGACCAAATGACTAATCTGCAGAAGAATTTATACTTTTTGCATTCATATACTATATTTTTTCCAATAGAAACCTATACTTGTACCTTTAATTTATTGTGTATTAATCAAATCAGATATTATATCGCAACCTGACATGGCACCGTGTAATAAATAATAGTTATTTGTGACAAAACCTCACCAGGCCAGGTATTTAATTTTAAACAATTGGCATTTTGCCCCAAAACGACCCATCCCATCGCTGTTTTCAGAGGAATACCGACACACCGTGGCTGGGTGAAGAAAATTCGCTTCGCTCCAGGGAAGGGCAACCAGAAGCTGTTGGTCATGTACACAGATGGAGCTGAGGTGTGGGACACCAAAGAGGTGAGGCTTCACACACACACACACATATACACACACACACCGACCCCTCTTGAGCTGCTTGTGTCATTGTGATGAAAGAATTGTGGTTGATTCTTCTATTGATTTGTTTGTAACAGATTATAAATTCCCAGCATGCCTCACCTCACTGCGCAGCATTAGTCAAATAAAAGGAAAGGAGCTACAATGGCCTCTAGGTTGATGGCAGCGGTTTACAGATTTGCTATTGTTAGATTTAATGAGTTTCCGCTGCTCTGTACTCACCGGAGCATGACAGCATTGTGGTTCGGTATATTTAACTAACGTCCTTTCTGAAACTTAACTCTGAAACAGAGGATATCTATACTGCCGCAGTTGCCCTGTTGTATTAAAAGGATCGTTACAAGGTGCAGTGTAAGTGTGCGTGCACCAGCCTTAAAAGCTTTCTCCTGACATATATGAGCTCCATCAAAGCGGGATGGACGATTCAGGTGCCTGAAAGTCAAATGCATCCTCTCTTCCACTTTAACTTTGCTTACCAAACTCATCATCATCATCCAGGAAGTGGCCCCCGTGCACAGTCATTTCACCTCAGCTAAGAACCCTTCTGGCTAGTTTGCGCTACAGGTCATCATTTGATCTAATGTCATGGACTGCAGGGCTTCTTTTTTTTTTTCTTGAGTCTTATCTGTATTGATGCTACCGTATTTTTTTAGCTTACCCAGAGGCACTAAGTGTTAAATATTGAAGAGCAGATTAATGTGGACACACAGACAGATAATTTGGTGTTTTCAGAAGCAGGAGGTGGAGGGAGATAGTCCCGGCGGAGCAATGTTGTCTGGATAGAGGGATGTGTTTTGTTGAGATGAGCCAAGATGAGACAGCTTTCAGTCCCCAATCGTAAAATACAGACAACAGATGGATTGGGCTGCGCGGGGAAACTAGGAACGGCTATAGAGCGGGAGAGAGACGGGGAGGAGCAGGAGAAGAATGAGGGAGAGATTTCTGAAATGCTTCGGCGCTCTTCTGACAGCTGGGTTTCTCTGACTCCCTGCAGCCACATAAAAAGCCACATGAACCAGTTTTTCGAGAATACCCTCTGAAAAATCTGTTAGTCCACTGATTTATTTCATACCAAACCATTACATTAAATTTGTTTTTTGTTTTCGATGAAACAGACTAACCGAATCTCCTGTATCGTGTCACACTCGACTGAATTTGCCGCCACAGATGCTATAAAATAAAATAAAATAAAATAAAATAAAGCTTTAGGTCACAGTTTGAGACGAGCTCTCCTTCTCTCGCAGGTCCAAATGGTCAGCAGCATGAGGTTTGGTCGCAATGTCAACTACCGCATCTTAGATATTGACTGGTGCACTTCAGACAAGGTCGTTCTGGCGTCGGATGATGGCTGCATCCGAGTGCTGGAGATGGCCATGAAATCCGCGAGCTACCGCATGGACGAACAAGACCTGACTGGTGAGCTACAAAACAAGTTATTTGGACTCTTATCAAATTATACAGGTATAAAAAAAAAATTAGACAAAAACATGAGAATATCGTGAAAAGGTTATTTTTTTTTTCATCACTTCAGAAAGTGGAACTAATATATTATCTAGATTCATTACACGTGGAGTGAAATATTTCAAGCCTTAAGGTCTTGTAATTTTCATGATTATGGCTTACACATAATGAAAACCCCAAAGTCAGTGTCTCAAAAAATTAGAATATTACATAAGATCAATAAAAAAAAGGATATTTTAACACAAATGTCATGCTTCTGAAAGTATGCTCATTTCTATGCACTCAATACTTGGTTGGGCCTCCTTTTGCATGAATTACTGCATCAGTGGAAGCCCAGGTTGCTTTGATAGCAGCCTTCAGCTCATCTGCCTCGTAGGGTCTGGTGTCTCTCACTTTCCTCTTGACAATAGCTCATAGATTCTCTGTGGGTTTCAGGTCAGGCGGGTTTGCTGACCAGACAAATACAGTAACACCATGGTCACTGAACCAGCTTTTGGTACCTTTGGCAATGGAAAATGAATTCAAGCATGAAGTGCTCTAAAATTTCCTGCTAGACAGCTTCACACGGGACTTCAAGCAAGTGAAAAGTGAAAAATATTGAACTTTTTCACGATATTCTAATTTTTTGAGCTGCACCTGTATATTGCGTAACGACTTGAATTTACTTAAAGCTGCCGTCCTCCATAAGATGGCAGTAAAAGCAGCGTTCTGATATTGCTTTCTTTCTCATTTGTGGGAATTGTGCACAGATCCAGTGTGGTGCCCTTACCTTCTTTTGCCTCGAGCCGCCCTCACTCTCAAAGCTTTCCTTCTGCTGCAGCCCTGGTCAGGAACTTTCACCATGGACATAACTCAAGTGTAAGTCTCACCTTTGAACAGGTCACCATGGATGTGTCAGTAGGGCAGAGACGTGGAGAAAAGTACAATGCAAGTCACCTGTGGTGAATTTTAACTTTCCAGTTTTGCCATTGCATTTGCACAGTGGAAGAAACCCAAGAGGAGCTGAGAGAAACCCACGCACATGTGGAAAACATTCAGTCCTGTTGAATCTAATCTCAAATTAATTGAAGCTGTGTGGAATATTCACACTACCAGGGACAATGATGCAAGTTACTTACAACAGAAGCTGATATTTTATGCTAAAAACCTGCCATGCCATATGTGAGAAGAGATTTTTAAGTTTAATAGTTAAAAGTTAATTGTTTCCCACCCCTTCAAAGCCATAATTAAGAAATTTGGATATATATACGTATGGGTTATTCTAGGGATATTTTTCCCCAGTTTGCTAAGACACTATCAAAGCTCTGCAACTGTTTTGGCTGGATAAAGATTCAGTGCATATCTTTTTATTTATTTTTTGACAAAGGCATGTTACACCAGCTATAAAATAAGACCCACATACAGGAAACCCGTCCCTAAAGGAAGAGATTGTAAGCGAGTGAGCAAATTGAGGAGCAAATTGATAGCGGTCAATCGTTTAAATTATTGATGTCCTCACGGAGTGCACCAGCGATTCAGCTGAGCCACTTTAGGTTAAGCTCCATTTGAACTTGAGCACTTTACATTTCATGAAAACAGACAGATCATCTTCTATTTCAGGCGGCTTCACCCTGCCCTGAAATACAAATAAACCAAATTGCCTCCTTGGTCAAGACTTGATAACGGCATTTATTTTTAATACTGTGTCACTTTGTATTTGAGGTTCATTTTATTTCCTGCAGACCAGCTTGATGTGGGCAGCAACAGGCTTAAGATTTGGAAAAATATTGAATATATTTCGAGCCTTTAGTCTATGAGACTTAATGCATTTTCGTATACCATCACAATATCTGCCAACCATACATTATTTACTTCTATAAACAAGTCAACATGGATTTTTTTTTAGTTTTATTTTTTCCCAGACAGCTTCATCTTAAACTCTTGCCTGGTGCAGCCTCAGGCCATTCTGCTGAACCGTCCGTATCTCATCACTTTCTTTCATAAATCACACAGCCAACTCATCATAAGTCCGCCAGCTGTATTGGCGGCGTGCACAGGATGCCAGCTGACCTCCGAAGTGTTAGAATAGACTCTTAACGAGCATCCTCTTAGATTCCCATTTCATAGCAGCTCTTTTTAGAAAGAGATCTGAAGAGAACCATGTGCCTTTACTTTCATCCCTCTGTTTCAGAGACTACAGTGAGAAAGGAGAGATAAAAGGCCTGATCCAGGAGCAGCTCAACTCGTTGTCGAAGTGAGTTATTGAACCGTTGCTCCATGTTCAAGTGGCAGTCGCACACAGTCGTTCAAACTGCAATATTTAACGTTAAACACCGTCAGGTAGATACGAGTGCATGTGTATGTTTGTCAGTAAAGCTGAGCCAAGTGTCACATTGTGTTAATGTACTTTCGAGCGTGCAGTCAGAGTCCCGGGGTCCTTTGTGTTTACCCAGCAGGCCCCAAAGAGCTTGTTGTCTGTGGGCTGACAGATAAGAAAAATCTCCTGTAACAGCCGCACTGGGCCTGCTGTGTTTGAGAAGTGTAATTGGCTCTGACTGTGTTCTGATTGTCTTCCTGTGATTGGTTCCCCAGCGATATGAAGAGTGTGCTCCAGGACCCGGAGCTCAGTCTTCTGCAGCGATGCCTCCTGGTCTCACGGTGAGTTTCAACGCAGCGTGGAGTTACCACTGTTTGCTGTTGTGCGGATTGCCGGCGTGATTATTTTGTCAATATTCAGACGCCTACGTCAGAGACTCATGAAGGGAATTCCCTGCATGGAGACTTCGGGAAGGCAAACTCAGTATCCTCCTTTAAAACTTTCTTAAACCTTTGTTTTGTTGCATTTTATTATTGCATTGTAGGAAAGTGCTAAATAGAGTTTGTTACCATTAGCTTTAGGTGCACCGCTGTTCTCCTTAATTTGATTGTACCTTTAATTAAACAGGGGAGTCAGTGGAGAACAATTTCTCATTTACAATGTCGACACAGATAGTCAGACACAATATATAAAAACGCACAACACATAACAAAAGCACAAGTTAAAAGTAATAGTGCTGGTCCAAGAAGTTAAAAACAGGTGCAACAATCATAAATTGTTGTTGGGAGTGTGCTTTGGAAAGAGGAGAATAGGATGAATGTGTTAAATTTGAGCTTTTGCTGCAGATTATTCCAGTGACTAGCAGCAGCAAATTGAAATGATTGACGGCCTAACGAGGTGTGAGCTTTTGGGGCAACCAGATTAATGTAACTGCTAGAGCGTAGGTTACGGTTGATGTTTGCTGGAGTAGTGAGTTAAGATATGAAGGAGTGTTTCCAGCGATGGTCTTGTAGATGAAGTGATGAGTGAAGTGATGGCCAGTTGTCAAGTGAGTGCAGGTAACAGTGATGGGTGTTAAAAGTAGCACCTGCGACAAAGCGGATGACAGTGAGGTAGATGACATCCAGTTTATTGAGAAGAGTGTTGGAGGCAGACCTATATATTATGTCCCCGTAATCGAGGATTGGGGGAATTGTCATTTTAACCAGAGTGTCCTTTGCAGAGTGGGTGAAAGAATCCTTGTTACGGAACCAATTCTAGATCTGACTTTGGCAAGAAGTGCGTTAATGTGCACATCAAAGGAGAGTGAACTGTCGAGTCAAATACCCATGTATTTGTAAGAATTAACAAATTGGAAGTCTGAACCGCCCAAGGAGAAGATTTTGAGAGGACATTCCGGGTGAATATCATGCAGTTTGTTATATTGGTGTTTAAGTGAAGGCAAAGGTTGTAAAAAAGCATTTTGGATGTAGTTGAAGCTAATTTGCGAGGTAATCAGGCTAGTGTCCAAGGAGGGGCTGGATGTGTACAAGATGGTGTCATCAGCGAATAAATGATCCTTTACTTATTGTAATATAATGTATATACATACACAAATAAGTGCAGTGTGTTGAAGAGATGTTTTCTTAATTATGTGCGTGAATAATGTTTTTTCCTATTTTGTAACCTTACGGGGTAATACTGTGGTTGCACCAAAAAATATAAATAAAGATCCTAAAACAAGAGCTGATGTCAGCAACTCTCATCTCATACTTTGGCTTTCATTTCCCTCGAGCATATGGCGAATGTAGAACAGCCAGTTTGAGCAAAATCTTCCCCCGCTGTTTACATCCTCTTATTAAAGCCATGAGTTACCTGGAAAATCCGAAGGACCCTTTATTTGCTGTGACGGCTTCGGTTCTCACTGCCGCGCAGAGTGACCACGGTTGTATGTGTGCATGTTTCTGCATCTGGCTGCCCGAGTTTCCATGCCGCTGTTGACGGCGCAGCGTAACCTAGCAACAGCTGTGTGCCTGTGCAGTTATGTTTAAGGAGGGTGATGGAAGTAAACCATGAAAGAGAAAAGCAGAATGAGATGGGGAGCTCGCTGAAAGAGCGAGGCGTGGGCTGGAAGATACTGGAACTGTGGTCATTAGTGAGCAGAATACGAGGAAAACCAATCGGCACATTGATACAGTCTGTACAATCTCACTACTCCTGAGGCAGCATCACACACTCTGAATCCCTCTGACCCTCTGGTAAACTGCAGGCTGTTCGGGGATGAGTCGGACCTTCACTTCTGGACGGTGGCGTCCCACTACCTCCAGTCCTTCGCACAGGCCCGTCAGCTAAGCGTGTCTACTTCAGAGGGTCCGGCCCAGAGTGAAGAGACCCAGCCATCGCCTCAGAACCACCTGGACATCTGCCACGATGTCCTGTGTGAGAGCTCTTACTTCCAGGTCGGTAAAAGAAAGAGATGAGATGATCTAATCTGTCAACATTTAAAAAATCCTCTCAGTCCTTTCATAGACCCTTCATATCCTAAAGCCAGAGCTCTTGTCTAACAGGAGATTTCTTTACTATTAATATTAATATTGTGAATCTCCTGTTAAGCGAGGAAGCTTTAAAAGTTTGAGCTGAAATCCACCTGTCTCTCCATTCCTCACATTTGATTCCTCCAGCATTTCCTCAGTGTAATTCTGGACCAAACTCGGAAAATCCCTCTCTAGTTTGTGCGGAATTATTCCTTAGATTTGTGGTCCCCAACTTTAGTTGTATGATTTTGGCACCGCCTATGAGCTCACCATCAGTTTTCACCTGTTTCACCCGTCACAAGGTTTTAACCAGTATTGCGTGTGTCTCTCTACATTTACAATATGCAGGACTTAAAGTATTGCAATGAAAAAAAGTTGGAAACCACTGCCTCAGATCAATACATTATTTTCCTGAGTGGCAACAACACACAGAATCTTTTCTCTTCAGATTTAATTATCAGACTGTTTTGTTCTCGAGACTTTTGGAAAGCTTTCTTGATGAGATGTATTGACTGACGTTGACTGATTCCCCTGCGGTGCGTTCTGCATCCCTCTGCTGGCGTGAAGCCGCGCAGTCGACTGAACAAAAACTTCCACCTTTGTGTTACTGCAGGTTTTTGTTTTTAAACGTGTTCTGTGTTCAAACTAAATCGTGGGAGGAATTAAAAGCATGCCTGCTGTGCAAGTGACCATTTTCCAAATATTTCATAGGGCCGTATAACACAGGAAGAAGAGAAATGAAAACAACCTTTTATTGATGACTAATATCAAGGTCTTAAGTAGCCAAGCCTGCTAATTTCAGTTAAAAGATTTCCAATTAAAAAGCCTCAACTAAGCCTGTGCTTTTTAACTTTTAATTTATTTATTTTTATGTTTTTGTTCTTCTGCCTGTTAATGAGGGGCCATGCTCTGATAATAAGAACTCCCAGAAAGCCAGCAGCAGCAGCATTTGACTCCTGTTGTCATAAAACTGCTCCAGTGGCGGAAGCCCGACTGCAATTACTAATATCTCAGTCTCTGATACTGAGCGCACTGCTCTTGAGTTGCTAAACACATTTGGTATCTCTGTGAGGATTTACGCCCAGGGCTGTGACTCGCAGAAGAATTCATCATGGTGAAGTGCAAAAGAGAAGTCAGCGGTAGATATCGTTACTGATGTGTGCACAGATACAGCGTATGAAACCATTTTCTAATGAGCTGTTATCGCATCTCTCGTTGTATCGTTTTCCCCGTCTAGACTTGGTATGAAACTGATGAGTTCGTCTCATCTGTCGTAGCATCTATTGCTGTTTTCATGTTTCATGCCAATCATTTGCACAATGAAGAAAAAAAAAAAAAAAAGAACGAATCTTTCATCAAGGGAGCATGTTACAAAATAATGAGGAGACCAATAATGAAAGTATGGGAGTCGCTGTCAGCGGAGAAACTGCTGAATATTTTAAAGACTTTCTAATTAAACCCTCCATCGCTGGACTCTGTATTTCTATAATTGTCTTCCCCTCTCTCATTTTGCTGATCATTAGTCTTTTAATGTCTGTGTTGTATAATTTAAGTGCACCGGCTCATTTTAAGTGTTTCTCTCCCGCACATGTGCGACGTTTGACCACAGCGTGCGCGCTAATTTGTTCGATCCGCCTCTTCCACTCAACAGAAGTTCCAGTTGGATCGTGTTCACCTGCAGGAGGTGAAGCGCTCCAGTTATGAGCACACGAAGAAATGCGCCGACCAGCTGCTCCTGCTGGGTCAGGTACGTATTACAACACACTGCCACCTATAGGAATACACCCACCCTGATATTGTGCCTCCCTTGTGCCTCCACTATGCATCTGTGATTAGATTTCATTATGGGCATAATTGAACTACTATAGAAAAAAATTATTTCTGCATGCAATTGGGCATTAATTAATGCAACCAATCAGAGCCATTTTGTTGTAAACAAAGAGCTGTGGGCATCAACTCTGAGGAAAATGAACAGCGCCAGCACTGATTTCAGGCCGTCAGAGATTATTGCACAGATATGACCAGTACAAGGCACGACTCTACAGATTACACATCGCGGAATCTTATCCTGCTCCATTTTTTTTTGAGCTGGCGGGGACAATATTCCTGACATACGTATATATAGAACTACCACTAACTTTCCTTCGTCCTACTCTGGAGTCACTGAAAGCATTCAGGACCCTGGAGGGGTCCAGATGGACGCAGTCAGGCTTCCTGATGCACATCCAGTGTTGGACTTTGTCGGCTAAAACCAGCCTCTCTTCATCATAACGGCAGCATAATGTAACAAGCTAATCACTGTGCTAAATAGTCTCTGTCTCTTTAATGACGTTAACACAAAGTTATTATTTTATTTTTATTTATTACACAAGTGCACTGTACTCTGTGCAGCACCACAGTCACAATAGCAAGTAACTGTTTAATCCCATTATTTCTCATTGTGAGTAGTTTTATAAGTATATAAGTAACATCCCTTTGTAATCCATGTGATAGACATTAGCCTAACTTTCCATTCTGAAAAGAAATCTGTTGGACATCGTGTTAAAAACATGCTAAATAAACAAGACAAACTCTGGATTCTGTCCCTGATAGAAAGTGATCTTTAAACTAGACAAACACGTTTCTTGAAGGATCTCACCGCTCCGTTTTCTCGTTTTATTGCAGTAATCCGCCTTCTTGCAGGATCTTTGGGAATCCTATAAAACGATTTACACTTTGCTTTTTGCAGACTATTCTGACATCCAGGGACACAACAGCCCCAGGTTAATTAGTTAGTTGCTCGCAGTTGTCAACTGAATAGTTACTAGAGGAGCGCACTTTCCTGCCAATATTCAAGTCCCAACGCAATGACTCCAGTCCACCAGCAGGGACAGTGGGCTGACTTTCAGGTTACCTGTATTATATACGTGTAAACGTTTCAGGAACGGTAATGTAGATCTGTTTGGTTTAGTTAAATGCTTCCAACTTGCAAATCCACTAGAAAGACAAGAAAAACAGACAAGAAAAGGTCACAACGATTGCACTGACCGACAATCAGACTAAACTCATTACACCAGTCCAAATACTGACTCTTGTTTTTATTTTGAAGATCTCTAGTTAGGTCCTCATTTTATAAATGTGTGGTTGGCGTGCTGTAACATAATCATCCCTCCTATATGACTGGATGAATCCTTAGCTCCTGCTTTTAGCTGTCGCACCCTTTTGATTAATTTAAGCACACTTCTTCACACAAATATGTCTTACAACATTTATTTACATCCTTCCAGCTATGTTTTATTCCACACAAATAAACACCTTCTCAATCTGGGCAGACGCACAGGTACGCTGTCATAATCGCAAGTGGGCCCCGTCTGTGCTGGGGACAATAAGTGCTGCTTCTGTCCTCCCCGTCTCCTCGGGGCTGTGTGGACTGTGTGTCACCTCTCTCCCCTCTCTCCCCTCTCAATATCAGCACTCTCCATCTAATCACAGGGTGCAATCAGCAGCCTGTGTGCTGGAGGGGCAGGCATCCAGCAGGCGCCCAGGTAGAGGCCAGCCTGAGCTGACCCCATCACGGGCTTGAGCCTTCATCTCCACCAGATGAAAAGCGTGATAATAAACATAATTTCCCCCTCGCGTTCCTGCCTTGTTCACATCGTTCACACGCTGCGCTCACCATCCAGAGCTCTTTATGCCTTGTTTCTCCCCACTCCAGTAATTACGTTCTCATCACTTTGTTGTTGCTCTCAGACGGACAGGGCGGTGCAGTTACTGTTGGAGACGAGCGCAGACAACTCCAGCTACTACTGCGATTCGCTCAAGGCCTGCCTGGTGACCACCATCACCTCGTCGGGACCCTCGCAGTCTACGATCAAACTTGTGGCCACGAATATGATCGCTAACGGCAAGCTAGCAGGTAGCGATGCTCTTTGTGTAATAACTTCTGCTTTAATGAGAACGAGCAGCGTTTATTGTGTTGGTGTCTGCAGACTTGAGTGTTTAGAATGCTTTTTAAATAATGAATCTAGTCTTTACACTTTTGAATAAACTTTCCTTTAAAATGGTGTTTTATAAAGACGTTAAATGTTGCAGCGTTACCAGCTCAAAGTTTCATAAATTGTGCATTGTCCTTTTAAATTAAAACGAACATTTCCTTTATTTGAACCAGTCTAAATTCTGCATGTCATATCAGCTGTCTACTACCAACAGCGTATGAATAAACCATCCTCCTGTTGCGCAGCCACCTCGTGTGCTGTTGGCCTATAATTTCTCCATCTCACACGTGTGTGTAACATTTGCGGTTCCTTTTCAGAGGGAGTACAGCTGTTGTGTTTGATTGACAAGGCGGCGGACGCTTGCCGCTACTTGCAGACCTACGGGGAGTGGAACCGAGCCGCATGGCTGGCCAAGGTAACTCAGCATGACGGCATCCATCAACCGGAGATGTCGAATGCTGTGTAATGTTTGGGTAGTTTGCAAGTCTGTGAGCACGCGAGCGCTGCGGGAGTGAGTGCGGACTGTAAAAATGAAAATGTCATGAATGAATTCATTTTCTGACGCCTTCGTTTCGCTATTTTTACTAGCTTAGCGTCGTCGACGCATCTAGGTCACACCTGTAAGCCGGCCAACACTTGACGTCTATCTAATTTTCCGCTGTGCTGTGTTTTCGCTTCCAGGTGCGTCTGAATCCAGCGGAAAGCTCGGATGTGCTGAAGCGCTGGGCCGAACACCTGTGCTCCACACAGGTCAACCAGAAATCCAAAGCCATCCTCGTGCTGCTTTCCCTGGGCTGCTTTTACAAAGTAGGAGAGATGCTCCACAGGTAAGAGCCAGCTGGGAATCAGTGTCGTGTAAGCCTAGTGTATAAACACAGAAATATTTTCAAGGTTTTTGACCAATACTGGGTTTTAAAAATACAAACCGTATAATAGATTTTATATTCTACACCAAAGTCTCAGAATTCATTCTCTGAATTTTGATTTCATTTTTGTATGTCTGAGTTTAGTGGATGTTACTCAGCCTGTAAGTCACTGAAGGACACTTCACAGCGTGTAGTGGTATCAGATGACCCCTATTTTTTACCTCGGCATCGATCCACCGTTGGTCTGCTGCTCATCCTCTTTGACAGCTCTAGCTCTGGGACGCCTCTGGCAGCAAAAAGCACTCACAGGGAATTAGAGAGGCACGTGTACGACTGAGTTGATGTACACTTTAGGATCACAGACATCAAGGCAGAGATGATGCTGGTTTCCGACAATACCTCTCACCTTCCTCCTGTGTCTTTCTCCTCCTCCTCCTCCTCCTCCTCCTCCTCCTCCTCCCATCTCCTGGGCAGCATGAGGCACTTTGATCGCGCCGCCCTCTTCATTGAGGCCTGTCTGAAGTATGGGGTGATGGAGGCCAACGACTCTTCCAATATCCTTTTTAAAAACCCATCGCTGATCCCCGAGGGGCCATTTGTAACCAGAGTTGGCTCCACCGCTAACTCTGTCCATCTCGGTTACAGACGTATGCATGAGAGCGCGGAGTAAAGGTCAGTTTGGATGCTCTGCGGAGCACGTCGATGTACTTTTTCAAAAAAAAAGTTTCACATGTCACCAGCGGCCACGGTCTGAGGTCACAGAACTTCAGCAATCTAAACTTTGGAAGTCACTGTACGATATCCAACTTTCCCAACATTCTATATATACTGTAAATAGAAGACAGTGCAGACATTGGTGGGTCACAATTTATCAGATATTTCATTTTTAAATGCTATGCCAGTGTCCAAGTGTTTCTTAAATGACTCGTTTGGCATCTGTCCACCTGTCACATGCTTTACATGAATATTTTTAATACATTGACATATGACAACAAAGAGGAAAAACAAAATGAAATGCATCTTATTATATATGTTATATAAGCAATAATATTAATCATTATTTCAGTAAAAACATCTCTTTTTAAGACTGGGAGAGCATGAAGAAGTAGCGCCATTTATTCCATCACTTGTGCTCACTCGATTGATAAAACAAACGACTTTATCATCTGGAAGTGTTACCCAAGCATACGCACAAGTCCTAGCCTGTGTGCGCGAGCAGCCAATGTAATTTTAGTGACCATCTGCACAATCACAAACAAGATCTGGAAAAGGCGGAATACGCTCAGTTGTTCTTGGCTTAAACCCTCAGAGATGTGATGACTCAATGTTGCAGCAGATTCGAAGGTTTTTATTTCCTGCAATGTGTTATATATCAAGTCTCCTCATTTTAATATTTTAATTTTGGAGCAGCAAAATATTTCCTCGCGGTTGCATGAAAAGGAAATGTCGGATCCCTGAGCACCTGCATCCTTCATGTTTCTCCGGTTAAATGAAAGAACGTATTGCTCAGCTGGTTTGTTTGTATCCCTCTGAAATCCGTCTACGAGTTCTCCTTGACCTGCTCTTGCACATAAACTTATCGAGGCTGCGTTTTTGGACTACGCGCGTCTGCTGCGCACGCTGGGCCTGCGGGAGGGCGCCGCTCTGTGGGCGTCGCGGGCCGGCAGCGCCGGGGAGCAGCTGATGGAGGAGCTGTTCCAGGGGGAGGCGGGAGAGGCCGTTCTGGGCGAAGAAGTGGAGCCGAGCCAGGAGAGCACAGAGTGACCTGGGTGACGAGAGGTTCTGAAGAGGACGGATGAGAAGGCTCACCCATTCACCATCACTTCAGTAACTCACGCATCGCGAATGAACCTCGTCTCAGAACCATCGAGCAGTTCACTCCCTGTGAAGAGACTGCGTGCGGCTCCAATGACATTTCTTTAGGTTTGGTTTGACCAGTGTGTGTTTGTGCTCATGTTCGTCTGCATGTAGCGACCTTAAAAAGAAACATTCCCCCAACAAGTGAAGTAGTACACCTCCTCTTCAACGTAATAGTCCGTGTTTTGTTCGCTCAATGAATATAATGTTTTTTTTTTTTTAATGGTTTCTTGTTGAGCCTTATTCTGTGTGCCTGTATTAATAATTTCAACGTACTGTTGTAGCTTCGCGGGTTTGATTTGCCGTCATGTAGCTGAGATGAAAAGTGGCAGAACGAATTTATCCACAAATAACACGGTCCCTATTTCCTTTTGAAAATGCGCCGTCATTATAGAAGACCACCATTATTTCTATATAACTGAATTCCAAGATTTTTTTTTCCATTTGTGATTTGACCAAAAAAAAAAAAAGACATGTCTGTCCTCATATCTGAGGTCAGACACGTAACACGCTGCGCATTTCATCCATAGCAGGTGGTGTTTTATAGTGATATGACAAAATCCTGCTGCTGCTCAAGCCTCTGTAAGCAGATGTAGATGGATGGCGGTAAAATTATATGGCCAGACGACCCTGCACTTATTAGACACTTATTATTAGTCCCTCCACAGAGAGAGGAGAGGACTCTGGCTGCTGCCACCTGAGTGATACAATTTAATTAGCTTCTGTAGAGAGTTACTGGTATCTATTGGTTATTCCACTCCATTAAAACAAATGGGATTTTTAATTTTCTATTTTTATGAAGAGGATACCTTGAATTTTGTACGTTTGCGTATTGAAGTTGTTCTCTAGTGTGTGCGCTATAGGACGAGCTGTCGAAATGCGTTTTAAGTCATTCTTAATCATCAGACCTCTGACGGGATCACTCACACGTGAGTAATAATCTGTGCTGCTTCCAGTGTTGCTCATCACAATCACACACAGAGGCCTGCCGCCAGCTCTCTTTTTGCTCTACAAAAAAAAAGAAAAAATTTTCCCGACCATCTAAACCCACGTGTGTGTGACAATGCAAAGACTTAAGAAGTGATTGTTGTGTTTAATTGCCTTGTGACGTGTTTTTGTTGTCCATCCACGGGGACCTTTTGGTGTGTTGTCGTGTTTCACGGACACGTCAGCGCTGTGTCACTATGGCAACCCAGCCACGTTTTAAGGGGGGGCCACGTGTTGTTCCTGTTGATCCAATTCACGCAGCCCCTGCTGTAACCCTGTAGGATGTCATAAAACTGAAACGGCACAGAGTCGCAGTCACTGAGCAAATGTATAGATATTGTCCCCCTCCTCCTCCAGTCATGTAAGTATTGTGGAATGAACACGTACTGTACCACCTCTTCGTGGTTAGCCTCTAGTTTGATTAACACGTGCTGCTTTTCTTTATACTTGGAAGAACTCTTCAAAACAACACCGTTCACGAGAGACGTCATGCCTTTAGCTGTTTGTTTTGTAGGGATATAAATCATTGTAATGGTGTCAAAGTTCTGCTCATTTTTTTTTCTTTGTTTACACAGTGATCCTCATGCTTTAACTTCTATAAATATTAAAAGAGAAAGAAGATATATGAATATATGGATGGCAATAAAAATCAATATTATTACCTTGGTGTGCTGTTTCCAGTGTGAGGCTGACACTAGAGGGCGCTCTTATCCCCTTAATGAGAGGCCAAGTGGCCGTGGCAGGCGCTTTGTAAAAGATCTGTTATATCAAGTGTTCCTTTTAATTATCCTCTTCTAATTTCAACCCAGGTAGAGTGAATTTGAATGTCCGTTCATTTATCAAACTGTCTCACAATTGAATTTGTTCCTGCGTTGATCCACTTCCGCAATTAATTACTTCTTTTCTGCCCAGGAGGAGGGCCAACAGCTGGCTTCAGCTCGCTGCCCGGGCCCGGCCGTTTTCACCCCTTTCTTCGCCTCAGATTTATTCATTGACGTGCATTCTGTTTCTTCTCTCTTTTTCTCCCCCTTGCACAAAGCCCCGACCCAAAGAGAGAGAAAAACAGTCTGAAACAGAAGGCCACACAAACGACTCGGTTGTGTGTTCTTTTAATGGCTTAATGAATAACTGCCGGAGAGCAGATCCAGCCGTTGCAGCCAGGTCATCAATATGCACGGCCTCGCTAGAGTTTTTTTTTTTTTTTTTTTTTTTAAATTCTGTCCTAACACTTCACTTACACATGGCCTACCACCCAGCTAGCCAAAACGACTTTAATAACAACTCCCATCCAGCTACCCTCACGTGGTATTTCCCTTTTCCACCTTACATGTGCTTCATCTTCTTTTCCCCTGCTTTTCTTGCCCCGAATGAAAACTGGCAGACGTTGTGCCAACTCATGTTCCTGCCGCACTCCACCACCACTAATTTCCTGGAAGACTTGTTTCCATCTGCCGCTTGGCTCCCACCTCTCGGTTCGCCCCTCCTGAAATAAGATTCAGCAACACAAGAGTAATGTGCTGGGAGCCAGAGTCCTGTGAGGAGCGCTTGTGTTCGGCCGACTTCAATCGTCTACGGTTGTCTTTGCCGCTGCACATTCTCAATCATCTGTGTAAGAGGCCGCTGAACCCGGGCCTCTGTGCGCGGCCCGGGTGGCGTAGACGCCGGAGAGGGTCGTCCAGTTCCCATGAGCGCGTTCTCCTCCGCTGCCGACTGATAGCTTCATCCAGAAACGGGCAGATCCGAGCCTGCACGCGCGACTCGGTGAGCTGGGGGTTGCTGTTCGGTTCACCTCTCATTTTCCCTCTAATTACCCACCTTCAATTGTTTTCTCATCACGCTCTCCAGACACTTTGGAGCAGTGTTTAGGCAGCCCACTCCCCAAGTAGCACAACAATTTGGGCCAGAGAGTTAGCGTCCTGCGTTCGTGAGGGTAATTATTTATCAAAGCACGTCCGTTTTGACATGTTTTCCGTCTCCACGTGACTGTAACCGTCGCTTTTTCTCCACGGGAATCCTGAACTACACATGTAAAGGTCACATCCACGATCGCTCTCACCCCCATGTCACCTCTCCTCGCCCACATCTGGGGGTATCGCCTGGCGTTGGAAGGCGCCCACAGGCCCGGTCTTGTCTGACATCCTCAGCCGCCTCCTCACGCTGCTTACATTTCCCCTCCCTGTTTTCCAGCCTCCGCCATTGGTCGAGCTGCGGTTGGCTGCCGAGCGGAGCCTAGGGGGCCCCGCGCTGGGGGCTCCAGGTGATGTTTATGTTGAAAGTATTCAGGCCCCCAGCTTTATCTGATTCCGTTTAGATGAATGTCATAGTGTTCAGCAGACCGTGGCCCCGACTCACCACAGCGCCACACTGCTCCCATTTAAGAACGGCATGAGTGAAAGAGAATAAGAAGAGGGGAGCAGGCAGGGGGCTGCACGGGGGGAACAACAGGATCTCTGGGACATTACCACTTGATGACAAACTGTTATCGAGTCCCCGTAATGACTTGCGGACAGGGTAATCTTTTTTAAAAAACTCCTGCTATCTCCAGCACGGCTCTTTTGTGGCTTCCACGTGCGCGCGTTGCGGTCGGGGTGGCTGTTTACAAAAACCGAAAGAGAAATCAATGAGCGCATTGTGCCGGGCGCGTTGTGCAGCTCCTGCAGACGCACAACTAATCCTTTGAGGATGATCAGGATTACGTGTGTGAGAAAAAGACGTGTGGGATGTGCATTTTTTTCTTAGCTTGACACACCTATCGCACACAGGGGAATTTTCCAAGAAGTTTATCTGAGGCTTGTAATGCGACATATAAAAGAAACGTCTATGTCAACAAGAGCAGAAGCTGAACCGCTGTCTCCCCCATTGTTGTTGACAAAGCTCAAACCACATCCAAACCCAAGTCACTCTGTCTGGATTGTGGAAGGATCCTGTTCAGGTCTGTGATGTGAATCATTAGCAGCCACACAATAGGGTGGTGTGAGGTGAATGAAGAAGAGACTTAAGGAACCAAGTAACTAAAGATTACGCACATTAGCAAGGACAAAAACTTAAGTGGGACCTTTTGTACTTTGGTGAAGAAGACATTGAAATTCGAGCCATGCCTCTGGTTGACTGTAAATATGTGTGTTTTTCTGTGTTCCAGTGGCTGCCCACAGAGTAACAGTGATGCCACAGATGCCCCTGCCTCGCTGAGGCCCTCCCCGGGCTAATTGCCACTCTCCTTCGGGAGATTAGAGAAGGGGGAAGACAGGGATGATTATGAAGGAAATTGCCTCTTATAAGCTGCTGTATGCTCGGCCAGTCGGGCCCAGGGCTGCAGAGATTGGGGGGTATTCCCTTTCATCGGCGGACAGTGGGAGCCAGAGGAGGATGTAAAGGATACCTGTACTGCAGCGGACCCATTTCCTGTATCGCTGGATGTGCATTTGTGCGTGCGCGTGTGTTTATCTGAAGCATCGTGTGCTCGGTGCACGAGCGTACGGAGCGGTCCCGGGCTAACTGGCCCGGCCTCTTTCCTGTGAGCGCGGAGGGAATACGCTGCTGTGTGTGGGTCCCTCGCAGAGCTTTCGCGTGTTTTCGTTTCTAGTCAAGCAGAGTATGCGTGTTTCCTCTCTGTGCAGTTGCACCAGACACACTGGGCCCGTGTGTGTGTGTTGTGTGCGCGTCGCGGGGGGGTGGTGGGGGACTCTGGAGCGGTGGGCTGTTTGGCTGTGGCCCGCGCAGGCCCTCACTCCTGGGGATAAGCACGTGCTATACTCTTCCAAAGGAGCGCCAGGTTCAGACTCCGAGTTTCTCATGTGGTTTTAAAAGGAAAACATCCGCTCTGTTGTGAAGCTCGGACTGTAATCAATAACAGTCATGAGTACAGACCGGGCTGCGCTGGGTTTTACGGCCGCAGCTCCTAACTGTGGCCACTCGAGACAAGCTCTGTTCCTCGGCTGCATTTTACAAATTGTAACCATGTCTTGTTGTTTGTCGCGGGTTCAGGAAATAATTAGAGAGTGTGGTGCTGATGTCCCAACGTTAGAATACCCTTAATGTGGTGGCTGCGGCTCAGTAGGTAGAGCGGGTTGTCCACGAGCCGGAGCTGTTCTGTCCCTGAATGTGCCACATGCCCAAGCGTCCTTGAGCAAAACATTGAACCCAAATGTTTGCTGTGCCTGTGACTGTAAAGCACTTTGAGCATCAATTGGTAGATAGCCGCTGTATAAAAACAAGACCATTTACCATGTGTATAGCTCAGCGAGAGAACTTCCACTTATCTTTCCATTTCCATATCTTTCCACGGAGCAGGTGATGCAGTTCATCCATGCTTTTATGCACTAAGTGCTAAAGTAGTGCAACATCTGCATTAAAGCATAACCTGAACCGAAGTTATCAGCAGATCACTGATATATTCGCTATGAGTCCACAAGGGGGCGCCAGACGTCTGAGAAATATGCTTCAAATTTTTGCTGGTGACGCTTCCTCGCGCAATCCAACCAGTTTAGAATCGTGGGAATTAAGATTCTACAGGTATGTATGAATGTAGATTACAGATTATACCATGTACGTCTACAAACAACTGAGGTGTAATTAATCAAACTTTAATGTATTTTGTCTGACGTTTAGGGGCTTGTTCAAGACCAAACATTTGGCCTACGTGTCAGTAAACCACACTTCATTTATGTGATTATTACAGCCAGTTTAACAATGAAAAATTCCACTGTGTCTGCTGCAAGTGTCTTTTCAGTGGATCGTGGACCGAGTCAATCAGAACGCTTTATTAATCTTTCAAGGAAATTCTTTAAAATATGTTCAATTTATGCAGCTGAAACCCAGGATCCAACCAAGGACCTTCAGATCTTCAGTCTAATGCGCTCCCAACTGAGCTATTTTGGCACTCAAGCCCACGCCGACTCCTTAGAAGGCAGCCATTCCCGCCACTATACCACCTACGCAATGCCTGGAAAGTGCCTGAAAAAAAAAAAAATATATGCAGGTCCATAACAGCCTGCTGTGTTTGTGCATGAAGGCGCCATACACCCCCTCCCACGTTATCACGAGACAATCTGACACTAGCACCACTGCGTGTTGCTTAATCTGGGAATCAGCGTAGCGACTATTCCGTATAGCTGAAAAAATTCTCTGTGGAAGGAGAAAAAAAAACAAAAAAAAACTGGCAAGCTAAGTCTTGTGATGAATATTGGAGGTCACCCATCAGTGGCGCGCCTGCTCCATCTCTTTTAAGGGGACTTCTGATGCAACACAGTCGGGGGGGAAGCCTGACTTTTTGAAAATGCACTACATAGACCAGACAAATGTCTAAGAAGAAAGAGAGACTGGAGGGTGGATGAGGGCGGGGAAGGGTCCTGACAGTGTTTTGTAGGAGTTATGTAGATGTAATCCCTCCTGATGGGCAGGTCAGGCCGCCTGCTGGATGCGAAGGCACCGTCCATCCGTGAGCGCGCACATGCATCACAAACAATATGTGCAACTAGCATGTTACGTGTGTTTGCGCAGGATTGTGTGCATGTGTGCGTCTGCTAAGCCCCTCGTTGCAGTCTGGCAAGGCCCGTGAAAGGGGGGGAACAAAGGGTAGATTTTCTTTTTCTTTAAGCGCCGAGGGCCCGGCTCGCGGAGGAAAGAGAGATGGATCTTCTCCAAATGCCACCGTGGTTGCACTAATGCCTGCTTTGTTCGCCGCAGTAATTCTATTATGGTAATGCAGGATGAATCCCAGCTTTCTTCCACTTCTTGCTCCGTCCTAGATCCAAGTCGCCTGTCATCACACCCCCCCCCAGAGAGCTTCCGGTGCAAGGAAGAAAAAAAATAAATAAAAAAAGAAGCAGTCAAGAGAGTTGAGATGCAGGTGAAATACCTCTTTTCTTTTCCTCTGCAGCTGATATCTATCCGTGTCCTGAGCAGTTTCGTTTCATCATAACACCCTTGTCAATACGTTGTTGTTTGGAAACCAGCAGCAAACAAGATGATCGAGATAATTCTTCTTTGGTAAAATAAACAATGGAGGAAAAATTGCATGAGAGACTCACAAAGATTTGGAAATCACCCGTGGTGCTGCTCCAGCCAACAGACCGTCCGCTGGTCCTTGGCCTGCCTCGCACCATCCCATGCTAGGAGTCGGGTGTGGGCGGCTGTCGCACCAGACCCTTAGGCCATGCAATGACTCGGTACATATCCAGTAATGCTCCCTCCGCTGGGACTGGCCTTTCTCTCATTTGGCAGCACTCCGCCGCTTTACCCGGCGGCCCCCAGAGAGCCTCTAATCCCTGCAGCCTGGGAACAACTCCAACTTGTAGTCCCTTAAAATGTCGTGGTTTGTGCATTATTAGATGCTATGAATTACACTTGGGAACATATGGAGGGAAAACACGGCAACTGGCAAAAATGGCAGTGATAAATCTGAAATAATGAAACAGGCTTTCTAAGTGGAACCAGGAGGGCCCGTCTGACCCGCAGTCAGGGTAACTCGATAGCCCTGCAGAGCCGCTGGAGGCAGGGCTACTGCCAGTGGAGCCCGGCTGGAGCAGCGAGGACCTAACCTCAGCACAACGTGGAGCTCATCGGAGCCCTGGGGAGATCCGCGACGGGTCCCGTTCCTAAAAGTGGTGGGACTGTGCTCTGGGCTTTCTGAAAGTGAACGTCTCCGCGTTGTTGCTGCTGCTGTGATATTTTCTTTATTTTTATCCTTCAGACATCAAGAGTTACCGTCCTGTCGAGCGCGTAAGCGACGGCGAGCGGAGTAAGAGCTGACAAATGAAGGGCCGTTTAGCTTTGAACCCGTGATGAATTATTGCTCCAGACGGGATGAATAAATTACTTAACCAAGACAAATGTCCTGCTGTGCTCGTGCTCCGAATCCTCTGCTGTCTGTTCATTTATAAGGACGTAGAAAAGCCAGATAAGGAGCCTTTTAGGTTTTTTTTTTTTTTTTTTTTTGCACGTGTGTACAGATGATATGTGACCCCTCCTCAAACTGAGGACTATAATATCCTGCGTGTGTCACAGCTCTGAGTGTATGCTGAGCCTCCTCTGAACGGGGGGGGGGGGGGGGGGGGTGAGGGTGAGGGGGTCTCACTACCGTGCAGCTGTGACGTGATGGAGCTCTCAGACAGTGAGGATGGTTTGTTTTTCACTCTAAAACTGATACAACTTCCCGGCCGGTGATATAACAAGTTTGGGTTGGTGTGTGCGCGGATGCATGTGAGGAGGAGAGAGGGCATGAGCGTAGTGTGGGTCAGAGAGAAAGGGTAGAGCAGGGCAGAGAATGAATAGCTCTGTCACGGAGGGGCCAGCTAATAAAGTCGGCGGATGGTGTGTGTGTGTGTGTGTGTGTGTGTGGGGAGGGGGGCTAAAAAGAATGCGTCTCGTCTTTCGCCCCCTTCGCCGTCGGTTGTCATCGAGGGTGAATTAGTTTTATGCCGGGGCGAATGCGACCAATAAAGCTCCATCCAGTGGTCAGACCCCCCCCCCCCTCCCTCTCCCCTCCCCTCCCGACCCTTTGCCTGCCAGTGGAAATTGCATTGGCCATGGTTTAGGAGACACATGCAGCTCAAGTTTCAACCCTTTTGAAGTTTTCATCGTCAATAAATTGCCAGATCAAGCAGATTAGTTAAGTGTATTTTGGCTTCTTTTCACAGCTGGGTGACCTTTGAGTGTGTGTGTTTATGTGCGTGTGTGTGTGTGGTTGTTCTTCAACTTTCCTGCTTTGCCAGAGTACGGCAGTAGCTTCTGCATGATCAGCGATTTCATAAAAAAAGCGCAACAAAAACACTGAAATGCTGTCGACTTAAACGACATGAACAGTTGTATTCGGTGTCTCCTCCCAGGTCGCTTCCCGTTTGTCCTCCTTACTGCTCTGGGGAGAGTCTTCCATCAGCATCTGTGTGGAAAGCTGTTTTATCTCGTTACGTACAGTCTCAGCATTTATCTCAGTCAGTGTGAGCGATGTAACCGACATCGGATGTCCGTGCGTGCGTTTTAAAGCCGCTCCTAAAGTCAACTAATGCCACGCCGAGCTAGCGCGGTACATCACGATAGAGGGGCAACTCGCACGGTCTTCATCTGACTGATATCAGTGTCCGTCTGACACTTTGACAGACTCACTCACGGAGAATCGGCCCAGTTCTCCGCCAGACCAACAGCGCTGCTTTTATTCAAACGAGAGTAACGGCTCAACCCCTCTGGCCCGACTCTTTTTTTTTTTTTCCCAGGACTTGTCTCTGGGGGAGAGGAAAGAAAAAGGAGGTGTTTGGGCTGATAACCCCCTCTCCATCACGCGCTGACGCTGGGAACAGAGCGGCGTGAAAGAGGGGCCTCTCTGGATAGGGGCTGCGGCCCAGCGGTCACCCCAAGCTAGGAGCTGGAGGAGGATGGAGATGGAGAGCAGGGGCAGCAAGAGGAGGGAGGGAGGGAGGGAGGCTGGGGGGTTGATAACGAGCTGGAGTGATTGATGGAAGGTCTCGCTGAACCGTGGAGTTATCTGTTTGGCCATATGTTTGACAGACGCTTTCTTTCTCTCGCAATCATTCACCCCGTCATGTGATATCAGTTTGTCTGTGGCGCCAACTCGTTATCGGGTCCATGGAGGTCAATAGTTTGTGTACATGTAGGTTATCATGAATGTGCATTACTACATACCTACTGTATGACTCCGCAGAGCCGCACAGATAAGGCTGAGCTATATGCGCCCACTGAAATGTATTTGAGCCGCTATGTGTTGCCGCAGACATGCAGCGCAAACACAGGGGATGGACACATGCGCGTGCATACATGCGCCGCAAAAAAAAGAGGGCGGGTTCCGAGACAAACGTGGGGAGAAATGCCATCCGCCACCGTCCAGGATGTGGACGCGGAGCAGAGAGGAGGAGTGATGGAGGGAAGTGCGAGCGTTAATGGACTGCAGGCAGTCACATGATAGATAACAAATTTCACAATGGGGAATAAGGGAATACCGTAATGCGAAGCAGCCATGAGGGGGCTGCTATACAGAGTGCAGCTGCACTGACACACACACACACAGCGCCGCATGCTCTGGCTCTGCACCAGCGCGAACAAACGCGGGGGGAATTATCTAATGCACCACCACGTCGGAGGCTTTTAAGCTTTAAGCCGGCGTGTTCGAACACAGCGGCACACCCTACTACAGTATCAACTCTACCTGGTAATTCATTTTACTGTGTGCCTCCGGTAGCTGCTTGCCCAGAGCCATAGTAACACAGTGTATTGGTAAAATATTTACAGTCACCTCAAAAGCCGGATAAAAGTGTTGTTCTCAGCTCTATTCATGCTGGGACAGGTGAGCCCAGTCATCACGGTGCGGCATAATTGTGGGAATGCTGAGTTTATGTAAGGGATTGAGCAAGGCTTCTGAACAGGAAAGGGCCCTTGTTAAATTGAGCTGTTGTGATTTCACACTTTGGTTCACGATGCCAATAAAATCACTTTTCTGCAGATGTCTCCATGGCTGCTTGTTTTTTAAGCATTTACTGGACAAGAGGGGGAAGGAGGGGAGTGGGGGGGGGCAAAATTGATCATGAGCAGACATAAACATGCTCCGTTTATTTTCATGCAACACGTGCTGCTGTTTAAGTTCTCGTTGCAGCTAGAGGTGAACGTATCGCATTAACTTCTAGGAAATTTCCAGTCTTCAGCGTGGAGACCAATGGGAGATTTTGCAGTATTTCGGCCCAGTTGTGCAAAAAAGAATAAAGTCAGCTTTCGGAAATGCACGTCTGATGTGTCCCCGTGGAAATTTTGACGACTGAACGGAGGGTTCAAAGGGGATCCACACGCTATGCCGCTGGTGGAGCTGCCGCAGCCTTCGTCCTTCCTCCTCAGTTCAGCACGACTGATTTGTCACAAGCGGGAGTGGGAACGGATAAAGCCTCGTTTCAGATTAAACAAGCCATTTCTTTTCCAGCGCTCAATCAATGTGTGTACCTCAATGCAAATATACACGCTATTAATCAGGGCTGCATAAATACGGTGTGACGGGGGAACCGTAATGGCCTCTGTGACTGCTGGCAGCGGCTTCTGAGAGCCAGATAAAGTGAAGATAAGAGGCAGAACCAGACAAACACAGCCGTTCCTGCTGGGCGCAGACCGGCCCTCTCCTCCCCAGACGGAGGCCACTCTTCCCGTCCAAGCGCCGCGTCGCATCGTGAGATTTTAAAATCCCCACTGTGTCAATACCGCGCTGACATATGAAGATAGATGTATTTTTACACCCATATACCCCCCCCCCCCCCCCCCCCCCCCCCCGCCCCTCCCCAACTGCCCGTAAAAATGTTTTGTTAGAGGTAAACTAGTCAGCATGTGTGTTTTTGAAACCCACACCAGTGAGAAAAGACTGAGCAGTGCGTTCCAAGGATTGGATAAATATTTAATATACCAGAGCCAGGCCACACCAAAAGCCTGGTGAAAGATTACAAAGAAACAGAAAACGCATGCAGAGACTAAATAAAGAAAAAGCATATATAAAAGTATTTTATTATGCCCATCATTTTTTATTTTTTTTTTGCTCCCAATTTGTTTCTTTTGTCTTTATCCTTCAGTTGTGGGCTTCAAAGCCCTGGCGCCCCACTCGGAGAACAAAAGAGCCTCTGCGTGTTGTCATTTTAGAGCCGCGTTAGCCGTCCAGCTCTTGTGTTTGTACAGATATTATTATTTCACTGGAAAGCCTGCACGGCGTATATTTTCTTTCTGGGTTTCGAACGCTGCTGTTCCTCCAGGATTTTTGAGCGCCTCTCCAGCCCTCGGCCTCTGTTTGCTTTCTCCTGGCTCGCCTCACTTCCTCACGTCATGGGCCAGTGATGCTCTTACGTGGGACGCACACCCACCTTTCCTCTTTTTTTTTTAACGCTCCCCTCTTGATTCTCAAGAGTGTGTTTGTTGTCGTTCGCTAACCCTCCAAACACACAAGGTCCTCTCTGAAAAGCCACGTGCGGTCAGCGCATGAATAAAGGTCTGTCTGCGAGGAACTCCTCGTTACAGCTCGTCATCCAGCTTCACCCTTTGTAATTCCTCGGCTCAGTGTGAACGGTTGCATCATTAAGGCGGTGCGGTGTCCACATTTTAAGACCTCACCCGCGAATGTCCCCCACCGCCACCTATATTACTTCCAAATGTGCCCCGGGAAAAGTGTGTTGCCAGACGTGTGCATGTTGAGTGTGTGTTCATGCGCGGAGGTCTTTACTCTCCTTCATGTCTGTGTGTCTGCTGCGGTCTGTCTGTCATAGCTTGGGAATTGGGGGGGGGGGGGGTCAGCACATGCTTTTAATCAGGCAATCTCTGGCCGTACACTGTTCCTCTCTTTCTGCCTCCCTCCCCTTCTCTCTAGTAAAGTTTTCTCTCTGCGGAGGAAGTGTCTCACTGGCTCCACACTGTGGAAGAGCCGCAGAACGTACTGGTGACGCTTTAGGATAAGGTGCATTAATACATTACATTACAGTGTATCACCAAATGGTTAACTGTGTGATACTTTATAAGATAGGTTTAAATTACTTAGAAATACTTGATTTTTACAAGATTTACAAATAAGATACGTATAAAATATATATTGTAGATGCTTAATTCATAGACTGTAGTACACTAGCTACAGCTTCGTCCCACAGTCCAGTGACATGCTCGTTAGGTTAAGGTTAAATCGGCCAAAGTTGTGCACGTGAGTGTGAATAGTTGTATGTCACTTGTGTAACCCCCGTGATGGACTGGTGACCTGTTCATTGTGTTTTATTTGACGGGTGTTAGAAACTATTCAGATTCCTGCAGAAACAGCAGTTTAACTGTTAATGGTTAAATCGGTGGTTCGCAGTTTTTGACATACACCTTATAGTGGTTCCATAAAGAAGAAATAAATAAAAAAGTCTAAAAGTGGCGCAACCATCCATTATTCCACAAAACCATGGCAGCTGGTTTAGAAACAGGGAACCACTAGTCTGTAAGTAGTTACTACTTAGAGTAATGAAGTAACTAAATTTGAAATGTGGGAGAGGCCAAATGAGGCCACGGCCAACTAATTAAATTTATATGAGGGTAATGTAATAGAGTAATGTTGAGGTAGTGGCCTCATTTATTATATGGCCGAGCTGATACAACAAAAGAAAAACCAAACAGAGGACACAGTCATACAAAATATGTGAAAATGTTGTTTCAAACATTTAAAAAAGGAAATAAGTAAAAGACCATTCACATAAATTATTGGTTAACTATTAAGAACTTCTATTATAGCTAACTACTATAAAATGAAATCTTG
Organism: Mugil cephalus; assembly: GCF_022458985.1. Taxonomy (NCBI): domain Eukaryota; kingdom Metazoa; phylum Chordata; class Actinopteri; order Mugiliformes; family Mugilidae; genus Mugil; species Mugil cephalus. Next base: position 7,629,444 of record NC_061782.1, read on the forward strand.
TATCTTAATTCTGATTGTAGAGCTGATAGTTTGTCGAGCGAAGCCACGTGTCAGACTGACTGTGTTTATGATGTTGGCATGATCTATGGTCAACAATCACCCGTGTTCTTCAGCTTGAGCTTCAGCAAACTTGCAGAAAAGCCTCCAAAGCTTCCTTTGTTTGAAACGCTACAACATGTATTCAGGTCAAGAATATAGATTTGACTACCACTACTACTACTACTACTACTACTACTACTACTACTTAACACATTTATTAGTTAATCTTGTTTAAATTTATATATTGTTCGGTTAGTTAACAGCGATGACGAGTATTTAAAAAGGCTCCCATTACTAACGAACAGACATCACTTAGAGTGCTTTCTGCTTTGCTGGCGATCATTTAAAATGGCCGTGGTGTGTTTTTTGTTTGTTTGTTTCTTTTAACCGATGAGGCAAAACCAAAGGAATGCGAACAAATGAGAACTTGGATGAATCTCACTGCATCCAACTGCATGCTAGTCACTTTCAAACGGATTCCCCAGGACAGATGTTAATACGAGGTCTAAAATGGGTCAAAATTTTTTTTTATTATTTGATAATGTTCTATATCATAATGAACCATCCACAGGAAACTTTATCGTTATGTGCACGTTTTTAATATTTCATTTATATAGGCTACCATATAACTTTTATATGTGTTACTACTTCAATAAAATGTCCTATCAGTAATTTAACTTCAGTTCTTTCTTTCTTGCATGAAGAACAGTGTGGGCCAATAGAGCTGGACCTGCTGCTGGGGAGGAGAACAGAAACTCACTTTCCAGTATTTGAAACTTGCAAAATACGTTGTGATGGAAACCACTGATGCTCAGTGACATTACGCATTTCTTTAACCTGATTTGGTCTCTCTTTGGTTTGGTCTCACCTCCTTATTACCCCCCTTCTTCCCCTTCTGTGGCTGTCGTCGTTCAGGTGAGAGTAAGTGACATTCGGAGTGACGGGCTCATTAGGGCGTCATTACATGGCTGCTTGGACGGGAGGAGGACAGAGGCCCCCGGAGATGAGCTATAGAGCAGGAAAGGCTGGCTGGGCAACCCACACACAGGTTCACTCATGGCCCCTGGCAGGGAAAGCACACCTGAGCCACACCTGAGTTTTTACCATAAAGAAGGGCACCGGGTGCACTTTTATGGAGAAAGCACGGCCGGATTCTTCACATTCAGCCCAGGAGGTAACCCCCCCGAGGACCTTCTCCTCACGCACAACACACACAAACTGTCTGCAGAGGGCCTCACGACAAGTTTAGACTTTTCTACAGGGCTATTGGACTGGATGAAAACAGAGCAAACTGTGAAATTACTTTTCCAAGTCTGAACAATAGGAATTACGACGAGACACAAGTCGTGACATGAGCCGTGATGTTTTTAGGCAGCTCCTCCTCGAACCGCACCACGCCTCTGGAGCCTGCCGGCAGTTGAGAATTGAAAAACCAACAGCAAGTTTTCCTGCCGTTGAATCTTGGTTTAACACCTGGCAACAAATGTCAGTCAGAGGTTTGTTTTCTTGGAGAGCAACTGAGTAACATATCTGGAGCAACAGTAATTAGGGCGTTCAGGAACCATTAAGTAGTTGAAGTAAGTGGCTAAATGGAAACCAGGTTGCCTGTTGCTTTCTGAAAGATTTGAGGTCAGGATTGGGTAACTGCTCTCGAGTCGAGTAAAGAACTTGGTCTGAGAATGTTTACACATAATTCATAACGTTCAGAGGGTTAGATTGTGCGATTTCATATAGCAACATTAACTTAAATTGAGGTATGCGGGCCACTCTTAACTGCTGTTAAAATATTTTCCACTGGTCTAATGTTTAGGGTACAAATACAGTTTAAAGGTCTGGGACAAATAAAGCCGAGGGAGAACATCGCGCTCCGTGGTGCTGCTGCTGCTGCTGTGCTCCGTGTTATTAGCTCATTTAAGCATCATGAATACTTCATCCACAATGCAGAGTACTGATAGTGAAGAGCAGAAGAGTATAGCCAACAGGTTTCAGCACCTGTCCTGCACTGCTTGCACTCCCTTAATGGAGATAGATGAGACAAGTCGAGCGTGTTGGGGTCCTACTGAAACAGGCTGCACCCAGAACTCTTTCCCAGTGAGATTCATCTTAATGAAGGAAATGTGGCTTCACCGGGACTTACAGTTGCCACAAGTATGCGAGAGTGCGTTGTTAAACGTAGCGTAAGTGACTGGAAGAATTTGGAATGGGAAGGTTGTTATGGGGACGTTTGATTTAAGTGTACGGCTGTATGTCGTGTGTGTGTGTGTGCGTGTGTGTGTGTGTGTGTGTGTGTCCGCGCTGACACAGTTATGCAGACCCGTTAAGCTCAGAGGAATCTAAATTTTAAAAACACATGTCACTTGAAATGGATGAGCTTAAAATGATATGATGTAACATTAAACTGGACCTAATGTGCTTTTCCTTAGTTCCTGTTATGCCTTATATACACAGTGTTAGTTCACTGGGAACTGAGAAGCCTAACAACAGTAGGATGAAGTAGGAATACTAATAATAGTGGTAAGTACCGACCAGGCGTAACATTATGACCACCTTCTTAATATTGTGTAGGTCTCCCTTGTGCCACCAAAACAGCTGGGCCTTTTGAGGGTGTCCTGTGGTGACTGGCAACCGGATGTTGATAGTGGGGGTCATAATGTTATGCCTGATCATTTCTGAGCGTGGAAAGTGTTTGTAATCCTGACTGGTTGAAAGCATACCTGCACTGCAGGTGTATTTCAAAGAAATACATCTTGTATTTTGCTCAGTGACAAGAGCTTTGCGCTTATTTAAATAACATTGTGCTCATTTTGTCAAGCATAAAAAGCTTAACACATTGGCAGATTTTCCTTTTCTTAACACAAGGCGATTTGATTGGATATAATCTTTCTCATGCTGTTTTTGCAGCGTGCAGGTTCATAAGAGTAATGAACCACAAGATATTATGATAATTCTCCCAGGCTTAGTTTTCTTTTTTGTTGGAACCACGTTCCAACATGCTATTATACAGTATATGGCCGTTACATCACCAATCTAATGAATCTACTTCACACTATCATTATACACAGCCTATGATGCATAGTTTAAAACAACAGTTCTTCAGGTTGCAAAGAGCTGCCAGCCCCTCAACAGGACGAGAGGAAAATATGGGATGGTGTGTTCTGTTTGTTGTACGCGTGGGCAGGGACAGCTCAGTGCCAGCTATGACTACATGACTTCATTGTTTTGGTCATTACGACACCTATTTACCACTCACACGAGGCTGTCTGCTGTCAGTCTGTCGGTTACACCCATATATAAACATGCTCAAGACGGTCAAAGGGTCACTGGATGGAAATCACCTGGATAGACAGTAACTGACTGTTTGACTCTTCATCTCCTGTGTTTTTTATTCTTTAATAGCTCACATATCAAGGTTTCAGATTTTTCCTTTCATTTTCTGTTTTTTCATCATTTTCATTTCAGTCCATGCTGTGCAATATACATATATACACCGATCAGTCACAACATTAAAACGACTGACCACTGGCAAAAGACATAAAAAATATTGACCATCTTGTGACAATACAGTGTTCTGCTGGGACCTGGCGTCCATGTGGATGTTACTAAAGCCCCTCACACATCACACAAATCGACCCGGGTTTTATCGACTCAGCTGGGCTCGACTTGGCTTCTATGTGAACGGGAATGGCACGTCGACTCACTAATTTAGACGATGGCGTTGATGTGCCTGGCTGTCACATTCTGATTTTGTCAGTGGACGGCCTGTTAGACTGTGTCACTGTAGAAGCTCCAGGGCTGTGAGCAGCTCAAAATCGGAGCAAATCAGAGACCGATCTCTGAAGGGCAGAGATTTTTTTATCCTTTCAATTAAACAAATCATAGGTGAATTAGCCCTACATCATGTTGTGGACACCGGGGAATCATGATGTGGGCTGTGTTTATATACAGCTTGTATGGCACACTTTTTTATCGATCACGGCAGCGCACTGACAAGACTGTGAGATCCGCGAGCTGCTCTGCATTAGTGATATTTCAGTTGCCATCGAGACACTCCTTGTTTGTTAAAGGTTCTCAGTCATCCAGGTCATCGTATATCCAAAAAGCCCAGTTCTGAGGGACTCGTGACAAGTTTGAGGTTTAAACACAAAACTCATCAGAAACTTGTTTGACTTGTTTCTGTAAGCGGCTACAAACTGGTGCAACTAATGTCTATTAACGGCTTGATACTTGCCTGTTGTTGATGGGGGAACGGTTTTTGTCCCTGTCCTCTTGCACTCATGAATATTATGTTTCCAGTCACCGCAGGACACCCACAGAAGGACCATGTCCATTCTCTGATGTGTCTGTTTTGGAGGCATAATATTAGGAAGGTGGTCATAATGTTACGTCTGATCAGTGTATACCCCATCACTCAGTTTGACGTAATTACACTGGCGCTTAATGAAAAGTGAAATAGAGCTTTTTGAATTTATCACATTTAGACAGAGTCCCTCAGAGTAAAGGTTGACTTGCCAGGAGTCATGGAGGAAATGTACACAAGCATTTACAATCCCATCCCTACTTCCCTCTCTGACGACTGCTTCTCGTTCAATTTTGCTGTTTAAATGAATGCACTTGCCTTCCCTTTATGCTCCGTTGACCTTCCAACCCCGGCAGCTCCACTGCAGACATCGTGGTGTCTAATGCTCGCTGCTCCAGCCGAGTTACGGTCATTTCCAGACCGTCGCTGCGGCTCGGTAAAAAGAGGCTCTGGCTGGAGATGGAAGATGGATGCGACCATTGTCTTGGCTGAATATAAACTATTATTGACTTTTTCCCCTGTTCTTCCACTGCTTGGGAGACTAGCAGACGCCTGGTCTCTTCCTGCTGTCTTCTCCTGCTCCCCGCGCTCCTGTTCTTTATTTTTCTCTTTGCATATGCTGGCTTTGGTCAATGTGTGCGCTGCCAGATGTAAAGAGGGAATGGGGGAAAAAAACAGTACTGACACTTGAAAGCTAAAAGGCACCGGTTATTTTTACATCATGCTTTTGATTATGTTTTGATGGGTATCACTTTAGAAAGTGCTCAGTTCATAGGTTTCTCATAGAAGCCATCTATCCAGTGATACAGGTCTCTTTCTGTGAACGGCCAAGTAGTCTAAATGAAAGACAGACAGCTAAACAGAAACACATCAGACAAGCGAAGCTGATATTTCAAACCTGTAGCCGCAGCATCATTGGATACCATAGTTCTATTTGGTGATTTGATGATCATTATGATAATTTTTCCGTGAACTGCCGCAGCGCGGGGTCGTAATAGTCACGCTCCCCACAACAGGAACTACTGGGATCTCTGCACCGGCTTGCCAAAACCACAGAGCTTACACAGCCCTGAGGACGACAAGACAGGGAGAACAGAGGAGGGAAGGGGTGAATGAAACAAAGCACGAGGCACACTATAGGGTTCCATAAAGACTTTCATATGGACAGTGCCCTCCGTGTCTTGGCCGCCTCTCAAGGCGATCCAGGAATAATTTCCACGAGTTGAAGAGTAGATCCGTGGCTCCGCAGAGACATGTGTGTTTCATTGATTCAGACTTCGCTTCCCTGTCATGTGAGAGTTTCAGTGATAGGTTCGGTTTCATGGCTCTGGACAACTGATGTGCGCGAACCTGTCAATCAAAGCCTCCGGTTAAATCACTCTGTGGCATTTTTGTTGAAATCTCAAGCAGTGCGATGACTGAAACGACCCTGAAACACTAATATAATGGACAATTAGGAGGAAATATGGAAAGTTTGTGCCTTTTTTCCAACACATTGAGATCGTTCTAACAAGACGCCTATACCACTGAACTTTTAGTAGTAATTTGTCTAATTATGGATGCCTTTTGCTGCACTTTTTATAATCAATATATGCCTTAGTTTTTTTTTGTTTTGTTTTTCTTAGTTGTGTATATTCTATGTTTAACTTGTTGCAGTATAGGCCTCTGAGGAACACACACTGCAAAAACAGCATTACTAGAAAGAGGCAAAATATTCTTATATTCAATTAAATCATCTTGAATTAAGAAAATTAAGAAAAGTTTTTGTCTCTGAACAAAATATAAGATGTATTTCTTTAACACAAGCATTTCCTTTTTTGCAGTGCATATGGCAGAATTGACTTTGACACGGTTTTTATTTCTTGTTCTTTTGATCCTGTAAACTGTTCTTTTTCAATTTTGCAAGACTCTCTATATGTATGTCTCTAATAAGACAACTGTGTCACACAATGGACCAGCAAAGTACATACACACATGGTTTGCTAAAGATGAGACTTCCACATTACTCTCAAACTAAGTGTTTAGTGTTGATCCAGCAGACTTCTTTTTTCTAAATTGTAACATTTCCAGGGTGTCCATCTGCTTCCAGCCTTTATCCTAAATTCACCTCCGGGAAACTAAATCAGCATCATACTAAGGAGGAGCGGTGCTTTAGCATGGTGAAAGACATAAAGATGCAAGTAGGCTCAGTATGTCCAAGCATTCGAAGACTTGTTAGGAGTTGGACAGAGTTCTGCCTTCCTTCTACCTAAATCCCCTCTTCGTATCCAGTGTCCTCTCCGACTCTGGCTAGCCTCTTGTTTTTCCAGAGCTCTCCGCTATAGCACTCCGAACTGTCAGGGGATGATCCTGCACAGCTCTGCCAGGCAAAGGTGAGGCACGTGTTGACACGTCGACAAGTGAGATGGATCTTCTTCATCCACGACGCTACGTGTGGAGCGATACGTCTTCATCTTGCGTATAGACTTCCATTATCGCCTTCCGTGGGCGATGTCTTGCTGCCACGTTGTCTTGCATGTACTGTAACATTCATATTATTCTTTTCTTTTACCAACATGACATTTTCGATGCACTTATTCAAGTGTTTACTAGTAAATCTATGAGTCTGGTAACTGGCGCACCTACAGCAAACGTGAAAGATGCTTACGCGCTGTTATTTGACCAAATAAATAATCATTAACCTGATTCCACGAAGTTGTGCCCTTGGCTATTTTAAGATGCTGGTCTACTGCCCATACTCTCACCTGCCCACGCAGTGACCCACGCTGCGAGCAGCCACGATGCTGGTGTCACATGCTGGCACACTCGCCGCTTTCAGACGTGAAAAGATTGATTCTGCTTTCTGTGTCTAATCTGGGCCTTTCCAGACGGGATATGTGCGTGAACGACCTGCGCACGTTGCCAGGTTTGTGTCAACATTTCCATCGCTCCCCGTGGCGTTAATGGCTAGGCCATAGTTCGTCGCCACGGCAATGGTCAAACGTGGCCAGGCTGGTGATGTGCAGCGGTGAGTCCGTCCAAGAGAAATAGCGAGTGCATTTTGAGGTGTGTTCAAAGTCCTTCTTTTCTTTTCTGGCTCCTGAGAAGTGGGCAGCAGTGGGAACCGGGGGTCAGTGCCAGATCCTGCTTTCTTCTTCTTCCACACTGGAGGGCTTTGGCCGGGCAGGATTTGGCGCAACTCGGCAACCCTGCTCAGCCTCAACCTCGCCGGCACAAGTTCACGCAGGAGGACTGATCCTAACCAGGGCAAATCAAGAGCATATTTTAATAATTGTGAGGCTGGTTATGTGTGGATAGGACACATTTCACAGACAGTATAGTGTTGTCAAGACAGGGTGCAGGACACTTCTGTCAATGAGAGGTGAAGCTCAGTCCAATACCAAAATCCGCCCCCACCTTTTTTTTTTCCCCTCCCTCAGCAAAGTAAGCTAAAGCAAACCATCCATGAAGCAGCGCAAACCACTCAGCAAGATTTTATTATAATGCAAACAGTTTTTCTTAATTGCTGTGACAAAGTTTTCGCTGTTGCAGCGGCCACTGCTCCGCCCTCATTTTCCTTTCCGCAAACACATCTGTATGTGGGAATTGACGTCCCGTGATGTTTGTTTAAAATCTCAAATCCCTCGGTGCCCCCCGGCCGTCTCGGGCCCCGTCCAGGAACTGCAGCAGCCGTGCAGCGGGGGCCACACTCCGGGGAGGGCAGGATCTGAGGCGAACAGGAGGGAGAGCTCCTAATTGGCCTGAATGGCTGCAATCAGCGCCAATAAGCGATAAGCGCTGGATAGCTCTGCAGATCGCCGGCGATAGCATTGTGCTGTGTGTCCCAGCTACGATTGCGCTGCTGATCAAACAGAGAACAGGTGTGCAAGCTCTCTCATGCTCAGGTGGCCTTCCCAGTAACCCGGAGTGGCGGGCCTCACACACCCTGAGCAAACACCCTGATCGCTCGGATTGCTTTGCACTGTATGGTTTTATACTTTGAGGGGGGGGGGGGGAATCCATCTCTGTGTGAGCGCCTGTTCCAGGATAATCTTCAGTATGGAGGAACGTATTCATAAATGTTGGAACAAAGGCACTTTTAGCCCGCTTCCTTCACGCCTAATCGAGCTGTATTGACTTAAGTGATATGGGGCTGGTTGGATTGATGTTGGCGGGTGAAATGGAGTACAATGCAATCTATTACCGCTTCATTTGTTTATGGATCGCAGAGTGTATTTTCGTCGTTCCTGTGACTGCCCCGAATACTAATTACAAATCCCCTCCATCCACACGGCCTCCGAAGCAAGTATTTTTATTTCACATTCACAAACAATATATACTGTAAATGTTTGGCTCCGATGGCCAGTCTTTGTTTTGATTAGGACCCATAAGTGTATAAATATGCCTATAACTTTCTTGGCGAGCAGCAGCCCGGCATTAATGGCTTCCAGACGGCAAAGGACCGATGGAGGAATGTTAACTAATTCACATTTAGTATTGTAAACAAAGGAAGAGAGAAATAGGAAAGAGAATAAGCAGTGACTTCAAAACAAACTATTCCTCAGTCATTTTCCTTTTCAGTTTGCTTAAACACATCTCTTCCCCGAGTCCCTGTGTTTGCTTTTAGTCATTTTAATGCTCTGTGTACTAATGATTTATTTGTATAAATAGATATTGCTTGTGAAATGTGTGGTCAGGTTTAAAATTTGTTTCTGAGTTCACTTAGATGCCGGTGCTTGTGCCAGCCGTCCGTATCTCTGTGGTGGAATCGGCTGTTTACGTCTGACTGTGTGCAACGTTCTTTCAATAGGAGGAGGAGGAGGAAGGGGGTCTTTAAGAAGGGGATCGCGTCCTGAACCACAGCCCCGCGCTCTGTTACCAAAGCCAGCCCAAGTGACGGGTGCGCTGGGATAATGAGGGGGGTCAGTATCAGAGGGTGAAAGCATTTGGGGATAAGCCACGGCTAATGACAAGGAAGTCCGAGGCGGCTTTGATCTGCATGGCTCCTTTGGCACATCGGGGGAAAGTTGTATGCTAAAGCAAGGAGACCCCCTAATCTTCTTAGGGGTGTGCTTAACATTCCTCCACTTCTGGGGAGCAAAGAGGAGCGCTCCATCTCTCCATCCGTCCCTTTTATGGGTGCAATTCAAAACAGTCTGCAGGCAGGCCTGCATCCTATTTCACTTTTGGTTTTTTAGGGGAAACCAGAGAGAACACGAGGCAGAGAGAGAGAGAGCTGCGGGTTGCTGAGTTGGCTCCCCGGTTAAATGGAGGCCCCTTTTGGTCACAGTGTGGGATGGTTTCCACTGAGCTAGAGCAGGATATTTGGTGGGCTTTTTGGGAAGATTTCCGCTTCAATCACAAGCATCCCATGGCTAGAGCTAATCCCGCGGAGGAAATTTTGATTTCTTTTTGGATGTGGAAGTTGTTATTTTTCAAGTTGGCATCATCATCACTTCAGAATGATTGATTTATCTTTGTGGCCACTCATGGATTCCCTTTCTAGAAAACCACCACCGCTTTGGTTTTTAGTTTTTTTTTTTTTTTTTGTGGTTGGAAAGTATTTACAAATGCAATATTTCCAATTAAGCTGAATAGGACTCATAGTGACATTAAGCACTGTACTTCAAGGGGGGTTTTGAGAAAGGACAGAGCTGGAAATTACAGCGGCCATGCCAGCCCGCGTCCTGCCTCTGTACCAGTCAAGGAGAAAAGCCCCAAAAGCTATGATGGAAAATATACAACAGTCCTTTTCTCCCCTGGCTGGACTGGCACTGTGACTCACCAAACATCTCAGACGAGTTCAGCTCAGTCCGCAGCAAGACATGTTTTCTATCAACACTTTTCCCTTTGTTGTTTTCACGTCTTTCTCACAATAACAATTTGATTCTTGCAGTTGTGATTTTGTGCAGTACACCCATGTGAAGTGACACGAGACGTGTCACGGAGCTCACATCTTTGGTCTAGAGGAAAGGGATGGACCCTGAGACCCTCCTGCCCTGCCTGCTGCTATTCCAACACAGCATTATCCATCCGAGGCCTGCGTGTCTGCAGGGGCTTATGCCTGCCTTCATTCCCCCGTTCTGCAGCCAAAGCCGACACCCCTCCAGGGCAGGAGGAGACAGGAATGCACTCCGACCCTCCACCCTCCTCTCGTCTTTCCCTCCAGAGGAGCAGGGACGGAGGGCCCCTTTATGGAAAGCAACCAAGACCCCAGGCATCAGATCCCTCTGTTTTTCATCCCTTCTCTCTATACCTCCTCACACTCCGCTCTTTTTTTTCCTCCCCCTTTTGTGCGAGGGGCTGTTTGCTGCTGTGGCAGAATACGCGGCACGGTGCGGTGCGGCTGCAGCCCTTCCAGAGGTTCGCGGCGAGCTGGGACGGGGCCCCTGATAAGGGGTGTGCTCGGCTGCTGTGAGGGCATGAGAGCACAAACATTACGCCACTGAGTAAACGGACCCAGGGGCCCGGTGCTGAGCGCCTTTGTTATTGCGGCTCACATGCAGCCGGGTCAGAGCAGATAGAGAATGCAGCTCATATGGCTGGCTTATCACAAAATCCAATCCGGGACCTTGCAGTACAGCCTATTCTTGGAAGTGGCAGCATGTTAACTCTGGTTGTTTTTTCTTCCCTTTTTTTGGGGGGCTCTCTCTGAGATTCAAATCAAAGCTATTTATAAGTGTAGTTATGAAAGGGCATTTTGGGATAGTCTCTGTTCCAGATTGTTATCTGCACTGTTTGCTTGACTGTGATAAACCAGATCAGTCATTTATGCTGAATATTTGCTCGTGATATTAATGTTTAATTAAAAAGGAAATAGCTCTCCTCGAATCTCAGTTAATCTCACTGAAACTGGTGTTATCTTGTATTGCTGTGGGAAAAACACATCTCTGCTCCTGTTTAGAGCCGATAATCTGCAGATGTCCTTGACTTCTTGCAGGCTTTTCTCTTTCAGAAGCACAGGAAGTGAAACTTTCCCCTCAGTCAGCTTAAATGATATAAACGACGATTTGCTGACACATATTTACAATGTAACTGGAGATTCCAGCACCATCTAGTGACAGGATGAAATCTGTGTATGCATTTATGTTCCGTGTTTACCGGTCCGTCTCTGTCCGCCTGTCTCTGACCCATCTCAGTGCCTTCCTTCCGACTTCCTGGACGTGCAGGATGGAGAAGGAAGGAGGAGGTAGGGTGAGTTATAGCGGGAAGCAGAGACTTAAGCAGTTGTCTAAACACTGTCAGCAGTGTTCCTGGGCTTTAGAGAGAGATCTCCTCATGTTGCTGTGTGTTCTGTCTGGGGTGACACACTAGAGGCTCTGGTTCCCGTCCTGAACCCGGTCTCTGGCTCTCCGCCACCCTTACTGATGTCTCACAGGCAGTTAAGACACTTTCCAATCTGAAAGTAAGTGGCCCGTTTTGGAAAATAAATCTATTTTTTTCATTTTCAATTTCTTAATGTTTGGCTTCCACAAGCTCGCTCCTCACTCGTCATTATTTCCTGCTGATTAGACAAGCATATGATTGCCCAAGAAACACATCTTGTAGACTACTCTGGAATTTATGAAGTGTGTTATTTTTCTTCCAAATGATGACTTTGCTGGAATTTGCCTTTAAGGACACACGGCCAGCGACCCGAGTCACAGGCTCTACGTGCACATGCCAAACACGCAACACCAGGTTCTTCCGTATTTTTATGGGAAGTTTAGACAAGTCCGTTGCTCCACATTTCTCTCTCTGTGCTCCCTAGCTAGGTATCTCATTCCAGACTCTTCAGACAGAATCTCACCTTGGCAAAACCAGTTAATGAAAACTGATGACAGATCAGTCATTAGAGCAGCACACAGCAGCCATTTAGCCTCTTAATCTGTCATACGCACATGACCTTGGGATCCTCGTGTGCAGGCCTGATTGTGCCCCTTCAGCTGTGTTTGTGTAGTTGCGCTGTTGACAGAAGAAAAATATGAATATGTACATTTGTATCACACATTGGTGTGTTTATGATTTGGTGCAACTTGCATGCTAGAAGCACTGCATGAAATGCGATCAGATTAGCTAACTGCAATAACAACACCACGTTAGCGACTAACGATGAATGTAGCGTTTGGCATCTAACACGCTAGTTCCCTCAGGAGTTGGAGGAGACCATAACAATGCAAAAAAGGAAAGATGTTTAGACATTTAAACAGATTCTAAAGCTTAGTTTACACTCTGGGAAGGACCTCTGCCATAAGAAGTCATACCGGTGACAGCATTTATACCTGTGCGCTGGTGTGTCTGCATTTTTCTGTAATTGTGCAACTAAACCGATGAGCTGGTGAGAAGTGACGCATGACTATAACCAAGCTTAGCTATACAGTATGTGGCATCATTCACCCAATCAGTTAACATCTTCTCAGTAACAGGCGACTTAGACTTCTGTATCAATTTGACACCATATCTACGGCGACAGTGCATACGCAGCATTCACAGACATTGTGCAGCCAGGCCAACTGAGACTGAAAGAGCTGTTATTGGTCCACTTGGTAGCTTCTGCCTTAGTATTTCCTTCTGATGGAACGCACTGTGGAAAGGTGAACTGAGGAGGTTTGGAGAAACAACATTTGTATGTAAGTTTCAGTCGCCATTGATGAAAGTGAAGCAGGAAGTGGAAACAAAAATGAACCCTTCAGAAGTGAACAGATCGCTGGGGATCCATTAAAGCCTGTGGTTTGAATTACTGTAACTCACAGTGGTTTGTGCTTTTGGCATAATTCAATGTGCGGCTGAACACTGGGAAGTTGTGCTGCTGTCTGGAAGACCTTTGTGTCATCTTAAGGGTTTAAATAATTTTTTAGGTTTTTACCAGCAAATTCCTCCAAACAACTGTCTCTTGATGGGGCTCCCCCTTCTTGCATCGCTCCCCAACCTGCAGCCAACAGCAGTGGTGCGTCACAACTATCATAATGGCAGCTTTTTTCCAGGAAGCGCAACATCCCAGTGTTCAGCCAAACTTTGAATATTGCCCATCGGTGAGTCAGAGTAATTCAAATACCGCAAGCTTCATTTTATACGTTGGCAGATGTTTAGCTAAAGGGTTAAAACAACTGGTAAAAAAAAAAACACACAATGCAGACTAACACTTGGGTGGCGTTTTTTACAGAGCAAGCCAGACTGACAAGAGCACAAGAACAAATGGCTCGCTCTGACGTAGGCTACATGCATAGGTTACGCCATCTATGTCCTGCTGTAGTTTAAATGAGCCTTAAGTTGTTTTGGCAGTGCTGGTTACAGCTTGTATCCTCCTGAGTTTGAAGCAGGAACACTGGTAAAGCCGTGGCATTGAACTAAAAAGTAACATGAGTGATTTATACGGTCATCATTTGTGTGAATTACTTCAGTTAATTAAATTTCTGCAGCCACCTGAAACAGTGATAAATTTGCACTCTGATTTGTGAAGTGGCATGTAAAAGCTTAGCACCATAACATCTGAAAGATCCACTCTTTTGCATTTATTAAATCACATGCACATGTCTCCGGCGCGCTGCAAAGTAATCAGTGCTACACACATCAGACTGTTATGACTATTGCATGGTGTATCTGGGGGTTTCGAAAATTATGGTGGATCATCACTCCCCCCATTCCTACTTTGAAATGCATGCCAGTGCAAATGTTGTGCAGATGTTTTATACTGTGATGCCTTCAGTTTTGTCATGACACACAGGATTAAAACTGCGTGTCATGACAAAGCGATGCGGCCAAGTAAACAGCATTTTCTAATTATTGCTATAATAATTTCACGCTTTCTTAATAATTTCAAGTTTAAGTGTTGAATGTTCACTCTGCGCTGCTCTGCACCATCCAGATAGAAAAACAATTTTCCATTTGTCGAGCTGTTGTCATCATGCATCACTGTGAGCGGCACAAATCTTAGAAAATGATGAGGCCAGGATTGTGACAATCCAAGAGTGAATTTATTAACCACATAGTGGTGCATCGAAGATTTACTTTTTTTCATAGGTCGTTGCACTTGATTAGTTTAAACTTCTTTCCCAACTAAGAACCCATTCTTACGGCTCTCCCGCTGCCGCCGCTGCTCTTTCTCCCTGCACTTGAATTCAACTTATTCAGCCACACAACGAGTTTGTCAGAGGCCCAACGGGAGACGAGGGGCAGCCAACTCCAAATTAAGCATGCCGAAGAGCACAAGATTGATTACATGCAACAATTCAGGTTCAAAGATGGAATTTTCCTTTTAGGTGTATGACTCCATACATGTCGGTGTACATGTTCATACATCCAGGTGCTATAGAAGCACAGGTCCGCATGTCCCAACAAGAACATGCAAGCAAGATGAAAGGTAAATCAAGACAATCTTTGAATTCAGTTCAACATCCAGGATACTTGAGCAGCTCAGCTATTCCTTGTAAAAATAAAATACTTGTCGTAAATAACACTCACTGGGAAAATACCCAGAACACACTTTTGAAACTGTTGTTTCAGCACAGATTGCAGTGTCAGCATGTTACAGATCTGAGTCAACTACATTCACTCCTTATTGTTTCCCTGGTTAGAGCGGAGACCAGCCATTGCTGTCCAAGACGTGCAAAACAATTTCCTAGTGATCTCTTGTTTTTTAATTTTGCCCCCGACTTCTTCGGGCTCATTAACGTGATTAATGGTTATCTGAAAAGCTAATGGAAATGCAGCTGGATCCAAGCATAACATTGGATTTCCAGCTTTTTAATTTCTCACCGCTCATTAAAAGGAGGTTATTGGAGTCTCTCGCTGAAATATTAGCTGGACTGTAATGGCTGTGCTTGAGGGACAGGTAGGAAGTGAAGGGTTTTAAGGTTTCGTTTACAAACCAACTCTGAGGCATTTATCTTTACTTTAGTTTTTACGGAATTTAGGAAATGTCTCCAAAACCACCTGATCTCTGATGCACGGTGTCTGTGTTGTTTAATTTCTGGGGGCGACACATGCCCTGCCCCCCCTTATCCTGTTTCATACCACAGAAACTACTACTGACCTTATCTCCTCCCCGTCGCTGCTCTTCCCAATGGGGATTTTCATTTACTGGGGAAGTGATCCGTCCTCTCTGAGCATAAATTGCACATAATTGTACAATTTGGACGCTGGACAGTGGGGTCGCTAGACGAACAGTCAGCCCGGGTGAAAGCGGATGCCTGGGAGTTCACGGCTGGCTGAGGCCGAATGCATGGATACACGTGCGTATGTGTGGCTGCGTGTTTTCACTTGGTTTGTACTGTGTGTAAGAGAGACCGGGCTCCTCCCCAGTGTTTGCTCTTCTATTCACAATGGGGTTTTGAACAGGCCAGCGCTGGCTGAGGAGTATACTTTTAACTGTATGTAATCGTCCTCTACAATAACAGCCACCATGTTTACTCTGGCAGCGCTCAGCATACTGACTGTCTGACAGGGGCCCGGGTCCAGCACTGTGAGGCCCTGTGTTTTATTTTCTTACGGTATCTCGCTTCACCTCGGCCTGCCAAGATCTATGAGGAAAATGGGAACGCATAGGCATATCTTCGAGGTGTGGCAATATCCGAGCACTTTCCCACATCTACGCTCCAACTGTTTCTCTCGCAGCTCGTTGCGAATGACAAGGAGCAAACTGTGTTCTGTCTGTGACACGGCGGCTGGCACATACGCCAGCAGGCACAGGGTGAACCTGTATTGTTTTTGCCTGAGGTGACACGATGTCCCGGCACAAGCTCGGTCAGCTGCAGTTGCTGGAGAAGCGGTGGTAGGGGTGGGCTTGGGGAGGGGGGTTAAGTGGTGCCCCGAGCCAGCACACAGGAGCTTAAAGTTTTCACTGACAGCTCTTTAAAGCTGGGGCCCTGGAGCTGCTCCAGGTGTGAGGGAGAGGCTCAGCACACAGCCTGATTAGGAGCTTCTTCTTCAGGCAGCCCAGGCCAAGCTCGTTGGAATGACTTACTACTCCTGACATAGTGAAGGACAGGTTGATTTATTGGCTTACCCATGATTCTCTGAGCTCAGGCAGGGTGTTTGACTGATTTCTCTAGATGAGCCGGAGAGAAACACAGTCTGTAGATATGCTTCGTTTTAGCCACTCTTAAATATTCGCTTCCTTCAACTGCAAAAAGTAAAAATAGTTTCCATCAAATGCACTTCCCACCTGTTAATGTTTAATGGTCCATAATAACTGCAGTTGGAATAAGAGCATGTCATTATAATATTATCTGCTATTACAACATATTTTCTAATAGCACAATACTTTATAAACTTAGGTCCTGATTGAACCTGAAGCTTTTTGTAGAGCTGTGGTCTACCTGTCTACCGGTTGATTGATATGCTTTTGTCTATTGCCGGCGTTAAGCTTGATTTATACTTGTATGGTGTAGCTACGTCATATTTCCTTGTTCACATGCCTCCACAAATCACTTAAATGAACTCAGTTCTCTTCGCCCATTGTGTGAAGTGCAGAGTGAAACGATATAATTTCTTGCCTGTACCAGTACTGGCGTCTGTCCACTCTGTACCTTTTGCATGGAATATGTTGCAGGATGACTCGAAACTACTAATAACAGAGTTCATTTCATTGAATCATTCTTTGTTTAAAACAAAACTGAAAGTACTTGAGGCCGACTCTACAATGTGCTCTTGTTTTTCATAATCTGCGGGTAAACTGGATCTTTTTTAGTCTGTTGTTTGTGTAATTTCGACACACTTGAAAAGTAGGTTCTTAATCTCAGTGGAGTCTTCCTGGTTTAATAAAGGTTAAAAGAAACCAACATAAAAAAAAAAAAAAAAAAAGCGCACATCTGATATTATTACAGAACAAAGTGGACATACCAGTGCACAGATGCAAATGCTTTCAGTGGCATGGCCCTACGTCATAGGCTCGGAGTAGACTGACTGCAGGATTATGCATGACTAACTCTAACCCTAACCCTAACCCTGACGTTACTGTTGTATATCAAAAAAAACTCCACTACATCTTCAAAGATTATTTTCATATGCAGGAGGAACCGTCGATCTGTGAAAACAAATTTCCAAAACACCCACCATTTTCACAACTTTGAATTTGCCCAAGCAAATAGTGACTGCTAGCTCTGAATAGTTTAAAATTTACAAACTAAGTGACACCACGTCAAAAAAACAAAAAATAAATGTGTGACCATGTTTGGTTCAAACATAAGTGAAAACTTTGCAAAAGTAGTTTGTATTTCACATCTCAACAAACAACATGCCGTATAAAACCTAGAGGCCACATGTCCGCGTTGTGATGAGCTAAAGTCCTAGCCTTTAATGTTCATTTATGGTTCTGTATAAGGCCAAAAGCTGGAGTGAACTATGGCCAGTTTAGTTAGTAAGTAACGCGTATATTATCGACTTAGTTCGGCTTAGTTCGATTTCAGATGAGAGAAGATCTTTTATGGTCAACCTCTGGCCACATTGTTGGAAGTGTTTTAAATGATCTGACTGGACAGCCCATCTGATTTTGACTATTTATTGTCATGCAAGAGCCTCATGAAGCAATGTCAAGGTTTTCCCATTAGAAATGCCAAAAAACTGTAAAAATAACACCCAACCTGATAACCCTCCAACCCTTCCCCAAAATATGTCAGGACCTGGTTACGAGTCCAACTCTCTGTCCTAGGGCAGCATTAGCGGAACACTTCCTGTCAGAGCAATGGAGGAAATCAACGGAGGCACACAGGCATACATCAACCCGGGCAGACATCTGTTTAGCCACCACAGCTGACTGTGTTTTGCTCTACTCAGAAGCTCTGAGAAACATTCCCCAAGAGGCAAAACTACATACCCCCTGTCTCCTCCGCTCACGTCAACCTTTGTGCATCCGAGCTGAAGCCACAGACACCGGCGATGTAGCGCTGATTGAAATCCAACGTCCATGAGTTTTCATTTACACTTCTGGCATCACATATCAAGTTATCCAACATTATCCCTTTGTTCACCTCTCTGTTTCGTAACATGTCGACGCTTTTATCGAGCCGTGCTCCAGCACGTCTCGCTTTGAACAATGTGAATTTCCACCATGGGGCAAAGTCGGAGGAAATATTTTGGAAGGAAGTCAAAGGTCAACCTTCAATTTAGAGTTCAATGAAGCAGTTCTTAGCCCCGGAGAGAGACATACTGGGCAAGTCTGAGGTGCATTCATCCAAATAGATAACAAAAAGCCGCAAGCGTGTCTTCACCTGTGTGACTCCAGTAAAAACAGAAATTTACACCTGCCTCTATTTTGAAGCCAGAACACTAAATCTTTACGACAATTAAATTTCAATTACAAAAAAAAAAAAAAAAAAAAAAAAGTAGGGTATTGTGGATAATGCGAATGAACGCGTTTTAACTGATACACAGTCTGAACTTCAGGAGACATCAGGGCGATGTTTGGACGGTTGTGATTTACTAATGGTCGTGATTTAACCGCAGTGGTTGTTTCGGAGATTTGTAGCCGGGGGAAGTCTTGTCCTTACATGCTTGTATCTAATTACTGTAAATATTTATGTCCGCCTCTCTTGAATGGGTGCCCACTGTATCGGAAGAGAGGAAAATGCAGGCGAAGGCGGGAGGAGAATCCCCTGTAAATGGGGGGCTGCTGCATTCTGAGGATAATGCTCCATTAATCTCACCTCTGGTGTGTGTTTCCCATCACAAAACATTCTGTCTGGATTCTCATGAGAGATTCGGATAGTTAATCTTTAAGGGTTTAGCTCCATATGGAAAACTGTCTGGCGGGGTAAGAAGCCTGAGCTCGTCCTGTCCCGACAGGCAGAGTTAAAAAAAATAAAACTCAAAAAACTTGACGCCTGTTTCCCACTCTCTTGTGGTTTATCCTGCTTGTTTGTTTAGTTGCTGCAATGCTGCTTGCTGGACACTTGTCCTCTTTGGTGAATGACTCTAGCCATAATGTTTGGATTTGGATCCCCGCTGTAATGTGGTTTCTTTGAACAACAATGCCACTAAAACAACACAGCTCTGGGAAGTCTAGCATTTCTGGTTCAGGAATGATTTAAAAAAAAAAAAAAAAAAAAAGAAAAGAAAAAGCATCAAGTATTTTTTTTTTCCACTGAGTCCTTCCTTTTTCCTTACACTATGATTCTGTCCCGAAAATGTTTGTTTAGTGCTTCAGGTTTTTATTAGCATTAAGCAGCGCTGTGGGGTAGCGGATTTGGCAGCGAAGTGGGCGTGGAGTCAGTTTCAACCAGCTTGTCAGATGGTCTGCGCTCTGCGGGGGGCAACGATCGCAGTTCCTTGTGTAAACCACGGCCGCTCTGCAGACACACAAATACACAAAAGCTCGCCAAGCGCGTATGAATGCGCGGTCTCGGCGTCTCTCCCGCCATGTACGGGGGTAGATGTCTCAAGTGCTCCGGCTGCCAAAGGAAATCACGCTTGTATTTATATACGAGAGCACAACTATTATTACAGGGGATGTTTTAAACAGGAGAAAATGGGGGTAATGAACGAGGCTCATGCATTCCACAGCTCCAGCGGTTTCTTCGCCCCCCCCCCCCTTCGTAGCCCTCTGCTGAAAAACAATGAGACATTGTCGCTAGAGAGAAGAAATCTCTGTTCAACAGGCTGCTGCTGCTGTCGCTGCATTTTTCCCCTCTTTCTCCCCCCCCTCGTGTCTTTCCTCCCCTCGCGCCATATTTTTTCCTCACTCACTTTTTCCTTATTTGCCGGGTTATTTATATGAGCTCACCCTGATCACGCTGGGCAGCTTCAGAATGGAAGGTTCCCCTGGGGGAGGTAGTGGTGGCAGGTTGAGGAAGGTGTGTGTGTGTGTGTGTGTGTGTGTGTGTGTGTGTGTGCGCAATCCACCCGGACCGGCCACCCCTGCACAGAGGGCCCTTTGTGCCTCTCCGCGGTTTGTAACACCTCTCTACTCTCCTCTCCCTTTACACCGTTCCCATTCTCTGCAGCCGCTGCCAATCCTGCCCACTGACACTTTCATGTACACATGCATAAACACACATCAAACCGCTGCCCGTTTTTTTTTTTTTTTTATTGCAGGCAGGGATCACTCATACTTTCCAGGGAGGGAAGCGTGTCATGAACTCTGCGGCTCTAAGCCCGGGGCTCTGGCAGTGGCAGCTTGTGATGCAGCCACAAATTCAAACCGGGTCCCCCCTCTACCCCCCAAACCCAAACCCCCCCTTAGTCTGGAACATCCTGCTGCTGTGTCTCTTTCTTAGATGGGGGAATCGCACCCAGATGTTCAGATGTGTTATAATGCTTTGGTGTACTTGCAAGTCGTGGTATCGATTTTCTCCCTTTCCCTGCTGATATATTCATCTCTAAGGTAAACTAAATTCACCTTTCGGGGGCCCCCGCTGAGCATTCCTCCGTGTATTTCCTGCTACTGCTTTTCTGTTTCTCTTTTTTATGTCAGCTCAATAATACGAAGATGCTTCACCGATGTGACTGATGCTGCCAAAGGGGTTAATGTCATGGAAATAATGTGCACCGCACAGAAATGATTGCTGCGCTGCAAGCTTTGGTGCTTAGCAGCTACATGGAGTATTCTTGATTACATGATGGATGCTAGCCCACAAATGCGTGTATTTGAATCTTGAAATGCGGTATTGAATACGGTTCAGGAGGATCTCTGGAACATGCACGCTCTCAATAGGCTGAGCTAGAGACTCTAGGCTGATTTCTCTAATGGGTCAAAACCACGAAAACAGTAAAGTTAAAATGCACAACTTTAATATAATATATAATTCCCCCATTTAAATGATTTAAGGACTTTTTTTAATGCATAATTAGGAACATGGCTGCTTTGAGTGACAGATGGGTGTAGTCTCAGGTCGCTAACCGTCTACCTCAGAGTCAACCACCGTAGGCGTTTTTTTTTTTCTTCTTTTAATAAGAGTCCAAGCCACAACATTGAGTTTCAAAATCTTCTTCGATTCACACGGTGAGCAGCCTTCATTTATTCTCAGTTATGATTACAGTAGCGTGTACACCGTTCAGGCATAACATTACGACCACTGACAGGAGAAGTAAATAACATTGATCATCTTGTGACAGTTCAGCGTCCTGCTGGGAAACTTTTGGACCTGGCATCATGTGGATGTTACTTAGACATGTGCCACCCACCTAGACGAGACCAGACACCCCCACCCCATAGCAATGACACTCCTTGATGGCAGCAGACACACAAAAACAGAACAAGGTGTTGACCTGGCCTCCAAATTCACAGGACACTCTCAGAAGGCCGATGTCCATTCTCTGATGAGTCACAACTGTTTCGTAGGACTACACTATACACAAGCAGAGTGGTCATAATGTTATGCCTGATCCATGTACATAGAGCTACTGTAGCTCATCATTTCTAGTTTTTGACAGTGTGCCTTAAACTGCCTTTTTGCCCATATTTGGCCTCCCCCTTTTTTTGTGAATATCAAACACAATAAACACAAACATCAAAGTGTAGAGAAATGATGATTTTAGCAAATTACTAACATCTTGGTGGTTGCGTGATTTTTTTTCAGTTTATTTTCATTTTATTTATGTTCTTAACCAAGAATTTATTAATCACTTCATTTTCTTTTATCGTGAACCTTTTTTTTTGAAAAATTTCAAACTGCAGCTGAAAACATATCCGTTTGCATACCGACCACTGAAATCGCCTCGCTTCTCTTCCAACACTAAGGTCCCTTTCATCGCCACAATAAGAACGGTTCACACATTCCTGCTCCACATGCAAGCACTTATAACAACGGCCCCATCCACTTTTTTTTTTTTTAATGAACGCGGATTCAGTTCCACAGCAGAATCAATATTTATGCCTTCGCCCTGCCAGCCTCCCTCTCTCTCTCTCCCTCTCTCTCTTTCTCGCCGTTGTGCTGCATTTGTTTTGCACACCTGTAAGGTTTAAATATTTCTTGAACAGCAGTGAATGTTTTCAGTCTGCGGGATATGCAAGAAATGTTGACGAGAGAGGAAGGAGAGAACCGAAAAAAAAAAAAAAAAAAAAGATTTATGAAGTCCCCCCTAAAAGTCAATATGGGTTTCGAGTTACATCTATGGTGGAGTGAAGATTTATGTTTAATAAGCTTCAGGTGTTGGCTCGCTTGGGTTTGAGCCGGAGAGAGGGGAGGGGGGTTGGATTGCTTGGAGGGGGGGAGTGGCACACACACACACACACGCGCACACACACACACACACACACACACACACACACACACACACACACACACACACAGAGTTCTCAGCCCATTTTTTGCTGTCAGGGTCTGTACCGACCCCTCAATCTGCACGCCTGCCTTGCATCTGGAAAAATAGAGCTACCTTTGTGCCCACGTCTCAAATAGTTTAATGTGGACGTCCACAACGGCCGTACGACAACACCCAGGCCGTCAGCGGGGGTGAGCAGAGACAAATGGAAAAGCTAATATAAGACTAATACGCAAAGAAGGGGAGGAATGTGCAGGAGAGAGGTCAGAGGGGAGATTGACGGCAGCCATTAACAGCACTCCCTCTTTCTCCTTCCATCTTTCACTTTCTGCTGTGTGTTTTTTTTTTTTTTTTGGGAGAGTCAGGCACTCCTCCATGTGCAGGACAAAGATCACAGTCTGTGCAGACGATGTGCCCCTTCCACCAGCTTTACACTCTAGTTATTCACTTTAAAGAATTCTGCACTCACTTATTTTACGCCCTACTTAAGTCTAGCTTTCCCCCCCTCAATGTCTTTTTATTGTTCCCATCATAACTTATTGATTATAACCCTTGTTGTCTTTCCCAAGGTTCCTTCACAAGTAAGGAAAATATGGAATGTGATTTTATAAATTTCCAAGTCTGGAAATGTGTGGAAAATGAAAACTAGTATATGGAAAAATATTCATCTATCCAAGACATTGTCTTTCTTAAACATAAAATTATGAATATTTAAAAAAAAAATAAAAAAAAATGGGTTGATCTGTTTTTTGTTTGTTTGTTTGTTTGTTTGGCGCTTGGCAGCACAGCTAAAATGTTTGTGTGAGAGGACATAGCATAGATGATCATTGTTGGATGTTTCATGTGGAACTTAAAAAAAACGTGCACTGAATTTATCTGGTTTGTTCTTAACTTATTTGTATGAGCTACATTACCTAACTATAATCTTTATTTAGTTATTTGGTGATAACAGCATATATCCAATTACTTTTTGTTGCAATTCGTTACTTTTTGTATATATACCAATACATGCATATTGTTTATTCTATTCTACTTTTGTCTTTTACACAGTCCACTCTTTATTCTTGTTACTTTTCTGTATGGATATACTGCTGCCTATCATATTATATTATAATAATAATGAAAACTAACTATTGATTTCATAATTTATTTACTTCATAGGTCTTTAACAGAGGGTCTGCGACCCCTAGGGGGTCCGTGGAGGTACTGCAGGGAGGTCGCAAAATCTTTGGTTGATTAGACATTTTTTGTATCTTCTTCTTTTTTTTCTGTTTTTAATTTCCCCCACAAATTTAAATTTTGTTAAATACACATTAACCTGAATCCAAAATATTTTAGTACAGGGATAAGGCATAGCTTAATGTTGAATGCAAAATGATAATAATGTATACTTATAAACAGCACTAGGCAGAGTTTAATATAGAGCATAGTAGGTAGGGGGGTCGCTACTTAATCTCCATCAGTCTGGGGGTCCTTAAAGCACACACAAAGCACAATGAGTTGCCCTGTGTATGACATGTGCTGTGTAAATAAAGCTGCCTTGGCCTTGCCTAGTTGTAGAAGCGCATGGGAGGCAAGACCGAGGAGCTCAAGAGCATCATGAGGCGTGTCGTGGTGGCGTCAGTGGCTTGTTTGGCACCTACACAAAGATCCCAACACTCATTATCTACATGCAGAAATATCTGTCTGGTCTTGCCTTTAGACCACCCCCTACACAAACACACACACCTTCCCTCTTCCCCAAGCCCCCTCATAGATCCTGCCTGTCATTTATAAGCCGATTGTAAATCCTCATACCTGAAAGCGCCTCAACAGGACGGGCCGAGCGAACGACCGCGTTACTTCTGCGGAGCACGCGTGAGTGAGAAATGGAAACATGGGAAATCCAATAGCATTGAACGTGCTCAGCCATGGTTGTAACATTCTCCCGCCTTTTATATCCCAAGGAGACGAGAGAAAGCACCTGCAGTTACGCTGAACTTCTCCTCCATAAGCGAAACTCCCGTTCCATTATTTTACCTTGATCTCATACTTTAGTCTTTTGTCTGGCCTTGGAGGTAAATGTTAGTTTAATTAGCCACTGCGAGGCCTAAAACTGGGCCACCCAGGGTGTCGGGGCTTTAAGTTTGCAAAGCTGAAAGTGGAACAAATTAAACGTAATGATGGTTAAGATGTAAATTTAAGAAAACAACTTAATTGCTCCTATTTAAGTTGCATCATTTGAGTCATCTTCTCGTTAGCTGCATTGTGTTAAAAGCAAGCATCAGTTAGCATCGCTCATGTTAGACTTATGACTTCTGGAAATTGCTTGGTCACAGCAGATTAGTTGCATGTAAAAAAAAAAACTTGAGAACCACAACTAAAGAGAAAGATAAAATGAAATAAGATTATATAAGAGATAATATAATAAATAAGAAAAAATCTAGTAAAATATAATAAGATAGTATAAGTAAAAAATGTACAAAATTAACACTTAAATAAATATACAAGAAACAGAGACAGACGTAAATATACAGTATATAGGAAGGTGCAATAATGTGCATGAATCACATGGAGTTATCTGTTACAGAAAGCTGAGTTGTTGTACAGCTGGAGAAAAGCTATAGATAGACATTGAGCTAGGATATAGTTTTTCAAGGTTGCACATTTTTCCTGGGAGGAACAATGACATGGGTGCTCATTTACTGTCTCTGCATTGTTCGGCTGCGAGGTTAAGGTGGGTTTGGGAAGTGTTAATTGCAGGTATTTGTACACAAGGTCACGGCACAGAGGGGGGAAAGAATGGGGCGCTGATTCGATTGGTTCGTCCTGCGGTGGTGTTATTGTATGTTGCGTAAAATGGCACAAGTGGCTCTTATTCAGCAGACACACGCTGGAGGGCCCTGGCTTTCTCCTCGGCACAATGGCCCACAATTCCCTGGGCATTTCTCAGGTGGATCGCCTTACTCACACACTGCTGGTGGCTCGGCCGAGGACCGGGCCAGCAGCTCCAACCTGCCCCGGTCACATGGAGACGGTAACAATTACATACATAGACCTAGATGCACAGGTGCGGCCCTCGAAACTTGAGCAAAAAAACACATTCGCTAAGCAGCTGAGGGTGGCGCTCTGCTTGTAAATTGCTTTTCAAGCTGCTGCAACAAGGGGAAAGCCCCATTCTCTAATGCATGTATACACAGGGTAGCAATTACAATTATGAAACAACAGCATACTTGCGCACTTCCATGCTAGTGCATGGAAGTTGTGCACTCAGCTGTGTCGAGGGAGTGCTGTACAGTGTCACCTAAGCCACTGCTGCAGAGGTGCTTTTCACTCCGCAGTCCAATCGCAGGCTTTCCCTCCAGGCCAGCCGTCCACGTGCGCGCTGAGCTGAACTCTCGGATTCCTGGAGAAGACTGAAACGCGACGCTTTCCCAAGACAACGGGGCAACCCAACACTACACACCTCGCACATACTCTCATTATCAAGTTACTTCATTGGTTTCTGCACAACCAAACGCCAAAATGAGACTGTACAAACAAACGCGTACACGTACGCCCTGTTTTTCTTGACAATTAGCTGGGTATGTGGCCTTTTCACCCCTGTGGCACCCGGAGTGTATTTGATACATGCGCTGCTTTCCATCACATCAACGCAGAATATGTTTGGACTAATTATTCCAGACTGTGACACTCAGCATGCCCACTGCACTTAGCCTTCACCTCACCTTTATTGGTTTAACATCAAGGCCATGCGGACCGAAACATCCATTTTTTTTTTTTTTTTTTTATATAAGGCTGGTCTGTCTAGTTTGGTCTGTATCCCGTCAGTCCTTTAAAGCTCAGAGATGTCTTCCTCATGTACAGACACAGATAATTATCCACAGATCCGCGCGAGCCGAACTGTCAGAGTCGCTGCCAGCCAGGATTTATTGCTCACTCTGGCCCAGAAATCAGAGAGGGATAGAAACGAAGGGAACAAAAGGAAAAATGTGGTGGGTCTCAGTATGTTAAGTCGGTGCTCAATAGTCATCTGGCAAAGACAACTTTTTAACTTTTTTCTTCTCTTGTAGTTGCTCTTATAATTTGGCCGAAAATTTAACCTTTAATTTGTTTCTGCTTTCAATTGCTTTTAGTATTTGGCGATGGCTAACGGAGCAGAGAGCTCATTCGGAGAGCAAATAACAAATAATACATCAAAACAGAAAAAATGTTGTGAAGCAAACCAGTCAAAAAAATGTTACCAATATGTAAAATGTGACTCGTATGTAAAATAAAGTGATCTTAAAATTGATAGTTTAACATTTTGGAAATATGCTTATTCGCTTTCTGCGTCCATAATTTATGATGCTACAGCCTGGAGGTACCTTAGCTTAGCATTAGTGATCTTCAATACTTTGTGTAAATGCGTGCTAACATGTCAAAAACACCTAAACCAACTTAGACCATTTGATGTATCGATATTTTGATTTGAGAATCGATTTTAGAGGATAAAGACCTGATCAGTATCAATCCGCACATCACTACTTAGCATAAGGACGTAACAAGGAAGGGAACGGTTGAATTTTGCTTTTTCCTCATGGAAAACATACATATTTATTCTTACTTTATTTGGATTAAATTAAACAACTCAAACATAATAAGCCTAATCCCCCCCCCCCCCGACAAGATTTTACCTCTGCTCCTTATTTTTAGGCGAAGCTGTTGCTAAGTGTGTTAGCAGTCATCTTATTTCAGTCTCAAAGCAATAAACTAACTCGTCCTTTAAGACGTGAAAAAAAAAAAAAAAAGATACCCATTGCTGTGGATCACATTTGTAGGGATCTTTAGTTTTGCATTACCGCCCAGGGGTGAAGGTGTAAAAATGTCAGGAAAGCAGAGACGGGTAATTTCTCTCTCTGACCACACAAGAAGGGTGTGTCTTTTACTTTCCCGGACCAACAAGAGAACGACAACGACTCTACAACAACAACAAAACTGTACACCCAACCTCAATGAATTGTGTCTCCAGGGTCCACTAGAAGGCTGCCTTATCAGCCCCAATCACTCAGCTCTAGAACTTCCTGCATTTACAGACACGTTCTTAAGAACACTTGAATTGTGATTGCACAAATATCCTGCTTATGAACTGGAGGTGGAACTGCTAAGACGGCTGAGAAAAAAAAAAAAGAAAAGGCCCATTCTTGCACACATGCTTGCAATTAAGAGACATTAGCAGCACACTTTCAATGTCTGGAAGCAGTGCATTCACCTGTGTCCAGGGTAAACTGTTCCACTGTCGCTCTGGCAGCTGCTGCTGTTGTAGAGTTGCAGTCCTCGGTCCCACAGCGGAGTTTATATAAGAGTTAAAGTCTTTTTCAGCAGACTTTTTTTTGTGTGTTATGTGCTGCACGGACAAAATAGTAAAAAGGAGGAAGATCATGAGGAATTCATGCGGGCACAGTATGGGAAAAGTGGATGCAACTAGTAAAAAAAAAAAAAAAAACATCAATAGAAAGAAAAGGATTATTACACTCCAGGTTTCCCACCATGTGGACCGGTTTAAAGAAGATGAGGGGATTTATTTCAAAGTCCTACCGCAGCATCCAGCAGAGATGATGTACTAGGAGACTGAACTGGCATGAAAACTCTAAGACACTGTGATGAATCAAATGTCTGTGTTGGACTTTGTGTCTTTTGCTCAACCTGATTCAACAATAGTGAGTGTACAGTATGTGCACATATTGTCGTTAGTGGAAAAAAGTGGTCAGATTAGAGTTACTGAGTAATGTTACCGGCATCACTGGTGGGTGATACATGACTAAGTAACATCCACATAAATGCCAGGTCCAAACATTTCCCAGAAGGACATTGTATTCTCATAAGATGGTGAAATTTGTTTACTTTTTCCCGTCGGTGGTTTTAATATTGTGGCTGATCAGCGTATAGAGTTGTTATTAATTGACGTCTAATTCTAAGCTGTAGCACAAGGGTCCAAACTTCAACTTTGTGTAGTTTTCAGCAATGGAGTACAGCTGCCTCCTCTTAGGCTCTGCTCCCATTATTCTGCACCATCTGTCTGTGTATTTGTAGTTAATTAATATTTTACTGGACAGGATTAATGAAGTGTCAGTTTCTGCCAACTTTGTGTCTTCACTGAAGACAGAAACGTTCAGGGAGGCTGATATTTTTTTCGAGTCAGCTATAGGCGCTAAAAAATCTAAAAAAAAAGAAAAGGAGGAGGACATGAACTCTGTGAAAGGTTCTTTT
The DNA here is from genome assembly GCF_022458985.1 of Mugil cephalus. Classification (NCBI taxonomy): domain Eukaryota; kingdom Metazoa; phylum Chordata; class Actinopteri; order Mugiliformes; family Mugilidae; genus Mugil; species Mugil cephalus. The sequence continues at coordinate 7,658,164 of NC_061782.1, forward strand.
TTCTTTGGTTCTTGTTTGCATAAAATTGTGCATCATCCCAAATGTGTGTTTTGTTAAAGGTTGCCTTACAGGTATGTACTGCATTGGGATAAGGTTAGTGTTTTCAAACGAGGACTAGTCAAGACAGACAGCACTGAGAAGAGAGGGGGGAAAGAAGGAGATTGCAAAACATCGGCAAGATTTACAATCTCTAAGTGTTTTGTACATCTCCAAACACTCAGGAGCTGATGGATCTGAACAAGTATAGGGATTTGGACCCGATACTTGATTCAGTCTGGATTCTGCCCCAGCACCGTGATTCACCTCATCACTCTGTCCCAGAAGGCAGAGATCCCATTCACCAGTGAACTCCGAAGAACATCCCCTCTCCCGAAAGCCTTAGAGTCACCCCTTTTTCCAACCAGGTGCAAAGCTCCTCTAACCTCCAACTGTAAAGGTGGAGCTGATGTAAAAGTTTGGCACCTACTCCGGTCGAGGCAGAAGGTGGACAGAGATAAGGGCGCAGTTGCACTTGACAGAGACGGACTGTTTGTTGAGGCCAGGGTCCAAGTAAAAGAGAGATTAAATGAGAAAGAGAATAGATGAGATGAGAGGAAGTGAAGGAGGCTGGAATAGGTGTAGGAAATAAGAGGGACGGTGCATTAGTCACAAGGTAACTCTAGCTTTCTTTGTGGCTGAGCGGAAAGAAGATTTCTCAGCGGCAGCAGACTGATTTGACTGGTGCAGACGACAGAAACACTATACGTACCAAACAAGCCATTTGTCCATCTCTCCATTCATTTGTGGCTCTGTTTTTCTGTGAGATGTCTGTGCGGGGCAGCAGACTTTTTTTTACTGCCTTAAGTGGAATCAAATTTAACGAAGACTGGTGTTCATGTATTTGAACGATGCATCCACCTCTCCTTTTCTTGCTCAGACTTAAGCTGCGGACACGCTACACAACAATCACAGCGATCACACAGAGATTTTGAAAAGACCAAGAGTACACACTAAGATTTTTGCGTGACGACTGAAAGGCTGGGGATCACATATTTAACAACTGTACCTGATGAGGGATCATGGACTACATGATTTGTAAAAAACAACTAATACCATCTGAATGCATCAGACCTTTTCGTGCAAACCCTCGTGAGGACACCAGTCAGGATCACTTTGTCAAAATTAAACCTTATTTATTTGCACACGACACCTTTGGCCGTTTGGTTCTGCTCGAGCGCAAGGTTTTGTTCGGGCACCCTGCCCTCCACACGCTTGCGTTGGAGGCCAGAGGGAGGAACGGCCGCCTTTCTGCAGCCGTCGTGAAAGGCTACAGCAGCAAAGATCTTCCTGACAGAACCAGAGAAGCAGCGATTCAGTCATGTTTATATAGTTAGAATAATACAAATTGTCAAGGGATGCTTTCACAAGAAAACGGCCTAAAACCTCCAGAGCACACCTGAAGGCGACAGCGGCAAGGAAAAACTCCCTTTTAACAGGAAGAAACCTTCAGCAGAACCCAGCCCAACCCCATGCAGGGACCCATCTACGTAACGCCAGGAAGCTAGAACTGAGAACAGAGAGAACAGCAGGAGAAACTAGATAAACGTACATCTACGATAGATGCATACGTATATTTGACTGAGGCGAAAACGTAGGAAAGGTAATGATAATACGACAGCATGGTACTGGACAGACTAGCACAGCGGAGGAGGTGGGTAGCTGAAAAGGCTAGCAGAGGAAGAGGCCACGGTGGGGAGTATTTAAATAGGGCGCGCTGAAAGAAATCATCTCGTGGGAGGCTGTGAGGAGGTCAGCTGAGTCACCAGCTGATTGAAGCAGCTGTTTGCTGTTAACCATTAATTTAGGCTATGCTCAGTTTGTGCTCTGCATTGCAACTAACATCGTACAGGAACTACAGGAACTTCTCCTACCACAACTCACAACTGATTTCTGTGGTCCAGGTTCGCTTCGTTGTTTTGATGTTCCCGTTACTTCCCGTCATCTTCTGGTGCTATTTCCTGTGTCCCACCCTCTCTTTATCATTAGCTTTTGGCAACACATGGGTCGATAACCAGTTCACAATACCTGATGTTTGACTGCGACTGAGGTCGGGTCTGTTCCACTCACACACTTGAAGATTCACCTCTTCACCCCCTCACACATTTATACATTTTTGTGCCAAATACCCAGTAAGACAGCCCCCCAGCTAGTGCAGACTGATGCAGAAGACTTTGACCAAATTTGGTATTGTGGGTGAAATCTGGCTAACAATTCTGTAGCGTGTCCTCAGTTAAAGGTGCCTTTGGATCAGATACATTCCCTGTTAGAGCTTCTTTCACTGGCAGAATGGGAAAAAAAAAAAAAGGGAATTGTCCATGTTTCATTATCACGGTGTTGTAATACAATTGCCTGCGAGACTTGTTTTGGGAATTCCCACCTCTATCTTTTGGGATTTGATTTTCATGTTTCTTTCATATCGTGTGCACAACTGAGGTTTTTAATATTGCACTTTTCTGGCAAGAACTCCAAGTTAATCTTAAGGAGACACTTTGATTTATGAGAAGAAGTAGGATGTGAGCATGAAATCACCAATCTGTTGGTTGTGGTTTATGGACAAAAAAAGAAAATATGCAACCATTCGACTCGAACTGCATCAGGTTTCCTGTGTCGGTTCTGTTCCGTTATTATCTTTTTTTATTGAGATACTGTTACTGTTGTGTCTGGAGCATGGGCCTGCTGGGGCCTCTCTCTCTTCTACTGTTGTTGCAGTGAGGGGCTGCAGCTGGGAAAGAGTAACAGTGTCTGTGTGGGGGTTTGTGCTGAGCAATTTGCACGTCTTGAGGAGAACTCATTAATTAAATGACGACGGAACTCAAACTGTCTGCCACCTTATCTTTCTCACTCGCTCTCTGTGCTCTTCTTGCTGACTGAAACCCTTTGCCGTAGTCTCTCGCCATCTCGGGGTGCTAGATTGGTGTGAAATGCATTTCTCTTTTTTTTTTGAGTGGAAGCTGGAGGTTTGTGTGGATGGATCTGGGCTTACACTGTATGTAAATATGTTTGTATTGTTGTGCTTTGTGTGGTTTTCTCTCGTGAGTCGTGTAAATTTGGGAGCTGTTTTAAAAAAAAAAAAACTGAAAATTGAAACCTGGCTATGTTAGCGGTCGAATTCAGCGAATAATAAACACACAGTAAGAATAGGTTTCTTAACCTTCAGAATATGCGAAGCTGGGCTTTTTTCCTGAGTGTTTGACTCTACCCAGAAATTTCAAAGCGGCCACAAAACAATCCCAGTAAAACTTCTTGTTTTTGCCACTGACGTCTAGAATTACTGCTATTACAACACCACAAGAAGGGTTTTTGCAAAGACATAAAGTAAATGTTTCTAACATGCAGCAGAATGTAAAAATGTTGTTTTTTTAAAAAAATCTCACTGGAGGTGAGTGGTTCTGCAAATGAAAACACACTCATCCATTCACTGTACCTTTGATTGTTAGGACTGGGGTGACTATTGCCAATCAAATAGAAGAAGGAAACCTAAACAAAAGTGCTTTTACCTGAAGAAACATATATACCAATGACACAGAGATCTGTTACAGACAGAGTCAAGATGCACATCCAACTCTTACAGCACATACAGTGACTTGCAGCCGTGCAGGAGTGCACAGTGAGGTATAACGATGAACTTAATTCCACCTCAAACAAAGATTCTGAAGCTTTCAATTCACTGTGTCTTGTGTGGAATGCATTGTATTGCTCTGAAAGTAACTGTGACAAGGCAATCTGCATGGAAATGAGTAAGTAGTTGCTTATTGAAATCTTCATCACAAAAATTTGAAGATACTTTTTTAAACCTCTCATACCTTTTTTAACCATCTGCTGGTTGTAGCTTCATGTTTACCGTACAGATATGAAAGTTCAAAAGTTTTTTAATCAAGATAATTATTAGAATCCCAAACATTACATAAGCAGCGGTTCAGATAACAACTCAGCGCAGTGAGTTCTCCCGCCGAGTCTTCCAAGTCTGCCACTGTCCCTCTAAGCACTTTTAATCAGTGGGAAAGGGGAAAGCATTGCTTCTCTCCACGAGAGCCGGTGAGGCTGCATGTGTAGTCTTGCAGGATGACTTAATGCCATCGTTGGGTGTTTTCATCGTGCCTATGTGCTGGGTGTGAGCCTGGCAGGCTTTTCAGATCGTCTCTGCTCTAGGACTTGTTGGAAGGTCCCATGCAGCAAAGAGTGAAAAGAGGGAGACAGGTCCCTGCTCTCAAGAAGACACTCTGCTGCAGGGCTGAATTAGAGATAATAAATAAACCACTTGGAGGAGCTTCACTCAAGCTGTTCTTTTTTTAGCAGTGTCCCAGGCGGGAAAGGTTATTATCCCACCCTGCAGTGGATGTGTGCAGCAGCCATTCAGTGTTAATCTTTCCTGTTGTCCTCCAACAAGTTGGAACACCTCAGTGTGGTGTGTCTTTTTGAGACTCAGTTGAGTAACTGAATTCTTCCCAAGTTGCAGCAACGAGCAGGTGTGAAGTTGAGTGCGCCACACTGACTCTTTTGTCTAATCCTTTTCTCTACCCAGGGGCTGAAGAGGCACTTTTATTGTAGCAAATAAATCCTCCGGTTTCGAAACCTCTCCTACTTTGAGGTGAAAGTGATAAAAGTGACTCGAAACAAGCGAAAAAACTAGGCCGCGGGTTTCCACTTTTTATTAGTTTTCCAGCGTGTAAAATGAGACGCAGGTAGCCTTGTGCAACATTTTTGTTTTGTGGCAGCGTTTCATTACCTCTGGCTGTCACTGATGGGAAGGTGAGCCATCATGTACATACTTGTTGAGAAGCAATATAAAAGTTATTAAATAATGTAAGGGGGAGACCAATGAAATGACATCCAGGCAGGCGTTTCTGTAACTTTTGTAGCAAATACATATCTTATTAAATTATTTGTAGTGGCAAAGTGAATCATCAGTGACAGCTTACCTGATATTAAACTAAATAATACTCTAGCTGCACTCTGAAGCTTAGCCATAATACAGTCATGGTGATTTTACACTCCTGAAAAGTATTAAAAGTGTTCTTTACTCAGAAGGCCCATGTATTTTGTGATGAGTCACAACTCCCCATCCTTTTTTAGGTTTAGTTTAGTTTAGAGACTTATTAACAAACTCTCTGATTTGAAGTGCCGCAGCTTCCATGAATACATCTGCAAGCAAAGAACTTGAAGCGGCTACATGTTCGTTTGTTTGTTTTTTGATCGGTTATCTTCCTCAACCTACTTTCAGGTTTCAACATTCAAGGCCTCCCGTTGATTATCCTGCATGCTGATGTGATCTGGTCCTTCAAAGTCCAATCTCACAGCAATCACTGGACTGGAAATTCACCTGACACTTTTGCATCCCCGGCCTCTTGCTGGATTGTAACCGCTCCGAGCTCCGAGACAATCTGATCTGCCATCCCTCCGAGTCCTCCCGCAGCAAGCCGCCGAGCAGTCGATAAAGCAGCCAAACCGTTCCTGACTGCACCCCTGGGTGAGAGTGATCCACTGTGAAAGCTAGTAAAAATGTTTTTCTGTCCCTCTCACTCCATGCTTTTCTCCCTCTCCGTCCCTTACCTCGTCCTTGTCTGTTATTATCATCAGGTACCTTTGAGTCACACAGGGAGACGCGCCTTTCATCATTCACACATATGTTGACTGCTGTGCATTTTATCCTAATACCTGTTGTCAGGCTGTGTGGAGGTGGACTATGCCTGGCTGTAAAACGCCTTTTGGCTACTGTTCTGCAGACGGTCTGTCCTCCGGCTATGTTCAAGACTAAAGTGCGGTTTATACCTCTGCGGGACATAGACACTGCTACCTATGCATGTAGTCTACACAAGCACCGTTAGTCTGGCTCACTTGAAAATGCCACCGAAACACTAGTTGATGCTGTATCTTTTTTGGCATTTGGGTTCATATTTATTTCTACTTCCTACTTCACATTCAGCCGAGACTGAAAGACGTGTCGTATAAATGCTTGAACCTCCTCAGTCAATCCCTCTTCGGTGTGGTCCACCTTTATTGATCCAAAACAATCGGTGTCGGGCAATCTTCTTCACAAATGTTACTGTCTTTGAATTGTAAGGAATTACATTACTTTCAGCAAAAATGACTGGAAATATGGATTTTGTGCTCTCAATAGATCTTACTGCATTCAGTGTAGAAAGAAAGCTGGCACCATGCTAGATGTTTCCTCAGATATATTCTGGTTTTGCACACAAAGTGAACCTAACTATAATGTTCTTTGTGTCCTTTTCTCAGACAAACTGAAAATAATGAGCATTAGTCTTATCTCATGAATGTAGAGTCCGACTCTGCTGCTGAAGTCATCTTCTCTTCAATCAGCTCTTCTCTAACAGGAAGTTAACATCAGCTCAGATTTTTTTTCCTCCTCTGCTAGTCTCGAATTTGCATTAAAGAACACACAACTTCTAATTTCATGTTAGATAAAATTCCACATTACGATGTGTAAAACAGCGCCCCTCTAAATGTTACGAGGCCAAATACGGTATTGCACTGTTGTCTGAAGGGAAGCCAAGCACAAAAAAAAGGCCAACATAGTACCTTCATCATCAAACCATTGAATGAAATAACAAGAGATTAGAACGTTTGTGTTGACATTTGTTAGCAGACAAACAAGAGCAGTGATGGAGGATTTGGAGGATTTAGTAAAAAATAAAAATAATAACCAATAAGTTATTTAAGTCAAGAGGACAAGCCATGTGTGAGGGAGGACGAGAGAAAATCACGTGTCGGTGTTCAAAGTGTCTCATAGATTACAACACCACTGACCCTACGGCCGTAGCTTATGCATTGCGCATTTGCGCTGTAGTATTAACAGTCTCTTCTCCACCTCTGCGATTTTCAAACTGATTGTTTTGGATCCATGGAGATCACTGAGGAGGTTCAGAGATACAGACACCGTATGACACAGAGCTGACTGGTGTTTGGGTGGTGTTTTCACAGAGCGAGCCAGACGGACGAGCACACAACTGTAAATGTCTCGCACCGACGAAGACTACGTGCACTTCATCATTTAGCTTCAAACCCACAGTTTAAACAAACTGTCATAACTGTCATCTCTGAGCTCTGTCTTCATCTCGTTTGCACTGTTGGTTCCATGAGCTACACATCACCTCATCACCTGTTTTCTGTTCCCACACATCAATGAGATGATGCATCAGCGGCTATTATCTTCCGCTGTCATGGTGTTGTGTGAATTTTAACTCAGTCAGTGCTAGGGTTGGGGTGGATTCCTGCTTTCCATCGAAACTGCACAAATAATAATTTAAAACAATGGGTAATTTTACAGGCATGTTCAAGAACCCTACAGAGAGTTGCTAAACCACTTGCGGGGGGAATGATTGATGATCCCCAGTCACAGACGACACTGTTATCAATTAGTGCAGCTGTTTTGAGCATCCAGACAACTCAGGCGGCCGTAAACCACGTCCCTCATATAAGAGAGACTGCATGTATTTTGTGGGATCAGCAAAAGTTTTATTTACCAGCATCATCCTTCATGTGGATAGCCTCTCCTGTTTGTACACCAAAGGTCCTGGGGAAAAACTGGTGTTTGTCAAATGAGAGACTTCCACTGTGGGCTAACTGGAAACATGAGGGTTTTGGTCAAGAGGCACGGACAGACTTGCTGGAGACAGCACAAAAATGTCTTGGGAGTGAAAGAACATTTAGGGAAACAGAAGGATGAGATGCAGGATTTGTAGGAATATCTGAACGCTTATTTTTCAATTCCTGTAACAAGATAAACTTTCCAGTTTGACCTCTTTATCTTCATCAACCCAAGAACGTCTTCTCCTCTGATCCTCACGCAACTAAAGCAGCTGAGTTTCTGGGATAAGTGCAAACAACAATTACGCAAAAACACAACCTGGAACACTGAAACATGTCCATGTTCTTTTGTGTTTCGCTGAGCGTAGAGATGTTTGCCTTAGGCCTGAAAGGACATAATACAAAGGAATGCAAAGTGAGGCCACACTGTGACACACTTTACCGTCTTCTGCCCAGCTCGGGACAGTGTCTGCACAGTTTTTACATAAATGTGAGGTGCTGCAGAGCAGGTGCGGCATTCTAGGGACTTTTTTTAGAGACTTTGTGTGAGTGGCTGTACATCGTGAGGCAATGTGCACAGAGAGGCCAAAGAGAATGGGGTGGGGTGAAAATCTGTCTCTACAACGACAGCCACGTAAATACAGACACAAGGATACTTAAACATGGGAGTGATACATTTGTACATGCATACTTACGGAGTTAGAAGACGGAAAGACAGAATTTTGAAGTGTTTTAAACACATTTCAAAGCATTTTATGAACGGTATTTAGTCCTCAGAGAATAAATCAGTGACTTTGTCGTCTCTTTCCTTTTCCTCTTTCACTGTCGTGACATTTTCACTTCTTATTGAAATGTATGATGTATATGGCACACAACATAATTTCTCCTTTAAGACAAGGTTTTGTATGAAGGTGTATAATTAGACTAAAATTTTACTTTTGTACTCTCCATATAAGCCATGTGTAAAAATTAGCTTTAAATGTATATACACTCACTTTCTACTTTATTAGGTTCATCTGTTCAGTTGCTTGTTAACACAAATAGCTAATCAGCCAATCACATGGATGCAATGCATTTATCCATGAAAAGGTGATCAAGAAAGTGGATTTAAGGTCTGAGTATGTCAGAAACTGCTGATCGACTGGGATTTTCACAAACAACTGTCTCCAGGGTTTACAGAGAATGGTCCGAAAAAGAGAAACTATCCAGTGAGCGGAAGTTGTGTGGAGGAAAATGCCTTGTTGATGCAAGAGGTCAGAGGAGAATGAGCAGACTGGTTGGAGATGATAGAAAGGCAACAGTAACTCAAATAACCACTGGTTACAACCAAGGAATGCAGAATACCATCTCTGAACGCACAACATGTCCAACCTTGAAGAAGATGTGCTACAGCAGCAGAAGACTTTGCCAGGAAACTGAGACTACAGTTCACACAGGCTCTCAGCAGGATAATGCACCATGTCACAAAGCTCATATCATCTCAAGCTGGTTTCTAGGACATGACAATGAGTTCACTTTACTCCAATGGCCTCCACAGTCACCAGATCTTTATCCAATAGAGCATCACCTTTGGGATGATGTGGAACAGGAGATTGGCATCATAAATGTCCAGCCGACAAATCTGCAGCAACTGTGCGAAGCTATCATGTCAATATGGACCAAAACCTCAACATTTCAACATCTTGTTGAACGTATGCCATGCAGAATTAAGGCAGCTCTGAAGGCAAAAGAAGGTCTAACCTTTTACTAGCAAGGTGTACCTAATAAAGTGGCCAGTGAGTGTATTTTTCTTTAATGTAATACTCCCATATTCCTTCCAAAGACTCTGAATTAATTTCAGCACAGCTCTTCTCTATCAAGTCAACTACATTCACGTGTTTAATCGATGCCGTTTTAATGTGACTTTGCAGGGTTTTTATTGTTCGGCAGCATCCAGCTTAGCAGATGTTTAGTACAACTATTCCTGTCTTGTCTTTCTGCGGCTACATATCAATATGCCACGGAGACAGCCAGCTCCGAACAGGTGTTCCTGCTCAGGCGCGTGAGATCATGGCTCATGAGAGAGACATTACAGCATCGAGTAGCAAAGACAGGTCTTTCTTCCACACTCCTCCTCCTCCTCCTCCTCCTTCTCCTCCTCCTCCTCACACTGCATCTCTCGCTCTCCCCATCTGGAACTCTGTCCGTAGCCCATCTTCAATCCATTACCACTTCATCCATCATCAATAACGCCAAACAGCGCCTGCGTCTTCCCTCGTAACACAAACTTAGCAAACAGTCTTGCTACGACATCCTTTGCACACACCGGCTCGATCGTCTTCCACGTCCATCAACCAAGTCATTTTCATGTAAATCACAGGACCTTTATTACCTCCTCTGCCCTCCCCTGCCCTCGACCAGCTCGCCCACTCATCTCAATGAAAAGCTCTAATTGTCCTTTAATTTTCAAGTACCTCTGGGTGACTCCAGGGCTGCATTGTTTGCCCTCAGATCCTGAGAGTGGATCCATCCAGCCACCCAGTCAGGTGCTTATCTGATGCAATGGACCATTGATCACCTTAAACCCCTGCAATGAATCAACCCTCTGTTAGCGGAACAGGACAATCATCCACTTTTGGTAACCAAAACCTAACCTAATATATTGCTGCTCCGGGTTCAACCAGACCTCCGCTTGTTGGTTTGCTCCTGTTTCAGACCGCATCTGTATATGATGTGAGGTGGATCGGGTTCAACTTCCAATAAAAGGGGATGCTGCATTCCATTTGAATTGCACTGATGCATGTCCTGAGTTCACAGGCTCATTGCTCCAAAAAAAAAAAAAAAAAAAAAAAAAAAAAACACACACAAGAACCTGACATCACCTCTAAATATACAGAGAAGATGAAACTATGTGAAACAATGACAGTCTCTTCTAGGTAAACTATATTTCACAAGTCATTCTGTTCGAGAAATCCCACCAGCAATTCAGATCCAACCCTCCTCATCCTGAGAAGCCATCATAAACTTGATGAATGACTTTTCATCCTGGCTGTAAATATTTATCCCTTGCACAAATCCAAATTCCATTAGAGAGGTAAACATAAACATATTTCTTTCTTAAGTCGGCATATATGAAATTAAACAATGTAACTCTTGACAGGGTTCAGCTAAGTGCCACCATATGGTCAATAGAAGGTTTTCAGACCTCCATTGTTAGCTGTGTGTGCAGTCTGACAACGGCTTGGCTCTCGTTGGCCCTTCATCTCCGTGGTGCTCCCACCAGCGCGGCCCCGCTAAACCCCGAACACTGGAAAGGTTTGTAATTTGTCACGACTGTGTCAGAAAATGAACTGATGTGTTTGGGGTTGAGAAAAACATCCAGCGGAGGAGGGAGGGAGGGATGATGGAGGAACTAGTTTGTTGTGGGTGTCGGCGATGCAACAAATGGCCCCGCGCACGCCTACGTGACGTCCACATCCTATTGCATGCCCTTTGTTTTATCCCAGCACTAACAGCCACATGCCCGATGGGGTGCAAAAAAAGAAAAAAAAAAGAAAAAAAAGTAATGGAGCAAGACATTGTGGACTTTTTCCCTTTGTGTTTGTAAAGCCAATGAGTTCTTTCCTCTAATGACGTGCAACAGTTTCATATAAATAATGTCAGTTTTGCAACTCAGTTTATGCAACACAGCTGTGATTCGAGTTACACCCCGCTATGAAAGTTTGACATTGTCCGTTTTGTTTTGTTTCTTAAAATCTCCTCTAGTGAGGCAAAGGTTAATTATTTTGTTGCTGCAGTAATTAAACAGAAACGCCAAGGAAGAGGCAGCAAAAGATACAAAGTGTAATAACAACTCTTACACAGCTTGGTAAGTTTAACCTCCTGAGACCCTGTGTGCACTTATGGGGACATATGGCATCTTATTCTGCTTCATTTAGACCTGTTGTCCTCATAAGTGGACGCCTTTGTCTGAAATCTAGTGGTAGCAAAGGTTCATTCATTTATTCTACAGCTAATCACAGAACAAGTGGATAAGGTATAAAACTTCATCATGTTTTAGGGTTGAAACTAGTTTGTTTATGCTTTTTAACCTTTCTAGTTTGATATAACATGCAATTTAAATTCTATCAATGCTAACAAGCTTCAGTGTCACTAATTAGCAAGTATTCGTTTGAGGACGTTAGGACTTCATTGTTTGCAGTCCTGTTTTTGTACAGCCATGTTTAGGTGTTGACTTAGTTTTATATATTTATTGCACATTGGTGACTTCATTGTATTACACTATGAAATAATCCCTGTGTCCACATATGAGGACTCCAAAAACCGCTTCCGTTCAAAGACGGTGCTTAGTTTTTATACTTCTTAGGTTTTACTAATCCTAAATATCTTGGAGAAATTAAAAATGTGTTGCAAAAAACAAACGTTGGGTCTCATGAGATTAAAGCATCAATGTCTTTGTCTAAGTCTGAGCCCCTTTATGTGTATAAACACACCTTAGTTTGTTCTGCAGCAGAAGCTAGTGGATGTGCCACACACCACATGCTCTCATTTGTGTGTGTGTGTGTGTGTGCGTGTGTGTGTGTGTGTGTGTGTGTGTGTGTGTGTGTGTGTGTGTGTGTGTGTGTGAAGCTCATTAGCAACTGCTCGGTCCATTACTGGTTCCGGACCTCGTGGCACCAAACTGTCTGCACCCATAGCTTCTAAAAAGGGTAAAGGCTAGATCTGAGTCCCCTGTGCTCCCCAGAGCCGGAGCCGATAGCATCGTGCCAAGAGCAGCAGCAGCAGCAGTTAGACCCTGAAACCCAACCACCAGTTCCCCTCCCCTCCGACTTAATTGAGCCATAATTTTACTGTATGCCACAATGCGGAGACATTAGCCATGTGGGGAGGGAAAGTGGGGGTGAAAAGGGATCAACAGGAGTTCCAAAAGCTCCCATTAAAGGTTCCCAGCAGCTTTCCTGAGTTCACGTTGTCATTTATTCGCCCGCAAAAGTTGTGTTTCTGTGCAGGTCAGCGTTCCTCGATATGATCAGCGGCTTTTAGATCAATAACCTCCAGAAAGCCTCATCGCAACAACAGGAGATCTCAAACTGAAAAGTATGGTTTTGCCATCAGCCTGCAGAAAGTGGTTAATGGCCTCCCCCCACCGCGGTACACCGAGGTGAGCCCCACTGTTTCAAGAATGGGAAAATGGGTGAATAGATTACCATCTCGTCCTTCATTCTGTTTTCACTGGAGCCCGTCCAGCCGGCTTATTACAGAAAGAAAAAATAAAATGTGTCCAGAGTGTGAGCATTACCATGTCAGACATGTCAGACATGGGGGAGATAAATGTTTGCACATACTTATACTTTTCACACCATCACGCTTTCATCGCGCAACTTTACACAGGCTTCAAAGCTGAGAGGGCACATGTGGGTTTTTTTGTGCACACGAATTATGTTGTTTTATTTTTTTTCGTATCTTGTCGGCGTTGCTCAACTGTTTATTTCCCAGAATGTGCCTCAGTCTGGAACATGGAGGCAAAATAACCCCAAACCTCACACTTAAAAAAAAAGGAATGTGTTTCTGACCAATGGAAAAAGAAGAAGAATTTTTAAAAAAACATTCCTTAATAGCTTTTCTTTGCTCTGTAATTGGTTCATACTTTTCTCAAACCACAGTCAAACACTCAAGTCCCAATTTTGGTCAAAATGGTGTATTTTAATGCAGCCAGATAATTAACAAGGCAGTAAATTATAGTGTAGTAAATGGGCTAGGCTGTTGTTGGACAACCTCTGCACTTAATGGCTTTTATACTCTGCATTCTTTCATGGAAAGAATGTAACAGGGTGTGAATAAAGTGCCAAGAATCACACGGCCTCCATCTCCTTGTACCTCTTTGTCTCCCCTCTACGTGTACTATAGCATATCCTCTCCGTGGATCAGTCTTCATCCGCGGGTTTGAGGTTTACATCTAAAAATCCTGCATTCGTTCGCGTGCGTCTGTGGATTGTGTAGTGGTACTGTTTGCACACTGGTCTCTTTTATTGCTAACACATATTTCACAACTTTTCCTGCCCTGGAGCAAGAGGAAGACCAAACATCCTCCATCGTAAATTTTCTCCAAGAGCACAACCTGGAGAGCATGCCACACAGGAAACCATACAAACACACGCAGGGAGAGTGGGATGGAAAGGGCGGGAGGGATATCATTATATATCACAGGCATAAATTAAGATTTCCATTTCACCTGAGAATATTTACCATTTTAACACCTACTCAAATAAAAACGCTCCGTTCGTTATTTAAGACCAACTCATCTGTACATTTTTTTTTTCCCGTAACAGATCAAGCGTCTCACTCTATCGCTCCTCATCTGAATCAACATCATATCAGTCAGAGTGGACGGCGTGGCGTTCGCGACGGCCCCTCTTCACTTCGCTGGGCTAATGGGAAATCAAATTTAGGGAATGCCGTTAACTCATTGCTCATCTGCAGGACGCCTGCCCAATTAAATGGATCCAATTTATCAGACATGATTCACCCCGCGCACAAATTAATATTTACCTCGGCTGTGATTGATGACGATCGTTACGTTGATTACATTTGGTCTAAATGAGTTCGTATGACAGCTGTCTCGGTCTTCACAAAAGGATCCCTGTCTCCGCTTTCTGTGGTTCTGTGCAAGAAATTAATTGAAATGTCTGTAAGCGCGAGCGAAGACAAAAAGAGGAGTTATTAGTTAGTTGTAGGTAGGTTGTGAGTACGTGTTCGCAGTATCGTGTGCTTGTCTGAAGGACTCCTTTGCAGCATTTTTCGTGGTCTGGCCTCGCATGTTTGGCGGTTTGTGGCTTGGACTTCGAGGCCGCGGCAGAGGAGGACTGGACGCTCAGGAATTCGTGGTCGACTCTTTTGTTTCACATACATGTTTTTGGAGCTTTCTCACACCAAGGCTTTGGTGTGGAGCCAGGGGAGAGTGTGTTTGTATTGTTCAGTGTTTATTTGGTTCCTGTTTTTGAGTGTGTATATACGAGAGACATCCGTGATTAAAAGGCGATGGGTAATGGAAGAAATTAGATTTCTGTCCAAAGTTGAGCAAGGCATTATTTGCTGTTACGATGACAGTCATGTCTGGAAAAGCAGCAGAGTCACTGGTCTGTCTTTATTGTGTTCATTTTTTACTTTTTTATTTTTTTTGGTCGTGGGAAGAAACATAAGACTGATCAGGCTGACAGAAGCTGTAGGGAGTGTGACGGACAGAAGAACATCTGGGGATGAAACTGAAATCATCAAAACACACACAACTATAATAATGATAATAAATTCCCACAATACTTCTTCAAAACAAAAAGCAATCTTAATCTCAAAGGGATACACCACCGCTATGTGAAATTTAGTCAAAAGTTAGTCAAGTTAAAATAAGTACAGCACCTGAAAACCAGTCATGCTAGTGTGTTGATGGAAGTTGGGGGTTTTCAGGTGCTGCACGGGTGCACAGGTGCTGTCTATGTACAGCTCACAAGTAGTAATAAGGAAAATTCTTGCGTTTATTTATCACTTTTTCAAATGACTGGCTAATTCTCAACACTACACTACTTTACAGCACCTATGCTAAGCTAAAACTAACAACTGCGTAGCCGGTGTAGGTACTAGATCATTTCGCATTTTATAATTGGTTGGACCATAGGAAGAAGCGGAAAAGAGGTTAGCAGTTTTAGTGGTTAGCAGTTGTTATCGAAGCAGAGAAACTTAACAGTTTTGTTTTGTCTCTTTATTCTTTGGATAAATTGATAAAAGCTGTATTATTATTCTATTATCTTTTTCAGGATAAAATGTCTTAAATCCTTTTGCGCCTACTATACAAATGGATTGATTGAACTCAAATTATTTTGTCATTTTATTACTTTATTTTTAATGAAAAATGTGCTGTCGTTGTAGTTTTTGTGAAAAAAAAAATGAAAAACTGTATCGCGATATCTCTTCCAAACACGGATTTAAAAATGCTTTTCCAAAATCCAACTCTGGGGAAAACGGTGAGTGGCTAAATTTCACAATGGGGTGGCGTATCCCTTTAAGGATGCATGCCACATATGAATGCTTTTGGACAAACACAAATTCAATTATATTCATAAAATATATATACATATATACTAAAATGCTGTATGTGAGTGATCTTTGGAATGTGAAATAAAACCTGACTCTCATTGTGTTTTTATTGTTGCATTCCTTTTATAGGGTCGTCTCCCCACGGCCATATATAAACTAAAGAAGGGCTGTTGCCAGAGAGTATAAATCCCCCAGCTGAGCACTAATTGCATGATTTAAAGCATGGCTGTTGAACAGTTCGAAGAGGCCCCACGTTGGTTTACTGTGGGCGTTATGCAGTCAAACCTGCAGAGGGACCAGAAGATAGAGCGAGGTACGGTGTGGAAGGTGAAGAGGGGCGCATAAAGAAGTTACAGTTGCTAATGGGGAACACCTACCTGATTAGATTAACATACTTCCCAAAACCCCTCCGTTCCATTTTCTCCTTTCTGTCATGTGGATTTCCCATTTAGTCCCTCGTGCCGAATTCCTGTGATGGTTATATTGTATCGCACGTCCTTATAAACGACTGCAGTAGCGCGCGCCGTCCTGCGTTGCGTGACCCGCGGAGCAAGTGGAAACAAAACCATAGCTGCAGGTGAATCCAATAAATAATATACTTAATAAGTCTCCGGTCTGTATTGGCAAGTGTACAACTGTGACAAAAGCCTTAAAGCTCGTTTGAAAGGTTGCTTTGGGAAATCGTTCATCAGATTTATTTGAATGTTGCTGATAAAATCTAGTTAGAAACTGAAATGGCTCAGCTGACATGCTGAAGGATTTTGATTTATATTCTCAGTTAAATGGAAGAAATTGAATTTAACATGCAGTGCTTAAGAAATTTAAACAGGCAGCTGGAATGAAAAAAAGGAAGAAGAATAAGGAGATAAAGAATAAGAGGCCAGTAAATCAGAGTAAAGATTTTCCCAGTTTTGCGAGCCGAATCTTTCTGGAGATGCTCGCCTGTCGCTCGCGCTAAGTGCTGATCCTGGAGGACTTCTAAAGCTCCCACAATCCACCTCATGGCACTCATAGCCGTGAGGCCTGGGAAGACCATAAAGTCTTTTTACAAGGTGACATGACATAAAAGCACAGGGAGAACAGAAAACGTACCGGGTAATATTCTCGGAAAAAAAAGATGAAAACCCCTTTCACATTTTCCTTCCCCCTCGTTCTCCCTCTATTGTTTGAGCCATCGTGGCTTTAATATTGTGTGTGTGTGCATGTGTTTTCGTCAGAGAAACGAATGTTCACATGTGTTATCCTGTGTCTGGTTGAAGCTGTGAGGCTGGCTCCAGCGGGGTGGGCCGGTGGGCCGTTCTCTGTCTGCCATCACCCATGTCCACTTACACACACTCGGGGCCTCAGTGGGAATGAAGAGGGGATTATGGCTCTGACTGATCCTGGAGGGGCACACACTTAACACTACTGTAAACAACAGGCCCATTTGAGTGGTTCACACCAAGTTGAACTTTAGAGGTGAAGGCTGGGGGACACGGTGTGACTCCATGCAGATGAAGACCAACAGATAAGCAATGATGTGGACCAAAGCGCGGTTTATACATCTGTGCCAATTTGATCTTAACAGCCCAGACCCCAACGCTGTAGCCTGTACCTCCCTAGAAATATAACTGCTCTTTAAGGGGACGCAAAGTGCAAGAGCTGTGATTGGTGCACTTGGTAGCAGCACACTTACGCTATAGTATTCCTGGCTGCTTCTCCATTTCACAGTTGTTGACTTGATTGTTTTGGATCTGAGAAGATGGAACACATGGAAGAAAGACTGACCGAGGAGGCTTGAAGGAAGTAGAAACAAGAAATTAAGTCGGCTAGCAAAAAAGACAAGTGTTTGTATGGTGATTTTTGCAGAATGAGACAAACTGACAAGCGCACAAATATAAACAGCTTGCACCAGCGTAGGCTACGTGCACAGTTTTCGGCCCCGCAGAGGCACAAACTGCGCACTGTTTTTACTGCGTTGTATTTTGTTTGCAATTTGTTACAAGTTAGGCCTTATTTTGGTGCTTTCGACCATGGTTTCTCTTTCAAACGATATGTTGCAGTTGCTGCAGTAATGGAGGCAGCGTGAAGAAGTAATCGACCCGATTTATGATAAATGGTTGTAGGATGCTTTCAACTTTCCACTGCTGTGACCTGGGAGGTGGAGGTCATGTGACAATCAATATGCGGGTTTTTGATACTCGGCTTGTATCGTGGGAGGAAAATGTATTCATAAATAACTGTGAAATTAAATTAAACTCACTTGCCTCTTCTCTAAGTGGCAGTGAAAATGTAAGCGTCCTGCACTTAATCTTGTCATCATAAAGTCATAGAACTCAACATTTGTTTCATGTAACTGAGAGCAATTGATTTAACTGTGTTTTCATTCCAGGGGCTGTGGTGTGTAGTTTCTTATCGTTATTATTCTGACAACTTCATTTTAGTCTGTAGGCTAGGCTAAATAACAGAAACACTTTAGTGCTTATTTCAAGCTACTGTAACACCACCTCAAACTACATCCTCCATAATTATCATACGCTTCCATAACCACTTTTCTGATGCTGTTTCAACATAAACTGAACATTTAGTTCAGGACTCTTATACTATTTATTTTCACTAATGTACCTAGTGTTGTGTCATGTAAATGTAGACTGTAAACGGCACTAGCTTGTTAGACGTAATGCTGTAGAGTACAATAAATGAAAGAACTGCTTGTAGTAGATGTAATAATCTTTCTGTTCCTGAGGGAAAAGCTGTGTGTTTTTCCTGGTCAGACTTCTTTTGAGTGATTCTAATTTGAGCAATGAGCTCAAGTGAGTACAGGCTGAAGTGTCCTGTGATCCTCCACAAGAAAAGAAAATGATTATATTTGGAGCTCATGTTGGCTCCGGCTGTGTTTGTCGGGAGATTTTGACTCCAAAGCCTCAGAAAGGAGATGATGGTTTTTTGATATATTGATTGATCACTGGCTTACATTGTCCAGGCCTGTCACTGTAACTGGGTTGTTTTCTGTTTTGCATCAGACTGTCTGACGTGGTCTCTGCGGGGCCCGGGCTTTTCCTCTTTTGTTTGTTTTCTTTCCCTTTCGATTAGCGAGGCCTCAAGGATTCGACATAATGGCCTTCGCTTGGAGGAACTGGATAAAAAAAAAAAAAAAAGGGCCCATTCCGCAAGGGGGAAGCTAGAGATGGGGCTTAGTAATGTTTTCGCGTGACAGAGGTTCATATAAAAAGATTTTGGTCCATAATTTGCTTGGCTTGGGCCTGCTCCAGAAGGGCAGAGAGAGGAATTTTATTTTGTTGCAGGAGTTGGGGGATGGTAAAGTACCGAAACCCACCCCACTAAAACACCCAGCACAATATGGTTCACATTTTTCTCTTTCATACTAAATGTAGCATGAATTATCTTGCTTTCAGTTGAAAGGGAAAAAACTGTGATTTCATCTCATGTGTAGCTGAATGGTTGAAAGACAGCAGTGACTTCTATAGTATACTCACTCCACAGACCAAATCTATATGAGCTCTGACTGCCAGACACGCAGGCTTCGGAGTCGAGCTGGCACTCAGCACATCTCTACTTCTCCTGCACTGTATAGGTCTGAATTCACAAGGTAAACAAACCCGATGAATGGGTGCGCCAGGAGCCCTTCTGTCTCCACGCTTTACTTTAAATGTGTTTGCAGCAACACGTAACGCGCTGATCATTCCCATTCGCCTCCGCTGATGACAGCCAGGGCACAGACTCCCGTAAACATAATCAATCACTCTGATAATAACTCATCTCACACCATTTACTCCTTTTCTGTCTTTCTTTGTCAGGGCCTTCCACGTGAGCCAAATGAAACCTGAGCAGGTTTTCCGAGAGCAATTGTCGTCCGGCGCGATCATTAACAAGCTAGATCACATTCGCGCATTTGTTTCAGGCGTCTGCGCGGTGAACTCGCGCGAGCAGTTGTTGGTGTTCAGCGCTGCGCAGCTCAGTGTGAGGCCACTCTCCCTCTCTCTCATGGGAATGATGTTCGGAGTCGAGGCTCCGGAGCCAAGGAATTTCAGCGAAGCACCAGCGGGTTTATTTTTGCAGCCCTCTGTGGCGTGGCTCAGCCTAACCTAACCACCTCAGCCTAGCCTGGCTCTGTGCAGCTCACGGAGCAGTTCAGGAAGGGCCCGTCACTCCAGATGGTAGCTCAGCCTCTGCCAGCAACAGTGTCTGAAGGCCTGGCTGCTGGCCTACAACCACAACCTCTGACAGGCAAAAGCCTCGGGCCCTTCTACGCGAGCACAAAGCGCCTTTTCAGGGGCCTTATTACCCCACCGCCATCCCCACATCCCACCGACCCCACCCCACCAACCCACCCCCCAGTGCTCAGGCAGAGGCCAGCCACCTCATGGAGCTTGGGAGGCAATGTATTGAAAGCACAAATGGTGGCAACGGTGCAACCTTTACGTTCCCAATAGGAACAGTTGGACAAGACGAGAGCCCTCCAATCACCTAAAAGTAAAATTTCAATTCACACACTCTGGGCGTCAAGGAGAAATCTACTACTGATTGGTATTATGTGGATGTGGCAGATTTATCTCACTCAAGATCCCAGACTTCTTCCTGGAAAATGTGTGAAATGTTTGACTGTGACAATCCTAAAGAAGTTGGATGCTGACTGGCAAATGAATCCAGTTTAAGCCAGCAGCATGACTTCAACTGTTTGCCCTCCTATGCGTATTTATGTGCTATGTCAACGGCAAAGCTCTGCCCACGCCCATCACTGTTTCTGTATGAAAAAAAAAAAAAAACTACAATCCATAACGTCGCAATACTTAACAATTGGCAGGTGGCGGCAAACGCCCCCAGAAAAAGGGCAAAAAAGCAAGAAGCCGTGGAACTGAAGGCCTTTGAGCTAAGTGATTAAGTCAGGGGCTGTAATTATCTCATCCTGCCTGGGCAGGACAGAGCGGGCTCTTGTTGTTTCTGAGCAGAAAGGCAGGTAGAGAGGCACATCACTCACTGCACACTTTTATTTAATGACCTCCTTACTGTAAAGAATGACAAAGCGAGAGGGAGAAGTTTCCCTGGACCTGCCCCCGAACTTTCAGCAACACGCAATCACCCCAGTCATGTAAGTCAGAAAGCCAGAGAGGGACGGGGGCGGGGGCGGGCAGGGGGGGTTTGATTTGCCAGGAAAAAAGTGTAAAGGGACGAAAGAAGCAGGGAGACACAAACACAGGCGAAGAAAGGACCAGCAAAACTTTGAAAGCATATTTGAAATTGACAAATTGAGTAGAGGGGGAGTGGAAGGAAATGAACTGTGTTGGCATTCGGAGAAACAGTGGGCTTCTTGTTTTATTTATTTCCTGCGTGATTTATATTCCCCATGTGACACCGTGCCGGTTGCCTATGGTGATCGTGCCTGTCGTTTAAAGCGCGCAACCTGACGAAGGTAGGCGCCGCCAGCGTTTGCAGCTGTATATGCGAAACCTCGCTCCTGAATTTAAATTTTATTCACCGCACGAGTTTGCTTGGACCTATCGCGTATGGTATGTAACCAGGAAAATATCCGTCATATTCACAATGACAGCAAGTTAAATATTGACATTTTAATGCCTCTTGAGGAAGTAGTTTTGGCTCTGAATCATGCACTCTTACATTTGGAGACCAAAACAATCCTTTCCTCCCTGTTCAATCAATCCTAAACTCCCTTCCTTCACTTCCTGCTCTTTCTCCCCTTCTTCTTCCTCCTCCTTTTGTTCCCCTTCCCCCAGCATCAGTGTGTGTGTATGTGTGTGGACTCCTGGGAGCTATAACCCTGACGAACTGCCCTCATGCACAGTTTCAATTAAACCTCATTTATAGGCACCTCTCTTTCTTTTACAAGCTTTTTTTTTTCTTTTTTTTTTCAGCGGGGCCTGTGTTTACTCATGACAGTAACAGTGCTGGAGTGGTTAACTGTCCTGCCTGTACACTGCCATATATCTCCATCCTGTCTGTCTCCTGTCATTAAGGCTGGACTTTTTATTCTTTACTGTCCACTAGGCACCGTGAGCCACATTTTTTGTTTTGTTTTGTTTCTTTTCCTGTCAGTAATATACTGTACTTTCTGTTCAGCTGCTATTATATTATTTTTTTCTCTGTTTTTTCCACATTATAGTAATTCCTGGAAACATTGCACATTTCCACAGTGACATGTTGCTTGGTCAGGTGTTCCTAGAAACATGGGAGTCAACAAATCATGACAGAAAATCTGATAATGGTCTGTTGTGGGTGTGTGCTACATGTCTAAGTAACATCCACATGAATGTCAGGTCCGAAAGTTTCCCAGCAGAACACTGAATTGTCACAAGATGTTATTCACTTCTCTTGTAAGTGGTTTTAATGTTGTGGCATATCAGCGTGAACACTTTAAGGTTACATATAAAGTCAAAATTTGAACAAAACATAACCTGTTTCCCTGAAAGTAAAAGTTTTTAAGGGATATTTCACCATTTTTTAACATGGAAATAGATTAATGAAACACATCAAAGGCATGTCTTCTGTGGTCCCGAATGAGCTTTGTGAAGTCTGAAACCATTCACTGTGAATGAGTCGACCAAACTGAGATGAGATGTCGGTGGTTACCGGGCGGAAAGGGCCAAAGAAGGCACTGATGCATTGTGGGAAGTGAGCTCGTGTTTGGATTACTTGCTCGACTCCGTTCGTTTTGACTCTCTCCGATTCTTTGAAAGTGCAGTAATAAATAGCTTCTCGTAAAACATAGTTTTGCCTCCAAGACTCGGTCATACCTCCAAATCTTTACAAGATGAAGCACTTTGTTTGTGCACCAAAAAAAAAAAAAAAACCTTGCCACTGGAAAACCTAAGTTTGACACCTTGGCTCGAAGATCGCCATACGTCAAGCTTTGTGGCTTTTGATGTCACCACTGACATCATCGGTGTAAGACAAGACACGGGGGAATATGCCTGACCTACGGGGTGAGTGTTGTGATTGGCATCACTGGGCAGGGAACATTATGACTAAGCTCATTTATAGAACACACCCAGAACGGTAAAGCATGCCACGTTAGCTGAGTTCAACAAACGTTAGAGTGCAGCCTAATGTTGCAATGTGAAATCGTGCATATTGATCAACGCTGACTATTTTCTGTTGCAATGAACATATTATTCCTTTGTCTCCTGCGTGGTCGACAAACAAAAGAAGTCTAAACTTTGCTCAAGTGTGTTGGCTCTTGAGTTCCTTCGTCTTCCTCTAAACAATTTAGTTTCGGCTCTCTGATTACACTCCAAGAGCTGTTACCTCAGAGCCGTAGACATGGCGAAGTCAGCATATAAACTAACAGGAAGTGGATTCTGTGAATTACAATTGCTCAGACACAGTTGTGCCATTAGTAAATGTTTAGAAGCTCCCACGGGAGAAACAAACTACACACGTCCTACAACCACATGGACGCACTCGACTTGTTTATCCTTCGCTGCAGATCTAGACATGGTGCCTTGCAGGCCCTTAATCAAACACAAGTGGAGCCCTCCCACTCTTTAGCACTGACCTAGCAATGAACCATTCATTATCTGCTGCTAGATCCAAATGCTAGGGTTTGGGAGCACAGTCTCAACAGATGCATGCTCTTACCTCACTTGTCAATAAGAAATCAAATGCAGGAAATCAAATGAAAAGATTACAACGTGATCCACGTATGCCTTTAGCCTAGAAATTAGTTTCCTTTCAGGAGCCTCTATTATTAGGCAAAGCTGGACTTTGCTGAGGGATTAGTGATATTTAGTGATATTGTTATGCTCCGGGTATGGAGATCGCACGGCAGCTTTGTTAAACTTTAAGTCACCCTCTAAAATACACCCACTCACCAGTCCCTGACCCCCCCTCTCCCCCTCCCCTCCTGTCCGTGGGTTGGTGGGGTCTTATCTCTAGTAGATGTGGGCTCCTCTGGCTTCACACAAAGCCTCATGTTGACATTCCAGAGGACCAAGCCTTGTGCAAACACACCAGGCCCCACCAGATGGCTAGGCAAGGGAGTGCAGGGCTGGGGCGAAGGACGTAGACGGCGTGTAATTAGAAAAGAAGCAAGATCCGAACCACTTTTACCAGCAAAATATCAGACAAGGCGAGCAGTTCATCAGCCCGCCTCGCTGCTAGTGCTACGATTTATCCTACGGCAAATTAAGTGCCCCGTCAAACTTTTTTTTTTTTTTCCTGCAGGAAAAAGCTGTTTGTCTCAAACGTACGACTTCATACTTTCACCACTGAGCCCGAAGTGGGCTCCTTGTCTCCTCCAGCTACTGCCCCATCTCCCAAAAGTCATTTAAAGCTAATATTTGGGGGTCACCGGGTTAATCTTAAGGGCGTGAGGCAACCAAAAGCCCTCCAAATGAAAAACTCATTTAAGGCTTTGACCGCGTGGCAGGTCATGTTTATCAGAGGACAGCAAGAAGTATCACTGCTCCATGAGTCCTAGGGGCATTTTTAATTGGGTGAGGGACAAAATAGATTAAATAATGGAGAAATTGAACAAAAGACTTATTTATTTATTTATCTGGGCAATAAAAAGAATTGTGACTAAGGCCACAGGAAGCTCAGCTACTTACATTCAGTTTTACTGTATATTACCATGTATGTGGGCAGAACTGATTAACACTTAGGTTCTTGTGTTGATGTGTGTTGTGTTCATAAGAACAATTTTTTAATAGTTTGTCCTTGTAGTTTTTAATCAAATATATAGCAAATAGATCTCAGAAGGAATGAGCCAATTACATTGTTTAACATGAGTAAACTTGCGTAACTCCCATCATAAAACAAATCAGCAAGTAATTAGCAATGTGATCCATGATGTGTGCAAACTAAATTATGTTTTCCCTCAATGATCCTTATTTACCTGAGTTTATTTCTTGAGACTGCTGTGCATATGCATGCTTCTAGAGCATGCTTCTAGAAATGAATAGATTAATAAAAGAATAATTACTTAAGTAGTAGCACGCTTTCAGTGACTGACTGAAAATTTACAGTCTCCATGTCGTGACGCCCACACAGCAAACAACTCTGCGTGCAGCAAAGCTGCTCCATTAGAAACAGCAGCTTATACAATATTTGTGTGCTTCCCCGATGATATCAGTTTATTTGCATGTTTGGGGAAACATTTAAAATGCCAGGCGTATTTTCGGCTGGTTGCTCGTGATCCGATCACTCAGGATGCATTCAAAGTCTGAACAGGGCCATAGTTTTCTCAAGATGGAAACAATCTAATCCTGTATTTGGTCTCCATGGAGTTCACCCCTCCCTGCTCCTTGCGTGTGTCATCAGCATACAGCACAATAGGCAGTCACTCTGATAAAAGTCTGAAAAAGCCAGTGTGGATATCCGGCTGCCTTTCTCTCCGCTCTACCCCTTTAATGAGGGTGTACGTTGCTGTGGTTTATCCACCCCCCGTACCTGCTGTATTCTATGGAAAAAAGAGGAATGTTTTCTGACTGACTTTTCCCTCCAAGGCCTTTTTTTTAAGGTTCCGGAGACATGAGGGGACACGTCCATTGGAGGACGACTTGGAACTGCTGTGTGTGTGTATTTATTCAGAACAAGTTTAAGCTTGATAGTAGAGGAGGCTCCAGTTTTATGCTAAAGAGCACGTTTTTAATGCACCCAATAAATCACTCATTCACTCACCAATTTTACCACAGCAAGCTGATATTTTCAGTTTATTTTTAGCCTTTTTTAGCCTTAGGATGGTAGTGTTAGCGTCTGCTTTAGTTGTTCATGGTGCCCGGAGCATGAACTCCATTTACTTTTTTCCTAGCACAACCAGCAGCTACTAAATATTACACAGATTGACATAAGATTTGACAAAGATACTGAGAGTTCCCACAGGCTAAAGTGTAATGAATTTATTAATATTTCATCTAACTATAGGGTCAAAATTTTGTGCAACATTTGGTTTTCACTAAATACACACTTTTATGATTAAAATATCCTCATCAACCTCCAGTGTTTTGAGTTTAAAGATAAATGTTAACATGCTACTTTAACAACGTGACTCGGAATGCATTGCATTCACACTACCAAAGAAATGCGGACACTCATGGGAGTCAGACCACCTCCAAATGCAGCCAGAGATCGTACCTCTCAAACACGATCTCAGTGCACCCTCGGGGTGTTCACACCCATCTTTTATGAGGTCATATTGCCCAGCTCGGGTCTTGATGCAAGGTCTGAACAGGCCCCAGCATTTACATTTATCTTAAAGAACCAGCGGGTGGAATTTAGTAGAATCCAGCTGTGATGTTTCACATTGCCACAAAATGAACGCAACACCCATCTGATGCTTGTGGGAGAACCTTCAGTTGATACCAATTCAACATAATGGGGAGCTGTGGAATAGTGTGGAATCTTATTGGGGTGAAAAGCTGCTAGCATGGTGGCAGACTCCTGATACTTTTTTATTATTTTTTGTTGTTGTTGTCTCAAAACCTGCAATAGAGAAATGTCCATATGGAATATTTATATCAGTCACGTCAGTACAAGTGCTCTGCCTCATATCAGGGCCTGTGTTGTGACTTTGCTACTGGTGCACTATGTTGTCTGTGCTCGAGGATGATAAGCAAACACTATCACCGAATGCGACCGACTCCACAACCGCCACTGTCAATCACGCTGGCCAATAAATCAGCTTTGATTAACTTACATGAAATCAGGTAAATCAACTACTCACTCTGCTGAATTAAATCTGCTCTGAATAGAGGAAAAGGGAAATCAATCAGCAATAATCCGAGTACCTATTAGGGGGCTAACAAAGACTCTTTGGCTGATCAAAGTCGGACAGATCGAGACACAGTGTTGCACTATCATGATAACGACGAGTTCCCCCGTTCATTAACAAAATTGCTTGGAGCCCTGGCATGAATTCAGAATCTAATTTGGGCAGGTTTGCTCTGCATTTGTGCTGAGCTTAGCAGTTCTGTGTCTGAAAAGATGACGGCGAGTTTTATTAAAAAACAATGACGCCACTTTTGTCACAAACTGTTCAGTTTCTTCAAAATAATTGCACGGGAGGAGGAAAATGCTTCTCCTTGCACCGTAAGAAGTTTGAGCTAAACCATCTCCACACCTATGAGACGCAAAGTAAATTTAGCCCTGGAGGAACGCACGTAACACATCCTTCTCTCAAATGTGTGTGTGTGAAAACTTAAATATCCAAAGTCAGAGATTAGGACAGAGTGATATTTTTTCATCATTTATTTCGCAAATGCGGCATGAACACTTGCAAAAAAAAAAAAAAAAAACATCTTAAAGTTGGTCCAGTAGAAAAAAAAACACTTCAGCGATTTAATACTTTGTTTTTTCAGCTTTCAATTCTGTCCAGTAAATTTGGGGTTTATTTTTTTCAGCCTAAATGAAGGAGCGTGTCGCTAGGTATTTCCAAATTCTTAACTCTTTTTAGTGATATATAAATATCCAGAAATCAGTCTCATTTCCTAAAGCAGAGCTAAGAAAGAGTAAAATGACCGGATAGAAATGGCATCAACGTCTACCTAAGGAGAGGGATTAGCTGACTATAAAATGTACAGTAATTTAAAATTTAACTTAATATTCACATTCATATATAAAACTTACAAAACCCGGATCTCTCAAACCTACTAAAAATAGTTTTCTTCTGTTACTGCTGAAAGATCCTTTTTAAATTACGATACATTTAATGGATTATTCATGTATTATTAACATCATTAATGTCATAATTTCTGCCACATTGTTTTTATTCTTTTTGATTCATTAAAAAACAAAACAAAAACAAAAAAACGTAAGTCAATAAATTACCATACTACTGTTCCCTGAAAGCCAATACTCAGCTGTGTTATTGAGTGAGAGTAAGACAGGTGTTTGTGTGTATTAAAGTGTCTGAATTTGTGTGTGTGTGTGTGTCTGTGTGAAGAGAGTAATAGGACACGTAACCTGTTAGCATAAACTGCCTAAAACTCAACGAAGGGTGTGGGAGGATTGGGGGTTATTTCCGAGTCCATACAAAAAATAATTCATTGTAAATATATAATATATTTTTTATACATATTTGAATATATTTACAAAGATACCCAGCACTATACATTACACTGTGTATTTGTCTTTCTCCAGAATAATTGGGAAGGTTTATCAAGAGAACTGAAAAAAGAAATCCATCAATATTACAAAATAAACAGGAGAGAATTTCATTTTTTTTTTTCATTTGCTCTCCTCTTATTCCTCTGTTTTGTTAGTCGAAGCTCTGTCGCTTAGTCCATTTTCCTATTTGTCATCCTCTTCTAATCCCTTGTTTCTAGAGTTCACGTCAGTCCATACATTCCTCCAGGAGCAAAGAACAGTCTTGGAATGCCAGCCTCTGGAATTGGATCACCCAACAACTATCGTTGATTGCAAGGCAACAAACATGAGAACCAGAATAAAAAAAAAAATCTGTGTTTTTTCGGAGAGTCGGAGGATCCCCGGGAAATGTCAGTTCATTCAGTCAATACAAAATAGCTTCTTTATGGTCCCTGTCCTCTCCTTTAAGACCTCATGTGAGTGTGTGTAGTGTGAGTGCATGGCAGTGTGAGTGTGTGACAGCAGCGCTGCCACCAGCCCAGTCCCGTCTGGGTCCGTTAGTCCACTGGGAGCCAGAGGGGGCGATGGGGGGGCAGGAAGTTGGGAGGATGTCGGCGAAGGTCGTCTGTGCTACCTGTGTTCTGGGACACGCTAAAGGGTGTCGAGGGGGTGGGTGCGGGCTCATGTTTTGACATTTCCGTTGATGTGCTGGTACTTGGGGAGGCACGGCTCGTCCGGTAGCGGGTCGTGGGAAAACACAGAGTCGTCGCCGGAGGAGCAGGAGCTACGAGTGTCCGGAAAGCTGGGGGAATACTGCTCCGCCGGGGCGCATAGATCCAGATACTCCTGCAGACACAGACATTGGAAAGAGAGGGTTGGGTGAGATAACTTACACTCAGACAAAAGGGGGAAGACGCTTCGGAGAAGCATGAGGCGAGTGACCTAGAAGAACAGAATAACATAAATTTAGTGCTGAAATCAAGTCAACAAGAACAGGGACTTTCCAGAGAAGGGTGAGCGTAGTGAAGGAATTAGAGTATCACCTTTATTCTTTTATTTATCTAAACCATACCAAATCGCCCCGGGAGAATTTATGAAACGGAACAGAACAAATAATCTCAAACTGGATACTGTATGAAAATATTTGCAGAAATAATATGTAATAAATTGAATGTTGGATAGCCGGCTGATGCAGAGTGTTGAACTAGTTGGAGGCTTTTGTCCACGACAGAATGGTTTGAAGTGGTTGAGCTTTTGAGGTAAAATGGAACACAGGACACAAAATCCTTCCACATCAGTTTCTGTTGAAACAAATTTAATATCTGACACTGAAATGCCTCACATAGTCACTATTAGATTATTGGGGAAAAATTTTTTTTTAAAGAGCTGGCGGAACACAGCTCACTAAGATGAAGGAAGATGAAAACCTCAAGAAAGACTGTTATTCATTTTTCACTCAGACCAGCGTTGGGAAATGTTTTGGTCTTTTCATGTTGACTGAGGCGCCCTTTTTCCCCCTTCTCCTTGTCTTTCATGGCTGTTACTGGGACAAGTTGAGAGGAGGAAGAGTTCTTGGGGTTTAGTACAAAATGAGCACTGGCTTCCATTTTCCCAGCTTAACACTAAACGGCTCATGTTACTAAAGTTCTCCACATCTGCCAGCGGTTTGGGGTAGAGGGAAAAGTGGGGGTGAAAAAAAAATGTTTAAAAAAAACCCACTTTATTGCATTTCAAAAGTTCAAACTCAAAGTTGGGCCTTTTTTGGCGTAAATTCATGGGCTTCCAGCTCCAGAGCAGACGAGTCTTGACAGCTTTCCATCGACGGCCTCTTTTCAGGTCCGCGCGAGGATATCACACAAGACAGAAAAGGGAATGGAAAGGAACGCTGCCATTATCAGAGCTGAGGCATGGACGTGATGATTGGGCAACTTGAGCCGTAGCAGCTAGTATTGCTGGGCCTGGATCGAATCATCGGGGCATTCTTTCGGTCAGCATTTAGCTCTCGTGTCAGCAACGCGGGCCGCTAATGTCTCAAGAGCTTTTATCGATATTCTGCTGCACCGTGGGAGCGTGATTCAGTTTGGATGGAGAAACGTGGTGTTTTCTTTCCCTTATTGTGTAGCACAAGGCCGCTCATAGATGTGCGAGGAGAAGAAGAGCGACGGAGCTGCACGAACCTCGTTGGTGTTCAGGGTGAGGATGCGATCCAGGTCCTCCACGAGCTGCTTGAAGGTGGGTCTCTGGGATGAGATGGCGTGCCAGCAGTCTTTCATCATCATGTACCTGAGAAAGAGAGATGCACAACGATTTTACTCAAATGTACCACATCTGGACTCAGCTGTCTCCATGTACTCTCTGCTGGTCACAAACATGCCTCTGTGCTTTCGGTTTATTTAAATGTTAGAATGCGTTTGTTGCGAGCTGCTTTTGTGGCTGTCTCTACTTCTTCTCCAACAGTCCTCTCAGTGTGGCGCCGCAGCAGAGCTGCGTCATTGTCCGCCGACTGCAGAGCCCCTCTGCATGAATGAGGACACTGATAGCAGAGAGTCACAGCTGTGCATAGGCCCGACAGAGTGCGCACAGAGTCACGGATCTGATGGAGACTGCGCTGCCATTGAGCTGAACGGTTGTGTCTGCGCGGTAGCTAGGTTCGGGAAGACGTTAGCGCTGCAGGAAAGAACTTACAGCTCGTTGGTGCAGTTGCCGGGTTTGTCCATGCGATGGCCCTCTTTGAGCAACTTGAAGAGCTCTTCAACAGGAATACCGGGGTAGGGCGAGCCCCCTAGGGTGAAGATCTCCCACATCAGCACCCCAAATGACCAGCTGGTGAGATAAAAACAGACATAGATGGGTTAAAATGACAGTCATCACCCCAGTCTAATAGAAATAACATTAGGCCCCATGAGAACGCATTGTTTACACATATCATTTCGATGGAGTCGCTTTGCTGCGGCTTCGAAAAAAACACAACAGTGTGATAGCAGTGGTGTCAATGCCCTCTTTCTGCCATCCAGTGACTTGTGGTGCAAACCTGCTGCCAGTGCTACTCTGGCCCTGATTTCAATGACGGCTTTTGTGCCGGTCTGGCTGGTCACACAGGCCCGCATTGTCTGGTCACACCACACCAAAACAAATACTGGACCACCCACAGCAGACAAAAGAGAAGGGAGAAGTGCAGAAAGGGCCAGGGACTTTTAATCGTTAACCACTTCCTCGTCGCAGCGTCCGGTTGTCGCGTATCAGTGAATCCGTGTTGCTGACTGTCATGTTTATATTAGCGACACGGTGTCTCACGCGGATCTCTCCTGCGGTCACTCATGCGTGCTCGATTCATGCCTGCGCTATGATGAGCAGACGCGTTTGCGATGTGCACGTACACATTCAGGCACCCGCGGGCCGCGAGAGCAGTCCAGAAAGGAAAGAATGCACGGACAGGCAGGTCGGGCATTTATCAGCTCCATCTGTTTACACAACCAGCCAGCCAGGTTTGTGCTCTCCGCTATCACCGCGTCGTATCTCTGCACATGTTGACACACTCGTCTCTCGTTTCTGCGCTACTTTGTAACCGTCTCTAGGTGTTTGTCAGGCTTTTGGGCTCCGCTGAGTTTGTGTCCACCTGCATCCAGCTGCGACTTAAATAAACACAGGGGTCACTTTAAACATCGGGGTCACTTTAATTGACCTGGCCTCGGGCCTCACCAGAGAGAGCAAACAAATCAACCAAATCAGCAAATAACCGTATTAATAAGGTTCGCATCCTGGACTCTGGAGTCTCAAATCACGCGTACATCGACTGATTTACTGAAAACAACATGAATATTAATTAGTGGATCTGATAAAAAATAGACCATGTGCCTCTAAACATTTCTATAAGCGCTAGAGCCCACATGTGGTCGTGGCGCTGTCTCTCCTGCCTGCAACTGCTTACCGAACAGGGGCTGAGTTTCATTGGAATTCATGTATTCATTTAATCTGATGTCATGTATAGATCGCCTGGGCTCCTGGTGATGTTGAAGCAAAAGCCCCACTCCACCTTCCTTCCTTTCCCTTCCTCCGTGCGCTATGCAAAAAAGCCAATTACTAAAAGTGAGTGATGAATCATAATTAGCAGTGAGCTGATAGAGAGGAGCACAGCACTTAATGCCCGCGCCCCTCCGTCCATTCACCGCCTCCGTCCTCCCCCAGGTTATCGATTGTTGCTGCGCCGTTGGAACATGAAGGGCATCATGTGTACATACACGTTATAAATGCGCACAAACAAGCACACAGAGACGCGGGCAGGAAGGAGGCTCTCCATCCATGCGCTTAACTGGATGAGAGCTGCGTTCAGCGCGGCACTGGCGTCTGACTCGAACCGAACACGCATACATGCGAGGTATTTATCTAATTGCCACGTACACAAATCTGTTGCCAGTGTCTGGATCAGAAACATCAAACAGCGCTGTCAAAACGCATGAGGCTCAGACACCAAAAAGAGAGGGAAGCTCTCGCTTTGTTCTGTTTTTAGAATGAGTACTCTTGATCTTAAAAAAGCGAGAGACAGAGACGGGTCAGCAATTCACATACCAGATGAATGAAAATAAGAACGCCAGAGTGAAGTGGAAGGGGGGTGGAGGAGAGGGGGTTATTTTGATCATGGAGCTGCTCCAAAACGATGAGCCACATGTTCAAAGTGTTGCTGAATGAGGAGGAGAGTGAAGAGGGGACGGCGGGGGGTTGAAAAGCGCTGCTGGGTGTGTGGAGGATGAGGCCTGCACCGGAGGGCTGCAGCATTGTTGCGTTCAGACATGTGCGGAGGCCCAGAAAGGAGGGGAGACTTCCGAGCCGGAGCCGGAGAAGCGAGGGGTGAATCGGAGAGGAGGAGGGGGAGGAGGGGGGAGGTGCTGGTGGGCTCCTTCCAGGGCCCTTTGAAGCCCGTCAGATTAGTAACACGGCATTGGCTCCAAGTCTAGCGTGAAATCCTCATTTTTACCACAAACCGGCCAGCACTGGCCCCTTATAGCCGGTCACCCCCCCTCCCCACCGCCCCACCTAACACTCACCAACACTGCACCAAATTACCTCACCCACCCCCTGCTCCTAAACTCCTGAAAAACAACCCTTTCAGTGTGACTGCAGGTTACAGGAAACAGCAGTGAAAGTGTTTTACTTTATGTAAGATTGAGTTTGTATCATTTATGTGTGTCACGAGACCCCGAGAACACTTTCTTATGTACTTACACATCACTCTGGTGCGTGTAGACCCGGTCGAAGAGCGCCTCTGGAGCCATCCATTTTACCGGGAGACGACCCTGAGGACAAACACAGGCATGGCAAAGGTCAAATAAAAATCATCTCCTGATAAACCAAACTTCTGAGCCGTGTTAATTTCTGCCTTCGTCAGCGTGTTTTGAATAATTCGCCGCTGGGAGATCTCATTACTCCTGAAAAAAAAAAAAAACGGCTGATACGTGAATGTAGCCTGGGGAATAAGGCCCTAGAGGAGTCTGGAAGGAGGATTTCCCAGAGGAACATTTACATTGTCAAAGCAATAGAGCTGATAAACAGGGTCACGAGATAAAGCGGAGAGTTTATCTCTACGTACCATTAAAACACCGACTGGGAAGCTAAGCATAGCTGACAAGGCGACCTTGGTCAGTATCAGCGCGGCAGCTAAATGGCTAGAATAATCTCATCAGGCTGAATTATTAGAAGTAGAAGTAGTGCCTATAAATAAGTAATCATATCTGTTTCAGCCACTGCAAATAATAATAGGGAAGAAGCTAACTGCGTAACACACTAATTATTCTAGTAACACTTTTCATTCATTTTAGAATGAGGGTAATACAACAATAAATATGGGCTGCTGTTCCATTTCTATTACACTGGGGAAAAGTAAACAGATTAAAAAAACGCAGCCCTTGGTTTGATATAAGTGATCATCACAGTCGCTGCCGTCATTGTCCTAATCATCATTATCACCGGCATCATCGAATATTCATTGTTGTTGTTGTGGCTGTCAGCTAGTTCTCAGCGCGATTGTGCATGCGATGAAAAGGCAGTCATGCATATTAAATGAGGATGTGCAGGCGACGCTGCTCTGCGGTGGGAAAGAACGACACCACCGGGCCGCTGTGGAGGTGTCGATTATGTTTAAGGCACGCATCCTCCCCTCTCCCTCGGTCCCTCTTTGGAGGCTAATTGTGTAAGTGTCGATGAAACCAAAAGAACAAAAGACTGAAGGGGTAAACAAGACAAGAGTCTCCAGAATCACTACATTCACAGGCTGCCTGGGAACCCGCTGCTTCTGCCAAGACACCAGCAGAGAAAACAGTGGAACAGAAAGATGAGGGAAGAGGGAGAATTTTAGAAGAAAAAAAAAGACAGAGAAGGGTGGGCGTATCTTGCACTGAAGCTCTGTAAAATATTCCACTCCCTGAAATTGCACATCCCTCAGTGCGCGGCATGCAGGATGAGGACTCACATTAGTCGTCTTTTTATAGTAGTCGATGTTGTGGACGTCCCTGGCCAGCCCGAAGTCAGCGATCTTCATGAAGTTGCTCTCTGTGACCAGGACGTTTCTGGCTGCCAGGTCTCTGTGTATGCACTGGGATGGAGAGAGTGAACTTGTCAGTTATGTCATGCCATAAATAAATCAACACTGAAGCAGGTGTATACTTAATTTGGAAAGGTGTTAAAATGTTTTGCGGCGCACGTAATCATCCAGAAATCCCTTCGCACAGAAGTAGCACTTGACCGACTAACATGACGCCACACCGGCTACACCAGCACGAACGTGTCTGGATATGTAAAGATTCCTTGCATACTCTGTCACATATATGGTCGGTCTCGCGTCTGGGCATCCATGCGCATGTGCAAACTTATGTGTTCGCATGTAGTGCAGTGTGTGTGTGTGTGTGAGAGACAGTATGCTCTGTCACATTCCAACAGTGAGAGGGAGCGTGAGGCTGAATTTGGCCAAGATGGCTGTACCCCCATTGTGAAAACTTTGTAATTCTTCCACACAGAGGGGCTTTTGTCATGCAACGGGAGACAATGCAGGGATTGGGCAGGGGGTCGGTGTTTTTAGGAGACAACATTCCCACAGTGACGCACAAACAAGCCTCCTACGTAAGTCCTTCGTGGATACAGCTCATCAGACTGAACGGGCACAGAGAACAGTCAAGGCAGCCAGCAAGCTGATGTGAGAACAGGTTATGGTGTGTGTTATCCTCTTACCTTCTGAGATGCTAGGTACTCCATGCCCCGCGCCACCTGGTAAGTGCAGGAGACCAGATCTTTGAACGTGAGTTGTTCGTCTGAGACACGGGCGATGTCATAGGAGTATTCCATGCCGGGCGGCCGGCGGGCTCTGAGGTACTCCCTAAGGTTGCCTTTGGAGGCGTACTCCACTATCACATAGAGGGGACCTGCACAGGATACAAGGTCCAAATTAGTGCTTGTACTTTTACTTTGTGCTCAGCCACACTTTGAATTTTGTCAATAGCGCAAACCATTATGAGTTACAGTAATTCAAAGAGTCGAACTCATCATAGGGTTAAGCATTGTGGTTGATGCGGGAGATGGACAACGAGAGGCATTAAGTTTTGACGACTGAGTCGCTGTTCATTCCGCATGCACCCACATCCCACAACGAGCTGAACTCTACCCAGGAGAGATTAGCGGTCACACTGCGAAGATTTGCATCTGGGAGAGCAAAATGATGTAAATTTTCTCATAGCCCTAGGAGCAAGAACAAATTTCTCGCAGAGTATGTAACAGTCTTTATACCGTCCGTCTGATGTGGTCTGATGACACATTGAATGAATTTGTTGAAATATGCAGCAACCATTTTTATTACAGCATTAAAACTTAAGTTAACTAGGAAGATCAAGCTGCCTCTAGAGGATCTTAAAAGCACCATATGACATTAAATTCGAAATCTACAAATGATACAATCCTTCAAGAGCGTATTCTAACGTGTGACTGGCGTGACGTTCGGTCTGACTCACCGTCTTGTGTACAGGCCCCCAAAAGGTTAATGATGTTCTTATGTTTGCCGATCATCTTCATCATCTCCATCTCTGACACCAGGTCAGACAGGTCTTTCTCGGTGGCGTCATCTAACAATATCAGAAGTCACATCGAAGGCTTGTCAGGAAAAGGTCAGCAAAACAAACACACCGCAGTCCTGTCTTCCCCTTTAACTCTTTGACTTCAGACTAAGTGGCTGCCCTGTCAGACAGCACCTTGTTTTGTAGGTGCTTCTGATTAAGTGCAGCTGACAGACAATGTGGGCTAAAGTTACAGCAGTGAGGGAGGCTCTTCACACAGACTACAGAGGCATCCTTTCAGTGCCAGAGGGAGGGAGGAGAAGAAATTAAAGTCGTTCAATCTGGACTCATTATCTGCTGCACAGACTCCTTTTGTCATGGAGCTGATTGAGCCATTCGAGGTATCCCGATAGTCAGAATGGCATTGCCTGCATTCCTCTGCACCATTACCGTATCTGGAGTCATTCTAAAGAGCAGGTTTCCATTGTCAAGGTAGGTCTAACTGCCTGCTGCTGTACCTGATCTAACCGTACCCCGCAACCCCAACTCGACCCAGAGCCCTCCCTCCTGTTGCTTTCATTAATCGCTGCTAGCGTGACTTGTCTCTTTGTGTGGGTGCTGACGGAGCTCCAGCCAGCTGCTGCTCTGGGGTCAGGTATGCGACCGCCCCTAACCCTTACCTACCCAACCCGCCTTCCTCTAGCCGTCACTCAGCAACCGCCAATAACGAAAAATAACGCCAGCCCCGGGCTCAGCCTTGCACCTTTGCTGAACCGAAAATAAATCACCAAGAAAATGCACACGGCTTGCCCAGAAGACACAATGAGGCAGTGTGCAGCTTATCCCAGTGGTCTGATTTTAAGCGCAAGTCAGACATTCGACAATACAACCTCACTGTGATTGTGCAGCAGCAGGAGACTCACTTACCTTTCAGCATCTTGACCGCAACAGTTACAGCCTCCTTGGGTTTGTCCTTATCGATGCCCAGGGCCTCTGCCATTACAACTTGGCCGAAACAGCCTTCACCTAGGGGTTTGCCCAGGGTCAACCTGCAGCCACAAGACAGAAAACACAAGAAAAACGGACAGGACGGCGATTAGATTCTGAAACTAAAGCTCATCAACCCGACCCGACTCTCGCATCGATTCACCCCTTCGACGTGGAAACTAAAACGGTCCGATGCAGCGTGAGAGCGAGAGAGTTAATGAAACCAGGCACCGGGCCAGTTTTGTCAACCTCACCCTATCTTTTTTACTTGATCTTGCGCTCTCTCTCTGTGTGTTTGAATCAGATTGTGTCTGTGTGAGTGCTTTATTGGCGCACGGACTGCAGCCTTTGCCAGGGCAGTAGGTAGGAAGGCAGACATGGCAAAGATAATCACCTGATAAAGCCAGGGAGAGGCACTCATTTCTAAACTGTTTACCCTGTCTTGGCATGTTCCAATATACACTCTTTACAAGTCATTACACAAGCCTTACCTTAGACCCGACACATTAGCGTGTGACAGATGGTATTCTGGCTTTGTGTGCTATGAAGGTGGGTCTGACTGCAATACCAGATGGACATTTAAGTATTATTTTATCACGGGCAACGTCACAATTGCTGGTGGTAAAATTTATATGCACACTCTATTACTTTGATAGAGGAGACGTTTTACTCACATGCATTTTTCCACAGCTATTCATCATCTGACCCAGCTGACCCCTGAACTAGCCGTGTACCCTGGTGTTATTTCACTTGATTGACAGGTGTTGGCCACACCCCTAAGGCCCAGTACACTGGCTATGTAAACACACACTGCACGACGTGAAGCCTCGAGCCTGAGGGCAGCGCCCTGCCGTAGTAACACAATCCCCTGTCTGTCCACACGCACTCGCCACGCTCAATGGCCACCATTCTGTCCATCCAACCACATAATCAATGTTGTTTTTTTCTTCACGCAAACCGCAAACGTTAGCATTCCTCAAAGTTCTGCAATCCCAACATGATCCCTCAGGCGGTGGGACGACGGACCCAAACAGAGAGGCACACAGAGATTTACTCAGCCTAGACAAAACATCCCCTTTGGAGAGTTCAACAATTAAAATCAAACTGAAGGCCATTCAGCATGCACACAGAAAGTCTAGTATTACATCAGAAATGCTTTTTAACAGATGAGCAATGGTAAAATTTATGATCCGAGCTCCTTTAACAAAAGACAGGCCTTCATGTTTACGGTTTGGGATTTTCCCTTTTCTTTCAAAACTCGAGGCCTCAGTTGGGTATTAAACTACTCTAACCTTTGCCGTCCTATTAAATCCACCCTACAGCTTATCACTGGCCGCTGCAACTGTGACTAACTGGAACCTCAGCAGTGCTAATTCCTCTGGAATGAAACCGAGCAAACACTCCTAGCCCAAACATGCAGATGAAAGCTGCGCGAGCTAACCACTAATTAGCACAGCTTCACCCCTTACCAACAGAAGCATGTGCGTATGCGACTATGGATGAGTGAGAGTGTGACGTAGCAGCAGTTGTAATAATGAGGCAGGGGGCACGGTGCCAACTTCAGGTCATTCCACTGCAGCGGGTGAATCGGTAGCCTTTATCTCAGCCACCGCAGCCATTATTCAGCAGTTAGTCATTATCGCCGGCATTCCTCACTTAGAACAATAGTTATCTGATTATTTAGCATCCGAGATACAATCAAACAGTTGGTCTTTGTGTTGTAATGTTGGTGTTATCCACCACTTATATGCACCCTGCTGACTAAAGATAGTTGTATTGGGATTGAAGACAAGGGCAGAGAGTGTAAAAGCTGTCATGCATACCACCAAACAAGTCTTGTATGCGGGCTCTGAATCCTGAGCGTGGCATTATGGACACTCCCTTTCGGGTGAAAGTGTCACGACTAGAAGATCAGCATTTACAGGTGTGTTATGCAGGAGTTGAAGCCGATGTAAGTAGTTATGCATTCTGCATAATATGCAAAACATATTTTTGGCTCAGTGCAAAAAAAAGCAGAATCCCTCAATCTGCCATATTGTTTATGTTCTTCCTGATGTAAATTTCTACATCTTTTATAACCATGTTTTAAACCAGAGAGGAGACAATATTGGAGGAGAGGATGTTGGCCTCACCTGTCTCGGGAAAACTCCCACCGTGGATCCTCTGGAAGGTCGTACTCGGGGATGGGCTCATCGTGTGCAGAGCTCCGCCGCGTCGTGATGCGTACCAGCGGCGTACTAGAGTTCATGGAAGAGCTCGAGTCTGCCGACACCTACAGGAGGAGAAGGATTGGCTGATCACCGGAGTCTGGGTTCATAGTTTGCTTAGAGCTCCAGGGCATCACTAGAGGAGTTGATTTGTGTGTACGCGATTAGCCGTGCTACTTTTTTTAATTAACACCAATCCTGGTAAATACGGTACGTCAAACTTAATAATGTGTCATTCATTTTCTCATATCACGCCTTACTTAACACAACGACAGAATCTTTCTCGGGGCAAGAGATTACATTTCAAAGTTGATTAAGGGGTGAACAACAACAGTAATTTTGATGAATGTGTGTTAATCGCCACTGTCCCCAGGGCTCATCTCTCCTCTCTCCACCCTAACCTTACCTTGACACAGGAATCAGTCTCACTGCAGAATGTAATCCAACACTTTTTGTACCTTTTGGTTTCCCTTGAGGGGAAACTGTGGTTCACATATCGGGGGGAAAAAAAGATCTGGCTGCAGTTTCAGTAGTGCTAACTTGTGCAGATATGCATGCCTTCTAAGTAAGGCTGGAGGGATATTCCATAAAATATTACAACAGTATATGCTATATGTGTGTAGAATGATCTTGTTTTAAAGTCACTGTTACTTTTATAAATGTATCCATCATGCAAACTTTAGTGTATATACATACATAGACAATAATCTAAAGTTTGTTGCCGGTATTTGTATATCTGAGGCATGTTTGCAGTTTGTGCTTGTCTCCTCTAGGGGTGTTAGATGCCTTTAGAACTCTTTATCTACTTTCTGTTACCTGGCGGCGCAGAGGGATCTGCTTGCTCAGTTTGTGGACCGCCGGCTGTCCCCCGAAGTCTGGCTTCTTTGCCGTGTTCCTCATGCGGCACACCACTACGATGCCCACCATGCAGGCGATGAGGAAGACGCCCGTGCTGTATATGGCGATCTCCATGTAGAACGGGGAAACTGGCCCCGGGGATTTCTCCAAGGCTGAGGAAAACAAAGGGATAGCAGAGAAATGGAGGTCAAGCAGGGAAAGCTGGAGGAAGCCTTGCACTGATCGCTCTCGCACACACGCACTCTCCATTTGAACAGACACACATGGGTATCAGACAGACAAACACAGAGACAGATGCTCTGGAGGTGACTCATGCGTAAATGTAATCACCATCAGCAGGCAAACTAAACAGAAATTATTTCGTAGCATCCTTTGCCGTTTTCTTTTTCCCGAGGTTTCAGCATTTTTTTAAACAGACCTGTCCTGCTGCTCAGGAGCCTAAACAGATTTGTAATAGGCCAGTGCATCCAAGCCTGCATGTGTCTGCATTCTGTGTTAATGTCGGAGACACGCGAGCCCAAACACACACCCACGGGCGGACGGAACAATACGCGCTTCACTTTGGATCGCAAACAAGGGAGAGCGGTGTCCTTGGTGGTTGTATATGGCTTGAGCTTCCTGTCGAGGAAATGGGATGAGTTTCTGTGTGTCCCTACTTGTGCACGCGTGTGTGTGTTTATATGTGTGTGCGCGCTATAGGAATGGACTGTTCCATAATGCATATCCCCCCACCAGACCACAAACAAGGCTCTTGTGCAGCACAACCGACCAAACGGCCCGTCAGCCAGCTGGAGGTGCAGTTACATGCAGGAACCTTTTTTGTGTCGGCCTCACATCTGCCGATCCAAAATTAAAAAAAAAAAAAAAAAAAAAAAAAAAAAAAAAACAGCACACGCACAGAAGTTGCAGCCTCGAAGGCGCCAGCGGTGCAGATAGAGCACATCGAGGGCAATAAATATCATATATTACTCCCAGAGGGAATGTCTGGCCTGTGATCATAATGTTGTTGTTTACAGATATAGCAAAATTATTACCCTGTTAAAACATTAAGGATGGTTTGGTGCTGGTTATACTTTGAAGGCCTCATACAATCTACGACTCTAATCAATCACTTTTTGCCCACTGTACTTTTGGCTTGACCCCAAGCATTAACAATCGGCCATTTCGCCTGGAAGAAACTTGCGCGGAGACTGACACTAAGTTTTATGTATTTGATCCTTTGGTATGCGTAATTACAGGCCAAACCCAGAGCAACGGACAAAAATAGGATAAAACAACTTGATAAATGAGGACAGACGCACAAACATTCGCGTGCACGAGTTATTTACTGTACAGTCTGGGAGGTTTGGCCCTGATAATTGAGAAAGTGAAGCCAACATGAAACGAGTGCCGAGCTTCAACTTTCGACCGTTATCTCAAAGGAGAAATAAGGGCCTAGAAAGAAGACAATTATCAGAGCCAGAAAGGGGTGGAGGAAAGTTTCAGACGAGAGAGGAAAGAGAAGGTGGACAGACAAATCCTCTCTTCGTTTTGGAGTCTAGAGACACTCGAGCTGCTCTGAGACCGCCACTTCTGTCTCTGAGTTATAATAAGTCGCCGGCAAACGACCCCATTATCTGCTTTTAGCTTTCAACAGCTGGTCAGGCTAGATAACATTATAGAATACATGCTAACTGCTATGGCAGTGCATTGTCTTGGATGATAGCAGTGATGGCTCAATAACGTGATATTTGAGCTCCAGAGGGAGAACTGGTCTTCCACAGAGGTTAGTGAAATGACAACTGTTTTAGGCAGAAGAGTGAAAAGGAAAAAGGAAGACGAGTGTATATACCTGGAAGCACCGTCAACCAAGCAGTGTGATAGGAGATCCCAATAGAATTACCCGCCAAGCACGTATACTCCCCAGCATCTTCAAATGTTACATTGGGCAAGTAGAGAACTTCTATCTCCTTATCTGTGGTGTTAACACCTGCGGTCTGGGAGAGGAGAAGAGGAAGAGGAAGAGGAATAACGGGGGGAGGTGAAAGAGTAACAGAGAGAAAGAGAAAATAAAAATGAGACCCACAAAACCAAGAGAGAAATAGGAGGAGCTGGATGGCGTCCATCACTGAGGTCCCATCTAGAGGAAAGGATGTTGGGAGTTTCCAAGGGGTGAGGAGGCAGGGAGGGGAGGGGGGCGACACAGACAGAACCCGATATGCCACCAAAACACAAGGAAAAAAGAACCAATACACCAAAAAACAAAAAGGGTTCCCATCACCCACAGAACCTGCTAATAGAAGAGAGTCTAATTTCCAAAATTGAAATGGATACATGCACAAACAGAGAGCATGGAGAGCACTGCAACACCATCTCGACACGGCTGGCAAGACAGAAAGAGACATTAAAAAAATTGTGCCAAGAGAGATGTGTCTGGGTATGCAGGCCCGTCCAGTGCTTCCACGGTGGCCTCGGCAGGAGCAGCTGAAACGTAAGGGTGTGAGACTGGGGAGAGAGGAGGTTTGTGAGCACCCAAGAGAGACCACTAACAGGACCACCACAGCAGAGCAGGTCAGGGACATAAGCCCCGGGGGAAACCACACCGGTAAGGAGGGGAGGGTAGCTGGGTTCAGGTCTCAAGGGTTACCTGGGATGACTGTCAGCCAGCCCGACTGGCTGGCCTTGCCTATATAATTGGAGACTTGACAGATATACTCCCCAGCGTCTTCCTCCGTCACGTTGGTGAGGGTGAGCATCTCCACGTCGGAGCTGTTAATGCCTGAACGCTGAAACCCACACATACACATGAACATTAAGACAAACGAGTAGAGGTCATGATGTACATGGAGAGCAGCGGGAATCGCCACCAAGATCCAGCTTGAGAAACACCTGTCAGTTAATAGGGGCTGGAATTGAATTAGTTCCTTGTGTGAATTTTGAAATTTCCCTGAAAAACCTGCAAATCAAAAAAAAATCAAAAGAGGAAAACCTAAAAGAGGACGTACCTTCAACACTCTGACGTAGGGGTGTCCATCGGAGCCGTTGCGACTGCCGTTCTGCGTGATATGTTTCAGCCACTGGATGTGAGGCTGCGCGTCGCTGTAGACCTTGCAGACGAAGCGGGCGTCCTCGCCGACGTGCACGGTGGTGTTGGCCGGGAGGCCGGCCTGGAGAATGGGCCTGTGAGGGGACCGTTCTGTCGAGAGAGAGATTAAGGTAGAGCTAGTTTAGGAAGTGTCTTCCATTTCCCTCAGTCACGTCACATTTTTTAGCATGTGGGAGTTTATCAGCAGCGCCGGCAGCTAAAGTCATGACCGTGCTGATTCTTTCTTATCTGAGAAGCTTTTAAAGATTCCACACACACAAAATGAGGCAAGGACCTAAAAGCGCTAAGGTAGAGGAGGACATCCCTAAAGTGGGATGTATATATTACCCGTGAGTGGGGGGCAAAGTACGTGCCAGTCTTGGAAAGTGAAACACCTTTATAGCGCCGCCTCCACCCACCCACATCTCCGGCTATCTGCATTCTTCTACAAGCAAACATTTGGCCTGCGAAATCCAAACAGAGCAGGACCTGTGGAACAATGCGCCCTTTCAAAACGCTACCCGGCCTTCACAACCACACCGAGGAGCCCGTCAACCCCCACACTGACAGCAGCCACCCGCTGCCACCGAACGCACACGCACACATAATGACATCACTCAGCCTGGAGCGCTGCAGTGCCTTTCCAAAACAAAGCCTTAAGCTAGGTGCAGTGGATTCACTTGTGTGTGTGTGTGCGCAGCGTATAAGGTTGGGGGTGGGTCAAGGCAGGGTTGGGGGGGGGCTGGGTGGGTCAAGGGGATGAAGGGTGGAGGCTGGATTTAAGAAGGGGGGAAAGGGATCAACAGATGGAAAGTGTAGAGATGTGTCGGTCTACCTATCAGACTTCCTGCTCCATCTTTCTGAAATCTGTCACATCAGATGAGACCCACCCCTCCTTCCTCTCCCCCAGTCTCCCTCCTCCTCCTCCTCCTCCTTCCCACACATTCCTAGGGCTCGCCTTGTTTATTGTGTCTCTGTATTTGCCCCTTTCTCTCCTCTCTCCTCTTTCCATCGTTCACAGAGCCTCCTCGCCCTCTTCCCGAACAAAGAGAAAGAGAGATGATCTGCTTAAACCTCACAGCCTGCCAGCCGCCGCTCTCTTTGTAAAAAAAAAACTACCAAACATCATTTGTCATTTATTTAACAGAAGGAAAAAAAAAAAAAAAAAAATCTGTCAACTCTGAAACCATTTCAAAAATTAAAACCATCACTCACAAACATGTTGGCAAGTAAAGGGGGACTTTTGGAGCTGCTATTATTTCTTTTTTTTAAAAAGAAATTGAAGTGATTCTAACCTTCATTGTAGCTGACAACTCAGACAGATTGTGTGCGTGGTGAGGGAAAGAGGCCACGTTATGATTATGGAGAAACCCCAAAACAATAAAAGTTAGTGAGCAGTTCTTTCTAAAATTATAAAAAGGAATATTGTGCATGTGTGAATATGTAATTGCATTTTTTCATATTGTGAGAAGTATGCATACGGAGTCAGATTACGCAAACTGGCTTCCCTTTTTTGGGAAGTTCCCTTAACATAAACTGTTAAGTTTTAAGAAAAATACTTTGTTTAAGTTTGGGGTAAGGGTTAAGGCAAGTAGTAGTTATGGTAATGTTTGGGTTCAGTTTCCAGGAAATGAATTGTAAGTCCGTGTAAGCAGTCCTCTGAAGTAATGGAATTGAATGGAATGTGAATATGTGTGTGGGCATGGGCGTAGAGAATAAAAAATTTCCTTTATGGCCAATTCAACCCGCACGAGAACAAGAGGGAAAAACATGAAGGAATATGGGAAAGGAGGTAGTAAAAACTAACTTGGGCACGCTGTCCTGTCTGTCTGCAGAAGAGACATTAAAACT
This sequence comes from Mugil cephalus, assembly GCF_022458985.1. Lineage (NCBI taxonomy): Eukaryota > Metazoa > Chordata > Actinopteri > Mugiliformes > Mugilidae > Mugil > Mugil cephalus. The sequence continues at coordinate 7,702,857 of NC_061782.1, forward strand.
AATGATTGAACGGATCCTAAAGGCGCTTTTTTTATGTTTTGCTGAGACCGACACGTAGCGACCCGTTTCAAAAGTGAACCCGCTCATCAATTAAGTAATTAGTGGAGTAATTTGATGGCAGCGGTGTTGGGACAGTGGCGGGGGGAGACAAACTGGGGACATTCCATGCTGCCCCATGCGAGACCGGTGAACTCTGGGTAAACTTGGCACGCAGGGACGGGGGTAGAGGCACAGGAAGAACGCAGCACGGCACAGGACGGGACGGGGTGGCATGGGGCTACGCACAAAGTACCTCATAGCCACTGGGTGCCACAGTTCTGGCTGAAAAAGCTGACATCTCTTTTAACTCCTCATTTTTTTTTTTCCCCAACCGCTGCCCTTTCTCCGGACGCCAGTCTGAACCAGAAAAGGCTGGCTCCTTTTGGTTTTAATAGCTGATCCTGTAGGTCATTTGGGCAAAGAAAAGCCTGATAAGAACAGTCTTTCTGTCTCTGTTTCCCTTCCCTTTCTCTTTCTCCCCCCTCTGTCCACCCCACTATAATGGAGCGAAATGAAGCAAGAGGTTGCAGGGGGCACTGGCTGCAAAGCCAGACGTGGAGGGGGTTTACTGCTCTGCAATAAAACAGAACAAAAACAGAAATATGCAGTCTGAAGGAGAGCTTTGGCTAACTCCAGAGGGAATCGGAGCAGGGGGCCTGTGTTGGGGTGCATGCGTGTGCATGTTTTCACGCATTTACCTTTATGTTCACTTTATGCAAAAGGTATTCAGTCTCCATCCGATATCATGAAATTAATGCTGCATATTACCATGGAGATGCTAAACAAAACAGTGTGTAATTACAATATGGCTGCTGAAGAACAATGGGGACAGCGCTGCAAAAATTCCACGTACAGACAACAGAGGCTTGGGTGACCAGTAGCCTGTAAATGTTCTTCGGTGAATAAAACGTCCGCGGCTCCATATCTGTCCTGTTTATCTGCAGTTTACTGACCAGCAAGATAATCCCCTTCACAGTGGTTTGAGTGAGGCCAAAAGAGCAGCGGGTCCAGAGCGAATTAAGACCAAAGCTTGTGCACACTCGCAAATGCACAGGTACACATCGATCTACTATCTTTGTCCCAAAAGCCTTGTTGTCCCCGCTATCTATTGATTCTGCAAACCGAGCAGAAAAACACTCTTTGCTTTCTGCGCTCCAAAGGTCAGAAAGAGAGGTTGACTGAGTTGGGCCTGAACTCTCGGTGTTAATGCTGAGGTGAGCGTTCTGGGCGCTCACGGACTGACACTTAACGACCGTCCACTGCCGGTTTAAGTTCTCACTACACATGAGCAGGTCTTACAGGGTCAGCTAAACAGTGGGAGAATTGATTTTTTTACAATTTGCTTTTTGTGGAACTGAACCACAAAGATTGTTTTTTTTATTATAAAGGTTAGATTCTTTTGAATTGATTGAACTGTTAATTTCGAATATGAAGACAAAAAATTAAAAACAAAACACTTAAACATAAGATATAGAATTCATATGCGAAAAGGAGTGGGGAAGAAAATAAATTAAATTAAATAAATAGGAAAAGGAAAAAATACTGATATGGCAACATATTGCTATATTTTTATTATTTACAAGATCGTTTTTGAATGTCATGATGTTGATTTTAAAAGAAAAAGAAAAAGTCATGTTTTGGGCCGTTCGTGAATGACTTCTTCACCTCTCTAACACCACTTTTTCTGTATAAGTGCAGTAATGTAATTTAGATAATTATTGTTTTTTGACTCAGTTTCTTCAATGAATTATCCCTGTCATCTGATTTACAATGTGTATTGTAAGCCGAATTTAATTTTTCTCAGTGAACTATGTAGAAATTTGCAATATATCGCAATGTCATAATATCACGATAACGTATTGTATTGTGAACTCCTTGTCAATACCCACCAATAAATAGGCTCATAACACTTCTCTGTACTTCTTGAAAACATTACACACTTTGTACGTCACTTCAAACTGTTTCATGTGTGGACATCGTTTAACTCCATGCTGAACCTGTTTTTCAGAAAGAAAGGGAGATCTTTCCTTTCTTTTTCTAATCAAAGTAGTTAAGTGAACTATTTGATTGAAATGATCCTCTAAATAGGCGTGGATTACGACAGGAGGTGTTTAGCATTAAGGACAAAGGGAACACTAGCAAAAATTATGCAGAGCTTAATTTTTAATAAGATATTAAAAGTGTTGACATCTTCATGTTTAGCTTCTACGCACTTGGCAGCACTCCTTAACCTCCAAACAGGTGTAGCCCCCACCATCCAGGGTGCACCTGGGCAATCAAAAAGGACACACACTGTCCCGACTGTGAGAACTCCTTCCGCGGCCTCCCCTTCCTCCGTCCCACCACCCCTCCTTTGTCAGCCTCACAGGTGTCCTCTCAAGCGTGTTTTTGTGCGCGTGTGGTACTGACCTACTACATCCAGGGTGTAGGTGTGGTTGATGGATCCGTACTCGTTCTCCACCACGCAGGTGTAGTTGCCCTTGTCCGACGGCACCACGCTCTCCATGATCAGGGTCCAGTGCTGGCTGCGCACCTGGTTAAAAGAGACAAGAGCGATTAAGTCGATATTAACAGACGTACGGAGCTGGCGCCAAAATGAGAAGAATGGTGGAGATGGGGGAGGGGGGTGGGGGAGCAAAATGAAAGAGGGGATTTAGTTGGCCCGCAAACAATATTGAGGCCGATGACAAGTTGATCCCACCACAGTGACTCTACCAAACAACCGATGGGAAAGTTTGCTTTCACATTACAACTTCACGCTTCTTCTGAAAGTAGAACTAAAATGCAACAGTTCCAACAAAGGCAAATAAAGTCCTGACCTAATAAAACCCCTGATGCTTCGCTGCAACAGCCTTATCCTTTTGTCGCTCACTTACGACTCAAACCCCACCCTCGTGTTCGATCCTAAGCCATTTCAAACACGCACTTATTCAAATTCACTCGTAAAAGTAGTTTCACCTATGTGTGGAATCTACAGGTGTGAGCTAACAATAGAGTTTCCGTCTGCAGACTGAAACGAGACTGTAGCAACTGCTTGTACAGGCCTACATTTCGCACAATGGGGAGATTATGCCACAGGGCTGGGCTCAGGTACGGCTTTTGTCCGACGTTTGTTGACAAAAAAAAAAAAGAGCGAGAGAGAGAAATGAACTGCCCACAGCGTATCTGACAGCCTGATTGTACTATTTCCGTAAAGGCCGTCCACGCTCAAAGGGAAAGCGACATTAGCGGCTACATCAACGCAATCTGCTCCTAAACTTTCCTGGCGGGGTGATGTGTCATTAACCAAGAGCCTCCGACCCGTTCGGCATCGCTGGGCTTTTTCATAAATTAACTCTGCGACTGTCTGTATAAACTGTCATTCATCTCTTTCTGCGGGGCTCCGGCGCGTACAGCGAATGCAGCTTGTTTTGAGAGACAAGGAGAGGAATTTAGGAGCAAAATAACTAAACTGTAATCCAAATAGACTGTCACGGAGCAGGAATCCACATTCAGTGTTTTCCACTCTTTCCCTGATTTTTCTTGCAAAGTGGAAATAAAACATAAGCACGGTGTTTTTACTTTCCCATGACATACAGAATCGGGTATTTTCGGCACTTATAAATCAGCTCCGAATGTTTATTTCCCAAAGCAGGACTCGACATTTAAGTTAAACAAAACTCTTTTGTTGTTTTGTTGGAATCTCAGCATAGAATAGAAGATTTAACTCAAATCCTCCGAGAACCAGGGAGTTAATTTATACTTTTAATGTTAAAATGCACAGAGTAAGCAACCTGCATGACGCATCAAGTTTAATCGTTAACCAGCTCAGTAATAGTGATAGTAATTGTGTTTATAAATCAAATTTCCCTCGCAACAAAACACACACACTCGTCTCCAACCAAAGCCAGTGGGACCTGTTCTCCCTGATTGAGTTACCTCAGCATTCTGGACTCATTTCAACCCTGACGCTACCTACTTTCTCTATACGTTACTGTCTGGGGGCATTTAACCCTCAAGTCCCGGGCTTGGGTTTCTAATTGTTGTGGGTAAAGGAGCATTTCAAGTTACAGCGAGAGGCTCTGCAAAGTATCCTGGTGAGAAGAGGAGCACGGATGAGCAATTCCAATTTCACACCAGAAACCCTGCCCTCGTTTCCTCTGTCTACTCTCCTCCATCTCTTCTCCAGCGAAGGGTGGAAAGGGGGTGAAAGGACAGCGAGTGAATGATCGGAAGGAGGAGGTTTCGACGTCCCCTCGCAAGCACATTCGGGGAAAAAGCCAGACGTGCTGTTGCGCAGAAAAAGCAGCGTGAAAGCCAAAGGATTTCGGCGAGTTGACATATGTAATAAAAAAAAAAAAACGTATGATGTATTGCTGTTTATCCTACCTTATAGCCTCCCATGCGGTCCTCTTGGCGGAAAGGCTTGCTGTTTTTAAGCCAGCGCAGCTTGGGGTCGGGTTTGCCTCCTGCAGCACAGCGGAACTTGACTGTGTTGGCAGCTGGCACCGCATGCAGCTTCTTCTCCATCTTTGCTGGCGTGGTCCAATACGGAGCGCCTACAAGCCGGAGAACAGTTGGTGTTCAGGCAGGATAAGATTTCCTAATCACGCCTTTAACAGTTTGGCTTCAGGGCCCTGGGGGAGTTACTGCAGAAGAGCCAAACCTGAACCCTTCCTAACCACGCTCCCACCCCAACACCCCCCACCTTGGCAGCGCTCGCTGACCCAACGTCCGCATAACACAACCCAGAGCCCCACACTCACACGGTTAAACAAAAACACACACTTTCCCTGCAGGCTCGACGGGGTGTTACAGTGAGGTGGTGGCAGGGGGGGATGAAAAAAAACATCAGCTCTAGGGGGAGAATGTGGCTGGGCGTTGCCAAGAGGGTAACTAGACCATCACATTCAATTTCATCTCATTCCACTTAGCAGCTTTTTTTCTTCCTCCACTTCCTCCAATTACCATAGCTACCCTGTTTATCTGCCTGTCACTTGGCTAGATATGGACGCCCGGGCCAGGGATGCTTATCACCTCTGGAAAATCATTATGCGCCGTCGGGGGAGAAAATGAATGTCACGTTTAACGAAGGATTTTAAAAGTTCTCGGCGCACACCTCTGTCCAGATTTCTATCGACGCCAAACTGGCAAACACCATTTTTTCCTACTGAAATCTGTCACCTTGCTTGTGTTTTGTCCATTCTCCAACTCCCTCTTTTCTCCCATTTTTTCTCAGTCAGCTGGATTTTCCTCCGAGCACCCCCCCCCTCTCCAAAACACACACACACACACACCCGCCCTTTCCCTCTGCACCTGGGAGCGTGATTGCCTAAGCAGATGGGACTCAGAGGGGAAGAAAAAATCTAAGTCAAACAACAACCCAAACGGTCTTCCACACCATCACTTCCTCTTCGTACAGCAGGAGCAGAAGCCGCAGAGGGAATACCCACAGATAAGATCATTACGGACCTGTGGTAGCAAACCGCAAACGTAAGTTTGTGGCCCAGGAGAACATTTGCTCGAAGCGTCCTCCCTTATTTTCTTTCCCGCCTGTCCGATCTGCATACTATCAGACACCTCCCGTTCCCATTCCTTCTGGCACGCACAACCGGAAAAGTCGAGCATACTTTTATAGTAATGTCAGTAAACATTGCTCTTCCTTCCTGACTGCATGTATAGGGTAAGTGCTCAAACTATAATTAGTCGTTCCTCTTTCTTCTTCCTCACCGCTGCTATCTACGCTTCTACCATCTCCATTTCTCCCTCCGTTCATGTCCCCTGTCGTCGCCTCGTCCCTTCAGACAGAGACAGATTTGGTGGAGACTAGCCCATTGCGAGGCTGTCTCTTCCTAAATGACCCCTGACCCCAAACTAGCAGCCCGGGTCGGAGGATGAGGCCCGGGACATGAAAGGTGAGCAGTGCTGTTTCCCATGCTCTCTGTCCTCCGGAAAGGGGCAGCGCTTCAAACGAGACGACCCTCAGACCTCTCTCCAGATGAAGCCAAACTTTCACTGGCCCAACTGCTGCAGCCTCTACGAACCCCCGCCGCCCCCAAAGCCCCGTGCATCCGGATCCCCGCTCACGGCTGTTTATCCTAAGCTGGCCTGGGGTGAGCTGAGGTTATCTAACTCCTGCGCTATGAGTTTTTTTTTTCTCTCTCTCTCTCTCAGTTCCTCCGGAGAGTTAAATCCATCAGTGTCCCGGAGAAGTATTTTATTGCTGAACTGATTTCTTATTAAGCTGTGATATCTTCCTGCATAACATCCCTCTTTGCAAGCGTAACAACACGAGAAATGTCCAACTTTATGCATGTTTATACGAAAACAAAAAGATAAAAATTTGAACTCCAACTCTAACTGATTAAATAAAAGGCCTTTGCTTTGCTTTGCCTTGCTTGAATTCAATTCTAAAACGACAAATGTTTGCTTTTGGTGCGTGACTTGTACTCTTAAACCTAAACCTCACTGCTACTGCACATGTTGCAAATCAACCACGACTGAAATCACTTTTAAATAATAGGCCATTTAGAGTTTTGCGTTAGGCTGATGTGGAGGATATGCTACGATAGCACCGTAACTGACGTGGAACCTTCCTGGAAATGTTACTAAAAAGAAAGAGCCCGACTACAGTTTGGCATTTAGTTCTCTAAAAGCGCCTTGAGTGGACCGATTTCAGACAAATTAAACTACTAAAATTACTGTCAGGAAAACGTGAAGAAGCATATTAAGTAAATTCACTGCAATTTTAAAATGTATGAATACACATTAACTCCATTTCTAACTTTTTTAGACATTATGAATCTTTAATATCTTCAACAGAATAATGACGTTTAAATCTGACTGAAAAGATTAGGTCTCTTCTTCTTCTCCTGTGAACATAGAGCTTTAACTAAAGGGGAGGATCAACAAGTAAGGATTTATAGCAGAACACAGAAAGCGAAGCTCCACGTGGCTTTTTAACTTCATAATGACATCAGTGTAGCCCCCCTCCCCTCCCCTCCCTTCTTCACCCACCACCCACTACACGCTTCTCCCCTCACAGATCTCTGTGGAGGTTCGTCCGTGTCTCCTCCAATAACCCCACCCACTGCTGACAATGCGCAAACACTCTCGACCCGTTTTCATCTTTTTTTTTTTTTTTTTGCACTGGCTTATGTTGTTCGGTCTTCTGTAAAAAGTTAAATCAAAATGCTCTGTTTTGCAGTGGCCCAATGCCCAACCCATTCCGAGAGCTCAAAAAAAAAAAGGAGAATATAAAGCTACACCCCGCACTCTCCGCTCTCATTCCCTCCCACGCCTACATGCACCCTCCTCCTCCTCGCTCCTCAGTCCTCGGCCCAAGGCCAAGGCTCCACGCCATGCTCAGAGAAGTTTTGGTACTGCTCCAACACACCCCACTCCTGCCTCTTTTTCCCCTTCTCTTGTTCCCCCTTTTTTTTCAATAATAATCTTGGTTTTGAATTTTTTGAGAAACACACACAGCGAGAAAATGCAACCGGACTGCCAGAGCAGCTTTCCCGTTGTTTTCAAACTGCTTATTACCACCACAATGGCTGGATCTTTTCCCTCTCCCCCATTTTTTCCTCTTGCTGAGCTCCTCGCTCTCCCCCATATTTAATGGATTTCAGGCAATTACAGTCAGCCCAAAAGTGGAGGAGGAGAACTGACAGTGAGACGCCGTGTGTGCGGAGAATTTTAACAAGATGTGGAAGCCCTGATCTTTGCTTCAGCCTCTTTCCGTCAGTGTGTATGCGAAGGCAAGCATGTGTACACGCAGCTGCATAAACGCGTTACTACCCCAGATACTCACTAAAGCATAGACAAACTTGGGTAAAAACTTTCTCTTTCTCACACACACACACACACACACACACACACACACACAGGCCCATCAGGTGGGTAACTGGATCCAGATGGGCGTCTTTCATAATAGATGAGCCCAGCTGACTGACTGGCTGGCTGGATGGCTCCATGAGGCCTGGCTACCTGGGAGACACTAGCTACAGGAATGCCAGGAATCCTTGTATTCCCTGGAGCATCAAGCCCCGCAGACACACACACACACGCTCTGAAACCTCACAGGATCCGGCTTGGACAGGAATGCTACGGTATGGATTAGGAGAGACGTGGGTAAAGGCTAGATTTGGCTTGAGTTTTGGTACCAATATTAGACGCCTCCTCCTAATCCTGAAAGAATATCGAGACCGTCCACTTTCTGCCTTGCCTCAATCATTATTGCACGGACTCAACTGTGCTAATAAACACTGACAAAGCTAAGTAGATTATTTCTCCTCAGCATTAAGTCTTTATAGGTGTTTGTCCGTGACAACTAGCATTCCAGACTTAGGGAATGACATGCTGTAGGGAACCTGTTATCTATAAGGCACAGCTTAAAGAGTAGTGTGTACAATTAACACTTTGATTTTTAAGTTTTAGATACAGCTACTTTAAAATCATCTACTAGTTTAATCCCTTTGGCACGTCTAAAATGTTATTTGGACTATAAAGTTTTCCCTTTCAGGGTCCTGCAGAGTTGACTGCACAAGCATCTCCAAGACATGGAGAGTCAGATGGGTGCACCTACAACCATCTGCTGTCTTCTTAACATGTCTAGCACACCTACTTATCTGTGGGAGTTGATGAGGAAAGAGGGCGCACCCCCTACTTCTTTCACACCGCCTTTCGTTCCTCCCATACTCACTTATCTGCTCTCCGTCCGCCCCAGAGTCCTCCGTCCGCTCTGTATCGTCCTCGTCATCCCCCGACGAGATGGCATCTGCACAGAGCAACCACGGTTACTGCCACCCTTCCGCAAACCCATGCACGCACATGCAGTAAGACACTGAGAAGTCTTCACGCTTGCATCGCATTTTCGCGAACTCGAAAGCACGAATAGGTGGAAATTGCCCTTTTGTGATAAATCGCACACTTTCACGAGACCCCACTCAGAGAGTCTGTGAAGGTTCTCGGTCATCCAGGTCATGGTATATCCAGAAAGGTGTTTAAAACGGCAAATGGACTTTTGAGAAGACGTTTCGCCGCTCACCTGAGTTGCTTCCTCAGTTCTAAGGGACTGGTGTTGTAGTCTAAATAGTTTCTGTAAGTACCAGAACTGGTGCAACTAATTCCCATTAACGGCTGGATACTTAGAAACTACTCAGAAAGTACAAATTTCAGATTGTTCATGCCTGACCATATCTCCTCCATGGCCACGTTCAGAACCCGGCCGAGCACAGTCCAGCCCCGGATCTCCAAACTGTCCCATCCTGTCCTGCCTGAGCCCTGACTCACCTGTGACATTGACTATGAAGCAGACCGTGTCTTTGCCCACGCCGGTGCAGGCATAGAGGCCCGAATCCTTGGGCGTGGCATCACGGATCTGCAGCACCTCCTGCTCTATCAGCGTGCGGTTGTTGGTGCCCAGAGAGCTGCCGTCTTTGGTCCAGGTGATGGTCCCTGTCGCCGGCAGAGGGCAGTTCAGCTTCAGCACCTCCCCCGGGTGCACTGAGCACACCGTGGGCTTAGAAATATGGTATTTGTTCGATGCCTCTGCAGAGCACATGGGGGGAAGGAGGAGTGGAGAGAGCGAAATGGGGGGGAAAGAGGGACAGGACGAAGGTGCACATGGAGGAGGAAAGAAAGGTGGGAGAAGAAGAAACAAGCCATAGTATAAGAAACAAAATCACCAAATAACCCCAAATGGATGCACTTAAATCAACTTATGCAGGAGGAGCAATACAGAAAAGAGGAGCCACACCAACATGTCGTTACCACAAACTCCCTGGTCAGTCATTTGAAATGGAACCATTGGAAACCCTGCTCCGCTGTAAGTTTGCAGTGTCAATGGCATTTATAGGTTGAGTGCATGCAGTTACGGCCACAGCAGCATGTGTAGAGAAAACAAAAAACCCAATCAGTGTGAGCAGGTGAGAATTAAACACCACTGTCCGTCTCAGCACCCTTCCCCACCCACCCACCCCTTTCCGTGTAGATGCCAAGCAAACAGCGTTTGTGGGTGAGTAGGAGCAGTTGCAGAAAGATCTCTGCAGCCTTAGGGGGAAAAAAAAAAACAGTAACACAACTCCACAACGTCTGCCCATCAGAAAGGAAAGCAGCCAGAAGGTCTAGGACGGAAGCGTTTGTCAGGCAGGGGAAGTGAAAAGGGGAGGGGTAAAGGTTTTTTTTTTCCTCTTTTTTTGGCATCTCACTGGTTTTGACTATGCACCTAAGCTCCGAAAACCTTGAGCTGGCTGTAGCCTGCCTGACTCTTCTGTTTTCCATCTCTCTCTTCTGCGCTCTCTTTCATAACATGGCCATGGAGGATATACAGCCCTTGCACAGGATCTGCCAGCCAGAGACAGAGAGCAAGAAACTCAGCACTCTACTCCAAAGAGCATAAAACCTTCATTTCTGGGAGGAAAACCAAGTCTTCCTGCGGGAGCATGTGTGCGTGCGTGCATGTGTGTGTATACCGTGTACAACTTGCGCAGGACAGAACGAGGTGAATGCATAAAAGGGATTTCGGAACGTCCGTAGCTGAGACTGCAGTTCTACATCAGGATGGATCTTATCCATATCACTGCAAACTCCAGACTATGACTGAACGCTGAGCAAAAAGGGGAAAACCTGCCTGAAAGACAAGCTGGCTTCTGTCATACACTATATTGCCAATTCCGGTCTCCCTGAGGCTCTTGCAGACTTTAACACACACACATTAAAGCATTCGCTCAATTCAAACACAGATAAATCTTGAAACTCTTTCTCTTGGAAGGAAAAAACAAAATGTTCCTCTTTATTGCAGAACAAAAAATGTCCCGGACTGTGTGCGTGTCTGTTTTCTTCCAAAGGGAGAGGAGTAAAAATTAGAGAGATTAAAAGGATTTAGGAGGGGGGAAAGTAGCAACAATGGAGAAGGATAAAAAAAAAAAAAAAAAGAGTCAGAGCTGGTGGTATTACTGTATGTAGAGTGTTTGGCTGAGGTCCGATATGTGTAATTACAGAGGTGGCGGCACTCCCAGCCTTTCCTGTACCTCAATACACCTTTTCAACAACACCCTATTTCCTATGTTTGTGCTAAATGTCAAGTATACCTGCATATATACACACACACACACACACACACACACACACACACACACACTCCTCCAGCCTCGACAGGAAGGGAAAGTCATTCCTCCACACGGCAGCAGCTGAGGCATGTGTGCAAACCTCTAAACATTCCCCCTGGGCAAGTAGACACACATAGGTACAGTTCCTGCATTGTCTTGTTTTTCTCTCTCCCTCCTTCGAACCGGAAATAATTAACCCCTCCCTCACCACCCAAGACTGAGTGTGTGGTCTGATAAGAGGTGGGGCTCCTCCGGTGATTGATGGGCGCTGCCTCCGCTACCTTTTATGACCGCACCGGAGGGAATTCACTTTTCTTTTTTTTTTTTTTGTTCCAGTTCCAGTTTTGTCTTTTATTCTTTAATTTAGAATTAGAGGCACTGCAGCTTCCAGGGACACAAATCAGCGTAGGTACATGTCGCATACCATGTGGAATATAGCAGATAGGGGCATCTTCAACACACCTGGAACGCACACGCAGTCTCACACGCGCACGCTGCTGCGCCATCTGTCAGCGCACCGGGGAGAAAGGGAGGCCACGGAGACAGAAAAATGATACTCATACGCATGGATGTGTGTGCACATGTGTGCGTTTTACACTACAAGGGGAGCTCTGGCAAAGAAGGAGGCGAAGGAGAAGGAAAAACAAGTACAAAAGGGAAGGAGTGGAATGGAGGAATATAAGAGGGAATTCCCTCCAAATGGCGCATCTGATTAAAGTAAGCATGCAGGTGTTAGTTCTGTCTTGGTCATTTTCTTATCTCTGCAGCGTCCATCTGTCCCACTCCATCAACTCCTCCTCCTCCTCCTGCTGCTTCTTCTTCATCTCTGTCCTCTTTTCTTTCACCTCCCCTTCCGCTTTGCCCTCTCCTTCCCCATCCCCATTCCCACACATCCCCACCCCCCGCTCCCACCCGCCGTGACCCCACCGACCTAACCCTGACCCCCGGCGAACCTGTTCGCACCTCCGGCATACCTGACCGTTCATGGGAAACTGTGCCGTGTAGCCGTTTGCAGGCGTGCACACACACACACACACACACACACACACACACACACACACACAAACACATATGAATGCAGGACAAAAAGGGGGAAAAAAAATAATAGAAAATTCAATGCTGCAAACTGCAAATGCGCATGTGCCGAACATGCACACCAGGAGATGCATAACCAGCGACACACACACCTTCCACATAAAAAGAGTTTACAACAGTCCAGAGATGCATGCTGAGTTGAAGAGTTGAAACACTTCGCTGCAGATTTTTCATCCCTGCAGCAACAGGAGGAAGGCCGGAGCCTCTCTATCATACACTCACACTCATGCACACACACACACACACACTTTTTCTCCATTTCTATCAAACAGCTCTCCCCCTTCCCTCCCACCCACTGTCATAATTTTGTCTCCCTTCTCCTGAAGCACATCTCTGTTTCGAAACCCATCTCTCTCTGTTGGGCCTTCTCTGACAGCTATTAGCAGCGTCTATCAGGTGTGATGGAGTCGGGCTGTCCTCTCCTCGCTATCTCTTGATTCACACCATCTCGCCTGGCAGTAATTAGTCTTGCAGCCCAAGCGTCTGCGGCGAAAATGCAGAGAGCAATTCTCCCCGTTTCTGTCTGTGAGGTCGGCAAAAGCTAAGTGGCGAAAGGCAAGGACAGCGTATACGAGGTATGCCTACGCTTATTCTTGCCTTGTGAGGTTATAAATGTACCTCTGCAGAGAAGCACATTCGCCTGCAGGTCTATTGTGCACGATGAGATAGGAGGACTAAATGTAATGACTGCCATCACCTAGGTACACACTCAGCATGCATGCGGACCAAAAGGTACACACACACGCACACATGCTGCCAAATCACATTATCTCTGCTGCCCTTCTTATCCCCCGTTTCTCTCTATCCTATTTCCTCTGTAACCTCCTCACGTAGTCAAATCCCAGGACTTTTTTCCTTTTTTTTGTCTCTTCCTCTTTTGCTAATGTCCGTGCCCTTTCACATTCAAATACCCCCCCCCCAACCCCCTTCAGCTTCTTCTTCTTCTTTTTTTTTTATATTATGACAAAGGAGCTGCTCCATGAACTGGCGTCCATGGCAACAGCCCCTCCAGTTCGCTCACCCCTTCACCCCTCATCAAGGCATTCCCTGAACCCCATCCGACCCCTTTAACCCGCTGAATGCCCCTTATCTCTAAACAAACCTCTGAGGCTGAAGCGCAGCCAGCTGAATGTAAACACTAAAGATCTTAGTTTAATCATTAAACTAGATTAAAACCGTATTTCACAGTTGTCTCAAATCTGTGACTCAGCACGACTCCAAAAGTTTATATACGGCATTAAAATCTACTAAAAACGTGTCCTAATAGAAAATGGTGAGAAATCTGTCCGCAGAATATTAAGACCCACATGAAATTCTAAATTGTGCCACTCCGATGAGGAAGCTGCATCAGTTTTCAGATTCAGCTTCTATTTTCTCTTCCTCGTTTTCCTAATTTTCCTGCTCTTTCCTCCATCACCCCCGCGTCTTCCTCCTGCTGTGCACAAGACGGCCCGCGGAGGCCCGAGGCACAAGCTGGCACAGGTAGCAGCTCTTCCCAGCCTCTTATCAGGCAAGTGTGAGACTGAGCAGCGGAGTGACATGGCATTTTCTGGCACCTAGGCCAAGGCAAACAACGCCCCGAACCTTCCAGATTAACACCAGCTAACGGCAGGCCAATAAAAGCCTTTGTGCGAAAGTCCTGTTTTCGCGACGCCCTCGGACACAGCGGGGCTTGTTTGGAGTTCAGTTCCACGGCCATCGCCACACACTCTGTGTCATTAACAGGCTACCTGACACTTTTATACTTTTACAGCTGTATTCCTACTGTGAAGATAACACGCCGTTAAAGGCAGGCAATAAGCCTGCATCTCCTTGACATTCCCACTTCACATCCAGAAGCGCACTGATACACGCAAATCTCTCAAACTATCATCTTGCTTCTCTTGTCTAACATAAGCCCAACGTGTATCTGATTACAAAGGGTGCGACATGGAGGTGGCAAACCACGCAGAAAAGTATATTCAGAAATGTGCCAAGTGAGCAGTTGTTTTCATTTTGTGCCCAAGGAATAAAACATGTCTGTTGTCGAACCGTCCCGTCTAAGCATGACACACTCTTCTTTGATGCACAATTATTTAACCATTCAACTATTTTGAAGTGCTGCCTCCATGCTGATCAGAGCGTTTTCTGAAGAACAGAGCTTGGCAGGGACTGCGAGAAAGCGCAGCCAAAGCCATGAGCTGACTTTTGTCAGCTGCGTTCCCATTCGGGGCTGCCAGTGTGCCACATTTATTCCACATTATATGCAAAAAGAGGCCCGAACAGACCACGGAGATGAAAATATGTTAAAGTCACACGCACGCACGCACGCACACACAAACCTCCCATATTTGGTACCATTGTTATCCAGCTCTGTCAGAGTACTTTAATCACTGTGCAAACGGAGGGCGCCTGGACAAGGTAAACACTCCCATAGATACTGAAGTGGCTACAGCGACAACAATGTGGAGGCTTTAACCAGTGCGCTCGCTCTACTTCTTCTGTCACAGGTAAACGAGCGAGCAGGGCCACCAGGGGTGCAGGCGTGGGCTCTGTGGAGACAACGCTGATATGCAATCTGATGAATCTACAGCAATTACTGCTCCCACAGAAACAGGCAGCGGTGTGACCCGGGCTGCTGCAGGGCAGAGAAATTCTAAACAGCTCAGACAGAGAGGGCAGGGGCAGCCAATCTGTCTCCCAGCATCTTTGTCCTACAGGTGACACCAGTCAAGCAGGAGCGGTGAACGGAAGACAACTGGATCCACGGCTGATTCAATCACACGCAGCTGCAGTCAAAAAAAAAAAAATAAATTCTGCCTTTGCCACATGCAACGGAGAAGCTGATTCAGAATCAGATAAGCAGCCTGGGTTCCTTTGTGACCCGTCTATCCGTTATCATGTGACCCCCAGGTCCAGGCACTTAATCTTCAGTCACATGACTTCACCGCTGCCCAGCACTGTGTAATCTCTCCATCTAAAGGAGAAGTCAAATATGCACAAATCCTCTTAGAACTTTCCTGGAGGATTGTGTAACTCTGGAAAACTCCTCTCTGTGGCCATGTAGCGTGGCGTCCGGGCCATGTGGGGCTCTGAGCTCACCGGCTCGGAGCCAAACAGTCTGAGACAGAACAACAAAAACAACAGGGGCTGAGGCGGGCCTCTCATCAAGGTAGGTAAGAGCGACACCTGACCTCTAGGGCAAAGGGCAAGAGAAGGTACAGAATGTGTGTGAAGACAGGATAAGATGGGGGGGAGGTGGCTCAAAATGAGATGCTCTGTTGTTGGCCTAACTTACAATTAGCATGTTGATTAAAAGGCCGGGAACAAAGGGCTTTGGAATGCGACTTAGCATCCATCACAACAACTAATTAGCTCGTCTCTAACCAGACTGCAAGACTGGAGACACGGCAAAACTAAGAAACCCCAAAAAACAGCTGTCTCTGCTGGGGCAGAACAAAAGCTTTTCCCCCCCAAAAAAAAAAAAAACTTACACAAACTTTACAGAAAAGGGAACAAAAGTAGTCGCACCACTCCGAATCCCTCTCTTTTTTTTCACTCCTTGTGTTTCTTTTTCAGGCGAGTAGGGTATGAGAAAGATGCCAGCATAAACACTGTCCCGCCCTGCTTCACAGCTCTCCCTTGTCCTCCCACACTGGGTCACAAACCTGGCTCTGACACTCACGTATGTCAAAGACTACCACAGACACCAGCAAGAGAAATCCCACGCATCGTATGGAGAGAACAAGAGGCTCAACCATGCTGAGATTAGCCGTTTCTTTTCTGTTTATTTATTTTAATCCTCTCAGAATGCTGCAGGGACTTGTCGTCTTTCCACTTGTTAGATTTTAGTAACGTTTAAACTGACAGAAAGGCTCTGATTTCTCTGCAGGTAAAAGTTCTAACCTGTGAGTGTAAAAGTAAAAGCGGTAATAGCAAAAATCAGAAAACTGATCCCAATTTTATTTCGTGACCACACTACAAATTTCTTGATTTGGTGCAGACCAATTAATATAGTTAATAGCAATAGATTTAACCAAAACTCTTGGCTGGTTTACTTGAAGGATCCACACCTGCTCTCCAAAAACAACCCCAACAAATGTTTTTTCCTCCTGCATTCTGTCCCTTCTCGCGCCCCCCTGCTGCTCACCTTCAGGTTCCAGAGTGGCCTCCTCCTCCTTGGTGGCGGTGAGGGGCGGCCGGGCCACGCTGACAGTCAGAAGGGACAGCAGGACAGCGGCCAGCAGCCAGGCCCACGAGGCCATCCCGTTAGTGGGGGACAGCGCTCCCCATACCCCCCTTCTCCACCTCCCCCTGGACACTGATCCCATCTGAGGGGGTCGGCCCAACCATCAACTGCTGCTTGGCTGGCCTGTCACTCACTGGAATTCACCCAATCACCTGGGCTGAGAGGTGAAAGAGAGATGTAGGAGTGATGATTTGAGAGGAGGGGGGAAAAAGGAGACAAAATAACAATATGTTAGTTGATATTATTGCTTCGAGTTGAGAGATTGAGTTTCAGCACCGTTTTGTCTTCACTGGGGCAGGAGCGAGAGAAAGGAACAGAAACAGAAGTGTTTCAAAATGCTGTCAAACGAGCCGTGCCACAGACATACCGAAGCTGTGAGGCACCAGCAGTCAACACACATCCAGCTTTACTTCTGATCTGTAATTAAATGCATTGAAATGGATTTTAGAGAAACCAATTAAGAGTCATCCATGCTCTCTTACTCTTGAAAGTCAAACCAGTTTGGCATCTTACAAGCAAACTGCCATGAAGCTCAAAACTCAAACAAATCTGCTTTATCAACAACCTGCTCAATTTTACTCTGCAGCTAATATTCTCTTCTATTAATCATTCTGAACTGAAGTGAAATTAGCTAATGTGGCCCCAATTCCGCTCAGGCATCGCTTTTTCCCGTGCGCAACAGATGCACCAGACCTGTTGCCCGCGCTGCTTCGCTGCACGTCTGTTAATTGCATTTGTAACGTGCCTTTATCGCATTCCCCTTACTTGATTATGAGACCGGAGAGGCTTTAATTGAAACGCAATATCGCAATAATGGGACACGCGTCAATCTGTTTTGTCGGACATCTGCGGTTCAACCACGGCGAAGCGTCTCTGGAGGTTTGGCGAAGTCACGCTTCCCCGCGCTTCCTCTGCTCCAGCTGGACGTATCGATCGGTGTTACCCGCAAAGACACATGTAATTTGACTTCTAGAGAGCGAAGCCGAAAACGGACACATGCAGGTTTATCTTTAATTCACCCCTCGGGGGCTACACGGGTTACGGAGAAGCGTGGCGCGCGCACAATGTCGGGGTGCATCCACGGATTTCATCCCGAGATCTTAACTTCATTAGAGAAAGGCGGCGGTTTGATTTATTTATATATATTTTTGCAATTAAGCCACCCAATTCTGCACAGTGACAGCTCTCACACATGAATTATTAATGAAATGCAAACCAGAGCTCCAATCATCCAGGTCTTACCGCTGTCCAAAACCTTCTGCAGGATCGAGACCAGATTTACCCCGAAGCCTCGATTTCTGTTTCATCGTTCAACGTGTTGACTGGAACAAATTATTCCGCAGCAACCGTATAATCGAATACAATTGGAAGGCAAACTTAAAATCTAATAGGATTAAAAAAAAAATCTTCAAAAATTACAGACAAGCGTGCTAAGAGTTCCTGCAACACGCTCCTCGTAACGAAACTTCATGTCGCCGCGGACATGACATTTGGACCCACTCAGAAACTTTTGCTCCATGCATGTCCACAGCCTTCGTTTAAACCCGGGCTTTGAATGAAATTTCTTGGCACTGATTGAATTCCTATTGAGATTCAAATCAGTTTGGCTTTTCCACAATGGGGGCTCATTTGGAGCTGCTCAGTGATTTAGGGCTCCGGCACCAAGCAGTGAAAAAACAACTGCGGTCACGGGGTAATTGGCACCATAAATGCAATGTAGAAAATTAAGCAAAGTAATAAATAACCAGGACACTTGTTAATGGGCCTAAAGTGATGACGCAAGGTGCTGTGTGGTTCCTTGAATAAACAAGGAAAAATGAATAGAAAGAACTTCTTAATGTTTACTGAACGAAATATGAAAAGGAAAAGTTTTCTCTTTTTTTTTGCATGTGCATTTTAGGAAATCTTAAATAATAATCTTTAACGAGAACTTTACGCATTTGTGTTGTGGAAAAGCATACTTTTTATTAAACTCTGATAATTAAAGCACTGATTTATTTTTTTACAAGCAAAAGAAGAACAGCACAGGCTGGGGACGCGTACGCATGACAGCAGGAAACTTGACAGATGATATTGTAAGGAAACCTTTAGACTTTTTTTTCGTCAGCTGAGATTTATCGTAAACAGAACATACTTACCAGGGAGGACTAAAATCATGGAGATCTCTGTTTTGGCATGAACAGATAAGGGAGGAGAGAGCATGAGAATCCACAATCCAGAGGGAGGAATGTCTCCAACACCACAATGCAGGACAAAAAAAAAAAAAAAATCTGAGAGGCGCTGCCTTCTTTTCAGTTTACTATTCCACGATCAGCCGGCATCAACTCAGATCAGAGGATATATTCCAAACTCGACTTGCAGCGTAGCCCGGTGCCATGCAAAGAAATCCGAGTTTACACGCGTTATCCCTCGAAAACAGCTCGGAAAACCATATCGCTGTCTCCCCCAGAAACTTTCCTCCCCGTCACCAAGTTTCTTCTAGGGCGCAAAACATGCCCAATGCTCAAGAGCAGCGCACTTGTCAACTAAATAGAAAGTTTGCAGCTACTACGGACGCGGGGCGATGTTTGATAGGTGCAAGACGGTGGCTGTCCGATGCCAAAATGTCATAAAATCCATCAATGTGCGTTCCCCACGGTGAAAAGAGCGTCTTTCGCGTCTCCTTCTCTTTCGTCTTTCGCCGACAGTCCTCACACTGTTTCTCAGACGCTTTGTCAGGTTTACTAGGTTTTTTCTCCTCCTTACGTCTCCACACACCGCCCTCCTCCTTCACTCCAGTGGGTGTCATTCCCTCCCAAGCACCCCCCAGTGTAATTCGAGCCGCTTCCTGGCCGCAGTGCCTTTGGGCCCTGCCTTCCTCCGCCCATCAAACGCTGCGGAGCTGCCTGCCTGCCCGCCCTGCGCTCAACTTGCCCAAAGTGTATCCAGTGCGAGGGATCCTGCTCCGCTCCGGAGCTGTCAGACCGCAGTAACAACGCCGCTCAGTGGCCGAGACATGACATCTGCGGGATGACACGCACACACGCAGGCTGTAAAAGTGCGCACAGAGCATCTATACTGTAGTTTATCTCTGTATAATTAGATGCTGCAGGGAGAAAACATCCCGATCAACAAAAAAATAGAAACACTACATATAAAAAAATAAAATAAAACAAAATAAAATCAGTTCAAAGGGGAATGAAGGAAAGATTGCATATATACAGTGAATTAAAAAGCAAAAGTGAAATCTGGCTGGAGGTCAACAAGTAAAGAAGTAGTGAATAAGTTTTACTTTGATATTATATTTTTGATTAAATTAAGGTAAATAAGAGTGTGAACACCAACTATTTAGACAACCGGCCTGTTCAACACCCAGTCAGAATGAGATTCAGGATCAGGATTAAAATCCGAATCAGAATTAGGATCAGGATTAAGATGAGGATCCGATTCAGGACCAGGATTAGAATCACAAATGGAGTCCGAATTAACATCAGAATCAGAATCAGAATCAGAATCAGGGTTCGAATCAGAATCATGATTAGAATCTCAACTGGAATCAGAATTAAAATCACAATTAGATTTAAAAAGAATCAGGATCAGAATAAGAATCGGGTCCTGATGAGAATCTGAATCAGGATCAAAAGTAGAATCAGAATTAGAATCAGGATCAGAATCAGAACATATCTGGGCTTTGTCTTAACGTTTGGTACCATGAACGTGAGAAACATACAACTTGACTACCATGTCATCTATTGCCCTCTTTTACAAAGAGAGATGTGAGTGGAATAATGTAGTGCCATATCCTCTAACGAGCATATCATCTCAATACAATACAATACGATGCTCTGGGTGGGGGCCTCAAAGGGCAATAAAGTGCCAAAGCAGTCTGGTCTTTTTCCATTTGGATTTAATGTGCAATGATGCCAATGCTTTGTATGTGTTATACACATTTGGATTAAGAGTGATTAGCACAGCTAAACCCTGTACTTAACTCAGAGTTTGAGGTACTTGAACTTTTCTTGAGTGTTTTCATTTCATGCTCCCCTGCACTACACTCCGGTGAGAAATGATATGCTTTCTCCTTCTACATTTATCTGACGCAGAGTTTACCGTTTGCAGACAAATATTTAACACCCTGCACAGTATGTCTGCAAGGGGCCACCTCTTTAAAACGCTACTTAAATGTTATTGATAATCTAATATAGTGATATGTCAGTGAAAGCGGTGCCTTAAGGTGTGCTTTAACATTTTGCACTGTTAATATACGCAGTTGTCTGGGGTTTGGAATGGGACACAGTTTATACAGCTACGGGGTCTCTGATTATTAAATGAAAGCAAAGAGGAAAGACAAGATCTTAAGTTACACAAGTGATATCGCAGTGTAACATAATGACGCCGTTCGCGGTTGCAGGGTTTGTAATAACTTCAGTTCATATGTTTCCTAAAGACGAACAGATCTGTCTGCAGCTACGCAGAGAGATGGAAGGCTGGCCCCCTGCAGCTTGTCCCCCCCACCCCACTGCTTCAAGCTGTCTCCTGCATTGGTTCAGGCGTTCAAGTGGTCTGAAAGAGACACAGGGGAGGGTGGAAGACTCTAATCTCCACAGACTTTTTTTTTTTTTTTTCATTTTTGTCTCGCTTTCACCGCTGAAGCCCTCTTTTTTTTTTCTCAAACACGGGAGGGAAAACGCTTCCATTCAATTTGAAAAGTAGGCACTAACAAGGCTTTCTTTTTTCTTTTTCTTTCTTTTTTTTTAGGCAAAGGTTTGACCCGTGAATGGAGAGTTTTACATCTGTTTTTCTCTCCTCTCCCATCCCTGCCTCCACCAGTAAAGCCATCAGATAACAGTGGAGCTGACAGGTTGGCTAGAAATAAAGAGGGAGCGAGAGGTGAGGAAGGAAAGTTTGACTCATTTTTCAAGAGTGGCACAATGTGCCCCCCACTGTTTCTCCCTCTCTGTGTGTCTCTTTCCTCCCACTGCACAAGTCTATTTACAATCGCCCCATTTATTTTCCACTGCTCGCCGTCCCACATTTGAAAGAAACCTCATCAAGCCGAGTCTCATGGGCCTTTGACTGAGCACTGGATGGACTCAATGCACTTGCACTGTGGTATCCGTCAACCTGTGATTGTCCCTCTTCATCTCCAATCTTTACTCCGGTCCTCTTTCCTCCTTAATCCCTCCTGCGCCAGCAGCCACAGTGTTTGGATTGATGGCACAGAGTAAGAGGAGAGGAAAGTGACGAGCTAGTAGCCCGCAATCAACGTCCTAGATGAACATATTGATTCCTCAGTCGCTGCTGATAGAACTCGTGAGGAGGCTAGCTAATTGGAAGACTCACCCGCTAACGTGTTAATGAGAGACTTTACTCTTCTCTTTGCTGTGACAACTGAAGCTGTGAGTGATGTTTAGGGCTGAGCCACTCACCAGTCATTATGTTCACCCTCCTGCTGATATGCAAATTTAAGATACTACTGGAGTGAACTAATCAACAACTAGCCTTTACTTGTCTGTGGAGCAGGTAACCGGTTCCTAAATGTGAGGAAGATTCCTGTGTGTTCAAGTCTGAATTTGAGGAAGTACAAATATGACTTGTTGTGCTGAAGCTCATACACGTGTGAAGCAAATGTCTTCAAATTTTGGAGGCAAAAGGATAAGCCCTAAATTGTTAATTTTAATAATGGATTGGACCCCAACTATGGATTTGTGATTCCCTCGATTTTACCTACACTAAGGACACAGGTGTATTTTTGCAGTTTATGAAGCTGTAGCCAAATGGTTGGAGCAGCAGTGCTGGGAAATTGAGGACAGTGGGTCAGTGTCCTCTGTGTCCATGGCTGAGGTGCCTTCAGCAAGCCCCCCCTCCCTGAAAAAATCTTCAAACTGGTCCAAATATGAACAAATACGTTGTATGTGTGTACGTGGCATGTAAAGCTGATTTGGTAGCTGCTTATGAACAAGTTACAATGCACTAAATGAAGAATGTGAACTTGGAAGACATTCAGCTTATTGTGATGTTCTTCTGCACCACCCTGGCCTTGTAGTGTTTTTTTGTTTTTTTTTTGAGTGCTGCACAGACCGATTGCCCTAATCAGTCATGTAACGGTATCATTCTCTTCACCTTGTTAAGCTTTTTATAACTCTGTTGTCCGTCTTTATGTTCCACACTTCAAGCAAATGTCAGAACATTAATCATCAGCACAGTCAGCCTGTAGACTGTTTTTATTTTTATTTGGGTTTTAGGGGTTGAGAAAAACCAAGCCAAACATTGGCCGGTGTCGAGCTGCCTGTGAGTGTATGTAGCCCTGGATTTTGAGGTACCTCCCACGCCATCAGCATCCATTCGGACCTCTGTAAGAGGTTTCGTTCGCCCAAGTGAACGTGTTGAATCGGATCCCTCTGGTTGGTTGTTCAGCTTAACAAACCAGTGCACAAAAGGTGAAACAGAAGTGGCAAAAGTAAGCAGATGACTTGTCAGGAGTGCTAGCAGGTTTCATCTCATCGGACAATTACAATACCCTGATCAGTCACAACATTATGAACGACTGACAGGAGAAGTAAATGACATTGTTCACCTTCTGCTGGAAAACCTTTGGAACTGGCATTTGTGTGGATGATACTGACAGATGATAGACCAGAACAGGCAACTTCACCCCCGTAGCAACAACGCTCCTTGACGGCAGCAGCCACCCCCATCAGGATGCGGCCCGACACGGACAGGCACACACAAAATTGGTTTAGGAACAAGTCAAAAAACACAAAAAACAACAAATTCACCAGGTCTCAAGATGTTCAAGTATCTGTGGGATGCACTGGAACGAGCCTGATCCACAGAGCCCCCTCCCATCAACCCACAGAATCCAAAGGGCCCCACTAACAACATCCTGTTCCCTCAGATTTTGGCCAATGTCCCATGTTTTCTGAGAACCTGATCAGAAAGATTCAGAAGATGTCAGTTTGTAGTTTTTGCTTCCTAGCTAGTCCTAGCTCCTCCAGTTTTCCCCTCGTGAATGGCACATGTCTAAACGTTTGACTGGTAGTATACACAGACTGACTATTGCTGGTATGGAAAGTTATTTTGTCTCATGTAGACACACATTGGTCAATGGCTGTAGTCTGTAGCCATCCTCAGCTCTGCAGACCCTACGCAACAGACTAAACTTACTAAACAGAAGCAGTCCAAACTCGCAATAGTAGATGGAAAGGGGGCCCTAAGGGTTTGTTGGCGTATTGTTAATGCACTGCAAGACCTTTCTGGGGTTTTATGACTGTCATTGCAAAATATGCTTAAAGATACTACCAAAATTTGCTTGGACTGCCTTTTCACCGACATGAGACAACGCCATATTTGGCCTCTGTTGCTGACAGTTCTTTTAAATTGTTGTCTGTGACCTTAAGGAGGTGCTGATTTTTCTTCTGCTGCAGTTCATGAACTCCCATGTCTGATGCAAGCCTTTTCCGAGCAGCCAACATCACCAGGACATGTCTTCTCAAATCCTAACAGTGCATTATTGGAGATAACATAGGCAGGGATTGTGGTTTATGTCTCTATTGGAGTCAACCAGTGCTTTTTCAATGCAGTCACACGTAAACAATTCACTCCTTTACAGTGAACCGGGGGCCAGAACACCAAACTCCTCCTGCTCTTCACGCTGAATGCTATGAAAGCCTAACAGAGCCATATTCACTGCTGAGAATCACTGAGCATAAAGAAGACTTGTTCTCCCTTAGAAGATCGTTCTTTCTTCTTGCCTCAGGGTACTGCCATTAATCATGAATGGCGGCGATATGTTATTGTAACGTCAGTAGGCCAAATCCTAGACAGAGATCTCGTTTTTTTTTTTCTCCCAATGTATCACTGAAACTGCATAATTAAAACATCAAACATCAAATGCGGGTGAGTCACATCCTGTGCAAAATATGAAACAAATGCGCTGAGCTGCGTGAATTGGGGGAAGGGGGATATTGGAGAGAGAAGTAAGAAGCAGGAGCTTGCCTCGGGGCCTAATTTGAACCATTCTCTGCAGCCATGTGGCAACGCGAGACGACCCGGACTGAGAGTGAAAAGGGAAAGTTTAGGTGTTTGGTTAGAGACGGGAAACAGAAATCAGTAGAGGGAGTATAAGAAATAAGTATTCCAATAGAAACCTCTTATTCTCTGGGCATTTTGTCCATGTAGTAAACTGAATTCCTCCACTCTCTGGCTGACACAAGTCATCTCACCTTCTGCTTTTACCTCAGGACGCATCGCCCCATACAACAGCAACTCCTCCTCACTGATACACTGGACAGCCAGACCTCTGCTGTCCTCTCTTCCCTCTCGGCAGGTATCAGAGAGCAGGGGTAGAGGGAGTGGATGGAGAGTGGGTGTAGTGGGGTGGGTCAACCATCCAGATTCCTCGCATGCTTCCACCTCAGTACTCCAGAGTGTTTGAAATAGCTGGGATGCCTGCAGATTGAGCCTGTCGTGGAGCTCAGCTGAAGGGAGGGGTAGGGAGGGGGGACCTGGCGTTTTCAGCTCGAACCCTGGAGCCTGGTTATTTGAACTGCCTCAAGCTCCATGAAACATGGCTCGCCTCGTGCTAGCGCAGTTTTCAGTCCTGATCAAAATGCCTGCTTTCCCTCCCACCTGACTGGCACCAACATCCCTAATAAAAATAACACGGGCCCGTTTTCAGGGTAGAAACGCAGAGAAATGCTGAGTGGAACTGACAACTTTATGCCTCTATATAAACTGAAGAATGAATAGAGCCCTTTCCTGGCTTTCAACACTGACATGGATTTCACTTTTCTTATTTTCTCCGTCTTTGTCTGCGCCTCTCTCCTTTACCTCACCCTTCCTTTCTCGGTTTTTGGGCATTGTTAAGTAGTCACACAACACATGAACATCAGCATTATGCTCACACACACAAACACAGACCCATTACACACCTCATTTGGCTCAGAGAACAGGTCGTTGCAGTCATTCTCGGTATGACTCATGCTTTGCAAGTCAAGACTCCGGCCCGAGCTGACACTGTCGAAATTTGGTTTGTTTTTCTCTGTTTCTCTCTGCAAAGAATCCCTTAAGAGCGGCTCAGTAAACCTACACACACTAACTCTGAGTTGTAAGCCTTACGTCACTGCGAAGCCAGAGATGCATTAGCTCACGCAGATTTCGGGCTCAATTTTACTACGTGTAGTAAAGAAGCAATATTGAGGGTCCAGTGTAAAGGTTTTATGTGGATCTTGGCACGTAATCAGGTTCTCATTAGAGCATAATCACCCGTGGCAACAAATCTTTTATTTGTTGTCCCCCATAGGGGGGATGGTCCTCCTCCAGAGAGTCGGCCATGTTGCAACCGCATGTTTCTACGGTAGCGTAGAAAGGATAAACGAGCTTTGGCTGTAAAGACGGTGTTGCACCTTTTCACTTGAGCAAATGCAACCCCGTAAATGCAATTTATTCTAACATTTAAAACGAAACTTACATGAGAAAACTGATGCCACTTTCATATTTGTACGTAAATTAGGTCCATGCGAGTTGTTAACCTGCTAAGCTAGCCAAATGATGGCTTCATTTTGAACAGACACGAAGAGCTGCCAGTTCTTAAATCCACCAAAAAAAAATCTTTCCTTTAGTTTTACTGTATGAAAATGACTTGCAACACAGTATTTAATTTATATTGTTGCCCAAAAAGTTGGAATAATTCTGTTTTCAGACACTTAGAATTAGATTAGCTTTATTGATCCGCAAGGGAAAATCGCTATTGAAAACCACTAGTAAAAACTGAAATAGGTGTAAGACAGTTAAATAAAAATAAAAATACAACCATAGCGTCTTTATGAGCAACAGTGTTTTGTAAGTGGTTTGCTTTTCCATTGTCAGAAAAAGCCAAATAGCCAGTGCTGACTGCAGTGATCCCTGCAGTTCCTCTACGCAGCTCAGCAGGAAGGTTAAACATTACCCAGTGTTCTCAGTCGCACTGTTCCCCCCGAACCAGCAACAGCTTTGAGTGACAACTCGCAGGATGTGTGCTTTGTAGTTCCCATAATGTACTGCTCTTACCAGCAGCATTATCCGCTGCTACGAAGAGAACTGATGCTATCTTTGAGGATGTCCTTGAGGACTCTCTCTCAAGTGATGGGATGGCGGAGGCTCTTCTAAAAAAGACTTTCGCTGCATTTTGAAAGCAGGTGTTCTCTATTGAGAGTCCTCACGCCATTGAAAGATGAGCACAATCTGTCTCGCTGATTTCTGGAAACTCTTCATTCACGGGCAGTGATAAAGGAAGCACTGAAGAGGGCTAAAAGAAACAAACCAAAAGTATTTAGTGTCTGCCTACCTCAGAGAGAGTCATGCATTCCCACCATAGACATAGATTTCATTGTGTTTATAGATTGAGGGAGGCCCAGGGAATAAATCACAGGGTCACTGAATGGCCTGTCTGACCTTTAACCCCCGGGCTGAGAAAAGACTCTGCGCTATGTCCTGATGTCATCAGCAACTCATTACCGCCAAGACTCTCAACACCTCCACCATCCCGCCCTAATGCACTCTGCTGAGCTGCTATTGGTCTACCTCCCTGGCCGCAGCATCTAAATCACTCCGCAGGGCAGCAGTTATAGACTTGACCTTGGTCCGGTGCTGTTTTCCATTCCCAGCTCCCACATTTAACCATGTTTATTGTTTCTCTGTGTCCCCTCTCACTGCTCTATCCAGTGACAGGGGATATATTACGAGGGCAGTAAACAATATTGGTCCGACGTGTTTTATTTGATCCAGTCAGTTTACTGTACAGCTCCTAATTACTCACAAAACCAGCACCCTGATCTGCGCGCTAATATGTGCTTTTAAGCGTGTCACGTCGAAAGCACGTTTGCCCTTGTGTGGTTGACAGAGTTTGTTAAAAAGAGGCATTGAGGCAAAGCATATGTTTTCTTAAGGGACGGTGAGGTGAGCCGAGGGTTAACTATTTTGACCGTGAACACCAATCTGAGACCTAATTTGAGCTGAGAGGTCTCCTGAGGAGTCACCTCCTCACCAGGGCCCTGGCCTTTGACCCCCCTTCAAGTTGCTCCTGCACTATATCCAGGGAAAGAGATAGAGGTAGAAAGGGAGAGTGACAAAGATATATGTCTTACTAAACATCTCAACACCCCTGATGAATAACCACTGTGCACACATAAACAAAATCTTCAAAAAAAAAAGAAAAAAGAATTATATATATGTGTATATATATATGTACTACTACCAAAGTCCTTCATACTGAACTTGTTCTGACTTCAGACTTCCATTGTTTTTCTCTTGGCGCCTTACTACATACTATTTTTCCTACTGTTTACATGGTCTCCCTTACAGAATAGAGGAGCGACTGTGAGCCAGAGGGATTGACTCAGGTTGCAGCATGCCCACCTCCGGAGCCCGGACTGACAGATTTACATTGTTGTCTAGCACATCGTTCTGCACTTGCAAGACCTAATCATGCTGTTGAGAAATGGCATCCCCTGAAAAACCCCATCTCTCAGCATCTACAAGTTTCTGCTTTTTCTGCCCCCTCGCCCACAGCAATGATAGAAACCCTGAGCTGTGCATAGCAGGGCAGATTAAAAACCCCTACTGAGCCTATAAAACAAGCAAATACTTAAAAATGCACCTGGATAGGCTCCTCTGCAGACCTGAATGCACCTCCAGACAAAAGAGCTTTTGACTAATTCATTTATATAAAAGGTAATGCTTCCACCGACCCTGGAGAGATGCCAGGAAAAGGCGCTACAACACTTTCTTCATGTAAACAGACGTGTGTGTCTCAACATGTGGCGGCCAACCTAAGCTTCATTCATTCTCATTTCTTGCAAAGCACTTAGCAGTGAGGCTGCCCTGCTAGCATGTATTCCATCAATCATGATCAAATCACTCTGGAAAATGGGACCAAGCCAACATGGAGAACAGAGAAGCATTTTACAAAAAAGGAAGATGGAATTTGTTAAGTTGAAAAGTACAGTCCCGGCTAGAACAGGAAGCACAGAAATACAAATGTGAAATGAAACAAAAAGTTAAGATTAGATTTTAAGTTTAATTTAGATTTTAACTTTAGTCTAGTTTAGTTCAGTTCAGTTCGTTCAGTTTAGTTTAGGTTAGATTTTAAGTTCAGGTAAGTTTAGTTTACTTAGTTTTATTAGTATTAGTTTAGTATTTAAGTTTAGTTTAGATTTTAAGTTCAGTTTAATTTAGATTTTAAGTTTAGTTTAGTTAAGTTTAGCTTAGCTTAGCTTAGCTTAATTTAGTTTAGTTTTGATTCTATGTTTAGTTTAATCTTTAGTTTAATTTAGTTTACATTTCAAGTTCAGGTTTAGTTTAGCATACTTTAGTTTAGATTTTAAGGTCATCTTAGCTTAGCTTAGTTTAGCTTGAATTTTAAGTATAGTTTAGATTGTAAGTTCAGTTTAGTTTAGATTAGATTTTAAGTTCAGGTAAGTTTAGTTTACCTACTTTTATTAGTATTAGTTTAGTTTTTCAGTATAGCTTAGATTTTAAGTTGAGTTTAGTTTAGTTTAGATTTGATGTTTAGTTTAGTCTTTAGTTTAATTTAGTTTGCATTTTAAGTTCAGGTTTAGTTTAGTATACTTTAGTTTAGATTTTAAGGTCATCTTAGCTTAGCGTAGTTTAGCTTGAATTTTAAGTATAGTTTAGATTGTAAGTTCAGTTTAGTTTATCTTAGCTTAATTTCGCTTAGCTTAGGCAAAGCAGTTACAGACGATGGAGTGCTTTGTAGTAATTACATTCATAATGTGGTGGGCATACGAGTCATCCTGTTTGTGCCTCACACAGGAAGCAATCTTAGTTTAGTTTAGTTTAGTTAATTTGATAGAACATATGTAACTAGTTGTGACACTAGTTGTGTACTACTTCTAAAATGGTTGGCAACATGAACATCAACAACCTGATGAAAATAGAAACATTCTTGTAATGAGCTGATCAGACTTGTCAGCCTAGGAAGTCAGAAATAATTATCCTGTTGCATCAGAGTGTTTTCTGTAATTAAATGTTCAGCCACTGCAGAGCAGTAGTGTGGGAAAACCTCAACTTGTAATTACTGTAACAGTGAAAGTCTAGAAGACACACCTTGTAAACTGAATCCTGAGAATCCCTGATGTTCACACTGAATAGGCTCCTCCCCTCCCTCTTCCCCAGACTTCACATTTAAACCACCACCACCTAAAAACAAAAAAAAAAATAAATAAAGACAGCTCCAGCCTGGCCGCTGGCTCTTCCTTGAAAGTGCGGCCCAGCACGAGCTGTCGCTCCTTTAACATGTCACCATAATTCACAGTGACAACAAACAACTGGCCGTGCTACACTTTAGCCATGATCCCACACAGAAAAGAAGAGAAAGAGGGCATGGGGGAGAGAGGGGAGGCTGTTGTCATGCATATGAGCCCATTATCTGTCATATCTGTCCAAAAGCCATTTTAATATTTCCTTCCACGTTATGACGTCCTGCTGTGAAGTCCTACAGCACAAAAACCCACAGTTAATATTTTCCTGTATGCCTGTTGTTCTTCTGAAAGACCACAATGAGGCTGACAATCAATACGGTGCTGTCAGAGGGGTTGATAGGTTGAGGAATAGTTGGATGGTGACCTCCGACCCCAAGGCTAAGAAAAAAAAAAGACAGAGGGGGAGTCAGGGGGGCAGGTTAAGTTTCACACCCGTTCTCGAATGCAGCACTCAGCTTAAGGTTTTGTACTAGTGTGAGGAGCATTTTCCTCCCCTGTGAGACCTTAAGTACTCACAGAGTAGACAAAAAACCCAGGGAGGAATGACGGGACGAATACCAATAAGAGCAGAAATGGGGATTAAATGGAAATAAGACAAGAGAGATGAAGGCTGGGAGAAAAAAGGGGACCTGACTCAAGTTTCAGTTTGAGGCATAAATCAAAGATGGCGTGAAAACACAAGAGCTTAGGGTTGTCTTTTTTTTTTTTGTGTTAGGGTTTCCAGCTGAGGAGCCAAACTTCTCCGTAGCGCGAATCAATGACTTCTGCTGCTTGATGTGCTAATAGTGCTGATCACTTGTTGTTTATCTGACATTACTCAGAGGGACCAAATCAGTCACGGTGTAAACATTAACCAGCCTGCAGAGAACTGGAGGATGGGAAAACTCTTTCAGGAAAAACGAAGGAGTTCAATGACACGCGGCTCCAGCAGGGTAACTTCTCAACCAGGGCAAACAGAGCGTAGAAAGTCTGCTCGCAACCTTTAGATCAGTTTAACAGGAAGTTCCCACCGAATATGAGGAACAAGCCAAATATTTACCAGGCGTCAAACACATTTTTAGCTGGAAGTCTATCCAGTTTCTCCGGCTCCGTGGATTTCAGATACCGTTCATTTTAAACAAATACACAATTTTCTGTGTTCCAGTGGTGGACCTGGATTCAAACAAGTTTTCACACAAGTGTATTTTCACTCTAAAATATGCGACTCTTGTGAATACTTCATGTTTTGTAAATGCAGACAGGATGTTCAGCAATGCTAATCCATTCAGTGGTAAACATCCTTTTAGTCATCTATGTGGTGTTGCAAGTATTTAATTGGTACATGTTCGTGTTTATGTGACTACAACAGCGCAGAGGTACGTGCAAGCAAATTCTCTCATCTGTAACTTTTTTTTTTTCTCTGGTTAGTACCGACTTTTTGAGCGGATGAAGGTTTCAATGCACATATGTGGGCCGGGCTACGGCAGATTGGGCAGGAGCAGGGTCGGGTCGTGTCATCACTGAATGACAGATGAGTTGATTTAATTTCTCCTGCCTCATGGTGGAAGACGGACAGTGAGTGAGCAGCCACCATCTGGGCGTCAGGCTGCTTGGCCGGTGGCTGAAGTGTCTGTCTGTCTGCTGCTGCCTGGGGGTTGGCCATGTGTCCCCCTCTGGAGGGGAGGGTGGGGTACAGGGGTCCTGGTGGGACTTGTAGCCTGTGACCATGATGCCTGTTCTCCTGACCCAGAGCACCACCCCTCACCCCAGACAAGACGCACGCATCCAAACACAAATATGCACAATAACCAGGTCAATGGCCACTTGCTCGAGCCATTAACACTCTGTTAGCTTTTATACGGGCTTACAATGTTATGAAAAGCACATGTCCAAAGGTTGCAATACAATGGAAAAGCTGCAAAGCTGCTGGCCAGATTCACACCGGGGGTCTGGTATCAGTTAGTAATGCCAATATTCTCTTTTTCCACTAAACAATATAAGATTAGCAGCTCTCCGTGTGCTCATCAGTGATTTACATTCCCTACCTGCGCATCAACAATATGTCCAAATGTGACAAATTCAAAACACATAGAGCAGAGTCCCCTTCCCAGACAGATGCACCCAATCACACCGCAGCAATTTAAGAGTTGATGCAGCAAAGATGATGCAAGAAGCCTCACAGAATTTCAGAAAATATTTAGTTTCCAGTGGAAGAATATATTAAATATGTCTCTCTAAAACCAGCCCCAGACTGTTTAGGCAGTGTTGACCTGGTTTTAAACAACTCACCCAGTGTTTGTTTATGTCAGACTGCATGATGTAATGCACCAACAACCATTTGTAAGTCAATACAAAATGGGAGTCTGGCACAAGTAAGTGAAGGTGAAGGAGTATTGGAAGTTGCTAAAGAAGGCTTAAAGCAGATATATGAAAGAACTCACATGCACATAA
Source organism: Mugil cephalus (assembly GCF_022458985.1). NCBI lineage: Eukaryota > Metazoa > Chordata > Actinopteri > Mugiliformes > Mugilidae > Mugil > Mugil cephalus. Next base: position 7,734,980 of record NC_061782.1, read on the forward strand.
CATCAAGTGAATACATTATGTACATGCACACATTATTGTGATTGGGCTTTGAGAGTGTAAGAGCTGGTGTGGGCCCATCTGTCCCTGGTATCCGGGCTCTGTGTTTTAGGGGGCCGTGGACAGAATAGACTGGCCCCTGAGCTAAGAGGGCTGTGTGCACATGGCCTCCATGGCTAATCTGCTAATGTATTCCAGAGGTCAGGAGGGTTTCGCACCAAATCAATGGAGGGATTTACACAGCTTTCCCCTGGAATGTGCTCCATCCGCACTCTGCTTCGGAGAAAACATCCACCTCTGCTTTGCCAGGCTGTCCAATTTTCCACGGCATTTAACCACAAAGAAGGAAGAGCAAGTTGTGGGGGGAAAAAAAGAGGAGTGCAGTAAAGCACTCGCTTAGCCGTCCCCTCTCTATCTTTTACATGTCCACCACAGAGAGTCTGCAGTGACGGGCTCAAACTTGCTGCAGAAATGTTTTCATCCCCCCCCCGATTCTTTCTGATCATATACGACCTCTTTGTTCGCTGACAGTGATGTAAGACAGTTACTTTAAATACAAGGTGAGAAGACAGCAGGAATGCATGAGAGGGGAAGAGGGGTCTTCGTGTGGATTTACGGTCTCTAAAGTGTCTCTGATTCAAAGTAGAATCATCAAGACCTGAAAGAGGAGGAAAGAAGTTGAGCTCCAGACAAAAGCCAGATGCGTGATTCTGCACCTGTCCACGCCGTAGGTACGACAGAGCTCCGTCCCCTGTAGCGTGACGTGCTCCCTCCTGCAACTGTAACTATACTTTGAAGTACCGCAAACATCTGTGATTGGTCCAAAATGCGTTTCCCCCCAAAAACACACAAACTTCTCCCTCCTCCTGCCTCAGACGTCCCCTGTCTTTACTGCATTGCAGTGATTTCAGTGAAAGGTTCTTCAACATTTATTAACTTCAGCTCGGGCAGGAGCCGTTCGTTTCCAAACACCAGTCACGAAAACAAGCACACAGAAAAACTCAACTGGCTGCCACTGACTAGCTGCCAACTAGAGTTGTAGCGGTCAAAGTACAGAACGATGCGGACACACCAGTGCACCGGTGTATGAATGATAAAAGCCCTTCCTTGCGTGGGCTATGAAGGCTTGGTTTCCGAATACGTATCTTCCAAAAGGGTAAACCAACCTTAATGGAGGAAAAAAGTCAAACCAAATAAGTAAAACCGTAAAGTCGACAAATGCACACTGCTTTACTGTGGGTTGGCCTCAATACACACTGTGGACTTGACCACTGCTATTATAAAACGCAACGTACTGCAGCTGTATAGTGAGCTAATCAATATCAATACTCTAACCCCTTAACCCTAACCCTAACCTTAACCCTAACTCTAACCTTAACCCCTTAACCCTAACCTTAACCCTAACCCTGGCCTTAACCATAACCCTAACTGGACTGATCTGCCAACACTATGCATGCTACCAGTTTTAAGCTGCTAGCTACTTCAGAAGGATGTCCTCAGCCCATCACCGCCATTCTCTCACTGATCAGTGAGTGAAAGCCCATTATATAATAATAATTACAACAATACCAACAAGACTGCTGCGGATTTCATTTGTATACACTACATTTTGAACAGTGGAATGGGGAGTGTTGCACTTAAAATAAGTAAACAAAGACATTAAAATTACACAAAAATAAAAGCTAATTATACTGTTTGCCACAGATATGTCTAATAATGTGTTGTATTCGCCCTTCCTGTCTCTGGTGCCCACAGGGGATTGTGGTTGTAGAGGTGCTGCTGAGAGCCATCTCTGTGGAATCGTTGTCTCTTAGGATATTCTGATGACAGACACACAATGTTGAACAATCAGCATTTGTTGTTACTGAAGTCACTGGCGGTACGCCGAGGTCTTTGTAGAAAAGTTGGCAGAGTTATTTTTTACCTCAGGGTCCTCCTTTCCTGCTGCGTGTGCTGCTTGATGTAAGGCGGCTGGTCGTCTTTGGTCCAGAACATGGTTCACACATTTACATAATAAAAACAGTGGTTTTGAACTCAATTTGCTTTTTTATTTTTTTGATGCTCAAACAGGCTTTGGGAACAACTGGCATGAATTATTATTATAATTATGGCTCATGCTCTAAATAGCAATTACTGTACGCTAGTAATAATAATTTTAATATTGACAGTAGTAGTAGCAGCAAAAAGAGCATCTCCACATAAAATAACTGTTATTGGCTCAATGAAAAAATAAATAAATGGGATGTAATGTCCCTTGGCTCTGCATGACTCACAATATTTGGCCCTTGGGTAACATTAATTGGACGACCCTGCTTTACAGTCTATCTGCACTCATAACATAAAACACTAACTCTCAAATTCTCCAAATATAACTGGACAGAAAGTGGGCTCAGTGTGGGAGATTTACCTGCTAAAACAACTCTTTTACAGTAAGACATATGAATACATAGAGTTTATTTACAGAGAATTACAGAGAACTGCGCTCTGTCCCATTAGACTGTAAAAATGTGTGCAAGAATGAATAGCACAGAGGTAAAGTGTCTAGCGCTCACAGTTTCTGATATGAGATCATGGGAGATATTTCCAGCTCCTTATCTGTAGTGCGTCTGAGTTGTTTTATGTGAATGTGTGTCAGTCAGGTTCCGTGTGCGTAGGAATGCGCTGGGGTAATGCAGCACTCAGAGCCGCCCTCTCTCTTGGAAACGGGCTCGGCTCAGGTCATAAATAAGACGGCCGGGACTGAGGAGGACGCCCGAGCCCAGACAACCAGACGCAGACTGCAGGGGCTCTGGCCTTAAATCCAGACGGACGGCCCAGCTTGGACCAAACCAACCGTAGACACGGACACAGACAGACACACACACACGCACGGACACTCACAGGACCAAGGCGGCTCACTTTCACTGCTCTTAAACTCAGTGCAGAGGTCACAGGTCAACTTCATATAAATGAGTCCAGCTTTGAAAGGGAGATTGATGCCCACGGGCCTGATGTTATTCTTCCACATATATGTCTCGGGGTGAGATGTGTTTTTTTTTGTTACTCCCACATGAAAGCCTAGTGAAAAGAAGGATTTTACAAGTTAAATAGTGGATTTACAGTGTACAGATCTGTGGAGATATTGCACACGAAGCCAGACACAGATTAATACCTTCGCCTGGTGTTGCACATACTCTCATCTGACAAGCATAAACCCCACACTCGACACTGCATCATGTGTAACGTCTTTTAAATCACACAGAAAGTATCACACACTCTTCTGAGGCTTTAATTCTCTGATCAGACCTCCTGCTCCCTCCTGCTCTTGCCACCCTCCTCATCCTGCAGTTGCAGCCAGATCATCTCACCCGGGTCATCTGACTGCAACTGTTCGCTTCGCTGCTGCAATGCTACATGATCTGTTTATCAATGCTGCTCTTAGCCGCTGGGTAGAGGGGAGAGAAATGATAAAAAAGAATGTTTTAAACAGGCATGGACTCACTCCCGGTTAACCAGGAGCTCAGGATCTGACAGCAGCACGAAGGTGATTTGATGCTCACAAGGGGAGCTCGGGAATAGTTGAACGCTGCAGCGCATGTATTGATTTCATTTAATTTATAGGTGCAGTATGAAAGAGGAGTTTGTCATTTGGGAAAAATGCTTTTTCGAAACAGTGGGTCTCCTGTCCGCATAACACATTCTGGGCTGCCACCAGCAGCTAGTTAGCTTCATTCAGTGGCGAACAGAGAACGTCTGGCTCTAATCAAACGTTCAACCAATCCTCTAACGGCACTGCATCAGAAGCCTTTATTAGCTGTGAAACCCAATGTGTTATTTTTACGTAAAGTCTTTGAAATGAACAGAGAAAAATAATTTGAATCAGGAAAGTCATTTCATTTCAATCACAGAATTTGACTCGAGCATCACTAATAAGCTGTTTATGTCCTGTCATTTTAAGTCTAAACTTAAGTGTGAAAACCAACGCGCCAGACTGTTTCCTGGTATTCTTAGTAGCTATGAGAACGTCAAGTCCCTCAGTGTGTTAATTCTGTAAAATCACTGGTCATTTTTACACTTACGGGAGTTACAGTCATAGTGCAAAGCCTGTTAAAAGGAAAAACAGTCCAGACTTACAAATTACGTGTTGATGATATTATTAGAAAAAAAAAGCCTCAACAACATTTGTAGCATCTTTGAAATTTCAGTTATGCTGGAACATTTTACTCCTCACTTTTTTTGAAAGTATATTGTAACATTTTCACGCACAGTACACTGATCAGCCACAACACTAAAACCACCACGACAGGAGAAGTAGATAACGTTGACCATCTTTTGACAATACAGTGTTTTGCTGAACTAGCACAGTTTATTGCTGCAGATGTCCTCAATATGGCACAAATCAATTCCCACACAGATTCTCCGTAACCACTCTAATCTGATCTGATTAAGCGAAGAGAAGGAAATTTATTCCAGGAGCCGTTGGACTGGGAAGAGGCTACGATGGAATAAATGGTTGGTTTGCTTGTGTGCCAAATGGTGACTCATATATTCATACACGTGTACTTTTGTGTCTTGTCATTGATCTGTCATTGGTCTGTGTGCTCAGTCTTTTTTGATATTGTCATGACATTGACATTGTGTTTTTTTCTCCTGTGTAAATGATCTGTGTATACTGTGTGTCCTTTTTGTGTATTTTTTTGCAAGTGTTGCTTTGAATTGAAATTAAAATGAAATTGATCAAAAGCTGTCTGTAGCTTCATATTTATTGCACAAGGTCACTGAACTAACACGCAGCTGGAAAAACAAACGTTTAACTATTCATCTAGAGGCTGATAAGTTGTGTAGTAAAGGAGTTTGTAGACATTTAAGGCAAAGTAATTAAGATGAGTTTCCATCATAAACCACCAAGTTCAACCCTCAATCTCCCCCGTCCTCATCTTCCTCCCACCACATGATTCATCCCCACCCTGCCCCTTGTCTCGAGCCTCATCCTTCTCATTGACATGATCTCTCCATTCATATGTCAGAGCGTTTCCTGTGCTCGGGTGATGGGGGGTCAGCGGTTTGATAAACCCATAAAAGGGTCCCATGTTAGCCCGTGAAGGCCCCGGATGGCCTCTGTCACCCATTCCCACAGCCCGCCTGTCTGTCAGCCCCCTCTGACTGACAAGCGCTGTCACCCCACCCACTGATGCTCACACACACACTCATAAATATGCACACGCCCCCTTTTCAAACACCCCATAAACATTAAACATCATTTCGTCTGACCTGCCACTCATTAATATGACCGACAAAAGCTCCAGCCTCACACCCACGCATCGTGTCAGTCTACCAGTGCGGAAAGAGAGGTTGGAGTAGGAGGGAGGGCTGGCACGGTGCCCAGTGACTCCACCTTGTTCCGTCATGAGGAGAGTTTCTCCTTCTCACTATTTGAAAAGTAAGAATGCGGCACACTAAATGTGCCCACACTGCATAGTGGATGGTGTGGTAAGGTTGACACCGGTGCCACCCTTTCTAAGCGCAATGACACACATGCTCCTGGCAGGATTCTAGGACTCCAGTGTCCAGCAACGTCACAGGATATTTAGCGTTTGTTTGTAATTTGGCCACCAACTATAAGGCACTGGCACTTTTCACTTATTAACCAAGGCAGGACTGATGTGTTCTCATATTCAGAGATGAGTCAGTGGATTGAATTTTGGTGAGTTGCATAAAGGCCCTCTCCTGTCAAGATTTTAAGACATGCCTCTTTAATTTGTCATTTCTTCCATCTTTATCATATTTCTTATGGGTTAGGATTAGTATAATGTAGCACATCATCTGCAAAGAAAGTTCAAAGAGGGAGGGGCAAAAGAACTGAACTGAAGTACAAAAAAACAAAACAAAACATTTTCACCTTAAAAGTGACTGAAAATTAGCATGCAACTGAACAACATATGAATTTTGACCACTTAAAGCCTAAGACTCACTATTTACATTACCCCCTGAAAAACAGCCTCAAATTGAGTCACTGACAACCATGTTGGACTATATGGACAAAGACAAAGAATTTCAAAGTACAGTAAGGCTCCTTATCATGATCATCAGACTAGATGGAGGTTTGTAAAACGAAAATACTTCTCCCCCCACTTATCTTAACTGTAAATTACAGAGAAAATAACAGCCCCATTACAATGCCTCGCTCTGTTAAGGCTCTTCCATGAACATGCCACAGAAGGGTCTAAAAGACTTTGGCATTCACCAGGCTAGCAGGGTCTAGTGAGAAGCTATTTCTCAAGTGCAGAAGAATATCAAAATTTTTTGCAGCTTGATGTGAGAGCTGCCTGCCTGTTTTTTCCTCCCTCTCATACATCATCACGTTAACAGCATTCATTACACATTTAAGTACAGTAGACTGCAGCTAAACAATGGACAGCATATTTTTGACCTGAAGAACGGTCTCATTAATCCCACGCTCTTTCAAAAGGCTGCTGATATTAGAATAAATCACCAGGTCCCGCACAGTGCTCGATATCTGCCGCTGAATCTCCTCTTCTCCACGGATGCAGAGCAGCTCGTGGATCTCATGGTCTTGCCAGTGCACCGCCATGATCGTTAAATAAAGTGTGGGGTATCGCTATACAAGCTGTATAAACACAGTCGCACATACATTCCCCAATTGGTGCAATTTCCCGAATATGACATAGGGCTAATTCACGTATGCGCTGACATTAAGGATCATGTAAGAACACAAAAATCTCTGCCATTCAGAGATCGGTCTCTTATGGGAGTAGACCAAAACGTCTTCTACAATGACACAGTCTGACAGGCCATCTAGTCTTTGTGTCCAATGGGTTGAGGGAAGGGGGCTCTGTGGATCATTCCACAGATATTTGATCAGTTTAGGATCTGGTGAATTTGGAGGCCAGGTCAACACCTTGGTGCCTGGGTTCTAACATCTACATGAATGCCAGGTCCAAAAGTTTCCCAGCAGAACACAAGATCATGCAGGTTATTTTCTTCTCCTTTCAGTTGCTGATCTGTGCAGCTTGTAGCTGGTTCCATCTGCTCTCATTTACTCACATATAACCAACTTGGAATCTTAATACTATAACCTGAAAAAAAGAAAAAAGATGGAGTACTTACACGTCTAAAATAATCTTTATTACGTGCTTTATTGCCATATGATAGAGTGCTGTTATCAGTGCCTGTGACAGTTTGGATAGCAAATGTTTCTCGTAACGCTAAAGGCAAGATTCTCGTTAAAGTTGCAACTCTTGTTTGTGTGACCACTTAGATATTTACATTTGAACTTGTTTCAAAAAGGAAGCAGTCTCTAGAGATAATCTCTCTCTTCATCCACATACCCGACTGCACCGCCGTATCTCATCCTTAGATTAAGGAACCGGGGGTGAGTATCCCAGCCAGTGGAGGCCAGCTCTGTCTGGAGACACACATCAGCGTGATGGAAAGTCACCTCGGCAGGCCAGGAATTCAGCTCGCCCCGTCTAAAGCCAGTGGCCTTAAAGAACCGAAAGGAGAATTAAGAGGAAACTTATGGGAGGGAGTGAAGGAGGCTTTCTGTCAGAAGATGAGATAATGTGAAGGGGCAGTCTCGGACATGCACACACACACTCATAGATTAATTCAGTGGAAAAACAAGAAAAATGTATTTGGAAGAGCCATATGGGGTGTTATCTTGAAAGCATAATGAATATGTCTTCCCTGTGAATAAAAGAGTTTCAGGGTCTAGTTTGTGATGGTAATTTTCCACCACGACAACAACCTGGTTCCAGCGTGGTGAACAGGGACAATGCCGGTCGTGCATGACTGTCTCGCAGTCTGTGTGCATTTCACTCCCATCTGTCTCTCTATCCAATCACACCAATTACTATTACCATAATCAGTTGTTCTAAGGGGAAACAAATCTGAAACACATTATCTGAAATCTCAACTCTGTACCCAAACCATACGCCCACAGCTTCGGTTCTAGCTGCTGTATCCTGTGTGGTGAAGCTGGCACCAGACTTCAAGTGCTTCTCTGCGCAGACGTTTTTGATTCAAACATCGAAGCTTCTTGGGTTCTCGACATGTGTGGCGTCGACCATCTTCTTCCCCTCTCTGTTTACCGAACAGTAAAAACCCAGAGGCCGCAGACCGATGTGGTTCTCTGAGGCTCCTTCATCCCAGCAGAAAGGAACCGGTTTCACGAAGAATAATACTAATAACGTGCCCGAAGCCCGAAACACTTCCTTTCCCGCAGCGCCGCAGATCAGGTTTTTGTTATGTTATTCCTCGCATTACAGCGCTGGACGCCGGAGTGCCTCATAAACACTAACCCGAAATTATCTGGTGCTTTACAAAGTGGTGCACTTAAATGCTAGCCATTCTCACCCCAGCAGCAGGATTTATTTAAACCTCAGACACAATGAAAAAGATCATCCGTGCAGCATGACGGTTTGCTTTAGGGATCGTAAGTGGAAACAAGACGAGAAGAGAGATGAGAAAAAAAGCGCAGAGACAAGTATGGGATAGTGATAGTGAGAGAAACTGAGTGAAAATGATGAAGAGAGGAAGAAAAATAGGAAGGAAGGGAAAGGTTTTCTTTTTCCTAACTCTGGATTCCTGGATAATGACCGGGCTCGCAATGCTGCTGAGCCTCAATTCGCCAAATGAAACAAGAGGCCCGGCCAACCCGATTATGTTTATTTCTCTCCATTTTTCATCCTTTCCTTTTTTTTTTCTTTCATTTGCGACATAAAATCACATATACAGAATCTGCGTTCAATTTGAACCGCGGCCCACTGTTTTCTTCCCCTTCTCTCATCTGCCACCCCCGCCCCCTCCTTTTGCACGTTCAGCAAAATCATCTGGCCAAGGCAGGGTTTTGTGGCTTGCTAACTAGTGGAAGGGATATTTTTTCTGAGAAATCCCCTCTGCCAACAACTTTCTTCACTACGGCCTCCAGTGCTGACCCGAGCAAGCGTCTTTGCTGATAGAGGCCTTGGCCCGCGGCGTCCTTGCTTAGCGGACACTGGAGCTGGTCGCAGCAAACTTTGACTTCGACGAGGGCTAGGACAGGGTATGAAGAAATAAACTGTCATGCCTCAGTCATGCACCAGCAAAGTCGGCGATAAAGAGCAGAGAGCCCTTTAAGCCTCCGTGCTCACGCACGTTCAACAACCCCAGTGGTGTGGAACAGTCTGTGCCGATCAGCTCTGCGAAGCCGCTGATGGGCCCCGGTCCAGCGGCCACAGTGGCTGGATGAGACCAGGCCAGGCTGCCTGCCACGAGGGATTTCTGGGATCAGTGCATCTCTCCTTCTATCTCCGTATGGCTCAGAGGCTCTGGCTTTCAGAGTGAGCATGATTTCTGGCCACGGCCCTTATTTGGTTCGATTTACGGGCGCCATGTAGCGACCGCAAAAGTCAAAACCCAGACATGAATGCTCTCCCTGCTGTCCAAGCAGACCACATCAACCACTGGATTTAATACAATTGTGTTCATATTGATGAATTGGCTGCTACCTGAACTCATGGTTACGGACATTTTTTATTTTATTTTTTTTTAAAAATGCTCATAGTTTCACATCGTCCTGTGAGATATTTACTGAGTTTACTCACAGTAGCCGCGGTGTATGTATCGATTACTCTCCTCACTGTGACCACATCTACCCTTACTCCAAACAACATCATAAAAATGGTCAGCAAAATTGCGCAGCTCATGAAAATTCCTGCTTTCAAACTGATATTCCTTTTCCCAAACTTCATTTGAGAAAAAGCATTGTGTTCCCTCATCCATCCCCTCATGGCAGCTCCACTGGCGGCCGCGCCCTCTCCCGCTGTCGCCCCGAGCCAGGCAGTTTGTGCCCGCTTTTTTGCCAGAAGTGGAGTACATTTCTTCAGTTAAAGCGTTTCTGCAAATGTCAGCAGTCTCTTGGGCTTTCGGGCAACTGGAGTTCAGGCGGTCTGGACCGATCTCTCTAGAGAAAGACATCATTTGCTCCTTCCACACATGATTCCTGAATGCACGGGGCACAGCCTTAAGAAGCCGTCCGGGGGTGAGTGTGTGTAGGCTGTGTGTGTGTGTGTGTGTGTGTGTGTGTGTGGTGGTGGTGGGGGGGCACCCTCCAAACAAAACCGTGGCCCCATGGAACGCCTTTATCAGTTCGAGCGTTTCACTGCGGCGGTTGAGCCGAGACAAGGCCCGTGAAACATTTCTGACATTTCTCGAATGTGTGGCTAATCAGGAATGGCTGCTCATGTGTGGAGATTTCTCTAACTGGAGGAGTGGGGGGGCGGAGAGGGAGGGGGCCTGACTGTACAGCTGTATGACACTTTGGGAATAGAACATACAGTCCTGCAGTAGGGATTTATACGTTTGGATCGGTTTGTACCGTAGGCTGTTGTTGTCGATAGAAGTTTTATGGGAACATTCGCGCACGGGTCAGCCATGCTGTGACTGAAACCACTTTTTTTTTTAGGGACAAGTAAGGGAAATCACATTTTTGACAAGTAAGAACCTACATCATTAGTACTTAAATGAAACTATTCTCACTGGTGGAAAACAACTTATTAAGACACTATAGGCTATTAGGGGGAAAGACTGTACTCTTTGAGGAACAAGTACATTTGGAGCAAAGTGTGAGTGAAGGAATGTGAATACTTCCATGTAATTTGCTTTTAAGAACATCATGGAAATACGCACGAGCTGCATGCAAAACAATAACAGTACTGTTTGCTGCAACACCTCAGTTAAGAATAGCCCCAAAAACGTTGCAGGAAAAAGAAATCGAAAGGACTGAGCTCCGCTGCTACGACGCCTCCAGTCCCACCGGAGCTGTGGAGCCTGTGTAGACCATAAGTATCTGCATTTTTATAATCTTAATTGTACAAACATTTTTATGTTCTTTCTACGCCAGCGCCCCCCACCCCCCACCCACCGCCCCCTCCTTCTCCCAGACACAGCAGGTTGCCGTGACGATGCCAAGCCCTTCTCCTCCACAACAACAGCGGCATTCAACGGGAGCGAAGATTTAGAGCTCTGCAAATATTGGCCGCGCCAGCTTTCACGGGCCAGGAAAAGGAATGAAGTTTAAAAAGTGTGTGGGGGGGGGGAAGGAGGGCTGCGTTGGTTCGCGACTCTCACCTCTACCTGCTCTGGACCTCTGGAAAATATATTTTCCATGTCCAATAGAAAAAAAAAGAAAAAAAAGAGGGGGCATGGAGTGTTTCTGCGGAGGAGTTAAATGAGTTTGAGGCAGGAAAAAGAAGCAGGAGGGTGAGAGCAAGTGAAAGAAGATTTAGATTCCCCAGAAGAGACAGCGCACATATTGAGAGGTGGGTCCAACTCCCACCGCCGCGCGACAGCTTTACTCCATTCACACTGACACATTAGTATTCTAATGCCAGTGGGAATATGTATGACTGTCTTGGAGAGGGGGGGATGCGGCCTTGCGCCAGAGGAAGAGGAGAAGAGACAATGAAGGGGAGAGACGGAGGGAGGGATAAACAGAAAAGAGACATTATGGTGGCGAAGCGCTGCAGGGAGAGAGCAGCGGCAGCAGCAGCAGGAGTAATGCATCGAGGGGAGTTTTATATGATGTCAACGTTTCTCTCCCCGCACTCATTATCTGGGTCTCCATGACTCCACCAGGGCCTCCCTTCTCATGCCTGCTCTCCGCGGTTAACCTTTATAGTGAGACAATGATTTGGTAATGATGAATTATCATGCAACTTTTTGTCAAGTTTAACCTCATTTTGTAGAAAAACTCCCCCCCGCGACCACAATAATTATTAATCATACTGTTGAACTTTTTTACGTTAAAGTATTTTCACCATTGTATCTCAGGAGACTTTCTTATAATTAGTTTATTATAAAACGAGACAAAAAAATAAAAAAATCTGTAGAGATTTCTATTCACTTTTATTTATTGTATTTGCACTTTGAGGAAGAACTTTTCCTTAAACGGTTATTTGAATGAATCTATCCCAGGAGGACGAGAGGCGACATACTGCACATGTTTGATAAAACAGCCCCTAGATATTTGAAATACGACAAAAGGACCCGTGAGATTTTCACACAATTTAAATGGCATTCGAAAGATTTTTAATATCTGGGTCTGAGAAAATAAAAAAACGTCATTACATATTTTTATTTATTTATTTTTTTAAAGAAGTGCACAATTTTCGTATGTATTAGAAGTAACGCAAAGTAGCATAAAACGAAAACGCACACGTAAGGTACAGGTACCTCAAAACTGCACTTAATGCAATTATGCACAAGTGGAAAAACAATGAAAATTACAGTTCAATTTACACATCTGATTTACTGTGTTATTTGTTTTTCCATCCATGGAGAGTACGTGCGTAAGTGTATAAACTTACTTATGAACTCCACCGATGCTTTCAAATAACTTCTCAAATAAGTCCGCTGCACTTTTCACTGCTGCACCAGAACGCCTGAACATTACTGTATGTACACAACAACCTGAAGCTCACACATATTTCCACCGCATCCAACAGCGAGTTGGATCAACTTGAAGCCCCGTGCTAAAATGCATTTTCTATGGCCTCTTAATAACTCAGGCTAATCACTTTAGCTTTGTCTCTGGGGGCACAATGTCTCCCCTCATGTCCTGTATCCTAGCGATGGGGGACGAGGGAGCGGCCCAGTGACAGTCTGTTGAATTTGGGTGACAGGGCCCCAGTGGGAGTGGGTGCCCCCATAACCCCCACCCTCACCCCCCACCCCAGGCCTTTAGATAATCCCCAGAAGAAAGGGCCCGCATTTAGGGTGCGATACGCTTAATCCGAGAGGGGGGGTGGGCCTTGCTCACAAAAGAGTCCGGCACTTCCTCTGGCCTGGGAGCTTCCGCTGGTCTGGGGGGCCTGGCGTGGGTGCCAGTACAAACATGCGCCTATAATACACGTCTGCATCACATCGGAGCCAACAACGGACGTACTGTATAGGAACTGTGGACAGAGACATGGGAGAATATAAAAAAAACAACAAAACAAAAACAACAACAAACATGTAAATTCACACTGTCCCTACGAGGAGCCAATCCAAACAAGCAACCCACGCACCCAAGGGCCGGCAAATGTAAACACAGCGCACACATAAAACACTCGCACACAAACATCGTGGGCAGAAACAGTGTTGACATTCTGTCCCTGGGCACAATGAAACAAAGCTCGCATGCAATGCAGAAGGATTAGCTCAGTGAAGCCCCCCCCCCCCCCCCCCCCCCCCCCCGCCCTCCAAAAAAATCATCAAGAGTCATCAAACCATTCAAATGTACAAACAGGAAGACGGCGTCATGTAACAGCCCCTTCAGATGCTACACAGAGCCGCAGTTTACTCATGCAGACAGGAGACGTGATCAGGGGATGCTGGTGGATGACGGATAACGCGTCGGCTCCCTGCTCCGGCTCCTGCTGTGGGGGGGTCGGGGGGTGGGGGTGGTGGGGGCTACTTGAAACAGATAAAATCTGCAGACCTGTTTCCCAAACACATTTTCCCTCTTATTTACCGCAGAAGCAAATAGAACTCACAAAGGCAGCACGTAACGTTTAGAGGCATTTGCGTAAACAGCTGAGGGATATCATTCCATATTTCTCTGACATGATTCCACACGCGAAGTTTGGATGAGATGTTTGGAAAGAAAAGGGAAAAAAAAAAAACGTGAAACCTCTGGCCTGGAGGCTCTTTTTCCTCTTTTTCAGACTTTTCCTTCCCACAGTACTTCACGCTGACAGGTCCTCTTTCTTCTGTGGCATTTTCATATGGCCACGGCGCATCAGTGGATCTGCAGCAGATAGGGCCGCTGGAGCGGGAGATGCTGAAGCCTCTGCAGAATGATTTTTTATTTGAGATTAAACTGACGTCTGAACCGCTGCTTGCTTCGGCCTCTAACAGCGCATGACCGAGGCCACTTGAACTTTCTCCAAAGGAGGCGTCCCTTTCCCGGTTTTAATGTTATCTCAGTACGGAGGTCGTACTCTCCAAGACTCTGTATTTTCCAGTGTGACGAACTCTACCCAACAGAGTATAAAATGCTGCAGAGAGCACTGTGACTCAGGTATGACCTGAAGATAACACCTTGTTATTCTTTGAATGCCGGCCTTTGGCTGAACAGTAGGGTCCGTGCGGACCTCATATTTAATAAGAATTATGAGCAGCGATACAGTTATATATATCAGAGTCCTGCCATGATGCGTCTTGCAGTGTTATAGAGTCATTATGAAACAACCGCCATTCCAGGCCACTTGTTTTGATAGAAAGAGGTCCACCACAGCACTGGCACAAGTCCTCATGTGTGGCGTCCACCAAGACTAAGCACTCATGACAGTGCCAGAAGTGTGTGTGTGTGTGTGTGCGTGTCTCTTTCGGTCTGTGTGTGCACATTAAGTCCGGGGGGAAGCATGCCTAATGTGGGAGAGAAACAGTGAATCCAACATGGAGGCTGGCCAGCATCAGTGTTCCAGTCTTGGAGAATTAGCCTGTCAATCCATTTTAATTCCCGAGGACACAGGCCTCTCTTAAACCCAGGCTGGGTTTAAACTGGAGAGACTGACTCTCCGCTGTGTTCTCTCAGGACCGGGTGCAGACAGGGACGCAGGTCAGTGAGCAGCTACTGCACAAACACAAGTCCTGGGGTCAAGCTGACACTTCCCAGTCCGGATCGTGTCGCGGCGGACATCCAGGACGGCTATCCAGCTCGGTTAGAGGTATAACCACCTTCAAGGAATAAATACACTCACTCGCCACTTTATTAGGTACACCTGTCCAATTGCTTGTTGACGCAAATAGCTCATCAGCCAATCACACGGCTGCAGTTCAATGCATTTATTCAGAGGGGATCAAGACAACTTGCTGAAGGTTAAACCGAGCATCAGAATGAGGAAGAAAGGGGAGTTAAGTGACGGTGAACGTGGTATGATTGTCTAAGTATTTCAGAAACTGCTGATCTACTGCAAACTTCATGCACAACCATCTCTAGGGTTTACAATAGGGTTAAATAACACAGCCTACCTGAGTAGTGTTGCTGACCGTGTCCATCCCTTTATGGCCACAGTGTACCATCTTCTGACGGCTACTTCCAGCAGGATAATGCACCATCACATAAAGCTCATATCATCTCAAACTGGTTTCCTGAACATGACAATGAGTTCACTGTACTCCAGTGGCATCCACAGTCACCAGATCTCAATCCAATAGATAGAGGAACCTTTGGGATGTGGTGGAACGGGAGATTCGCATCATGGACGTGCAGCCGACAAATCTGCAGCAACTGAGGAATGTTTCCATGGCCACGAAAAAAATTAAGGCAGTTCTGAAGGCAAAAGTGAGTTCATCCTTTTACTAGCAGCGTATACAGTATGTGTGCAGAAGGATCAAATATATTTACGGGAAACTGTGACCACTCAGATCATGGTGGTGCAACACTATGTTTGGTTGTAGTTTCATGTCTAAACTTGACACCGTCATTGTTAGAATCTCAATCCACAATCGTGTTGTCACAGTTAAGAAATGTTGAAGGCCTGGTTTTTGATTCTTATGTTGTCTACACACTTGACAAAGAAGCTACAGGAGGCAACAGTACACTGCACACTGCAAGCACAGCCAAAAGGTTCACGTAGCGTTACAGTCTTGCATTGATAACGAACTCCTAGCTACATCAAACAGCGCTCTGAGCGTCAATCTTGACTAACTTTCTAGTGTAATGATAATGATATAATTCATATCAAGTTAACAAATAGCTATTAAGCTAGTCGTTTCTTCATTTGATCTTTCCCTATCCTTGTGATCAAGATGATTTTTTTTTTTTTTTTTTTTTTTTACCTGGAATACAATGAGAAATGCAGCAGATTTTAGCTCTATTTTAAGAATGGTGTTGCTACTGTAACAGGCTATTAAATGTGATCAGGACCCATTACACACCCTCTGAAGGATCCATGTCCATTCTCTGATGAGCATGGAGCTGTTTTGGAGGCACAAAGGAGACGTCCACAATATTAGGAAGGTGGTCATAATGTTATGCCTGATTTGCCAGCTCAGCCGTTCTCTGCCCTCGCTGTGAGCAGCACTGTTGTTGACACTGGGGGCGTGAAGCCGCTCACATTTGTGCTCGCCCGGCTCACATATCTAACACCTGTTGCTGAGCCCAATTCAGCATTTCCAACTCGAGCACTTATCTGTGGGTATACACGTGTTTTGGGAGATATAGGCTTACTACTGTACGTGTGAAAATTGACACCATTTGTGCCAGCAAAGGACTCCTGACACACTATTTCCATGTTGTCAAAATCCCTACGCCAGTAGAATCCGAGACGTGCAGAAAAGCCACCACTCTGAGCGGGGGAGATTACACAACTCCTTTATTTGGTTTAACCAAATGTAATAATGTCATCGTTGCAAAGAAAAACACACACAACTATAAACCAAGAAAATTAAAACAGTGCTTTGGGATATAGTGTAATGAAAAACACCTTCATAATCACAGAACAGTCAAGTAAAGAACATGCTCTTCGTTTCTTATGCTGACAGAAACCCAAAGTTGTGACGGCTGAGATGAAAGCCGCCACCTGCGTGTAGTCGGATGCTCTTACATAACAGCAATATGGAAGCTGAAATAAAATCCAAGCGACAGATAAATGAAAACAAGATTGAAACGACTGGTCCCTGTTGCAAGTTGAGAGGAAATTAGCAAAACAATAGGCAGTCTGAAAGCTGCAGGATACACTGACTAATAAAATGCTGTAGTAATATGTGAATGAGGCCAGTGGGTGAATGGGTACACGCATACAGTAGATAGTGATAGTAGCCACTGCATTTTTTTCCGCATGTGTAGAGCTAAGCCATGTGAGACTACAAGAAAGCACTTTCTTTAGACGGTGAGGAGACACGGACACACACAGAAACACATAGACACTGTTGAGTAGAGTGTTTTTAGGTGGAGTAAAAGGTGCAAGTGGTACGACGCAGCGCGTTTAGGAGCGATACAGCAAAATCCTCTCAGCACAGTCCTGGCCAACCAGGCCGGCGTACTGC
Organism: Mugil cephalus; assembly: GCF_022458985.1. NCBI lineage: Eukaryota > Metazoa > Chordata > Actinopteri > Mugiliformes > Mugilidae > Mugil > Mugil cephalus. The sequence continues at coordinate 7,751,993 of NC_061782.1, forward strand.
TGCACCTCCGACTCGTCGCTGGAGCCCCTGCGTTTGCGGGAGTAGGCTGCGTAGGGCATGACGGTCCGTCTGTGTAGCACCAGAGCTCTGCCCACATCCTTCAGCGCCCGAGCATCTCCTACACAAAAAAAAAAAAAAAAACAAAAAAAAAAAACGGGAACATATGGGAGCATTAATAAGGACCAGCGTAGCCACATCACGCACAATAAACATTGTCCTTATTTCCCCTCGCTCATTTGAGTTAACCTCTGAGTGACTTGGCAGGGACGCACCATTATTCCGAGAAGCTGTTGGAGGAGCAGAAAGTATTTCCTCCCCCCCTCACATCCAATACCCCAATGCCCTAAACCTGGAGACACAGTGGTGCGCGAGCGAGGGGTAGTTAAATAGTTAGTTAGCTGGTCTTGTTTACGGGGCCGTGCTCCCTGCGGGTGTGCCAAACTCAGCATCTCATTAGGTCCCGTGTCATACGCTGCCAGCTCCCATCAGACCAGTGAAAACACTGTAAACCTCAAAAGTGTGTATATTCAGAAGCTAAGAATGGAGCTCTGGAGAGTAGGATGGAAAATTAAGGTGAAAAAAGTTGACCAGCCCCCCCACCCCCGCCGCCATCGACACTAAAAACCTGCCTCCAGGAGTGTGAGGCGCTGCCAAGGTGCCCACAGCTAGCAGCGAGAGGACACGCAAGGGGGAGCGCAGCAGGGAGAAGTAATGGAGCCAACCTAAACCAAATATACTGTACAATCATTACTATCCCACTCCGCTCAGAAAAGGACTGGAACCTGTTTATTATGTTACCCTCTGCCCAATAAAGTTCTCGCTCTAGTATCTCCAACTGCACACTTAAAATGCTTTTGTACACCGATCAGCCACAACATTAAAACCACAGAGGGGAGAAGAAGAGTCTGAACCATTTTGGAGGTGTTCGTAATGTTATGCCTGATCAGTGTGCATCTCCTCCTTTTTTTCCCCCAATCCATCCCATCTGTTGCACACTCTCCGCACAACGTTTCATCCATTCTTTCAGCCCGTCGTCTGTAAATCTATCCCGGCCCTCTCTACCTGAGAGAACGTGCTGAATATAAGCCTCGGGCCGTGCGGTGGCGCGAGCAGAGCGTATCGTCACTAACCAGGCATATGGCAACACGTGAGCCAAACAGGAGCCGGTTAGGTGTGGTGTTAATAGAGCCCAGGGCTTCCCACTCGCCACTACCAGTCCCCCTGACAACATCCATGTGGCTCACAGCTGAGCACTCAGGTGGTAGTAATGATGTGAGTGCACAGATTTCTGCCTGTTTCCTCATGTATTCACTGCAGCACTGTCTCAAATCCACGGGGATCATTTCAACAACTGCAAAATAAAGAAATATAAAAATGAGCCTCCTCTCTAAACGCAATATTCACCGTACAAAGAACCTGAAGGCACTGTCACAGGATTTACTAACTTTAAAATGTTACAGGCGTAAAGTGTCTCTGGAACAGGCAATAAATAAATCATGAAAACCAAACTTAAGCCAAATCTTGAAGACCTACAGGACTGACATATGGGGGGAATTCATAAGGTCACATGTGTTTAAGCACTCACACAGTAAGCGAACCCAATTATGTATGAACCGCTACGGCATCTTACTTGCAGACGGTGAACGAAAAAACAAGCCAAAGGGAAAAAAAAAAAAAAAAAAGAGCCGGGTATCAGCATAAAGCCCCGAAGCTCCTTAGCTCTCACATCCCCATCTCCTTAAAGATGGGCGCATACTTGAGCTCCAGTTTTTAAACCACACTGGAGATTCATATTTTATTTATTAGCCTCATTTCCCTGCCCACTAATGCCCCTAACCGCTCTGTTTTTCTCCCCCCTTCACCAAAAAACTGCTGAGTCAAATAATTGAAAAGCGGATGAAACTAAACTTTTCAATAAAGAAAATCAGCAGTATGTCGAGCCCTGGCCGTGTGCGGAATACAGATTCGTAAGGATGGAAGCATGTTATGCAACTCCCTCATGACCGACATTTAGGTGCATGAAGAATTAACGCGTCTTGATGGGATGAAAGTGAAAATATTTAAGCGTCTGATGCTTCCTAACTTCCTTCAGCCCGGGCTGCTGCGTCTCCTTATGTTCTTCATCAACGTGACAGCCCACTTATACAGCTGTTATGCAAAGTTGCTCTTGTTCAACACTGTCATCTTGTGATAATATTAAGGAGTGAACATTTTACAGGGTGAAGCTTAAAGACGGGCCTATTAAGCGCGGCAGTAATACTGAGCAGGGGCCCTATCTTTCTCTCTTGCTCAAGGCAATCCAAACATCCGCTCCTCACATAAACAACTTTCCTTTTCTTCTTGACTCACTTCAGCCTCCTTCAGTGCCCCCCTTCTCGTCTTGAGCGGCTCCAGACCCCGGCTCTCGGCAGGCCCACCGGACGTTCGGTGACACGCCGCCCCGAGGTCACCCGCTCCTTTCGGGCCGGAGTTCAAGGGGTCAGGGGGAAGAGGAGTGGTGAGGGTCGGCCCGGGGTGCGAGAGGGTCAGGGCCGGGGCTGCGGGCCTTGACACCTCGCCACGCTCCTCTCTTTCTCTTTCCCGCGTCCATCTCAAACTTTCAAAACACTTGCTTAACACCGGATGCCTGTCAAAGGCAGGCCACCAGGTTATGACCACATCCTATGACCCAATGTTGCAAATCCAAAAAAAAAAAAAAAAAGGGGGCTTATGTTTGAAAGGGAAAAGGCCAAAACGGTGTTGTAGCTTGTGAGAAGACTGCACTAAGACCTGGGTTCAAGCCCTTGTGTTAGCGGCTGAAAACGAGACCCTGAACTCTCTGTAGCTGACCGTGGATTTTGACCTCCACAGAAAAAGGAAGCAGCAATCCTTTAACTGTAAAGGATATTATCACTATTATTGTTATTAAAATGACATCCGGAGAAGAAACAAAAAATTCTTTCTCCGTTTTAACAAACACAAAAAAAGAGAAGAGTGTCACATATCTCCCCTCTACTCAGAAAGAGAGCATTAGCACATCAGCTAAGTAGCAGGAAGCCTGGTGAAGAGCATAGCAAAGTGGATGTGACAGCGACACGAGATACGAAAGCGCGCACTGTAAAAGCTAGAAATGTAGCTGAGGAGGCTCGGCGATGACGGGAGGGGGGCTATCGGCTCCGTCTCCCTAATGTTTTGGCTTCACTGAAAGCACAGCGGATCTCACAATCAATCAGCGGGACGTGAAGTAAATGCGTCCGAGATATTAAAACAAACCGAGGGAATGAGAGCGCCGCAGCCCGAACATACCGGATGACGCTTCACTAACCGCAGCAACTTGTGTGTACGTGCTTGTGAGGGTTGGCGTCCAGCAGGCGCACTTGAGGTCCAAAGGGGTGACTTCTCGTGTCACACATATTTGCAAATGTTTACACTGCTGCTCGGCCAATGCTCCTACTTTCCTCCGTGTCAAGCAAACACTGATTATGAGTGTGTCAGAGATATTACATATGTGCGGCGCGAGCGAGCGCACACTCGTATGTGCATTTGTGAAGGGCCACAACGAGGCCCTGGGGTCCTCCGTGTGTCAGCAGCAGGCATGTAATCAGTGTAAGCCTGTTGTGGATGGAGTTGTGTAAACTTCAGATTAGCCGTCTTTACACACCTCATTAGGACAGCGCTGTAACCTGGTCACGCTCGCGGGCTGGATGCAGACGCAGCGCGCTGCTTCTCAGTAATGGCCCGGGAGAAGTTTAAGTGTAAACTGATATTTATTCAATTTCATTTTTAGCAGGATGTTTTCTAGGTTTTCCCTGAACTTTCGTTCTCAGGTTCAGGGTCTCGCTTTTTCAAGAACCGCCTGTGAAATGACTTGAGATTGTGCTGTGCTGTGCTACGTGTAATAGTTATTTTGGCGAGCCAGAGTTTTTTCTTTCCATGGCACTGAAGAGAATGTGACATACTTTCATGGTAAGTATAATACATTAAAAGTAACACACTATAAATCCGTTTATCAATCGTTTTTCAGGCCACGGACCCCAAAGCTTATGGAGACATTAAGTAGCGACCCCCTGCCTACTACATGTGTTCTATATTAAACTCAGCCTAGTGCTATTTATAAATATACATCATTATTATCATTGTGCATTTAATATTAAGCTATTCAAATAATGCACAGGTTCAAGTATTCATATTTATTTATTTCAGACACGTGCAACAGTACGGTGGCCGTGCAACTGCTGTAAACATAAACATAGGTGACATGATCAAACATACATAAATGGAATTTCACCTGGGGACTGAATAGGCTCTCTTTAAATATATATAAAATGTCTACCAAAGAAGCAAAGATTTTGCGACCCCCCTGCAGTAACTCTGCCGGTCCCCTAGGGGCTTTAAATCAACTACTAACACACCGTAAGGAACGTTTCCTTCAAATCAGTAGTCCTGATAATAATTAGTGTCTCTTTATCATTTGACTTGTTTTACGATTTTTTTTAAACTTTGATATTTTCCTAAGCTGGACAAGGTTTTTAAATACATCCCATTCAAACCTATTTTAAAAGAGACCATGTTTCTGACCAATATTTGAACAGCTGCACTTAAGATTATAAATTAATAATTGTTTATTAGTAGTGGATTAATGTTCTTCTGTCCTTTGAACTGACTTGCTGATAGCTGATAATCACTGTGGCATCAAAGCCAGTACAGAGTAGACGCACAAGAGCTGGACACAATCTCAAATAATTACTTTCTTAACAAAAAATAGGAGATTCCCACACAACAGGTCTTTAATGTAGCCAAAAATAAGCCATATATTAATGATCTGCCATTTAGGACAAACGTCAACAGTGTGCCATGTTGTTAACCAATGACAAATGGCAGACTGACCCACCCACTGACTGACTGAATGACCACTGGGTGCGTTTCTGTGGAGGACGGAAACCTCCATCCCACCATTAGTCTGGCAGAGACCCTCTTTAGCCACGGTCCAACAGCAGAGCTTGGCAACAAATCTGAGAGTAAACCATCAAGTCAGCTCGCACTGACATGTAATGACACTGCGTTTTGACAGCTCGGCCTGAAATAATGCCCAGTCCTGCCCAAGATCAACAGTCCACGCAGGAACGGAGGCACCACAAGAACCACAGGCACACAAACATACACTGACCACGGTGAGAACTGCCAACTCTGAGACCTCTACTTTGTCCTCAGGAATTTGTGCCTACTCGGGGATTTGTGGCGAGATTGACAAGAAAAGGTCAGACCTACCAGCGGCTAAGCTGTTAATGGCAGTGTTGTAAATGACCAGTTCACTGATGGTCTTTTAAATGCCCTTATTTCTCCTGGGTGTGGCGCTTTCACCACTTGAGTCAACAACTAAAGCCGGCCAGTAAATGAGAAATGAGTGTAGAATCCTTATTTCCTTAAGACATGAGCTCGGATTTAGATTCATTACAGATGGTGAACTCGGTGCCCATAAAATGTACCTCATCGCACAATCTGACGCTTGAAATAGAGGATGGAGGAAAGGAAAGGGGCATGCATGCCAGGCAACTGTATTTCAATTGCATTGGTTTTCACCTTTCCACATGACATCAAGTCCAAGTATGAAGTCACTACAACAAAGTCCTTCTTCTCTCAACATGCACATACTCTGCCTTGTTCCTTCCACCCCGTATCAATCTTCCTTTTATTGCATTTTTCTCTCTTGTTGTGGCAGCGCACCACCACCAGCCTCTCTCCCTTTCACTTCCCTTCTCTATAAAAACATTTTTTTTTATCACTTCATCCATCTATCCTTCTATCACTCTCTCTCTCTCTTATCTGTCCCGCTGTATTTGTAATGAAATTCTTGTCCTCTCGCATCTCCTGTTATTGTTGATCGGTGGTTCTTTCCTGTCTGGTGCCCGTTTGGTGGAGCAGATTAATGAGGTAGAGTAAACAGGAGATGGCCGGGCTCTGTGCACTCAACCGCTAACACAGCAATATAACACTGTGTATAATACAATACACTTCGCTTTTGATTAGTACATTTACTTTTTCACTCCAAACCTAAGCCGTGCCATACCAATGAGAGGCGCAGCCTTTTTGAAAAGGCCCTCGCGAAATGACTCAGCATCTTCTGCTCTGGGTATATTAAAGTATTTACCAATCTGCTATTGCCACACTGGCGCACCAGTACCTTAGTGTTTTATTTCAACCAGCAGTGATTGTTTGCTGGAGCTGAAGAAGGGAGAAACTGTAGCGATGGAGACAGAGCAAACCACAGAGACCACTAGGAGAACGGCGGAGCATTTTGGAAGCAAAACAAAAATTACAAATATAATTTTAGTTCTATGAATTCACCATCCCTGGCAGTCAGAATGAATAAAATGGAACCTGGGATGCGTCCAAGGAAAGTTTGTGGTGCTCCAGATAAAAAAGAAACTATGTCCAGAAGAAGAATTAAGGCCTAAAAGAAAAATGAGGGGATAAACACAAATTACCAATGGTGTACCTCTCTGAAAGAAATGAAAGGGTGGAAGGGCTGCAGACATCAACTGTGCCAGAAGGGGGAGAGGAAATCTACCACACGTAAGCTTTAAACGAAATTAAAAGACGGAAACCGTATTAATCTGGCTATGCACGTCGGAAGAAAATCATTACAAAAAACTGTCAGTCCCACTAAAGGTCTGACGTCAGTGTGTTCACATCTGGCATTAAGATGCATCTCCTCATGGGTCCCGAGCCAACGCTTGAGATCCGATCCCATTTTCCCGCTCTGTATGCAAATAAACGCAAACATCATTTCGAGGTGTTTATTGTGTTGTACACAGCTGCTGTCTCTAATGAACTGTTATTGCCGTATCAGAATCACGAGCAGCTGTTTGTTGTGCGCCCTAGGTGTGTTCATACCTGCGTGTTAAACTGGCCACTGGCGATGATCAGATTCCCCGGGACGGATGTTGATGCAAAGTCTGAATCTCATTAAAAGACTCTAACCATCGGCTTTCATCACGCCAGTCTGGGGATTCTGCCAGTCTTTCTTTTGTGTGAGGTTTGAATTGCCGATATCACTATTCATTAAATGACAACATGGTCCGACCATAATGACAGCGTTGGCTACGCTCTGACCGTGGCAAAGGATCACGGAGAGATGAAGAAATCCCACAGGTTTCAATACAACATTAAAGTGAAACCGGATCAGATGTTAACTCAAGATGCATGGGTTCATCCAGAAACACATGTTCAAAGGACCGGAAAACCCAAGACCAAGCTCACAGCAGCACATTAACATCCCAGTGCTGTGACTATTTGAGAAAAGCGCAGTTTCGTTTAGCTTCAGGCTTTAAATGCTTCAAATGAGTACTGATAATAGTGGAGGAGGAGTGTTGCATTGTCGTACCTTCATCAGGATCCTGGTTGAAGCGAGTGTAACGGGATTTCTCAAGGAGGGGTATACATCGCTCGATTGGTAACCAGACGTAGGTTTCTGGGCATAAGAGGTCTGAAGGCCGGTACTGCCCCTGAGAAATGGAAAAGACACAGAGAAATATAGTTAACAAAGCTAAACAAACACAGGAAAACACAAATTCTGACAATTATTACAGCGTCTTAAATGTCGTGCTTTTGTGAAATATCGCCAAAGCGATATGGGAGCTGTGGGCTAGTGGCTGGAGATCCCAGGTGCAGAATGCGTGGCTCCGAGTGTGCGAACGGGTTAAATGCAACAAAAACACGTTTTACCCTTTGATATTAATAACCGATAAGAAAAATAACGTTTTGGGGCGGTATTCTATAAACAACCAAAAACCATTACTAACAATAATATGATGAACAATATGATGGTAACCATAGTAACGCCATTTTCATACTACTCAAGTGATCCTTTTAAGTTGAATGTTTGACAAGTTGTAAACCGACTCCAGGGTCAGGACGAGGGCTGAGACCGGGATCAACCTCTGCTGGAAGTTCTTTGTTTGAGCCGTGCTCGTCTATGTCAAGAGCGTTGTCTGCAGTGCTGAGAAGGAAATGTAAACACACCAGCATATTGTTGTGTGTGCTTGTGAAATGGGTACAAGTCTGTATTTGACCTAACATTTTGGATGGAAAGTAAACCAAGCTGAACAAAAACAGCTGCAAGGCATAGAAAAAAAAATAAAATCAGTGAGGGGTTGAATGAACAGAAAGGATGAGGAGGAGGAGGAGGAGGAGGAGGAGGAGAAGGAGAGTCCATTATCACAGACCTGTGTTCTATCACATAGCTCCAAACAAATACAAACTGCTGAGAAAGCTCTGTAAACAAGCAGGCGCCTGCAAAAGGCCCGCTGCGCTGCCTCAACAAGCACAACAATATTTATAGTTTATATGACATTAAACTGCAGGACAAAGACTCCAGCAGTTTAGCAACACACTCTATATACACAACTGAGGTCAAAACGTGATGAATGATTAATTAAGAGCAGAAAAAACAGAGAGTGGCCATACCGACCTCAAAATAAGCAAGACAAAGGAAATACCATCCCCGGAAAATATTGTTATACAAGCGCCCTGACCACGACCCATCTGTCAGTGGGCCTATATGGAAAATACTTGGCCTGTTTTTGCATGCAGGATGGGATGCCATGAGAATGAAGCAGGCTCCTTTCTGGCTTTGACAAATGAAAAACAAAGGAATTTGTGGAATACACCAATAGTTAGGTTTCCCTCCAGCTTCAAGTACAGACAAAAAAACAAAAAAAAAAACATACAATACTGAAACAAGAGAATAAAAGATAATTCGGACTTCTGCAAAAAGACGCTGACATGCTTTAAGTGCTTCTGCTAACAGATGGATGAAGGTGGAATGCTATGCATCCGTAGCTGCAATGGGCGCGCGCACTCATCGGATGCTCTCCGTGTCCCAACAACCTGCAGGTTTCAGCCAACTGTCAGCGCGATTAGCTTGACACTCTCACACTCTGCCTCACCTCTATAGACTCCTTCAACGCTGCACTCTGGCACACACACACACACACACACACAGACACACACACACTCTAACAGAGGACACACACCTGCCACACAAAAACCTCATGGGGACACACATTAGCACCAACACACAGTATTCCACCTACAGTTGCAACCAACTCAACCTGAATGCGTGGAGGGAGGGGTGGAGGGGGAAACCGAGCAGAGGCAGAGGTGTGAATGTTTTTAAGGAGAAGGAGAGAGACAAAGGAATGAAAACATTTAAAGACAGATCAATGGGTAGTCGGTTAATGGAACTTTTTGTAACTTCTAGTTACTTTTCTTTCTCCTTTTTCTCTATGGATCCCCACTGTGGGACAAGTAAAGGTTTTCTATTCTATCCTGTTCTACCTGCCTTAGTATATTGCCTTATACATTTCTGCAGGGCTATAATTTGTGTTTACGTTCTATCCACCCCTTTGCCGTAAAGTTTCCAAAAGAGAGGGCCATCTAACCAAAATGAGACGCACAGTCTGGTCACGGAACAAGCGCAATTCCTGAATTCTCCCCCAGAAAAGGAGAAAAGATGAAAAGTATGCGAGGACACAGCTATTAGTGGTCTGGACGGAGGAGAGTGAAACGAAGAAAGAAGAAAAAGAGAAGCTTGGTCTGCCACCACCTATCTGTCAGCTTCTCTTCTTTATTGGACTGAGGGCGAAGACTAAGCTCACCACAGACTTTCTTTATCTTATTTTTTTTCTTCTCAACGCTGGCTTGAAGGCTCTGTAATTCACAGCTACCCCTGCAGCTTCTTGGCTGCTCTTCAGTCTATTTTTTTTTTTCTTACTTTTGCGTCAGATCGCTCACAATAACAATGTCTTTATCTAACAGCTACTCATAGAAGGCACTGATGGTTTCCTGAAACTTGGATTGTCGGGAGAGGAGACCGACTGCAGAGCGTAGCAGCCAATCTGAGAGCTGGAAGTAAAATGGCCTATTACTACGAAAACCATGTCCCTGAGTGGCTGTTAGCTCAGCAACAGGCCCGAGGAGGCCACAGGAAGTGATAAAGGGACTCTGTGCAAATGGCCAGAAAGCCTCGTGATAAGATTTGTGTGTATATGTATCTTTATTCTTGACAGATGGCCAGGTGGCTCACACTGAGGCTTTCCAGAGGAGGAAAATCTTTTTTTTTTTTTTTTTTCCCTGGTGTGGTACTCCTCTCTTCCCTTATAACTACTTAAATGCTCCCACACAAACCAATCCGTCACCATCCCGCCATCCTTCGATCCCCCTGCGCTCGCACGCTCGGGCGGATATGAAGGTGATGCATGTGACCGACAGTCTCTGAACGGTTTCCTCAGAGAGGCTGAAAAAGTGATGGAGGACGGAAAAAAAAAAAAGCTAGTGGGGAAAGACGGTAACACATACAAACCTCGGCACATAGACTTGGCTGCCATGAGAGGTGTGAGAAATGAGAAGGAGATAAGGGGGGGGGAGGGAAGAAAGGGAGGGATGGGAAAAGATTAGGTGCAGATGAGCAAAGGGATGGTATTTAACGTCACCGGGACATGGACTGAGGCGAGCTGATGGAAGTGATAGGAACCGTCTGAGAGCCAGGATGGAGGGGCCCAGCACTGAGAGGACGCTGGAAGCCAATGATGAAGAATGAAGGCTTGGAAAGAGATAAAAAATGGGGGGGAAGGGGGGGAGGAAGGTGAAGGAATTAGGAGCTGCGTTGAGTAGTAGCCACATAAAAGTGAGAGAACTCGAAATGAAAATGGAGGCATTTATAAGAGAGGGATCGCTCTCGGCCCATTTTAATCAGCTGTTTTGCAGTTTGCGTTTGTTAGTGGCTGCGCAGGGGTCGCAATTTATAGGAAGGCAATCCGCCACAGCGCAGGTTTCCCAATGAAGTGAACTTTAACAAGGCAGAGAGGAAAATTACTCAACCTCATTTGAATAACCAGCTGCCCTGGTGTAAACAATTGCCTCAATCATTTAAACCAAATAAATACATATCTCCAGGACCTGACAAACAGTTACACAATACCTCGCGGATCAAGTCTCACCCCAAGTCCCTCTGTGACACGGCATCACTCATTCTTTTCAGGCCACACAAGCTTTGAGCAAATACAGATAGTAGGGGGCCCCCGCTGTCAGACTGGACTTATTATTACCGACTCAAACACATTGTGCTCCCTTTCTCCCATTTTCTGCCTCGGGTCCTCGCACACCTCCAGATAGCGAGCAATGCCCCCGGCCCATACCTATGATTTATATGAAAAGCAATTAATCAGGCCCATAAACGGAGTGCTTCGCTGCAGCCAAGGAATCCTCATGAAAATCTACACCTCATTTGCCTTCTGCTTCTTTTCGTGCTCCCAGTCTGACTGGGAAGCAGACAAAAGAGTTCGCTGTGAGTGGAGCAGAGGCGACTAGCGTCGATATTAACCGGAGGTCTATTGCAAAACTGCAAAGCACTGATTAGAAGTCCTGCTTATTCTAGCTTATTAAACATTTAGGTGGTGTAATAAAGCAACCAGCCGGTCCCAGAATACATACACGGAGACGTTACACTTCAGTTTCTGGCAACAATTAACGTGTTTGCCAGGAATATTACAACCAATATGAAGCAATTATATTATTTCCTAATGCTAACATATTATCACATGGTGCATCGGGGAGACTTTTTTAAGGATGAGATCACTGTGGTTTTGCAGCCGCACAAAAGAGTCATGGTTTAGAAAGATCCTCTTTCAGGCTTGCCAGACTAAAAGACAGGAGGTGGACTCTGTGTCCTAGTAAGAGGGTTTCCCTGCCTCCAACTGCATTTCTTTACACCCACATCTGCTGCTGATTTCCTGCTCATATCTCTACTTGAGTTTTCACGCACCCTACCCCTGCTGATGTATCGCTGTCTGTTTGTGCGCGCTCCAAGACACCGTGCACGATGTCTGAACGAGAGGGGGGGGGGGCGGTGATCTTGTCAACACTAGTGGTACAGGAAAGAGTAAAGTTATGCAGCAATATGTTGGTCAACTGAACACCTACCTCAGTACGAGACAGAGCGGCTCCAGGGGTGTGACGTAAGGGTGGTCACAGAATAGATGAGGTCACTAATGCTGACTTTGACAAGAGATAAATTGTCCAAAAATAACACGCGAAACAAAAAAGGAGCTTGTTTCCCTTTAATATAGGGGGTCAAGCATGGACACAATGGTGAATGGGATATTATGTCAGGATTACATATAAATCAAGCACTCTCAGTAAGAAACGGCTGTTTGACCTAAACGGACAAATACGGTCAACGTTTGTCGTCTCTTCGCAGGACGTTATTCAGCTGGCTGTCACGAAGGACAAGCTTGAAGTCGGAGGGTATACAAAGAAGCCTAGTGTGACCCAGAGCCGGCCAGACCTACCCTAGACTGGCCCGGGCCAGCACTCTGACCCAGGGTCACACTCAGCCAATCTTACTCAAAAACCAATAAACACAGGCCCTGATCCCTACATCCATACTCTCTCCCAAACATATAGCTCTCACAATAAACCCCTCTATCGTCCTACGGCTGTTGACACACATACATTCTGCCCAGACACGGAGGGCACGGCTGGGGGGCCTCTGGCTGCTGATGGACATGAGTAAACAGCGCAGCTCAAGAGAAACACACATGCGGCTAGACAAATAACACCGAAAAACAAAGCGGGCCGGACGGACAGCTCCACTGAAAGACACGTCCAAACAAACTGCGTTTCAGGATCCGCAGCCCTTCCAGACGTACTTTCACCACAGCCTGTGACGCTATGTATATATATCCAGTGCGTTAATGTCCGTGTGTGAGGGGAACACGTCTGGGGTCTGTATTTAGGGAGATTTACGCTAACTGCTGCTGTTTAAACACTTGGGGCCCGCGAAGGCTTTTTCACCCTACTCAACACATTACCACAGGACGACCTTCAAATAAAGCATCCAGGCTGGTACGTCTCCCCCTTGGGCCCCTGGACGCCCCCCCCCCTCCCCACAATTCCTCCCACCCGCCCCTCTCTGTCCCAGCACTCCCTCGCCTGGCTATGCGTCACGGCTCCACGGATGACAGGTTAATGAGGAGAAAATATTTTTACAGGATCGCATTTCTGCAAAGCCCTGAGAACCAATGGCAGCGCTTTTATGGGCATCAGCTCACAGGCTGGGCACTTTTATCTCTTTATCTCCTCTGGTCTTTATGTGCAGGTTGAGCTGCTGCGCCTGTCTGACACGGATCAGAACTCACTGACTGGAAGCCGAGCACTCTCGACTTCTAGCTGCAAGATCAAGCCCAGGACTTTCACCCACACCCTGAGTCTACATTTATGGCAGCAGCTCATTTTGTCCAGTAGTGCTTATCGGAGATCTGATTCCCTTGGCAAAAAAAAGAAACCAGCCGTTTCAGACAAAGCGGCGCAGCTGCCGCAGGTTTGAAAATAAATAGTGGTGAAGTTAATGGCAAGGCAAACACCTCGGGCTGGCAGCTAGAGGGCTCTGGATCTGCTCAGCGTGACACCATCTCCAAACTCTCATTTTTGCCCTCGCGACCTTCAGACCTTCCCCCAACAACTCTGTCCTTCCACCAGCGAGAAAGACCGAATCTCCTGACCCGACCCCTTGAACTCTGCACCGTCAGTCCCTCACCCTGTCAGCGCTCCTCCTAGGGGGTGCCAAGCAGCGGCTGCCCTCAGACCAAGCTGTAACCTGTTAATGATTTGTTAAAAACACAACCGTGGCAGGAGAGGGGGGGAAAAAAAAAAAAAACGATGATGAGGCATAAAAGAGAAGAGAAAATTATCAAAAACTTTAAACAAATGTTTCTGCTGAGAGGTGCACTGTTGGTGGTCTCCTGTCGAGCTAAATCAAACAACGCTGTTTCTGTCAGAAAGGCTCCAATTTAAGACGGGGTGGGGGTGGGAGGTGGGGGTGAGGGGGGAGGGGGGAAGCTGGAAAGAAGCACAAGGGGCTGTGCTTCAGCTTATAAATTTCACAGAAAGGGTGAAAATGGTCCGGTTGGGTTTGATCTTATTTTGATAGGCACTGTTTTTAGCATGAGAATTGCTGAAAGGTATTGCTACAGGCATAAGAGAATAATACCTCCAATAAGCCAACTGTATAATGTTTCGTCCAAGGAAAAGAAACAAGGAATAAAGAGAGAGAGCTGAGGATATATATAAAAAAAAGCAGTAAAATTGTGAGAACGGCCATTGCATTTCGCTGCATTCTTCTGTTTGAACCATTGCGCCTTAATACAGTAAAAAGCTGTAAACAATCTACTGCAGAAATCCTTACTGAACTGTTAAGGCAAAGTAAACAAAAACGTGTTGCCATATTTTAATCTCTGAAAGGAATTAGTTGTAAAGTTTCTTCAGCCTGACTCTTCCTCTTTCTATCAATCTTTCATCTCAACCAGCATGGTGGTTTGTTTTTATTTTTTTCCAACAGTTGCTGAAAGAAGATTGGAAACACACAAAAAAAAAAAAGAGGACAAGAAAGAAAAAAGTCGGCTGCATCCTACTGACTGTGCCTGGACCTGTATCATCTGCAAATTGTAAGCCTGGCTTTTCCCTCATGCACAAATTCAATGCTTTTGGAAAGAAGAAGAAGAAGAAGAAAAAAAAGAAAAGGTTGTGTACTACGGCACCGTACACGGGGATGAGGGCCTCTGAGAACCGCCCACCTCTGGATGCCTCGAATTCACTCACTGTCACTCTCAATCTGCCCAGATGCTCGACAAGTGACACGCAGAATGTGAGGTCACACACGTACACATAACATACTGTCTGATTGGGCCCCTTGAGTGAAAATAACATGCATGCAGGGTCCTGATAGCTGCGGCTCGGAGGCTTTTAGCGTGTCATAACCTGCCGCTGCGCACGTAGAGAGGAGACGAGACTGCTGAAGTCTCTGGGCAGATTCATAGCGTTAATATACACTTCTTATCAACAATAATGCGATGACTCAGAAAGATGATTGTCGTTTTGAGGCAGTTCAATAGGATGACGGGTATTCAAGTGAAATTGGAAACAAACAAAACAACTTTAGAAATGATCGCTGTTAAAAAACAAAAACAAAAAAAACATGTGTTTACAGGTGTGTGTGTGTGTGTGTGTGTGTTCTGAGAAAATCAAGTCCAGCGTACACGCCTGAGGTGGGAGGCCCTTTGTCACGTCTAATTGCCGTCACGAGAACTAAGCTCGTGCAGCAGGTGACAGAAACGCCTGCAGGCAAACTCCCTGATTACGGCAAACATTAAGCACCGCAGCAACAAACCGAAAACAACGTCGGATTCTTTCAGGAGTCGTATCCTAACATAGTTTTCCACACAGTGGCTGACACCTGGATGGATTAATTTCAGCTCCACTGAATTCAAAAGCTTTGTCCGTGTGGAAAACTGCTGGCAGTTGGTAGAGAACTGCCCGGCTCTCTGACAGTGTTTGTTGTTTGTGCGCTAGGAGGAGCTGAGTTGAAAGGGGAACGGAGGTGCAGCTGCCGAAAAAAAAGGACTCTTTAAAAGTCAGTGAAGTACCGCCGGGAAACGAATAATCCTTTTCATCTAGCCTCCTTTTCTCATTTGGCACACATTTTGTCACTCCTTTTTTTCACCCCATCTGTCCTCTTCCTCCTCTTTTCACTTATTTTACTCACTCCTTCTTTCTTCCCCTCTGTGGAAAATTTAATGGTTTCCTGGGCTCAGAATGAGACATTCTTTCACTGTGAACAATAATAACAAGAGAAAGAGCCACTTCATGTAGCTCTCTCGCTCCCTTACCAAACTGGTATAACTGGGCATTATGTCCCTGTGTGTATTCTCTAAGTGTGTGTGTGTGCATGTGTGCATGTATGCCATACTTGAACATAGCTCGTAATGTTAAGACCAGGTACTAGACTGGTAAAGCTAAGTGAGTGAACACCTCATTTGTTACCATCAAAGTCTGCTTATCCAGTACTTAAAAGTAATATACATAGACAAGTGCTCAGACATACACACCTCCATGCAGAGAAATGGAAAAACACTACAATGAGGTATGGTTATACTTGTGTTCTGTTTTATAAAGTATAAAGTGGGAAAGAGAATACTAAGTATATTCTACAAGAAGCTGTACGGTGCAGTTATTGGATAAGAAATACTTATGCAAAGTTGAACTCCAACGTGCAGTTTTACAAATGTGTGCACATCTCAAACATTACTCACACTCTGAAGGCCACAGCAAACAAGGGAGTAACAGGTTCAGTGTTTCACATTTGACCACAGTCCATCCAGGATAAGTGATATAAATAACACCTAATATCGTCACACCGTCTCCATTTCTAAAGTCACGAGAGCCACAAAATTCAGATGCCTCTCAGCTTCAAAGATGAGAGGCATCAAGGAAAAAGAAGAGCAGCAGAAGGGCCAAGACCTTTGGTCTCGTTTAGCCTCCAACAGCTTCACCTTCTGCTCTCTACAGCACAACATCAGAGGGCCAGAGAGGGCAAGGGAGGGCCAAAGGACCAGGGACGGGAGCCAGGGGCAGGATGTCACGTCAAATCCTGAACCCACCAGCCAAACCAGCAAGACTCTGTGTGACGCTCAGTCCCAGCTTCGAGAACAAAGGAGAGGGTCTGACACTGGCCAGGCAGCCCTCTGTTCCTGGCTGGACTCCAAGTCTTCTAGGACCCTTTAAGGGTGCTCTACAGGACCACGGCCAGCATTTGGCAGCGCTAAGCTAAGTTTTCAACCCATCTCGCATGGGAGCAGCTCCCCGGGGCTTGCAAAGATGTGACCTGGCAGAAACGAATTACCCTACCACTTGAAAAAGTCAAGAATACTCCTGGATACTACTGTACTGGAAACACAGGCGACTGTGGGCTTACACTACAGGACGGACAAAAAGAACAGTTCGGGCAGTGGCTTAAGAAAGTGTTACCTTACTACTTAAAAAAACACCGCAGTATGTCTATGAACACTAGGGTCACTTACAGGAACAATGCATTTATTTTGCTCATAAGTGAACGTAAGTACTGTGTGTACAACTGAGGGAAAATGTTTCCATTACTTAGACACATTTGAACTATTACTGTAAAAAAACATGTATTCTGCTTCCATTTTTTCATCCTTCTGCTTCTTGTCATGACATAGACAGTCCACACCAACCGCATAAACACATCAATGACAACATCTGGTAGTTGGTAACATTAACATGCATAAATAACTAAGAGGTGAATATTTTTTATTGGAAGGGCCCTAATATTTCCATCTTAACACGCACACACACAGCAGGGTCAGGATGTTTTTATCCACATTAGCATGGACGCGGCCTCCGAAAGTGAAGGGTACACAGAGTTCCTGCAGCAGTGGCAAAAGGGAAGGAGGGGGTAAGGTGGTTAAAACGGAGAGAGGGAGTGTTGTTCAACAGGTTTGAGTGGTGTCCAGCGGGGTTCAAGTGCTGGTGTTTTGGTTCTTAAAAAGAGGCAAAACGCAGGACTGAGAAACCGGTAGCCTTCAGCACAACAGCGGAGTTTAGCCCCCCCCGTCTTAGCGACTTGAACAATTGCACAGTATGTCCGTGCATTAATGAATTACTCGGGCTCATATGCAAATCAGACAATAGAGCGAGCCGCTGTGCGTGCGCTGACAGTACGTTTGAGCGCGGGCGTGTTTCTGTGGGACTGTGAGATCCCAAAGGTGGGAACTGGGCAACCTTCTCACCCTTGTTCTGTGTTCCTCCACCAGAGCAAAATAGGAAGAAGTGGGGAGGTTGTGAACAAGACCCTGTTGCAGTGGCGAACACACAAGAGCCGATATGGGGGTGGGGGTAGTAAATACCAGCGCGAGGAGGGGTTAGGTGCTGTGGTAACGGCGTTCTCAGACAAACACTGCCATCAAGATTCAACACACACACATACACACACACAGCGCACTCCATATACAGACTCTCAAACTGAGAAATTGGGCAAAGCACTGTCCAAAACAAGATGTAAATGGATAAAAAGATGTGGCACTTTGCCATAATCCCCAACAAGACATCAGTCTCCCATGGGCAAGAACAGGCTCTGGGAACATCTGAATGAAATGACAGAGAAATGGAGGAATTAGAAGGTGAATGAGAGAAAGAGGGGGATGAATGGTAAATCTTGGCCAAAGTAATGGACTTTTTTGGAAAGAGTGCTTTTCTTTCACCGTCCTCCTGCAGCTATAGATCTTTAATGGTGTTCGGTGTGAATGTGACCGTGTTTGGGAGTAGTGACTCCTGCGTGATGCATGTGCGCGCATACATCATTTGTTTGTGTAAAAGTTTCTGCAGTCAATCAGCTGCACTGTAAAAAAAAAATGCATATAGAGAATCTGCGGTTGTGTGCATCCCTCTTGAGTTACAGCTGCTGTCACCAGTGTGACCTCTCTCTCAACTATTAATGTCTTCAGCAGCCTCGTCCTCTCTGCCTTGCCTGGACGTCCCTGCTTTCTTTCTCTCACAGGCCTTTCTTTATATTTGCCCTTGCAAATGAGGGACAGTATTTAATGCGTATTAATCATATCTTAGCATTAAAATTCCAAAATGTAATAAGAGATAAATTAAAGCATGCATCAATAGATTCACGTAGGTAAGCATGTATTGTGGCCTTTTCACTGGGAAGAGAAAGAGGGAGAAAACAGTGTGTGTGTGGGAGAAAGATTGATTGAACATAAAACAGATTAAATATACTTCTTCATCAGATTCAAATATGGTGCAGTAGAGTCTCGTGTGCACCGCAGCGAAATCAACCTCAGTGTCTACAACACGTTTACAGAAATGAGACAGAATTTCGAAGAAGGATCGGAGCAGCACGAGGTTAGCTGTCGGGTTATTTAAGGATCAGGACAATAGAGGTAAGAGGTTATATTTGAGCAACAAAAAAGCAATAGTTCACACAGTGTACACAGTGTATCCAGTATATTATGTACACTGTGCAAACACTGAGCAAAAAGTACAATATAGTATTTACACTCTCAGGACTATTTGATATTGCAGGCATTCGGTGTCGCAACAGTCCTGTTAATGTCTTACTAAAACTTGTGTACACTCGCATATGACCACGTAAAAGGCTTAAAGCAACTTAGAGATGGATTTAATAACACATTCTGACATTAATATTAGATATGCGTCGTGCGTGTCAGTGTGAGATAACGTAGCATACCTTGTACCGCATCTTGGGGCAGGAGTGAATATAAAAGCCCAGGTAGTAGTAGGACAGCTTGGGGGACTGTTTCTGCAGCTGCCTGGTGAAAGTGATCTCCCTGCAGTGGGAAAAAACATACACAAACACACACACCTTTTTTAGAGTGGAGCAGCGAGGAAAAAGCTCAGGCCTTAAGCTTTCCGAAAACAGCACCTATACATGCAGTTTGATGTTGCTGATTCCTGCGCCGGTACCTCACTCCACCACAGCTTTCTCCTTCTCAGTCAATCCTGGGTGGAGATGCTGCACTGCAGCACACTGTGTTTAAAACTTAACCTCTGAGATTTATCGGGCAATGCTGATGTCAATTAAGTGAAGTACATCATTTTCCGTGGAACGTATGCTTCAAAATACGAAAGGTGATTAGTTTAAATTGTGTTTTAGCTACAAATCTATAAACAGAAAGCTGAGACTATGTAAGCTCTATCACAACGGATGACAACGGAAACGGTTATTAAGGTTTTTCTTTAATCAAAAACACCATGCTGAACACACTGAAGGCTTGTAGCAGCACTCATTAATCCATATTAAAACACCAAAGTGTACATCAGCTAACTTAAAATGTGTTTTTCCTGCAGGCTAATCTATCGACAGCATATAAATGAGGGCATTAACAAATTAAACTGGTACTAGCGGCTCTGAGTAGAGCAGTGCCCAAGCTGAGGAAGTAAACACCCACACTCAAAAAGGCAGCTTTTCTTGGTCTCATGTCATTACACAAAAACAACTGCCTCCCCTAAAGCAGCATTGAGCCCTCAGGCAAAAAAAGAAGAAGGTTGTAAAAAAAAAAAGCAGGGAGAAAGCGTGTAAAATAAAGATTTAGAACTTGGGGGGATTTATACACCTTCTTCAAATACAGTAAATGTCTTGCCTGCTTTATTTTTCCCCAATAGTTTCTTCCTTAATTGCATCCTTGCACTGAAAGCCTATTTTCCCCCCTTTCCCTCTGCCGTTTCCTTCGCTATTCCATAACTAAATTCCAGCTCCTCTCTCTTTTTTTCCTCCTTTTTTGTTTCACTCTTCCTTCCACCGCTCTGTGTTACGCCCGCTAAAAAAGAAGAGGGGGGGGAGAATTCCCTTTTCTTACAATACTTAAGAGACAGAGAAAGAGGCCTTAAAATAAAATAGATGCACTGAAAAATAAGACATGGAACAAAGCGAGCCAAGCGCGGGTGGAGGGTGGGTTGAGGGGGGGAGAGAGAGAGGGAGAGAGAGAGAGAGAGCAGGAGAAGAATATAAAAGAGGAGGGTCAAGAAAGAGAAAGGGGCAGAGAAGAGAGGCTGCAAGAGCGAGGTGCTAGAAGGTCACCCGCTTGCTGCCAGGTTCCTGGGTTCCCATCCCCTCGCCACAAAAGGGCCCGGCAGGCCCTGAATTGGGGGAAGGAGGGGGGGTTCGAGAGAGGCGAGGGGCCCATTCACAAAAAGCCGTGCTCCCCAACTCCCCCCTTTTACTTGGGGGCCTTCGCACCCCCACCTCCACCCCCATGGCAGCAGCTTGAGTTCGCCATTATCCCCTCTTCAGCCATCTGACACTCCAGCACAAGCCAATTATCAAGCCCTCTGCTCCTGCACAGCTTCCCTCATACTGATGTGCGTACACACACACACCCAGACACAAAGGGCCCATAATAGTGCATACCATGAGGTGCTTACTGCAGCTTTGCATGCATGTGGAAACATTTCATTACTGCACACTCCAAGAATAGCGCCGATTAGCCACATATAGACCAGATACTAGTGGTGGAAAACAGATGAGTTTATTAACTGTATGAGTATATGATACATACGAATGAGGCCAATCTGTGGATATTTTAATAGATCTATATAGGCCGAGTAAAACCTGATCCATTTCTAGATCGACAATCTAGTGCTTTTTTAAATTTTAGGTTAAGAGGAGGCTACATGTGCATTCTGAGAGTTTAATTATGTACAAAAAAAAAAAAAAAAGTGACTTGGAGATCGCCCCCGTCTCATCCGTAAATACTTAATATTTTTTGGTTCAGGATCAGGGGCAACACTTCATAATCAGGACATCCCCACATGAAAGTGATCCAGACTGGACACCAGCTGTGTTTCCTACACACAGCGCCTCAGGCACCTCATTATGTGTCTCTTTTCTCCTCCTTCTCCTCGTGTCCTCGGGGCCTGCAGCAGAAAAGAGCCGCACTCGCGCAAGAAATTTTTTTCTCAACATCTCCCTCTACTGGTCCCGCCGCTGAATTGCATGCGTGCGCACAAACACTGATGCATAGCAGTACATTACACACACAGTGCTGCAGCTTTTGCAGTAGTACGTATTAAATTCCATCTGCAATAACTTAAACTTTACATGTTTTTTTTATATAATTAGGTAAAGACAATGCAAAGCTCCGTTTCAAATTTTACACTTTCTCTGTGAGGTTTTCTAAATTCCTGCAGGTGTTAGTCCAACAGGACCCCAACACATTGAATAGATGAGAGCGGAGGGGGTGGGAGGTTTGTGCAATTTTTACAGTAAGTTTTGGTCGGAGTCGGTCAGGCCAGGCAGACTAGGGAGTGTCCAGACCTGATCAAAGGCCTGAGATCTGGTGTCTGTAAACAAGTGGGAGGATTTCAGTCCCTCTGGCTCCCTTCTCCAAGGCCTCCTCCACACACACACACACGGAGAGCTGTGTTACTCTTGGAGTCAGACTCTTAAAATAATACATGATGGGGGACTGTGTGCTTAGGATGACCAGGGTGTTTCTCTCTATATGCCTGTCCGTGCTAAAATGGGCTGATTTAGTGCGTGCTTACGCACACGCACATGAATAAACACTCACAACTCACATTCTAACACCTGTACACACCAACCCCGAAGCGAAGAGTTCACCCAGTATCCCACATCTGTGCAGAAATATTTTAAAAAGCCTTTCTCACATTATTGGGTTACGCTTTACAGGAAACGCCAGATATGTGCGTCTGTAGAGTATACGTGTGTGTGTGTGTGTGCGCCTGTGCGTGTGCGCTCTCTTATTTCATCTTGGAAAAGAGAAGTGTCGTCAGCTGAACCGCAAGCGGAGCGCTGCCTCGGCCAATCAAGTGTGAAGAAAGAGGTATTTCGTCTTGACCTAAAGCATCGTGGCACTTATAGTATAGAATGAGGGTTCTGAAGATAAAGCTCGGGAGGAGCCGAGAAGATCAGGAGTCAAGGGAGAGAGGGGAGGTCAAGAGGAGGGCAGATATGAGGGGATGGAAAGAAGGACGGACAGAAGAAGCGAGAAAGAGTTATGAGATGAGATTTCTCTTAAAAGAATCTGCATGTCACAAATTTTGTCATTTCAAAAGAATATAATTACTATAAATATGATTAATGAAATTTGGCTGGAAATCTGCTGGACTGAGAAGGATTGTTTAGTGAAAAAACAGCTCCTCTATATGACAGGAAACAACTCAATTATAAGTTAAAATCCTACCATGTCGTATTTATACTTTATACCGTATATACACCATCAATTACAGCAACAGTAAAATGAATGACTTGTTTGAATCTTAGCAACCAACCTGAGAGCAGAGTAGGACCCCAGAGACAGCGAGGCAAACTCTGGGTGGTAGTACAGGTAGACGGAGGACACGCAGGTGGGCAGGATGTCGATCACCCCCACCGCCACGATGCGCCCGTCCAGCCAGTACTGCTGGTGGAAGGAGCCGTAGCCCACCTCTGGCCCATCTGGAGCAGATTCTGGCTGAGAGGGGACACACACACACACACACAAAGAGGGATAACGTGGTCACTGGTCAGAACAATAGTAGTCCTCTTGTGTGCAGTAGAGCTTGTGTGTAAAAGTATATAACTCACAGTGGAATGAGAGGTGATATTTAATACGACTGTTTTTACTTTCTTGCGCCGATCCACTTTCTCTGGCTTATATACACACACCTGTACTTTGGTGTGTTATAACCCATACTTTCCCCTGCCAGGCCTCACGCATTATGTGTGGGGGTGTACAGTAGCCTCGCGTTCAGCCTGCTAATGGCTCCCAAATGTGGAGTGAAAGCCGGAGCAGGGTGGAGTTGGGGGTGAGTTGGTGGTGGTGGTGGTGGTGGTGGAGGGGGAAGGGGAAGGGGAGGACTGACCACAGAGACACTCCAGGAGAGGACTTTTTAATAAAAGACCCTGCATGAGCAAAATCCATTCCACCAGGCGGTGGTGGAGTGCTGCCAAGCCTTCTCCTACATGTCTGCGTCTCCTCTCTCCATGTGGCACACAAGAATGTGGGTGTAGGTGTGCACCCGCAAGCTTCAGACTGCCCCGTTAATAAAACTGTTAAGGTTTTGATGCGCACCGCGTTTCTTGCGAGGATCTGCATGCTGAGATTTTCAATCAACTCACTTGACTGCTTTTATCACAGAGGCTTAAGACTAGAGGCTCGGACCTGGAGGGGGGGCGGGGGGTTAAAAGTCATATTAAGCTAGGGTATTGGTTCATGTTTGTGTGTGTGTGTGTGTGTGTGCGTGTTTCTTCAGTGAACCGGTAACAGGATCCCACTCCGTCGCGAGCATTCATCTGGACGCAGTTAAAGTAGCGCAGACGCGGCTAGTTATCACAACACCGAGAGAGCTAGCTGGCTAATCCAGTGCTCCGCTGGGCCTGCACTCTGACCAAATTAAAGCTGACCAAACAGAAACAAAGCACACAAGACACACACACACACACACACACAGGCATAGACGCACTCCCTGCAGCTTTGTGACCCCCAGAAGGCTGACGGTTTACTTAAGTAGACCCGCTAATAAAAATAAAACTCAAAATATCCCTCTAGATTGGGCCCTTAGGCACCCAGGTCTGATTATCTGTCTCGCACAATGTATACAAGGGTCTATTTAATATTTTGTGGCTGATTTAAGCATTTACGGAGCTTTAGCTGTGGTGCACCGTCGCATAAGAGGATCGAATAAAGTGAACTTTTATTTGGGGGGGGGCAGCTTTGGATGTTGAAGAGTGACAGGCACCACATCTGGATCAGGCATTGCACTCTACACGCCTGTGCGTGTGTGAGTGTGTGTGTGTGTGTGTGTGCGAGGCTGGGGGAACTGTCCGTCTGTGTAAGCAGGCAGCTTGTTATTTCTTGGCACCAATTCCACCAGAAACACTGGAGGCTTTGTCAGAGGCCCCACTCTGTCATTTAGAAGTTGTAAGTAAAAGGAAAAGATCATGAGGAGATTTCTCTTACCCCACCACGAGTGTGCACGCTCGATTACGCGAATGCCGCAGAAAGGGGTAAAGTAACGTCTGTCCGAGCTCGTATGTTTGTTTATGAGCTGGTGCCGAGTTCAAGGCTGATCTTGTCTGACTGACCTGTGCACCACCTCAAACGACAGCTTAATGGTTGTGTCCTTGCCACTGTGACAACAATCTAAACATTCCCTGGAACACTTCAAACCACCCCAGAGCTTTCCCTGCACCCCCGAATAATCACTCTCATATGACCTAAATACGGGGACATGACAGCAGCATGCGTGACAAAGCTGCCGCGCTGCATGCGTGTTCCAACCTCCGTAGAGATTAAGTAAAATGTGTCTTTTCTCTGTTATTCATTAAAGTTATTTACTATATTGTTAAAATCCTAAATGAATGAATGATAAAAAGCACTTTCACTAATTGACATTTTATTATTTGGCAACTATGTTACTAATAGTTTAACTCATTCTCAATATAAAAAACTTTAAGGGCTCCAGAGTCACAAATGATATGAAGACTGTCTGGCTTTTTTGGTTTAATTTAGTTTAATCATTTATTTGTATTCATTTTTGGACAAAACAAGCAAATTAAAATTGTGACTTTGGGTTATTTTCAACTATTTTTGTAATTTTTAAAAAACAAATAATCGATCAGTGAATGGGGAATATAATGACCAGCATCAGCTTTAATCCTGTATAAATTAATTCATAATAACATTCATCTCAACTAACTAATGCAATCTGGCTTTTACATGAATGCAGGACTAATAATAACGGCATGATGTAATATAGCACATAAAATAGTATGACAGTTACAAAGACATCTGAATGCTTTTAATACTTATATTCTCTTTATTATATTTTATTATATTATCTTTATATTTTTACTTATAGCTCATATTATTATTTGATTTATTAAACTGTGACATATGTAAATCACTTGCCCTTCTTTATAAACATATACAGTATGTTAATTGATATGTATATTTTTTACTTTTTTATAAGACTATTTTATTGTTTTTTCATTATGTAGTTACTGATTGCGTTTTTAATGTGAATCATAAACATGTTATTTTTTATTTTTTCTTAGATGTTCATTACATCTGTTAATTGCTTTCGGATGGAAGTCAACTCTCCAAAAGACAAGGCTTTAACTTCGCCTGCACAACCGAGTTTGTTCTGTGTCAAAGATGTTGTTATGATTCTAGCACTGACCAACAACAGATGTCTAAATAATGCTGCTGCTACTTCTTTCGCTCACAAATATGCGCCTAGGCACGATTTAAAAACAGCGAGCGCAGTGCAGCACATCACTGCTCACGAGAACCTACTATTGTTAGTATGCACACATTTCACTTAATTGTTCACATGTAAAGGACAAGGTTAACACATGTGGGCTGTTGTTTTATAGCAGATACACCTGGAAGACCTTTCTGATTTTGGCTTACAGCTCAGACGCATATAGAGGGGTCTGTGAGTCTGATACCATGGTATGTCAGCTGGTGATTCCAAGCGGATGTGTAGCGCTGTTTCTTTACATAATAAAAATCTTCTTTCTTCTGGGACGAATTTGGAATTAAAAGACAGAGAGTTTCAGGATCTCATCTTGGAAAAAAAAATCTTGGTGACTAATTGCCCAACAACCCCAAACGTGCGTTTGCCCCTTCACTAAACAAATTGGCAAACTGTTTCTCCAGCTTGTGTCTTTTAGACTTAAGCAAAATCAAGTAACGTGACAGACGCCTGCATGACTGCTGCTCATCACGGGTGCAGGAACTGTTAATGCAGATAGCACAAATGGGTTTAGATTTGTGTTTCTGCATGTAAGTGATTTAGAAAAGACAAGAATCACTAACAGATGACATTTAATACGTGTGAGTTTCAGTGTGAATCCTGGTGAAATGGAACAAACACGTGAGAGCTTCTCTCCTAATTAGCTACAGTTGAATCTGTAAGTATGCAGTTCGAACGCATTCATATAAATGCAGGCTTTACATGTGAGCTGATGAACCACAGGGTTTGCAGGTCCATGTGGTGAGTGTCTGTCTGTGTGTGTGTGTGTGTGTGTGTGTGTGTGTGTGTGTGTGTGTGTGTGTGTGTGTGTGTGTGTGTTTTAATAGCGCTCTGATGGGAGACAGATGGAAGCCAACACGCAGAGAAGAAATTCATGCATAATAATTGAAATGGAGAGGACTTGGAGAAGACAGAGACGGGGATCAGAGAAAGAAATAAAAACAAGTTGTGCAAGAGGAGGCCAAAAGAAAGGAGATGGCCGCCTCAACCAGTCTGAGGGGAGAGGGACAGTGAAGGAAGGGAAGTATGTGAGGCAGTGTGCCACACATGTGTGTATGTGTGTACGACGGTGTAATTCAGCTTGCTTGGCCGCGAGCCTTGACGAGGTGATAAAAGCTTGTTTCCTATAAACACTAATGATGTTCATTAGTGTGGACCTGTGGGGGCCCACGGGGCCTAACACAGTGACTGTTTTTTGTGTCCGTCAGTTCGTGTGTGCTCCTGGACCTGAATCCCATTAAAGTGGCTGTTATGAGTACCCATCCTGGGTCTAATTGCTGGTGTAATTGTCCTGACCCGACAGGTCCGCTGGTGTTCCCGAAGGCTGCAGCTCACCGGGCCTGCCAAGCTCAGTGATGCCTGACTGCACCTACATCACAGTGACCTTACAGAAAACCGCAACTCCTCTTCCAGATGCCATTGACATCCTCCATATTAAACCGTCAGAAATGTATGCAGCGCAAGATTGTTTGTAATTAATGCACCGAAAGCTGGCATCAAATTTTCCAGGCTTTTTTTTTTTTTTTGTTAAAAAGGCCGGTAGCCATATGCTCAGCCCCAGATTGATGCGAAAACCGCCTCATCAGCCTGTAATTTGTACCACACACCGCACAAAGTGAGGAGCGGTGGTATGTCCTATTCTGATGAAGCCAAAGGGAAGGACGGCTCTGAAGACCTTATGTTCGACAATCCAATCTGGACACCACATTGCGCCGTTCCCCTCCCTCAACACCCCCCTCCTTTCACTTAGACTGGACTAAATTAAAACCCCTCCAATATTAAACAAAGCCCCCTGCTCGAATCCCTTAACCCCACTCAATCCAGCTGGAGGGCTCTCGAGCAGACAGAGCAAAGGTGGTTGGGTAAGTATGTGCCAGACAAGCGGGGCCGGTGTATATTCATCCCCTCTACAGTGTAGTTTATGAATTACAGCTAAAATCTGTGGATATTTTATAAATCATAACTGCGACGGTAAATTCACCAGGAATACCTTCTCCTGGCTGAGGCGAAGCATCCCAGGCAACACATATGCACGATAAGAGAGGGGTTGAATTAAACTGTCAACAGGCCAAAGGAAATACATACCTCTAGTGGTGAATCACAGAGAAATCTCCGGAACTGTGGAGAGAAGCAAAGGGGAGGAAACGGAGAGAAAAACAGTTAGTTCTCTGGGTCACCAGCTTCTTTGAACAGGCATAAATGAAAACCATACCTCTGCCGTCCTATACGACTATTCCCTCCCTCGCTCAGGTGTCACATATCAAAAATGCAGCCCTCCCTTCACTGAGGGGCATACAGAGGAAGACTGTATTTACACAAATGAAAACATTTACCCTATCAACTGAGCTCGGAGACTAGGGAGGACACGGTGACAGCTAAAATAAGCAGCGTTGCCAGCGTCAAAACAGTCTTTAAAACGCACACCAGACATCAATTACTGCAAGTGTGTGGAAAAGTTAAGCTTTTCTTTTCGTTTCTCAACCGTTTCTTACGTTTTTTTTCTTTGGAACAGAGCTGAAAGCCGCGTGTTTCTTCCTGACGAGCCGACCTGCACGGTTGGAGGACAAACGTAGCACGCTTCCATGTTGAGGGTCAAAACCATTTTATAATCACAACCAGAGTAGCCAAAGCGAAGCGATGACGGACAGTTTTTGGTTTACTCGGTCTGGGTGACCTTCACAAGCACACGGCATACCTTAAGTTCATGTTTCACACGAGAAAAGCTACATTCCTGCTATGTTTTTCATTTACAGATACGTTGTACTTTGGGTTCACCGTCTTGTTCGCAGGCAAGAACAACTTGTTAACAATCTGTTAACCCTGCACCACTTAGCCCTAGCAGTGTCACCTCTGTACGTACCTATATTTCATGTAAATAATACCTTCTGGTTAGATGCTTATGATTCCAATCAGGCATAACATTATGACCACCTTTCTAGGATACTCGATCACTTTGGGATCTAGTGAATTTGGAGGTCAGGTAAACACCTTGTGCCTCCAAAACATTTGTGACTCATCAGAGCATGGCTTTTAGAGGGTGTCCTGTGGTGTCTGACAACACAGTGTTGTTAGTGTGGGAGCCTTTCGGTCCTATGGACTTAGGAGAGGATCAGGCTTGTTCAGGTGCATCCCACAGATACTTAAACAGCTTAGGATCTAGTGAATTTGGAGGCCAGGTCAACACCATGTGCTGTTTTTCATGTGTTTTCATGTGCGTGTTTGCAGCTACATCCTGCTGGGGGTGGCTGGCTGCCATCACGTAGTGTCACTGGTATGGGGTGGGCCACAACATTAAAGCCATGGAGAAGTTTTAATGTTGTGGCTGACTGGTGGATATACTGTATAACTAGCTCTGTGCATGTACTATCTGCACAATGACAATAAAATTGAATGTAATCTAATCTAAAACAGATTTAAAATACTGCAATTAGTACCCAGGAAACAAGGCAGGGATATGATTTATCCTAAAGAGCTCACAATGTAGGAGATTAGATGATGGTGCTTCTTAATAAACAACAGGTCTGCCATTAATATTTTTGTTTTGTTTCTGTTTTATATTAGCCGTGCCTCCCTCAAAACTTGGCTCCAACGAGGCTTTGGCATATGCTTTACTAAAGCGAAGACTAATTAACGAGCCAGTAACAGATTTGTGTTGAAAGGTCAGTATTTACCACATTAACTGGCAGGCTGAAATATCAGTCAAGCCCCACTCGTGTGAGGAACATTAGAATTTCAATGAAATAATTCCAAAGCCAAAGAAAATCAGCTTTATTATTTGTATTATTGTGTTATTGCTGCCACCCGCGGTTTCATTTCTCACAAGATTTCTGATATTTGCAACACAATCCTAACAGATTGATGGATCCTGCCTGTACTGAGAGCGATATCCGTTTTAACTTTTTATTAAAACCAGGAATCTCTACGAGCGACTGGACATCTCCACAACACATCACATCACATCGGCTTCGCCTGTTTGTGTGTTGTGTGTGTATGTGCGCAGCAGTACAAATGGTGATAGTGATGACTGCTGAAGGGATGGTTCGATAGGCGGGGCAGTCCTGCCTTAGGTGCAACTCAGAAAGCAACGGTGCCAGTAGTCTGAAGTCATCCAAAAGTCTATGTGTTGGCCACAGCTTATATGTAGTGTTGGTGACTCAATCAATGCTGTTTTTCTGGCAGAAAAGAGCTGAAGAATGATGTACTGTCATCTGTCAAACAACAGGTTTCACTGCCTTCACTGCCCTGGATGTTAATCAGAAAAACGCCACGGTTGTGAAGATAGCACAATCGGTAAAATATGAGGTGCAAGAAGACTATGTGCACAGAACTTCGAAATAATAAAAATAAAAATCTGTGCATTGCTACAGTGCACACAGTTCTTGCTGAGAGGTGCTGGGTAGAGCTACAAAGAAACCATGCTCCCTGCAGTGCCGCATACTACAACAAGATGCTGCACACTGCTTTTGCCCTCGACTCAACCTCACACAGGATGAAATCAGAATAAATGTGATTTGGTCAAAAGTTTTTTTTTGTTTTTTTTAACTTAACAATTAGCACCTCGAAGTCCCAGATCTTTGGTAGGACACGTTGCATGTGTTTCAGGAATAAAACTCAAATGACAGGACACTGCATGCAATTCTCAAGAGTATAAACACATTCTATTTATTGAAATACCTGCTAATCAAAACCATATTTTGTTACATTTTTACATTTTCCAGGACCAGTCTGGATTCTGCAGAGCCTCGATCTGTTCGGTAAACAATGATCTTTGTTCATGCGAAATAATTCTTGTCAAGCTCCCCGTGTCTCCACTGTGCCAGTAAAGTGTGATTTTCCACTCCTACCTCTGCAGCGACTACTGCTCTGCCTCTGCCAGTCAACAAATTACCAACAGCAAAGCCTCCCAATGAGCAGTATTGCTCAAGGGTACAATTGAAACTTTTGTTTCAAAAAAAAAAAAGCAAGCTATAAGGCTTACCAACAGAACAACAGCTGCAGTTATTAGATGACATCATTTATAGAGGCCGTGCTACAGCATTGGCTGCCGTGTGTGGAAATCTCCAACAGGCTTTGTAGTAAAATGCCGTATTATTTGATTAGGCAAATATGTCTGAGCATTAAAGCATTAGAGCCCTTTAACGTATGCAAATGCATACTTGGATCATCTGACGTTACAGGCCTGCTGCAGGGTTGACCCCTCTCTGTTCGCTCACACAGACACAAAAACTTGCACAAATACTGCAAGTGAGAGACAGTCTAACATGCATGAATACAGCAAAGGAACATACACCAAAGTGTCTCAGTGATTTCTCTGTTTGTGCCTCTAGTAAACCAACGCATAAACTGAGCCATAACCAGAGAACCCTCTGAAATACCCTCATCCTCATCTACACATGGAGCACATCTCTTCCTCTCCAACTCTCCCTTTCTTATAGAAAACACTCATCTGCGTGCGATTAGGAAGCAAGCAACCGCCTCCGTCCCGTGTCTTCACTCACGCATGTACAGTACACACAAACAACACACATCTGCTTAAGCCTAATTGCTACTTAGGCCTCTCGTCATTGTACTCTTTGCTCAAATTGCCGTACTTATCTGAGCGACAAGATGCATGTATCCACTAACACCGTAGCCCATGAAAACAATCCAAATGCATTTTCCTCCCCGTTAAACTTCTTCTAACTGGATCATTGTGTATTTCAGATGGTACGAAAGGGGCTCCACGAACTCAGCTGTAATGTAAACTGAAGGGGCACAAACAAACAAAATACTGCAGCGTAATTGGAGCTTGTACTTCTGCAGCACTGAGCGTCTTTACTGCGCATAACCGTGTCACAAAAAGCCTTGAAACAACCCGCGCCAAGTGTTACGTTTCCTCGATCGCTCGTTCCACTTTTTATTGCCATTTCTCATTTATTTTTTTCCATGTATTTTTTTTTCCCCCAATTGTCTTGGTTTGGGTCCTTCCCATCAAGAAGAGTAAATACAGATTTAACAGGATTTGTTTTCCTGAAAATGAAAGCCACATGTGCAGGAACTGAGAGTCACGGCTCAGCACAACAGTTAAGACCAACAAGTGTGAATGTGTGTGCATGTTTGTGTGTGTGTGTACATATGTCTAAATAATTGCCAGTATGTGTTGCAGCCCTGTCAGGAAAGCATGATTGGATGTGGAAGGAATAACGTCTGGCTCCTGTCCAGTCATAGTAGGACAGGAAATGCATACATCCTTAAACAAACAAAGCCCCACCCCCCAGGACATCAAACTACCTAATGATTGTACATTTTTGCAGTTCCACTTGCACACACTCTCCTATTGTCTGGCTCAGACCCAGCCTGACAGTAATCCAGATTCTGTCCCTAGGTAATACTTTAATGGATCAATAAATACTTCCACAAATGATAAATGACCAAACTTCCTAGGTAGCCGCAGCAGACGCCGAATGGCACGGCCCCAGATTGTGCCATCACCACATCAACAATGTGTTTCGCTTTTTTTTTTTTTTTTCATGAATGCCACAGGACGATGTGGTTAAGGTGGGGCGGCTCTAAGGTTCTGGGAAGAGAGCAGGCGAGCAAACCAAGAAAATAAAAGCTGTAATGTTTGGTATTGCGGGCTCAGAAGAGGGTGTCACAGTAGTCCAACTGAGGGGAATAAAATAAAGTCAAATTTGTTTTGAGTGGGAACAATTAAGGCCCAGTCTTGTCTGAATTAACTGCAGCAGGATGGGCCGCGGACAGAGGAAAAAACACATATCTATAGAACAAATGTTTTGTCTCTGCTTTCAACACATCTCGAAGAAGCAAAGCAAACGGCTGCATGTATGAATCGCACCATTATAGCAATGTAATGGCTAATATATACTCGATATAAAAAGTAATTAGTCCAACCTTAATGCACCTTCTGCTGTTGCACTTTGCTTCTGGAAACCCAACAGACAGACGAGTTATTAGTGCAGCTCTGCAGCTTTTTTTTTTTTTTTTTATTATTATTTTTTAAGATGTTATTCCTCTGGTTCTTGAAACTATCCAATCCCTGTACAGTTATTACCCTGAGCCGAAAACTGTGCACATAAACACACACTCCCTATTAATAGAGCATGTGTTATGGCACCAGGAAAGAATCTGCCACAGTCTGCCCAATCTGACAGCTTTTATTATTTATTAATTACCTTACTTTTACAAGCTGGAGAATTCAGTAATTTACAGCGGCCTGCTGGCAGGAGGGTGGAGGAGGAGGCTGTTTTTCCAGCCCAAAGGGACAAAAGGCCCTCTCAGGTTGTCCAGGAGTTCTGCATCCTGACTAGACTTTAGTGTCTCCTCCTCTTTTATTTATGTATAAACTGGAGAAATGCACGTGTGTGAACACATCGCTTCTACCATCATTTACTGCGCATTATAAATTCATTCTTTAAACCTTATAAATTCAGTGCTCGGTTGAAGTTCCCATCCGTACTGGACAGTACTTCTCATTCACTGCATATTAACAAGGGAACGCTCTTTTTTTTCCTTTTGTGCATTCAAAGAATAACATGCAGAGAAGAATTCTGTAATGATCTAACATTTATTTCAATACTGACTTGATCATTTTGTCTAAAAAAAGAAAAAAATAACAAAAAAAAAAACACGTGGCAAACAACCTTAACCGTTTTTTTTTTCAAAAGTCTAAAGTGACATTTTTAAGGTGCAGCAAGAAAAACCTAATGGTGCAAGCATGTGCAGCTACCAGGTGCGGTATAATAATCATGCAGTACCTCGCTCTCACAACAATCGCTGGGGCTGTCACCATGAATGGCCATCTGGTAGCGGGCATACAGCGCCACCGACTGCTCATAGGAAGCTTTGAACTGAGGGTCCTCAAAGTTCACCGGCACTAGCCTCACCTTCAAGCAGGGAGAGGGGTGGGGGGGGGGGTAGAGGGAGGTTTTATAAGGATGGACAATAAATAAAGAGGTCACAGAAAAAAATAGGGAAGATGGCAGAATGGACAGTGCAGGAATTAGCAGCGTGTTACATAGGGTTGACATCAGTCTCCTAGTCCTCGAGGGAAGCTGGTAACACAGCAGGTTTGTTTTGTATTTCAGACTTGGTTTAATCAGACGGTTATACACAAAGGAAACATGAATGCAAGCAAATAGCAGGATTCTAGGAGACTGATTGTGTGTTATTAAAATAATAAGATAATGGGAAACCTGAGGATGAGGCTAGTGCACCGCCCGCTTTCGCCACAGCGCGCTCTGAGAGGATTGTTAATTCAAGATTTGTGCAAGGTCCAGAGGAGCAGCGATCTGTAATTACGTCTGAACGGATCATCTGAGCCAGACACATCCAGCCTCTTGTCTGTTGCCGCAGACTCCCCTCAGAAAGCTAAACAAGGAAGAACAGACGGCACGCTCTACGAGAATTAAAATCACATTACCGCTAATTATCCTGAATTAAACTGAGATTCCAGTTCACACATATGGGAATAAGCGCGGCGGTAGGTGGAGGGTGGACACAGATGAGCTAAATATGTCTAGGTCAGAGGGGGCTGGCTCACAAAGCTGCCCCCCGCCCCCTACCCCCCGAGCTCAGGACTGACAAGTCCACTGACCAAACAAGGGCCAACACTCAGACACCTGGAGAAACCGTGCTCTCAGTCGCGGCGTATGGGAACGCTTTACGCTTCACTTCATCTACCCGTGACTCACATTTATACACATACGGCCTCTTTGATTGTACCATGTGAATTTACTCCATTAAACTCACGTAGACACTTTTCATTTTTTCACAGACTTGAATCAAACTCGCACATTCAAATTTAGATATCTATAAGGGAGACGCCTTCTAAGAAAAATAAAAAAAATAACCAAAAAATATTTAACATAAATTTATACACATATAATACAAAATATATTTATTATCTGTTATTATTTAGTTAATTATTAGTTAGTACTAGTGGTTATTAACTAGAATTTCCTCTAAAATTGCGGAACAAAATTAAAATTAAAAATTAAAAAGTAGAAATGGTAAAAAAGGAATCATTTTGATGCCCCTGTAGGTACCCAGGTTTGTCGACCCCTCCCTCCCTCCCCCCCAGAGAAGGTTGACCTACGCCTCCCACCCTCTGACCTGGCTCTCGGAGGGTTTGTCAGGAGGGTCCTTGTGAATGGCCATCTGGTAGAGTTTGTACACCTGGTAGGAGGCGTCGAAAGAGGCTTTGAACTGCGGGCTAGGGGGATTGGAGCGCACTAGCCTCACCTTCGAAAAGAATACGGGCACACAAGGGTTAACATCAACATGCAACGAGTACTCAGAATAACATAAGCGGTGATTAAACACAACTAAAGGGACATCAGGAATCAAGGAGAGAAAAGTGTTAAAGACCTGTGAAAGGAGACAGAGACATAAACACACTGTTTAAACTCCTTTTTTTTCTTTTTTTTTAATCGAACTAAAGGAAGCAGAAGTTTTGAGGTTTTCTTCTTTTCTTCCCCAAATTTATACACAACAAGTTCTTGCTTTCACCAACTTCATGTGAAAACAAGAACAATGAAAGAGTGTGTTATATCCCTCTCTCCCTGTGACACAAAACATACACAACAACATCACAGTAAGCCCCGAAATAGTCATAGCTGTTCGGAAAATACAAAAATAATCATTAGCCTATTGTCTGAAGGAGGTTTAGAGCCCATTTCTAGTGCTTCACCATGTCATCTAAGACTCGCACAAAATAGTCAAACAAATATACAACTTAAGTGGGTATCCTGTTTTTATTGCTTAGGATGTCATTGTAAGTGGCTATAAATCAGAAGAATAAAGTGAATTTTGACCAATGTGCCGACAAAAATGGGGTCCTTTTAATATTCCTTTAATCATTTTTTATAGCTTGACTATACTTTGCACTTCTCCTTACTTACCACTTTCAAATCAAACATTACAAAGTGCTTCACAAAACATTAACTTGCTAACTTTCTGATGATTTGTTGTTTAGTTAACCTTCTCCAAATAAGCCGCATAAGTTATCGACAATTAAAACTCAACGGTGGGAATCAGGAGAAGTTTTGATGGACAGATGTGCGGAAAGCAAAGCTGGCTGAGTGTTGCAAATGTCACACAAATTTAGTCAACTTTCTCATCCTCCTCGGGCCTTATTTAATTAAGCGTCTCTTCATTTGGAAGCTTTTGTTGGCCCCAGAGATTGTGCCATATGAAACCCTTGGAAGGACAGTATGGAGGAACTGAACTTGGGGTTTGTTTGCCTTGGACCTAAGCAGGTCTCTCATATGAACACTTGGCATCTACGTCCTTCAAGTCAAACAGAGGCGCTGGGGCCTCTTACATACAGACACAATGCTCAAGTTCGGCCGTTTTAATTTTGTTCTTAATCTAGAGATATATTTTGATAGTCTAAAATCCTTTTGGTGAACCAGCGCTGCAGCTGATAATGGACAGTGTGGAAATGAAATTTCCAAATCTCATAACAGTCATGAAATTCAACACCAGCAGTTGGATATCGCTGATACTTTTAATTAAAATGAAAGACTGTGGTTTATGAAAGCTTTAACTGAAAGGCACTTTGCTCCAAACCTGGATCTCCAAGACCCTACTGTGCGCTATTACAGGGTAAAAAAAATAATAATAAAAAAGAGAGAAGACAACTGACTGCCAACACGTTGCATGACAGTTATGGGAGATTTAGAAGTAAATGCTATGAAAATAAAATAAAAGTGTGGAGAAAGTGGAAAACACTCTAGATGGGGGAACAGTGGGTGAACTGTTCCACACTTTCCTTGAGTGCCTGAAGCGACGAGTATTGTGTTACAATACTGACCCCTGGTGGTGGCGCATAGATCCACAGCAGCATTTATGGCCGGGATGGATACACTTACCAAAGAAACAACTTATACATCTACTCTTGTCTTCCTTGTCACTGTGGATTATCTGTTTGTAATGCACAGTAATATGGTCATCAAAAGTCATAAACTTCAGACTCTTAATGTTTGCTATCTATATTCATTTCAAAAGTGTTTTGCAAGGATTTCACAGAGTATTCTCATCTGTCACGTAGCGTGACATATTTAACAGACTTGTTTATGATGGCACCGAGCTGGACTGCTTTTAATTGCTCCAGTGTAAACACCGCAATCTTCTGGTGCTGGTGTGAAAACCCTTTTCAGCCTGCAGCTAAATCAACAGAACAGAAGCCCAAGTCACAGCATCAGATGCATTCATTAAACAGCTAATGATCCAAAAAGGGTCTTTAGCCAGAAATCTGACGCAGCTGAGCGGCATGTTCTCCTAAATGGGTCAGCTGGAGGCTGCTCTCAATTATTTGACTTGTAAAACATATAATTAACCTTCATTTGCAAAGGATAACCTTGTGTGCAAGCCCACTTAGTGGAATTGAACGATAAAAGCAAACAAACAAGTTAATCCAATTGAAAAGAACCGACCGGGAGGCAGCCTTCGCCCGTCTAGTCTCGCGGGGCACAGAGAGGAGACACTGCACGGGATCATCACTGCATCTGGCTCAAATCTTAGTCAGGACCAAGGATGACGTTACTCTACTATCTTCAGCTCGAGGGCCTTTGCCAGGGATCTCTTTACATCATTTCGCTCGGTGCCAAAAGTTCATTTCCATGTCCTCTCATGCTGGCTGAGCTGGGTGCTGTGGTTTCAGTGTCATCAGTAGGGTAATGGGACCGAGCTCGTGTGGTGTGCCTGTCATTACGCTGGATTCGAACTAGGAAGATGCATTTTTTCCACTCTGCTTTGGCCAGCTATGCTCTCCGCACATATAAACACATGGTGAAGTCACTTGGGCTGGGGGAAGAGTGCTCTACGAAACCAAATGTTTTTAAGCTAACTCAATCCGAACATTATGGAGGCTGAAAGCTCCACCAAAAACACTATTTCTTAACGATATCTGGAATCATCACAATAGGCTAATGTTTATTCCAAGTCCCATAAAAAGACGAAAAAAAAGACAAAAAAAAAAAAAAAAGCTCCTACTTCATTTTTCTGCTCACCTCAAGGCTATGGGAAGAGTCATCAGGCAGTGACTCATTGATTAACTCTTCCAGCGTTTTGGGTTGGCTGTTCTGGGCTGGAGTGGGCTGGGTAGGAGTAACACTGGAAGGAACCCCGTCACCGTGGTGTCTCATCTGCTCCTTCTGAAGGCGTCTCTCCTTTCTTAAGTCTTTGGCCTTCCTGCACGGTGGTCGGCTGGGATCCGCTCCCATCCCTGGACGACGGAGAGAAGAAACAGAAGAAGAGGGGGGGAAGAAATGTCAAAGTTTTGCAAAGGTGCTGGTTAAGAGTCTATTATCATGCAGAAAACATGTAACGGCATCCTCTAAACGTTTCCAGATGAATATGGAACGAAGAAATGCAGAAAATAACTCAGTTAACAGTTTAACTTCTAGGCTGCCGTCTGAATGCCGACGACTTTGAGCTACTGTTGCTGCCAAGTCTCAAATTTGAGCCAGATTTTGTAAGTATGTTCCTGACATTCTTGCCTGTCCCTTAGAGGGAAAAATAGGCTGCCATGTTTGCTTCAATATACCCCCTGCCCAAGAAGCCAATCTAAACAAAGGACCTTACGGAAACATTTTTTTCTCGTTTCCCCTTAACGCAACAGAGTTTACACTACATCATTGCTTTGGATGCTATAAAACCATATGATATCTGTTAATTCAGTTCAAGGAGTTAGAAACTACCTAGAGCGTATTTTTAAAGGGACAGAGGAAGCAAAGGACTTTTCCACTAAAGAAAACTGATATAAGTTTGCCGTTAAAAGTGCATGAACTCGTGACTGTTCTCATTAAACTTGAGGTCGTTACTTACACATCACAGACTCACACACGTTCTCTGATAAGTCTTAACATGAAGCTGCTCTGAAGCCACTGAATCTCTGCCTGTTTCCTCTCTGTCAGCCCCCCCCCCCCCCCCCCCCCCCCCCCCCCCCCCCACATCCCCTCCTCCTCCTCCTCCTCCTCTTCCACCACAACCTCCTGGGCTCCTGCCAAGCCCCCGAGCTCTCCGGGCATCCCATGTCAACAGTTTACACGCCCACATCCTGTTTGGAGCAATAAGGAAACGAGAGCCATTTCCTCCTTGTCCCATTGCCAGCTGCCACCGTCAGCCTACTCGCTAACTTTCCCCTCGGATGACGTCACAAGATCAGAGGGAAGCGGTGGTCATGGCCAAGGATCACTGGCAGCATTCACGTTCAAGTCATGGTCTCTTATTTTCTACTGTAAGACAGATTGTATCCTATAATAAATATAGACCTTGGATGGAACTGTGCACGGATGCTGGTTTATTTCAACTCGTGCTTTTATTTACAACACACTTGTGCGTTTTCAACGCACGTTTTAAACTAAACCCCAGATGTGCGATAAAGTGTAACAAAAATATATTTCTCTGATTGAGTTTTGTATCCTTAACGGCCTTCTTCTTGAGATCGGTTTGTTTACAGCACACGGGAGCCCATAAATGTGGTGACACTGCAAATAGGCGCCATCGGAGAGCGTATTGGTATTTAATGGAATGATGTGTTTATGAGCCAGCCCTCTGTTGTAAACACACAAAAACCTGGCAGTTAGCATGTGGTCAAATAGTTTACCTCTGGCAGGATAAACACAACGAGGCGAAGGCAGAGGTGGTCACACAGACAACAGGAACCAGAATCTGACTCGGTTCATCCTTCCGACTCAACCGCAAACACGTCGACTCAAGATCGCTCGCTCTTCGTGCCTGTCTCCTATGAATCACACTCTCGCTACACACAAATGTTCTTTAACTATCTCAGTCACACACACACACACAGGTGCTCCTGAGGACAGCGTATGAGGGCCGTGGTGAAGATAAAGTCAGACAGATCGGTTCCTGTGGGAGACAGACTGTCCTGTTCCAGCAGTTAGCACTTCATAAAATCCATGACACTCTCCTTCCCTGCTTCCCAGAGCCACACACACACAACTTTCTCGAGACAGACTCGCCGTAAACAGTCCACAAATGTGACATACTGCTTTCTCGTACGTAAACAAACGAGTCAAAACGTATTTACTGTGGGAGAACGAAGCTGTCGTCCGTGAGCAGCCATTAAGACGCTGTCACGGGAGTGCAATGTGCCCAAGGACACTGCACTACCTGCTTACCTAAAAACAAACTGTACTGTAATTAAAACAGGTTCTGTGCGTTCTTCGGAAATTCATCCTCCACGTTACAAAAGTTAGGGAGCCATGTTTTCTCAAGCTTGAACTGGAACCTGCCCAAAGTTATAAAGCCCTCCAGTCGTAAAAACGGAGGAAGGATATGTCCAGGTGTTTTCTGTAGGAGGTGAATAAGGGTGGGGGGAGGGAGTGCTGGAGAGCCACTGGCTCGACGTAGTAAATCCTCTTTGCTTCCGCTTTGCTGAAAAAGGCTTGTTATTTCTAACAGTGCACAGTGTGGTGCTGACACAGGTGAAACAGTGGCATCTGTATGTTTATGTCTGCATCTGGATGTGCCAATACCAAGCTTTCCTGCTCCAACGTACGTCCCTGCGTTTTTTAATTAATGAGCATGTGTGATGTTCTTGTCAGACGTTTGGACGCGGTAAAAGCAGCTGAGGCCTGAAACGCCAACAGTTGTTAGAAGTTCTGCTTCCTGTGTCTAATGGGAGTTTATTATCTCTTCACTGTGAGTGTTATTAATTCATTACTGTGACTTGGCCGCGAGGATATCCTGTGCTGGAGAGTAAAGGGGAGAACATGACAGTCGAGTCCAAACCAGACACACTCCTAAGACACACAAGGAACAGCGCTCTCATTTACCAGGCGGAGGAACGGCGGAGACCAACACTAGGTGAACAATGACACCCTCTGGCAAGCAGCGGTACTTTAGCTATTGTAAAATGGCAAAGCAGACCCGGAGTCTGCATTTATCATGAGAGAAACTGAGAAATTACATCAACACAAAGGTGCAATCAACTATTAAACATGTGAAGATCAGAGTTTAGAATGAATTCAGGATGATTTACTGTGGTAGATCAATCATAATTTATAAGTTAACAAACATTATTGAGAGGTCTGATAGTAAAGTCCAGGCTGGTTTGATTAATGTTTGACTGACTACGACAGTTCTGGCTTCAATTTGTCTAAGAGTCTGAACAAAATACTTCAAACTAAACTGGCTTTAAAATCTGTTGCCACCAAGGTGGTTCTTTTTTGTTTGTGAAAGAAATATAGCCAGTAATTCATGCACTGGGAAGACGAGTAGAAAGCTGAAGAGCTATGCTGCTCCAGAGCATCAAATCACAATTGTAATAATTTACAGAGCAAGTGTTGAGGATGAATAGTCACTTAAGCATCACTGCATGAATCAGTTTGATCAGTTCTTTCTTGTAATCATATTCTCCTCCTAAAGTGGTACTGTCACATTCACTTTACCGGTGTATGTCTTTTAAAAGCTATCCTTGCTCATGAATTGCTGAAGAGATGCCTTTGTTATCAATAAAAACTGAAAAAGCATTCAGTTACTATCAAATGTGTGTAATAAAAGCATAATTTTCTAAGAATTGACTAGCGAGGTACTACCAAGTGAGGTACTATTTAGCTTCCAAGGCAAGTTATTGTTAACATGTCTAGATCCATGGTTCTCTTATGATAACATGGTGTTAAATAATAATAAGATCTGTCAAAGTAAAAATAAAAGCCCAGACACACAAAACTTACACCAAGGCACAACCAGCAACGTGTGTGGTGCTCTCTGGACAAAGAAGTTCCATTTGCTCACATCATGAAGACTACGGATCAGGCATAACATTATGACCACTGAGAGGTGAATGACATCGACCATCTTGTTACAATTCAATGTTCTGCTGGGAAACTTTTGTGTGGATGTTACTTAGACATGTACCACCCACCTAGACCAGACCAGACACCCCCACCTCACCAGTAGACATCCCCAGCAGGATGCAGCCTGACACAGGCAGACACACAAAAACAGTTTAGGAACAACTAGAAAAAACATGAAAACCAGCACAAGGTGTTGACCTGGCCTCCAAATTCACCAGATCCCAAACTGATCGAGTATCTGTGGGATGATCCACAGAGTCCCCCTCAACTCGTAGGACACAAAGGTCCCCACTAACAAGAGGACACCCTCAGAAGGTCCATGTCCTAGTGAATTATTTTGTTATTTTGAGATTTCCGAGTGTGCCTTGTATGTGTTGACTACACAGGAACAATGAACAGGGATAAATTACCTGGTTTTGGAGCCCCTGCAGCTGTTCTAGCATTTGGTGCAGACGACGTATCCTTCTTTGAAGTTTCCGAGCCCACAGGTGCAGCGTCCACCACCTCCTTCTTCTTATCTCCAGGGATGGTGGGACGCTCTCCTGCTTCTTCCTTCATATCTGAGATAGCAGCACACTTCACCTCCGAGGAACAGACTTTACTCGGTTCCAGTGGACCTTCACAGGCCGAGTCCATTGGCTCCCCTACAAGGCACAAATTCAGTCAGAGCACTGCTTTGCTACTTATCAGAGTATGGATTTGATAACATGCCATTTGGATTTCATTATGGGGGCATGTGTTTGTTTCCAACAGAGTGACTCCACACCAACTTTATGCCACAAAAACAATGAAGTACGTCCTGTATACGAACTATTCACGTCTACATTTCTCACCATCAACTTGTCCTTTTGGCAACTCCCCTTGGGAGAGGAATTTGTTCATCTTCTTCAGGATTTTCTTGTGGGATTTGGAAGGCTGGAATTTCAGAGCATGACATCTTGACAGAGAATAGAGGACAAGTTAAAACAACTAGTAGCAAACATACAGTTTATTGTCTGACATTTAAGAAGTTAATACGGTTACCTTATGGTATACTGCGGACAGCATGTCTTCTTTAATATGGGCTTATAAACATATTTCCCACTTCTGAAAAGGAAAACATGAACAGCATTTATCAATACCAAAAAATTATCAACAGTGATAATCTACATCAATGAGATGTATCCATGGGATCGGGAGATAACTGCTCACCTTCTCCATCCTCGATCTATGAGGTCTTGGTAGTCTTGTACCGTCAT
This sequence comes from Mugil cephalus, assembly GCF_022458985.1. Lineage (NCBI taxonomy): Eukaryota > Metazoa > Chordata > Actinopteri > Mugiliformes > Mugilidae > Mugil > Mugil cephalus. The sequence continues at coordinate 7,794,678 of NC_061782.1, forward strand.
GGTGTGAGACCACATCCCTGTAGAAAAAAAAGGAACATTTTAGTTAAACGGCAATTTCACAGATTAATTTTAAACAATGCTATAATTAATGAAAATCAGAGAATCTCTCATTGACTGCAGTCGTAAAACTTATGAACCTCACAATAAAATGAAAGCAGTTTTAATAAACTTCTTATCATTCCAGCCTTTTTGCAAAAAAAGTGCCTATTTAGGACGTAGCCAAAGAAAATTGAATGTTGTTCATGAACATTTTGGAGCTCATGCGTGGTCTTGGTCTCTTTTGAAAGCCAAAACTAGTAAGTTTCTATTACAAAAGCCAGAGCCACTCTAAGTGTTATTGTTCTCGAGTCATAAAAGTTAGCACACATTTTTACCAACAAAATCGAAAGAAAATTCCATATTGCATGCGGCATTCACTCAAACACAACTCGTGTACACAGCTACTGCTGTCCCATATACCACAGAGAGGAATGTTAAAGGGTTAACAGAGAGTTTACTATTTAAATTAGTATTCAATTACAAACAGGCAGAAAAGACTTATAAATCAGCCTGATTTGTCTGGTCCAAGTTTTTTTCTTCCAAGTTCCAACTAAAATCAAAGTGTCCACAGAGGGACATTCCCACAGCGCTTTAACGCCCTAATGGAAACATGATAATTATTATTTGTAGCGTCAGTAGATCTCTCTTCCCAGAACTGGGGCCCGAGCCCACCCTTTCAACTGCTGACCTTCCCCTCTGCAACCATATACAGTACACAGACTGCTGACGTGCACACACACACACACACACACACACACCAAGTCTTAAGTCAGCAAGTCAACAATCAGTTCACATCTTAAACAGCTGAGGGAATTGACCATAAAACTGTTCACACAAAACAGCTTGCAACTGAATATAATGTTCCTGGTCCCAGAGCGGTGCTTAATCAGAGTCCACAGAGACAAGGGGACAACAGCACCACAAAATTAAAGCAGTAAATGGTAGATGAATAGAGCAAAAGATAAAGCTAAAGCCAAAAGCTACAACAGCAAGGCGGCAGAGTTTATTTTTTCAACCTGATTCTGTGAGAAACATTTATTTTCTTTACCCACATGTTAAGGAGATTGTAACAATGACATTTGTCTAAAAAGTAGCCGTTTTCAAACGTAGACATCTGTTCATCAGAGCATGAGAAAACCTTTGCTCCTCCACTTTTATTCCAAATCACAATCAACAGCGGTGAGGTTGTTATCTGTTAAAATATAACCGCATCACAGTTACACATTAACAGTATTTGCTCAATCGAATCAAATAAAACCGGATAAAATAATTTAAATCTTTTAATGATTGATAGGAATCTTGATAATACACATCAATAACGAAAGTAAAAGTTACATCAATTTTAACTGCTACAAGTGTTATCTTCAAAATTAATACAAAGAACCTCAAACAGCAGAAAAGCAAGACTTTCAGAATAAAAGGAAATCTCAACACTGCAAATTTAATACATCTAAGGTTTCTGGCCTAAGATTCTATTCTATAAACAAAATCCCTCAACAGACTTCAAATGCATTGAACAGGTTTTCTTATATATTTAAAGCCTGCAAATCAAAATATTTTAAGAGGAGATCTGGGGGAAAACAGGACAGGACAAGAAAAAGAAAGAAAAAATTAACATGTTTTAACAACAAAGAATGATACCCCGTTGGGCAGGAAGTCAAAAGACTAAGAGTGGAATAGCTGGATGTGAGAGCAACATCCGCCATCGTCATCATCATCACACAACAACACCTGTCCATCAGTCACACCTGATCCACTCTTCAGCTTCCAGTGAAGCATGACAGACACAATGTTACAGCAGACGTTCTGCTCTGTGTTGCGGTGCTACATTTGCTTTTTATGTAGCGACACTGATGATAACATCGCTGCAACAATCACACCGAGGTAAACACCTGCTTCGACAACTCTATAACACAACGGACACACGGCTCATGCTGTATATGAGCTGATTATCACTCTACTCCAGGCTGTTTCACCTGTCTTCATAAGCAAACACAAGCATTATAACAAGAACATTACATGGAACAGCCTGTAAACAAATAAACTGAATCTGTGTGATTTATATTATTGCAATTCTAAGACACAACCTTTTAACACCGATGATGTATGTGAATAAAGGTTTGCGATGTAACGCAGCCAGATTACTCCTCTTTAATTAGACAACAGCTCTCGTCTGAAGGCCCTGAGTCCAATTGTTCATTGACTACAGCGGAAACGTACAAGCCTGAATCCTAATTATAGACAACTTGTCTCACTCACCCCTGCTCACCTCAACTCAATGACACAATGCTGTCCAACACAGGAAATCCCTTCCCATCTTCTTAGCCAGCTTAATTTTTTAGCCCTGTGTATAAGTCAGACCTTCTAAAAGTGGCATGTTACATCAACCATGTCATTTCAAATCAGAGTCTCCAACCAGAACATTCAGCATGGTGTTTTTCCTATCCCCTGTATCCACAACTAAATCGTGTCCTTGTGTTTCGGAACTACCTTTAGAAACCATTTACAGCGTGTATCCATGTCCTCTACGCGTTGGTAGTCATTTCAACGGTAGGCTACTGAATGGCACTGTAGGTAGCCATGGTAATCTACTTAAGTGTAGGACCAACAGACACAGCCTGCATGGCACGGGGCTGTATACTCTGACGATTATACTTACGGCATTTCCTAGAAGTTTCTGGCCTCTGCACAACTTTGCAAAAATAATTCAAAAAGCCAACGAGCAAAGCATCTGACCCTCCCCACAGCCACTATTTGCCTTGCAAACGATACAATACTTATCTACTTTCACTTCACTTATGACCAAGCACCTGAAGTTGTTCTCCTTTTAATCCTACATCACTAAGAAAAGGAGAAAAAAGGGGCTTCACATATAAAAATTTAAGTTAAATGAACAGAAACTGCCCTCGAGCTCAGTAGACTTGTACATTTTTCTTATTTAGATTATAAGTTAAAACAAATTCTCAAACATCTCTGAGTTTACTTGACATTTCCGTTACAGCAAAACCACAGAGATTTCCCATCAGCTTACACGGGACCACGAGTAAAGCAAACAAGCAGTAGGATTAAATGCAGAAATAAATGTTTATCGGTGATAGGGCTGCCATAGTAAACTGTGCAACATAGCTGTTTGGTCAGATTTCACACAGGGCATGCCGTAAATACACTGCCATCTGTTTGTGCATGTTGTGACACTCGCTGTCTCGTGCTTTAGTGTTTATCCTGTTGCAGCTGAGATCACGTAGACACCGGCCATTACACCACGAAAAAAAAACCTCAAGACGAGTGTGAAAGTACTGAAGATAATATGTCACTGTGCTCCAATATTATTATACATTGGAGCAGGGTTTCTGCAGGTGTGAACAAGTGAAATTTAAGACCTTTGTAGACTATTATGGGTTAAATTTAAGATGAAAAATAAGGAAAGTTAGAGACCGAGAATTACTTTCAAATGAACATAATTTATTGCCATGCAACTATCAACTTAGGTCATCCCTGGAGTGGGCTAAACTAATGAGGAACAGAAACATAATAGACCAGAGAGGGTCATACTGCAAATGAAGTGGGAATAAATGGACTTGACTAAATGTCATTTAATATGCTCTTATTTAAGACTTTTTATTGCCTTAAATTGACATTAACACATTTTTGACTTTTTAAGACTGAGCACAAAGCCCTGGGAGTTTTTTTTATTTTTTTCTACAAAGCATAACAACAGTTCAAATACTTTGAACTGAAGTGAGCAATAACACATCCTGAGTTCCTCGACAGTTTCCTAATGGGACACTTGAAGGCCTCGGCATCAGCAGAGCAAATGTCCGCATGCAACCAGCTGTTTAAGGTTACAATCCTGAGTATAATATTCTTGTACAACTCAATAGTAACTTAACAGCACAGAAACTCATTTTGTTCATTTCCCAGGGAGACAGACTGAGCTATACAATGCTAAGAAAACTAAGCTAGCTTAATACCCTGCACACTGGCTAAGTAAGGCTAGAGTGTCCATTCCTTAGGACGTGATGTTCACTGTACAGCTGATATAACGTCCACACATGTCCTGACCTGAATCGCCCGGGTGTCAATGCACATACATACATGTACATACATATATAGAGCGAGCCTCCTTTTAAACCCGGCTACTATTAGAAGGAAGTAGACGGCGCTAGCTCGTTAGCCAGCTGAAGTGATAACCGTGTAGTTTTACCTTCTTCGCCTACTTCATGACTTCACTTACCATGAGAGAAGTTTCCCTTTTCATTTTTACAGTAGCCGCAGCGGTACCCGTCGCCCCCACCGAAATATTCTACTATTGTGTAGGACTTATTTCCTGCCATGTTTTAATGTGGGCACAGAGATGACAACTGAGCTGACCGGGCACGTACTGGAAACTGAGCCCCGCCCACCGCAAAGACGTCACTATACCGTCCAACGATGTGTTCAAGGGAAGTGGGAAATCTCACACGTTACGGTGTTTGAACGGGCGTCATGGCGGCAACCATAGACATCTCATCTTATCTTCTACTACCGCTTATCCGCGAGGTCGCGAGGGTTGCTGGAGTCCATCTATATATATGGTGGAAAATTGTAGTTCATCGTGTGGCCGCTTGAGGCTGGCTCCAAAAGCAAATCCCCATAGACCATCATGTTAAAAAACCCAACTTAACAGCGATATTAAACTTGTTTACAGCCTGGTACAAACAACAACAACAACCACAAAAACAAAACAAAACAAAAAAAAAACGATTTTGGTCTCAATCATTTATTTAACTCATTATTTACACACAATAATTAAGGGCATTTCCGCTTTGAGTGACAGGCGGTAGCCTGAGCTAACAGGTAGTGCTGCTTTAGCTCCGCCCCAATACGACCCACATTTGAAGCATCCGAGTGTGGGCGGAGTAAAGTTCTTCTAACATGGCGACCGTGGGCTCCGTCCGCTTTGGGCCTCATTTTGGAGGTTCAGAATACATGTGACGTTTTACTGTTAATGCATTCACATGAATGAAGAATCAGACGTCTTCCATTATTGCGCAAAACTGATTTGAGATTTTTAGTAGTACCTCTTGTTAAATAACAATAGGCAAACATTTTAAAATACAATATTGGAATATCCTTTATAGCACAGGTGTCAAACATATCACCCCTTGGCCAAAAGCGGCCCGCCAGAGGGTTTCATCTGACCTGCAACATGTACTTGCAAAGTGCGGAAAAAAATCAGTAGAAGGCTGCACTTTTTTCAATAAAAATAACTGCTATTCCTAATTTGTCCACTGTTGTAGTAGGACAAGAGGACAGAACACAGCACTGAGACCCAGGACTAAGCAGGAGACAGCAATTTGCCCAAATTGCGCTTAATTTTTCCCCAATGTAAAAACTTTCATATTGTACTGGCTCTTCTTTGTGATAATACAAAAGTAAACATTGGGAGTTGTTGTTATTTATAGGTTAATAAGCTATTGTGTTACCGGTACTGCCCCAATGAGATCAAATTGGGCTGTATATGGCCCCGGAACTAAAATAAGTTTGATTCCCCTGCTTGGAAATTTCAAATTTAAACCCTAGAGTGTTACTGTGGGTCATGAGAAGACTTTTTTTTTTTTTTTTACTTTAGTGAAAACTCCCAATTGTTTAATGTTCGTGAAGAAAATCAAGATTAATGCATTTACCAAATACAGTCCCTTGCCAAATAAAGGGTTAAAATGGCTAAATAGAGAAGTAACAGAAATAACCCAACCAAGATGAGGCAACACAAGTACAGAGAAGTCATTGTTGAGATATTTCAGCCTAAACTTCTGGACAGATAACACACAAATTCAGGTTTAAACAACTGTACAGCATATTTATTAAATTATCTGTGAAAAGAGGAAGGACAGCAAAACGAACCTGCATCAAGATCCTGCACAAACAGTAAAATTAAAAAAAAAAAAAAAAAGACCAAGGGAGTCTTAATGTAGAAAAATAAATTAGAAAATCACAGCTGGGGCATGATTTCTTTATCTGCAGCTATAAAATATGACCATACAGTGGAAAGAGCTTTGTCCGTGTCCATGTTAAGTCTTGCTTTCTTTTTAGCACAATACAGTTCTCTTAGCAACAACCAGTCAATTCCTCAGAAGACATACATACCAGGAGATTGGTACGTATTTGAAAACAACTTGATTTACAGGTTTAGGCACAGGTTAGACAATCTGGGAACTAGGTTGTCTGATAAAAGTAGCCTCCATTCTGCATGGAAGTGGATTTATACAGGTAATGAAGCAGCAGCTAATGAGCTGAAATGCCACTGGCAGACACAAACCTTTACATATACTCTGGGTAGACAGCTGCTACCTTGACTCTGGTTGATGGCTTGTTTTTTTGGGCACCTAACTAAAACTTCCTTGGGGAATAGGGATGTTTTCATGAAGGTATTTCATACTGCCTTGCTCTGAAAAATCAGCTACCGTGTGTCCCTCCCCTCGTAGGACCCATTTGGTGGTCAGAAGTCCCTCCAAACCCACCGGACCTCTGGCATGTATCCGTGCCGTACTGATACCAACCTCGGCTCCTGCAAAAATAAGCAGTGGAAAATGAATGCTTCTGCCTTATTTTCACATTATTCAGATCATTAAACAACACAAGATGAAGGATGCTGATCATCCAGTATTAAAAAGTGACACCATAATCGATTTGTACATACCTAAGCCGAAGCGGTAGCCGTCTGCAAAGCGCGAACTGGAGTTCCAGAATACACAGGCGCTGTCCACCTGCTGCAGAAACTGTTCTGCTGTTTCTTCATTCTCTGTAACGATGACGTCGGTGTGGGAGCTGCCATATTTGTGGATGTGATCTATGGCGTCCTGCATGCCGTCTACCACCTCGATGCAGCACTCCAGGTCCCCATACTCTGTCCTGAGAGACTTCACCTCAGATGGACTGAAAGTTAAATAGGATGCAAACTTCGGTCCTGCATGAATCTTTACCTGAAAGAAACCAAAACCAAAAACGATCAGTTAAAAAGAACAGCGAAATGTACTTTGACATTAATTGAGTGCCAGTCTCTCGATCAAGAACGTGTCCATTTCTAGACTTTACTCAAACTGTGGGGAAAAATGTGTGTTTAATAGAGTAGGTTTCTTACTTCTTCCGTTCTCAACATGTCAATGATTTGGTCAAACATAGGAGTGCGCAGCAAATCTCTGTGAATGAGGAGGGTTTCCATGGCATTGCAGGCTGCAGGGTAGTCACATTTGGAGTCTCTGACTGAAAACAAACAGTGCGTATAATCAACCTGCAGCTCTGGGTTACACCAAGAAGTACAAATGCAATTAAAATTTAAAGCATTTAGACAGAAGAAGATGTGTGCCATGCATAATACTTTGATGTATTAACACAATGACACAGTTAAATGAACTTACCAATATCTATAGCTTTGTCTATGCTGGCATCGTTGTCTATGTAGACGTGGCAGACACCCTCACTGTGGCCCAACACAGGGATGCCCTTGGCCGCCCTCTGGATGTCCCGCACCAGCTGGGATGAACCCCTTGGAATGATCAGGTCTATCATCTTGTCCAGTCTACACAGGTCCTCGACTTCTTCACGAGTGCTCACCTACGTGACAAAGCATGTTATTCCATCATCATCATCAGCATCACAATAAATATAAAGAATACTACGATCATGGGAAAATACTAAGTCAGATTTTCAGTCTCACCAGTTGAATGGCATCCGACACTCCATGAATTGAAAGTGCTTCCTGAGTGAGTTGGTGAAGAATTTTATTGGTGTTGGTAGCTTCTTTACCCCCCTTCAGGAGCAACGCGTTTCCACTGGCAATTGCTAGCGCCGACACCTGTAACACGATTTTTAATGCGTGGGTTTAACATATGCGATAAGACTCGAATCTAATTATGATCAGATTCAAGGGAACATCTCGACAGTCTGACCTGTGGGAGACAGTCAGGACGTGACTCAAAGATGACCAGCAGGACGCCGATGGGGACAGTGATCTGTTCCAGCTCCAGGTTGTTGGCCACCCTGGTCCTCCTCAGGACACGACCCACGCTGTCCCTGGAGGACACAGCGAGCTGACGCAGGCCGATGGCAAGGCTGTTGAGCTTAGCAGTGGACAGACTCAGCCGGTTGATCAGAGGCTGGGAGAAACGACCTACAAGAAAGGAAATAAACAAAAATGATAACAATCTAATACCCACTCATTGTGATGTGCTGCCCTACAATAGAGGGCACAGAATCAAATTTGCCAACTTTCAATTAGCACCAATGCTTAAACCTTCTCAGTGAAGTGGAAATGCTACAGGTGGCATTTGAGTCGCACAGCATTATGCAGCTGTGGATTCGTGTGATCAGTGCGTTTTCTCTTCTATACCTGATAATGTTGCCATCTCCATGTCTTTCTTGTTGGCACTAAGAATCTCATCTTTCTTCTCTGTGAGCAGCTCAGCAAGACAACAGATGATTTCTCCTCTCTGAACAAAAAGACACACACCAAAAGATTAATAAGATCAAGATTAATAAAAGATACTAGCACAGCAGGAACTAGTCTATATTGAGGCTGATATATTGTACTTTGGTGACTTAACCCAAACAAACACATAAATAAAAACCTATTCTACTAGCATTTAAACCCTTGCTTCAGTTTGCCAGAAAAGGGAATGGAAAAAGAGGCCGACCTGTTCAGGGAGCAGGGAGGCCAGAGTCCTGCCTGCATGTCGGGCCATCTCCGTCTGCTGCTCCACCGTTGGACCTGATGGCGTCAAATCGATGCACATCAAATATTTAAAAAAAAAAAAAAAAATGGTTGTAAAATACACTTTTAAGATGGTTTCACACTATACCTGCAGGTTTCACTTCCGAGAAGAAGGTGCCAACTTTCTTCCCTTCGACAATGTCTGTTATCACATGGCCTGTGACTTTAGGGTATGTGCCGTTGGCGATGACGACGGAGGTCCCACCTTGAAGCGCCCAGAGGGCTGCTTTGACCTGATTCAAAAAAGACAAATAAGTACAATGCAACTTTTCCATTGACAAACCAACTCCGTCCTGTTTAGATTCTGTGATAAAATATTGTGTGTCACGCTGACCTTGGCTTCCATGCCACCAATACCGACTCTGGACTTTGTGCCATACGTGATTGACTGCTGGTCTCCAGGATAGAATATGTCAATGAGCTTGGCATCGTCTGTTCCTGGGGGACTGTCATACAAACCTGTGAAGGGAATTTTTTTTAACTTTTTAATCCTTCAAAGAATTGATATGGATGTCTTGTTAATATGAAAAAGCTAATAAAGGCTGGTATATAAAAAGATTTATCAGGACATTCGTTTTACTTTAAGATTATACGTAAAATGACTGATTATTAACGTGAAGTAAAGTCCAGAAAAAGAAATAAAGTGAACACATAAAAGCAAACTAAATTAAATAATATAATTTCTGTACCTTCAACATCAGACAGGGCGATAAGAAGGTCCACTTTCATTTCCACAGCCAGCCGTGCAGCCAAGCTGTCATTATCTTTAATGCTTATTACCTGAAAGACAAACAGAAGCTTCATTTAGCCAAAGAATATATAAAATATAAATATATAACATATAAAATATGTTCATCAGTTGTTGCCATGTAACAAAGGTCTCCAAGACTCATAGTTTAGCAAACAAAAACAAAAATATATCTTCACCTCCCTCCAAGCAAAGATAGGACATGCAGATAGTAGAAAATAAAACCACATGTCCAAGAAGTAAGATGATTACAAAGGTGGAACAAAAGGTGAAAAGAGCTTCCCAATTATGCGCCACATCTACAAGTCACTCGGCACGTGCACCACATGGTACTCACATTTACCCCCTGCAGGTCACTGTTCGGAACAGGGGGCGGAACAACGGCATCGTTGGTGTTGATGATGGGGACGATGTTCATCCGCAGCAGCTCGTGCAGTGTGCTGTTCAGGTTGCGTCGCTTTTGCTCATCGTGGAAATCTAGGTTGGTGACCAGAATCTGCAGAGGTGGACAGAAACGCAGAGAATTAAGAGACACTTAAATTATTTGCGGTCGGCATTTTAATCCCTATGAAAAGTCAAGTACGTACCTGTGCTGTGCAGATGCTGTACTGGGTGAACATGGCTTCGTACAACGCCATCAGACCGCTCTGTCCAGCAGCTGCACACGCCCTTGCCTCCAAAACTGGAACTGACTGAAAAATATAGAGTTTTCACTAAAGTGAACCTGACTTCTAGGGTTCAATATCACTACCGATTTCCTGCACATGTATATGATTCACGAAGCCATGACTTAAATCAAAGGTATTTCAACTTCAAGGCACATTTTCTTAGTTTTGAAGGGTATTTTCACAAAACTACCGCTGTCATCGGTTTTACAGATTTGTGGCATTTTGACAGTATTATACCTGTAGTTGTATCTCGCATATGTTTGCTTTTGTCTGCCTCTTCTGTGCTTTTTAAATTCAAACTGCTGCAGGAATGGCATTTATTTTTCGTAATCAATCCAAGGAATTTTACAAACCGATATTAGATGTTTAAGATGAGGATCCATTTTAACAGGAAAACTGTACCCAGCGTGTAGGTAGGTATGTTACTCACCATGTCTTTGAGCTGATTCTGTCCAGAATGCAAGGCTTGCCTGACACTCTGAGACAGCAATATTTCATGTCTCAGCCGCTGTTTCCCAAATGCCACTGCACCGCTCGTAACAATCATCATCTCCCTTCCTTGGTTCTGCAACATGGACACCTGACAGGACACAAATACAACGGCATTCAAGTCCTTCTTACAACTAAGTCACTCCTCAGAAGTGGTAGTTTCTAACTCATAACATTATGGTAACACAGACACAGTTCTCCTGTCTTAATCAACAATATTACCTGCTCTACTATCGAGGCCAGTCGCCCCAGTGCCAAACCACACTCATCTCCACGGGTGACCACAGCACTCCCCAGCTTCACTACGATGCGTTTGGCCTGCTTCAGCTCGCTGCGGTGGGCGAAAGACTTCCCATGGGGACGTGGGAGCGAGACTGCAGGGAAAGAAACAGATCACATTTAAATATATGCAATGAGATTGTGAGAATCGTGTTAGTTTCAGGTGTGATAAATGAGCCGGTTGTTTACTCACATTTAGCCTGGGAAAACGCTCTGCTGGAGACCGGACAGACATACGACTGCCGGATTCTGGACTGCAGGTGAGAACACAAGGCCAGCCTGGCAAACATGGCTGTGCCACCTGAGGACCACTGATATGAACACACACAAAAAAACAGTGCCAGGTCACTCTAACACTGGAACAACCTTGTCTGAGATAATTCAGTTCAGTGCAACTTTATTTATATAGCGTCAATAACAACACGTATGCAACGTCTCAAGACGCTTTAAAAAATCTGTCCTGAAACGAGATAAACATCCACCTAAAGCTTAAATTGTAAACAGGTACAAGTTACAGCTGATTATGTTACATAACAGTTTGATAAGCAGCCTTAATGTGCCATAAACAGGCTGTAGCTATGGTTGGCTGTCAACAATAGGGATTTAAAATTAACCTGACTGGAAAAGTTCCCAATACCGTTTGTAATGTAACTTGAACTTGACCTACTAAAGACATTGTTTACATAAAGCTGGCTTAGAAAACTTGCAAGCGTAAATATGTGACATTCACACAAAGATGCTCAAATGCATTTAATTGCACGTTATTTAATCAGACTATAGTAGCATATTGACCATTGCTACTCTGTCCGAACCTTCCAGGAGCTAGCTAATGTATGCTAGCTTTAGCTAGTATGAGCTAACTCGCCTGTCAGCTGGTTTCGCAAAAACAATGAAAACAAAACGGAAGAAACGTTTCAATAAAAGACTCCTTACCCGACTATGTGAATAGGTAGAGAATGAGCCACACAGCTACACTTGGTGGTGCACTGTAGAGAGGAGACACGTAGTCGGTGTGGCCGGTCGTCCCTCGGTGCCACATCCACAGCCCACGTTGTTCGGTAGAGCCATTCACGAAGGACGTTCGCGCAGATTACCCAGATACGTCAATGTTGTGAAGCGGTCTGTACGTAGTGTTAACTACGTCATTACGTACGCTTTACGCACAGTAGTACAGCAGAAGCTAGAGCAGTGATGGATAACAATACACCATTCAGTTCATATTTGACTTCAGTACTAGTTTATATTAAAGTTACGAATAAAGACTTCATCTTAAATGCTGTGTAAAATACCTAAATAAATGGTTGTTTATTATAAAATAAAAATAACAAATAAAATAACATTGATACCGCTGCACCATTACCAAATACAATTGCACAATTGTTAAGGTATTCATAATTTATAATGTTATGTACGTCAGTAATGAAAACTGTAACATGTTAACAAATTATGGGGATTACTGTTAACATAAGTTTTACACTGCCCTTTAAAAGTGTCAGAGGTTCACTTAACTTGGCAAATATTTTTCAGAGACAAAACTAAACTAAGAAAAACCCATTAAAAAATAATTTTAAAAAAAAACATTAATTGTGCTCCCTAAATTTAAATAGTTAATCGCAATAATGTTCCCATAGCCAACCTTGATATTTTCACACTCAACTGACCTCATTTTGTTTCATTAAAGTTTAAATGGTTTGGACAACTAATTGGTAATTTAATTCGCATAATCTCATTTGATGAAAGCATATAGCTCACTTGCGTGTGGCCTCCGGAGAGCGAGTGGTTTGAAACACCTCCTGGAAAGTATCAACTCATCTTTAGTAACCAGACACTGAGCTGCACGAGTGGTGTGTGCATGCCAAGAGAGCCCTCTGAAACATTAATGAGCAGGAAGACCAGGAGCACAGTGCACACTGAGCGGTCATAACAGCTGCAAGCAGAGCCATGGGGACCGTGGAGGAAACTTTGAAGTGTCCCGTCTGCCAGGATTTCTTCACAGAGCCTGTGACGCTCCAGTGCGGACATGGCTTCTGCCTCACCTGCATCCAGGCCGTCTGGGAAACAGATGTGTCTAGCGAGGGGCCTTTTTTCTGCCCAGAGTGTCAGATATTTCTACCCTCCAACATCACTCTGGAGATAAACACTGACCTTCAAAGCAGAGTAAATGACTTCACTTCTAACAGGTCGTCAGCACCGTCAGAGGAACAGAGAACAAATCCGAGTAGTGCGGCCAAGCCACCTTCTACCATCCGCTGCGATCATTGCATAGAGACGCCATCGGTGGCCGTAAGGACCTGTCTGACCTGCGACGCCTCGCTGTGCCAGGCTCACGCCCTGCTGCACCAGCGGAGATCTGCTCTGAGGGAGCACACGGTGGTGGAGGTTATCAGGGATCCACTGTCTCTGAAGTGCAGGGAGCATCGTGATGAGCTCAAGCTCTTCTGCATGGAGGAAAAGGTCCCTGTGTGCTGTTTGTGTGTCCTGGTTGGCACGCACAAGCACCACAAGGCATCTCAGCTCCATGAAGCCAGTGCAGAATTCAAAGTGAATATTGTTATTTTTCCATCAATTACTTGTATATTTTCCCTTCTTCCCTTCCCTTTCTCTGTTGTGGTATTTACATCCTATAGGCTTGTTGTATTTCTGTCTTAGAGTATGCTGGAGACCACCATGAGCAAGCTGCTGAAGAGGAGAAGTGAAGCGGAACATGTCATCGAGGACTTGGAGTCTCTGTACACAGAAACAGTGGTACAATGAATATGAATTCAGCTTTTTTTAATGATCAGATTCTTAATAATTAGTTCCTCTTTCTATGCATAACAGTGAATTTGTCTCCCAGAAGTCTGCCGCAGATTTCAGAGAGCGAATCTCAGACAAGTACAGCAGAATCCGCGTGGTGCTCGACGGTGATGAGCGTCTGATGATGCAGATCATAGATGCAGAGGAGGCCTGCATGACCGAGTGGCTGGATGCCCAGAGGAGCATCATGGAGGCTCAGATAAAAGAGATAGACGGACTGAGAGCCTCCAGAAAATCACTGCTGCAGGAAACGAATGACCTGCGATTCCTACAGGTAGTCGACATTGAGTTAGTTTGATCAGAAGTGAATGTTGCCTGCACTTGTACTGTATACAGTAATGCATGACCTGTACGTTCTCAACAGCAAATCACATCACAGAATCTTTGGTGAGTATACTGTGGACTGCTGTGTGCAAAATAAAATAGCCCCTGTGGGACATTACTCCTCTCAGTGTTGTCAGTCTATTTTTTTTTTTTTACTTTTATGTAATGTTTGTTTTTTTTGTAGTGATCCTTTGGATTTTGCAACAGTCCAGGATGTTGACAGGGTCCTGTGTGATCCTGAGAAGCTGCGGACAGTGGAAAGGCTGGTGGATGACCTTTGTGTAACTCTGTCCCAACACTTTCCACGAACGTGGTCATGTTAGTAAAGAATCCAATATTTTGTAAACAAAAACCAACCTGCACTAGCTCTGCAACTGCATAATCTGTGATTTTTTTATTTGCAGATCTAAGTTCTCCTACTTTGGACTCCAAAACAGCCCATCCAAAATTGGAAATAACTCAAGACGGAAAACAAGTGTACTGGAGACGCCAACCTGACAGCAAAGGGGCGAGCCCTCAACCGTACGACTCCCAGTACAGTGTTCTGGCTCAAGAGAGTTTTACAAATGGTCAGCACTACTGGGAAGTCATTGTCCAGGACAAACCCTTCTGGATGATAGGTGTAACCACTGGTTCGTTCGACGAAAAAAGTAATCTGGGTAAGACTTCCTCCAACCTGGGCGTGAACAACACATCGTGGTGCATCTACCACGGAGATGGAAAGTATCTGGCATGCCACGACACACAGGAGAAGCAGCTGCCCGTGGCAAAGAGAGTCAGAAAGCTGGGCATACACGCAAATCTCCAGAAGGGGGAGCTGTCATTCTACGATTCCGATGCCATGACCCTGCTTCACTCTTTCTGTGTACAGTGCACAAAGCCCCTCTACCCCATGTTTAACCCTTGCATTGACATGAATGGAGTGAATAGGCAGCCTCTTACGTTGTTTTGGATTCAGGACCCGTGGGACTGGAATGCAGGTGGAAGTAAAGAGTGAAATCACAAGACAACTGCAAAAAAAATCAATTTTTGCATGAAATTACAGGATGGGAAAGTGCTTTAAAAGATGTTTGCTTGTCAAAATTGCATGAAAATCATCAGTTTTCATGTCAGGAATTGTTCCAGATACGATGGAAGCTATGATAAGGCACTATACCAACAGTACCTCTGTGATATGGTGTTATGATTATATTACTATTAATGCTATTGTAGTGCTATAATCCTGTAGAAACCTGTCAGTTAAGAAAAGCATTTAATAATTTGTATGTTACCTTTTCAGTGTCTGCAGTTGTCATGCACAGTAATTGGCTGCAATTTTATTCTATATTAAGGTCTATCTGTTTGTTCTGCAGCTCAGCAGCTCTCTTGTTTGACTTGACGTAGTTCGGGGAGGTAATGACCCATGTGTAAACTACGGGCTCGCTCTTTGTGCAACTGTCCCTTGGGCTCACCGGACCATGTAGGACATGTACGCCTTCAGTCTCACATGTCAGTGGCCCCACAGAGCCGTTGCCCTGCAGCAAACTATACACCCAGTGAGGTCGAATAGCACGAGCTGTAACATCATTGTACTCCTGAAAGAGGAGAACTAACTCTCTGATTTACAATTATCTTTGCAACATGCTTTTTCCTTCTGCGCGGAGAAAATAGAACTTTTATCAGTAACACTTGCCGTGTACTTGTTAATTAAAGTCATGTTGATAAAAACTGAGAAAGATGAAGCTTTTATCAGTGTAAATATCCACATTTGACCAATTTCCCAATAAAATATCTTTATTGTTAACTGCTGTCATTTGCTTACATTCATCAGAGACATAACCACAACAGACTGTACTTGGTTAATAAGAAAAATTCAACACCTTTCCCCTCTCCCTGGTTGCATCATTTTAAATTCACTGAGTCTTCCCCTTTTACTCAGAGGCATTATTTCTATTATGATAAGAGAATATGATTCTCAATGCAGTATTTTGCTCTGTTGGCCAGAATACATAAAATTATATAATAATTACATTTTTGGAAAGCTCACATTAAATTGAAACAGATCCTACAATGATGTTGGAAATTTGAAGTAACGCCCGTGGCTACACCGGCCGGTTGGAGAGTAACAGAGGTCGTTTAAGGAAATGCTCCTTCAGTCTTTGACTTGATCCAGCCCAGAAAGTTAGTGACCCGCGTGTAGACCCCGGGCTTGTTCTTCGCTCCACATTGGTCACCCCAACTCACCAGACCATAAACAACTCGGGTGTTGTTCTGCGGACATGTTAATGGTCCTCCAGAGTCACCCTGAAACAAGAGGAAATGGCCGACTTATGTAAGACCCCAGAAAAAATAGAAGTATGCGCTGTGAGGGACAAAGGCAGCCGTGTCCTGATATTTTAAAGTTATCTGTCCCTTACTAACCTGGCAGGAATCCGCCCCTCCCTGCAGGTGGCCAGCGCAGAACATGCCAGGATCCAAGACATTGCCATAAACTTTGGATTCTGAGCATTTGTCCTGGTTGATCAGCAGCACATTGGCACTCAGCAGGTTGTTGGAACCGTAGTCAGCTTAAGCAACAAAAAGGGAACAACATTATCAAATACAGTATGTTGTCAGTCAGGGTTGATTTGACGTCAAGAATTTCAACACTGGAGCGGCTCCAAAGTGAAGCAAAACATCTGCAAGAGAATTACATTTTTCATTTTGTGGCAGAGACAGCCTTACGTACATTGCTCAGTGGAACCCCATCCAGAAATGGTACAATCCGTCCCATCAGGCAGTGGCGCATCTGGCAGACAGGCTGTCTTCACAAACTGGGTCTCTTTGGCGCAAACATCGCCAGTCCTTTTGAGCTTTAGTACAGCTTTGGAAATGCACAAGCGAAAATTTAATGATGCATTTTTTCATTCTTGTATTTTCAGTAGTTTAAGTTTTAGCCATGGAATAGAAATATAGCAGAAATATCATTGAGAATCACTCTTTTAAACAATAAATTGAAATCTTGCAGGTTACATAGGTTCTTTTTTGAATTAAAAGGAGAAATGTGTGACTTACCTATGTCGTTGTACACAGCATCAGGAGTTTCCCTATAGTTCTCATGTGGAATAGCTTTTTCAACTCCTATGACTTGAGATGAGTTGTCTAACCTGTTCAGCGACAAACCTCCCATCGTAACCTGCATGTCCTTGTTCGGTTCGCTGTGTCAGTGCAAACAACACAGTTAAAGAGTGCGTCAGCATGCATGAACTACACCATAATTAGTCAAAATTTGCAGTATTCATTACAGCATTCTTACATGCAGTGTGCAGCCGTCAGTACCCAACAACTTGCGATGAGAACTCCTCCACAGATGTGTTTAAATGACTGAGAAGAGCCCTTTGGTTTAACTTGCAGAGAAACCTGCCAGGGTATAGCTCCTGGTGAGACCTTCCGACCCCCAAAAATTCGGGTAATGGCCTTTTTTGGTTGAGCTATACCACAGGTGGGAAACTCTTGTGGTGGAGCGGTGGGGTTGACAGGGGCTTTGGAAGGTGTAGGAGAAGGTGGAGAAGGTCGAGAAGATTGAGAAGTCTGAGAAGGTTTAGTAGGTGGATAAGTTGGATCAGTTGGAGGAGTTGGAGAAGGTGGAACTTTAGTGGTTTTCGGCCCACTAGTAAAAGTCTGAGAAGTCGCTTGAGATGCCGTTGGCGCCACTCCTGGAAACACAAAAAGACATTACAACTGTTTCGCGTTCATAATTAGAAAGTTGTCTGTAGCTTTAAAGCTGACCTGTTGGATCAGGGCATTGAGTCACATCACAGTAGTCCCAAAACAACTTGCGGCCTTTTCTGAAGAAACACCAGGGCATTGCATCTCCGTCTGGGTTTCTGCATGAGAGAAAATGGGCACCCTCTTGTGGTTGCTGTCGCCAGTTTGAATACACTTGTAGTAAAATAACTTTCTCCAGACCTGCAGAAGTTGTGATGACCAAGTCCGTCTTTGTCCTCAAAGTCATCGAAGGGATCGACCCCTCTGTCAAGGAGGAAGTGAGAGTTCCAGAAGAGGCACTCCTTGCCATCATCTGTCTCACTCACGTTGCCTCGATATGACTCTCCATCATCCACATAGCAGTCATTCGGGCCTCAGAAATAAATCGCACTTAGTCAGCGTATAAGTTATCAGGATGTGCATGGTGGACCGGGAGGACAATAATGTTTATTACTTACCAACGTGGCAGTAACGTCCTCTGAATCCTGGAGGACACTGGCAGTCAAAGTCTTCACCGTCCCTGACGCAGGTGCCACCGTTTTTGCATGGATTGGGCTCACACAAGGCGACTATGGAGGGAAGAAGTACGCAGTGTAAGGTTACTTTACACCAAGTTATTTGACACCAAAACAGCTCATTTGGAACTTGGCTATAAATGGGAGCCTACAGGTGTCTGTGACGTACTTTTGACGGAAACATTATGTCTGATTTTGGTGAATTAATACTTAATGAATACTTACTTCTTCTGCAGTCTGGGGGCTGGAAGGGCACCTTGCATTTACACTCATAGAACGGGGGAGTCGCTATCAGCACACACTCACCACGCCCACATCTACCTCTCCTACAAACTTTTGGACCTAATACGTAAACACAAATAAAGGCATGTCTTTTGGCATTCATCCACGGTTGGTCATTTTATATTGGATGGTGGAAAAAGGGGATTTCCGTCAAACCTCTGTTGCACGTTTTCCCCTTGAACGGCTTGGGACAGTCACATTTGAATCTTCCCCTGCCTTTCTCCTTACACACACCATTGTTATTGCAAGGGTTTGGGTTGCAAGTGCCTGGGGAATAGATGGGAACACAGTATACTGTTTAAATTACAGCTTTACTAATGTGATGCAAAAAGAAATCCTGACATTAAATAGAGTGGTAAAGAGTAGGACAAGGATGTTAGGTCTTATACCCTTACCCTGTGGTTCGACAAGTTCTGAAAGCCAGTCTGCGTCTTCATCGTCTTCATCCTCATCAGCACCTGCGTCTACAATCTGAAAGAAAATGTCTAAAACAGCATTTCTTTCCATTAGATGTGGAACACAGTCGACTTCCTCTCTTCGAATACAAAATTTCAAATATTGTTCAAGTTAAAAACGCACCTTCGAGTATGTCCTTGAACTTATATTTCTTTTTCTCCCGCATACCACGTCCATGCCCATGTCCACGTTCATGTCCATGTCCACGTTCATGTCCACGATCGTGTTTGTCTTTGTGTTTGTCTTTTCCACCTTTCAGCTGCATGAAAAATCATTACAGTCGATAGCACCGACAAATTGTTATGAGAAAAGTGCCACGGCATTGCATTGTTGATGATACCGCGCAGTATTTTTGCGGTGCTCTGGATTTTGTTTAAGGCAAATTGCATTATCAGAGATTGCAACATTGTAAATGGAAAATAAATAAAAAATAAAAATAAACTTTTTTTTTTTTTTTTTTTTTAATTTACTTATTTGTAATGTTGAAAAGCCATGTGATATAGATAGTGAATACATACTTCTGCTGGTATGAGGAGCGCTGCTAAGAAGAGGCAAAACAGGAGGAGCTTTAGGTCCATGATGGCAGTGGAACAGTGGACATCCAGATGTGTAAGATGAGAGTATGCTGTGTGGCTTTTCTAAACATTTGTGTAAGTGCTGCGGCCTTTGAACCATGAGACTTCTCTGGCACGCCTCCCAATGGCTGAGTCAGTGTTACTGACTATCACCCCACTCTCATGTGCATTAGCAGTGATATAAGACAATACTAAAGACACTGTTCATGCTGCCACATACAATCACAACAAAATACAAGATGCAAAAGTGAAGCCGCTGTCTGCGCCTCTCTTGACATATTATTACATTAGAAAGAGTTTTAATTAACTTTATTAAAATAGGCTAAGTATACACAGATGCAACACAACGGCTCAGAGAGCATATTTGCGTAGAACACAATGTTTGTATGAACTTTGAATTCACACAGACTGGGTACATCTCAGGATAAATGATGATTAAAAAACAAAACAAAAAACAAGTGTAATACTTGATCACTTGAACAGCAATACCATCACATGAGAACCAACATTAAAAAAAATGTCTCACTTGACCTGAAACCATTTTTAAACTTGTTAGTTTAGTTTACAGTGGTCAGCACGACTTGATGAACCTCACAAGCGTCCACATTGCCTGTAAAGTTTCTGCATGTTTGCCTGAATACACAAACACAGGCACTGGAATTAATGTGACCTAGAAATTCTCGGTATCAATCTGGATCATCTGAAATGCATCTCCTACCGGTAGATCTATCTAAAATGTAACTTGTGTAAAGGGCTGGGCTAGCTCAGAGGCTTTAATACTGGTCAGTAAACTTTAAACAAATACTTACATGAATGAGTATTCTGGGAAAGATTTGCAGAGCGCTTAGTCCAAAATATATTTATGAATCACTTTTTCTTGGAAACCCTTCGGTATAGTTAAAGGACTGCTAACATGGTTGCAATGCAGAAACAACGAGCACCTACCCTTCTGACTTGTAACAGATCTGTAAAGCATCAGTATTCCTACAGAGTGGCCTTTCTTAGATTTGTGCGAGTCAATATTGTTGCTTGTCTAGTTCAGTAGCTCAACATTAATTAAATTGATTAGCACCAGATTTTGACATTCTTGTTCGCCACTGTGTGTTCATTGTCACAGAGCTGCCAGCAGGGCTGCAGCTCTGCTTCTAATTATTAATAAAACCATTAAGCAACTGGTGCCATATTAGAAAGTAGCGTCTGGCAAGGCCTTACTACAAGCTTTGTGGAGCTAATCGGAGATCACACTTGAAGCGTTACAGATAACAATAGGTTTCACATTCTTTCCATTGTGGTCATGACCAGGACACAGCGCCAGGTGGAGGCAATTCGAGAAGGTTCCCGCACAGAAGGAGAACAGGGGTGTCATCTTGTCCGCCTCAAGAAACGTCACCAACCCTGCAGGGAAACTGCACAAAACGCCAATGCGACAGAAGAGTTTTGTGAAAGGCAGCTGATGTGGCACCCCTGCGTGCCAGGCCGTATACTCCCCATCAAAGAACTCCACACACCAGGACTCAGGTCCGCGGCCCAGCCAGCAGTCCTCAGTCGTGCCTTTGCGGGAAATGGTGGGGTATGTCAAACCCAGCTCCCAGTAAGTCTTCCCCGACACATCAATCTCCCAGTAATGACGACCAAAGCTGAAGCCTTCTGTACTTATAACGTTAAGGGTGGTGTCAAAGCGTCCAGGGTGGTCAGGAAGCTGCTGCCAGGTGTCCGTGTAGGTGGCGCTGTCACCTTGGGAAGAGATGATGAGCTTTGGGTGGGCTGTCTCTGGATCTAGGGACACGTCGCTGGAATCTGGAAGCACACATTTAATATTTGTAAACTCCACATTTTACATGTTAAAAAAGGTGAAACTGTGATTACGGGTGCTGCAGAAATATCGTAAGAACTGACAACTGTTGAGGAGTTTCTTCATGATGGGCGTCTGTGAATTAACAAGCAGGAGCATGCTGTTGGTGAGGCTGAGGAGCTGCTCAGCTTTCGCTTCATCCAGGGTCACACTGCTGGGGTCTGTTGTGTTCAACAAATCTATCACTCTGCAGCAGAAAAAACAAAAGCAAAATCTATTTTTCCCACACAGCTTCACCTGATGCATATTGTAGTAACTAATATTACTATGAATCATGATTTGATACCATACCTGTCCACAGTCACTGTGTCTTCCAGCTCAGAGTATGAAAAGAAAGACTTAGAGAAAAGCAGAACAAAATAGAAGTAAATTTCACCTAAAAGCAAATCGTTTTATGTTACATTACAGTATATTTACCATGAATTAGAAGGAAAATATGACATGTCAAATCGCATTTTGTCCACTGTCTACTTTATCACCATTGTATCGGGCTCTGTGTCGGTCTGCTCCAGCGACAAAGTGAGTCTGGCCAGGTCCTGCTCTATATCTTGGATTAGAGAACAGTTCCTCTCCATGAGTCCATCCAAAGCAGAGATAGCGGCCCGCTCTTCCATCTCCAGATGGGACAGGGTAATCCTGAGGTCCTCATCCAGGACAGTCTTGATCTCCTGATACTTCTGTATGATACTCTCCCTTATCACTGAGGATTTTTTCTGAGTCAGGCATAAACATTAAGCAAATAATTATATTGTCTGATTGTAGGTGTAACTATAGTATCAGAGTTTGTTATTGTGTGGAAAGTTGATGCCATACTGTGTATACAGTTTACAGTACATACCATGTTTCCATTATATAACACTGACTAGTCTGAACCAAACTTACTGTGATTTCTGACTGGCGTGCTGCCAGTTTCTTCAGTCTGTATTTCACTGCATTCCTTTGCTTCTTTAGACACTCTTGATGCTTTTCTAATGTCCCCTGTAGAAAAGGTTGCACACACATGTCTCAATTCAGCCACAGCATATATAGCATATATTTGCCATGAAATGCTGCTGCAGAAGCAGAAGCAGTTCAATCAGGCTGATTTGTGGACTGGTGGAGTGCATTTTCCCCAACAATCATCTTGTTGCCTTACTTTTCAAGGTTTATCAAAGGTAAATGCCACATTTCATTAATTTCTTAGTCGTACATAGATAAGAGGCATTTTTAGAGATTAAAAGTGTCACTCTATGCAGATGATTCACTTTTGTATTTATCAGTTGTCTTGACAAACTATGTCATATGTGTCCCGTTCTGACCATATTTGATGTCCCGTCTCCTGTACTTACCCTCTCAGAAGCAGAGAAAGATTGTTTTCAAGCAATCAGTTCTCAGGAGGAGAATCAGTCCTCAGGAGGAGAACTGATTCTCAGGAGGAGAATTGTTTGCGTCCCTAAATAATTGTGTCGACAGTCATGCACGGCAATAAATTCCCGTGTGAGAAGCATGCATTGTACAAGTCATGCATTTGCTGTACTCGCATATTAAGAAAAACACTGCCATGTCTGATTTTTATATCATGCTTTGTACCATCACTGACTATTTTTTAAGTATACCATGGTTTCGGTGTAGTTTAAAATCACCTACACGTAAAAAAAATATATATGTTATTCTTTTACCTTCACTGTGCAGAATGACATAGGTTCAGAACGGGACCACAAAAGGCTATTTCGACCCCCCTGCTGATGGTGGAAATTCCTCTACGATAATCCTAAATACAAGTCTAAAATGTGTGTGTACAATGGTTTGGTTTGGAAGTCAGTATGCAACTCATACAAGTGATAATTAAGAAGCAAATAGTGCACACACACAACTAAATACATTTTCCTTTCCTCTGTGCCATAGCTATACTTTCAATAATTAAATCCAAAACTAGCATAATCTTCGTGCAAAGTTTGCTAATGTGTACATTAGTGAAAAACAAAGGTGGTGCAAATTTATCTTTTGTTAAATCCTTGTTTCACGAATCAAGGAAGTTGCTGCAGGTGTCGCCACACCGCATGGAAGGGAATAAGTTGAAAAAGGGCCTCTTAAGCATGTATGATGAAATGTGTTTCAACACTTTCGAGGCACAAAGGTAAAGTATTTGAAATATATACATTATCCACTGTACATGTTTGAAATAGCACAGTAAGTTAGGGATCATGCAATATGTCAGTATTTGTGTAAATCACAAGCATCAGATTGGTCCCATGCAAGTCAACCAGTCCTCAGATGACTTCTCACCCCGCGTTACATCAACTAGTCTCTGTGTTTATTGACTAAATTCAAAGAAAGATAACAATGAACAGAAAAGAGGCGGTGTGTACCTTTGGTATAGCAGAGGATCATTGTGGTTCATGGTGATTTAAAGCTTTATTGGCTTAGATTTCAATACAACAAATGGCAGTGTGGGTTTTCATTTATAAAACAGTACTTTCAAATACAGTTTCTTCTTACATTAGGGGTTTTTTAGCAATATTTGTCAAATAAGTTACGTTGGATGTGGCAATAAAATATATTAAGATTTCTACTTCCAATACATGTAAAGGGAACGTGTCTGCCCGTGTTTATGAGAGCCTGAGAAGAGAGACATTGTTTCTTTTTTTTTGTTTGTTTGTTTTCTTTGTCAGGGTCAGATGAATGTGTGCAGTAGCCAGGGGAAGGAGAACGGTGATATGTAGGTGCTTGGATGATTAATCTCCATGTAGATCCGGTAAACAAGTTGATGGGTCCGCTGACTGCTTTGCCCGTGATGTTTTTTTTTTTAAACTTATTTTTTATTCAAAGACTCACTGAGCCAATTCTTGCAAATTTTGGACTAAAACTGTTTCAGCCCAAGCAAGGAAAGCTAACACATGTTCAAGCTACAAGCATGGACATTTTCATAATGGCGCCATGAGGTTCTACTGTACTTACAAAGTTCCACAGGAATCAACAGCAACGAAGAGTAGGAAGAAACGAGCAAGAAAGAAAGGAAAAGCATTTCCACTCGAAAGCAAAGCAAGAAGTAAAACAAGCGCAGTCGAAACCAAACAACATGACCCTATTTATCATTCATTCTTTGTCATTTTTGAACATGGAAGAGATTCTCAATCATTGTTTACTGTGCAAGTCTAACTGGACAAATCTTTCAGTTCATAGTCTCGGGAAGCGTCAGAGCAAAGAGTCCGTTTCATGGCTTCCTTGATTATGTCAGGATAAAACAAAAGAATCCAGAAGAAAAGGAAATCAACCAAAAAAAACCTACATCTAGATTACAGTTGTTGTGTGCTATCTGAATGAATGTACAGAATATGCATGCTGCTCTGAGCGCTAGAAGAGCTTGGCCTTCTTTTTCATGTCGTTGCGTTTCCACAGGGGAAGCCTGTCAAACTCCTGGATCTCCATTCCAAAGATGTCAAAGAACGTTTCGGGCGCTAAGTGGCGCTAGAATTGAGAACAAAGGTGGAGAAAACAAAGGAGGGGTGGGTGGGGGGGGGGGATGTGTTCTCGGTTAGCACCAAAGCCATAAAAAGGGTCACTGCAAAAATGACAAGAAGCAATGGATACTGCACGTTCCTTGCTACAGTTACACTTGTGTAACATTTTCTTTACACCAAGTAGAGAAATGTACAATTAATTGCAGAAGGTCAGGTGGAAAACTGATACCTCCAGTCTGGTTCTGTCCACATCCCTGGGCAGTTTAGCTCTCCCTCTACTGGTTATCATGAGCATTTCATAGGGGTACACCTTCAGAAGGAGACATTTATGAGTGAACAAACCTACAAGACTGAGTTCAAAAACCATTTCTGTTGTTATCAAACGAAAAGCAAAATTTGGATATCTTTGTAATTCTGACTGTGACAAAAGGAACACTGGGTGGGAGAACAGGTGTGTGACGGGAGGCTGCCTGGGTGGATTTGGGTTTGTTTTTAGGTGGAAATGTGGGTGTTGTGGCGCGAACATTTTCCTTTTTGGTGTTGAAACGTGCAACAGATTAAAGCAAAGGGGGAGAACAAACACGAAATCAGAGTTATGTAACAAGCTGTATTTTAAGAGTCGTTCAATGCAAACTAAAAAAAGGACTAACATCAGTAATGTAGGCCAAGTAAATCCACATGGGAATGACTGTCCTGGAAAACTGAGGTGCTTCTATTTTTCTTAAATAACTAATGAAAAAGAAGTCCTAACTGAAATGCTCAATAATAAGCAACTAGAAGTTCTTTGAAGCCCCCGACCAACTCATATCCATATGGTAATGTGTATACTTCCTTATACACTACACTGTATATAGTGATATGAGTTGTTTGGATGACAATTTGGGTGTTGGATTCTCCACTGTATGCTGCATACAGTATCCAGCCACTTTAAATCAAAGCTATGTGCAGATGAGCATGGAGAAGCCAGCATGCTAAGCGCTAGAGTGACTCTGCAGCTCCTAAAGCAGCATGCTGAATCAGGAACCCAGCTTTCACTTCCATTAAAAAGTTATAATGTTTATCTCTCAGAAAACTATTTCTTCCAACCAATGTCCCTGCACCATATATATATATATATATATAAAAAAAAATCACCATCAATTCACTCTTTTTTTGTTTTCAAATTTTCAACAATTTTGAAAATCTCACTTACAAATTAAAATGCAATTAAAGAAGAAGGACGTGTAAATTTTGCAACATATTTCAGTGTAGACTGCAACGCTTTGATCAGTACAAAAAAAAGAAGATACTTGCTTTTGGTTCCAACATATTAGGCATAGATACTCCCCTGTCCATCCTTGCAAGTGCTGCACGGCCATCCTTAATGTGCTAAAGAATAGAACATACACAAATGTAATATAGTGGAAGGGGACTGCAGGGTTAATGGCATGAATATGTCCACTAATGACAGTGGGCCCAGCTTTCACTGGATGGAGCAACTAGCTTGGATACTGTCATACAGTATCTCAATTAGTATTCAAGATGGACAGTCGCGTACATGTTTTTGGAATGTGTGTTTTTTAAAAAAAATAAAATAAAAAATCCTGAATTATGTATGTAAATATGACATTTAGCTTGAGTCATAACATTGATAAACAGTACACAGAACAAGACACGAGGCAATGATTGGACATTGCATTTCTAGCACTCTGGTTCAGCTACAGGGCAGTGCGTGTTTGCTTCTCGTATCGTTTGAAATCACTGCACTCCATGCCCTGTAGTTGACATGAATCCATCACTGATGCAAGCATGTAGCGGGAGTGGTTGGTGAGCATACAGGGCTAGGTGCCTCTTGCAACCCACGAGCAAGCAAATACGTGATGCAAGGTGAGGAAGCATGCCATGTGAGAAAGCAGATGAGAGACATACCTGAAACTCTGCAGGACAAAATGGGACAGAAAATGAGACTCACAGTTAATGGTTTTGCTGTCGAGTCCCCTGCCAGGCTACTACCTACAACACCTAGTCCCTAGTCACATTTTACGCAAATATTTAAAAAGAAAACGCCACTCATGTACATGTAGCAGGCCTTTTTTTCTGAATACTGGCGCTAAACAGCTGTAGTGCAACTGACAAAGAGATTGTGTACTGGTTGCAGCTCTCACCTCTGCCTCCTCCACACATGTCACCGTAGCTGTTGTACTGGGTGAAATCTGTCGACTGAGGCTGGAACACAGACAGTATTAACATATGGGAATTTTGTTGCTGAGTTAGGACAAATAAAGGTACAAAAGATGAACTACTGCGCAGTTTGGTTCTTTTATGTTTGGACACTGACACATTTTCCCTTTTAGCAGAACATACTGACATTAGAGTTACATTGAACTTTAAGCCCATACTCACTGTATGGGCTTGAAGCTCAAAGTCCACATACAAAAAAAAACAACAAAAAACAAGCAGAAACGAGAGCAACTAGATTATTCCGACCCTTGTTTCCACTTGTTTGTTTTTTTAGATATACTATGGCCTGGATGAGTGACAACCATCACAGTCCTCTACTTTTAAGGGCTCAAAAGTGTGAACATAATCATCTATAAAATGCTACTTTTTTAATATTGCGTTGAGTACCCTTTGCAGGTGATGACAGCATGATGTCTACAATCCAGGGACATGGACCACTGACTGTATTAATATGGACGTGTCGCCACTTCCTTGCATTGGCCAATCTAACGCTACTTTCCCAGGGATATGGTCGGTGCCATAGCCCGCCTTTGGAGTCTGCACAGTATGGCAAGAGAATGGAGCAACACTCACTCACATTTTTGTTAAATCAATACTATGCTCTGCTCTACCTCCACCTCAAACAGAAATGCTGGATTATACACTTTTCTTATTTATTTATTTATTTGTCCACAACTCTCATCGTCACTTTAGGGAGCGGTTGGCATGGCAACTGGTAGTCACCATTATGCCACATCCTGTTTCTACAGGGTCAAATATCTAACTAAAACAAAAAAATTGACACTTGAACGTACATACTACTTAAAGGTCCCATATTATATATTATTAAAAATATTATGCACAATTCACTTTATAAACGTTTCCTAACAGTAATGTGTCCGTATAGCCTGTCTATGAGGCCTCAGAAGTGAAATAATTCTGTCACTTCCCTCAATTGATTGCTCTACTTTTTAGGGAATGTGTGATAAAACAGGTGGATCTGAGATTTTTCCCTTCTTGATGTCATGCGGGGAAACAAGCACTCCCTCTGGTAGTGGACACTGCTTTTGACCCGCCCCCCAGAGAGATGAGCCCGCCCTCTTAAATTACTGAGAAGGTGCCATTTTTTCTCCTCGCAAACAGACATGGTAAAGGTACTAGCAAAGCTCGGCCGTTGCTCTGTTGTTGGATGCATCAACAAAACGTAACAATTACCCTAGCTAGCGTTAGCTGCATGGTAACTAACCATTCAGAAACGTCCTGCTGCAGCCGCAGAGTCTGAACTTCTTTAGGAGCTTGTGGTTCTGGGTCCGATTCTGGTTCAAACTGGTACGACAGGGTCTCTACCAGCCATAGTCATAAATTAAACATTAGGGCATGGTAACGCCAGCAAAAGTCGGAACCTCTCCCTGAGAGAACAACAGTTTCTATATGAAACTGTTGAAAAAATGTATAATATGGGACCTTCAAAAAAGCAGAAACCATCCAACTAAACTATTTTCTTTACCATGGAATGACACGTAAGATTATCTACCACTGTTGTTAGCCGTGGAGGCATCCAAGCCTCTCACATTGCCCAAAATGTTTCTGTTATCTCTCTGAGAGATTTGTTGTATTATTGCATATTGAGGTTGGGCAATGAGTACACATTGCACAAATAATGTAAAACATCCCTTATCTGTCCATGGCACTGTTGTCCAATTACTTTTGAGGCCCTGAAAATTGAGGCCTGTGTATAGAAATGGTTGTAATTCTGACATCTTTCCTCCACTTTGGATGTCAAAACCCACAAACTAAATGCCGCAATCTGCCTTTTAAGCCCGCTCCTTAATTATCCGTAACCTGATAAACAACTAAAATAATTCAACTTGATTGTAAGTGAGCGCTCACCCGATGCAGCCCGTTCCTTCCGTAGCCAGGCAGAGAGTTCGTTTTGGTTGGAGAAGTTGGATCTGAAACATAAACACGCTTTTAGGTTTTAAGAGGCCGACCCAAATGAGGAACATATATAACAACAACAATATATAATAATTGAGTTTACCGACCAGGCATGTTACAGTAAAAGAAATGCAAAGTGTTACAAAGCACAGATGCTGCGTTTAGGTACATTGCTGACAACTCAGGAGGACATTAGCTGATGAGGCGGCTCTGTACCTGCGTCACAGTTGGTCTGTTTGGGATCATAGCGCTGAGCCGAGAGGCTGCGTGCATGACGCTCCCTGATCTGCTCTTTTTCCATCTCCTCCTTCAGAATTAGCTTCCCCAGACCGGACTGAATCTGGAAACACACAATGCAAAGGCTTTTAAGAAACCAGATTTGCTGCATCTCCAAGGACCATTTCAGGACTGTTTGTAACTACAGATGCACCAGGAATTAAAGGTTAAATGTTACTTTATTGAGATGTTCCTCCTGGAGCTGCTTTCTTTTCAAGGCCTCTTCCTCCTCCTCTTCTCTAGATCGTCTCCTCCCTTCTCCTGAACCTAAGAATGCCGTAGACAAGGCAAAAAAAAACATTACACACACTACGTATACACATAAATACATACACACACCAATAAAGACACATATGGTGGGTACCATGCTTCACGTGTACTTGTAAAGTACAACCGGATGAAATGATTCATCCACATTTGAAATGTAGAGAAAAAACAGAACAGACATGGTCGCTTCTTTTGGCCGTGGAGCAGTGAGAAATACACATAATAAATGAGAAATAGACGGACGAGTGAACACAAATGTGTGACAGAGTTGACGAGACAGACAAACAGAGAGGACTTATTGGAATATTGCCAAGATCTCAGTGGATGTCAGAATACACAGACCAGCACAATGTAAGACAGACAGACAAAAGTTTGAAGCCAGTCTCAGTTATCTCTGTCCAAGTCATTTGTGATACTGCCGCGTATAGGTCGAGCACCCTTCATGGTTGTAAGAGAACGTAAAGATGGTGAAACTGATGCCACCTCAAGCAGAAAATAATGCAAACGGCAACTTCTGCTCTGCGCAGGCAAAACTGAAAAGGCAAAATACTGGAAAACGCCTGGATGGCAGCGTTAGTCTGGAGTAAAGCAGGGATGCAGTTAAGCTTTTGGGCGCAGCTGGAAGGGAGGGAAAGAAAAGGAGGCGTTAAGTCGAGGTGACGTGTGTAACCGTACAACTACAGCAGGTAGCGGTGCAAACATGCTCATCGGGGGAGCCTACTGTACCTAACACAGTGAGCGAGTAGGGCCAACGGTCGCCCTCACTCCGAGAGCTGTCGTCTGGAGAGGGAGCATGGGCAGCGGGGAAGGTGGCGGATCTGATGATCTCATCAGCAGACTTGCTTTGACGTGCTATGGCAGCTGTATCTAGGTTGGTAACCATGGGAACTGATCTATCAGTGTCTGCGTCACAGTCTAAACCACAGGTAGACAACTCAGCACCATCTGATCGTCGGCTCAGCGATCATTTATCTTGGTGTATGTGGATGTGCAGCGCTGTCTACGATGCAAACGTCTTCCCTAACAAGTCACGGTTATTGCACGGGGGGTAAGGGAGTCGCATAATTTAAGGACCTTTTAAGGGTGATTTTTATAAATTTTTTGAGGAGAGAACTCATTGAAGTGTGCAAATTTCATTTTAAAACCAGGCCATACCTTTGGGGTTTGGTTAGCTAGTGATAGAACTAGGGCTGCAAATCTTTAGAGGGGTGTCAAACTCATTTTAGTTTGGGAGGGGGGGCACATTCAGCCTAAGAGAACAGAATAATAACCTATAGGTAATAACAATACAGATTTTCTATTTATTTTAGAGAAAATAAGAAAAGTAGGATAATGTTTACAATTAATAAGCTATCCTTTAAAAAAAAAGAAAAAAGAAAGAAAATTCTTAAGAAAAATAAGTGTAATGTGGGTACATTGCTGTTTGCTGTGTAGTCCTGGGTCTCAATGTTGTGTTCTGGCCACTTCTCTAACTAAAATTAGGGGTAGAAGTTGATTTTCATTGAAAAAAATGCCTTGTCTTCTACATAATTTTTTCACAGATTAGACCCTCTGGTGGGCCGCGTTTGGCCATATGTGTGACACCAGTGCTTTAGATGATGACTAATCGATATACAAATAACATTTCCATGGCTATGTAACAACCATATTATAAATTAAATTAAGTTAATGTGACTAATTCTCACCTAAAGCAGGAGTAGTCACACCTCAAAGGCTGGGAAATGGTTCACAAATTAGTGTCCTCTCGCTTTAATAAAGGTGAATGAATTACTTTACATTTTGACCATTGCAGTGGTTTAATTATAATAATTATTATCGCCTCTTGCAATTATCACAACCCAGCCTGGGTTTGAGATAAATGCTGACTCCAGGTTTACTACCGTGACTTGCTAAGATGGACAAAGTGCAGCGCAAACAGGCTGCATGTCAGACAGAAAAGAGTTGGAGACAGACTTCAAACAGTGCTCGTACGCTGACGCTGGGGGGTGACTATGGTTACATGAAGACACAGTCTCAGCTGATTGACAACAGGATTCCCAGAAGCCAGTTCAGTAACATAATGACTAAGAGTAGCGGTCCCCAACCCCCACGGTGCCATCAGATGAAGACGTGTAATGTAATGTGTATTTTTGTGCAGACTCTCGTCCGTCCATACATTCATTCTCTGCTGTGTATCTGTCTCAGACGTCCCTCCGATTAGAAACACGGCCCAGTTCTTCGTGGGAGAGATCCTGAGGCGATCCCAGACCAGACGAGATATACAATTCCCTCCAGCGAATTCTGGGTCTACCCTGGGCTGGCTGTGCCTGGCAAACCTCCAAAGGGAGGTGTAGACTTTTGTATATATGTGTCTATATTTAGCTATTTATATATCAGCCCCATAAATACCCCACACATACTGTTTTAGTTGGGAATCACTGGCTTACATTATTACATACGCTAATAACCAGACAGACAAATAACCAGCAATTAAACAGGGAAAATGACAGTACTATAGGAGGTTAGGGTAGGTACCGTGTTGTTTGTAGATGGGCGGCTTTCTGTAGATGTTGATCCCCTGATCTGAAAACGATGAATTTCAGAGACAAAAAACATTTACAGACATTTACACACTGCAGCTGCAATGCATGAACAGCGAGCCATTACACATTAAGATTACATTACATTACATATTTCCCTTTTTCCTGTACTGTCGTGGGAAGAAAGCAAAAGCTGATCCAAAATTAGATAGACAGAAAGATAGATAGATAGATAGATAGATAGATAGATAGATAGATAGATAGATAGATAGATAGATAGATAGATAGATAGATAGATAGATAGAGGGATGAGCAGTGACAGGGTGCGCTCCCGCTCCTACCTGGGAGGTGGAAATGTTTAGGGGTCTGAGAGAGAGGCGGGGTGACCGGCCGGCTGTCGGGCCTGAGCGGGAGAGGGGAGCTCCGGCCACTCGGCGGGTCGGTGCCTCCAGTGAGAAGAACCAAGAACAGAACATGAGCAGGGACACTAGAGTCTGAACGGTGCCAACACACAGGAGGGGACCAGCTGGAGTCATTCCGAGCGAACGGGACACATTCTGGTCCTTTCTGATGAATGCGGTTAATGGAGCTGAACAAAAGCGGATCAAACCAGCAGAGTCTCGAGCGGCGAGAATCACCGCTCGGGAGGTATGTTATGACTCATGGAGCGTGATGACGGCTAGCCTGATGTATAATATGAGCTCACTGTTGGGAAGTTAATATTTCCCCGCATGCAATAGCTAACTTATATTACTAGACCTTTGTTTTTATCTCAGCCATATTGCTAGCGTATCGGTCTGAGAATGCAAAAAAAAAGAAAAAAAGTTATCTATCACCTAACATTTGGGCAAGTTTGGATACTGAAATACTAATATCTCTAAAGTTCATGCAAACACAAACACAAAGGACCTGACAGCTACTCTGGCACAAGCTTTTAGTCACATTTTTAGAAGTGCACGTAAGACCACATCCACACAAGTACGTTTTAAAACTACACGTATAAAATAAATGACTTTAAAAATGCGCCCACTACCATAAACTGGAGAGCGGTGTAAAGTGGTGTCAGTGAGGTAACTATAGAAGACGCGGTGAAGGAAGAAGATTGCCATGGAGGTAGGAAACACGGACTTTGACTCCTTGTTGCAAAGCAAATAAGGCAAAATAATCGAGAGGTACCAGGAGCATCATCCATCATCGGAGGAAGTGAATGGGTACGACTGGAGGACACGTGAAGAAAAGAAAAAAAGACGAAATCGCAAAAAGTGTGTCAACACCTGCGTCACTGTTCCCAAAAGTCGCAGTTTTCCGCTCATGCAGACTAAAACGCGACCCTGAATTTTTCAAAATAAAACATCGTCAATCATATTTCCGCGTTTCCAAGTAAGAGGAAAACGCTGGGTGTAAATGTAGCTGCGTTTTAAAATGAAAAGTGTGGATGTAGTCTCAGCACGTGGAGGAAGCGGTGGCTGGGCTGCATGGATCTGACCAAGACAAAGGTGTGACCATTCAGTGTAGCACTAACACTACTGTAACGATGGATCCAGAATGACACATGGGGCACTGACGGGAGGTGGCATCTCAGGTGACAATGGAGGTGGTGATGCGTTGCCTCTGGGTGGTGGGTGGGGGCAGCAGATAAGGAGTGGAGTGGGGCCCTTACCTTGGCTATGGGGGAGGAAGTGGTGTCTGAAAGGGGAGGTGGGGCGGGAGTCACTATTTCTGGAGCCCACACTGTTACTGCACAGGGAGGAGCAGAGCTTCTGCATGCCTGTCAGAGCCTCTGCGGGGAGGTGATGGAGGGAAGGAGGGTGAGGGACAGGGAACAGGGAACAGGGGACAGGGGACGGGGGAGCCCCAGGAACCAGGCAGCAGAGGTGGACGATACGGGGGTGAGGGGCAAAAAGAATTTAAAAAATAAAGGGAGATATACAGGATTGAAATGTTGAGGAGAGAAAATAAAAGACACTCAAAGTGAGAAGGTAAGGAGCACTCAAGGTGAACAGTAAGGAACGAGGAAAGACCACTACACTTTAAAGTCAAACCTTTAATGGAAAGAATATGAAACTCAGGGGAAACTTTGTCGTCGAGGGAACAAAATTGACTCTACGGTTGTTATTTTGCACAAGGTAGGATTCCATCACGGTCCATCATGTCAATAAACGGTAAGAGAGAAAAATAACAACCTCGAGTCAATTTCGGTTAAATTCAAAAGACCTTCAGAGGTTAAACAGATCAGAAGCAGGGAAGCGAGGAGAATCGCAAACAGTATAAATATTCCACACGTGCGCGCGCTCTAAACTCCTCTTTCCAAGCACCCACCTGGTCTGTGGAAATGCTGCGGTGACCGTGACAACGTGGGGGTGTAACCATGGCGATTGTACACTGGCGATCCTATGGAGCCCTGACTGGTGGACCTTTGGAGGATGCGGTCCCTCCTGTCATAAGAGCCCTGGCGAACGCACACACACACACAAGTTATTACACAAAACGTCTGCTGCTGCTGCTGGGGGACAACATTGTGAAGATTTAGTGGAAACATAAATTCGCTCACCTCACCAGACGGGGTTGGTGACATGTTTCTTGAGGACTAGAATAAATCAAACCAGACTTAATTATCATCTTGTTTGGAAGGTTTTCACAGACATCAGAGTAAATATAGTTTTACATAACTCTGCTCCGGGACTAAAAATGGCCGATGTGCTTTCTGCTCTGATTAAAGGGGCTGATTTATCACCATCAGGAGCAGCACAAGCGGTGGCACATCTTACCTTGTCATCTGGCAAAGGGGAGCGCTCCCTCCTGGCAGTGTGGAGCTGCGAAGGACACAGAAAGTTCAGGACTACAAAAAAGGAGCTTTTAATACGGCAAATATCGCACAGTCAGTCCTTTGTGTGCATTATTATGCCTGTAACGACTCTATGATGCAGATACCCCGGTGGTTTAGTGCCAGTTTGTTTTCTCCAGTGTACCAGCATGTGAGACAATGTACAACTGTATGTGTCAACTAGATAATTCAGGAAATGGTATTATTGAAGCCCTAGTTCGTTGGTTTTCAAGAGGGGGTCTGCGACCCCTAGGGGGTCCACGAAGGTACTGCAAGGGGGTCGCAAAATCTTTGGTTGATTAAACATTTTATATATACTTTTTTTTTTTAAATTTCCCCCTACAAATTTAAATTTCTAAAGGGAAAAGGGATATCTTAACACTGAATGCAAAATAATAATAATGATAATATATTTAGTTAATAGAACTAGTTTTAATTTTCCTCCAAAAATTTAAATTTCTTCAAATACAAATATGAATCCAACATATTTTAGTAAAGGAAGCTTTGGAAAAAAATCTTATATGTCTGAATGTTTTTTTTATGTACTTCTTTAATGTACTTATTCTGTTTAAACTTTTTATGGATCCTGCAATGGAGTCTGAAATAATATTTCATTAGTCTTCTTCCACAGAAGAAAACGGTTCAATATGAGGAGTGATTCTCTTAATGTGCCGTGCTGTATGTGCGCAGAGAAAGCATGCATGCAGGAGAAGAGGCATGCATTCTGTGTGTTTACCTCTCCCACACTCTCTCGTCTCTCCTCTCTCTCATCCAGGGAGGTGGTGTACATAGGTTCATAGGTAATAAGATCAGGGCGCTCAATGTCATAAATGGCTTTGACTTTTGGAATGGCAGCTAGGTCTCTGTAATCAAGGATCTCATTGTCTACTTTTGCCTAGGAAGATAGATAAAGACAAACATCCATACACACATAGAAGCAAAGGGAGATTACTACTGTTAAAAAAATAAAAAAATAAAATGCATTCTATTACAGAGAAAGGTTGTAGCTAAAGACATGGGGCAATTTAACAACCCTAGTAATCTATTTAAACAACAGATCCTTTGTGCTTCTTACATAGATTGTGTGACCCGGTGAGCCAGGTATGCTTGAACCAGGTCTGGAACAAATACTCTCAGATGACGACCTCGTGGGCTGTGAGTAGAAAAAAAAAACAAAACAAAAAAACACAAAAGTGGCTGTTAGTCACAAAAAATATCAGCAAGGCAACGGCGATCCACAGCCATCTGCCATTCCCGCATCACACAGGCTCATCACCCAGAACAACACTACACCGTTAGGCCGTCGTACGATAATGTGAGCGATGAGAGGGAGCTGCGACCCCCTTTATTGAATCATGTGAAGTACGCTGAGATGCCAACATGGCATCTCGTGATTAGGTCATTCATTTGCACATTCGCAAAGTGAATGAGTGCTTTAGCGTCATGATTTGATGCTCTTAAGGACCTCATGCCTGTTTATGGGAAATGAGCATTTTGAATGGCAGCAGCAGGTCTTGAATGTAGCGTAATCAAAATGAGCTTTCCACCAAATGGGTAAATGGGGATTTTCTTTAGAGAAGACAAATTAGTCTTTTGTGACGTCTTGACTGCTTCCCCAAACGTGTGCGCTGTCTGTGCACCATGCACCCTTTAACATGAGCAGTTTTTTAGGTGTTAAAAGACAGGACTGAAGACTGAATGGCTCTGTGGGACACACAGACGGCACTGCACACTGTCTCCAGCAGATGGCAGCGCACAGTGCATCGTGTCCTAACTACATGGTGAAAACACAGGATGATGCCATCTCATAGCCAATAGCGAATACAGTACCTGCCTTTCTGTTTTTTGGAGGAATAAGAGGGACGGAGGCAATAGCTGTGGAGGAAGGGGAGAGGGGGGGTTCACACGGACATCACACGGGGGGGTTGTGCCTCTCCAGCCCGACCCACAGTTCACACGTACGTCAAAGTGACCACAGGTCAGTATGCACATTTACATATTACACATGCAAAAGCACACGCACACGAAACACCGCCTCAACAGGCAAATTACTTAAACCACAGCAGGTTAAGGTTTAAC
Source organism: Mugil cephalus (assembly GCF_022458985.1). NCBI lineage: Eukaryota > Metazoa > Chordata > Actinopteri > Mugiliformes > Mugilidae > Mugil > Mugil cephalus. The sequence goes on from NC_061782.1 coordinate 7,831,718, forward strand.
ATTTGAGCAAGGGAGCGATAACAGCCCATACTGAAGCCCTTGTTAAATAATCCAATATTTCCCGTAAAACGCTGTCACGAGACGCGAACAGAGAGGCACATTCAGTCGAGACAAACTCAAGGACAAAGAGAGGTCCCAAATTCCTACCCGCTCCCTGTGCCTCTCCTCTGTTCTGGTGGTGTTCTTGCAGCCGGGATGCCAGACTGTTGATCCTGAGATGGATGGAGGACATAGAGGGGACACGTTCAGAACACATCGATAACATTTATTTATGTCGATTTTATCCACAAAGGGTTACTCACATTCATACAAGTGGATGTTAAGATTACACTTACTCTAACAGATATCACTTGACGATGTAACTATCTCGAGTGTTTGTGTGATTTGATCCTTTTCAATAGACTTCAGTATAAATGTTTTATATAATCACCTTCCTAAATTATAGCCTAAGTCATTTTTTGACAAAAATTCTTTCATATTTTCTTATTTTTATTTATTTATTTATTTTTTGCCTAAATCTTCTCCTCATGATTTTGGCCACCTCTGGTATTTCTGGTCTCTGGTATAAATCTGTCGTATAACAGGTTATGAATGAGTGAATGAATGAGTGAATGAAAGCTTAATTTCAAACATGTAACACAAATAACAAAACAAAGAAAACAACATATGAACAGTTTTTACCCAACATGTTCGAAAAAGAGTTGGAAGAAGCCTAACGCTTACTGAAATATTTGAATATCATACATTTAATATTTGGTTCTGTTTTATTTATTTTTTTTGTAAAACCCAAATAAAATAAAATAAAATGACCTGGGCCATTGTTTTAATTAGGAGAGTGTTTGTCTTTATTAATGATATTCATGCATGCCAGTGGTTTTTCAACTATTTGGTTAGCTACTTTAAACCTGATACAATATGTAAATATTTTTTGTAGGTTTAACTTATTTACCTTTATGTAGTTTCTCTTCTCTTACCTCATTATATTTTATGTATTTTGCACTGCTGTTCCCTGCTGCTGCAACACCTTAATTTCCCCACAGGGATAAATAAAATCCTATCTTATTATCTTTATTTTATCTGATGCTGGTGAACGTCAACAGCTGAAATCAAACGCGTTGTTCGGTAAAGGAAGAGCTGATGACAGAGCGCGGTCCATCATTTTACTCAGACTCTTGTGTGAGAGTCAGTGAAATTAGTTTGTTAAATAGCACAAAAAATAAATCCACCAGCACAATTTATCCTGTATAAGTAGACATAACACAGCATACCAGATCTTACAACAGTTTCCTAGGATCTGTCATGAGCCTTTGCATTCACAAGCTTAGTCTAGTCGTAGAATATTCCTATTTGAGTCAGTAGGTTTTTAAATGGCTTCTTGCCCTTGTGCCTAAAGTGGAGTATGCAGCTCTTCATTTTTAAGTTCAAAAAGAAACGAACAAACTGATTTTTAACAAGCAATGAATAAACATAAGTCACCTTGCAGATACATCTCTTCTCCTTCTGTGAACATCTGATTGCACCTGCTGCATCTCGCACAGCTGGGGTGGTAGTGCTTATCTCCTGCCTGCAACGCACACAGCACAAAACAAACTTGACATCACACGAGGGCGACGATCAATAAAAGCCCGCCGGTGAAGAAGCGAGTGAAGCCGAAATAAACCCGGAGCTCCACCTGCTGCAGCTCAGCTACGCGTCTATCTGCTAACACGCCGCTCGAGCGAGGGACAGTTTCATCAGATGTGATGCGGCCGTAACTGCTATGAGTTCCTTCAAACAATTACAGGCCAGCAGTGGGTGAATTTGTTCCACTTAAAATCCTCAACGTTAAAACAGGTTTTGGTGGAGTTGAATGAGGATCTGTGAGACTATACTGCAGCGTGAAATCATTTAATTCATTCCAGGCAGACATATCGCAAAAAAAAAAAAAAAAATGTTTATAGTGACTATGACCACCGTGACACTCGTCAGTTTAACACATTGGCCCTGCCTTCAAACATCTGAGTGTTCCGCTTTGTGATAATCTGCATAATTCGATCCTGGGAAATGATCTGTCGGCCCGAGCACCTGAATTTCCGTTTGCGCTGATGTGGCACTTTGCATGCAGAGTGCTCCATTATGAAGCCTGCGCGACTTTAACCACGGGTGATAAATAGCCAAATGAAATGTTGCCTGCTGCATAACAGCCCTCACTCAACATTTCAGCAGGAAAGTGGCCACTCGAAGATATGAAGCCTCTGACTAATATTTGCATTTTACATGTTGCTGTATCGAGAAGTTGAGTGAGCGAGTTTCCCTCTCAGGTACAACAAAGGTCGGTGTGTAGTGCGCTCTCCTCGGTTCTCTCCGTCTCTGAGAGCTGCGTTAACCGCCCCAACATTAATAAGCCACTCGCTCTGAGAACAGCTAATATGCAACACACCAATGGACTAATCTTGGTCAGTGATTAGACTGATCAGACAGGCTGGTATGGCTTTAGTCTCGCTGATCCACTGGCAGCAGCTCAGGGGTGAGATGCAGCAGCCTCTTCCTACCGCCATAAAGGCCTGTCTTAGCGCTGGATTACTGTAAGCCCAGCTGGCTGACTAGCAGTCACATTTTCATACCATTAACTGACACATAGCTAAGTGTCTGCAGAACGGACAGGGCTGCACTTGTTGGAGCGGCCAGTGAACAAAGAGAGCGACGGGGACCAGAAAGCGTTGTTTCCCATAAATCTGCTAAAAAACAACATTTTATAAAAGTTTCATAACGGCGGTATTAATGCATAATGACCACTTCCTAAATGTCACATCACATTAGCTGTTTTATGTAATATTTATATAATTTGCAGCGATGCGAGCACGCAGGAGCAACTAGAGTCGGAAAGGAGCGGCAAAAATTAATCTTTTAGTCGAACGGGCTCGTGCCAAGAGTCATTCTGGATCTGTGCTGAGGAGATTACACCGGAGATTATCAAACTAAGGTTTCGCAATTCTGCTGCTCCGTGCAACATACTCCCTCCATGTGCATGGGAAGCAAGTATTTCTTTTAAGAAAGTGGTTATTTGTGAACTTATTTCTGTGCAAAAACCAGCACAAAGCGTGCACACATAACACTTAATTTAGGTTTACTTTAGTAAAAATATCCACTTTTATTGCAGATCTTAAAAAACATGGGAGGGTTCAAGTCACACCATTGTTTTCAGACACATTCCTCTATTTATTCCTGTTAGTTATATGTCTGGAAGGGGTTGACCAATAAAGTTTTAAGCAGATATACCTGTCGTCAATCAACAACAAAATTCACTGTTGCACTCATCTCATGAGATTAGGTAAAAAATGTTTTACTCCAACTCTACAGTTAATACTTAAGAATTCATTCAAACTTACCTTATGCAGGTTTGCATAAAAATCCCGCATGAAATTCATTAACAGCTCTCCTCTAAACCTCGCGCCCCATCTGTCTGTTTTTAGAAGCCAGCGGGCAGCAGCAGAATGTGATAAGTTGATACGTGCGCCTGGGTCATACCTCTAACACCTTCCCTGTGATGAACTGATGACACGCCTCACACTGAACTCCAAAATGGATCTGGTAGTCCTTCTCACAGTAGGGGGCGCCATCCCTGTTGAGGAGAGTGACATATCCAAAAATGAAAAAAAAAAAAAAAAACCTCATGCAAGGCCTGAATTTGACCGAGCAGCCTGTAATTACAGCAGATATGAGCCACTCACTTGCTGATGTACTCCCCGGTCAGCACTTTGCTGCAGGCCTTACACTTAAAGCAGCCCAGATGCCACTGTCTGTCCAGTGCAAGAAGAGCCTGTCCGTTCTTGATGTCCCGGCCGCATCCAGCACAATCTGTGACATAATAAACTGGTTTTAAAATCCTCTCACGGCAACAACAAAATACAGTTTTTTGTGCAAGGAAATATCGAAAGACAGCCTTTAAAAGGAAAAGATAAGATTCTCATCCTGGTCATAAAACAAAGGTTTCTTAAACAGGTCCAGTTGCTTTTGTTTTAGCTTTGTTTTGCCCATTAGACACCTTGTCACTTCGGACCCGAGACACTAGATGGTGATAGAGAGTGGGGAGCTGACAGCTGCCTCCTTCTATCATCCACGTCTCTCTTACAGCCCCATCACATGCAAGCAGGAGGATGAGGCTCTAAAAGTGTAACAAGTTCTGAACGAACAATCTCCTCTTTAATGAAGAGACGTGCGAGAGCAACGCAGGGGGACGATAACCGCGTAAGGCATAACAAGGCTGCGATGATGACGTGAGTGGAATCAGCATGCCTTATTTATAGGTGACCTTGTCTAAAAGCTCTTCAAATGCCAACAGAGACACCAGCAGGGGTGAGAGAGAGAAGGGAGGAGAGAGAGAGAGAGGGAGAGGGGGGCAAGAGAAAGAGGGATGAGGCGAGCTGAAACAGGGAGGGTTTGGGGGCTGCACATCCCTTGCTCCAGAGGAGAGGAAATGCACGGCCATGCATTATTTAGCAGAGCCTGTCTTGTGTTGTTCATGAAGGAACGTGGATTTTCCAGCACCAGGCTGAGCTTACGGGGGGGAAAGCATGTCTGTCTGTTGAAGCTGCAGCCTGCTGTGGGAAACAGATTCTGTTCACAGTCCCCAAAATTTGCCCACCAGGACCGCCACTGATCACTAATTAACGGTGTGTCGCTTGTTTGTTTAATCTTTTCAGAGCTAAGCTAACTAGCTGTAGCTGGAGGTATTGATCTTCTCAATTAAGGAAAGAAAGGAAATAAGTTTGCTGGAAGGCAGGACGTTGGGCAAATGGTGGCTGTAGCTTGTGAATTATTTAATTCACAGTTCCACATGTTTCTATTTCGGAGACTTTTAAATCTCTTTTAATGTGCCACAGGTTAGAAAAATTATGGATTTATGAGGAATTCAAAATTCAATATTTCTTTTTTTTTACTGAAGAGCCACTGAAGGCCACTGAAAAAGCAAAGTTTTTTTTTTCTAAAAAAAAAATAAATACAAAATTCAACTTCTCTAACTACATTTTTTTTTTCAGACGCCCTAAACCTCTTCCGTACTTTTTGGTTCAGTTCATAGACTGCATAAGGATAGACGGCCGAACTGCTTCACAAAAGTGAAGCTAAAGCTAGTAGAGCTCCCCCTAGTGACTGGCTGCACTGTAGGTCATAAGCTCCACCCCCTCCATGTTAGTGGATGAGACTTGGGCCAAACTAAAACACTAAAATACACGTCAAATTTTCAATGATGGTTTCTGTCATTTTGTGTAGTTAATACAATGTTGATGCATGTCCAGGTGTTAACTGTTTGGATAACCTTCATTTTAGTCAGTAATAAATTTGACACTATGGAAACGGGATGTGTAACTGGTGGAGGTAGAGTAGAGCACAGTATTAATTAAATGAGAAAACAAAAATGTGAGTGAGTCTCCACTCTCATTGTACTGCACAGACTCTGGCTCCAAAGTTGTAATATGGTATTGGGTACCAGGTATACCCCAGAGAAATACAGTCAGTGGGAAAATGTCATGCAGGAATCATACATGGAAGCAAAACTTTCCAAAATTCTTGTAACTCTAAAACTTTTGACCGTAATTCAAACTAAAAATCGTTCCAATGCTGGAATTCACAATTGGTGAAAGTCAGTTCCTTCCTGTGCAAAACTTGGGTACTTACTGCTGGAGCCTAGGATGTCCTTTGGTCCTGGAGACATGGGCTCCACACAGTACTGACACAGGCAGTCCTTCCCGTTAAAGGTCACCCTGTCCCCTGCAGGGAACGGTCGTCTGAAAGACATCAACAGGCAGTCAACAAAACAGGAGCCGTGGCCCTGTGGTAGGTGTAAGAGTTAATTAGCTGTGGCTCGCAGGTTGCCTGACGGGGCTGGAGATGACAGGCCCGATGATGCGGATGTGTGTCAACGGTGCGCCTGAGGAGCCCCGTTTAGCCCGGTGATGTGGACATGACACTCAGTGTCCTACTGTACGCTGTCTACTGCCTCCAACTTGAACTTTGTGAGGTGAAAAATTCTGAGGGGAAATCATTCTGAGAATAATTTCATTATTACTATCTGGAAAGTCATGTATTTATGTAGCTGTAGAGAGAAGAGATTTAGGATCAGAATCAGCCTCTCTGGTCTGTGCTTCCACTGAAATGCTCATATTAAGTTACAGCTGACAGCGCAGCCTTTATTACTTGGTGACGCTCCTGTTTTCCCTCTTTTAAGGCCTGCGCTTCCCTCATAGCCGGAGATGTATTCGCTGCTTGATGGAGCTCAATGTTGCCATAGCTTAGTCTGTCAGGGCTGATCCGTGAAATGCTTGGCGTGACAAGAGTGGACAGCTTACTTGCAGATGGTGCAGACAAAGCAGGCAGGGTGGTAGGTCTTGCCCAGGGCAGTGACCACTTCTCCCTCCACGAAATCTCCGCAGCCGTTGCAGCGGGTGCCGTGCATGCGTTGGTAGTCCAGGGTGCACAGATACTCCCCATTCTTCATGAAGAAGCCCCCCTGGGCGAGGTCACAGCCGCACACTGTACGGGACACACACACAAACACCGTCACTCTGCGAGTCGTGTCGTTTAGTGCTCTGCCCACATAACTCATAAATGCATCCGACCATCAAGCAAGCCACCCAACTCCTCCATGCATCGGTGGGTTTGTTAGGACTTTCTTAGGCTCTTTTAATGCGTGAAATGGATGCTGACAAAAAAAAAAACAAAACAGTGACAAATACAATTTAACAGTGCTGTACGTTGCAACGAGAGGCACAACGTAAAAGCCTCTCATCAGCAGTCACATGTAAAAAAGGAACTCCGCGCTCAGTCTCTTGTGTCTATTAATCAGAACTACTACTGCAAAGGTTCTTTCTGTGTCATTTTAGAGGTTGGCTGCCCAATGCCGCAACAATTCTGCAATTGTCCGAGCCAGGAAATAGCCTTGATGTGTTTTTGAAGATAACTAACAAAGAAATACTCAGAAACACCTAGTCAGGCTCCAACTAGCTTCCTTCCATTCATATGCGACCTTGTCATTTACTCAAACATGAAAGACTGACAGAGGCTGAATTACTAATCAGGGGACAATTGGGAGTTCGAGACGTTTTAATGTTGATGTGACATTGAAATTACACTGAGCCCTTGAACGAGAAAAGAAGGAAGGCAATTACTGACTACATTTGCTCCAAGGCCATAATCTGCATGTTGTTTTGTTGGCCACTCTAATCTTTTCATATAGTATGTGTACAATAAAGTAAGATTAGAATCTGAGACCGTGTTTGCATACACAGTTATCTATGTATGTATGAATGGATAATGTTTAAAACATAAATAGATGGAAGTTTTAAAAAGATGTAGATCAGGGGTTCAACGGTTTTCAGGCCATTGACCCTAAACTGATAGAGAGATGAAGTAGGGATCCTCTACCTTCCTACTATATGTGTTCTATTTTACCCTCCTGAGACCCTGTGTCCTCATATGGGGATATTAAGTTTTAGGTTTTGTTGCAGCTTATTCTGCTTCATTTAAACCCATTGTCCTCGCTAGTGGACACTTTAGTCCGCCATCTAGTGGTAGCAAAGTGTCAATACGATAGTCGGTAAAAACATTGGATTCATTCTCCACACCATCACAGGACAAAGGTGGAAAAGGAACAAAACCTCATCAAATTCTATGGTTGAAACTTATTTATTTACGCTTGTTAACGTTTCTACTTTGATATGACGTGCAAATTTAGCCCATTTTATCAACAGCAACGAGCTACAAACTCGCTAATTATCAAGTACTTGTTTGAGGACGTTGGGACTTCATTGTTTGCAATTCTGGTTTTGCTCAGCCATGTTCAGGTATTAAAATAAACAGCTTTATATTTTGTCGCACATTGGTGACTTTATTATAATAATGAAATAATCCCAGTGTCCACATATGAGGACATTGTTTTTTTGTTTTTGTTTTTTAAAAAACTACAACTTCCTGTTTAATGATGAAGCTTGATTTTTATACTTAAATAAAAAATGCAAAGCAAACTAAAGCTTGGGTCTCAGGAGGTTAAACCCCGTCCACTGCTATTTATAAATATACATTATTATTATCATCTTATATTCAGTATTAAGCTATTCCTTATCCCTTTACTAAAATATGTTGGATTCATATTAATGTGTATTTAAAGAAATTTAAATTCTTGTTGAAAATTCCAAAAACATATAAAACATGTCAAATCAACCAAAAACTTTACAACCTCCCCCGTAGTGTCTCCATGGACCCCCCAGGGGTCGCCGACCCCCGTTGAAGACCTTTGATGTAGACGTTACACTCACAATAGACAGTTATTTTCAGGGTTTCAATAAATGTATTTGTTTTTCAAACCTTGTGCATCACAGAATAGTTTCCTCCTTTGTGATGCTTTGTCATGTCAACTCAAAAACCTCTTTAGGAGAATATAATGCAGGAGTGATGGGGCTGAAATAGGGTTACAGCCTCATGTACTGCAGAATATACTCCTTCTTTAGCTTCAGGGTTACTTACAGAAAATGTTTTGAGTCACTGTCATTCAAGTAGCGGTTGATCTCAGTCTTACATTCAACAGAACACCACTAGTGTCTTCAAGGCTGTTTTATGTTGCTAACCAGTGTGTTGTTTGTTTCTCCTTTTGGCCACTCCTACTGTTCTTGCATACTCTCTGATGGATTGTTTTTGTTTTTGCACCGTAAGGGTGGCCTGTTTCATTTGCACTGAGGAGTCCTTTGAATACACGTAGTTCACAGAAACTATTTCCAAAGACATACACCTTTTACCTGCTTCATGATTGTAATTCCTACAGGTTTCCTCCCATTTGGATGTGAATGTCCTCAAATTAAAGCAGAGAGTCTGCAATTTAAACCCATATTATATTGTATAATTGTGACTTGTTCTCATAAACAGCTAAAATAAAAAATATCTCAGTGCCAAATCATACAGTGTAACAACCTTTCTATATGTGAAGTTGTACTGTTGCTGATGCGTAAAACTGCATAATATAAGCACCTGTTTTCCGTGATGATATTAAATGTCATCAAGTTATACAAACAATTAAAACCAAACCTCGCCCTGTTACAGACACATCATTCATTGTATTATGACAAAAAGACTGCATGTCATGGGGGAACTCGGCATATGGTTTGATTAGAATTATATAATAATGTTGCGAACCCGGCAGGGTCCACAATTCCAGCATCACAGAGGGAAATTAAATAGCCTTTTTGGAAATGCCACAGCAAAAAAAAGACGAAAACATTTCGATGTTTGAGATAACCACACCTAATCATTCTTACGTAATGAGCCACGCTAAACCCTGCGGATGAATGGGAGCGGGTGAGGGAAAGAATCAGCTTTAATTGCATTAGGGCTCAGGGATGATGAGATTAGCTGCTAAGCTAACTGAGTCAAAAGAAAACCAGCAGTGGAGATTTGGTGGCCTGTTCAATGTGATGTCTTCAACCGCTTCGGCTTTTCATAAATCACATAAAAATGCAATTTTGGAAACTTTATGGACTTATGAAAGTGAAATTGAATTCAGGGAAGTTGAATGGTTTTGGTTGAGCGCACTTTGTGAAATGAGGAAAAATAATGCAAAAACAAGGTATTATGACAATTGTCTGCCAAGATATTATGACTTTTAAGTGTCAATAAGCTCATTCACCTAGGGATGGGTACAGATACTCGGTACCACAATGGCACCGGTGCTGACACATACGGTAGTAAACAGACTGAAAGGCAATGCAGATTTCGGTCAGGTGCCGACGCGCGTGACATCACGTCAGGTTTTTAATCTGCACAGAGTCGAACCTTCAAACTGTCTAAGGCAGAATGGTCAAAAGTTTGGCTGTGCTTCACCTCAAAAGATGCAGACAGCAATCTACAAGAAGGAGATATTGTGCAAGGTGCAAGGGAGGTAGCACCTCGGATTTGATTAAACATCCGACGACTCATAGCATTTTTGTTAGCAGCATCGCCGCAGAGGAGAGCAGTTGAACCACTGCTGTTTTTATTATGATAATTATGGCTGTTTGTTGTGAATTTTATTTTATATTGGTTAATTTATCTTCTCAGTTGTATTTAAATTTTTTGCCGGTTTGGCACCAGTATCACATAACACCTTAACAGCTCACCCGCCGTGACCAGGACTGACAATTATTATTAGTCAGCCTAAAGGTTGGAGACAGACAAAAGCTCATATAAATTTAGAGTGAAGGATTGTACAGTGAGTCTTTTGGCTATTAAAGCTTGTGTCTTATTTGGTAACTTGAGTGCAGCTCACACGTTCATCACCACCGACTCTAGAAAGGCATGCATGTCCACCTCGAAGGACCGAATTTAGTGCTAATCTCAGCGTTTGTTTGTGTTATTCTGGGACCTTGGTGAACTAAGCTAACTCTTTAACAGTGCTCCAGTCACAGATTAGCTACAAGGGTTTCAGCAGGGCAGGTTCAGCGTACGATGAGGATGCCTTTTCAGACGTGAGTGGTAACCATGATCATGCCAGACGTCTATCAATAATAAGGCTAAAGAGTAGAGAAAGGAGATTGTGTCTTTTAACGACTTCACTGCTTCTTAACATCCTGTGACTGGGATGCTTTTTGGGATTGTGACAGACAAATTGAGCAATTCCTTCAGTTGCACTTTTGTCTTTTCGCCTTATGCGCCATCGCAGTCCTCAACACCTGCGAACTGTCGTACTTTGCAAGTACACAAAGGATGGAGGAAAATCTCCTAAACGCAACTGTTGTTTATCAGGCGGCACAGTGAATGAAAGGCAGCAAATGTCCTACAATTGTGACAGCATCAAATTAGCAATGAATTTTAAAAACTTCACGCTTTAGCGGACAGTTTTCACACGACTCCCACATCTTTTCTTCTCGTTCGCTGAAAGAAAAATACTCTTCCAGGGTTCATTTTTAAATTGTAAACACGCCACATCGTTTACAAAGGATGGACATGGAATAAGGCAGAGCCAAATCACAGGGAGTAAATACTAGAAAGCTATTCAGCAGCAGATTAACCTTGAACCCTCCTCAAACGTACTATTTATTGGACAACATCGAGGCAAAAATGTACACGCACAAACAAACTGCTAGTAAAAGAGCATACATCAATATTTATTTCTGCTTTTTTGTTCTTATAAATCTCTTAAAAATCCTCCAATTTGCTTAAAACTATCATATATTGAATATTTTTCACAATTTTATCCCTTTGAATTCCAGTTTAATTATTCATTCAAAAAATGAACACAAGAAAATAATTATTTTCAAAATTGGAAGCAGCGAAATGATGGGGCTTTGGTGGTGATTCGATTCCTAGAAATGTCAAAGACTAGCAAAAAAAAAAATTGAGTTGATTGCATTAGTATTTTTAATGCGGTGCCAGATGCTCCTTCTGGACAACTTCATGGCCAAAAATGCCTCATTGACTTCCATTAAAACCACATTTTTAAATGTTACTGCAGTTCAAGTACACAACCATGCATTCTATTATCACCCTTTCATTTTTGAAGTAGTGATGCTTCACATGTTCACTGTATTCAGATTCGAACATTTTTCCATTGTAGGCTGATGCATGAAATGTTTCCCAGTGTGGGTGTGTGTGTTCTTCCACAGCTATCTTTCTGAGGATCTTTAGTTCTGAACTATCGGAGTGAGGACATTTGTGCATAAAGGGCTATTGAATGCATTATGCCAATGAATGTTGTCACAAAGATAGCAAAGATGCAAAAATATGTGTGTCCTCAAAAACAAGTAAAGCAAGTAATCAGCAGCAGTTTAGCAGATGACATCATGTATCTTGATCAAAATACTTGTTTGGTGGATTGTTTTTCGTGGTTACGTGCATCATCTCTGACATATTACCGTACCTTTACAGGTGAAGCACTTGAGGTGAAAGTGCTTGTTCTGCACGCGGAGCACCTCGCCCTTACATGGCTCCCCACACTTGTAGCACTGAATCAGGGGCTTCTCTGCGGAGTGGTGGTGTGTGTCCTGCGCATGAGCCACTGCAAAAGACGAGACCTTAACGTTACTACCAAGCTGCGATGTTGATGAGTCATCCGGGATGTCTGTACGTGGTGGTGGCGGTCAGGGCAGTTTTCGTAACATTTCTTTCAGTCTGTTCGGTCTTAGGACAGGCTCTGCAGCATCACAAAAGCAGCAGAGATAAAGACCAAACAGTTCAGAGCCCGTCAGGAAAAAAATAAATAAATAAAAAAAGCACAGAGCAGGGCAGCATAACTTGAGGTTCACGGCTAGATGGTCTCTCTAGAGAGTAACAACCTAAATATAGTCTGTCTGGATGGGTGACGGATGGACAGTCGAAATGCTGAGGGAAGCAGGGCTTGGTAAATGGCACAGTAAAAGGGTATTGATGAAATCTGTTTTACTGTTGAGTTTAATGTTCTTTCATCCTTAAAGGAAAACAAGAGTTATGGTCCGTTTGTTTTCTTTGCCTCGCTCACATTCCCAGAAATCCTCGGACTTTTTCGCCGCGCTTAAAGAGCACATACGTCTTCATACCAGCTTTTGTCACATGCTAACTCTGAATAAGAACATCTGCATAATTTCTGAGCTGAGCAAGAGGACCAGTACTTTCTGTCAAGAGCAGAAACACAAGCAAAAACAGAACAGAAGTAATATTTGGATATCTCCCTGGCTGTAGATGAATGGAACAGCAGCATCCTGCTAATACCAGCTTCTAATGCCAAAAAACCAATTGTCTCCATATTTCTAACTACAGTGACAGAGTGCAGACACCGGAAAAGAAAAGAAAAAAAAAACTAAAGCAGTGCAGCACCTGACAAGACTGCCAGCAGCTCTGTGAGGTTCTATATTTAAGTATAGTGAGGATTTGATGAAACACTTATTTCAGCATGCTAACATGTGCTTTATTGTTAGAAATATCACTTCCATTTGTCTGCACGGAGCAGTTCTTTTAAAAGAAATTTCAATTTGTTGATTACATAACATAAAAAGTAAAGTTATTACCAAAGTCGTGGCGATTAATCCTGCAGAAATGCATTAGTGCATCAACCCAAACTTCAATCCATCAATATATTGGCTATAAAAACTAAAGCTGTAGAGGGTCACAGGGGATTTGAGCATTTATTAACTGGCATTTGAGTGCCAGGGCTAACACAGAAAGAAAAATTACAATTCATGATCACATGCACTCTCAACGGCCAATTCAGAACAAGCGAAGCCAGAAGACCTGGACAGGGAGAACAACACTAGATTAGAACCTTGCCGCTGTGAAGCAGCAGTGTTAACCACATCCACAGATCACTGGAGAAGGGGTGAAGGTACAGTCATCGTGATCTATCCTCTGGGGACCATGATGGCCGGTCCCAAGATATGAGACATGAACATGAGACATGAGGTCTTTGACCAGCTGATACTCAAGAGCAGGAGTGTAATAAAATTGAATCCAGGGGGAGGGTCATGGGCCAAAATGTTAATTTTGCAGTACATTAAGTTTTATATGGGTATATCTAGCGTGCATGTGCAAAATAAATCATCTATCTGGCTTCTTTAAATAAGAAAAAATAACTGAAGCACTCTGAACTATTTGAAGACAGACATGGAACATTAGTAGGCCTTGGGCCTATATCTTCAAATATAAAGACATTTAGTGGAATAAGCAAAGTGATATGCCATGCCATTAATCATACAGACTTAAGTAATACAACATACACTGCGACAGAATCACGCTTGGTAAAAACAAAATCGTTTTCCTCAACTGCCTATCACACTCAGCATGGATCCACTCGCTAGCTGCTGGTCTTCTTCACCTCACAGGATTTGAGCTGGCAGGAGCTCAACAGCGCCACCCTAGCATCACTATATCACAATGACATTCGCTGGCCAGGAGTGGAAGTGCACCAATAAATAATATTGAGTGAGAATAACAGAACAGACCCCGAGTGGTGACGGTGGGAAAAAAATTTATGCAGTGGGAAAAAGCGCTCCAGGGATTTATATTCATATTCAGAAAACTTTATCCGTCCCCAAAGAGCAACTTAAGGGACGCGTGAGCAGCAGGCAGGACGTGCAAAAACAAGACACTTTTAAAGAAACTAAAAATAGAACTATGTCATAAATGTTTTAAGCTTTCCAAACCGTCGAGGTAGGATGTAACATGACTGCATCAACAGAGTGGATACAGTGCAGACAGGGTGTAAGTGTAAACAGTTATTACAGTGAAGGTCTTTAGTAAACTAATGTTAATGTGAAGAATTTAAACGTCATTTTCTCAGTGTGACGTATTGTGCCAGACATCTTAATTATATAAGAAAAGAGAGGCTATTATCAGCTCTGCTTCATCTCAAGCAGCACCAGTTTTAGATCCGTGAGATGTAAGCCCCTCCCCAGTAAAAAAAAAAAAAAAGTTTAGGCGTCCCTGACATAGACTGACGTTGATTCCCAGCCACTGTACGGGACGTGAATACTGCTGCAGTGCCGCACTGCACACAGCTTAGCAGCTATCCGAAACCAGCAGATTATTTCACATTCGGGAGCTTTAACTAGCCGGGCAGCTTCTCTCTCTCTCTCTTTCTCTCATCCTCTTTCTGTCTCTCTTTTCAAACCAAGACGTACACACACACACACAAACATGCAAACACAGAGAAGACGCATTAAAAAAAAAAAAGGGATCTTTACTCTTTCTGCTCTGCATTGAATCATTAGTCTGCAAGGCTAAAATAAGACACCACCACAGCACAAAAATAGTATCAGGAACGATCAATGTGCTACAAGGGAGAGACATTACTCTGGATTATTGATGACTTCGCCTGGCTTGCATCCCACTTCTACAGTTGCAGTGACTTTCTGACGTCGAGGGGCAGTTTGACTGCAGTAAAATCTAATTAAAAAGAGAATTCAGTCTTTCTTATTCTTTTTAATGGGACAATCTGTTTTTCACCGCCGTGGATTGCTGAAATGTCCTGTGGTAATTCTCATATACGCAACTACAACAACAACATTAATCTGCTCATAATTTGGGACAGAGAGCTGTTGTGAGACAGCACAAAACTGTGGAATTAGACGACAGAGATGGAGAGAAGGTGGGTTATGAGGGGAGGATCTGTCTCCCTGGTGTCTCTGATGTGATTACACTCAGCAGGACAGTGACTCATCTCTGGGTGAAGCAGACTACTGTGACAGAGAACTGATCTCGGCGGCTCCGCGTGTGACATTGCACCTTCATGGAAAAACAGAGGCCATCTGGGTAAATGCACACTGTAAAAATATCCAATCTAACACGTAATTTTTAAGCATCTCACACACGCTGGGGCAACCGAAAGGTCAAATCCAGTTTATTAAAACTCCCTTATTTTCTTTAGCGTTGGCAGTCAACTCCATTAGCGTAGGCTACTTAGAAAGACCAGGGTTAAGAACACCGTGGAACAGTGTGTAGTCACAACTAGAAGCGTGTAAATACGGAGGGTCACAGCTAATACAGGGATTTGCCTTTTACATGTTGGCCAGTTAGGGCTGCAACTTTAGTGTTCACCTTCATTTTGTTTCCATCATCATTAAAATTGTTGGGAACACAGAGTTGCCATATTGTCACTGTGCAGAGCTGAACATGCAAGAATTACTTAGCTACATTAGCATTGAGCTGTAGTCAGTTAACTCGTGACATACTTACTCAAACAGTGTGTTTACTTTACAAACTGGCAAACATCAAAGTAATTTATTTATTACTTGCAGATGTACTTTTGTTACGTTGTTAAAGGTGCCATAAGGTGCGATAAGGGCTGAGCCTTATCAGCCTTATCATTGTAGAAACAGAAAACTGTTTTACTTTTGTGAAATCCGTCAATTTTTTTTTAAATTTTCATGGAGAAAATCAAGATTAATTCATTTAACAAATATGGTTCATTGCCCTTAAGTGCTAAACAACTATAAACTTGTATTTAGAGCATTAGAACGTAAGTGATGATTCAAGTACAGGTTAACATGCACATTACAACATTAGACAACATTAGGCCACTTTTTTGTGAGAACTAATAAAGGAGTTAAGTTTTTTAAAGACCACATTTGACCCTGATTTGACCTGAGATTGTTTCCTTGATCTTCTCTGATTGGCTGAATGAAAACCACATGGTTGTAAACCTCACCACCGAGAGGCAGACGGACGCAATTTAAAATGTGTGTTGAAGCGACCGCACATTGTACCTTGCCCCATAAAGGCTTACACAACTGCAGTAACTCTTTCTCTAAACTAAAGTAAGTTAGTCCTAACTTTTACATTTATGTTCCAAATTTAGGGATTAATAAATAAAATATTGTTGCAAAGTTGCATTTAACCTTGGTTCAGTTTGTGCTTGCAGTGAAATGGAGACAAAGTTCTTTAGTGAAATCATCATCATTTATAAATACACAGTATATGATGAGTAGGTGCACTCCTTCAAAAGAGGGCCCGGTTGTGCACTCTTATGTAGATAAACTACTTGGTTATGTTATTATAAGGTAGTCCAATCGGTTTGTAGGTAACTTGTGTTCATAGTATGAACACACTTGTGGTGTTGTGGTGTGATAGAAGTATGAACTTCATACTTCTATCACACCACAACACTCCGCCTGAAAACCACCCTCTCTGTCCAAGCTGAGCTTGGTTCATTTGTTCCCGAGCAATGTACAATTGCTGCATTCACACCAACCTAAACCCAACCAAACCTGAAGGACAAACGACAGCGGTTTTGGAACAACAACCTAGGTGTGAAAGCACTCAAATTGTAACTTGAGCTAAAACACAAAACATGGACCTTGAAATCAATTTTGGAGTTACTGGAAGTTGCATACCTATAGCCTATCCTGAAATCATTCACCAATTAAATCTCCAGTAAGTCAGAAAAAAAATGAGCTGTAAAAGTTCAAGCGTTTGCACATTACTTAAATTATTAAGAATTTCAGATTGTAATTCTCAAACTATTCTTTATTGTGCATTGTTGCAGCAATCACACCAGTTAAGGTGCAAGATTCATTCTATTTCACACTTTGGTTTGGTCTTCACCAAATCCTTTCAACTATTTTCAGCAACTGTTCACTAGCATGCTAAACTGCTAAGCTAGCAGTGTAAATAATAAAAGCTTTTTGTATGGGCCACTGAGTTAGTGACTGTTACACAATAAATTAGCCTTAAAGGCAAAGGTTTTGAGCTTCTGGTGTAGCCAGCGAATATCCAGATAAAGATATCAGTTATAAGGATCTGATTCATGTGTCATTGTTCACAGTCCGAGGAGCAACTTGAGATACGAGAATGATGAATGATGTCTTTAAGTGCACGGTTTACGCACAGTTACTAATTTAAACTGCTTTGTTTACCAAAGCATGCAACCAAAGGCAGTAATTGGTCAATGCCACCTGGACAATTTATTTGCAAATGAAAAAAACAGAAAGCTAACAATATGAACATCTTGGGCCTTGCTTGAATTCCTCACATTTGAAACAATGCATATAGTGTATATATGCTGGTGATGTCAGCTATTCCTCTCTGAGCCTGTTTGCAAATCTGACTCACTATTTTTAACATCTCAGAGTGTAGCGTTGTGAGCTGGGAGAGCCCCGCATGGAAAAGTCAACACTGCTGACGTCACAACAAGTTGACAGAAATCCAAGACAGATGTTTGCATCCCAAACACAGAGGATCTAAGGAGCTGAGGCTTGGATCGGGACTCTATGGTTGCCGTGTTTTTCCAGCTCAACTCCGCCATAAAATGCTGCGTTTTCCTGAGCAGTGGCTACACAGACGGGGCCAGACAATATGAAGCTGAGAAGGGTGCTTTACACGGGGTTCCATAAAAAAGTGAAGAAGCCGACATGAGAAGGGATGTTTAATCTGCTGAAAGGATTCAGATTGGACCATTAAAAAGATTAGTTTGGACACAAAATCCATAAGTGAGGTCTCTTTCAAATGTATGCAGTTATAATTCTGTACCCACAAAAGCATGACATCTTTTACTTCAATACCATTGATTTAAAGTAAATCCATTAGCGAGTCTTTAGGGGTTTTCTGGAGATAGCACCAAAATGGCGCTTGATTTGCCAGAATGTACATTATATAACACTATAAATAAGTAAGTATGGGGTTCGTGACGCGACCTCAGTACAGAGCAACTTACTGTGAAATATACAGTAGCGCAATTTTTCCGATTGCTGCTCACATTCCTCATTCTGGGCCGGATTTGTTGGCTGTGCTGACGGAGTGATCCGTCCCGCCTCAACACCGGAGGATAAAGTGACTGATATGAGCCTAAACACACAATGAGAGCACACACACACGCACACGTGCACACACACACACACACGGCCGTAACGACGGCGCTGAGGGAACAATAACCAGCAGAGCATCCCAAAGCCAGGGACAGAGAAAAAGGGGAGTGCTCTCTCCACCCCTACATTCAAACCACCCCCCTCTGCCCATTTAACAGAGCCTAGCTGCGTTGGCAATAATAAAAGCTGCAGATGATACTCAGGGGGGAAGTGAGAAAGGCCATCTTGAATCCCCCGAGGACAGATCTTTTCTGTAACACGTGCCCCGGCCTCGCTGGTAAGTAACAAAAGATTTGGGGCTGTATTGACAGAGAGTCCTGGATCTGCTGAGGAGGCTCCAGACTTTGTTTTTCTTCATTTCCTGCCATGAGCCCGTAGGAATGCATAGGAGAAGATTTGGAAAGGGTGGGGGGCAATTACAACAATAAATAAGAGATGAAAAGATCGAATTAAAGATTCAGCAGCACTTTACTTTACACTTTTTCCAATTGGACAGTTTCCAATAGAGCTTCCATTAAGGGACGTACAGTAACATGGGATTGAGTTTGTGAGACGAAATCAGAGGGACAAAGAGTCATCTACTGTCACTGTGTCCAATACTTTTGGCCTTTACTTCATAGTCCAGTTTGAATCTAGATATACATACACCCAAGGGGGTTTGACCAATGAATAACTTCAAAGAGCATAAAATATGCCCCCAGTGAAAATCCCAATTTGTGACAGGATGTGTGCGAGTTTGGGGGAAGGGTGTGCGGGGCTCTTCATCACCCAGACATAACGAGAAGCTCTTAACCCTCCCCTCCATGAATATGTATGGCGGCGTCCACCGCCTCCACGTCCCCTCTGCCCCGCCACCAGCACCCCCAAACAAAGGCACTTCAAACGCGGGGCACAAATTGCAGAGGGGAACCCTATCGGCCTCCACCAGGCCCCCCTCCCAACGCCGAATAACTAATCCCCGGGGACCTGAGCTTTGAATAATGATCTGCTCTCAATGCTCCAACGCCACAGCGCGCTTAGCGTTCGTTGTCGGCCAGGTACACAACAACAACAATAATTATAATAGCCTGATAAACAGAAAGAGAGACTTCCAGTTGAGGCGAGACAATGGTGGCTGCGCGGGCTGCACGAGTCTTTGTGTTTGCGGAGCCGGAGAAGGCCTTGGCTCTTTGCCTCCGAACAACACCCCATTAAGGCCACATGCTGCTGTGTCGTATTTCCTGTGATAATCAAAGTGATTTATGCCGGACAGGGAGGATGTTTGTGGACTGGCACAGTGTATAGCCGCAGCCAGTATTTCTCCCGTGCGACGCTCGTGCCGCTTTTGTTGTTTTAGGCTGTATATTTTAGGTCAGCGACTGTCTCTCCGCCGCCGACCACTTATCTCATCTGTATATTCTAGTCCTGCGTGCCAGCTGCACAAACAGCAGCGAGTGTCCATGAGAGCGCGCGCGTGTTGCATTGATGTCTGCGGAAAGGGTTTAGCTCCTCTTTCAGGGGGCAGACACTGGCAAGCTTCAGAGATGAGGCATCACTGCAGTTGTCTGCAGCACTCTGCGAAATCGCAGGAGGCAGCTATATTTTCTTTTGACTTTTATGCCTAAAAGAAAATGCTCAGATTGCGAAAGAGTTTGAGGAGTTGGCGCTTAATATGAGGGAGGTGACGTGTGCGCGGTGGCGATCGTCCAGAGCGCAGGTCCACAGAGCGTCTTACGCAATTTAAGCGCAGAGCAGGATGACAAATGAATTAAGCAGCCCCAAAAAATGTGCACAAAACAGAGAAGATGCCAGGAGACGCGAGCCAAGATCAGACTACATAAGGTACACATGGCCCAGATAAATTACAAACTATTTCAAGGGTATTCTTGGCTTTGAAAATAGGACAGCCGCCTGCAAGTGGACAAAACGCTAACACTGCAATCTCTTGATTATGATTCATCTCTCGGAGCATACAGAGTAATTTACTATTGGGTCAGCTGTGCTTCCGTATGGTACAGAGCCCACCTGGTCTCAGACAGTTTGCATTATGAGATCCCTGGAGATGCTCAAGGAAATTCTGGGTTGCATTCCCACATCTCTTCTTTTTAAAGGAATGAAAAAACTCGCCTCATGCCAACAACAAACCCCAAAGAGTTACCCAACGGGTTAAGGCCGCGGAAAATCTTCCGAGGAGGGGTTTGCGGGAGATGAACACGTGGCAGCGAGAGGTTGAGGGTGCTCCGCCAGCACGGGGGGGACTCGGCCTTTTCTTTGTGGCTGCTCGGATCCACATGAAGAGAGAGCTGGACTCCGCCTCCAGCCGCTGTCAGATACATAAACAAAACCTACGCACTCATAACCGTCAAAAACATCGTGTCTTTTTTCCTTTTTTTTTTTTGGGATAGAAATATTTTCAGGCTAAAAAAAAACAAAGCAAAAACACATCACCGTGCCCACACACACACTGCCCAAACTGTCTACACGGGCTGCGAGATTAACTCACAAAGCGTCCATTGAAACACAACTTGAGACACTGGGAATGAGCCTTTGAGTGTAATAATGTCATACTGTAATAGTGTGATTAATGACTTTTACGTTCATTTCCACTCCAGTTAACTAAGCGGAAAGGTGATGTAATACTAAGCTTTTTACATTATGAAGTCAGTTACAGACCCAGTGTCCAAGTTATGGGCTTACTGCAGGTACAATAATTACACGCTGAATTAATGCGCCTACTTTGAAACACTGAGTAATTTGAAACAGGAGATTTTCTTCATTGCATAAAAATTGTGGCGACGTTCCCGCTTGCCGTGAGTCACTGTCACTGACGAACAGTGGTCCACCTCGTGCCCCCCAGTAAAAACCACAGGGTATGTTAATATCTCCAAACGATGCCCACCCCACCTCCGGCTCCCCCTCCCACACAGCTGGGCGACCACACTTAACAGAGGCAAAAACAATCATCTTTTCCTTTTTTTTTCTGTCTTTTTTTTTCGTCCCTCCCTCCACCCCTTTCAACGGGACCCCATGAATGGGGACAACAGCTGACAACAATGGAGTGTACCTTTTAGATGGTTGCCACGGCAACGGCTGCAGACAGAGTGAGCGAGCGAGAGGGGAAGACGGAGAGTGCAGGTCCGTAGCTCTGCGCAGTGTGGCTCCCTACACTAGTGCTCCACTTTCCGTCCCCACGCGTTTCAGAATTTTTTTTTTATTTATTTTTTGTTTTTAAATTCAGCCTCCACACGAGGACGGGCTCTTTCACACCAAGATCACACTATGTCCCCCCCAGAAGGTTCTTCACCTCTGCTGTCACATTTGCTCCCGTGTGGCAAGCTTTGTGTGCCGATGTGCATTTACATAAAGCCTGACGCTGCCAAATTAAGCAGACTCCAGCCCAAGCAGCAGCAGCAGCAGCAGCAGCAGCAGCTAGGGAGTGATGAGAAGGGCGTAGCATGTTCCAAGTCTGCCACTGTGTCTCAAGTCTGACAGAATATGCTGTTGAAGGTGCACGTTCAGTCGTTCTTCTCCTTCCAAGCAACATGCATCCACATGGAGACATAAAAATAAAAGCATCCACGCTGCCATGATTATGTCAGTAAATCTAAAACACAAAATGACCAAGAATTCAGATCTGGTTCAGTCAGACACAGCAGCGCAAATTCAAATGGACATAACGCACACGGACTGCAGACGGTCTACAGCACGACAAGCAAAACAAATCCCACACAGACAAACACACACACACACTCACGACCGCTGGGATACCTTTTTCTTTGACCATGACCATTGGAATCCAGGTATATCTGCACCAGAAAACGCTCTGAGAGTCAGTCACCGGGAGCTGTTAGATCCTTTTCTTTTTACAAAAACAAAAAAAATTAAAAAAATCAGAGCGAAACAAAATGAGAAAGAGCCGAGACACCAGAGACGGAGAGAGGAGAGGGAGAGAGGTGTAGGCGCTGCTAAGCTCTCCTCCCAAAAACACAGCTACAGCGTGGGGTTTGCCTCCCGACTGGCTGTTTTCCTCCCATCCCTCTCCTCCTCCTCCTCCTCCTCTTCCCACTCCTCCCACCTCTTCCCCTCTCTCTCTCTCTCTCTCTCTCTCTCTCTCTCTCTCTCTCAGCCCCTCTGTTGTATCAGCCGCCTCCTCATTGCAGCAACCAGGTGGCGGCTAC
This sequence comes from Mugil cephalus, assembly GCF_022458985.1. Classification (NCBI taxonomy): domain Eukaryota; kingdom Metazoa; phylum Chordata; class Actinopteri; order Mugiliformes; family Mugilidae; genus Mugil; species Mugil cephalus. Next base: position 7,854,147 of record NC_061782.1, read on the forward strand.
TGCTGCTGTGTGACCAAAATAAAATCCCAAAACAGAACCTCTTAAACACACACTCTAACGCAAGAACTCATTTAAACAAATGTTAGTCACACACTGTTAAAATAAAAACGACATATAATTCTGCCAACTAATTATGTCTTCAGATAACTTGATTTTCTTCTAAATAAGAACTTAAAATTTTGAGTTCTACACAGTAATACTTTGAATTGTAATTATATTTTAAGCAGGTAACTTTTCTTGTAAGATCCACCAATTAACCCAACGAACATGGAGAGAATCCAAGCAGACAGAGGGAGAATATGCAAACTCCACACAGAAAGGCCAAAGTTCGACTCAAACCCAGACATTCTCACAGTGTTAACCTCCACACCACTGTGCAACCCTGATACTAAAAGTCTAAAAGTAAAGAACGTGAGAGAGAGGGAGCACAGGGAAATACTGAAGTCACAGTGACTGTTCTTGTTTCATTTTAGTTTGACTTTTTTTTTTTTTTAAATGTGACAGATTTTCACTCAACTGGTTGAATGCAGATTCTCTTTAATTGCTCTGATTAAAGAGAAGTCTGATATTTGTCAGTTTTACATTTTTACATTTTTCATATTACATTCACACATGTCCCCTGTAAAAGTCATAATTTTTCTCATAAAAGTACTGGTATCAGTATTGGGATATTAGACTTACTACTTCGGACTGAAAAGAAAAATAGCGGTATCGCACATCCCTACTGGCGGGTTTGGCAAGTACACGAAGGAAACTGAGGAAAACTCCTCATGTTATGCAGCACACGCTCAGAGAGCTGCATCGAGCCACCACCAGGGGTCACACGCTCAAACTTAAACTAGTGAGTTTGGCAAATCTATATTATGTGGAGAGATCAACTTCAGATCAACTTCAACTTATCATATTCCCAAAAATGCTTTTTACTTCAGTGGATGTAAAGTAAATACTAGGGCAAACTAATTTATCGTTTTTTTTATGGTGAACGTGTAAACTCTGTCACTGACTTTCCTCTTCTGCTTTTTTTTTTATGTTGCAACACCTTTTCAACACATCAAGTCTGACTCAGTTTCTGTTCTGAACAGATATAAAAAAACCTATCTCAACAAAGACTCAAGGAATATAAACTTTTTTCCAGACCAGTAATTATCCAGATAAACTGAAAAGGTGGAGCGTTTTTTTAAATAAATGAGTGCATTTGACAAATACATTTGAAAATACAGAGCAGTAAAATGGTTAAAAAAAAACTAAAGCTACAAAGTAAAAGAATTTGTGATCTGACTGGGAGCTAGTTACTACATCTCCCGGTCATTCAAGTGGCAAAATTAGCAATTTAACGCATCAGAAAATGCTGTTTAAATGCATGAATGAGGCCTTTTGAGAATGACAGACAGCCGGGGTTATCGGCCAGATCCCATCAACGCTGTCGACCCGATCATCCTACGGGCTCACGCTGAGCGACGGCCTTACACGGTAATGATCTCATGGCTTTCCAACGCGAACATGCAACGCACGAGGACCGCACAAGAGGACGTGACGGACCATCGAGGGTCAAAGGTCAGACTTACCGTGATCTCAAGCATGAGCTTCGTATTAATATCTTCAGAGGATCCTCTGGAATCCAATTAGAGAGAGCACGGGAGACCACGTCCTGTGTCGGGGCCAGAGAGCACACCGACTCTTATATCATCTGCCACTTGAGCAAACATATGCAGCAAAAAAATCTTTTAGCGCTTCTCTCATAGAGATGTCGCAAAATAAACACGATTCCCATCTGCTGGGGAGATAAAAACATTCGCGACATGAACGATTTATGCAAATCTCTATAAAACGGAGGCAACATGATTCCCTGTTTTGTTCATTTTGGCGTTTGTGAAATCACATAGTGCTGTTACATAATGTGCAGATAAAGTTAGGTATTTGCTTGGGGTTGCATTAATTACATAGCAGGGGATCCATCCCCTGTTTTTTTTTTTTTTTTTTTTTTAGCCACATCAGTGAGTGCAGTAAAGAAAAGATGATCTTTCAGAAATAACGCGGCACACGCACAGCAGCAATTAAGAGACCAAACTGTCGCTGATCCATTCGTGCCTCCCTGTGTCTGAGGGGGAGGGCCAGGTTTTCATCAGCACCACCTCTGTAATTGCTGATGCAGGGAGCCCATTATGCATGCACAACGCATTCATCCACTGCAGTGGCAACTGTGCCACCTTCTGGATACCCAGCAACGTGCACAAGGGGCGTTTTCTTCTCATCAGCCGGTGGAGACGCGCCAGTGAGGCGAACGTTAAAAATAGTCAGCACGGACTTTCCTCCAGCACTCCACCCTCTTTTATTTCACAAAGAGAGGGGCGATGAGCGTATTAAGACCAAAACTTCAGAGCTGAGTAGCAGGATTAGATTTGAGTTCAAATGCAACACAAAGATATCCTGTTACTATAACGGACCCATTATCATCTCCCCTCTTTTAATAATCTGGCCTACGGGACAATTGGATCCACATAAGACTTGCCAAAAGGAATTCTTGTGCAGCAAAGCCTATTATCCCTGGATGAAGAGGTTCTACTGTATTTGGCTCACCTATGGATGATTCATGTCTGACTCTCCATTAACGGCCTGGTCAGTGAAATAATGCACATTAAGCACTGTAATCATACAGCGTGATCATTTCATAGATACGCAGACAGCTGCCCTAAAGAAGTAAAGCCGAGTAAAGCAGCATCGTAATACAAGAGGTCATGAGTAGCGTAAACCGCAGTTCTTTGTGTGGTCATGATGAACCAATTATCCCTGGGTTTAAAATTAGGATTGTGTGATGCCAGACAGCTACACACAAATACACACAAACGGACACACGAGGATGATGAGTTGAAGAAGTTTTAAATTCGCCAGAGCGAGAAAAGACAAATAAAGAGGATCAACTTCAACTCTTGTGGAGAATAGACAGACTTAAGTCTGTCACTAGATAATGACAAGAGCTCCCCCGTCGTGCTTCTATTTTAAAATGGGAGAGAACCTTTTGTACTGTAATCCCATTCAGCCAGGTTCACTGCTTCAAAGTGCACTTCATAAATGCTAGATTATCGCTCCTCTTTCTTTCGCAGCTACCCCCGAATACATGGAAATATGCTTTCACCGTGGCCAGATGGCATTCTTTCTGCCAACATTTCAATGATTTGCAAACATAAAAAATGTTTTAATCCACAACCCACAAGAAGCCTGGGTTGGTGACTTGTTTTCATGTTTCTTTGAGGTCTCAAAACACTTTATAATCCCTGGAAGCAGGAATATAGGAAATAATTAATAGAATTAATACAGAATTGTCTACAGTTTAGAAACAGAGGACACAGGATTTCAGCTTTTGTAAGAATGATGGTTTAACACTAGGCCACCAAAAAATAAACCAAAAAACCAATAGCACTGATAATAAAACCAAAAATGAAAGCAGCACATGCAACTTAATGTCCTTGTCACTGATTGATCTTAGCTGCCAGTGAAGAATTGAAATGTCCTACCATAAGCCTTGACCTCTGGGATCTTTGATCTCAGGTCAGTTCGCAGACAAACCTTCCTTGAACCTGGGTTATTTGTCAAACTCAGACTTAATCTCCAAAAATAGAAAGGGGGGGTTGAAAGTATTTACATCAAGCCGTGATGATTTTACGACTGTGTCTGGCATGCGGTCATGGATTTCTCGATTTGTATTTATGCCCATGTTGTAATCCTGATGTAAGCCGCCATGTCGCTTCTCCGTGTACCGGCAAAATGCAGCAGGTCTTTCCTTTGCATACGGGTCTGCATTATATAAGAGGACAGTAATTAATTTTTTTTTTCTGACGTTTCCAGAAAGACTTTTTTGGAGTTGCGGTTGCGTAACTCGTACACAACAGCTCTCGCACATGCACACACAGGGCAGATGTGAAAAGCCTCAAGAGGTGTAATCATTCCCAGTCATCCAATTAAAATTAAGTAATTGTTGAGCAACAACTAATCGATTCACTTTTACTCACAAACTGAATGCGAAGCGGAGGAGTCTGACCGAAACAAACCACAGAGAACCACAGAGAAGATGGAACGAATCGTATAAAATGTACTTTCAATTAGAAGTGTTAAAGTAGGACTGTGAACATGCAAAAAAAGCAATTTTTGGTATTTTACTGGGCTGTTATTTATTGCTCATTGATTAAGCAATGATCATTAGAGTTGGCTGCTGTTACGGTTTCAAGTCAGCCACAAATAGGATGAAAAGCAGCAACGAGAGGTGGGTGAATAAATGCTTCCAAGAAAGAAATGTGTCTTTTCTCCTCCCCTACCTGTAGCGACATCATTCAGCCTCTCACTTAGATAGTAGTCATTCGGGTTGACGTTTGGGAGCTGCTCCATGTACTGCTTAGGAATGAGGTACAAGACTTCAGCCACGTGCCCGTCCTCGATGATGGACATACGCTTGACCGAGGTCCTGCGTTTCACCCGGACGCGGTCCACGCCTTGGCTGCGGCTGGAGCTGCACAGCTTGCCCAGGCTGTTGAGGTTGGGCAGGGTGGGCATGGCGCCTTGTTCCCCTTCGACTGTCCCGCAAATCAGGGTGAGATGCTGCTGGTAGACGTTGGCCAGAGTGGGGCTCAGACTCGCTCTGAGATCAGAACATGTTTTCCCATCAAGGATGAACCAGAGCTGGATGGGTAAATTCACAGCAGCTCATTGTCAAATCTTGTTGATATCCTGGGAGTCCTCCAGCTGAAGCTCCTCTCCTCAGGGTCCATTCACCTGTTACTTCAGATTAAGTGCAACAGACGCAAGAAGAAGATGTTCACCTCGAGGTGAAGATGCCAAGCAGGAGTCAGCACCTATGACAAAGCACTCTGCTGCAGGTAGAGCAGAGTGGGAGTGGGGAAAGGAGCTTACACTATGAGAGTCTTCAGCCCAACCAGCCTGGTGCCTTAAGCAGCTTAGGGCTGACGTCGAGTCTATGATTATCTTCTGGGTGGGGTTGGATTTGGTCTACGTCAAGTTTGCCCATTGTACGGTGGGAGTCTCAACACCGTGTGTGTCCCAATCACTTTTACTTTCTCGCATCTGCCAAACAAAGAGCTGAAATCCTGCCAGAACTTTCCCAAAGGCTAATACGCTGTGTCCGCTGTTGTGCATTCAACATTAAATTATGACATTAAATAGCGAGATGTGTGGGTGGGGGTGGGGGGTGGTTTGTTCTGCGTGATTGCATCAAGGTGGGTTCACTTCAAATGTTAGATGGCTCAGCATAAAGCATTACAGGGATCAAAGGCATACTTTCAGGATGGATTGCCTTGGAAGTCTGCCAGCCCTTTGCAAGGTCAAAAACCTGGAAGGTCATTTCAGCAAAACAATGCACAAGCCAACGGTTAATCATCAGCAGGATCATTCCACTTTAATACTATATGCGCGCCGGAGCTGTACCACCGCCGAAGGTTATCCGTTAGACGATGAAAGTGTCGGGTACAGCAACAGGATTTTAGAAGATGTAACTCGCTAAGAAGACATGTTCTGAGTTTTTAATCTCCCAAGCGTCTAATGTCGAGGCGGATTTGTTTCTGCGAAGACTTTCCGAATATTTCCACATTTTTACAAGCCTTCTATTCTGAGCCAAATCTGCATTCATGTTCACTGGATACGTCACTTCTTGAAGAAGGAACAGGTAAGACTGGCGGGAGGCGAATACGTACCCAGTGAAGAGGCAAACTCCAAAAATAAAAGATGAGCCCCCGATATGTTTTCCACCAAAAGAAAACCATCTGTTTTATGCTTTGACAAGCAAATCGGTTTCTTTCACGAAAAGAAAGAAATCCGGGTGACATTATGAAGAGCACAGCGGACAGTGACAAAGCATAAAACATCCTTTTAGTCCGGAAATGTCGGCTTGGTTTGGCCTGCGCTTCAAATTTAATGAATTTCCTCTTTGCTTTGTGAGAGTACACACACAAACACACCCACGCACACACTCACACACACGTAGCTAGACTCAGGCTGGCAGAGTTTACTATTACTTACATCAGTACAGTACTTAACTAATTTGACCTAATTTAGGTTCCTCTTTCAAACACACCTTCATTCAGAAAGCCGAGGCTTCGTTCCAAGGAACGGATTTAGTGTGGTGGTGAGGCAAGAAGCGAGAAGACGTACAATCTTACACCCACGCATGCAGAGACACATGCACCTGGGAGTAGCTGAGGACATGGCACTGTGCTGCAGCAGGAACTGCCCTCCAGTTGTCATCGCCTCTGTGGCAGCTTTCGCCACGGCTACCCACACACTCGCTAAAAACCAAACACATCCATGCTCAGAAAACTGCTGCGTCTGCACAATGAAATATCAGCACTGCACATAGAAAAACATGACTACACAAAACACCCCTCCCCCCCCCCCCGCAATTCAGCTTGTTTTTCCCCTCTTGTCTTACCATCTAGTCCGAAGCAGGAGGTTATTTTTTGGGCGTAGTTGCAGAGCCCATCGTAGCCAGGCTGCTGCCTCACTGTATTCCTCTCCCCCATCTCTACACACTCCCATACACACACCGTCCCGTCCGGCACTGCTTTCACTCCCTCCACTGCTCATCAATTATTCAGACTTTTGCCAGGACACATGCATGCGCGCGCACACCCGACCCTCGTATTCGCACACACACAGAATGTAAACACACACACACACAGGGAGGGAAAACTGCTGAGGCAGAGGGTCGTGATGTTGCAGCACGAGCAGCCCTCTCCACTGGTCGGATGAGGAGGAGGCATCAGATTGGGTTACTGCAGAATGGAGCCTTGCCTCTTTTTTTTTTATTTTTTTTTTTTATCCACCATTGATCATCCAGATTACACTGCAGTGTAACAGGTACGGTGCGCAGGATGTGCTAATTCTCCTCCAGGAAAGGGCGGGGCAGAGCAGGAAGTCGGAGGAGGGCAAAATTGGGAGATGTACCAGGTATCAGGGGGCGGACTTTGTTTGTTGTTGGTCGCTTAAAGCAAACCAGACACCCAAATGCAATTATTACTTTCAGATCTGATTAGTAGACGAAAGAATAGCAGTTTAATCTTTTGAAGATGGGGGTGAAGCAGGGAATCGTGGCAAACACAGTAATGTCGTCCCATCTATTTCCTTTAGGCTGAAAACATTCTTTCATTTACGAATTAAAATAAGAATAATGGTTGTTTCTTTTTTGGATGCAAATCTCGTGGTGAACTCTTTGCTTTTTTGTTTTTGATTGAAAACGTCATTAGTAAGAGAACATAAACCATATTTTACATACAATTACGCATTGCCTTTAAAGAGGTCCATAAAATTGCGTATGATATATGGCACGCCAACTTCTTACGCGACTGCTTAGGATTAGAATAAAACTAAATGAACAGCACACACCCACTTATCACAGAGCTGTGTGGTCCACCTTGATGTTTTAAGATTCTGCAACGGAGCAGATATGAGTGGCTTAACGGGCCGGAATGAGCAATTCACCCACGTATGATTGACCACCCGGAACAATAAAGAACCTAAACAGACAGTATATAAAAATGCATTAAGAGATTATCCTCCATAATAAAACTGTGCTTTTTTTTTTTTTAGTTTTCCTAGAAAATGTGGAGGAGGAATGTGATGACACTATTCCCCTAATGTCATAACTGAGGTAACCTTAGACGATGCACTTAAGCCATTGTTGGCCATCAACAGCTGACTCACAGGTGTAAGTGAGAGGAATAACGCTTTTATGAAAAATAAACAAATAAAAATCATGCTAAGATATCAAACAGAAATGAAAACAGCACAGGAAATGACGATGGGACTGGGAAGACGGGGCAGCTTGCCTGCCGGGGTGCATTATATGGTGGGGTGAGTAATGGAAAGACATCACTAGCAAGGTAAAAGCTGATGGCCATGTGCTGATAACTGAGGATGGAGGGGGGGCGACTGCAAGACTGAGAGCACGGTAATGGCTGATGCTCGCTGGACAAGTGAGGCAGTGTGCATCACATATGCACGGGGGGGAGCAGAGTAATGGGAGATTTTTTTTCTCCCTCCTATTGAACGGAAATCAATCATCTGCCATGTTTTAGTCCTTGCCTTTACTTTCATGCTACTGTAAAATATTTACAATGACCCCAGCAGAGGTCAAAAGCATGGGCTGAGCAACCCATTAACCCATTATATTATTATATATTAAAACCTTTAACATAAATCTTCAGTGGTATTGTTCATTGACGTTTAATATTTTACATCAAGGGTCTTCAACATTTTTCAGGCCAAGGACCCCAGACTGATGGAGAGATTAAGTAGGGACCCCCTACCTACTATATGTGTTCTGTATTAAACTTAAGTTTTAACTTTAAACATAGATAAATGTAGTAGGGACAGTGAATCACCGAGCCATTTTGGTCTCAAGTGGTTGGGTGACGGGAGCGAGCAGCACTGTTAGCTTCTCTTTTTTACCTGGAGACTAAATAGACTCTTGGCCAATTGCAGAGAACCTGACAGAGTCCGGGCTCCATTTCACCCTTTACTAAAATATGTTGGATTCATGTTAATGTGTATTAAAAGAAATTTAAATTTGTGATGGAAAATTGTGGGGGAAAAATTAAAAATAAATGTATATAAAAAATGTCTATACAACCAAAGACTTCGCGACCAATCCTTTTGCGGTTTGCAGTTGACATTGTCAAGTGATTTATTGATTATTTACTCAATTAATCTATAAGGTGCCAGGAGATACTCAACAGAGAAGTGGTCAATCATCGCGTTCACAAGAGACGACTGGAAGTGCAGAAGCTTTTGTCTTGAACAATGACTTAGATGATGATTAATCTTTCACCAAAGGAGTCGCGGATTCATTTTTCTGTCAATCAACGACACAGTCTGACATTCAAAACGTGGCGGACTCTGATGAGGCGCAGCATGTTGACAAGTGGAGCGCTTCTCTGCAAATCACAGGAGGAAAATCCACATGCCGAAACCTATCAGCGACGACCGTGAATATATTTGTCGCACGTCTTGATACGTGATATGCATCGCTCTGTGCAATCAGCGGGTCACCTGGATGTGACATTCCTCTGTAAACAGTCATGTTTGTGTCAATGCATCTGATTCATCAGCAACAATAAATGAATAACCTCACATTACTCCGCACAAGACAGAGATAATTGGCACCTCGCTGCCGTACAACCTTAGGGTGCAGGGTGATTGCTTCTCATGAATAATGATTGGCTGCTTGCAGGGGTTTAAGTGCGCTAATCAGATCTATGTACCACTGGGGGGCTCTGAGCTGCATCGATCTCCTCACCAGCAGCCATGGAGGACAGACAGAGCAGGCCACATCAGTAACGGTGAGGTTCAAAGCCATCTTGCTGTACAAAATCAGCCATTCACACCCTGGAGGACAGTGGTGTACTGTGCAGTGAGCTTCTTTCTTAAAGGTTTCTTTATAGAGGAACAAAAAATATCAGAGGTTTCATGACAAATCCAACTGCAGATTTAATGGATTAACCTCAAGGTTGCCTCAGTACTGCATCCAGCTCTCAACCAGGCACTCAGTCCATCTGATCACACCTACAGCAGGAGCAGCTGGAGGCTCTGTCCGCCACAGCACATGGTCACTGGACACAAAATCCAAGACTGCACAAAAAGCCCACCAGATGGGAGCAAACATAATCCACCTGCATGCACCGTCTGCAGGTATGTCACCTTATTTATTCCGAAGCGAAAGAAAAAAATATATCAATCCAGCAAAAAAAAAAAAAAAAACGTGGCAGCTCGTTCCATCTTGCATTTCTGCTCCAGTTTCCACCGGTTTTTGTCACCTCGCCTCAACAGTTAATCACTTGACGGAGGTCCTCCGCCAACGGTGTGCAGCTTTTAACTAATTACATGCACACTCCCTGTTTAAAGGTGGCAACAAAAAGAAGCATAATCAGAGGAGAGAGGAGAGAGCGTCATCACCATCATCATCACAGCTGGGATTTTTATTTTCTTCCAAAGGTCTATTTTTAGGTTGCTCAGAGTTCATGCTGTCCACATCAACAGAATAAGTTGCAGGCTGTCTTTAAAGAAAGAAAGAAAGAAAGAAAGAAAGAAAGAAAGAAAGAAAGAAAGGGTTGCAGCAGCAGTGGAGAAAGCTGTAGTTTCAGCTATGCACCGGTGTAACCTACTTAGAATATCAGTGGCATTATCTCAGCCCAATCCTTCCGAAAGACGACGGTGAGGGGCTCTCTTCTCCAGTCTCACCCAGCCTTGAACCAAGACCCCCACCCCCTCCTTCTCTCCCCCCTCCAAAAAATGTAGAGACTTTCTTTTCCCTCCGTTATGAAGGCTTCTGCGGCAAAAGATACTCACCTCTAGCAGACATGCCCGGTAGGTAGACACTCTTCTCTCTTCTTTGGCGAGATTCGCAGCCCCGGTGCGGCTTTGAGGAAGGCGATGGGAAGCCTGCTATTATCTAGTTTGGGCTGTCATTTGATGGGATTTCAACGCAGGGACACGTACAGCCCGCGATTTGGTAGACTGGACCGGAATGCGCGATGGAGAGAGCACTTCTTTCCAGCGACAGGGCGTGTCCTGGAACAGGCAGCATCCTTCTTATTTTCCAACAAGTTCATGTCCATATTTGAACACGATATGGCGAAATTATAAATGAAATCATTCTTGAAATTCCTTCCCCGCAGCTGCTATAGGGTCCCCCGCAAACGTTAAAGCGGGGCAGTCTACTTTTTTTTTTCCTGTTCTCCGCCTGGGATGACTCTGCTGTTCTGCACAGGGTAGTTGGGCTAAATCATAAAGTTGACACTCCGGAGCAATTGTTTTTCCTTGTTTTTGTGTGTCGGGGTTTCATTTAAGAAACACTTCCTCGTGGGGATTCTTTAAATTCGCCCTAAAAAGCACGCGACTTTCTTTTTTTATTTTTTTAGCAAACAGTCTCAGCCAGTGGTGAGGAAATACCGCAATTTCAGAGAAATGGCCCAAATCAGTGCATTATGAGCGAGGATATAATCCGTTCATTTTACAGCTGACTGAAGCTCAAACCAAAAATTTCTGGATCATTAAAGTGGATTTGCTAAATTGATTATTCCAGAGTGAATATTGACCGTCGCCCCTCATTGAATGTATTGGTTGCTGCCTCCATTTGTTTGCATGCGTTGACCGTACAGAATAATTAAAAAAAAAGGCCATTGTCCCGTGGTATTCCTGCGCCCCCTGCCGGTGTCTGTCGGTAGCGTTTGGCGAGGGAAGTGCCACCGTGTCCAAAGTGAGTCTGTGTGTAGACGTCTTGTTTACAGTGGCTCTGCCAGGCCTGTGAAATCCTGGTGGCGAACAACGTGCTACAGGTTTATTGCTTCCATATATTCTTTCGTTACAAGGGTCAGTGTATGAAACCTCCAATCTGGATCGAGGCGCCAGCAACAGGAAGAAGAAGATAGAGGAATTCTCTAGGTCTTCTCGGGAGAAACTAGTCCAGTCGAAGAACAAGATGTTCTCCAAATTTACGTCCATTCTCCAGCACGCTGTGGAAGCGGTGAGTTTCATCTAAAATGTCTTTTTAATCCACTGATTTTTTTTTATTATCTAACCCCGTTTTGAGTTCAAAGGGGCGGCTTTTGTTGCCAAGAGACCACATACCATAACGTCAGCACAAGAGATGCTAACTAGGAAGCTAGCTACTCAGCCTACGCTAATGTTAGCGTTTTGTGTTTGCGTTTTCAGTTTTTTTTACTTCTTACATATAGTAACATTTACACGTGGTTGTCTGTGTTGTCGGTATCAGTGCTAACCGATTTCTTCATGACAACAACTCGTGTGTTAACGCGGTTATCTAGCTCGTGTTGTTTAGACGGCGCGTTAGCTAATGGTAGCTTCCAGAAGCTAAGCTAACACCGTAGCCAGCTATCCCGTTTCTAAACAGCAGGATCTTATCTCAAGGAGTGGTGTCGAAACGGCTGTACAAGCTTGCCCGGTGTTGCGCAAACCCTTTAACGTTAATATTAAAGTGGTTAGTCCGTGGGTTTACCTCGCTTGGCTATTTTGGAAAGGATAATGTTACATGTTAGCAAGTCAGCTGACCAGCTGGAAACCTTCAGCAAACCTGCCTGAAACCTGTTTCCAAGCTGCGCCTTGTAACATAGAATAGAATATACTTTATTCATGCCCTAGGGGGGCAATTCGAGTGTACAGTAACTTGTACATAAATACAAACACGGATGTCAACATAACATAATAGCAAAATCAATATAAGTAATAGCAGCATCTGAAGGATTCAAAAACAACAGATGCCTGGCAGGTTACCCGAAATTAACACCTGTGACTCCAGATGTGGTCAAAAGTCTAAAGTCACCCAATGCTACTATGGAGACCTGTGACACACATAGTTGGTCTGTGTAATGAAACCTTAAAGATATCTGGACGTGACTAAACCCTCTGCTGGGCTTTGGATGTGGTCACAGCACACTGGTAATCTCCTGGTGCCACATCAGGCCCGTTTAAGCGTGAGAAGACCGGCAGATTGTGCTGCAAGGTTTTCACTTCAATTCAACGAAGTCTCTGTTTGAATGTTCAAAGCTGACACATTGACGCACACTGATTGTGCCTCTTAAGGTCGCTATCTCAAATATAATTAATATAATTAATCTCTTTCAATTTTCTCTTTCAGCTTGCGCCATCGCTGCCCTTACAGGAGGACTTTGTATATCACTGGAAGGCTATCACACATTATTACATTGAGACTTCTGGTAAGTATGTCATAATCTAGTACTTGTTATATATTACTGCCTGTAATAAATGGTTAATATAAGTTACCACATTCAAGAGTAACTTAAGTCACTTTTTTATCAGCAAGTTAAGAAGAACTTTAATTGTCATCACACAAGTTACAACAAAATTTAGTTTGGCAGTAATCTCTAGTAACATCTTGAGGAGCAGGTGTTTATCATGTCTCTCGGTTTGTATTTCGTTTACTGACAATGCAAAAGTAAGTGCTGAAGAATGTCCAGCTGCATGATTGTGAAATATGCTGGGAATGCCACGCTGGTTGAGTTTACAATAGGCTTCAGTAAATCTGTGAGCTATAGCAGCCCTGGAGTCTGAGAGGATTTCGTTTACTTTTGCCTGTGGCGAACCATACAAGTTTTTTGGCCTTATTATTTTCTTTACTCTGAGCAAAAGCTACTCGGCACCAGTTCGTCAAGTTTTCTCTGGAGAGCTTGTTGGGAGTATCAGCGCTTTAAGTCATGAGTGGTAAAGAAAACCTGTCATTATGTTGTGTTTTCTGTTGTTCCTAGGAAACAAAGTGTAATTTCACACACCTTTATTATTTGTGCTTTGTCATGTTTAAAAAGGCACAGTTATTTATTTTCTGCCTTGTGTCTGAATCATCCGACATACACCTATTAGTGAATCATTTGTGATAATTTGAGGAGTGCACGCTCCTAAAAAACAGTTTTTCAAACAGTATTAGCTTTGAGGTGAAATACATAAAGATACACATAAATGAGCATTCATTTTCTTATTATATAAAAATGATAATTGGTAATGCAGCAGTCATTTCACTTGATGTGACCCAACGTGGAGACCGTGTTTTCTTATAATTGTCTGTGAATCCAGCTGATGTCGGTGCATAAACAAACTGATGTCAATACCTGATTGCTTAGTATAGGCAAAAGTGTCTACACGGCGGCTTCACAATTAATGTGCTTAAATAAAATCTACTTATCCATCTTCTATTGAGAGTGCCAGCTGAATTAGCCAACACTACTAATACGTGGCTTGATGAATTGATTCAGAACTTTCCAAGGCTACCTGTTTGGCAGTGCGTGACAATGAATCAGAGAACAACAAGTGACCTCTGTGAAGTGCAGGAGATTTTTATGCTGAAGACGAGTACTGCTTCTCCTCTAATAGATAAACCGTTTCTGATTTGTTTCTGTGCATCGCCCCATTAGATGACAAAGCCCCAGTCACAGACACCAACATCCCATCCCACCTGGAACAGATGCTGGACATTCTGACTCAGGAGGAAGGGGAAAGGGAGTCTGGAGAGACGGGACCCTGCATGGAGTATCTCCTGCACCACAAGATCCTGGAGACTCTCTACACCTTGGGCAAGGCAGATGTAAGGCAGTCATGCTTTGGTAACTACATGAACTCCAGGGAAATTTACATGTCATGAGATGTTACTCGTATGTGATATTGGACGAAAACTATTGGAAATGAAGGATGAGATTTAAATTGTGGCGTTTTAGGCCTTGGAGGATGGGCTCTGCACAGCACAGCACAGTGTGTGCAAATAGCTGCTGTAGTCACAGTATATTTCAAAACTGAAAAGTGTCCCTGGACTTACCAAGTAAATTGAACATATTTTGTTTGTATGACTTTCCATCAGTGTCCTCCGGGGATGAAGCAGCAGGTGCTAACCTTCTACACGAAGCTTCTGGCGCACATTCGTCAGCCCCTTCTGCCGCACATCAACGTCCACAGACCTGTACAAGTGAGAAGCGTCGCGCCCTGGGTTTCAGTGTATTTTCCGTCTACCTTTTCCTAAAACGTGAACCATCGGGTTATGTAACCTGTGACTTCTTTCCCCCTCGTCTCACCTCTCTATCAGAAACTAATCCGTCTATGTGGGGAGGTGCTGGCTGCTCCTACAGAAAATGAAGAGATCCAGTTCCTCTGCATAGTTTGTGCCAAGCTGAAGCAGGACCCGTACCTTGTCAACTTCTTCCTTGAGGTGAGTTGCTCTGAAACCACAGAGAAGAAATGGTAAACTATACATTTGGAAACACTTGTGTGTTTAATAATGCTGTCAAAAATGCACATAATTAAAAATGTGTCTTTTATTTGTAAATGCTGCTTGCAGAACAAAGCAAAGAGACCTGAAATAAAGAGTCCTGTGGAAACAGAGGGGGTGAAGGAGAACGCTTTGGCTCCGGACACTGGTCAGTCTCCTGCAGATCAACAGGCTGGCCACCGAGAGGAGCCACAGGCTGCCGCCGCTGCCGACGCCGCCGCTTCTGCCACCTCTAGTCCAACAAGTAACAACAACAACAGCAACAATTACAATCTGGTCACATCCCTGCTCAACCTCACAAAGAGTCCTGTAAGTAATCCCCATTCAAGAAATGTTTGGTGATAATCATGTAAAGCCTCTCTCTTTTTAAAAGTTTGTAACGGGTTTTCTTCCTCTGCTCAGGATGGCAGGATAGTGGTGAAGGCATGTGAGGGTCTGATGCTGCTGGTCAGTTTACCGGAGCCCGCTGCTGCCAAGTGTTTAACCGAAAACACTGAGCTCTGTGAGCTTCTGACCGACAGGCTGGTCGCCTTCTACAAAGCCCTGCCACAGTCCATGGACCCCTTGGACATTGAGACAGTAGAGTCGGTCAACTGGGGGTGAGTCTCTTCCTGTAACCACCTGCCTACAGTAAAGCTGACAGCGTCTGAATTTTTTATTTGAGGCGTTCTTGAAATAGCACATTCTGCGAAATGTTATTTTAGGCGGATATATTTGTAGAGGTACATCAAACATTTAAGCGCTTGTACCTTTTTTTTTTCCTCTCCCTCTTTTAGTCTCGATGTTTATAACCTGAAGGAGGACGCCGCTGTCTTCACAGGGAAGAGAGCTCTCATCTCCTTCCTGTCGTGGCTAGATTACTGCGACCAGCTCATCAAGGAGGCTCAGAAAGTTTGTAGCCAGTGTTGACTCACTGTGTTTTGATGTGTCATATTGTAGTCTGAAATGACAGAATCAAAGGCGTTTTCTCCGAAGAATTTGTTGCATTTGAAAAGCCTCTGAAGCCTGAACGTTTTGTTTTTTTGTCTCGCAGTCGGCAGCTGTAGTTATGGCAAAAGCCGTGAGAGAAAGATTCTTTGTGTCTGTGATGGAACCGCAGCTCATGCAGACGTAAGTTCTGCTTTGAATCATCAATCACTCATCTCGCACTGACATTCGTGGTCTTCCTCACAGCCGTGCCACGACTTCCCAGTAACGAAAGTGGTGTGTTTTTCGGTTCGCGTAGATCCGAGGTGGGCATCCTGACCTCCACGGCCCTGCTGAACAGGATAATCAGGCAGGTGACATCGGAGGCTCTGCTGCAGGAGATGGTTTACTTCCTCCTGGGAGAAGACAAAGAGGCTGAGACTCCGGCTACGATGGCTCAGAATCCACTGAGACACAGACTCATCGAGCACTGTGATCACCTGTCTGATGAGGTTCTTATCGCATTTTTCTGCCGCCTTTAACATCAAGATTTTTTTGCGTGAGGTCCACAATGTTCATGAACACCATTTAATTTACTTTGTTTATGTCCTAAAAAGGGGTTTTCTGCATAAAGTCTCAAATACTAAGAGGTTAATTAAAAATAAAAACCTTGATTTTTTTTTGTTACAACTTACCAATGGCTATCTGCTCTTCAAAGACTCTGAGTTGCAGTGAATCATCTGCTTAACCAATCTGAATTTTAATTAGTATCAGAGAGAGCTGTTGCGCACGTTTTCATCACACAAAAGAGGGATGAATCATCTCTTTGATGCTGAAGCAGCGGCTGCCTGCTTTTCTGTCAGCGAGCAAATACTTGTCTTGTTCCTGTGGGCTCAGAGTGGGAGTTGAGCCTCACCGCCTCTTCTCCGTCGTCCACAGATCAGCATCATGACGCTGCGGCTGTTTGAGCAGCTTATCCAGAAGCCCAACCAGCACATCCTCCACAGCCTGGCGCTGCGCAGCCTGGAGGAGAGGAACTACCTGGAGAACAAGCCGCAGGAGGAGCGGGAGCCCCTGGAGAACGGGCAGCCGCACGATGCAGTGTAAGGACCCGCCCGTGACCTCTGACCCCTCCCCTCCCCGAGCTGCTGGGTCCTCGAGCTCGTTCTTGAACGTCCTCTGCACAAACCGCTGGAAATAAAGAGAATGCATCGATTAGCTGTGTTTGTTAGACATGCTGCCCGCTTCGTCCGAGCATCATTGTGTGTTTTAATTGGCGGGATTGTTCTGAGCCATGATTAAGTGGGATCATGATAATGCAATTCATCTACTTATTACCATCAACCAAGTTGTTGGAGACTGAAACATAATAAGCATCAATTTGCATGTTCTGTCTTCGCGTCCTTGGTTTTACATGAATGACAAAAAACCCAATTAAGATTCAAACCCTCATGAGGGTTTAGTTTATAATTAATTCTTTTCCATACAAAGGATGCAAACAGCTGTTAATTATATATACTTTCATAATTATATTTTAATTTGTACATCTTCATCAACATATTTCCCGGAAGATTTTATTTAAAATCTCAGGAAGGGTTTACGTCTGCCTGCCATATTATTCAAAGGTCTCCAAAGCTGACACACAAACCTTATCCATGAAGGCGTAAAATACTGGTAGTAAAATACTACCAAAAAATACTACCAAATTCTGTTTTCTGCAACCAGTGGGTCTCCTTCAACAAAGTTTATGCATCGTATTGAGGGGTGCAGTTTTTTGTTGTTTCTTTTTTAAACCGTTTAAGTAAATTCTCAAACATAGATGTAATCCGTAAAGTTAGTGACGTGTGTGTTCTCCACAGAGACCTCGAGGAGGACCCTCTGTTCGGCGACGAACCCTCCACAGAACACAGGCTGTCTGGCTCCGACTGGTTCAGTGCGTCTCCGCCGCAGAGTCCCGACCACTGCAAGTCTGACGGGAAGACAGAAGTCCACAAAATTGTCAACAGGTGCGCAGTTGGCTCACGATACAGCGCGATGCACGCGTCTTATATCATCCCGGCCTGTTTTTAAACTGCTGTATAAACTGTGTCTCCTGCAGTTTCCTGTGTTTGGTGCCCGATGAGGCCAAGTCGTCGTATCACGTTGAAGGCACAGGCTATGACACCTACCTCAGAGACGCACACAGACAGGTACGCTTTCATTGTGGTGCATCGTCAGACTTCACTTCTCATCTTTGCTGAGGCAGGTTCAGTATTTTTTTTTTTTTTTTTTCCTCCCATTATCGTCCTCAGTTCAGGGACTACTGTGGCGTCTGCCAGCGGTGGGACTGGAGAGGGAATCCAAAGCCTTTGGAGAAATGTAACTTGGACGCCCCGTTCTTTGAGGGCCACTTCCTCAAGGTCCTTTTCGACAGGATGGGACGCATCTTGGATCAGGTGAGTTTGAGCTGCAATTCTAAAGACTTAGAAATGTCTCCAGGGGAAGGTGTTGTTAAACAGGTGAATGTGCTTGAGCCGTGCAGCCAGATTCCAGAGAGTAAATTAAGTTTTCTGCAACTACACAACTACACAAACATTTTTTAAGTAGCAAAGAGCCGTCGCTTCTGTTACAGACGCTGGAGGAAACTGAATCCTAAGTAGTAGATGTGATTAAACTGATTTGATGTTGCCATGCAGCTACTTTATTGCATTTCTCTGTAAATCAAGTTCTGCTAATTGAAAGTGGAGAGGGGAAAAATGCTAATGAGCTGCTAATTATGCAGAGACCCTTCTGTTTACTTTGGTAAAGGCCAAAAATAATGATCCCAAAAACTCATTTGACAAATGACGTTAAAGGAGGGAGACTCAGAAAAGCAACGCGCTTCTCAGCAGCGTATTAATTTATTTAGCATTTAGACGCTCTGATCTATCTGATGAGTTTCTCTCTAAAATCATCAGCTCGCGTTGGTTATTCATGTCAGTTCTTCACTCACTTGTCGGTTGATTATTTATACGAGTAGAAATTAATGAACCGTGATATTAAATCTTAGCTTTAGGGTTGTTTTTGCGATGAAATGGTGTCAGTAAGGTGGTAATTTAACTGCGCGATCACTGGAGGATGCTGTTAAACTGGACTAAAGCCCGGCTGGGGTGGTCAGAATAATAGAAACGTGTGTCGGTACAACACAACACAATTCAGTAGTTGTACAAAACACAGCCTCCAAAATGAAAACACAGTCGAATCAACACCTCTCTCAGTTAATTTGTTTCATCTTGTTTTTATTAATGTGTATACAAAAAAAACAAAGCCACTTACATATGCCAGGGCACATTGGTGTTAAACACTAATCATATTTGAATACACTGTTAAATTTAGATTTGCATATTTTTAAGAATAAAATATTTACAAAAAAAATATAATACAGTGACAAAAATATTTAGAATAGTCTGTATAAAACAATTAAACTGGACAAACACACACACACACACACACACACACAGGAACAGTAATAAAAAAGGGGAGAAAATCCATCAAGTGTTGCCATTTATTGTAGAATTTGTTCAAGTTTCTTCTTCTTGAATATCTAATTTTCTCTACTTTTAATCCGTTGTGTGCTGGAAGGAGCTGTTTTCAGTTAAGAACCTTCACAAAGCCAAATCTGGTTCATGGCTGTTGTATATTTTATATTCACTCGTGTGTCTAATGCGGCTTTATACTTTCCTTCTTCACTGGAAGCAGCAGCCTGAGGTCTAATCATTACTTTCATGTCCCGTCCCGTGTTGTTTGCTCTGTCCTCCAGCCGTACGACGTCAACCTGCAGGTGACCGCCGTGCTGTCCAAGCTGTCTCTGTT